>NC_132900.1:19501455-20838955 GCF_030463535.1 Salminus brasiliensis
TTGCAGATGGATGGACAACCAGCCAGAGTTATAGATGGACAAAGAGATAAAGATAGACAGACAGTCACACACTGTTGCAGATGGAATAGATAAAAAGACTTAGCTTTTTATCATAAATATGCCGCCACGACCAGACCTGTAAAGAAAACTGTAATAGTTAAAACCTGGGGGAGTGGATTCATTCAGGGCCATGTATTCATTAGACATGGTGAACTAAGGTGGTTATCCCTAATATTGTCATTGATAATGTTTGGTTACAATGTGAGGGACCGACACAGGTTAGATACTGCAGGGTTTGTCAGAAATATGAGCTAGACAATTTTTAACACAAGCAGAGCAATGGCAGAATTAATGATGGGAATAAAATAAATCATGTAAATCACTTACCTGACTGGTGTGACTGGGTAGGGCCAGTCAGTCCTGGCATAGCACCTTCTTGATGTTCCCAGAGAGATCAACAAACCCCAGGGAGCACAGATGAAGCCTTTCTTTGCAGCCAGCAGTGGAGCGTGAAGAGTTGGCTGAACGGCTTGCTCATTTATCAGTATATGGGCATGGAGCTAGAGATGACGATGCTGGCAGCGCTCTTCTTCCATATGTTGTCTGGGAGTGTGCAGTAGTGGTCCTCCAGGACACTGGCACCTTGGAGTTACCTTTTGTGACAGATATTAATTAGTGTTTTAGAAGACAGTCTCCAACAATGAGAACACCACCCTGAGTAGTTGTCCTTCGCTGAAGATAAAGTGCTGAGGACATTTTACCGGTTTCCCTGGTCACGCTGACTCTCCCAGGGCCTCTCCACTGCCACCGTATTCCTTGAGTAAACACAGGGGTTAGTAAGTTAGTAAAGAACAATAATGTAAAGTAACACACTAGATAACACCAGGATTAAAACTGGCTAAGAAACAAGCCAATGCTAATGTTAAAGAAAATGAAGAAATGCCTAGGAGTAACAAGCAACATGAGAGGTCTTGCGGACAGAGGAGATTAAGATGAACCTATATTAGAAAAATTGTGTGCTGCTCACTAGCACTTGGAGGGGGGTTAAATTGTCTGCAATCACTCCTTTATTTACATGTAGACCTATTAACCCATTCCCAATCATGGCTTTGTAGCTCATCCTCAGGTAAAGGAGAAAGAGTGAGAAGAGAACAATCCACTTAAAGTTATTTGGTTTACTACACCACAAACCCCCAAACCCAATCAAAAACCCTAACATTCAAACAAACATACAGTCATTACACCAATACACACTTTGACGCAGATGACAGCAAAGTACAACCTTCAGCTCCAGCAGATGGACGTTACAACAGCCTCCTTGAATGCTTTAATTAATTGTGAGATCTGTAAGAAGCAACCAGAGAGATTTAAGCGAAAATCAAACATGGTGAAAAGGTTTTCTGTAAAATGAATGTCATTGTATGCTCTCAAACAGTCTGGAAGAACCCGGGGGTGCATTATGATCTAGATAAAAATGGCTTTACACTAGATGACCATTGTGTCCAAAACAAGCACACTGAAATCAGGAGGATAATACTAATAATCTGGATTAAGGATCATTTACCAGTTTTCCTACCCTGAGGATGAAGAATCTGGATTAATTCTAATAAGGTTGTTCGGTTTTCTGACGTTCTAATTACAAATCATGTGAGGGACAGACAGTCTCGATACTGCAAGATTTGTCTGAAACATTGAGTGACACTGATATTATTTTTTCTGCTTGTATTAAAAAGTAATATCGCACACACACAGACACACACACACAGACACACACCTGCCAACTGTCCAAATCACCAAGAATGAACGACGGACCCCAAGCGGCCTCTTCGATCCTTGAGTCTGTCTTTTTCGGAAAGGTGTCCAGAAGTGTGCGGCAGTGCTCCTTCAGGGCCTCGCTGAGTCAGGTGGAGAACAGTGGAGAACAATGATGCTGAAGGTGTCACACTGCCGAAGCACCAAAGGAAGCCTGTTCAGGACACAGGCACCTAGAAAACAGGAGACAGCGGCGTCACTCTTTGGGCCCAAAATGTAAGTGTTTCACAGTGGAATCTCCAACAATGAGAACACGACGACTCTCCCAGGCTGCCTCCGGCCTCGTCTTCCATCTGTGGAGTTTGGTCTGTCTCTACAACAGCAACTAGATCTGCGGTTCAAGCAGGACGAGCTCCATGCAGAGCATCTGGAGATCTTGTTCCTCCGCGGTCGCCATGTTCCTCGAGGGTAAACACAAAGACAGAAATGCAAAAGTCAGTTAGTGAGGAAAAAGTACTGTACAGTAACACAGATAGCAGATAGCACAGGGATTACAAGACAAAGCCAATATTAAGGCAATAAAGTAGGGATAGTTGCTCGACTCTGAGTCGAGCTTTCAAAGCAGGACCGCATCGAAACAGCAATTTGGAGTCTTGCTCAAAATACTAGCTGGTCCTATAGATCCAGTGTGCAAAAGAGGGTTATAGACACACTCTGGTGAGAGCTATCCAACTACTGTTTTTGGGTTGTTCCAATAGACAAAGTATGAAAGAACCATTAAAAGAACTGGTGGATGATTGCATGTTTTGTTGTGATTTCAGTGGGTTTGTGGTGCAGTAAGCAAAAAAACACTTAGTGGATGGTTCGCTCTGCATTTTTTTCTTATTAGTTTGAAGACGACTTACAAAGCCACAACCATTACAACATGTACAAGACCTGATCCAAGTTGGACCGTCAGTAAATTGTCACAGTTCATTTGGGTCAGACAAGAACAACACTGGACTGCAGTCAAGCATGTAAGGAGGTACTTAAAGGCTTCAACTGATCATGGACTGTGTTACCAGAAGAGAGGAGAGAAACAGTGATCACCAATATGCACCTGTGAAAATACCTGAAGACAATCAAGAAGCAATCACTCTTTCCATGAACCCTGTATGGTGACAAAGATGAAGACACGACCACATTAGACACCACTTCATTAGATCAGTGCTCCATGAGTGTTAAATAACTGAACACTGTCCCACAGCAGATATGGTTATGAAAAAGCCAAACCTTTTAAAGATGAGAGTATTTGGATCAGTATACAACACTTACAAACATGACAGATAGAAACGAGACTCAAAATGAGAAAGGGAATCTGCCCATCATACCTAGTCTACTATCCAGACACAGGGAAAGTCAAACACAGACTGGTGACATTTCTTACAAAGTGTGTTACTGAACACCAAACCCAGACTGACCAGTCAATAGCAAATGACTTCCAAGAAGAGAGATTTGTATCCCCATGGCAACAGCTAACCGTGTTCAGTTCCAGAAGAGGTAAAAGAGTTTCAAACTGACGCTTAAGATTGTGTTTAAACAAAGGTTGACATAGCACACGCCATTCAAAGAGAGACAGGAAAGCACCTCAGTATTTAAGCTGACTGTGTGTCAGATATTAAAGACCAGATACTGAACAATACTGACTACTGTTACAGGGTCTGTAATGTACCACAGAGCTTCAAAGAGGTGTTCAACAAAATCACAGTTTGACTTGATGCAGATGACCTTGAGCTCCACCAGGTGGACGTTACAACATCCTACTTGTATGCACAGATTGATGGAGAGATGTGTATGGAGCAACCAGAGGGATTTAAAGGAAAGACAAATACAGGTGAAAAGGTTTTCTGTAAACTGAATAAGTCACTGTATGTTCTCAAAGCATCTGGAAGAACCTGAAACATGATTATCAAGATAAAAAAGGCTTTACACAGAACCTAGATGACCATCATGTCTTCAACAAACACCCTGAAAACAGCAGGATGATACTGATAATCTGGGTTGAGGATCTCATCATTGCTGCCAGAAACAATTACTTACTCATGGAGGTGAAAAAAAGGCAAACAACATTCAAGATGAAGGAAAACTGAACTATTTTCTAGGTACTGATTTGGATCAAAGTCAAGGAGCAGTAAAGAGGAGTCAAAAGAAGTACACATCAAAAGTACTAGAACAATTTGGTATGTCTGCTAAGGTCAACCCCATGTAGACAAAAGTCACAGTGTAACAAGTAGTGATTCTGTTGATCCTACAAGATCTCACAAAACAGCAGGTAGATTGATGTATGTGAAGAGCCAAAGGTGTGTGTGTGTGTGTGTGGGGGGGGGGGGGGTATTAGGCAGCAAGGAAGCTTAGTAATGTGGACAAATTCAGGCCTCACTGTATTGAAGACCCTTATTCAAGGAACATAAGGTTCTAATACTCATTGCAAGTTTTTCCATGGTTCCATTTTTGATATATTCATGTTGTGTGTAGGTTTTACTCCTTACAATTAACTTGCTCCCCATATGGCTATTGGGATCAACTTTACACAGAGGACTCAGAGGGACAACGGCAGCATTCCTGAATGGAATCACAGAAACTCCAACCAAGGACTTCCCTGGTTTAGAATTTCCATTCATAAGGAAACACCCAGGATTTATAAACTGTCTTCAGAGAGAAGGACATCTGAAGTAAAAAACACCTCGGTGAGAGCTACTGTTTTCAATTGTTCCAATGGACACCAAGTATGAAAGAACGGTTAAAAATAAACTGGTGGATGTTTGTGTGTTTTGTGTTTTTACTGGGTTTGTGGTACAGAACAAAAATACATTTATATATTCATATATTATTTTCTTTTTAATCTAAAGACGACTTAAAGCTGCAACAGTTACAATGTGTACAAGATCTGATCCAAGTTGGACCGTCAGTAAATTGTCGCAGTACGTGTCTGAGCCAAATGAACAACACTGGACTGCAGTCAAGCATGTATAAGGGAGGGTGGGGAGAAACTGACACTTGAGGCACACAGTGATGCAGATTCAGCATCAAATACAGAAGACAAACGAAGCACAACAGACTCCGGTTTTAGTCCAACTAAAGACGGTCCTCTTACTCTCTGCTCTCTACATGTGAAGGAGAATATATGGCACTGTCTGCAACCACTAAGGAAAGCTTGTACCTCACAGCTACTAAATGCCATGAACATGTGATAACCAATATGCACCTGTGAAAATATTGGAAGACAACCAAGAAGCAAAGAACTCTTCACAACAGGGGCTTAAATAGCTGTTTGAAACCACCTCTATACGACATGCTGCCACAGAGAAAGCCTAACCTAGACTCAAAGTGTGAAAGGGAATCTTTGTAGGGTAAGAACAGTCCATCATACCTAGTCTACTATCCAGACACAGAGAAAGTCCATAAACACAGACTGGTGAAATTTCTTAGTGTGTGTTACTGAACACCAAACCCAGACTGACTGTGTGTCAGATATTAAAGACCAGATACTGACCAATACTGACTACTGTTTCAGGGTTTGTAATGTACCACAGAGCTTCAAAGAGGTGTTCAACAGAATCACAGTTTGAGTTGATGCAGATGACCTTCAGCTCCACCAGATGGACGCTACAACATCCTACTTGAGTGCTTTAATTAATTGTGAGATGTATATGGAGCAACCAGAGGTAAATACAGGTGAAAAAGGTTTTCTGTAAACTGAATAAGTCACTGTATGCTCTCAAACAGTCTGGAAGAACCTGTAACAACATGTTGTCTGATTATCCAGATGAAAATAACTTTACACATAAGCTAGATGATCACTGGGTCTACAACAAACCCCCTGAACACAGGGTTAGATGTTCATCATTAAGTACAGTAAGCTAACTGTGATGCTGTTGGTGATCATGATCACAGGTGTGTATTTATTGTCTCAGGAACAGACTGGCTCCTTTACGAGTGTGTTGCTACAGTATCTGTACATAAAGGCTCTATATAACATGACATGAGGTCAGAAGTCCATCATGAACGCTAAAAGCCTCCACAAACTTCCAGAGGGGCTGATTCTATGTCCCCCACCAATGTGAAAATCACTCCTAGGCCTTGATTCAGAGCTCTGTATTCACTAGGTTTTGATCAAGTTTCACAGAGACATTGTGAACTAAGGAGCTGATCAGTCAGAACTTCACTGACCGTGATTTCTTTAGGGGCTAGAGATCGTATATTTAACAGCCCAGATTCAATACAGGAGCTGCTTGTACTCGGAAAGCTGAATGAATCTGGATCAATTCTAATAAAGTTGATAAAGACGATTTTCTGACGTTACGATTATAAATCATGCGGGGACACAGACACAGTCTCCATACTGCAGGGTTTGTCTGAAACACTGAGTGACACTGATATATTACTTTTTAATGCAAGCAGAGAAATCACAGAATTAATGCTGATAAAATCGAGGAAATCCTCTTAAACTAACCTGACTGGTGGGACTGGGAAGGGCCAGAAGCCGCGACGCTGCCGCTGAGGGAAGCCGCCTGCCGACGTCCAGAACACGAACACCTGGAGAACAGGAGACCGTGGCGCTGCTCTTTGGGCTCCGATACTCTGAGGAGTTTTACAGTAGAGTCTCCAGCAATGAGAGCACCGCCCTGAGGAGCTGTACTCGGAGCCGGAGCAGGTGAAGGAGAAGTCGAAGAGCTGTGGTGGTGGAGGAGCCCTCGACTTTTTCGACCACGCCGACGCCCCCAGACCCTCTCCGGTGCGGGAGTGGCTGTGACGATCCTCGGGGTCTTCCGCTCCGGTAGCGCTGGAACTGAGACCGCCGCGTTGGAGACGTCGCGGGCTGCCTCTGGCCTCGTCTTCTGTCGGTGGAACTCGGACTGCCGGTCCAGCTGGACGAGCTCCAAGCTGAGCGTCTGGAGAGCTCGTTCCTCCGCGGTCTCCATGTTCCCCCACAGTAAACAGACAGAAACACAGACGGTCAGCGAGACAGAGGACTGTGCAGTAACACAGCCAGCTGCTGTAATCCTCGAGCTCTCTGCTCCCTAAGATCAGTAAGACAGAGCTGAGAGTAAAGACTATAAAGGAGAGTCGGTCGCTCGACGCTCTGAGTCGACTCACGTCTCGAACAGCGGTTCAGAGTCTCGCTCAAAAAACCGGAAATCACGTGATCGCTGGAAGCGAAGCTTCGTTACGTCACTGAAACAAATCACGTGCCAACGCGCGTCTGAAATGTGTACTTAAATAAAATATAAATGTATAAAATCAGTGAATTTGGTTGACTTTCATTTTAAGAGAAATATTTGAACATCAGGTGTTGTTTCCAAACCGACAGAAGAGATAAAAGTCCTTGACAAACCTCCGTATTCGAGGGTTTTTAACTGGAGACGACGTGAAATGTCCTCTAATAAAACATCAAAAGGAACAATAAGGACTAAATGACAGCAATCGTTTAAAATTTCTACCGCAATCCAATTTCCAAACACTGGAGAGAGGGGTCTGCCCCGCCCCTTCAACACCAGACCCGCAGCTCGAGCGGGTTGCCAGGTTGAGGACACTGAACCTGCAGGAACGAGCGCGAGACGAGTTCAATAACTTTTACAATGACAAGCGACGACGAGTCATATTCTGTAAGATGATCAGTAAATATACTCGCTTGATCTGTTTTTATTGTCTGTTCATTATAAACCAGCTCATGAGGATTTTATAGAACTCTGTCAACTGTTAGCGAGCTGGATGCAGCGCTGCCGGCTTTATCCAGAGCCAAGCTCGTTCTCCTGAACACAAAAGCCCACTGCTCCTAAAATACACTCTGGAGCTGGAGTTACTAATTTACACATCCTGACAACATACTGCTCAGTTTAACAGATAATATACACACTTTTCTCCGAGTAGTAGCTGCTGTAGACCTCAGTTATGAAGGGCCCTCACTGGAGCTTCACCACACAAACCTTCTGGACGCAGGAAGATCATCAGGGCTTCCAGCTCTTCAGCTTTCATTCATCACCAGCTCCCTCCATTTCATGTAGTTACTGTTACACATCAGTTTATTTCAGACTGTCTTTACCCTGATTTACACTTCTAACATTGTTGTTTGTTGTTAAAATAAAGTCTAATTATTAATGAACAATGCTGCTGTAACAACAAAGTATGACTTATGAGTTGATGAAAAAGACAAGATGAAAATGAACAACTTTATTAAACAGTTGTATACATTATCTATTTACAGAGTAACAAGGGTTTATAAGGGTAAGTACATAAAAAACAGTAATCACATTGTTTAAAATGGTTATGATGAACATGATTTACAGTATTGAAAAGTGAAAATTTTATAGTATATTATTAATAAAACCAGGAATGGTGAGATCAGTATACAAACTCCAATCAGTGCAACAACCTTATTATAAAAATAATGCAAAACAAGGTATAGCAACAGATATGAATAAATATAATGCAGAAAAATATGTAAAAAGGACTTTAAAGGGACTTGAGAGATGTGCAGGTCTTCCTCCAGTGGGAACTGCTGCTCATTAGTCTGTCTGGAACGCTGCACTGTGGAGAATAACTGAAGTTATTACACAAAAATGTAGTTATTGTTTTGTGGGCTAGTTCTTCAGCACAGTGTGATGTAGAAAAGAAAGGATAGTTTATAGCTGTGGAGCATACGGTCAAGCCTGGGTTTGCTTGAGTTCCTCTATGGTTGGTGCCGGGACAGGCAGAAGCAGGCCAAACCTTCTGGGGTCATCAGGGTGAAGCTACCTTAGTCTGGGTCTTCCCCTGCCAGTCATGAAGCAGCAGCTGTAAGAATCAAATTCTAACAGACTGTTTACAAAGACGAGGAACATATTCCTCATCTGGGCTGTCATCACCTTTTCCTTTTCTCCCTGATCATCTGTTCCCCAATCAAAACTGTCAAATGTGAGATGAGTAAATACTAGGAATCATACTACAAGTACATTTACTTCTACATTACTACTCAAAACAATAATCATAACTTCCTGAGGTCACTGATCTCATGTTCATTCATGTTCAGGTTTTCGTTGTCTTGGACTCTCCTATTCTGAAGACAATATGATAAAGAATTACACACTGTCAGCATAGGTGTGGACTGCAGCTACTATTTTCTCTGTGTCATGTTCAGTAATAAACTATAGTTACCTCTTCTTCAAAGCTTCAGAGACATCCACTTTAATTAAGGCTATTTTGCATTCTGCATGACTATGATGCCATTCAAGCCATAGAGAGTATGCGTATGGTCATTATACCAAGGCGCTAGCTTTTTCTCCATAATTAGTTTGATCTTAATTGGCACAACAATGTCAAGATTAGAGCGGAGCACAGACAGTAGATCATCTGTTTCATGCTCAAGATCTATATGATGAGATGGGCTGGAGATGGTTAAATCTGGAAGGTTATTAATAAATACACTAGCTGTAGACATTGTTATGGTACGTTTTTGCTCATAAAGCGAGGCGGCAGGCAGATATCCTGGTTTAAGACTACATGATTAGGTAATGGTCAGAAATGGAGTCAGGCTGAGAAGTGCTTACTAAATGTTCTGTTTCAATACCCAGGGTCAGAACTAGGTCTAGTGTATGGTTGGACCTATATCTATGAGTTGGACCTATAACATTTTAAATAAATCCCAAAGCATCAAGATTAATTTTAAACCCAGTTCTAAGGGGGTCCTGAGTCTTTTTTTTAAAGTGAATATTGAAATCTCCAACAATCAAAGCCTTATCAGTAGAGACAGCTACTTCTGAAAAGAAGTCAGCAATTTCACTAAGAAAATCTGTATACGGTCCAGGAGGACGATAGACTGTAATAAGCAGAACACAGTGCTGCTTTCTAGAAGCCGGAGAAAAGCCTCCCACTTTAAGACTAAGCACTTCAAGCGATTTAGCTTCATAACCTGAGTTTTGGATTAGGCCTAGAACTGAATCATAGATTGAGGCTACGCCGCCGCCACGACCGGACCTTAGTGGATAACTGCAGTAGTTAAAGCCTGGGGGAGTCGATTCATTCAGAGCAATAATTCATTAGGTTTAACCCACGTTTCACAAAGACACAGTGAACTGAGGGGGATTTACAGTAATAATTTCATTGACAATGACTACTTTATGTGCTAGAGACCGTATGTTTAACAGCCCAAACTTAATGTGGGAGTTGCTAGTACTCGGAAATCACGAAGCGCTAACGTCGATTCTAATCAGGTTGTTAAAATTGATTTTTGAACGTCTACAATTGCGGACTATATGAGGGACAGACACAGTCTCAATACTGCAGGGTTTATCTGATAAGCAATATGAGAGTGATACTGGTAAATTACTATTTCCCTCGGCCTGCTTCTCCAAAAGCCACTGGATCTTCTGGTCCAGCAGAGCAAGCTCCTTGCTGAGCGTCCGAAGAGCACGTTCCTCTGTGGTCGCCATGTTCCTTGAGGTAAACAAACACACAGAAGCGCAATCAACAGATGGTAAGACAAAGTAACGTTAAGTAAGAGGTCGCAGTTGACACAAAGATTACAATACCAACCAGCTGAGAAAAATAAGCAAATAAGCAAAAGCAAAGATGAAGGAATATCAACTGAGGACTAGGAGTAACAAGTCATTTTTCAAGTAATAAGAGAGCAAACAAACAAACAGCAGGTGAGCGAGCGTACAACCTGTCCACCGGAACCGCAAACATCTGCAGAGTTCATAGCTTTATGATAGGAGAGTCATATGTCTGCTGTAACTGGTGGGTCATCATTTTCTATCTGTGGAGCTCTGGTAGGAATCTGCACCCAACATGTTGCACAGCTGGACTGTAATACCTTTATGTGTGTATTGGGGAATGTGGGGATGGGTCATTTATGTTTGTAGAAACATGAATTTCACTTATTGAAGAATTCAGTCTTTAAATGAATCAAATGCATCAATAAAGTCAAAGTTCAAATCTGTTCAAATATCATTTATACCATCTCATAAGATATTATAACATATAGACATATTTTCTAGCAGTTCTTAATTTTTAAATGCATTATTGACAGTATTTGATGTATTTGGCAGAGATATATCAGCATAACTAAAGTCTTTTTGTTAAATTGCAGATGATTCTGCTATTTTTGTCAGTAAAGATTACTTTATTTTACAGGTAGTTTTGTTAAAAAGCCTCAACAGATTAAAAGCTGTTAAAACAGATTTTTAATGTATTCCATTTATTCAGATTTTGTCAATATGTGCATCTATTTATAACTCTTGTAGTTTATCAGATTGACCACAGGGTGACATCCAAGCTCCATCCATGAGGTCAATTCCAAAGGGATTCCTTCTCACTATATAGAAGTGCACTCTTCTATTCGAGTGAACGGCTTCTGTGTCCTTAATAGTGAGTGATCGGAGGCTGAATATTAAAGACACTGTAATAGACTCTCAAGTGCAGAAGTCGTTGTTGTGTGTTTTTGCTTTATAAAAGTGAACTCTATAGAGAGGGAGAGTGTCCTTTCCTTCACATTACTTCATGAACTAAACTAAAGTCCATCAGAACCCTAAACTACTGCCAATTTTCACAACAATAAACTAGCTTTATCTTATTATTTCATATTTTAATATTTAAAAAAAAAACATATTGAACTTTAGCATTAACTGAAAGAGCAACAGAAATAGAAAAAAAACAATGTTAACAATGTTTATGGAGATTAAATTGAAAGAAATTGCACTCCATACCATTGCAATATGGCATTAACAGCAAACAAGACAATGAAACTAAGTAAAAAGGTTTTATTAAACCAGCTAAAAGAATCATATTTCATCCTGACATGGCAAAATGTACATAATGTAGGTTTCACTTATATAAGAGAATATCAGCCTTATTAAAAAGAAAAACACCCACCAGAAACCACAAGCAACATTTTACCACACAGAACCCACACAGTGTCTATGTTTTTTATATACGTGACTTTCCAAAACAATGGAATCACTTCAGTATGCAGACGGCCCGTCACACCAACATCATCAAGGGAATACTTACATAATTCTCCCTCTGAGAGCATCACTGAATTTAAGAGTCTTCTGTAGGTCTGCTGGAGGAGGTGAAAATGGTGTGCTTACACTTTTGCTGAGCATCTCTTGAAGATGACCTGGGAGTCCTTTAGAGGAAAACTTGCAGCCCTGTTTCAGCTAAAGCGGTGACAAATGTTCCTCATCACAGGATGGACGGCATCAACCTCATCATACACTGTAAGACAAAAGCAGAAAATACACAAAAGCTTCATTATGATGTTGCAATAAAGTGTAGTGATGAAGGCAGTAGTACAGAGTAAAAACATAGAACAGTCATAAATTAAGTGCTTTGAGAGACTGGTTCTACAGCAAAATCAGAGCCAGTCTCCCACTCAGCTTTGACACACATCAGTTTGCCTATAAGGCCACTGAGGATGCCATCGCCACTGCCCTTCACACAGCACTCACACACCTGGATCACCAGGGGAGTTATGTGAGGATGCTGTTCATAGACTTTAGCTCTGCCTTTAACACGGTCATCCCCAGCAGACTGGTGACCAAACTCACAGACCTTGGACTTTCCCAACCCACCTGCATCTGGATTAAGGACTTTTTAACAGACCACACCCAGTCTGTTAGATTTGGCCGCCGTCACTCCTCTAGGGTAACACTCAACACTGGAGTTTCACAAGGTTGCGTGCTGAGTCCTCTTCTCTACACTCTACACCCACAACTGCACCCCCACCCACTCCAGCAACACGTTTGCGGACGACACGACCGTGGTGGGACTCATATCTGGTGGAGACGAGACCGCCTACAAGGATGAAGTCCAGGGACTGGCTGAGTGGTGTGCAGAGAACAACTTGAACTCCTCTAAAACAAAGGAACTGGTTATAGACTTTCCATAAATGGGGACTGTGTGGAAAGAGTGTCTTCCTTCAGATTTCTGGGTACGCACATCTCTGAAGATCTCTCCTGGAACACCAACACCACAGCTGCGGTCAGGAAGGCACAGCAGAGACTCTATTTCCTGAGAATTCTCAGGAAAAATAACCTCCATGAGAAGCTGCTGGTGTCCTACTACCGCTGTGCCATTGAGAGTGTGTTGACCTACTGCATCTCAACATGGTACGTCAGCTGCTCAGCGGCAGGAAGGAGAGCACTACAGAGAGTGATCAACTCAGCCCAGAAGATCACCGGCTGTCCACTGCCCAGTCTGGAGGACCTGTTCAGCTCCCGCTGCCTCAGCAGGGCAGCCAACATCCTGAAGGACTCCTCCCACCCTGGACATCATCTGTTCCAACAGCTGCCTTCTGGAAAATGCTTCAGGTCCATCACATCCAGGACAAACAGACTGAAAAACAGTTTTTACCCCAGCGCTGTATGGGAACTGAACACAGCAAAACACACACACATTCACAGAGCACTACCAAGGAACTGAAAACTGAAAAGTAAAAAAAAAAACAAAAAAACAAAAACAAAACAACAACAACACTGATAGCTGCACTTTCACCAGCCATGCGCACTTTCACTAACCCATATTTATTTTGAAAAAATCTCTTAACTACTCAGGACTTGTGCAATAATCTGTTAAGTATATTGTATATATTTTCATCATCCACTGTGTAAATTTGTGTGTCTATTTCTGTTTTTAGTCGTGTTAATTATTGTATGCTTAAGCACCTTAAGGATTGCTGCTCAATTTCGTTGTACATTGTGCAATGACAATAAAAGTATCTTATCTTATCTTAAATATCTTATAATCGACTATAAAAGACACAATTATTCATATGAAGTTGGTTCATCACATTACATTTGATGGCTATACTGTTTCACCTCCCATTACTTTATTCCACTTACCCCTGAGAATCTTCCAAGAGTCTTCTTCTTTTGTTTTCTAAGTAAAAATAATGAAATATCCTCCACAGAGAAAATTCTGTATGATTTCATGCAAATGACTTTTCTATTTACTAACTTTCTTTAGTTATTTGTGTTCCCATTAATAAAAATGCTGACCTTTCACTGAACACATGGTAGTTAGCTAGCTAATGATCAGGATGTGTCTCCAGATATTAAAGAAACACACAGGTTTCAGCTCCAGCATTTCTTGACCGCAGTGCTTCTAGCTGTATGGTGGTCTTTGAGGGGTCAGGTACGGAGCGGATCTCTGGTTGTGCTGTAGCTTCCTATCCCGCCCATTGCCCCACTCCCCCACCCCCCAGTCCTACTGCCACACCCCGGGTTGCCAGATAAGGAAAAACAACAGCAAGGAAACACAGCGAGCTGCAGCCCTGGAGGCGAGGAAGCGACCTGGACCTGGATCATAAGATGTTACACAACTAATCTACGTCCGACTATCTTTCCAAAAATCCCTTTGAGGCGTTGATTCGTTATTTTCACAATGAGGAGTTTAGTGATCAGTGTAAAGAGGCTGCTGCATCCCTGTATAACATTCTAATGAAGTCTGAGGTTGGTGAAAAAAAATGCTGCTGCTACTGTTACCGCTTTGTTTTTCTGCACGCTGTCATTTCATTTATTAAACATGTTCCTCTTCTCATTTTCATGTATTTCATGTTATACATATATATCCTGATGTAGACAAAAGAAATCCCCATAGTATTACTCCATATCCATATTTATCATGTTTTTGTCTTAAATGTATTTAACTACATTGATTAAACATATATAGCATGTTTCATATTATTAATACAACGTATTATTACGTATGATGTTTAACAACTTTTTTTTACTTATTCAGTTTTACTTCTTTTTTTATTTTTCAACAAAAAAAAAAAAAACAAAATATAAAAAATTGCATCCAAATTTAAAAAACAAAAACAATCTACAACTTTTTATTCAAATTTTTGTTGTTGATAAAAGGGTGGAGGAGGAACGGGTTCTTATATATACCTAAATATATATATATATAGGTATAAAAATACACACACACAGTCTGTCATTTGAGTTTTTTTTTGGTTTGTTAGTTTGCTTGTTTTGTTTTGGGCTTTATTTCTAAACGTTATGGCAGCGAACGAACGTTTAGAAGAACTTTATTAGGAAGGTGGGGAGTTTGAGCGGTAGACAGAGTTTTATCCGTAGTCTAAAGTACTCTGGTTCCTTCAATAATAATAATAATAATAATAATAATAAATAAATAAATAAATAATAATAATAATAATAATAATAATAATAATAATAATAATAATAATATAAACAATAATATAATAATAAAATGAGGCCGATGTTTTTCTTGGGAGTTTAGACACATATTCCTTACATAAACCCAGACTAATTTCAGAAGGAACGTGGTTCTAGTTTTGGAAAAGGAAGCTCAGTGGCGAATTGATTTGGTGGATTTAAGCAATCTTTCAGTACAATGATGAAAAAAAAAATATTCTCATGTGTATAGACATTTTTTTCTAAATATGCCTGGGTAAAATAAATGAGCACGAATCCTGACTAGGGCTTATAAAATATTTTTGGAAGGCAGACGACCCGTCACTCTACAATCCGACAAAGGTAAGGAGTTTTTAAACAAATCTTTTTAAAACCCTTTGAAAAGATATAACATTAGACATTTCACTACGGCTAGAGAACTGAAGGCCTCGTGGTGGAGCGTTTCAACAAAACTCTTAAGGGTCGTATGTTTAGGTATTTTACAGGTTAAACACTTACAGGTATTTAGATGCGTTGAAAGATCTGGTGCATTCATACAGTCGTACGTTTCACAGATCTGTCAGAATGAAACCCGTTGAGGTGACGCGCCCTAATCAAGTTCAAGTTTATCATTTATACGGTAAACGGGTTGGTGGTTAAAATATCTGGCTATCTACATTTACAGTGAACGACGTGGTTCACATTGCCAAAGAACGCAGGGCGTTCACCAAAGATTACCGGCAAATATTTTCAGACGAATATTTCGGAAAGCGGGTCGAAGATTTACGGACAGTAAAGAGGGCACAGGTCTGTCCGCGCTCAGTCGCGTGCACATGCGCCCTCCGGGGCAACGCGCGTCTAATCAGAGGATCTCCTTACAAAGCAGAAAGTGACTGAGGCGCTGACCTTTGGACATTCTTTGAAGAAAAAGCAAAAGCAAAAGAAACAAAGACCAAAACCGCAAAGAAGAGGAAAAGAGTTTGACTGAGTCCCGATAAATTTTAAAAAGAAGAAGAAGAAGAAAAAAACAACAAAACAAAAACAAGCATGTCTCTGATACACGCCGCTTCTACCGAGCGTTTGATATCAGAGTTGGGCTTATTTACTCTGCCTATCACACAAACCAGCATCGAATCTTACAAATATGTGAAACGCCACCCATCACATCCATCACAGACACCGGTCCCATACATTTCTTCGTAGCAGGTTCCGGAGACGAGCATCTGGATTTGAATCGTTGGCTGTTGTACCTGACCTGCAAAATGACGAATCCGGACGATTCTGATTTAGCGCGCGACGCCAAGGTCGGTTTGATCAACTACCCCATCGCGAGCCTTTTTAGCCAGGTGGAAGTTTCTCTGGTCGATAAACTGATTTCCCAGAGCAGTTCGACCTACGGCTACCGAGCCGCCATGGAGTGTTTGCTGAATTATTCTGAGGAGACCCTGCATCTCAATTTCCCACCGGCATGTTTAGAAGGGATACTGCGGGACATATGGACGACGCTGACCCCACTGGAGAGGACCAGGGCCTGTCATAGAGGAGCGAATTCAGCGAACGGAGCCGGGTTTTTGAACTGCTGGGACACAGACACAGACATTTTGGATTTCAGGAAAAACTTCTTTTAAATTCCGTGGACGTGAGAGTTAAACTGCTGCGTGATAAATACGAATTAGTTTTGATGTCTTCTGATCAAAACCCGGCTATAATCTACGCATCCTGTCGGCTCTGCTGTACGTCAGAAAAGTCAACGGGCGTGAACCTCGCTCACACCTCCGCTCTGATGAGCTCAAACACCAAGTATCCGCTGGAGCGCGTGACCGCTGCACTGATCAGTGTCCCCGCCGGTCACCGCGGATCCAGTCAAGATCATTTGTTTCTGAAACAAGTGCCTAAATTTATAGCGTTGGGATTCGTCCATAACCAGGCCTTTAGCGGTTCTTACACTCGCAACCCTTTTCATTTTCATCACTATGACGTAGAATCTTAACATTTGGCAGTGGATGGCGTTTCCTACCCCGCTACACCTTTCCGCCCCGTTTGTAACTGTCAAAGAAGTCTGAGAGAATATTTGAGTCTGGTCGAGGCCACAGATCAGTACCTAAAGGATCAACATTTGGCCATGAGCAGAGAAGACTATCACCGAGGTTATACTTTATTTATTTCCAGAGTTGGGGGGCTTTATAAGAAAAGGCTCTTCCCCCTGCTGAGGTTTTTCAGAATTTTGGGAACTACTAAGAAGTCAGCAGCCTGAGATCTAAGTATTCTTGATGGATCATAATATGTAATAAGATCTCGCAGGTACTCAGGAGTGAGGCCATGTAGGGCTTTGTATGTTAATAGAAGAATTTAATAATCAGTACAGAATTTAACTGGGAGCCAGTGCAGTGCTGGACTGATATGGTCAAATGTTCTAGTTTTAGTAAGGACCCTGGCTGCAGCATTTTAAACTAGTCAAAGTTTATTGAGGTTCCTGCTGGAACAACCTGATAAAAGTGCATTACAGTAATCTAGTCTTAAGGTAGACAGTGGCGGGGGACAAATGAACATTCTGAAATTGTACAATAGTACAACTCATTTACACTCCGCTAAACGTCTCGCCATAGACGCTCTATTCTTAATGGGAAAGAAAGAGAGGAACAGTATTAGCATTAGCACAGCATTTACCCTGAGCAGCTGATAAAGAGCACCTTTATGTTAAAAAAAGTGACAAATTCCAGCAGATTTTAAAAGTATTGAGCAAAGAAGTTATTCAGTGAATCAAGAAGTGTGTCCACTGAAGGTCATGTATAGACCTTGGTGGTCAGGCATAGTTTTGAACTGCTTTAAGAGAAAAATCCAGGAGCAGTGCTTGAGCAGTTCTCTACCAGCTACATGATTTATATATAAACAGAACTCCAGCAGAATCCACTCTGTGCTTGATGAAACTCCACTGAACTCTGCATGCAAGGCACCTTTTACCACCCTGTATCCTGTCATTATTTTAAATGTATTTTTTAATAATGCAATAGCATTTAACATTTTTGATAATGTAATAGCAGTGATGTGTGAAGATTAAGACACACCTAGGGCTGGGCCTAAATGTCCAATTATTATGTTAAAGGACCATAAACTCCATTTTCCTCTTTTCTCTTCAGTCCTACTTAGTGTTTGTGGAGTTTTGTGAACCAAAAATCTCGCTTTATCCCTTACAATTAAAACTGGCTGTTTTTGTTTATTAAAGTGCCGTTAAGATATATGTAAATGAGCTTTGTTCTGATTAGCTGTGTTTCTCTGAAGTTCAGGCTCTTAACTATGGAGTGAAGCATTTGTCAAGTTCTATCAGATGTATGAAGTGGAGAATTTAGCATTTCATTTCAGCTCATTTCTCCTGTGTGGGGTGAAACTTTTGGCGTTCTCGGTCAGGTACTTTAAACTACAGGATGTGGGAAAATAAACATTTTATTTTAGGTCTTTTCAACTGTGTGAAATTCTGTTTCAGATACTTTAACCTAGATACAGTGGGGTATGAAATGTTTGATTTCTGATATTTACAGTATTTTTAGGATTACATTTCAGGGGGTGAATCATGTTATCTGAAAAATAGGCTACGCTAACCCTCTTATAGAATCCATAGGGGGCGCTACAAGCTCCATGTTGAATGTGAAGCGCAACACTGTTGTATCCCGTATTCAGAGCTATGCTACTGAATTCTGTATGAAAAGTAGCAGAACTTTCCTACAGACCACAGTAACAGAACACTGTTCTACCCGAATAGAGTAGCGTAACGATGTCTTACAGAACACAGTAGCCTGAAACTGTTCATTCACAACAGAGTAGCATAACGCTTTTATTCAGAAGACATTAGTTATTGTTACTAGTTACTCATCATTAGTTAGACAATAATTATTTTGATATAGAATACAGTACCAGTTCTCTTTCAATCAGAATACGGTAGCATAACACTACACAACCAGCATAGAGGAGAATAACTCACGCAGAATACAGGATTCAATTCAAATGAATTTTATTTAAACAGTGCTTTCACAACAAATGTGGTCACACAGCAGCTTTACAGAGATCCGGGTCAAAGCCTCTTTTGAGCAAGACAGTGGCAACAGTGGCAAGGAAAAACTCCCTCAGATCGAGAGGAAGAAACCTTGAGAGGAACCAAGACTCAAAAAGGGAACCCATCCTCCTCTGGTCGACACCGGATAGCACAATGAAAAGCAAAACAGCAATAAAACACGGAATTAAGGGAATCTGGCCAATGTGCCGTCAAGATAAAAACATGAGTGAAATGTTAAAGTTCATGCAGGTACACGGTCACAAGCACAGCCATGCAGTGAGGGGAGGATGACTCCATTAGATGACCCAGAACCGGACTGCGGGCAGGAGAGTGGTGGAGAGAGCCAGGTCTGCCGATGGAACAGTTGAAACTGGGCATCTCAACACATGGGAAAGAGAGAGAAAACACAAAGGGTTAGGAAGGGGGGCAAGACTTTTTAGAAGGGTTACAGCAGGACAGGGTAGGCAAGAGCAGCCAAACACAAATGCACTCGTGCCAGCAGACAGGAAGGGGCAACTCAACACATGAGGGAGAGCGAAGAAATGAAGGAAAAAATAAAAATAACAATACTAATGAAGAAAAGGTTTAGGTTTATATATGAATATGAACAGCATTGTAACACCATGTAAGCACAACAAAGCAGCAAAACAATGTATACAGAACACAGCAGCATAACCATTTTCATGCAAAACACAAGCAAGTTGCACAGCAGCGAAATATCATTATTATACAGAACAAGGTTAAGTGACACTGTTCAAGCAGGACACAGCAGCATAATTAAACAATTTTTAGGCAAAACACAAGCAGGACACAGCAGCCCAACACAGTTCAAGCAGGAAACAGCAGCGAAATACAAAATAAGCAGGAAACAGCAGCGAAATACAAAATAAGCAGGACACAGCAGCGTAACAATTTTCAGGCAGGACACAGCATCATAATTATTATAACGGTTAAGGGACACTGTTCAAGAAGGACACAGCAGCATAATTAAACAATTTTTAGGCAAAACACAAGCAGGACACAGCAGCCCAACACAGTTCAAGCAGGAAACAGCAGCGAAATACAAAATAAGCAGGACACAGCAGCGTAATTAAACAGGACACCGCAGCGTAACAATTTTCAGGCAGGACACACAGCAGCCCAACACGGTTCAAGCAGAACACAAACAAGTGGCACAGCTGCGGCCACATTTAGCACTGTGCTTGCAAGGCAATTGGAGACTGTGGGTGCAAAAGTTTTACCGGTTTCTTACAGAGTGAGATTGTTGACGAGTCTGAAAAAGTCCAATGCGCCACCTTTCAGCATGTCGCTGGGGAAGATGCAGTGAAGGTCTACAACATGTTACAATTCAGTGAGGAAGAAACAAACAAGAAATGTGCTGAAAAACAAGTTCAGCGATTACTGAGAGTCAGCGTCCAGTTGAAAGCACTGAGGCGTATGGGAGGAATTCAGGGACCAAAAACTGCAGAATTCAGCAAAGAACTCACATATTCTGGCCACCGCATGTCACCGCTGGGAAAGCTACACTTATTATATATATACACATACACATATTGTTGATGGTGATGTACCAGCAATACTAGGACGTGAGACATGGGAGATGTTACAGCAGGACAGGGTAGGAAAGAGCAGCCAAACACAAATGCACTCGCACCAGCAGACAGCAGCTCAGCACATGGGGGAGAGAGAAGAAATGAAGGAAAAAAAAAAAATAATGAAGAAAAGGTTTAGGTTTATATATGAATATGAACAGCACCCTAACACCGCTCAAGCACAACAAAAACACAGCAGCATAATTTTCATGCAGAACACAGCAGCCCAACATGGTTCAAGCAGGACACAGCAGCGAAAAACCAATCAAGCAGGACACAGCAGCATAATTAAACAGAACACAGTAGCGTAACCATTTTCATGCAAAACACAAGCAGGAAAGAGCAGCCCAGCACCGTTCAAACAGGGCACAGCAGCATAACGTTGATGAAAAACAAAAGCAGGACAGCAGCGAAATTATTATATAGAACAAGTGACACTGTTCAAGCAGAACACAGCAGCGTAACAAGTTTGATGCAAAATACAAGCAGGACACAGCAGCCCAATACGGTCCAAGCAGAACACGAGCAAGTGGCACAGCTGCAGCCACCTTCAGCACTGTGCTTCTCGTCAAAAATTGGATTTCCTTTCCGCACATCACTGGGGAAGATGCAGTGAAGGTCTACAACATGTTACAATTCAGTGAGGAAGAAACTGAAACAAGAAATGTGCTGAAAAACAAGTTCAGGGATTACGGAGAGTCAAGAAAGAACCTACCCTATGTTCGCCATTTGTTCTTCATGAGAGCTCAGGGTCCAGCTGAAAGCACTGAGGCGTACGGGAGGAATTTGGGGACCAGAAACTGCAGAACTCAGCAAAATACTCACATATTCTGGCCACCGCATGTCACCGTTGGGAAAGCTACCACTCACCTGTGAACACAAAAGCCAAAAATTCTAAATGAATTTCACATTATTGACAGTGATGTATCAGCAATACTAGAACGTGAGACATGGGAGATGTTAGGTGTGGTTTAAAGAGTGCATGGAATCACAACGTAAAATGACATTCTGATAGACGGTCATCTGTTCACTGTTCTGGGATTCCTACCAGGGCATCACCACATTCAGTAGATCCCATGGTCTCGCCAGTGATTCATCCACCAAGAAAAGTCCAGATTGCCCTGAAAGACAACAATCATTGATGAGCTACACAAAAAATGAAGGGGTGTAATCCCCAAACAGCATGAACTGAACGACTGGGTAAGCAGTATGGTCACAGTGGTGAGGATATTGGCAGATCAAACTTCTGATCACATCACAAATCCGGTACATGGCCTTGTGCTCACTGCAGAAGGTCTCAATCTAGATTGAGAGAAAGTGAGAGCTGTAACACACATGCCTACACCAGAAAACAAGCAGGCACTCATGGTCATGATTCATTACCTTTCCAAGTTTATTCCCAGCCTGTCTGAAGTCAGCACACTGATCCAGAGATGCAGCTACTACACACAATCACCATAGAAGGATGGCCCAATGAGAAAAATCCAAACATACTGGACATTCAAAGCAGAAAAGCAAAATACAGATTCAAGACAAGCTGTAGAGAAGACAACTCAAGCAGAACAGCTATTATGACAGATAGACAAAGAGCCCACCAAGCATATACATGTGGGACAAGGTGACAATTCAGAGAAGGGCAACCTGCTATCATGATCAGCCACGATTCTTCACAGTCCAGACGCCAGATGGAAGAACGTATAGGAGAAACAGAAAACAGAACACACGTTCACAGGACACAGTTCAAGTTCCTGTCCTTCTACAGATGTGGTTATGAACATAAACAGAAACAATATCCTGCTTATGAACAAGTGTGCAAATCCTGTAACAGCAAAATCACTAACAAAAATGTGTCTAACAAAACAAATCAAAGCAGAAGGAGAAAAGAAATCATGTAGTTGAACAAAATGCAGAGGTTTACTGATTGAAAAAGCTGAAATCAGAAAAACATCAACACTGTCACAACAAAAGTGAACAGAATGACTGGACTGTAAATAATACAAGAACTTTGCATTCAGCACCAGTGTCCAACTTGAAAACAATGCCATCGCAGCACAGATCTACAAATCCAAAATGCAAGATTGAATTTTACATTGTTGACAGTGCAATACTAGGACGTGAGACATGCGCAACGTTAGGTGTGGTTTAAACATGGAAGAACCTATAGGAGAAACAGAAAACACCTCAGGACGACTGAAAAACAGTTCCCATCAGCATCACCCAATGTTGTTGCCGATTCCCATTTTGAGTCGCAGGTCAGTGAATCCGGTCCACCTGCAGAAACTGGTATTGCAAAACAATCTGACTTACCTGAGTCACATCCGAGAGAGGCATATAGAGAGAGGCTTCTTCCACAGACCTGAAAAAGGCAAAAGACCATGAATTTGGTGAATTGCATGATTCGTTATTCAGAGACAGGACTGTTTGTGGTATTAGGGAAGACTAATTGTTGGCATGGTTGCTGAAAGAAACAGATCAGACATAGACAAATGCCATGAATATCTGCTGTGCAAATGAAGGGACATCAAGTGAAGTGAAAAAAAGTGCTCAATGAAATACAAAACAGAACAGAAACAAAAACAGTTGGGTTTGAACAGAAGAGCAAATCCAAACTAGCTAAAAATGAACAAGCAACAGAAGCAAGCTGCTCCAGATGTGGTTATGAACATAAACAGAAACAATGTCCTGCCTATGGCCAAGTGTGTAAATCCTGCAACAGAAAATCACTTTACCAAAAATGTGTAAATCAAAACAATCACAGCAGAATGAGGAAAAAAAAAAAAATCATGTAGATGAACAAAGGACAGAGCAGGAAGATTTCTTCATTGAAACAGTTGAAATCAGAAAAACAGAATATTAGACAAACATCAACACTGTCACAACAAAAGTGAAAAGAATAACTGGACTGAAAATCTTGAAATAAACAAGAACATTGTTTTCAAGTTGGACACTGGTGCTGAATGCAAGGTCATCTCAGGAAATGTCTACAAGTCACTCAGATTTAAAACAAAACTCCAGAACTCAGCTTGAAAACCGCTCACATATTCTAGACACTGCAGGTCACCGTTGGAAAAGCTAACGCTCACCTGTGAACACAAAAGCCAAAAATGCAAGATTAAATTTCATATTGTTGACAGTGATGTACCAGCAATACCAGGACGTGAGACATGATGGAAGAACCTATAGGAGAAACAGAAAACACGTCCTCAGGGTGGCTGAATAAGTTTCCATCAGCATCACCCAATGTTGTTGGAGATTCCTGTGTCGAGCCGCAGGTGAGTGAATCCGGTCCACCTGCAGAAACTGGTGTTGCAAAACAATCAGCCTTACCTGAGGCACATCCGAGAGAGGCATTCTTCACAAGGTCAGGAAGACAAGTGAAAACACCAGCAAGATAAAAGGACTGAATCTGGAACACACATACAGTACACATTTAGAATATTCACACACACATTCAGAGGACACGGTTCAAGCTCCTGTCCATCTGCTGACTGAACTTAAAGTTACTGTCATTTACTGCATCTTAGATTTGTTTAGTTTATTCTGCAACATCAAGCCATTCTAATAAATATGGTGTCAAATGTACAGTTCATGTAGTTCAGTTCAGAGACTTCATCTCATTTTCCTTGAATTTTAAAGCATTATGGTCCGACAGAGTTTGTATGAACGTTGTTGAGAGTCCTGCACAGCCCAAATCATCCTCATTTATAGTTATATTCATATTAAGAGAAACAAAAAGATATAAATTCAAGTGTGGAGATTTTACATGTTATGTAGCTAAGAGGCAGCCCTAGCTAAGAATTACACAGGTCACCCAAAAGTAATAAAGTGTAAGTGTACCACAGAGGCCTCCTTCCTCCATACCGCACAGCCATGCAGTGAGGTGAGGATGACTCCATTGGAGGCCCCAGAACCAGACAGCAGGCAGGAGGGTGGTGGAGAGAGCCAGGTCTGCCGATGGAACAGTTGAAACTGGGCATCTCAACACATGGGAGAGAGAGAAAACACAAAGGGTTAGGAGGGAGGGGGGGGGGTTGGGGGAATCACAGCAAAAACTTTTTAGAAGGGTTACAGCAGGACAGGGTAGGCAAGAGCAGCCAAACGCACTCGCACCCGCAGACAGCAGGGGGCAGCTCAGCACACAGGGAAGAGAGAAGAAATTAAGAAGAAAAAAAATTAATAATAAAATAAGAATAATAATAATGAAGAAAAGGTTTAGGTTTATATATGAATATGAACAGCATCGTTACACCGCTCAAGCACAACAAAGCAGTCAAACAATTTATACAAAACACAGCAGTGTAACCATTCTCATGCAGAACACAAGCAAGTTGCATAGCAGCGAAATATTGTTCAAGCACAAGACAGCAGCGAAACCATTTTGATGCAGGACACAGCAGCCCCACATGGTAAAAGCAGAACACAGTAGTGAAATGTTGTTCAAGCAGAACACAGCAGTAAAATACCAATCAAGCAGAATACAAGCAAGTGGCACAGCAGCGAAATATTTTTTACATTTATGGCATTTAGCTGACGCTCTTATTCAGAGCGACTTACAAGGTTACTCGTATTACATAGGAGGGCCAATGGTGTTAGGAATCTTGTCCAAGGACTCTTATTGGTGTAGCGCTAGCACCTAGTCACCCAGGCCGGGAATCGAACCCCAGTCTCCAACATGGTGCGGTAGCTCAGTGGCAGGTAGTGGTGTTATCTGTTGCGCCACACCAACCACTCATATCATTCAAACAGGACACAGCAGCGTAACAATTTTTAGGTAAAACACAAGCAGAACAGAGCAGTGTAACCATTCTCATGCAGAACACAAGCAAGTGGCACAGCAGCAAAATATTGTTCAAGCACAAGACAGCAGCGAAACAATTTTGATGCAGGACACAGCAGCCCCACATGGTAAAAGCAGAACACAGTAGTGAAATGTTGTTCAAGCAGAACACAGCAGTGAAATACCAATCAAGCAGGACACAGCAGTGTAACAATTTTTAGGTAAAACACAAGCAGGACACAGCAGCGTAACAATTTTGATGCAGAACAAGCAGGACACAGCAGCCCAACACGGTTCAAGCAGAACACAAGCAAGTTGCACAGCTGCAGCAACCTTTAGCACTGTGCTTGCAAGGCAATCTCGTTGAAAATTGGAGACTGTGGGTGCAAAAGTTTTACCGGTTTCTTACAGAAAGTGGGATTGTTGAGGAGTCTAAAAAAGTCCAATGCGCCACCTTTCCGCACGTCGCTGGGGAAGATGCAGTGAAGGTCTACAACATGTTACAATTCAGTGAGGAAGAAACAAACAAGAAATGCGCTGAAAAACAAGTTCAGGGATTACTGAGCGTCAAGAAAGAACCTACCCTATGTTCACCATTTGTTCTTCATGAGAGCTCAGGGTCCACCTGAAAGCACTGAAGCGTACGGGAGGAATTTGGGGACCAGAAACTGCAGAATTCAGCAAAGTACTCACATATTCTAGCCACCGCATGTCACTGCTGGGAAAGCTACCGCTCACCTGTGAACACAAAAGCCAAAAATTCAAAAATTAATTTCACATATTGTTGATTGTGATGTACCAGCAGTACTAGGGCGTGAGACATGGGAGATGTTACAGCAGGACAGGGTAGGAAAGAGCAGCCAAACACAAATGCACTCGCACCAGCAGACAGCAGGGGGCAGCTCAGCACATTGGGGAGAGAGAAGAAATGAAGGAAAAAATTAAAATGAAGAAAAGGTTTAGGTTTATATATATATAAATATATGAACAGCACTGTAAACACCGCTCAAGCACAACAAAGCAACAAAAAAAAATTATACAGAACACAGCAGCATCATGTTCATGCAAAACAAGCAGGACACAGCAGCCCAACACGGTTCAAGCAGAACACAGTAGCGCAATATCGTTCAAGCAGGACACAGCAGCATAACATTGATGAAAAACACAAGCAGGACAGCAGCGAAATTATTATACAGAACAAGTGACACTGTTCAAGCAGAACACAGATGAGTAAAAAATTTTATGAAAAACACAGGCAGGATACAGCAGCCCAACACGGTCAAAGCAGCACACAAGCAAGTGGCACAGCTGCAGCCACCTTTAGCACTGTGCTTGCAAGGCAATCTCATCAAAAATTGGATTTTTAGGTGCAAAAGTTTTACCGGTTTCTTACCGAAAGTGGGATTGTTGAGGAGTCTGAAAAAGTCCAATACGCCACCTTTCCGCACGTCGCAGGGAAAGATGCAGTGAAGGTCTACAACATGTTACAATTCAGAGAGAAAGAAACTGAAACAAGAAATGCGCTGAAAAACAAGTTCAGGGATTACTGAGAGTCAAGAAAGAACCTACCCTATGTTCACCATTTGTTCTTCATGAGAGCTCAGGATCCAGCTGAAAGCGTACGGGAGGAATTCGGGGACCAAAAACTGCAGAATTCAGCACAGTACTCACATATTCTGACCACCGCATGTCACCGTTGGGAAAGCTACCACTCACCTGTGAACACAAAAGCCAAAAATGCTAAACTGAATTTCACATATTGTTGACAGTGATGTACCAGCAATACTAGGACGTGAGACATGGGAGATATTAGGTGTGGTTAAAAGAGTGCATGGAATCACAACGTAAAATTACATTCTGAAAGACATTGATCTGTTCACTGTTCTTGGATTCCTACCAGGACATCACCACATTCAAGTAGATCCCATGGTCTCACCAGTGATACATCCACCAAGAAAAGATTGCCCTGAAAGACAACAATCATTGATGAGCTACACAAAATGGAGAAAAGGGATGTAATCACCAAACAGCATGAACCGAACGACTGGGTAAACAGCATGGTCACAGTGGTGAGGATTTTGGCAGATCAAACTTCATGATGAAAGTTCCAAGCTCTGCACACTGAACATACCCATTGAAAGATACAGATTCCTTTGACTTTCTTTTCGAGTGTCCTCAGCTTCAGAGGTATTCCAAAGGTCGATTGCAGACTATTAAAGGCCTGGAAGGTGTCGTCAACGTTACGAACGATATCTTAGTCTGGGGTGAAACGGTCAAGGAAACATGACGGCAGACTCATCCAAGTGCTGAAAAGGGAAAGACAGTGGAACCTGAGACTCAACAAAAACAAGTGCAAAATCAGATCATCACAAATGTGGTACATTGGCCATATGCTCTCTGCAGAAGGTCTCAATCCAGATCGAGATAAAGTGAGAGCTGCAACACACATGCCTGCACCAGAAAACAAGCAGGCACTCATGAGATTAATGGGCATGATTCAGTACCTTTCCAAGTTTATTCCCAACCTGTCTGAAGTCGGTGCACCTCTCAGAAAACTGCTCGAGCATGACACTCCGTCGCAAGTCGAGCACAAAGCTATGAAAAACCTGAAATCTCTGGTACTGGTAACACCATGGTACTGGTACACCATCTGCAGATGCGAGCTCAGAAGGCTTCGGAGCAGCAGTTCTGCAGGAGGGAAAGCCAGTGGCTAAATTACATTCCGAAAGGCAACAGCAAATGATCCAGAGATGCAGCTACTACACACAAGGACCATGGAAGGATGGCCCAATGAGAAAAATCCAAACATACTGGACATTCAAAGAAAAGCAAAATGCAGATTTAAGACAAGCTGCAGAGAAGACAACTCAAGCAAAACAGCTATTATGATAGAGACAAAGAACCCACCAAACATATACATGTGGGACAAGCTGAGAATTCAGAGAAGGCAACCTGCTATCATGATCAGCCACGATTCTTCACAGTCCAGACGCCAGATGGAAGAACCTATAGAAGAAACAGAAAACAGAACACACATTCACAGGACACAGTTCAAGTTCCTGTTCTTCTCCAGATGTGGTTATGAACATAAACAGAAACAATGTCCTGCTTATGGACAAGTGTGCAAATCCTGTAACAGCAAAATCACTTCACCAAAAATGTGTCTAACAAAACAAATCAGAACAGAATGAGGAAAAAAAATCACGCAGTTGAACAAAAAGGCAGAGCAGGAAGATTTCTTCATTGGAACAGTTGAAATAAGAAGAAAAAAACAGGAGTATTAGATAAACATCAACACTGTCACAACCAAAGTCAATAGAATAAGTGGACTGAAAATAAAACAAAGAACATTGTTTTCAAGTTGGACACTGGTGCTGAATGCAATGTCATCTCAGGAAATGTCTACAAGTCACTTAGATTTGAAACAAAACTCCAGAATTCAGCTTGAAAACCGCTCACATATTCTAGCCACCGCATGTCACCGTTGGGAAAGCTAACGCTCACCTGTGAACACAAAAGCCACAAATGCAAGATTGAATTTCACATTGTTGACAGTGATGTACCAGCAATACTAGGACGTGAGACATGTGAGACGTTAGGTGTGGTTTAAAGATGGAAGAACCTATAGAAACAGAAAACACCTCAGGACGACTGAAACAGTTCCCATCAGCATCACCCAATGTTGTTGCAGATTCCTGTGTCGAGCAGCAGGTCAGTGAATCTGGTCCACCTGCAGAAACTGGTACTGCAAAACAATCTGACTTACCTGAGACACATCCGACAGAGACATTCTTCACAAGGTCAGGAAGACAAGTGAAAACACCAGCAAGATACAAGGACTGAATCTGGAACACACATACAGTACACATTTACAATATTCACACACACATTCAGAGGACACGGTTCAAGCTCCTGTCCATCTGCTGACTGAATTTAAAGTTACTGTCATTTACTGCAGCTCAGATTTGTTTAGGTTATTCTGCAACATCAAGCTATTCTCATAAATATGGTGTCAAATGTACAGTTCATGTAGTTCAGTTCAGAGACTTCATCTCATTTCCCTTGAGTTTTAAAGCATTATGGTCCGACAGTGTTTGTATGAACGTTGTTGAGAGTCCTGCACAGCCCAAATCATCCTCATTTATAGTTCTATTCATATTAAGAAAGAGAACAAAAAAATATATGAATTCAAGTGTGGATATTTCACATGTTCTGTAGCTAAGAGGCAGCCCTAGCTAAGAATCACGCAGCTCACCCAAAAGTAAAAAAGTGTAAGTGTAGCACAGAGTCGTCCTTCCTCCATACTTTACACTGAGGAACTGAACCGGTTAGCAGAGGGAAAAACGGCCGTGGTGGTCGAGGAGCTCCTCGGCTTTTCCGGGGTCACGCAGACGCCGCCAGTCCCTCTCCGGTGCGGGAGTGGAGACGACGACTCTCGGTGTCCGTCGCGCCGGTAGTGCTGGAGCTCAGACGCCGCGTTGGAGGAGTCACGGGTCAAGCTGGACGACTTCCTTGCAGAGCGGCTGGAAAGCTCGTTTTTCCGCGGTCGCCATGTTTCTCGAGGGTAAAGAGAAAAACGCAAAGCGCGGTTAGTGAGACAGAGGACTGTACAGTAACACAGACAGCACAAGGATTCCAACAAGTGTCTAAGATGAAGAAGACAAAGCTCACATTACGGACTATAAAGTAGGATGGCCGGTCGAAGCTCTGTGTGGAATCACGGCTCGAGCTTTGAAAGCAGGGCCGCATCGAAACAGCAGCTCCGAGTCTCCTGAAAATACCTACGATCACGTGATCGCCGGAAACGAAGCTTCGTTACGTCACTGGAACGCAATCACGGTTCAATGCGCGTGAGTTTCCGGTCCCGCTGTAGACGAGCTGCATATAATCTGAAATTTGTACTTAAATAAAACGGAAATACAGAACATGTGTGAATTTGCTTTACTTTCATTATAAAATTATTGACATTCCTCAGCATTCAAGGGTTTTTACTGGAGACGATGTGAAATGACCTTGAATAAAAACATTTTACAGCTCTATTTCTGTGTTCAACAGATGTACAGTCTACATGCACATTCAACAGTGGTGTTTTTCCCTTAATCTAATAGTGTCAAACATGGCTGTTTTGTTTAGGAGGAGAGTAAAGGAATTACACACTCAGATGAAATTCATTCAGTTAAAGGAAGAAACGCAGTCCGACATCGCTGTATGGAGCAGTTTGGACAAAGCTTATGAACACAAGTGAATCAGGCAGTGGTGGTGTAGTATTGTATTTGTACAACAGGTGGCGCAGTAGAGCTGTGAAGCTGAGCAGCATCCAACCACTTTTCCCTCATTTCTGCATGAAAGGGTTGATTGATTACAGACTCATTTTTGTGATAAAGGATCTGCCCTGTTTTTAGACTTTTATAAAGCCTCAGTTCAGCAGAGCTTTACTTTATTAAGTAATTATTATATATTTTCTTTATATTATCTGACAGTAACACACTAAATGTCCAAATGTTTGTGGACACCATTTTTTAATTAATGCATTCAGCAATCAGTTGCACCCATTGCTGAAACTGTCACTGTAATGCAGTATTGCCAATAGAATAGGACTCTCTGGAACAGATAAACATGAACCTATCGGCTCCATGCCTAATGCCAATCGTGGGCTAGAGGGGTATAAAGCCTCCAGCATTGAGCTGAGGAGAGGTGGAACTGTGTTCTCTGGAATGATGGTGCTCATGATGTCCTTTACTTCTAGGGTGAGCTGGGGAAACTTTTTACTTTGAGTTGGAGATGAGGTTGGGTGATCATCCAATATTCTGACCTCACCAATGCTCTTCTTGCTAAATGCATTCCTCACAGCAATGCTCCAAAATCTAGCAGAAAGTCTTCCATGGTAGTAGAAACAGTTAATCCAACAAAAGCAGGCTAAACTCCCTTTTAATACTCTTGATTTCAAAAGAAACAACAAATAAGCAGGTGTCCAAATACTTTTGTTATATAGTGTATTTCTTAGAAATGCTGAATTCTTTTGTTGAAGAGACTCTGGGTCAGTTCTGAGAGCAGCAGGTCTAAAATTAAACCTGGACTAAATAAAGAGAGAAGTTTTAGATTTTACTTTGAGTAGAAACAAATAAACATCCAGAACACATCAGTAATGCAGAACAGCTCTTCATTCGGGCTCTTTTTCTGAACATGATATTAATAATATAAACTTTACAGCTGTTTGGAAAAGATGAAGCATTAAGGAGGAGTCTTAAGTAAGTGTAGAAATGAAGACACTGCTCAGCACTGATGTAAGTATTAATGATAAACTGATTAGTCGTGTGCTTCTCTGTGGACGAGTTGTGATGAAAAAGAGGATCTCAGCCCATTCTCTTCCTACAATGGAAAACACACACACACACACACACACACACACACACACACACACAAAAGTTAAACACTTCATACACTTCCATCTCCAACTATAAGGGTTTATTTAGGGTGTATTCTACACTGCTCACTAACACGTTTCTATAAAACAACAATGGGGCAGAAATGAAAATATTGCAGCACTGATATTAAAAAGTACCACAAGTGTTTGAGCAGCATGAGTATAGAGCTTTTGCACTGACTGCATTTTAAACTGAAGGTCACACTGATGGTCAATAAGAGGAAATATCTCACATACTTTAAAAATGAATCTTCTAGTCTAGATACAGGAGAGGAAACCTCGGTCTCCTGGTTTAAAGACTGTATGTTAAGGAGTTTAGTCATTTGTGGATAAATGCTGCGTCAGCATGTTCAGAAACTTCAAACAGCATGTTAGCGTGTGGGTTGTTGTGAAAAAGGTTCCTTGGATCTTAGACTCTGATCGCTTTGGCCTCCCAGGGATCAAACTCCCTCTCTCTCAATGACAGGAGCAGCGATTAGACGTTGTGTTGTGTTGCTGTGTATTTTCTAATTAAACTGACGGTTAGAATCAGTGTAGGTACCGAACCCAAGCACAGATTTTACCTTTGAAGATATTCTATTCTAAAATAATGAAACCTCCTGGGATGGTGAAGCTGATCAACAACACATTTATTTCTTATAAAGACATTTGTGTCACGTAGAAGACATGAACCTCCTTAGGGCCTTTCACCTGACATCCTAAGGATTATTATTCAGCAATGACATGGAATACAGCACGCACTGCCCAAATCCTTCTAGTGAGTGAGGAATGAGTTCCTGTGGAGTTTCAGAGGTTAAAACGGTTCATGATGTTCACCACAGTTTAAACAAACACTGAAAGTTACCTGGAATCGTGCTGGACATCTTCTCTAACTGGCTACAAGAGGTATAGTCTTCCTTTTCTTCAGGATCTGCTTGAGAGACAACATGACAGATTATCTAGAACATGTCAAGTGATTTGGATAACGTCAAATACCTCAGAGCTGAATACTAGTTAATAATAATAATAATAATAATAAATTGAAGGGGAGTTGAAGCCTCGGTCTCCTGGTTTCCTGCATCACTGTGGGAGCAAAGGTTCCAGCTCAACCATGACTCACGAAGCAGGATTTTCCTATCAGAATTGAACCCAGCCAGTAGGTCAACACTTAGAGCCATGCTTGAGGGCTACAAGGGGTTTACCCTTGTCGACTTCTTTATTCATTTATTCACTCACCACTCAACTCACATACCTTAATCTTGGGAACTTTAGCCTCCTGGTTCTTTGCTTCATGGTGGACTGTGTGAGAACAGCTTCTCCCTCCACCACTGGACCACAGAGCACAACCTCACAAGCCTGCTGGGAACACGAAGAAGCAGAAACTTCTGCAGAGGAAGCAGAATGATGAGCATCCTGCTGGGAACAAGTTCAAATTCAGTAGGCATAGCTCCATTCAACCTCACAAGTTAGTCAGAAATTTCATTTTTCTAATGACAAATGACAGGTATTGGGTCCTATGCACAAAAACACAAGCACACATTTCACAACACCTAAACACAATAAATGCATGTAGTCTAATGCAAAACTACTGACAAGGTCTTCCAGCTGTAATAAGTGAACTTTTGTCATTTTTTTTAATTCTGCTACTTAGAAGGAGGACTACGTTCAAATACTGTAAAGCAATCAGTACTTTTTCATTACGTTTCAGAGCAAAAATGTGACCCTGGAAGTTTTCAATTCACACTTAAATAAGAACTAATGAAATATGTGAGGTAAAGTTGAGTTAAACAGAGCTAATGCAGCTCAGCATCAGCTATTAACTCTAACTAATATTCCTACTGGAGGAAACAACAAGATTAGCTAAAACAGCTAACAGCAGAAAGCCTGTGTTGTCGGATGAAACAGTATATAAAAGTTAGTCCGTTTTTATCAGGACCTTTTCCAACAACGTGGAAAATAAGACCCCTCTTTTAGAAAGGTTAGAGCTCCCGAAGTTTCTAAGTTAACGCCGAACATCAGCAGCGCTAGCAAGTTAACTCCTACAGTCGTACAGCTAAAGTACAAACACACACGAAACCAGAAAACCAAGCTTTCAAATATTCACTGTACGTTTATGGTCACATATAAGGTAAAAGATCAGCTTAAAAGCAGCTAGTTCACATGAACTCACCTGGCTCTATCGGGAACGTCTGTCCTGGGTGCCTCCTTGAAGTAGACTGACAGACTGGAAGGGGCGATACCGGTGACTGCGCCTCGTCCCAACAGAACTGGACTACAGCTTCATTTGGGCAAAGCTGGAGCGACGATGAGGATTGCAGATGGAAAATCTTCCATAAACTCAAAACTGCTAAAGCTCCTCATTTAGATAACGCTTTAAACACTGTACACTCATATGCAATTGTACACACACTGTTTAATTAGCATATTTGATTTCATTTAGAAAGTCCAGAATATGCTGCTATAGTATTTCTATGTTGTTTATTTGATGAACAATCCACATTTAGCACATCATACATATTTATAGTACTAAACTGTAAATCATACAGATTTAAACATTTGATATATTTTGTTATTTTATTAAATAGGTTAATTCTCAGCGTCTTTAAAGCTTGCAGATGAAAACACTGAGAGACAGAAAGTCTAAACTTCAGTACTGGAAATCATGATGTAATTGAATTTATTAAAAAATAAATGAAGTGAAATGAAAACTTTAACACTGTAGAAGAAATCTGTCTCTACTGGACAGACACGTCACTTCCGGCTGACAGGTCCAGCGCTTGCTCTCCTGCTGCTTGTTTCTCCCAGTCATATCTTTGTATTAGGGATGAGCAGAACGAGGCTTTTTAACCATTTGAAGCCGAAGTGGTTCATTTGAAGCTGTACTGCGCCACCTGTTGTACAAATACAATACTACACCACCACTGCCTGATTCACTTGTGTTCATAAGCTTTGTCCAAACTGCTCCATACAGCGATGTCGGACTGCGTTTCTTCCTTTAACTGAATGAATTTCATCTGAGTGTGTAATTCCTTTACTCTCCTCCTAAACAAAACAGCCATGTTTGACACTATTAGATTAAGGGAAAAACACCACTGTTGAATGTGCATGTAGACTGTACATCTGTTGAACACAGAAATAGAGCTGTAAAATGTTTTTATTCAAGGTCATTTCACATCGTCTCCAGTAAAAAACCTTAAATGCTGAGAAATATCAATAATTTTATCATGAAAGTGAAGCAAATTCACACATGTTCTGTATTTCCGTTTTATTTAAGTACAAATTTCAGATTATATGCAGCTCGTCTACAGCGGGACCGGAAACTCACGCGCATTGAACCGCGATTGCGTTCCAGTGACGTAAGGAAGCTTCGTTTCCGGCGGTCACGTGATCGTAGGTATTTTCAGGAGACTCGGAGCTGCTGTTTCGATGCGGCCCTGCTTTCAAAGCTCGAGCCGTGATTCCACACAGAGCTTCGACCGGCCATCCTACTTTATAGTCCGTAATGTGAGCTTTGTCTTCTTCATCTTAGACACTTGTTGGAATCCTTGTGCTGTCTGTGTTACTGTACAGTCCTCTATCTCACTAACCGCGCTTTGCGTTTTTCTCTTTACCCTCGAGAAACATGGCGACCGCGGAAAAACGAGCTTTCCAGCCGCTCTGCAAGGAAGTCGTCCAGCTTGACCCGTGACTCCTCCAACGCGGCGTCTGAGCTCCAGCACTACCGGCGCGACGGACACCGAGAGTCGTCGTCTCCACTCCCGCACCGGAGAGGGACTGGCGGCGTCTGCGTGACCCCGGAAAAGCCGAGGAGCTCCTCGACCACCACGGCCGTTTTTCCCTCTGCTAACCGGTTCAGTTCCTCAGTGTAAAGTATGGAGGAAGGACGACTCTGTGCTACACTTACACTTTATTACTTTTGGGTGAGCTGCGTGATTCTTAGCTAGGGCTGCCTCTTAGCTACAGAACATGTGAAATATCCACACTTGAATTTATATATTTTAGTTTCTCTTAATATGAATAGAACTATAAATGAGGATGATTTGGGCTGTGCAGGACTCTCAACAACGTTCATACAAACACTGTCGAACCATAATGCTTTAAAACTCAAGGGAAATGAGATGAAGTCTCTGAACTGAACTACATGAACTGTACATACTTGACACCATATTTATGAGAATAGCTTGACATTGCAGAATAACCTAAACAAATCTGAGCTGCAGTAAATGACAGTAACTTTAAATTCAGTCAGCAGATGGACAGGAGCTTGAACCGTGTCCTCTGAATGTGTGTGTGAATATTGTAAATGTGTACTGTATGTGTGTTCCAGATTCAGTCCTTGTATCTTGCTGGTGTTTTCACTTGTCTTCCTGACCTTGTGAAGAATGTCTCTCTCTGATGTGTCTCAGGTAAGTCAGATTGTTTTGCAGTACCAGTTTCTGCAGGTGGACCAGATTCACTGACCTGCGGCTCGACACAGGAATCTGCAACAACATTGGGTGATGCTGATGGGAACTGTTTCAGTCGTCCTGAGGTGTTTTCTGTTTCTATAGGTTCTTCCATCTTTAAACCACACCTAACGTCTCACATGTCTCACATCCTAGTATTGCTGGTACATCACTGTCAACAATGTGAAAATCAATCTTGCATTTTTGATTTAAGTTTTGTTTCAAACCTGATTTGTAGATCTGTGCTGCGATGACATTGTCTTCAAGTTGGACACTGGTGCTGAATGCAAAGTTCTTGTTTTATTTTCAGTCCAGTTATTCTATTGACTTTTGTTGTTACAGTGTTGATGTTTATCTAATACTCCTGTTTTTGTTTCTTATTTCAACTGTTCCAATGAAGAAATCTTCCTGCTCTGCTTTTTTGTTCAACTGCGTGATTTTCCCCCCTCATTTTGTTCTGATTTGTTTTGTTAAACAGAAACAATGTCCTGCTTATGGACAAGTGTGCAAATCCTGTAACAGCAAAATCACTTTACCAAAAATGTGTCTATGTTCATAACCACATCTGGAGAAGGACAGGAACTTGAACTGTGTCCTGTGAATGTGTGTTCTGTTTTCTGTTTCTTCTATAGGTTCTTCCATCTGGCGTCTGGACTGTGAAGAATCGTGGCTGATCATGATAGCAGGTTGCCCTCTCTGAATTCTCACCTTGTCCCACATGTATATTCTTGGGGGGCTCTTTGTCTGTCTGTCATAATAGCTGTTCTACTTGAGTTGTCTTCTCTGCAGCTTGTCTTAAATCTGCATTTTGCTTTTCTTCTTTGAATGTCCAGTATGTTTGGATTTTTCTCATTGGGCCGTCCTTCCATGGTCCTTGTGTGTAGTAGCTGCATCTCTGGATCATTTGCTGTTGCCTTTGGGAATGTAATTTAGCCACTGGCTTTCCCTCCTGCAGAACTGCTGCTCCGAAGCCTTCTGAGCTCGTATCTACAGATGGTGTACCAGTACCATGGTGTTACCAGTACCAGAGATTTCAGTTTTTCATAGCTTTGTGCTCGACTTGCCACGGAGTGTCATGCTCGAGCAGTTTTCTGAGAGGTGCACTGGGAGTTGGGATGATCTGATCTTGCACTTGTTTTTGTTGAGTTTCAGGTTCCACAGTCTTTCCCTTTTCAGCACTTGGATGAGCCTGCCGTCATGTTTCCTTAACCGTTTCACCCCAGACTAAGATATCGTTCGTAACGTTGGCGACACCTTCCAGGCCTTTAATAGTCTGCAATTGACCTTTGGAATACATCTGAAGCTGAGGACACTCCAAAAGAAAGTCAAAGGAATCTGTATCTTTCAATGGGTATGTTCAGTGTGCAGAGCTTGGAACTTTCATCATGAAGTTTGATCTGCCAAAATCCTCACCACTGTGACCATGCTGCTTACCCAGTCGTTCGGTTCATGCTGTTTGGTGATTACACCCCTTTTCTCCATTTTGTGTAGCTCATCAATGATTGTTGTCTTTCAGGGCAATCGGGACTTTTCTTGGTGGATGAATCACTGGTGAGACCATGGGATCTACTTGAATGTGGTGATGTCCTGGTAGGAATCCAAGAACAGTGAACAGATCAATGTCTATCAGAATGTCATTTTGCTTTGTGATTCCATGCACTCTTTCAACCACACCTAACATCTCCCATGTCTCACGTCCTAGTATTGCTGGTACATCACCGTCAACAATATGTGAAATTCAGTTTAGCATTTTTGGCTCTTGTGTTCACAGGTGAGTGGTAGCTTTCCCAACGGTGACATGCGGTGGCCAGAATGTGAGTACTGTGCTGAATTCTGCAGTTTTTGGTCCCCGAATTCCTCCCGTATGCTTTCAGCTGGATCCAGAGCTCTCATTAAGAACAAATGGTGAACATAGGGTAGGTTCTTTCTTGACTCTCAGTAATCCCTGAACTTGTTTTTCAGCACATTTCTTGTTACAATTCAGAGAGAAAGAAACTGAAACATGTTGTAGACCATCACTGCATCTTTCCCTGCGACGTGCGGAAAGGTGGCGCATTGGACTTTTTCAGACTCCTCAACAATCCCACTCTCTGTATGAAACAGGTAAAACTTTTGCACCTAAAAATCCAATTTTTGATGAGATTGCCTTGCAAGCACAGTGCTAAAGGTGGCTGCAGCTGTGCCACTTGCTTGTGTGCTGCTTCGGCCATGTTGGGCTGCTGTATCCTGCTTGTGTTTTGCATCAAATTTGTTACTCTGCTGTGTTCTGCTTAAACAGTGTCACTTGTTCTGTATAATAATTTCGCTGCTGTCCTGCTTGTGTTTTTCATCCATGTTATGCTGCTGTGCCCTGCTTGAACGATATTTCGCTACTGTGTTCTGCTTGAACCATGTTGGGCTGCTGTGTCCTGCTTGTTTTGCATGAAAATGATGCTGCTGTGTTCTGTATAATTTTTTTTTGTTTCTTTGTTGTGCTTGAGTGGTGTTTACAGTGCTGTTCATATATATATATATAAACCTAAACCTTTTCTTTATTTTTATTTTTTCCTTTATTTCTTCTCTCTCCCCAATGTGCTGAGCTGCCCCCTGCTGTCTGCTGGTGCGAGTGCATTTGTGTTTGGCTGCTCTTTCCTACCCTGTCCTGCTGTAACATATCTCCCATGTCTCACGCCCTAGTACTGCTGGTACATCACCATCAACAATATGTGAAATTCAGTTTAGCATTTTTGGCTTTTGTGTTCACAGGTGAGCGGTAGCTTTCCCAGCAGTGACATGCGGTGGCCAGAATATGTGAGTACTTTTGCTGAATTCTGCAGTTTCTGGTCCCCAAATTCCTCCCGTACGCTTCAGTGCTTTCAGGTGGACCCTGAGCTCTCATGAAGAACAAATGGTGAACATAGGGTAGGTTCTTTCTTGACTCTCAGTAATCCCTGAACTTGTTTTTCAGCACATTTTCTTGTTACTATTCAGTCAGGAAGAAACTGAAACATGTTGTAGACCTTCACTGCATCTTCCCCAGCGATGTGCGGAAAGGTGGCGCATTGGACTTTTTCAGACTCCTCAACAATCCCACTTTCTGTAAGAAACCGGTAAAACTTTTGCACCCACAGTCTCCAATTTTCAATGAGATTGCCTTGCAAGCACAGTGCTAAAGGTTGCTGCAGCTGTGCAACTTGCTTGTGTTCTGCTTGAACCGTGTTGGGCTGCTGTGTCCTGCTTGTTCTGCATCAAAATTGTTACGCTGCTGTGTCCTGCTTGATTTGTATTTCGCTGCTGTTCCACTTGCTTGTATCTGCTTGATTGGTATTTTACTGCTGTGTCCTGCTTGAACAACATTTCACTACTGTGTCCTGCTTTTACCATGTGGGGCTGCTGTGTCCTGCATCAAAGTTGTTTCGCTGCTGTGCCACTTGCTTGTGTTCTGCATGAGAATGGTTATAGTGCTGTGTTTTGTATAAATTGTTTGACTGCTTTGTTGTGCTTGAGCGGTGTAACGATGCTGTTCATATTCATATATAAACCTAAATCTTTTCTTCATTAGTATTATTTTATTGTATTTTTTTATTTTTCTTCATTTCTTCTCTCTTCCCTGTGTGCTGAGCTGCCTCCTGCTGTCTGCGGGTGCGAGTGCGTTTGGCTGCTCTTGCCTGCCCTGTCCTGCTGTAACCCTTCTAAAAAGTTTTTGCTGTGATTTTTTTTTTTTTTTTTTTTTCTCCCCCCCTCCCTCCCTCCTAACCCTTTGTGTTTTCTCTCTTTCCCATGTGTTGAGATGCCCAGTTTCAACTGTTCCATCGGCAGACCTGGCTCTCTCCACCACCCTCCTGCCTGCTGTCTGGTTCTGGGGCCTCGAATGGAGTCATCCTCCCCTCACTGCATGGCTGTGCAGTATGGAGGAAGAAGGCCTCTGTGGTACACTTACACTTTATTACTTTTGGGTGACTTGCGTGATTCTTAGCTTAGGGCTGCCTCTTAGCTACATAACATGTAAAATCTCCACACTTGAATTTATATCTTTTTGTTTCTCTTAATATGAATATAACTATAAATGAGGATGATTTGGGCTGTGTCTCAGGTAAGATTGATTGATTGTTTTGCTACACCAGTTTCTGCAGGTGGACCAGATTCACTGACCTGCGGCTCGACACAGGAATCTCCAACAACGTTGGGTGATGCTGATGGAAACTTATTCTGCCACCCTGAGGATGTGTTTTCTGTTTCTCCTATAGGTTCTTCCATCATGTCTCACGTCCTAGTGTTGCTGGTACATCACTGTCAACAATGTGAAATTCAATCTTGCATTTTTGGATTTTGTGTTCACAGGTGAGCGTTAGCTTTTCCAACGGTGACCTGCAGTGTCTAGAATATGTGAGTGGTTTTCAAGCTGAATTCTGGAGTTTTGTTTTAAATCTAAGTGACTTGTAGACATTTCCTGAGATGACCTTGCATTCAGCACCAGTGTCCAACTTGAAAACAATGTTCTTGTTTATTTCAAGACAGTGTTTGTTTGTCTAATATTCTGTTTTTCTGATTTCAACTGTTCCAATGAAGAAATCTTCCTGCTCTGTCCTTTGTTCATCTGCATGATTTTTTTTTTCCTCATTCTGCTCTGATTGTTTTGTTTTACACATTTTTGGTAAAGTGATTTTTCTGTTGCAGGATTTACACACTTGGCCATAGGCAGGACATTGTTTCTGTTTATGTTCATAACCACATCTGGAGCAGCTTGCTTCTGTTGCTTGTTCATTTTTAGCTAGTTTGGATTTGCTATTCTATTCAAACCCAACTGTTTTTGTTTGTTGTTATGTTTTGTATTTCATTGAGCACTTTTTTTTTCACTTCATTTGATGTCCCTTCATTTGCACAGCAGATATTCATGGCCTTTGTCTATGTCTGATCTGTTTCTTTCAGCAACCTTGCCCACAATTAGTCTTCCCTAATACCACAAACAGTCCTGTCTCTGATTAACGAGTCATGCACCTCACCGAATTCATGGTCTTTTGCCTTTTTCAGGTCTGTGGAAGAAAGCCTCTCTATGCCTCTCTCTAATGTGAGTCAGGTAAGTCAGATTGTTTTGCAATACCGGCTTCTACAGGTGGACCGGATTCACTGACCTGCGGCTCGACACAGGAATCTGCAACAACATTGGGTGATGCTAATGGAGACTCTTTTAGCCGCCCTGAGGAGGTGTCTTCTGTTTCTCCTACAGGTTCTTCCATCATGTCTCACGTCCTAGTATTGCTTGTACATCACTGTCAACAACAAACAGTCCTGTCTCTGATTAACGAGTCATGTAACTCAGTGAATTTGTGGTCTTTTGCCTTCTTCAGGTCTGTGGTCAGTGCTTTCAACGGGCCCAAGAAAAGCTAAGGGCTCCTCGAACAGCACTGCCGGTGTTCCTTTTTTCTTACCGGTACCTCAGTGTAAAGTATGGACTAAGGATGACTCTGTGATATACTTTGTGTTTGGTTGCCTCTTTGGTACATAACATAGGTGACATCCCCACAATTGTTTTTTTTTATTTTTTTATTCATATATGAGAATAGCTTGACATTGCAGAATAACCTAAACAAATCTAAGATGCAATAAATGACAGTAACTTTAAATTCAGTCAGCAGATGGACAGGAGCTTGAACCGTGTCCTCTGAATGTGTTTGTGAATATTCTAAATGTGTACTGTATGTGTGTTCCAGATTCAGTCCTTGTATCTTGCTGGTGTTTTTACTTGTCTTCCTGACCTTGTGAAGAATGTCGCTCTCTGATGTCTCAGGTAAGTCTGATTGTTTTGCAGTACCAGTTTCTGCAGGTGGACTGGATTCACTGACCTGCGACTCGAAACGGGAATCGGCAACAACATTGGGTAATGCTGATGGGAACTGTTTTTCAGTCGTCCTGAGGTGTTTTCTGTTTCTCCTATAGGTTCTTCCATCTTTAAACCACACCTAACGTCTCGCATGTCTCACGTCCTAGTATTGCACTGTCAACAATGTAAAATTCAATCTTGCAATTTTTGATTTGTAGATCTGCTGCAATGACATTGTCTTCAAGTTGGACACTGGTGCTGAATGCAAAGTTCTTGTAGTTTTATTTACAGTCCAGTTGTCCAGTTTTCCACTTTTGTTGTGACTGTGTCAATGTTTTTCTGATTTCATCTTTTCCAATGAGTAAACCTCTGCATTTTGTTCAACTACATGATTTCTTTTCTCCTTCTGCTTTGGTTTGTTTTGTTAGACACATTTTTGGTAAAGTGATTTTCTGTTGCAGAATTTGCACACTTGGCCATAGGCAGGACATTTGTTTCTGTTTCTGTTCATTACCACATCTGGAGAGGGACAGGAACTTGAACTGTGTCCTGTGAATGTGTGTTCTGTTTTCTGTTTCTCCTATAAGTTCTTTCATCTGGCGTCTGGACTGTGAAGAATCGTGGCTGATCATGATAGCAGGTTGCCCTTCTCTGAATTTTCACCTTGTCCCACATGTATATGCTTGGTGGGCTCTTTGTCTGTCTGTCATAATAGCTGTTCTGCTTGAGTTGTCTTCTCTACAGCTTGTCTTGAATCTGTATTTTGCTTTTCTGCTTTGAATGTCCAGTATGTTTGGATTTTTCTCATTGGGCCATCCTTCCATGGTCCTTGTGTGTAGTAGCTGCATCTCTGGATCAGTGCGCTGACTTCAGACAGGCTGGGAATAAACTTGGAAAGGTAATGAATCATGACCATGAATCTCATGAGTGCCTGCTTGTTTTCTGGTGTAGGCATGTGTGTTACAGCTCTCACTTTATCTCTATCTAGATTGAGTTCTGCAGAGAGCACATGGCCATGTACCGGATTTGTGATGTGATCTGAAGTTTGATCTGCCAAAATCCTCACCACTGTGACCCTGCTGCTTACCCAGTCGTTCGGTTTGGTGATTTACACCCCTAAACAGATGTCTTTCAGAATGTCATTTTACATTGCGATTCCATGCACTCTTTAAACCACACCTAACATCTCCCATGTCTCACGTCCTAGTATTGCTGGTACATCACCGTCACAGTGACATGCGGTGGCCAGAATATGTGAGTACTTTGCTGAATTCTACAGTTTCCGGTTCCCGAATTCTTCCCGTACGCCACAGTGTTTTCAACTGGATCCTGAGCTCTCGTGAAGAACAAATGGCAAACATAGGGTAGGTTCTTTCTTGACTCTCAGTAATCGCTGAACTTGTTTTTCAGCACATTTCTTGTTTCAGTTTCTTCCTCACTGAATTGTAACATGTTGTAGGCCTTCACTGCATCTTCCCCAGCGATGTGCGGAAAGGTGGCGCATTGAACTTTTTCAAACTCCTTAACAATCCCACTCTCTGTAAGAAACAGGTAAGACTTTTGCACCCACAGTCTCAATTTTCGAAGAGATTGCCTTGCCAGCACAGTGCTAAAGGTGGATGCAGCTGTGCCATTTGCTTGTGTTCTACTTGAACCGTGTTGGGCTGCTGTGTCCTGCTTGTGTTTTGCATGATCGTTGGTACGCTGCTGTGTTCTGCTTGAACGATATTTTACTGCTGTGCCACTTGCTTGTGTCCTGCTTGAACGATGTCAATGAATTGTGTTGTGTATAATAATTTTGCTGCTGTGTCCTGCTTGAACTGTGTTGGGCTGCTGTGTCCTGCTTGTGTCTTGCTTGTGTTCTGCATCAAAATTGTTCCACTGCTGTGTTCTGCTTGATTTGGTATTTCGCTGCTGTGTTCTGCTTGAATAATGTTTCTCTACTAAGTTCTGCTTGATCCATGTTGCGTTGCTGTGTCCTGCTTGTGTTTTGCATCAAAATTGTTCTGCTGATGTCCTGCTTGAATAATATTTCGGTACTCTGTCCTGCTTGAACGGTGTTGGGCTGCTGTGTCTTGCTTATGTTTTGCATGTAAATTGTTTTGCTGCTTTGTTGTGCTTGAGCAGTGTTACAGTGCTCTTCATATTTATATATAAACCTAAACCTTTTCTTCATTATTTTTATTTATTTATTTATTTTCCTCACTGAATTGTAACATGTTGTAGACCTTTACTGCATCTTCCCCAGCAACGTGCAGAAAGGTGGCGCATTGTACTTTTCAGACTCCTCCACAATCTCCCTCTCAGTAAGAAACAGGTAAAACTTTTACACCCACAGTCTCCAATTTTCGAAGAGATTGCTTTGCCAGCACAGTGCTAAAAGTGGCTGCAGCTGTACCACTTGCTTGTGCTCTGCTTGATCCATATTGGGCTGCTATGCCCTGCTTGTATTTTGCATGTTCGATGGTACGCTGCTGTGTTCTGCTTGAACGATATTTTACTGCTGTGCCACTTGCTTGTGTTCTGCTTGAACGATGTCAATTAACTGTGTTGTGTATAATAATTTTGCTGCTGTGTTCTGCTTGATCCATGTTGCGTTGCTGTGTCCTGCTTGTGTTTTGCATAAAAATTATTCTGCTGCTGTGTCCTGCTTGAATAATATTTCTCTACCATTTCCTGCTTGAACGGTGTTGGGCAGCTGTGTCTTGCTTGTGTTTTGCATGTAAATTGTTTTGCTGCTTTGTTGTGCTTGGACGGTGTTACAGTGCTGTTCATATTCATATATAAACCTAAACCTTTTCTTCATTATTTTTATTTATTTATTTATTTATTTTCCTCACTGAATTGTAACATGTTGTAGACCTTTACTGCATCTTCCCCAGCGACGTGCAGAAAGGTGGCGCATTGTACTTTTCCGACTCCTCAACAATCCCACTCTCCGTAAGAAACAGGTAAAACTTTTGCACCCACAGTCTCCAGTTTTTTACAAGATTGCTTTGCCAGCACAGTGCTAAATGTGGCTGCAGCTGTGCCACTTGCTTGTGTTGTGCTTGATCCATGTTGGGCTGCTATGCCCTGCTTGTGTTTTGTATGATCGTTGGTACGCTGCTGTGTTCTGCTTGAACGAGATTTCACTGCTGTGCCACTTGCTTGTGTTCTGCTTGATTGGTATTTCGCTGCTGTGTCCTGCTTGTGTTTTTCATTAAAATTGTTACGCTGCTGTGTTCTGCTTGAACGATGTCAATTAACTGTGTTCTGTATAATAATTATGCTGCTGTGTCTAAAAATCCAATTTCTCGAGATTGCCTTGCAAGCACAGTGCTAAAGGTGGCTGCAGCTGTGCCACTTGCTTGTGTTCAGTTTGATCCATGTTGGCCTGCTGTGTCGTGCTTGTGTTTTGCATGAAAATTACGCTGCTGTGTTCTGTATAAATTGTTGTGCTTGAGCGGTGTTAGTGTTGTTCATATTCATATATAAACCTAAACCTTTTCTTCATTATTACTTTTTCTTCATTTCATCTCTGGTCTCCATGTGCTAAGCTGCCCCCTGCTGTCTGCGGGTCCGAGTGCATTTGTGTTTGGCTGCTTTTGCCTACAATGTCCTGCTGCAACCATTTCTAAAAAGTTTTTGCTGTGATTCCACCCCTCCCATCCTAACCCTTTGTGTTTTTTGTTTTTTTTTTCCTCTCGTTTCCATGTGTTGAGATGCCCAGTTTCAACTGTTCCATCGACACGCCTCTCCCTCTCTCTCCACCACCCTCCTGCCCGCTGTCCGGTCCTGGGTCCTCGAATTGAGTCATCCTCCCCTCACTGCATGGCTGTGCTTATGACCGTGTACCTGCATGGACTTCATTTCACTCCTGTTTTCATCTTTTTATGGCTTGATGGCACATTGGCCATATTCCCTTATTTCCGTGTTTTATTGCTGTTTTGCTTTTCATTGTGCTATCCGGTGTCGACCAGAGGAGGATGGGTTCCCTTTTTGAGTCTTGGTTCCTCCTTTTTCCTTGCCACTGTTGCCACTGGCTTGCTCAAATGATCTCTGTAAAGCTGCTGTGACCACATTTGTTGTGAAAGCGCTGTATAAATAAAATTCATTTGAATTGAATCCTGTATTGTGTGAGTTATTCTCCTCTATGCTGGTTGTGTAGTGTTATGCTACCATATTCTGGTTGAAAGAGAACTGGTACTGTATTCTGTATTAAAATAATTATTCTAATGTCTTCTGAATGAAAGCGTTATGCTACTCTGTTGTGAATGAACAGTTTCAGGCTACTGTGTTCTGTAAGACATTGTTACGCTACTCTATTCTGGTAGAACAGTGTTCTGTTACTGTGGTCTGTAGGAAAGTTCTGCTACTTTTTATACAGAATTCAGTAGCATAGCTCTGAATACGGGATACAACAGTGTTGCGCTTCACATTCATCATGGAGCTTGTAGCGCCCCCTATGGATTCTATAAGAGGGTTAGCGTAGCCCATTTTCCAGATAACATGATTCACCCCCTAAAATGTAATCCTAAAAATACTGTAAATATCAGAAATTAAACATTTCATACCCCACTGTATCTAGGTTAAAGTACCTGAAGCAGAATTTCACACAGTTGAAAAGACCTAAAATAAAATGTTTAAAGTACCTGACCGAGAACGGCAAAAGTTTCACCCCACACAGGAGAAATGACCTGAAATGAAATGCTGAATTCTCCACTTCATATGTCTGATAGAACTTGAACTTCAGAGAAACACAGCTAATCAGAACAAAGCTCATTTACATATATCTTAAAGGCACTGTAATAAACAAAAACAGCCAGTTTTAATTGTAAGGGCTAAAGTGTGATTCACAAACACTAAGTAGGACTGAAGAGAAAAGAGGGAAAATGGAGTTTATGGTCCTTTAACATAATATTTGGACATTTAGGCCCAGCCCTAGGTGCGTCTTAATCTTCACACATCACTGCTATTACATTATCAAAAATGTTAAACAAAAAAATACATTTAAAATAATGACAGGATACAGAGTGGTAAAAGGTGCCTTGCATGCAGAGTTCAGTGGAGTTTCATCAAGTTCATGCACAGAGTGGATTCTGCTGGAGTTCTGTTTGTATATAGATCATGTAGCTGGTAGAGAACTGCTCAAGCGCTGCTCCTGTATTTTCTCTTAAAGCAGTTCAAAACTATGCCTGACCATCAAGGTCTATACATGACCTTTTAAGAATAGTGGACACACTTCTTGATTCACTGAATAACTTCTTTTCTCAATACTTTTAAAATATGCTGGAATTTGTCACTTTATTAACATAAAGGTGTTCTTTATCAGCTGCTCAGGGTAAATGCTGTGCTAATGCTACTGTTCCTCTCCTTCTTTCCCATTAAGAATAGAGCATCTATGGCGAGACGTTTAGCTGAGTGTAAATGAGCTGTACTATTGTACAATTTCAGAATGTTCATTTGTCCCCCGCCACTGTCTACCTTAAGACTAGATTACTGTAATGCACTTTTATCAGGTTGTTCCAGCAGGAACCTCAATAAACTTCGACTAGTTCAAAATGCTGCAGCCAGGGTCCTTACTAAAACTAGAACATTTGACCATATCAGTCCAGTTCTATCAGCACTGCACTGGCTCCCAGTTAAATTCTGTACTGATTATTAAATTCTTCTATTAACATACTAAGCCCTACATGGCCTCACTCCTGAGTACCTGCGAGATCTTATTACATATTATGATCCATCAAAAATACTTAGATCTCAGGCTGCTGACTTCTTAGTAGTTCCCAAAATTCTGAAAACCTCAGCTGGGGGAAGAGCCTTTTCTTATAAAGCCCCCCAACTCTGGAAATAAATAAAGTATAACCTCGGTGATAGTCTTCTCTGCTCATGGCCAAATGTTGATCCTTTAGGTAGCGATCTGTGGCCTCGACCAGACTCAAATATTCTCTCAGACTTCTTTGACAGTTACAAACGGGGCGGAAAGGTGTAGCGGGGTAGGAAACGCCATCCACTGCCAAATTTTAAGATTCTACGTCATAGTGATGAAAATGAAAAGGGTTGCGAGTGTAAGAACCGCTAAAGGCCTGGTTATGGACGAATCCCAACCCTATAAATTTAGGCACTTGTTTCAGAAACAAATGATCTTGACTGGATCCGCGGTGACCGGCGGGGACACTGATCAGTGCAGCGGTCACGCGCTCCAGCGGATACTTGGTGTTTGAGCTCATCAGAGCGGAGGTGTGAGCGAGGTTCACGCCCGTTGACTTTTCTGACGTACAGCAGAGCCGACAGGATGCGTAGATTATAGCCGGGTTTTGATCAGAAGACATCAAAACTAATTCGTATTTATCACGCAGCAGTTTAACTCTCACGTCCACGGAATTTAAAAATGTCTGTGTCTGTGTCCCATCAGTTCAAAAACTCGGCTCCGTTCGCTGAATTCGCTCCTCTATGACAGGCCCTGGTTCTCTCCAGTGGGGTCAGCGTCGTCCATATGTCCCGCAGTATCCCTTCTAAACATGCCGGTGGGAAAATGAGATGCAGCAAACACTCCATGGCGGCTCGGTAGCCGTAGGTCGAACTGCTCTGGGAAATCAGTTTATCGCCCAGAGAAACTTCCACCTGGCTAAAAAGGCTCGCGATGGGGTAGTTGATCAAACCGACCTTGGCGTCGTGCGCTAAATCAGAACCTTCCGGATTCGTCATTTTGCAGGTCAGGTACAACAGCCAACGATTCAAATCCAGATGCTCGTCTCCGGAACCTGCTACGAAGAAATGTATGGGACCGGTGTCTGTGATGGATGTGATGGGTGGCGTTTCACATATTTGTAAGATTCGATGCTGGTTTGTGTGATAGGCAGAGTAAATAAGCCCAACTCTGATATCAAACACTCGGTAGAAGCGGCGTGTATCAGAGACATGCTTGTTTTTGTTTTGTTGTTTTTTTCTTCTTCTTCTTCTTTTTAAAATTTATCGGGACTCAGTCAAACTCTTTTCCTCTTCTTTGCGGTTTTGGTCTTTGTTTCTTTTGCTTTTTCTTCAAAGAATGTCCAAAGGTCAGCGCCTCAGTCACTTTCTGCTTTGTAAGGAGATCCTCTGATTTTATGGGGGTTAGACACGCGTTGCCCCGGAGGGCGCATGTGCACGCGACTGAGCGCGGACAGACCTGTGCCCTCTTTACTGTCCGTAAATCTTCGAACCGCTTTGTCCGCCACAGCAGAAACAACATATTTAGCAATGTTCTGAACAGCCGTCTTGAGGTGTGGGTGGACTAGACTGAAAGCTTTTTGAAACAGCGACACGTCTGAATATACGTACAGATAAAACCTCCACCCTTTATACAGGCCGGGTGCTCGCCCCTGTGCGCAGCGACCCACCGATGTTCTGTGAAACCCAGAATATCTGCAAAAGCTCCAGACGTTCTAACGTTAACGGGCTACTTATTTTCCCAGACCAAACGCTTCATTTCTTCTTTTTCAAGGTTAAGTTGGAGGCGTCTGGTCAGTGGGTCTAAAACAAAATTACACCACAGGTCTTTTTCCTAAAAAACTTGTTTATTTTGAGCAAAAGTTCCTCGACGGTGGCATAAAAACCACCGTGTGCTTTTCTATATGAATCAGTTCCAAACCGAAATTAAACCAAATTTCAACCTCTTCTGTTTTCCCTCTGTGGTCTAGGCAGAGTGCACCACGTCGTCGGATAGTTCATTTCTGAGAGACCCACCACCCAGCACCCTTTCAGACAAACAGTTTTAGACAACTTTACGCAATAACTAGAAATTTCGTTTTGCGGATACAGTTTGGGACATGTGTTCCTGAGAAGCGTGATGTAAAAATCGCTGTTCTCCTCCATGTCTTAGTACGACTGCGGGGGAGCGAGGTCATGAGCATCCCTTTCATCTATCCACCAATCACATTTCAGATCCCAACTTTTCCATCTGACTTTTATTTAATTCTAGCCAATATTTATTTTTTAATTTGATACATTCTGTTTTTCAGCACAACTATGTTCTGCATTTCTTCTTCGTAAAAAGAATCATCTATTACCTCTCCTTCCAGATCCCTAAGTTTATACATGGGCGGGTCTCTTTTTAACACCTCCTTTATGAAAAAATATTCGACTGAAAATGTTTGCCTTTGGTGAATGCCCTGCCTTCAGTTCTCTAGCCGTAGTGAAATGTCTAATGTTATATCTTTTCAAAGGGTTTCAAAAAGATTTGTTTAAAAACTCCTTACCTTTGTCGGATTGTAGAGTGACGGGTCGTCTGCCTTCCAAAAATATTTTATAAGCCCTAGTCACGATTCATGCTCATTTATTTTACCCAGGAGTTTTTAGAAAAAATGTCTATACACGTGAGAATATTTTTTTCCATCATTGTACTGAAAGATTGCTTAAATCCACCAAATCAATTTGCCACTGAGCTTCCTTTTCCAAAACTAGAACCACGTTCCTTCTGAAATTAATTAGTCTGGGTTTATGTAAGGAATAGGTGTCTAAACTCCCAAGAAAAACATCGGCCTCATTTTATTAATTATTATTATTATTATTATTATTATTATTATTATTATTATTATTATTATTATATTATTATTGAAGGAACCAGAGAACTTAAGACTACGGATAAAACTGTCTACCGCTCAAACTCCCCACCGTCCTAATAAAGTTCTTCTAAACGTTCGTTCGCTGCCATAACGTTTAGAAATAAAGCCCAAAACAAAACAAGCAAATTAACAAACAAACAAAAAAAAAACTCAAATGACAGACTGTGCGTATGTGTGTTTTTTTTTTATACCAATATATATATTTAGGTATTATGGAAAAACCCACCTCCAGAAGAACCCGTTCCTCCTCCACCCTTTTATCAACAACAACAACAACAAAAAAACTTGAATAAAAAGTTGTAGATAGTTTTTTTTTTTTTTAATTGGATGCAATTTTTTTATATGTTATGTTTTTTTGTTGGTTTAGGAACACTGAATAAGTAAAAAAAAGTTGTTAAACATCATACGTAATAATATGTTGTATTAATAATATGAAACATGCTATATATGTTTAATCAGTGTAGTTAAATACATTTAAGGCAAAAACATGTTAAATATGGATATGGAGTAATACTATGGGGATTTCTTTTTTCTACATCAGGATATATATGTATAACATGAAATACATAAAAATGAGAAGAGGAACATGTTTAATAAATGAAATGACAGCGTGCAGAAAAACAAAGCGGTAACAGTAGCAGCAGCATTTTTTTCACCAACCTCAGACTTCATTAGAATGTTATACAGGGATGCAGCAGCCTCTTTACACTGATCACTAAACTCCTCATTGTGAAAATAACGAATCAACGCCTCAAAGGGATTTTTGGAAAGATAGTCGGACGTAGATTCTTCAACTGTCAAATCATCTTGCAGCTGGTCGTGAAACTTTTTCAGGATCCTCGTTACAAATCCATCCAGCTGGTCGGTAACTCCAAACTCCAGACGCATGGTTTGGTGAAGGAGGCTCTCGCTTTCGTCCAGAACGCTGAACCACTTTTGTTTGAACACATCTAGGAAACGCACCGGCACTCCTTCCACACAGGTCTGTTGATTTTGTGATGAATGGTCAATCAATTTTACACCCCTCACACTGTTGCTCATTCCATTCTCTGATAATATCTTTGAGAGCTCGTGTGCAGATCCTTTCCTAAAGCTTTGACATTTCTGTCATTTTATCATTTCTTGGTTTCCCGTTTCACCTTTTCTTCCACTTCTTCTTCTTCACGTCGACCATTCTCCGATACCTTCACCTCATCATCGTCATCATCATCATCATCAACCTCCCATTCTTTAACACCCACAATTTCTACGTTCTCAGATTCGTCGCTCACCGTGGTTTCATCATCATCATCATCATCGTTGTCGCTCCCGGAGGATGGCAGGTTTGTCATCATTATGTTTATCACATCTTCTTCTGAACTTTCCTCGTCTGTAAGAGGTGAACCGGGCCGACTTTCGATGCCGTTTTGCTTCTCGCTTAGCGAAGGTGAGGACAACCTTCACCCGTTTGTTGTTTTTAAATTCATCGTCGTCGTCCTGGTCGTTTTGACTGGTCAGCAGGACTCTCGTCCCAGGTATGTCGCAGTCGATACAGGTGCACTTGTCTCTCGCTGGTGACAGAGAAAGAAAAGTGTTGAAAGGATCGTACGTGATTACTGTGATTTGAATGGTCAAACATAAGGCATCTCTTCCACATGAACTATGGAAGCTGATTAAGGTATAAAATAAATAAACAAACAAAAGAAAACGTTTTACTTATCTGTCAAAATGTGACGGGTCGTTTCATAGACGTCTAAAAGTTTAGATTCCAGCAGCGAACCTTCAGTGATCTCCTCGGTCTCATTTTCGAGTGAAGTGAAAAAGTAAATCATTGCTCCTCGTCATTTTCACACAAACTTTCTTCACGTACGACCTCAGCCGTTCACACCTCCAGCTGAACTCTGCAGGGGTTATCGTGCTCCATATAGCGTGAGATGATCAGAGTTATGCATCGTTGTTGAAAGGCGGATCTCATCTTAACGCTCATCAGTCCACCTTTCCTTACAGACACAGAGGAGTCCGAATCGTGAACGGTGGGTCTGGTGTTTCGTGTCTGAACCAGCATAGAATGGATTTCTCCAACTCACGTGTTTTCGGGATGGTTTGATTGAGCATGTACAGCTCTCTCTCTCTCTCTCTCTTTCAGTCAGCTTCACATTGGTCAGGTTACAGTTCTTTTCCTTCTCAGAAAAGCTGGACTTGTGAAAAACAACGTAACGTTCTCCGTTTTTGTTCTTTTTTGGTGAAATGACCAGAGACCCTTTTCCCTCAAAGTCTTTAATCTGGCGCTGTTTGAACAGTCTATCAGAGCACCGGAAAACAAAGTTGCTCGGTCTTCTTTTCCCCAGCGTGACGTTTTGTTTCACATCATCCTTTTTATCACGTTTATCTCCCGGAGGTTTCACCCTCGAAACGACATTTTCAGACACCATTTCCTCTCTGATGACGGACGGCCAGTATTCCGGAGGAATGTTGCAATATCTTCGGCCGTAGGTGCGAGATCCTCTACTACCATTTGCTCCCGCAACTTTTTAAACCACAGGGAAACGGTACGCTGTGCAAATGCAGGTTTTTCCGAAAGCTTTCTTCCTACGTTTCCTTGGTGAAAGTAGTCCGATCGATTCAAGATCCTCCTTGGGAAGTTGGCTGGAATCCATACTGAGTTTCCTCAAAGTGTGTGTGTGTGTGTGTGTGTTTGGGTCCCGCTCTTTCACTGGTGATGTGTGGAAGATCTACGGTCAGAGGTGGGGTTTTTAAAGCAATTCTGTAACGTCACCCCGACCATTTACCATTATGTTTTAGTCACGTTTTACAGAGAGGAACTGTTTGATGAAAACACACGCCTTACTTTTCTCAAACCCAAACGCCAAACCATAAACATTTAAGACTTTGCTTCTCTCTGACTAAGGGTCTTTGGTGCAGCTGTGACACGCACACACACACACACACACACAGGAAAACTGTGGGAAAAATTTCACACAATCGAATTTCACACAATCCTACATAATCCTAGGGTAGGAAAAAAAATGGGAAGCAAAAAAAAGTCCTACCGTGGACAAAGAATTAGAAACATTTCCCACACTTCTACCATTGGAAAAAAATGGGAAATATTTGCACAAATTTACCTACTCAATGATGTCACGTGGGACAATCCGACCAAGTGACATCACATTCCCACGGTCCTAAATCTTTTTGGCATAAAGTGGTACTTATTACTACTGATATTTAAACAGATGTGTTAAAGCTTACAACCAACTTGGCGTACAGTCGCTTTATTGAGGGACAGAAACAGCCGGGGTACACCAGGACTACCCAAACACCAGTTATAATTACTGCTCCCAGAACGAATGTGCAAATTCCCTCCCACACAGAGATCAGATTTTAGGGGGGGGGGGAGAAAGTTAAAATACAGTGGTGTAGTTTTAAATATGAAGAAATAATAAGTCTTCCTCACAATTACATATTCTTCTTAAAAGTAAGATCAATAGTTTAGGTTTAGTTGGAGTTTTACACTGTAAATATCATTTATTTATTTATTTATTTATTTATTTGAACATTTTTAGTCTTCTTCAAGGTAACTGCAGTGCAAACACACAAAAAAACGCTCACCTCTCTCCCTGAGTCAGGTGTTCAACTTCTGGTGGGACTTCTTCCAAATGAAGAGTTTCCTCCTTGTACTGACTCACAAAGTCTCTGATTTTCACTGTTTTCTGAAAGAGTTGTCAGAGAGTTAGGAAATCACGGCTTCTGTAAATCCACGGTTCACAGTGTCTCCGTCTGACTTCAGCCAAGTCAGCTTCACTTCTACCAGTAAGGATAACGGTACCAGTACTGCAAATAGTACCAGTACAAAGGAGAAGAGGAAGACCATGATGACCAAGCTGTTTTCTAGTTCAGCCATTGTAAATGACATTCAATTACATCATGATTTCCAGTACTGAAGTTTACACTTTCTGTCTCTCAGTGTTTTCATCTGCAAGCTTTAAAGGCGCTGAGAATTAACCTATTTAATAAAATAAAAATATATAAAATGTTTAAATCTGTATGATTTACAGTTTAGTACTATAAATATGTATGATGTACTAAATGTGGATTGTTCATCAAATAAACAACATAGAAATACTATAGCAGCATATTCTGGACTTTCTAAATGAAATCAAATATGCTAATTAAACAGTGTGTGTACAATTGCATATGAGTGTACAGTGTTTAAAGCGTTATCTAAATGAGGAGCTTTAGCAGTTTTGAGTTTATGGAAGATTTTCCATCTGCAATCCTCATCGTCGCTCCAGCTTTGCCCAAATGAAGCTGTAGTCCAGTTCTGTTGGGACGAGGCGCAGTCACCGGTATCGCCCCTTCCAGTCTGTCAGTCTACTTCAAGGAGGCACCCAGGACAGACGTTCCCGATAGAGCCAGGTGAGTTCATGTGAACTAGCTGCTTTTAAGCTGATCTTTTACCTTATATGTGACCATAAACGTACAGCGAATATTTGAAAGCTTGGTTTTATGGTTTCGTGTGTGTTTGTACTTTAGCTGTACGACTGTAGGAGTTAACTTGCTAGCGCTGCTGATGTTCGGCATTAACTTAGAAACTTCGGGAGCTCTAACCTTTCTAAAAGAGGGGTCTTATTTTCCACGTTGTTGGAAAAGGTCCTGATAAAAACGGACTAACTTTTATATATTGTTTCATCCGACAACACAGGCTTTCTGCCGTTAGCTGTTTTAGCTAATCTTGTTGTTTCCTCCAGTAGGAATATTAGTTAGAGTTAATAGCTGATGCTGAGCTGCATTAGCTCTGTTTAACTCAACTTTACCTCACATATTTCATTAGTTCTTATTTAAGTGTGAATTGAAAACTTCCAGGGTCACATTTTTGCTCTGAAGCGTAATGAAAAAGTACTGATTGCTTTACAGTATCTGAAAGTAGTCCTCCTTCTAAGTAGCAGAATTAAACAGCTCCAGAAGCTGCTGTTTGTCTAGATATTGGGAGGCAGGGGCTAAATCTGGTATTCCTGCTCATACTTTGGCAACACAGGGTAAAATGAATTTGTGGGTTTTATTAGATCCTGAAATGTATTTGCAGAGACACTGAATTAACTGTAGCTAACGATATAATAATATATAGAAACATTAGGTCCAGAAGCTCACGGGACTTGGGACAGGATTTGCTGTACCACAACACACTGGCAGTGCTTAAACAGTAGAAACATTAAATTAGTAGGTATTATTGCAACCTCAGTTTAATTTAATGTTTAAATGTACGGTGGGTGCCTCCAGGACCAGGGTGGAGAAGCTGAATGGCTGAAGTGAACGCTTTAGCAACTGAACTGACAGCCCATATGCTAAATGAAGTTAATGAGGCTGTAACTGTGAAAACGAGAGCCAGTAGTAATCTAGATTTTCCAGACATAACCTGGAATTCTAGTAGCGTCTAGTAGAGTCTACAGACTATGGATATTGTGAAAATGTGGAGTAGACACAGATGCAGAACTTTTAAGCACAGTTGGTGATGGACCTGACCTCGCCTCAGCCATTAACTACAGAACTACAGAATGAAGGTGTTATCTTTCAGGGAGACACCGACAAAGTCAGACATGTCCATGTGATTAACCTGCTTGAGCTTTTTTAAAATGTACCAGACTTTGAAGCAAAGAACAGATAAAGAGGTCAGTCAGTTTGCACACCACGAGAACCACCAGTTTGACAAAAGCCCACTTATTACAGCTGGAAGACCTTGTCAGTAGTTTTGCATTAGACTACATGCATTTATTGTGTTTAGGTGTTGTGAAATGTGTGCTTGTGTTTTTGTGCATAGGACCCAATACCTGTCATTTGTCATTAGAAAAATGAAATTTTTGACTAACTTGTGAGGTTGAATGGAGCTATGCCTACTGAATTTGAACTTTTTCCCAGCAGGATGCTCATCATTCTGCTTCCTCTGCAGAAGTTTCTGCTTCTTCGTGTTCCCAGCAGGCTTGTGAGGATGTGCTCTGTGGTCCAGTGGTGGAGGGAGAAGCTGTTCTCACACAGTCCACCATGAAGCAAAGAACCAGGAGGCTAAAGTTCCCAAGATTAAGGTATGTAAGTTGAGTGGTGAGTGAATAAATGAATAAAGAAGTCGACAAGGGTAAACCCCTTGTAGCCCTCAAGCATGGCCCTAAGTCTTGACCTACTGGCTGGGTTTAATTCTGATAGGAAAGTCCTGCTTCGTGAGTCATGGTTGAGCTGGAACCTTTGCTCCCACAGTGATGCAGGAAACCAGGAGACCGAGGCTTCAACTCCCCTTCAATTTATTATTATTATTAACTACTATTAAACTCTGAGGTATTTGATGTTATCCAAATCACTTGACATGTTCTAGATAATCTGTCATGTTGTCTCTCAAGCAGATCCTGACGAAAAAAGAAGAAACCTTTTTCCTCAACAACCCTCACGCTAACATGCTGTTTGAAGTTTCTGAACATGCTGATGCAGCATTTATCCACAACTGACTAAACTCCTCAACATACAGTTTTTAAACCAGGAGACCGAGGTTTCCTCTCCTGTATCTAGACTAAGATTCATTTTTAAAATATGTGAGATATTTCCTCTTATTGACCATCAGTGTGACCTTCAGTTTAAAATGCAGTCATTACAAAAGCTCTACACTCATGCTGCTCAAACACTTGTGGTACTTTTTAATATCAGTGCTGCAATATTTTCTTTTCTGCCCCATTGTTGTTTTATAGAAACATGTTAGTGTGCAGTGTGTAGAATACACCCTAAATAAACCCTCATATTTGGCGATGGAAGTGTATGAAGTGTTTAATGTGTGTGTGTGTCTGTGTCTGTGTCTGTGTGTGTGTGTGTGTGTGTGTGTGTGTGTGTTTTCCATTGTAGGAAGAGAATGGGCTGAGATCCTCCTTTTCATCACAACTTGTCCACAGAGAAGCACACGACTAATCAGTTTATCATTAATACTTACATCTGTGCTGAGCAGCGTCTTCATTTCTACACTTACTTTAGACTCCTCCTGAATGCTTCATCTTTTCCAAACAGCTGTAAAGTTTATATTATTAATATCATGTTCAGGAAAAGAGCCTGAATGAAGAGCTGTTCTGCATTACTGATGTGTTCTGGATGTTTATTTGTTTCTACTCAAAGTAAAATTTAAAACTTCTCTCTGTATTTAGTCCAGGTTTAAGTTTAGACCTGCTGCTCTCAGAACTGACCAGAGTCTCTTCAACAAAAGAATTCAGCATTTCTAAGAAATACACTATATGACAAAAGTATTTGGACACCTGCTTATTTGTTGTTTCTTTTGAAATCAAGAGTATTAAAAAGGAGTTTAGCCTGCTTTTGTTGGAGTAACTGTTTCTACTACCATGAAAGACTTTCTGCTAGATTTTGGAGCATTGCTGTGAGAAATGCATTTAGCAAGAAGAGCATTGGTGAGGTCAGAATATTGGATGATCACCCAACCTCATCTCCAACTCAAAGCTAAAAGTTTCCCCAGCTCACCCTAGAAGTAAAGGGCATCATGAGCACCATCATTCCAGAGGTTTATCATTCCTTTATACCTCTCTAGCCCACGATTGGTATTAGGCATGGAGCCGATAGGTTCATGTTTATCTGTTCCAGAGAGTCCTATTCTATTGGCAGTACTTCTTTAGGGACTGTGTCAGCAATGGGTGCAACTGATTGCTGAATGCATTGATTAAAAAATAGTGTCCACCAACATTTGGACATTTAGTGTGTTACTGTCAGATAATATAAAGAAAATATATAATAATCACTTAATAAAATAAAGCTCTGCTGAACTGCGGCTTTATAAAAGTCTAAAAACAGGGCAGATCCTTTATCACAAAAATGAGTCTGTAATCAATCAACCCTTTCATGCAGAAATGAGGGAAAAGTGGTTGGATGCTGCTCAGCTTCACAGCTCTACTGCGCTCTACTGTTCATAAGCTTTGTCCAAACTGCTCCATACAGCGATGTCGGACTGCGTTTCTTCCTTTAACTGAATGAATTTCATCTGAGTGTGTAATTCCTTTACTCTCCTCCTAAACAAAACAGCCATGTTTGACACTATTAGATTAAGGGAAAAACACCACTGTTGAATATGCATGTAGACTGTACATCTGTTGAACACAGAAATAGAGTTGTAAAATGTTTTTATTCAAGGTCATTTCACATCGTCTCCAGTAAAAACCCTTGAATGCTGAGGAATGTCAATAATTTTATCATGAAAGTGAAGCAAATTCACACATGTTCTGTATTTCCGTTTTATTTAAGTACAAATTTCAGATTATATGCAGCTCGTCTACAGCGGGACCGGAAACTCACGCGCATTGAACCGCGATTGCGTTCCAGTGACGTAAGGAAGCTTTGTTTCCGGCGGTCACGTAATCGTAGGTATTTTCAGGAGACTCTGAGCTGCTGTTTCGATGCGGCCCTGCTTTCAAAGCTCGAGCCGTGATTCCACGCAGAGCTTCGACCGGCCATCCTACTTTATAGTCCGTAATGTGAGCTTTGTCTTCTTCATCTTAGACACTTGTTGGAATCCTTGTGCTGTCTGTGTTACTGTACAGTCCTCTGTCTCACTACCCGCGCTTTGCGTTTTTCTCTTTACCCTCGAGAAACATGGCGACCGCGGAAAAACGAGCTTTCCAGCCGCTCTGCAAGGAAGTCGTCCAGCTTGACCCGTGACTCCTCCAACGCGGCGTCTGAGCTCCAGCACTACCGGCGCGACGGACACCGAGAGTCGTCGTCTCCACTCCCGCACCGGAGAGGGACTGGCGGCGTCTGCGTGACCCCGGAAAAGCCGAGGAGCTCCTCGACCACCACGGCCGTTTTTCCCTCTGCTAACCGGTTCAGTTCCTCAGTGTAAAGTATGGAGGAAGGACGACTCTGTGCTACACTTACACTTTATTACTTTTGGGTGAGCTGCGTGATTCTTAGCTAGGGCTGCCTCTTAGCTACAGGACATGTGAAATATCCACACTTGAATTTATATATTTTTGTTTCTCTTTCTTAATATGAATAGAACTATAAATGAGGATGATTTGGGCTGTGCAGGACTCTCAACAACGTTCATACAAACACTGTCGGACCATAATGCTTTAAAACTCAAGGGAAATGAGATGAAGTCTTTGAACTGAACTACATGAACTGTACATTTGACACCATATTTATGAGAATAGCTTGATGTTGCAGAATAAACTAAACAAATCTAAGATGCAGTAAATGACAGTAACTTTAAGTTCAGTCAGCAGATGGACAGGAGCTTGAACCGTGTCCTCTGAATGTGTGTGTGAATATTGTAAATGTGTACTGTATGTGTGTTCCAGATTCAGTCCTTGTATCTTGCTGGTGTTTTCACTTGTCTTCCTGACCTTGTGAAGAATGCCTCTGTGGGATGTGTCTCAGGTAAGTCAGATTGTTTTGCAGTACCAGTTTCTGCAGGTGGACCAGATTCACTGACCTGCTGCTCGACACAGGAATCTGCAACAACATTGGGTGATGCTGATGGGAACTGTTTCAGTCGTCCTGAGGTGTTTTCTGTTTCTATAGGTTCTTCCATCTTTAAACCACACCTAACGTCTCACATGTCTCACGTCCTAGTATTGCTGGTACATCACTGTCAACAATGTGAAAATCAATCTTGCATTTGTGGCTTTTGTGTTCACAGGTGAGCGTTAGCTTTCCCAACGGTGACATGCAGTGTCTAGAATATGTGAGCGGTTTTCAAGCTGAATTCTGGAGTTTTGTTTCAAATCTAAGTGACTTGTAGACATTTCCTGAGATGACCTTGCATTCAGCACCAGTGTCCAACTTGAAAACAATGTTCTTGTTTATTTTCAGTGCAGTTATTCTACTGACTTTTGTTGTTAGTGTTGATGTTTATCTAATACTCCTGTTTTTGTTTCTTATTTCAACTGTTCCAATGAAGAAATCTTCCTGCTCTGCCTTTTTGTTCAACTGCATGATTTTTTTCCCCCCTCATTCTGTTCTGATTTGTTTTGTTAGACACATTTTTTGGTGAAGTGATTTTGCTGTTACAGGATTTGCACACTTGTCCATAAGCAGGACATTGTTTCTGTTAATGTTCATAACCACATGTGGAGAAGAACAGGAACTTGAACTGTGTTCTGTGAATGTGCGTTCTGTTTTCTGTTTCTTCTATAGGTTTCTCCATCTGGCGTCTGGACTGTGAAGAATCGTGGCTGATCATCATAGCAGGTTGCCCTCTCTGAATTCTCACCTTGTTCCACATGTATATGTTTGGTGGGTTCTTTGTCTGTCTGTCATAATAGCTGTTCTGCTTGAGTTGTCTTCTCTACAGCTTGTCTTAAATCTGCATTTTGCTTTTCTTTTTTGAATGTCCAGTATGTTTTGGATTTTTCCTCATTGGGCCATCCTTCCATGGTCCTTGTGTGTAGTAGCTGCATCTCTGGATCATTTGCTGTTGCCTTTTGGAATGTAATTTAGCCACTGGCTTTTCCTCCTGCAGAACTGCTGCTCCGAAGCCTTCTGAGCTTGCATCTACAGATGGTGTACCAGTACCATGGTGTTACCAGTACCAGAGATTTCAGTTTTTCATAGCTTTGTTCTCGACTTGCCACGGAGTGTCATGCTCAAGCAGTTTTCTGAGAGGTGCACCGACCTTCTGCAGCGAGCATATGGCCATGTACCGCATTTGTGATGATCTGATCTTGCACTTGTTTTTGTTGAGTTTCAGGTTCCACTGTCTTTCCGTTTTCAGCACTTGGATGAGCCTGCCGTCATGTTTCCTTAACCGTTTCACCCCAGACTAAGATATCGTTCGGAACGTTGACGACACCTTCCAGGCCTTTAATAGTCTGCAATTGACCTTTGGAATACCTCTGAAGCTGAGGACACTCCAAAAGAAAGTCAGAGGAATCTGTATCTTTCAATGGGTATGTTCAGTGTGCAGAGCTTGGAACTTTTATCATAAAGGTTGATCTGCCTAAATCCTCACCACTGTGACCATGCTGTTTATCCAGTTATTCAGCTCATGCTGTTTGGGGATTACACCCCTTAATTTTGTGTAGCTCATCAATCATTGTTGTCTTTCAGGGCAATCGGGACTTTTCTTGGTGGATGTATCACTGGTGAGACCATGGGATCTACTGAATGTAGTGATGTCCTGGTATGAATCCAAGAACAGTGAACAGATCAATGTCTTTCAGAATGTAATTTTACTTTGTGATTCCATGCACTCTTTCAACCACACCTAACATCTCCCATGTCTCACGTCCTAGTATTGCTGGTACATCACCGCCAACAATATGTGAAATTCAGTTAAGCATTTTTGGCTTTTGTGTTCACAGGTGAGTGGTAGCTTTCCCAACAGTGACATGCAGTGGCTAGAATATGTGAGTACTGTGCTGAATTCTGCAGTTTTTGGTCCCCGAATTCTTCCCGTATGCTTTCACCTGGATCCTGAGCTCTCGTGAAGAACAAATGGTGAACATAGGGTAGGTTCTTTCTTGACTCTCAGTAATCGCTGAACTTGTTTTTCAGCGCATTTCTTGTTTCAGTTTCTTTCTCTCTGAATTGTAACATGTTGTAGACAATCACTGCATCTTTCCCTGCGACGTGTGGAAAGGTGGCGCATTGGACTTTTTCAGACTCCTCAACAATCCCACTCTCGGTAAGAAACGACAACTTTTGCACCTAAAAATCCAATTTTTGATGAGATTGCCTTGCAAGCACAGTGCTAAAGGTGGCTGCAGCTGTGCCACTTGCTTGTGTGCTGCTTCGACCGTGTTGGGCTGCTGTATCCTGCTTGTGTTTTGAATCAAATTTGTTACGCTGCTGTGTTCTGCTTGAACAGTGTCACTTGTTCTGTATAATAATTTCGCTGCTGTCCTGCGTGTTTTTCATCTGCGTTATGCTGCTGTGCCCTGCTTGAACCATGTTGGGCTGCTGTGTCCTGCTTGTGTTCTGCATAAAAATTGTTACGCTGCTGTGTTCTGGTTAATTATGCTGCTGTGTCCTGCTTGTTTTGCATGAAAATGATGATGCTGTGCTCTGTATAATTTGTTTTGTTGCTTTGTTGTGCTTGAGTGGTGTTACAGTGCTGTTCATATTCATACATAAACCTAAACCTTTTTTTCCATTTTATTTTTTCCTTCATTTCTTCTCTCTCCCCCATGTGCTGAGCTGCCCCCTGCTGTCTGCTTGTGCAAGTGCATTTGTGTTTGGCTGCTCTTTACTACCCTGTCCTGCTGTAACATCTCCCATGTCTCATGCCCTAGTACTGCTGGTACATCACCATCAACAATATGTGAAATTCATTTTTGCATTTTTGGCTTTTGTGTTCACAGGTGAGCTGTAGCTTTCCCAGCAGTGACATGCGGTGGCCAGAATATGTGAGTACTTTGCTGAATTCTGCAGTTTCTGGTCCCCAAATTCCTCCCGTACGCCTCAGTGCTTTCAGCTGGACCCTGAGCTCTCTTGAAGAACAAATGGTGAACATAGGGTAGGTTCTTTCTTGACTCAGCAATCCCTGAACTTGTTTTTCAGCACATTTCTTGTTTCAGTTTCTTCCTCACTAAATTGTAACATGTTGTAGACCTTTACTGCATCTTCCCCAGCGAAGTGCGGAAAGGTGGCGCATTCGACTTCTTCAGACTTCTCAACAATCCCACTTTCTGTAAGAAACTGGTAAAACTTTTGCACCCACAGTCCCCAATTTTTTACAAGATTGCCTTGCAAGCACAGTGCTGAAGGTGGCTGCAGCTGTGCAACTTGCTTGTGTTCTGCTTGAACCGTGTTGGGCTGCTGTGTCCTGCTTGTGTTCTGCATCAAAATTGTTACGCTGCTGTGTCCTGCTTGATTTGTATTTTGCTGCTGTGCCACTTGCTTGTATTCTGCTTGATTGGTATTTCACTGCTGTGTTCTGCTTTTACCATGTGGGGCTGCTGTGTCCTGCATCAAAATTGTTACGCTGCTGTCTTGTGCTTGAACAATATTTCGCTGCTGTGCCACTTGCTTGAACAGTGTTGGGCTGCTCTGTCCTGCTTCTGTTCTGCATGAGAATGGTTACACTGCTGTGTTCTGTATAAATTGTTTGACTGCTTTGTGCTTGAGCGGTGTTACAATGCTGTTCATTTTCATATATAAATATAATCCTTCTTCATTATTATTGTTTATTATTATTTTCTTTTCTTCATTTCTTCTCTCTTTTCTGTGTGCTCAGCTGCCCCCTGCTGTCTGCGGGTGCGAATGCGTTTGGCTGCTCTTGCCTACCCTGTCCTGCTGTAACCCTTCTAAAAAGTTTTTGCTATGATTTTTTGCCTTGTTCATCTGCATGATTTTATTTAATTTTTTTTCCCCCTCATTCTGCTCTGATTTTGTTTTTCACATTTTTGGTAAAGTGAATTCTGTTGCAAGATTTACACACTTGGCCATAGGCAGGACATGTTTCTGTTTATGTTCATAACCACATTTGGAGCAGCTTGCTTCTGTTGCTTGTTCATTTTTTGCTAGTTTGGATTTCCTTTTGTGTTCAAACCCAACTGTTTGTTTTGTTTCTGTCGTTCTGTTTTTTTTTTTTTTTTTTTCACTTCATTTGATGTCCCTTCATTTGCACAGCAGATATTCATGGCCTTTGTCTATGTCTGATCTGTTTCTTTCGGCAACCTGCCCACAATTAGTCTTTCCTAATACCACAAACAGTCCTGTCTCTGATTAACGAGTCATGCACCTCACCGAATTCATGGTCTTTTGCCTTTTTCAGGTCTGTGGAAGAAAGCCTCTCTATGCCTCTCTCGGATGTGACTCAGGTAAGTCAGATTGTTTTGCAATACCGGCTTCTACAGGTGGACCGGATTCCCTGACCTGCGGCTCGACACAGGAATCTGCAACAACATTGGGTGATTCCGATGGGGACTCTTTTAGCCGCCCTGAGGAGGTGTCTTCTGTTTCTCCTACAGGTTCTTCCATCATGTCTCACGCCCTAGTATTGCTTGTACATCACTGTAAACAATGAGAAATTTAATCTTGCGTTTTTGATTTGAGTTCTGTTTCAAATCTGATTTGTAGATCTGTGCTGTGATGACCTTGTCTTTAAATTTAAACACTGGTGCTGAATGCAAAGTTCTTGTTTTATTTTTAGTCCAGTTAATCTTTTCACTTTTGTTGTGACAGTGTTGAGGTTTCTCTAATATTCTGTTTTTCTGATTTCAACTGTTCCAATGAAGAAATCTTCCTTTTGTTCAACTGCATGCTTTGTTTCTGTTTATGTTCATAACTACATCTGGAGCAGCTTGCTTCTGTTGCTTGTTCATTTTTAGCTATTTTGGATTTGCTCTTGTGTTCAAACCCAACTGTTTTGTTTCTGTCGTTCTGTTTTGTATGTCATTGAGCACTTTTTTTCACTTCACTTGATGTCCCTTCATTTGTACAGCAGATATTCATGGCCTTTGTCCGTGTCCGATCTGTTTTTCTCAGCAACCTTGCCCACAATTAGTCTTCCCCAATACCACAAACAGTCCTGTCTCTGATTAACGAGTCATGCAACTCACTGAATTTGTGGTCTTTTTGCCTTCTTCAAGTCTGTGGTGTATGCGTCAGTGCTTTCAACGGGCCCAAGAAAAGCTGAGGGCTCCTCGAACACCACTGCCGGTTTTCCCCCTCTGCTTGTTTTCCTCTCTTCTTACCGGTTCCTCAGTGTAAAGTATGGACTAAGGACGAATCGGTGATATACTTTGTGTTTGGTTGCCTCTTTGGTACATAACATAGGTGACATATATGAGCTATTCATATATGAGAATAGCTTGACATTGCAGAATAACCTAAACAAATCTAAGATGCAATAAATGACAGTCACTTTAAATTCAGTCAGCAGATGGACAGGAGCTTGAACCGTGTCCTCTGAATGTGTTTGTGAATATTCTAAATGTGTACTGTATGTGTGTTCCTGATTCAGTCCTTGTGTTTTCTTGTCTTCCTGACCTTGTGAAGAATGCCTCTCTCGGATGTGTCTCCGGTAAGTCTGGTTTGTTTTGCAATACCAGTTTCTGCAGGTGGACCGGATTCACTGACCTGCGGCTCGAAACGGGAATCGGCAACAACATTAGGTGATTCTGATGGAAACTCTTTTTCAGTCGTCCTGAGGATGTGTTTTCTGTTTCTCCTTTAGGTTCTTCCATCTTTAAACCACACCTAACATCTCGCATGTCTCACGTCCTAGTATTGCACTGTCAACAATGTAAAATTCAATCTTGCATTTTTGATTTGTAGATCTGTGCTGCGATGACATTGTCTTCAAGTTGGACACTGGTGCTGAATGCAAAGTTCTTGTAGTTTTATTTACAGTCCAGTTATTCTGTTCACTTTTGTTGTGACAGTGTTGATGTTTTTCTGATTTCAGCTTTTCCAATGAGTAAACCTCTGCATTTTGTTCAACTGCATGATTTCTTTTCTCCTTCTGCTTTGATTTGTTTTGTTAGACACATTTTTGGTAAAGTGACACACTTGTTCATAAGCAGGACATTTGTTTCTGTTTCTGTTCATAACCATATCTGGAGAAGGACAAGAACTTGAACTGTGTCCTGTGAATTTGTGTTCTGTTTTCTGTTTCTCCTATAGGTTCTTCCATCTGGCGTATGGACTGTTAAGAATCGTGGCTGATCATGATAGCAGGTTGCCCTCTCTGAATTCTCACCTTGTTCCACATGTTTATGCTTGGTGGGCTCTTTTTCTGTCTGTCATAATAACTTTTCTGCTTGAGTTGTCTTCTCTGCAGCATGTCTTGAATCTGTATTTTGCTTTTCTGCTTTGAATGTCCAGTATGTTTGAATTTTTCTCATTGGGCCATCCTTCCATGGTCCTTGTGTGTAGTAGCTGCATCTCTGGATCAGTGTGCTGACTTCAGACGGGCTGGGAATAAACTTGGAAAGGTAATGAATCATGACCATGAATCTCATGAGTGCCTGCTTGTTTTTTTGTGTAGGCATGTGTGTTACAGCTCTTACTTTCTCTCGATCTAGATTGAGACCTTCTGCAGAGAGCACATGGCCATATACCGGATTTGTGATGTGATCTGAAGGTGGATCTGCCAAAATCCTCACCACTGTGACCATGCTGCTTACCCAGTCGTTCGGTTCATGCTGTTTGGTGATTACACCCCTTTTCTCCATTTTGTGTAGCTCATCAATGATTGTTGTCTTTCAGGGCAATCAGGACTTTTCTTGGTGGATGAATCACTGGTGGGACCATGGGATCTACTGAATGTGGTGATGTCCTGGTAGGAATCCAAGAATAGTGAACAGATGACTGTCTATCAGAATGTCATTTTATGTTGTGATTCCATGCACTCTTTAAACCACACCTAACATCTCCCTTGTCTCACGTCCTAGTATTGCTGGTACATCACAGTCAACAATATGTGACATTCAATTTAGCATTTTTGGCTTTTGTGGTAGCTTTCCCAACAGTGACATGCGGTGGCCAGAATATGTGAATACTTTGCTGAATTCTGCAGTTTCCGGTTCCCGAATTCCTCCCATACGCCTCAGTGCTTTCACCTGGATCCTGAGCTCTCGTGAAGAACAAATGGTGAACATAGGGGTAGGTTCTTTCTTGACTCTCGGTAATCGCTGAACTTGTTTTTCAGCACATTTCTTGTTTCAGTTTCTTCCTCACTGAATTTTAACATGTTGTAAAACTTCACTGCATCTTCCCCAGCGACGTGCGGAACGGTGAGGGCATTGGACTTTTTCAAACTCCTTAACAATCCCACTCTGTAAGAAACAGGTAAAACTTTTGCACCCACAGTCTCCAATTTTCGAAGAGATTGCCTTGCAAGCACAGTGCTAAAGGTGGCTGCAGCTGTGCCACTTGCTTGTGTTCTGCTTGAACCATGTTGGGCTGCTGTGTCCTGCTTTTGTTTTGCATGATCGTTGGTACGCTGCTGTGTTCTGCTTGAACGATATTTTACTGCTGTGCCACTTGCTTGTGTTCTGCTTGAACGATGTCAATTAACTGTGTTGTGTATAATAATTTTGCTGCTGTGTTCTGCTTGATCCATGTTGCGTTGTTGTGTCCTGCTTGTTTTTTGCATAAAAATTATTCTGCTGCTGTGTCCTGCTTGAATAATATTTCTCTACCATTTCCTGCTTGAACGGTGTTGGGCAGCTGTATCTTGCTTGTGTTTTGCATGTAAATTGTTTTGCTGCTTTGTTGTGCTTGGACGGTGTTACAGTGCTGTTCATATTCATATATAAACCTAAACCTTTTCTTCATTATTTTTATTTATTTATTTATTTTCCTCACTGAATTGTAACATGTTGTAGACCTTTACTGCATCTTCCCCAGCGACGTGCAGAAAGGTGGCGCATTGTACTTTTCCGACTCCTCAACAATCCCACTCTCCGTAAGAAACAGATAAAACTTTTGCACCCACAGTCTCCAATTTTTTACAAGATTGCTTTGCCAGCACAGTGCTAAATGTGGCTGCAGCTGTGCCACTTGCTTGTGTTCTGCTTGATCCATGTTGGGCTGCTATGCCCTGCTTGTATTTTGTATGATCGTTGGTACGCTGCTATGTTCTGCTTGGACGAGATTTCACTGCTGTGCCACTTGCTTGTGTTCTGCTTGATTGGTATTTCGCTGCTGTGTCCTGCTTGTGTTTTTCACTAAAATTGTTACGCTGCTGTGTTCTGCTTGAACGATGTCAATTAACTGTGTTCTGTATAATAATTATGCTGCTGTGTCTAAAAATCAAATTTTTCTCGAGATTGCCTTGCAAGTATAGTGCTAAAGGTGGCTGCAGCTTTGCCACTTGCTTGTGTTCGGCTTGAACCGTGTTGGGCTGCTGTGTCGTGCTTGTGTTTTACCTAATTTTTTTTACGCTGCTGTGTCCTGCTTGATTTGTATTTCACTGCTGTGCCACTTGCTTGTATTCTGCTTGATTGGTATTTCACTGCTGTGTTCTGCTTGAACAACATTTCACTACTGTGTTCTGCTTTTACCATGTGGGGATGCTGTGTCCTGCTTGTGTTTTGCCTGAAAATTACACTGCTGTGTTCTGTATAAATTGTTTTGCTGCTTTGTTGTGCTTGAGCGGTGTTACAGTGCTGTTCATATTCATATATAAACCTAAACCTTTTCTTTCTCTCCCTCCCCCCCCCCCCATGTGCTGAGTTGCCCCCTGCTGGTGCGAGTGCATTTGTGTTTGGCTGCTCTTGCCTACCCTGTCCTGCTGTAACCCTTCTAAAAAGTTTTTGCTGTGATACCCCCCTCCCTTCCCCTCCTAACCCTTTGTGTTTTCTCTCTCTTTCCCATGTGTTGAGATGCCCAGTTTCAACTGTTCCATCAGCAGACCTGGCTCTCTCCACCACCCTCCTGCCCGCTGTCCGGTTCTGGGGCCTCTAATGGAGTCATCCTCCCCTCACTGCATGGCTGTGCTTGTGACAGTGTACCTGCATGGACTTTAACATTTCACTCCTGTTCATCTTTTTATGGCTTGACGGCACCTTGGCCATATTCCCTTAATTCCGTGTTTTATTCTTGTTTTGCTTTTCATTGTGCTATCCGGTGTCGACCAGAGGAGGATGGGTTCCTCTTTTTCCTTGCCACTGTTGCCACCGGCTTGCTCAAATGATCTCTGTAAAGCTGCTGTGTGACCACATTTGTTGTGAAAGCGCTGTATAAATAAAATGTGTTTGAATTGAATACTGTATTCTGTATGAGTTATGCTCCTCTATGCTGGTTGTGTAGTGTTATGCTACCGTATTCTGGTTGAAAGAGTACTAGTACTGTATTCTATATCAAAATAAGTATTCTAATGTTTTCTGTATGAAAGCATTATGCTACTCTGTGAATGAACAGTTTCAGGCTACTGTGTTCTGTAACACCTCGTTACGCTACTCTATTCTTGTAGAACAGTGTTCTGTTACTGTGGTCTGTAGGAAAGTTCTGCTACTTTTCATACAGAATTCAGTAGCATAGCTCTGAATACGGGATACAACAGTGTTGCGCTTCACATTCAACACAGAGCTTGTAGCGCCCCCCCTATGGATTCTATAAGAGGGTTAGTGTAGCCCATTTTTCAGATAACATGATTCACCCCCCTGAAATGTAATCCTAAAAATACTGTAAATATTAGAAATCAAACATTTCATACCCCACTGTATCTAGGTTAAAGTACCTGAAACAGAATTTCACACAGTTGAAAAGACCTAAAATAAAATGTTCAATTTCCCACATCCTGCAGTTTAAAGTACCTGACCGAGAACGCCAAAAGTTTCACCCCACACAGGTGAAATGAGCTGAAATTAAATGCTAAATTCTCCACTTCATACATCTGATAGAACAATCAGAACAAATCAAACTCTGCAGACTAACTAAAAGACTGTGGGCTATGCTGCATGAAAGTAAGGCAGCACCCTCCCGCGTGGGGTGGACTCCACCATCCCTGCCTATAAAACCAGGCTTGTCCTCATACTTTATCCAGTTGTCTATGAAGCCCACATGATTTTCTGAACACCACTTGGACATCCAGCGGTTTAGTGCTGTGAGTCTGCTGTAAGCCTGAGGGCAAGCAGCAGAGCATATTACGACATCGCCTGGGCCAGTGTAGTCTCCTCTTGAATATTATCCTTAGTCACTTTAGATATCCACCGGCCAATATTACTGGCCCCTACATGAATGACTATCTTTGACTATCCTTAATATATTAAATATCACACTGATAATAAAAAGATTTATTACTTTTTAAAATATATCTACCAAATGTCATTCATTTATTATTAGAATAAACAAATGAAGCCATTTGTTCCTTAAAATGCGTAATTTTTCCAACACAAAGCCAAGATGTGATTCTGAACAGTGACTGAAGAAAAGTATCAGGACCTCGTCTAATTTGAGCGGGAGAGATGGATCAAAGTGGGCAGGTAATTGGAGGGGAAGACGGTGCAGAGGTAGGTTGGGTCATGTTTGCTTCAAATGATTTAGACATGAGTAAATCTGTCTCACCCTTACTCTCATTTTATTGGTTACCTCCTTAAAAATGAGCATCATGTTTAGCTGGAGTTGCAACATTTTTAAACATGGAGTGGAGACTTTCATAATTGTGTTGCGTTGAATGATGGGTGTCTTTAAGAAAGGGCAGTAACTTCAGCCATTGCTAACCAAGAAGGACAAATTTGGGACATATCTTTTATGGGTATGTCCTTTATGTATACAGTGCCCTCCATAATTATTGGCACCCATGGTTAAGATGTGTTCTTTAGCTTCTAATAAATTGAGTTTTTTTCTAAATAATATAGGACCACAATGGAAAAAAGAGTAAAATCCAACTTTTAAACATTAAGAAATAATTGTTTAACATCAAATCATGTGTGCCACAATTATTGGTACCCCTGATGTTTATACTTTGTACAACCCATTTTGTACAACCAATGTTTCACAAGATGGGAGAATACAGATAGAGGGATCTTTGACCATTTCTCTTTGCACAATCTCTCTGTCATCCAGCGACCTGGGTCCTCTCCTCTGCACTCTCCTCTTCAGCTTACCCCTCAGGTTTTCAATGGGGTTGAGGTCTGGGGACTGAGATGGCCATGGGAGGAGCTTGATTCTGTGTGTGGTGAACCATTTCTGTGTAGATTTGGCCATATGTTTTGGGTCATTATCTTGCTGAAAAACTCAGTGACGACCCATCTTCAGCTTTTGGGCAGAAGCCACCAGATTTTGTTTTAAAATGTCCTGGTATTTCAAAGCATTCATGATGCCATGCACCCTAACAAGGTTCCCAGGGCCTTTGGAAGAGAAACAGGCCCACAGCATCACTGATCCTCCCCCATATTTCACAGTGGGCATGAGGTGCTTTTCTGCATACTCAGCTCTTGTGTTACGCCAGACCCACTTAGAGCATTTGTTGCCAAAAAGCTCTATCTTAGTTTCATCTGACCAAAGCACACGGTCCCAGTTGAAGTTCCAGTACTGCTTAGCAAACTCCAAACGTTTGCGTTTATGATTGTGAGTGAGAAAAGGTTTTTTCCGTGCATGCCTCCCAAACAGCTTGTTGGCATGCAGATAGCGCCTGATGGTTGTTTTGGAGACTTTGTGACCCCAAGAAGCTACCATTTGTTGCAATTCTGTAACAGTGAGCTTTGGAGACCTTTTTATTTCTCTTATCATCCTCCTCACTGTGCGTGGTGGCAAAATAAACTTGCGTCCTCGTCCAGGCTTGTTTACCACTGTTCCAGTTGTTTTAAACTTCTTAATAATTCCACTGACAGTAGATATGGACAGGTGTAGGTGAGTGGCTATTTTCTTGTAGCCATTGCCTGACTTGTGGAGGTCAACACACATCTGCCATACTTGAATGGTATGTTCCTTTATCTTTCCCATGTTGAAGAGAAATGGCCTCTGTGTCACATCATATTTATACCCCAGGGAAACAGGAAGTTGTGAATTACAAATAAATGTTCCTACATACTCTGATCAACTTCGTAAACTACTGTAGAATTGACAGAAATACTTTAATTACATTTATTTCCTAAGAAATGTTAGGGGTGTCAATAATTGTGGAACAGGTGATTTTATGAGTTAAAGGTTGGATTTTACTCTTTTTTTTCCATCGTGGTCCTATATTATTTAGAAAAAAACTCAATTTATTAGAAGCTAAAGAACACATCTTAACCAGGGGTGCCAATAATTATGGAGGGCACTGTATATGCATTTGTAATGTATTTATCCTTTGTTCTGTATTCAAATATGAACAATGCAGAGACTGTCCAGGAGACCTACTAGAACCTTTGCTGTATGTGTAAAACATTTTAATTTGCCGTTTGATTTATAACACACACACACACACACACACACACACACACACACAACTTTCAATATACTTTCAATTTTTTTTCTTTTTACTGTATTTGTGTTTATTCTGCATTTAATAAAAATACATGTTTTTACTGTATTTGTGTTTGCAGTTATTCTGAAAGATTTGTTTTTTACTATATTTGCATTTATTTTGCATTCTAATGCAGCTTTTTTATTTTATTAGAAACATTTAAGGGATGTGTACATCTTCACATGTACATTAAACATGAATACACTGAATTTATACCCTTTTATGTCTTCATTTATTGAATGCGGGGATGTTCCCAGCATTTCACCTTCAACCAGGATCTAATTCTGACCACAGCTGTAGTCACTTAGACCCCTTTTACTCCTGGTCACTTCATGGGACTTGTATCTGGACTGTATTCCAAAATCGGATCTCTGTGTGGGACGCAATATGCAGATTCGCATATTTCAGCTCTTCGTCTTCGCCGTCACCTGCTCCGGCACCGCGGATGTCTCCTCAGCGTGGTGTTCTCATTGTTTGATATTCTACTCTAAAACACTTCAAAGTCCACTTGGGTCCCAAAGAGTAACACCACATAAGACTGCTGCCTGTACAGAGAGTTAGAAAACTAACAGTTCTAGTTACACAAGCATACATGATCATCACTGATTAAAAGAAATTAATAATGCCCTCTTACTGATTATGAATCACTTTAATAAACAAGTTCCATTACAACTTCCCCCTTTGATTCTAATCAATCATGTTTACAGATTACTTTCATCAAACAAAAGCCCCAGTCCCAGTTCTTTGTCTAATTCTTCAAGTTCAGGATCCTTCATAATCTGCAGGAGCTGATATCTCACCTGAACTCAGTGAAACAAAGTTTCAGTGATACAATTACACAGTAATGGTCCACAGCAAAGCAGAAGCACCAATAACATGAGAATGGGCAAGATCACGAAGAATACACTGCGTAAGCCAGCTAGAATAGATCCCCAACCCCAAGACCATGAATCAACCCCTCGTTCTGAGCTGGGCAGCTACAGTGCGCATTTGGCGCAAAACCATGCTGATGTTACCCTCCTGAGCATCTTTGGGGGGAATATAAGTACAGCAGTGTTTACCAAGCATGCTACAGACTCCCCCTTTCTTGGCTAAGAGCAAATCAAGGGCCATGCAGTTTTGGATGGTCATTAGTTGCAGTGCTGTCAACTCAGACCTTAAGCAAATCGTTCTCCTTCAGTGGTTAATTTGTGCTCGTTGGGTACAGATAAGGTCTTCAGTGCATTACGGCGAGTATGAGGATAAGGATGCATGGAATACAGGGTTATATGTGCACTCAGATGCACCAAGGCGCAGTGGCCCCTTTCCCTTTAAGGAACTGGTAGGTCTCAGTTGCACTCACATAGGTATGGTTAAGCCATCGTCAACAGTCTCATATGAGTCTGGATGTATTTCAAAAACAAATGGATCAACTGAGGCGTGTGGCATTAAGAGTATTATTAAAAGTATTATTTACACCTGATGTATGGACTGTGAAATTAACATACTGCCAAAAGTCATTCTTCCCTGGGTGCCTGAAGTAAACTTCATCAGAGCCATCAGAATCATGTTTAGCAGTTAGGATATACAGTGTCCCTATAATGACCAGCTCGGCTGGTTCCACCTTCATCTGCGGAGGTCCCGTATCAGCACCTGATCACCTGGCTTGTGGTCGTCAAAGGGCTGGTCAGCTGGTTGCGGCAGCACTGCTTTCACCTGCTTAGACACAGACGCAATACATCATGAGAGAGTGGTCAAGTAACTGGTTATCCAGTGATGGTGGACCTAATCCCGTATTGGGAGGCCTGCCAAACACTATCTCAAAGGCACGGAGACCAGTTCTTTTTTGTGGCCTGGTTCTGCTTTGCCAGAGAACCACGGGGAGGCGCTTAACCCACTTATCCCAGGCCTGTTTGTTGTGTCATTTTTGCATGCAAAATTCTCTCAACAAGCATATTTCGAAAGGGTACAGCTTCACTAAGTTGCCTAGTAAGTAAATAAATAAAGTATTACATTCACTAAATAAATAACTGTCCTCGAATATCTCGTTTAATAGTCACTTAAGGTTGCTGCTAATGTCCGTTGCTCTGGCCTAGCTATCTAGCTACACTACAGGCCAAAAGTTTGGACACACCTTCTCATTCAATGCGTTTTGTGTATTTTCATGACTATTTACATTGTAGATTCTCACTGAAGGCATCAAAACTATGAATGAACACATGTGGAGTTGTGTACTTAACAAAAAAAGGTGAAATAACTGAAAACATGTTTTATATTTTATATTTGCTCTGATTACTGCTTTGCACAATCTTGGCATTCTCTCAATGAGCTTCAAGAGGTAGTCACCTGAAATGGTTTTCAGGTGTGCCTTATCAGGGTTAATTAGTGGAATTTCTTGCTTTATCAATGGGGTTGGGACCATCAGTTGTGTTGTGCAGAAGTCAGGTTACTACACAGTCAACAGCCCTATTGGACAACTGTTAAAATTCATATTATGGCAAGAACCAATCAGCTAACTAAAGAAAAACGAGTGGCCATCATTACTTTAAGAAATAAAGGTCAGTCAGTCCGGAAAATTGCTTTAAATGTGTCCCCAAGTGGAGTCAAAAAAACCATCAAGCGCTACAGCGAAACTGGCACACACGAGGACCGACACAGGAAAGGAAGACCAAGAGTCACCTCTGCTTCTCAGGAAAGTTCATCCAAGTCACCAGCCTCAGAAATCGCAAGTTAACAGCAGCTCAGATCACAGACCAGTTGAATGCCACACAGAGTTCTAGCAGCAGACCCATCTCTAGAACAACTGTTAAGAGGAGACTGCGCAAATCAGGCCTTCATGCTAGCTCTCCCTAAGGCATCCAGGGCTGCTACCAGTGACTCTTGCTCTCTATCCTTTAGTAAACCCATGATGCACACCTCTAACTGGTCTACTTTTTCCAAAGGATATAGCCTGTACATGCCACACTTCATACACTCAAAAAGCCCAGCAACAGCCATAATAAAGCAGGGACCTTACGCTTGCAATTGATTTAGGCACTGGTTGTTGTAGAGGTCAACTCAGAGCAGAACAGACCAGACCAGACCAGAGCATTGTTGGAACAATCCATTTTCAGAACAGACGACTGTTATGACAGTTCAGTGTTAGAACAAACCAGTTTAAGAACCAGTGAGAACTGAGCAGTGTTGTGATCTCTGTGTTATGGAAGTTTAAAGTGTTGGTTAGATCTGTATTATAATCACAGTCTATTTCTGTTCCTGCGCTGGCCGGACCGGTTTCATCATTATTACAGGTCTGATCATTTTTACAGATCTCATCAATATTACATGTCTGATCAATATTACTGGTCTGTTTATTACACACCAGAGTAAAAACAGATCAGTACCAGAACTAACCAGTTTGAATAGACCAATGCTTTGACAGCATGGTCAAAACCATAGGATATCACAGGTGTCCTGTCACACCAGAAAAGAAACTGGGTTTACTTGTAACTTGACAGAGTCATTACACAAAGCTCACTCTCGGGGATGCCACTGCACAAGTTCTATCTCGACTGTACATGAACTGAAAAAATGGTAAATGTGACATCAAGCCATGAAAGATGAAAACGTAAGTGAGGTGATAAAGTCCTGCATTTTTAATGGTCCCATTAACCCTTTCGACTGCCCCAGTGCTCGCGGGGTGATAGTTGCAATGTTTTCTCATGTCTATCCCCAAGTACTAGGTTAGACCAGTTAGGCCTGTGTGTACAAATGGTGTGCCATTGTCACTTGAGATGCGTTGTGGCAGACCCCATCTGGGGATTATTTCTCTGAGGAATGCTTTCCCATCCTGAGTACCTTTGGGGAAAGTTTCAACCCATTTACTGAACATACATACACAGACCAGGAGAAACCGTTTCCCTTCTGCCGGTGTTAATTCCACAAAGTCGATCTGCCAGTGCTGAAATGGCTCTGTCGCTGGGGGGTGACCCACAGGCTGTTGTGACAGAGGTTGTGTGTGTCTGTGTGTGTTTTGTGCACATGTGAGACAGTTAGAACAAACATTTTGGGTGAGTGTGGAGAGTCCGGGTGCATACCAGTGTCTTGCTATCATATCCATTATCACCCCTTTGCTCATGTGACTCCTCCCATGAGCAATAGCAATTAACCCTTTAATGTATGCCTTTGGGATACATGGTCTATTTGTTGCAATGTGTATTCACACATTGTTTTGTTTGACACACCCTGATTTGGTCCACTGAGCTTTTTCTGCTGCAGTGGCAGTAGATTGAATTTCTTGCAGGGTGGGTTTCTCTTGGTCCGTTACAGGAAGTTGAGCAGCGGCAACAGGCGCTGCATGAGCTGTGCATTTGGCCACATGGTCTGCAAAGGCGTTTCCCTTGATGACAGGATCATCTGCTGAGGTGTGCGCTGCGCATTTAACAATTGCAATCTGAGAAGGTACACCGAAGGATGCATTGGCTAAATCTACCACTGTGTAATGGGTGTGGTCTGTAGGAATTTGAGATAAGATAGTATGGGGGTTTGGTACTTCAGGTGCTCGAGCCTGAGCCGCAGCATTTACTGCCTGCAGGTCCTGAACAAACCTCCACTCATCCAGGCCGGGTTTGGTGTCCTAACTGTTGACATGGCACTATGACCCCTGCCTCAAGCAAAGCTTGAAACACGGGTCTAATATCATCAACTGCTTCAGGTTTCAAGGGGTACTGAGCTTGTCTGGGCCTATATGTGGATTTTGGTGTAATGGATACTGGTTCACAATCTTTAATCAATCCCACAGCTGAGGGGGAAGTGAAACAAGCTCCAGTTCCTCCCCTTCTGTGAGTGTGGCAGCCTGAATCAGTGGAGGTTAGCCAAACAGCTCCACTGTTTGCTCTGCTCTCAGCCTGTACTGAAAGGGACACTTCCACATTTTTGTGGAATATACACATTGGGGTGCTCGGTATTGGCCCAATCATTAGCCCTGACCACCCTCAAGGCCCATGGCCCAATATCTCGCCACGGGAGGGTGTGTTTAAATCTGGCCAGGGAGATGTGGGGGTAAGAATTTCCTATGAACAACGCACCATGCTGTTTTGTTAGTGAGACTAGAGCAGCTGCCATCTTACCATTCCATATCAGTGCTGTGGTTTACAAAGGCTCTGTTCCTGATGTGAATTTGTTTTTCATAATCATTATCAGAGCCTTGGCTAATATGTGAAGTGCAATGTAAATCACTCTTCTTCCACTACAAAGGATTAGACACCACCCTCTCTGCCTCTGATAGAAAGTGTCTGACAATCTCCCCCTGCTCATCAACACTGCACCACATATAAGCATACCCCAGAACCCCTGACGCTACCTGTACCATGCATGGTTGTTCTGAAAAATCTACAGCTAATCCCCCCGGGGAGCTAATTAGGGTACACCCTAGTTTACACATCAAATCTCTGGCCAGTAAATTTACAGGACAAACAGAAGACATCAGGAAACAATGCGGAAAAGTTTTCCCATCTAGGGAACATTGGAGGGGCACAGACATCTTTTCTCTGACCACTTCTCCCTCTACCCCTATTAATGCTTGGGGTTTTCACAATGAAGCTCATTAGTCCTAATCACTGAGTGGCCCACCCCGCTATCCTCCCTTCTACAATCAAAGTAAATTTTGGCATACTTAATGAGCATGTTGTAAGCTGTTGCACTAATGAAAGATAGGGAGAAGAAGAAGGCACTTCCCTTTTTGCTGTGTCAGTTGCTGTGTCAGTCCCGTTCCACCGTCCTGCCCCTCCACCGCCCGTTACTGCTCCTGATGCGTTGCTGCTGGTTTTCCCTCCTCCTGGACATACTGCTCGAAACCCTGGTAAAATGTCCATACTGGCCACAATTATAGCATCGATTCACCCATGATTCACCCTGATCCGCATTTGGTTGGTTTGGCTGGAAAGCTGGCCCATTGCCTGCAAATCCTCTTCCTATGCCCCTGCCTCGTCCTCGACTCCTCTGCCTCCCTTGTCCTCTTCCTCGGCCTCCCCTGCATGGAGCGTTAGAGGGGAGGGCTGCAACTTGCTGTACCATCATCAACATGGCTTGATCCAATGTGTCTGTCTGCTTTTTCTCTTTCTTCTTTGACTGAGCATTGAGAAGGTTCTCGTGATGCTTGGCATGGTCCTCTATGATGGCGATGGGCTGTCTGGTATACCCCATGCAATGCTGCTTGATAGCGTTGGAGAGGTCAGATCTCAGACCCATCAGGAAGTTGTTGCGCAGATGTGCTTCCCATGGGGTAACATCTTCTGGATTGTTTGCTCTCGCTGCAGGTACTTCCAGTCTGCTAAAGTACGTGTGAACTCTCGTCAAGCAAACTAGATAATCTTGAACAGTCTCTGCATCTTCCTGCTTGCATGCTGCTATTTTCCCTGTGTTCACATGTAGGGGAAAGGCAGCTTCCAATCGAGTTCTCAAGTCTCTTATCATGTTTCGATAAGGGGCATTGGGGTCCGGATGCACGTTAGCTCCGGGGTTGTAGGTGGGATCAGCCAGGCGTACATCTCCATCCGGCCAGCCTCAATCAACCTTGCAGTAGCTGGAGCCCAATTTTCGGAACAGAATGCATTTTATCTCATTCGAGGTCAGACGACATGATATAACAAAGTCCTCGAATTCTCCTCCAAACTTGCTTCATCCTACTTGTCGGGGGTCAGACAGGCCGGAGGCAGCTTCCATCATGTCCTTTTCAATCCAGTATCGATGTACTAAGAGGGGACCCTCTGGTCCAGCCACCTCTACCATAGGAAAAGAGCTGCAGTGCAGTGAAGACTTCCCCTGGTCAGGAAGTTAAGTCCTTTTCCTGTGTCATGGCTTCGGGTATGGGAAGCTACTGGCGATGCGAGTGGGCTGGCCTTCCCGTGTCTGGCGTCCAGTTCCTCAAGCGCCTGTTGCGCTGCGGCATAGGGACCTGCGATGCCGGGTCTGGTGGTAGGCCATATGGTGGAGGAGGTTGTTCCACTGCCGCTTGATCGGGTGCTGCTCCAGCCTAGTTCTGGTGTTCCTGCTGCTGCTGGTCTTCCTGCGGGGCAGCGTCGAGGTCAGGATCAGCAGCAACTGAGTAACACAGAGACACTGGTTTAGTTTTACCCCCGCCCCTCTTTCCTCTCTCTGTCTGCCTGCGCTCTGCTTCTTCTATCCAAAACCCAATCGCCCATAACATACTTGCTTTATGTTTCGCACTATGTTTAAACACTGCTTGTGGGCACCCCACCGCTGCTTGTCCCACTCTATCCTTAAACTTATGCAGATATTTCACACTGTGAAATATGGCTCCCAGTAGTCGGGAATCAGAAATATTTTATCCACAATGGGACATACATTACACTATCAGTACCATAATCCTGGCTCATCTGACTTAAGAGAGCTGCAGTGTTAACCTTTGGGTTAAAACGTAATTCCTTTAGTTAACTGGGATCCCATCTTGTTCTCTCACTTGATTTAGTGACTCAATTAGTAATTTAGCCCCAACAAACACACCTCACCTCCCTTTGCCTACTTATTCTATATTTGGTACCCTGTACCAAAACTATTAGCACTCTTTCCCATGGTCTGGACCTATTGCTCTAGTGATATGTCTATCAATAGAGGCCTCGCTATGACCAGGCTAGTCTTCACTTGTTACACCGTCATGTAACTAAACTTCATTCAGGAGGAATGCTCAAGGAAAGGTGGAGGGGAATTAAATTTTCGGAAGTAATTATTCTGTCACTCACCACCACCAATTTTCGTAGATGAGGCTTGGATTGCAAGCGGAGGGATCAGTCACACTCACCCCACGGTACTTCTCCCTTGCTCTGTGGGATTTTCCCCTGCTTTTGGGTCCAGCCTCTGCCAGAGAGCATCCTCTGTGTGTGTTCACTTCTCTCCCCTCTGCTGCACTCCGTTGCTCATCCTGTTCGTGATGCCAGATTGTGATGGAAAAAACGTGACAGAAATGAAAAGCTGAGTCTCTGAGTCAGGATTAAAGTGAGTAACAAATTTATTGGAGTAAGACAATGCAATGCATAAAATCTTCCTCAGTGCAGAACAGTTTCTCAGAGTCTTTATACCCTCAGCCCCACCTTGGTTATGCTACAATTATCAGTCCATTCCCTTATGTAGCTAGAAGCAAAATCATCACTGTATAACATTTACTCTTTTTCTACCTGTTAGCAGTGTTCGGGCACATTCCATCCCCAGTGCACCCCCTTCACACTGGCCTTGACCGATTTTGGCCAGCATAAGTACCCAACTATGGTACAACTGTGTCCCCTTTCCAAAATGTGCTTTAAGAGGCACTATCCCAGTGACAAGCCATTCTTGGCCCTAATAGCCATTCTTGTACCTTGTACCTGAAATATCCACACATGTTCACAATGTCTTTCTATGCTGTTTATTTAGTGGTAAACATACACTCAACTTTAGCATTAATTGAAAGAGCTTTAGAAACAGAACTCTTTTATGGAGGTGAAAATATAAAAGACAAAAAACAAAAAAACAAACAAAAACAATTTGACTCAATAGCATTAAAATGTGGCTTTAACAGCAAACAAAACAATGAAATAAAGCAAAAAATAATTTATTATACCAGCTTTTATTCTAACATGGCCAAATGTATGCCATACTCAAAGAATCCATATCAAAAGGTTACATTTATTCCTTTTGATCAGCCTTATTAAAAAGAAAAGAACCCACCAGACACCAGAAGCAACATTTTACCACACAGAACCCACAGAGTTTCTATGTTTAGGAAGTAAGATTTTCCAAAACAATGGAATCACTTTACTATGCAGATGGCCCATTACACAAACACCAAGAGAATACTAAACATCATTGTGTGCAATATTAGATACACACTGAAGCACCTTTTCTTGAAACTGTATACATCTGAGAGTATCAATGAATTTAAGAGTATTCTGTAGGTCTGCTGGTAGAGACAAAAATGGCATGCTTACACATGGCGAGCATCTCTTGAAGAGTACCTAGGAGTCCTTTAGTGGAAAACTCCCAGCATTGTTTCAGCTGAAGCAGTGACAAACATACATCATTAGGGAATGGATGGCATCGACCTCATCATACAACTGTAAGATAAAAGCAGAAAATACACACTCATTATGATGTTGTAATAAAGTGCAGTGATGAAGGCAGTAGCAAAGAGTTAAAAACCTAGAACAGCCATAAATATCTTATAATAGACTATTAAAGACACAATTGACACATTTGATGGCTAACCTCCAGCAGAAGGTTTTCAATGGCCATTCCCTCAGCTAGTTCTCCATGCTGCCAATGCAAAGGTCTTCTTCATGTGGTCATTCACGATCATTAAATCAGGTTGTGTCGTCCTGTACTTTTCATGCAACACCTTAATGTGGGCCTCAGACGTAGCATCCTCTCCAACAATGCATGATTCCTTCAGCAAAGTTATCAGTCTCAAACAAAAAAGAGAAATTACGCCAATCTCTCCACCAATATTACACCAACTACTCTTCTGTGATCAACAATAATAAATTTATTCTAAAAAAAACAAACTTACATAATCGTCCTCCTCAACATCCCTCAGGAAACGGCTCTTCACAATTAAAGCATCGTCAACCTGAACATACTCTGCATTGGTGGGATACCTGCATGCCAAGAGTAACAAAATGAATCAAATGTGTCAGTAATTCTGTTCATCTAACAAATCAGTTGAATCCTATGTAAACATGTAGCCACTCCTGGGGGTCATTTCACAAAGCAGGATTTCTCAGTTTAATAACCTAAAGTAGGCCCAAAGTCAAGCCTATCCAGTAGGTAAGGAGCTGAGGCACGTTTTGAAAGGGGGTTCAGTTCCTAATCAGCATCTGGCACTAGGAAGTGGCACTGCACTGTCCGATAGTCAAGTTTGGTGGACATATGCCAAAAAGGGGATGAGGCCTATGCTAAGTAACTGTTTAGAGACCATAAATCCATACATCCTACAATTTTTCATGCTTTACATGCTTAGCCTATTCTACAGTGAAAAGAAAAAGTATGTGAACCCTTTGCAATTCTATGGTTTTCTGCATTAATTTGTCATAAAATGAGATCTAATCCAGGTCAAGCGTATTAACATAATGTGCCTAAAATAAGAACAAAAAAATTCTGAATCTCAAAGAAAGCTAACTGGAGTCAGGTGTTCTCATACCTGAAGTCTTCTCTACTCTTCTGAGTTTCGCTCCACACAAGAAGAATATGCATATGTGAGCCATGCCTCACCAAAAAGAGCTTTCAGAGGATCTACGGTCAAAAACTGTTTTATCAGGAAAGGGTTACAAAACAACCTACAAATGGAGACAATCTGGGACTATGGCTACTCTGCCAGGAAGTGGGCACCCAGTCAAAATGACCCCAAGAGCAGAACGGAGACTCACCATTGAGGTAAAGAAACAGCCCTGAGTGAGAGCCAACGACCTGAAGACCAACCAACTTCAGAAAAGGCTGAAACTCTCGCAGCTCAACAGAACCGCTCAACAGTAAGTAGGTTGTAAATAAATTAAATAATAAAACCAGTCTCTCCTTTCTTTGGCTATGTTTCCTTTCCTTCGAGTTCAATCCACTTGAAAAGTCTAACTTTCTTTATTTTCCTCCCACACTGCTGAGTGTAGTCCCCCCAGAGAAGAAGAAAGGTCCGTCCACTGCTTCTGAACTCTCCAAGCTGTTCCTCTAGACGAGGGCTCGGTTCACCATCAAGTGTTCACGCAGGTGCAGCCAAACTGCAGAGTAGAGTCACAGAAGAGTCAGAAAATAACTGTCCTGTTAACAAAATACAAATAAATGTACAAAGTAAAGCTTTTTTTTCTTCCCTCCTTCAATATAAACACTCATCAGCAGCATGAAATGGGGGCTAGCACTGCCCACTCGCACATGACCCCCTGAAACAAACTGCAGTGCAGCTCAGCATGTCAGCTTCAACTCTACCGGCTTTTCTTTTTACTCTTTTTCATTTATATGCACCAAAAGATTCACCCAGTACACTCACCGAATCAAATGCAGAACAAATCCAAACCGTCGTTTCAGCCGTACTTCTTGTGTTCATGTATTTTTTACCTTATATTCTACATGTTGAAGTGCATTATTGACAGTATTTGATGTATTTGGCAGTAATATATTGACAAAGTTTTTTTTAAGATTCTGCTATTTTTGTCAATGTGTCAATATTATGTGAAATATTACAACATAAACAACACTGACAACCTCATCTCATTGGTCTCCTCCTGGACTAGATTAATTTATTAGAAAGTGCTTCCAGCAGTAAAACTACACATAAGATAATCTGATAGACTAGATTAATTTATTAGAAAGTGCTTCCAGCAGTAAAACTACAGGTATTAGTGAAGTAAAAAAACACACCACAACAGTGCTGTGATCTTCTGTTTCCTATGTGTTATATTTAGGGATGCACCAACCTTTTTCAGTTCCTAGACCAATGCATACACTTAACGATAGATACGCAATACTGATCTGAAACCATTGTTAAATAAATAAACCGTATACCTCACCATGTGGGAGAGACTTAAAGCATAAGGATTGATGTAAATCTGACCTCACTAACTTTGTCAAATAAAATACAACAAATTAACACACAGATGTAAATGCATTAAATTACTATTTATTTGTCACTAAAATAAGAAACAATTGTGCAGGACCTTGGCCTGTTGGGCCTGTTGTGCTGATTCTTTGTCTCATTGGGCTTTAAGCCACTTGCCTATTGTCTGTTTTCTATATTGGCATAAAAGTCCTACAACTCAGGCCTCCTTAAAGCCATAGCTGACACCTATGTGACTCCAGTGTTGTGATAGAGGGCAAGTTTTTTTCATGGTTATTCCTACTCCATCCACTATGTGGCACTATAATGGAAGTAGGCCAGGTTACAAGCCAAAAGGAGAGACCATGCTGCTGCAAAGAGGTTTACATGTGGCTAACTTCAGGCCTTACTGTAATGAACATCCTGTTCTGCTTTGACAGAAAGCTTCTCTTTTTTCTTATTTGTTTATTTCTTTTCTTTACACTTCCTACAACTAACTTACTCTTCATATGGATATTTGAATACCTACACACAGAGGACAAAGGTAGGATAAAGGTATCACTCCTGAATTTACTCTCAGCAACTCCAACCAAGGACCAAGGTCCAGATATGGTTCAGGATAATAAAATTCCACAAAAATATGTGGAAGTAGTAACACCAGTGAAAGTGGTGAGATTGGGTATGGGGGTGAGATTAGGCATAGCCATGTTAACAGAGTTTAGTAAGTTTCTGTGGGTTGCTTTCCTTTCTGTTCCTTTAAAAAGCTCTTCTCTCTCCATCCATCCACAATGCTCTTTCTGTCTGTTTATCTATCCTGGATGATTGGTCTTCATTTGCCTACTCGCTGTTTGCTAGTTCTTATGTTGTTTGTTACTCCAGAATAGTGTTTTTTTTAGCTGAAAATGCAGTAATTTTGATGATTAGTTGTGTGTATTTATTTGGAACTCATATGTTCATCAGTGTTGCCTGGCTTTTATTCTGAAATATGAAGTCAGTGAGACCAAACATTGCATTGTTAATATCGGGATCAATATCCGATCGTAATATCTGAAAGATGCATCCCTAGTCTCATTGGGCCTGTTTTGCTGGTTGTTTATGTCTCATTGAGCCTGTTTTGCTGGTTCTTTATGTCTCATTAGGCCTGTTTTGCCTGGTTCCTTATGTCTCTTTGGGCCTGCTTTGCTGGTTCTTTATGTCTCATTGGGCCTGCTTTGCTGGTTCTTTATGTCTCATTGGGCCTGTTTTGCCTGGTTCTTTATATCTCATTGGGCCTGTTGTGGCTGGGCCTTTAAGCCACTTGCCTATTGTCTATTTTTCTGTATTGGCATAAAAAAATTTCTACAACTTGGGCCTACTTGAAGCCATAGCTGACACCCATGTGACTCCAGTGTTGGGATAGATGGCATGTTTTTTTCATGGTTATTCCTACTCCATCCACTAGGTGGCAGTATAATGGACATATGCCAGGTTACAAGCCAAAAGAAGGAAACCATGCTTTAGCAAAGAGGTTTACATGTGGCCAACTTCAGGCCTCACTGTAATGAAGATTGTTATTGGTGGAACTATAGGTTCTAATACTTATTGTAAGTTTTTTTAGCTGAAAATGCAGTAATTTTGATGATTAGTTGTGTGTATTTATTTGGAACTCATGTGTTCATCAGTGTTGCCTGGATTTTATTCTGAAATATGAAGTCAGTGAGACCAAACATTGCATTGTTAATATCGGGATCAATATCCGATCGTAACATCTGAAAGATGCATCCCTAGTCTCATTGGGCCTGTTTTGCTGGTTGTTTATGTCTCATTGGGACTGTTTTGCTGGTTCTTTATGTCTCATTAGGCCTGTTTTGCCTGGTTCTTTATATCTCATTGGGCCTGCTTTGCTGGTTCTTTGTCTCATTGGGCCTGCTTTGCTGGTTCTTTGTCTCATTGGGCCTGCTTTGCTGGTTCTTTATGTCTCATTGGGCCTGTTTTGCTGGTTCTTTATGTCTCATTGGGTCTGTTTTGCTGGTTCTTTATGTCTCATTGGGCCTGTTCTGTTGGTTCTTTATGTCTCATTGGGCCTGTTTTGCCTGGTTGTTTATGTCTCATTGGGCCTGTTTTGCTGGTTCTTTATGTCTCATTGGGCCTGTTTTGCCTGGTTCTTTATGTCTCATTGGGCCTGCTTTGCTGGTTCTTTATGTCTCATTGGGCCTGCTTTGCTGGTTCTTTATGTCTCATTGGGCCTGCTTTGCTGGTTCTTTATGTCTCATTGGGCCTGCTTTGCTGGTTCTTTATGTCTCATTGGGCCTGCTTTGCTGGTTCTTTGTCTCATTGGGCCTGTTTTGCCTGGTTCTATATGTCTCATTGGGCCTGTTTTGCTTGGTTCTATATGTCTCATTGGGCCTGTTTTGCTGGTTCTTTATGTCTCATTGGGCCTGTTGTGGTTGGGCATTTAAGCCACTTGCCTATTGTCTATTTTTCTATATTGGCATAAAAAAAATCCTACAACTTGGGCCTACTTGAAGCCATAGCTGACATCCATGTGACTCCAGTGTTTGGATAGATGGCATGTTTTTTTTTTCATGGTTATTCCTACTCCATCCACTATGTGGCACTATAATGGAAGTAGGCCAGGTTACAAGCCAAAAGGAGAGACCATGCTGTAGCAAAGAGGTTTACATGTGGCTAACTTCAGGCCTCACTGTAATGAAGATCCTGTTCTGCTTTGACAGAAAGCTTCTCTTTTTTCTTATTTGTTTATTTCTTTTCTTTACACTTCCTACAACTAACTTACTCTTCATGTGGATATTTGAATACCTACACACAGAGGACAAAGGTAGGATAAAGGTATCACTCCTGAATTGACTCTCAGCAACTCCAACCAAGGCCCAAGGTTCAGATACGGTTCAGGATTATAAAATTCCACAAAAATATGTGGAAATAGTAAAACCAGTGAAAGTGGTGAGATTGGGTATGGAGGGTGAGATTAGGCATAGCCATGTTAACAGAGTTTAGTAAGTTTCTGTGGGTTGCATTCCTTTCTGTTCCTTTAAAAAGCTCTTCTCTCTCCATCCATCCACAATGCTCTTTCTGTCTGTTTATCTATCCTGGATGATAGGTCTTCAGTTGCCTAATCGCTGTTTGCTAGTTCTCATGTTGTTAATTACTCCAGAATAGTGTGTTTTAGCTGAAAATGCAGTAATTGTGATTTAGTTGTGTGTATTTATTTGGAACTCATGTGCCCATCAGTGTTGCCTGGCTTTTATTCTGAAATATGAAGTCAGTGAGACCAAACATTGGATTGTTAATATCGGGATCAATATCCGACCCTAATATCTGAAAGATGCATCCCTAGTCTCATTGGGCCTGTTTTGCTGGTTGTTTATGTCTCATTGGGACTGTTTTGCTGGTTCTTTATGTCTCATTGGGTCTGTTTTGCTGGTTCTTTATGTCTCATTGGGTCTGTTTTGCTGGTTTTTTATGTCTCATTGGGCCTGTTCTGTTGGTTCTTTATGTCTCATTGGGCCTGTTTTGCCTGGTTGTTTATATCTCATTGGGCCTGTTTTGCTGGTTCTTTATGTCTCATTGGGCCTGTTCTGTTGGTTCTTTATGTCTCATTGGGCCTGTTTTGCCTGGTTGTTTATATCTCATTGGGCCTGTTTTGCTGGTTGTTTATGTCTCACTGGGCCTGTTTTGTCTGGTTCTATATGTCTCATTGGGCCTGTTTTGCTGGTTCTTTATGTCTCATTGGGCCTGTTGTGGTTGGGCATTTAAGCCACTTGCCTATTGTCTATTTTTCTATATTGGCATAAAAAAAATCCTACAACTTGGGCCTACTTGAAGCCATAGCTGACATCCATGTGACTCCAGTGTTTGGATAGATGGCATGTTTTTTTTTTCATGGTTATTCCTACTCCATCCACTATGTGGCACTATAATGGAAGTAGGCCAGGTTACAAGCCAAAAGGAGAGACCATGCTGTAGCAAAGAGGTTTACATGTGGCTAACTTCAGGCCTCACTGTAATGAAGATCCTGTTCTGCTTTGACAGAAAGCTTCTCTTTTTTCTTATTTGTTTATTTCTTTTCTTTACACTTCCTACAACTAACTTACTCTTCATGTGGATATTTGAATACCTACACACAGAGGACAAAGGTAGGATAAAGGTATCACTCCTGAATTGACTCTCAGCAACTCCAACCAAGGCCCAAGGTTCAGATACGGTTCAGGATTATAAAATTCCACAAAAATATGTGGAAATAGTAAAACCAGTGAAAGTGGTGAGATTGGGTATGGAGGGTGAGATTAGGCATAGCCATGTTAACAGAGTTTAGTAAGTTTCTGTGGGTTGCATTCCTTTCTGTTCCTTTAAAAAGCTCTTCTCTCTCCATCCATCCACAATGCTCTTTCTGTCTGTTTATCTATCCTGGATGATAGGTCTTCAGTTGCCTAATCGCTGTTTGCTAGTTCTCATGTTGTTAATTACTCCAGAATAGTGTGTTTTAGCTGAAAATGCAGTAATTGTGATTTAGTTGTGTGTATTTATTTGGAACTCATGTGTTCATCAGTGTTGCCTGGATTTTATTCTGAAATATGAAGTCAGTGAGACCAAACATTGCATTGTTAATATCGGGATCAATATCCGATCGTAACATCTGAAAGATGCATCCCTAGTCTCATTGGGCCTGTTTTGCTGGTTGTTTATGTCTCATTGGGATTGTTTTGCTGGTTCTTTATGTCTCATTAGGCCTGTTTTGCCTGGTTCTTTATATCTCATTGGGCCTGCTTTGCTGGTTCTTTGTCTCATTGGGCCTGCTTTGCTGGTTCTTTGTCTCATTGGGCCTGTTTTGCTGGTTCTTTATGTCTCATTGGGTCTGTTTTGCTGGTTCTTTATGTCTCATTGGGTCTGTTTTGCTGGTTCTTTATGTCTCATTGGGCCTGTTCTGTTGGTTCTTTATGTCTCATTGGGCCTGTTTTGCCTGGTTGTTTATGTCTCATTGGGCCTGTTTTGCCTGGTTCTTTATGTCTCATTGGGCCTGCTTTGCTGGTTCTTTATGTCTCATTGGGCCTGCTTTGCTGGTTCTTTATGTCTCATTGGGCCTGCTTTGCTGGTTCTTTATGTCTCATTGGGCCTGCTTTGCCTGGTTCTATATGTCTCATTGGGCCTGTTTTGCTTGGTTCTATATGTCTCATTGGGCCTGTTTTGCTTGGTTCTATATGTCTCATTGGGCCTGTTGTGGTTGGGCATTTGAGCCACTTGCCTATTGTCTATTTTTCTATATTGGCATAAAAAAATCCTACAACTTGGGCCTACTTGAAGCCATAGCTGACATCCATGTGACTCCAGTGTTTGGATAGATGGCATGTTTTTTTTTTCATGGTTATTCCTACTCCATCCACTATGTGGCACTATAATGGAAGTAGGCCAGGTTACAAGCCAAAAGGAGAGACCATGCTGTAGCAAAGAGGTTTACATGTGGCTAACTTCAGGCCTCACTGTAATGAAGATCCTGTTCTGCTTTGACAGAAAGCTTCTCTTTTTTCTTATTTGTTTATTTCTTTTCTTTACACTTCCTACAACTAACTTACTCTTCATGTGGATATTTGAATACCTACACACAGAGGACAAAGGTAGGATAAAGGTATCACTCCTGAATTGACTCTCAGCAACTCCAACCAAGGCCCAAGGTTCAGATACGGTTCAGGATTATAAAATTCCACAAAAATATGTGGAAATAGTAAAACCAGTGAAAGTGGTGAGATTGGGTATGGAGGGTGAGATTAGGCATAGCCATGTTAACAGAGTTTAGTAAGTTTCTGTGGGTTGCATTCCTTTCTGTTCCTTTAAAAAGCTCTTCTCTCTCCATCCATCCATAATGCTCTTTCTGTCTGTTTATCTATCCTGGATGATAGGTCTTCAGTTGCCTAATCGCTGTTTGCTAGTTCTCATGTTGTTAATTACTCCAGAATAGTGTGTTTTAGCTGAAAATGCAGTAATTGTGATTTAGTTGTGTGTATTTATTTGGAACTCATGTGCCCATCAGTGTTGCCTGGCTTTTATTCTGAAATATGAAGTCAGTGAGACCAAACATTGCATTGTTAATATCGGGATCAATATCCAACCCTAATATCTGAAAGATGCATCCCTAGTCTCATTGGGCCTGTTTTGCTGGTTCTTTGTCTCATTCGGCCTGTTTTGCTGGTTGTTTATGTCTAATTGGGCCTGTTGTGGTTGGACTTTAAGCCACTTGCCTATTGTCTATTTTCTATATTGGCATAAAAAAATTTCTACAACTTAGGCCTACTTGAAGCCATAGCTGACACCTATGTGACTCCAGTGTTGGGATAGATAGCATGTTTTTTTTTTCATGGTTATTCCTACTCCATCCACTATGTGGCAGTATAATGGAAGTACGCCAGGTTACAAGCCAAAAGAAGGGAACCATGCTGTAGCAAAGAGGTTTACATGTAGCTAATTTCAGGCCTCACTGTAATGAATTGGTGAAACTATAGGTCCTAATACTCATTGTAAGTTTAATTCTTTATATATTCAGCCAAGCCTTGTGTGTTTTATTTTAGATTTTGAGCTGTTCTGCTTTTTGCTTCTCTTTTTCTTGTTTGTTTGTTTCTTTGTTTGCATTGTGTACTGGTAATAAGAGGGTGAGTGCAGACCTAATTTTACCCCCCTTCAAGCACTAGTGAGTCAGTCCACATTATTCTGTCTTTCCTTCACTCTGATATAGGTTAATCTTAGTCTCATCTGTCTGCAAGACCTTTCTCCAGAATTCTGCTGGCTCTCTTAAGTACTTGTTTGCAAATTGTCTATTCTAAGAGTAGTAATATATTTATCAGATGTTTCTCTGTATACTACAGCTGATTTTGGATTTGTATTTGATATGGATGTTTCACTGGAACAATATTACGTAAAACATGTTAAAATAGGCATATATTATGACGGTGTCAAAATAGTGATTTATTTGTTATAAAAATGCCCTACATGCATGTTTATATTGTCTAAAGTGAGGAAGTTCATTACATCTCAAGTTAGAGGTTTCAAATACAGGTTTGATTGTCTTTATAACTAACCCCAGCAGCTCCTTATCTCTGTGAGAGTTGTAGGCTTCTGCACTTTTACCATGTACAGCACCTGCTGCATGAATTCAGTCTATTTTGATTAAATATCCTTGTTAAAATTAAAACTGGAAATGTTGAGGAAATTAAGTGATTGTAGTTTCTCTATTGTTTAAAAAAAAAAAAGTCACGTCTGAGATTTTAGGACATTGTGAGTGAGAGGAGGGGTGAAGTAAATATCAGCAGATCCAACATCAAACTAACTTGACTGAGCTCCCCAAACTCCAGTGAAAATGTGCTTCGATATACAAGCGAAGAACTTTTTTTTTTGGCTCCTTAGTAAGACAGCATGTTAAAGTCTGAATGACTAGCGTTTCTGAGGAGACCCTTAAAGCTGGTTGCAATGACCTGTACATGGGTTACTGTCGTGGTCTTCTTTGGAGGACTTCTTTTGGAAAGGAGACTCGTGACCACAGTCTTTCAGTTGTAACAATGAAACATTTTATTCCAGTCAAAAATACAGTGTGGAGAGAGTCTGCCAATTCAGGGTGCCCCTCTGCTCTCACTCCCAGACAAAGGAACACATTGTGTTTTATTCTCTACTACACGTCATATGTTGTTGTACTGTTCCCATATGCAGGATGTCTGCATTTCATCCAGGAATATTCATTAGCCCCCACAATTACTTATGTGGTCTATGTGCTGCAGACACAACTGGACCTTTTAACATCTCTGTCACGTAAATCCGAAAGTATGTCTAATCTAAACATTTTATGTTCGTTCAGTTCATGTTCAGTTTATCAAATTTGGTCTGGGAGCAGATCCCAATCTCCTTTCCCAAGTGTAACCCATGGGCCTCACTATATTATTTCTCAACTCCATACCATTCCTTTAGGCCTATGTACATCTGCATAGCCAATAAATATACTACATTATACTGTAATATGTGGTCTCTTGAATGATCTTTGTTCCTTTAAATGTGCAGTAGCAAGGAGGTTCAGTTGTGACTAACGTCAGGCTTCACTGTAATGAAGATCCTTATTGGTGGAACTATAAGTTCTAATACTCATTGTAAGTTTAATTCTTTATATATTCAGCCAAGCCTTGTGCTGTTCTGCTATTGTAGAAAGCTTTTCATTTTTCTTGTTTGTTTCTTTCTTTATTTGCATTCCTAACAACTAACTTGCTCTTCATATGGACTTTGGAATAGACTTACACACAGAGGACTCCGTTGGATAAAGGTATCACTCCTAAATTGACTCTCAGCAACTCAAACCAAGGACGTGCATGGTTGAGGCATGGATCAGGATTATAAAATGTCTTCAGAAAAAAGGATGTCTGAATACAAAGACCATTGTGAGAGCTTTTCAACTCCTATGTTTTGAATTGTTCTTAAGAACTCAAAGTATGTACTGTTAATTAGAGGTTGAGTGCAGACCAAGCACTTCAAGCACTATTGAGGCAGTCCACATTTTTTCTTTCCTTCAGTCTCATATAGGTTAATCTTAGTCTCATCTGTCCACAAGACCTTTCTGCAGACTTACATAAATTTTTTTTAAAATAGGCAAATATTATGACAGTGTCAATATAGTGATTTATTCATTATTAAAAATGTGATACATGCATGTTATGATTGACTGGCTTTAAATTAATCTGCAGATGTTTAATGGGTAAGTGAACATTCGGTTTCTATACGCATATTGACTTTCTTTTTTGTCTTTCTTATTTTCAAGATCTCATGACCCACCTAACACACCTTTTTATCTGAAAGTGGATCTGGCCAACAAGGGCAATCCATCTTCAGCTGTGAGTGGATGTCTGCATCTGGAATGGGGTCTGGCTGGCTTGCAATTAGTCTGCAACTGTGGAAAAGGTACGTGTTAATTCAGTTTTTATACATATTTTGATTTTCTTTTTTCTTGTCACACAGGATCCCATGACGCACCTTTTTACCTGACAGTGCATCTGGCCAACAAGGGGCAATCCATCTTCAGCTGTGAGTGGCTGTCTGCATCTGGAACGGTGTCTGAATGGCTTTCTTTTCATCTGCAACTGAGTAACAGGTAAGTGAACATTCAGTTTCTATACATATATTGATATTCTTTTTTGTCTTTCTTATTTTCAGGATCTCATGACCCACCTGACGCACCTTTTTACCTGAAAGTGGATCTTGCAATTAATCTGCAATTGTGTAACAGGTACGTGTAAATTCGGTTTTTATACATATATTGATTTTCTTTTTTCTTGTCACACAGGATCCCATCACGCACCTTTTTACCTGAAAGTGGATCTGTCCAACAAGTGGCTATCCATCACCAGCTTAAAGAGGTTGTCTGCATCTGGAATGGTGTCTGACTGGCTTTCTTTTCATCTGCAACTGAGTAACAGGTAAGTGAAATTCAGTTTCTATACATATATTGATTTTCTTTTTTGTCTTTCTAATTTTCAGGATGTCATGACCCACCTGACGCATCTTTTTACCTGAAAGTGGATCTGGCCAACAAGGGGCAATCCATCTTCAGCTGTGAGTGGTTGTCTGCATCTGGAACGGTGTCTTACACAGTTGCAGATTAATTGCAAGCCAGCCAGACACTGAGCCAGAAAAAAGAAATCAATATGTATAAAAAAAACAAATTGACACGTATCTTTTACACAGTTGCAGATTAATTGCAAGCCAGCCAAAGATACGTGTCAATTTGTTTTTTTTTATACATATTGATTTCTTTTTTCTGGCTCAGTGTCTGGCTGGCTTGCAATTAATCTGCAACTGTGTTGACATTCTTTTTTGTCTTTCTTATTTTCAGGATCTCATGACCCACCTGACGCATCTTTTTACGTGAAAGTGGATCTTGCAATTAATCTGCAACTGTGTAAAAGATACGTGTTAATTCGTTTTTTATACATATTGATTTCTTTTTTCTGGATCATTGTCTGGCTGGCTTGCAATTAATCTGCAACTGTGTTGACATTCTTTTTTGTCTTTCTTATTTTCAGGATCTCATGACCCACCTGACGCATCTTTTTACCTGAAAGTGGATCTTGCAATTAATCTGCAACTGTGAAACAGGTACGTGTTAAATCGTTTTTTATACATATAATGATCTTCTTTATTCTTGTCACACAGGATCTCATGACACACCCTTTTACCTGAAAGTGGACCTGGCCAACAAGGGGCAATCCATCTTCAGCTGCGAGTGGTTGTCTGCATCTGGAACAGTGTCTGGCTGGCTTGCAATTAATCTGCAACTGTGTAAAAGGTACGTGTTAATTCGGTTTTTATACATATATTGATTTTCTTTTTTCTTGTCACAGAGGATCTCATGACGCACCTTTTTACCTGAAAGTTGACCAGGCCAACAAGGGGCAATCCATCTTCAGCTACGAGTGGTTGTCTGCATCTGGAACGGTGTCTGGCTGGCTTGCATTTAATCTGCAACTGTGTAACAGGTACGTGTTAATTCGGTTTTTATACATATATTGATTTTCTTTTTTCTTGTCACACAGGATCTCTTGACGCACCTTTTTACCTGAAAGTGGACCTGGCCAACAAGGGGCAATCCATCTTCAGCTCTGAATGGTTGTCTGCATCTGGAATGGTGTCTGGCTGGCATGCAATTAATCTGCAACTGTGTAAAAGATACGTGTTAATTCGTTTTTTATACATATTGATTTCTTTTTTCTGGATCAGTGTCTGGCTGGCTTGCAATTAATCTGCAACTGTTTTGACTTTATTTTTTGTCTTTCTTATTTTCAGGATCTCTGGACCCACCTGACTGACCTTTTTACCTGAAAGTGGATCTGGCCAACAAGGGGCAATCCATGTTCAGCTATGATTGGTTGTCTGCATCTAGAACGGTGTCTGGCTGGCTTGCAATTAATCTGCAACTGTGTAACAGGTACGTGTTAATTCGGTTTTTATACATATATTGATTTTCTTTTTTTTTGTCACACAGGATCCCATCACGCACATTTTTACCTGAAAGTGGATCCGGCCAACAAGGGGCTATCCATGTCCAGCTGTGAGAGGTTGCCTGCATCTGGAATGGTGTCTGACTGGCTTTCTTTTCATCTGCATCTGAGTTACAGGTAAGTGAACATTCAGTTTCTATACTTATATTGACTTTCTTTTTTGTATTTCTTATTTTCAAGATGTCATGACCCACGTGACGCATCTTTTTACCTGAAAGTGGATCTTGCAATTAATCTGCAACTGTGTAACAGGTACGTGTTAATTCGGTTTTTATACATATATTGATTTAATTTTTTCTTGTCACACAGGATCCCATCACGCACCTTTTTACCAGAAAGTGGATCTGGCCAACAAGGGGCAATCCATCTTCAGCTGCGAGTGGTTGTCTGCATCTGGAACGGTGTCTGGCTGGCTTGCAATTAATCTGCAACTGTGTAACAGGTACGTGTTAAATCGGTTTTTATACATATATTGATTTTCTTTTTTCTTATCACAGAGGATCTCATGACGCACCTTTTTACCTGAAAGTGGACCTGGCCAACAAGGGGCAATCCATCTTCAGCTACGAGTGGTTGTCTGCATCTGGAACGGTGTCTGGCTGGCTTGCAATTAATCTGCAACTGTGTAACAGCTACGTGTTAATTCGGTTTTTATACATATTGATTTCTTTTTTCTGGATCAGTGTCTGGCTGGCTTGCAATTAATCTGCAACTGTGTTGACATTCTTTTTTGTCTTTCTTATTTTCAGGATCTCATGACCCACCTGACGCATCTTTTTACCTGAAAGTGGATCTTGCAATTAATCTGCAACTGTGTAAAAGATATGTGTTAATTCGTTTTTTATACATATTGATTTCTTTTTTCTGGATCAGTGTCTGGCTGGCTTGCAATTAATCTACAACTGTGTTGACATTCTTTTTTGTCTTTCTTATTTTCAGGATCTCATGACTCACCTGACGCACCTTTTTACCAGAAAGTGGATCTTGCAATTAATCTGCAACTGTGTAAAAGGTACGTGTTTAATCGTTTTTTATACATATAATGATTTTCTTTATTCTTGTCACACAGGATCTCATGACACACCTTTTTACCTGAAAGTGGACCTGGCCAACAAGGGGCAATCCATCTTCAGCTGCGAGTGGTTGTCTGCATCTGGAATGTTGTCTGACTGGCTTTCTTTTCATCTGCAACTGAGTTACAGGTAAGTGAACATTCAGTTTCTATACCTTAATTGGATTTCTTTTTTGTCTTTCTTTATTTCCAGGATGTCATGACTCACCTGACGCACCTTTTTACCAGAAAGTGGATCTGGCCAACAAGGGGCAATCCATCTTCAGCTGTGAGACGTTGCCTGCATCTGGAATGGTGTCTGACTGGCTTTCTTTTCATCTGCATCTGAGTTACAGGTAAGTGAACATTCAGTTTCTATACTTATATTGACTTCCTTTTTTGTCTTTCTTATTTTCAGGATGTCATGACCCACCTGAAGCATCTTTTTACCTGAAAGTTGATTTTGCAATTAATCTGCAACTGTGTAACAGGTACGTGTTAAATCGTTTTTTATACATATATTGATTTTCTTTATTCTTGTCACACAGGATCTCTTGACGCACCTTTTTACCTGAAAGTGGACCTGGCCAACAAGGGGCAATCCATCTTCAGCTACGAGTGGTTGTCTGCATCTGAAACGGTGTCTGGCTGGCTTGCAATTGATCTGCAACTGTGTAACAGGTACGTGTTAATTCAGTTTTTATACATATATTGATTTTCTTTTTTCTTCTCACACAGGATCCCATCACGCACCTTCTTACCTGAAAGTGGATCCAGCCAACAAGGGGCAATCCATCTTCAGCTATGAGTGGTTGTCTGCATCTAGAACGGTGTCTGGCTGGCTTGCAATTAATCTGCAACTGTGTAACAGGTAGGTGTTAATTCGGTTTTTATACATATATTGATTTTCTTTTTTTTGTCACACAGGATCCCATCACGCACCTTTTTACCTGAAAGTGGATCTGGCCAACAAGGGGCAATCCATCTTCAGCTCTGAATGGTTGTCTGCATCTGGAACGGTGTCTGGCTGGCTTGCAATTAATCTGCAACTGTGTAAAAGATACGTGTTAATTCGTTTTTTTATACATATTGATTTCTTTTTTCTGGATCAGTGTCTGGCTGGCTTGCAATTAATCTGCAACTGTGTTGACTTTCTTTTTTATCTTTCTTATTTTCAGGATGTCATGACCCACCTGACGCATCTCTTTACCTGAAAGTGGATCTTGCAATTAATCCGCAACTGTGTAACAGGTACGTGTTAATTCGGTTTTTATACATATATTGATTTTCTTTTTTCTTGTCACACAGGATCTCTTGACGCACCTTTTTACCTGAAAGTTGACCTGGCCAACAAGGGGCAATCCATCTTCAGCTACGAGTGGTTGTCTGGATCTGAAACGGTGTCTGGCTGGCTTGCAATTGATCTGCAACTGTGTAACAGGTACGTTTTAATTCACTTTTTATACATATATTGATTTTCTTTTTTCTTCTCACACAGGATCCCATCACGCACCTTCTTACCTGAAAGTGGATCCGGCCAACAAGGGGCAATCCATCTTCAGCTATGAGTGGTTGTCTGCATCTAGAACGGTGTCTGGCTGGCTTGCAATTAATCTGCAACTGTGTAACAGGTACGTGTTAATTCGGTTTTTATACATATATTGATTTTCTTTTTTCTTCTCACACAGGATCCCATCACGCACCTTCTTACCTGAAAGTGGATCTGGCCAACAAGGGGCAATCCATCTTCAGCTATGAATTGTTGTCTGCATCTGGAACGGTGTCTGGCTGGCTTGCAAATTATCTTTAACTGTGTAACAGGTACGTGTTAATTCAGTTTTTATACATATATTGATTTTCTTTTTTTTGTCACACAGGATCCCATCACGCACCTTTTTACCAGAAAGTGGATCTGGCCAAAAAGGGGCAATCCATCTTCAGCTATGAATTGTTGTCTGCATCTGGAACGGTGTCTGGCTGGCTTGCAAATGATCTGCAACTGTGTAACAGGTACGTGTTAATTCAGTTTTTATACATATATTGATTTTCTTTTTTTTGTCACACAGGATCCCATCACGCACATTTTTACCTGAAAGTGGATCCGGCCAACAAGGGGCTATCCATGTCCAGCTGTGAAAGGTTGCCTGCATCTGGAATGGTGTCTGACTGGCTTTCTTTTCATCTGCATCTGAGTTACAGGTAAGTGAACATTCAGTTTCTATACTTATATTGACTTTCTTTATTGTCTTTCTTATTTTCAGGATGTCATGACCCACCTGACGCATCTTTTTACCTGAAAATGGATCTTGCAATTAATCTGCAACTGTGTAACAGGTACGTGTTAATTCGGTTTTTATACATATATTGATTTTCTTTTTACTTGTCACACAGTATGTCATGACGCACCTTTTTACCTGAAAGTGGACCTGGCCAACAAGGGGCAATCCATCTTCAGCTATGAGTGGTTGTCTGCATCTAGAACGGTGTCTGGCTGGCTTGCAATTAATCTGCAACTATGTAACAGGTACGTGTTAATTCGGTTTTTATACATATATTGATTTTCTTTTTTTTCTCACACAGGATCCCATCACGCACCTTTTTACCTGAAAGTGGATCCAGCCAACAAGGGGCAATCCATCTTCAGCTATGATTGGTTGTCTGCATCTAGAACGGTGTCTGGCTGGCTTGCAATTAATCTGCAACTATGTAACAGGTACGTGTTAATTCGTTCATTATACATATATTGATTTTCTTTTTTTTGTCACACAGGATCCCATCACGCACCTTTTTACCTGAAAGTGGATCTGGCAAACAAGGGGCAATCCATCTTCAGCTCTGAATGGTTGTCTGCATCTGGAACGGTGTCTGGCTGGCTTGCAATTAATCTGCAACTGTGTAAAAGATACGTGTTAATTCGTTTTTTATACATATTGATTTCTTTTTTTCTGGATCAGTGTCTGGCTGGCTTGCAATTAATCTGCAACTGTGTTGACATTCTTTTTCGTCTTTCTTATTTTCAGGATCTCATGACCCACCTGACGCATCTTTTTACCTGAAAGTGGATCTTGCAATTAATCTGCAACTGTGTAACAGGTACGTGTTAAATCGTTTTTTATACATATAATGATTTTCTTTATTCTTGTCACACAGGATCTCATGACGCACCTTTTTACCTGAAAGTGGACCTGGCCAACAAGGGGCAATCCATCTTCAGCTGCGAGTGGTTGTCTGCATCTGGAACGGTGTCTGGCTGGCTTGCAATTAATCTGCAACTTTGTAACAGGTACGTGTTAATTCGGTTTTTATACATATATTGATTTTCTTTTTTCTTGTCACAGAGGATCTCATGACGCACCTTTTTACCTGAAAGTGGACCTGGCCAACAAGGGGCAATCCATCTTCAGCTACGAGTGGTTGTCTGCATCTGGATCGGTGTCTGGCTGGCTTGCAATTGATCTTCAACTGTGTAACAGGTACGTGTTAATTCAGTTTTTATACATATATTGATTTTCTTTTTTTTGTCACACAGGATCCCATCACGCACCTTTTTACCTGAAAGTTGATCCGGCCAACAAGGAGCTATCCATTTCCAGCTGTGAGAGGTTGCCTGCATCTGGAATGGTGTCTGACTGGCTTTCTTTTCATCTGCATCTGAGTTACAGGTAAGTGAACATTCAGTTTCTAAACTTATATTGACTTTCTTTTTTGTCTTTCTTATTTTCAGGATGTCATGACCCACCTGACGCATCTTTTTACCTGAAAGTGGATCTTGCAATTAATCTGCAACTGTGTAACAGGTACGTGTTAATTCGGTTTTTATACATATATTGATTTTCTTTTTTCTTGTCACACAGGATCTCATGACGCACCTTTTTACCTGAAAGTGGACCTGGCCAACAAGGGGCAATCTATCTTCAGCTACGAGTGGTTGTCTGCATCTGGAACGGTGTCTGGCTGGCTTGCAAATGATCTGCAACTGTGTAACAGGTACGTGTTAATTCAGTTTTTATACATATATTGATTTTCTTTTTTTTTGTCACCCAGGATCACATCATGCACCTTTTTACCTGAAAGTGGATCCGGCCAACAAGGGGCTATCCATGTCCAGCTGTGAGAGGTTGCCTGCATCTGGAATGGTGTCTGACTGGCTTTCTTTTCATCTGCATCTGAGTTACAGGTAAGTGAACATTCAGTTTCTATACTTATATTGACTTTCTTTTTTGTCTTTCTTATTTTCAGGATGTCATGACCCACCTGACGCATCTTTTTACCTGAAAGTGGATCTTGCAATTAATCTGCAACTGTGTAACAGGTACGTGTCAATTCGGTTTTTATACATATATTGATTTTCTTTTTTCTTCTCACAGAGGATCTCATGACGCACCTTTTTACCTGAAAGTGGACCTGGCCAACAAGGGACAATCCATCTTCAGCTACGAGTGGTTGTCTGCATCTGGAACGGTGTCTGACTGGCTTGCAATTAATCTGCAACTGTGTAAAAGATACGTGTTAATTCGTTTTTATACATATTGATTTCTTTTTTCTGGATCAGTGTCTGGCTGGCTTGCAATTAATCTGCAACTGTGTTGACATTCTTTTTTGTCTTTCTTATTTTCAGGATCTCATGACCCACCTGACTAACCTTTTTACCTGAAAGTGGATCTTGCAATTAATCTGCAACTGTGCAAAAGGTACGTGTTAATTCGGTTTTTATGCATATATTGATTTTCTTTTTTCTTGTCACAAAGGATCTCATGACACACCTTTTTACCTGAAAGTGGACCTGGCCAACAAGGGGCAATCCATCTTCAGCTACGAGTGGTTGTCTGCATCTGGAACGGTGTCTGGCTGGCTTGCAATTGATCTTCAGCTGTGTAAAAGGTACGTGTTAATTCGGTTTTTAAACATATATTGATTTTCTTTTTTTTGTCACACAGGATCCCATCACGCACCGTTTTACCTGAAAGTGGATCTGGCCAAAAAGGGGCAATCCATCTTCAGCTCTGAATGGTTGTCTGCATCTGGAACGGTGTCTGGCTGGCTTGCAATTAATCTTCAACTGTGTAACAGGTACGTGTTAAATCGTTTTTTATACATATAATGATTTTCTTTATTCTTGTCACACAGGATCTCATGACGCACCGTTTTACCTGAAAGTGGATCTGGCCAAAAAGGGGCAATCCATCTTCAGCTCTGAATGGTTGTCTGCATCTGGAACGGTGTCTGGCTGGCTTGCAATTAATCTGCAACTGTGTAACAGGTACGTGTTAATTCGGTTTTCATACATATATTGATTTTCTTTTTTTTGTCACACAGGATCCCATCATGCACCTTTTTTACCTGAAAGTGGATCTTGCCAACAAGGGGCAATCCATCTTCAGCTCTGAATGGTTGTCTGCATCTGGAACATCGTCTGGCTGGCTTGCAATTAATCTGCAACTGTGTAAAAGATACGTGTTAATTCGTTTTTATACATATTGATTTCTTTTTTCTGGATCAGTGTCTGGCTGGCTTGCAATTAATATGCAACTGTGTTGACATTCTTTTTTGTCTTTCTTATTTTCAGAATCTCATGACCCACCTGACTGACCTTTTGACCTGAAAGTGGATCTTGCAATTAATCTGCAACTGTGTAAAAGGTACGTGTTAATTCAGTTTTTATTAATATATTGATTTTCTTTTTTCTTGTCACACAGGATCTCATGACGCACCTTTTTACCTGAAAGTGGATCTGGCCAACAAGGGGCAATCCAACTTCAGCTCTGAATGGTTGTCTGCATCTGGAACGGTGTCTGGCTGGCTTGCAATTAGTCTGCAACTGTGTAAAACATACGTGTTAATTCGTTTTTTATACATATTGTTTTCTTTTTTCTGGATCAGTGTCTGGCTGGCTTGCAATTAATCTGCAACTGTGTTGACATTCTTTTTTGTCTTTCTTATTTTCAGGATCTCATGACCCACCTGACGCATCTTTTTACCTGAAAGTGGATCTTGCAATTAATCTGCAACTGTGTAACAGGTACGTGTTAATTCGGTTTTTATACATATATTGATTTTCTTTTTTCTTGTCACAGAGGATCTCATGACGCACCTTTTTACCTGAAAGTGGACCTGGCCAACAAGGGGCAATCCATCTTCAGCTACGAGTGGTTGTCTGCATCTGGAACGGTGTCTGGCTGGCTTGCAATTGATCTTCAACAGTGTAACAGGTATGTGTTAATTCACTTTTTATACATATATTGATTTTCTTTTTTTTTTTCACACAGGATCCCATCACGCACCTTTTTACCTGAAAGTGGATCCGGCCAACAAGGGGCTATCCATGTCCAGCTGTGAGAGGTTGCCTGCATCTGGAATGGTGTCTGACTGGCTTTCTTTTCATCTGCATCTGAGTTACAGGTAAGTGAACATTCAGTTTCTATATTTATATTGACTTTCTTTTTTGTCTTTCTTATTTTCAGGATATCATGACCCACCTGACGCATCTTTTTACCTGAAAGTGGATCTTGCAATTGATCTGCAACTTTGTAACAGGTACGTGTTAATTCAGTTTTTATACATATATTGATTTTCTTTTTTCTTGTTACACAGGATCCCATCACGCACCTTTTTACCTGAAAGTGGATCCAGCCAACAAGGGGCAATCCATCTTCAGCTATGAGTGGTTGTCTGCATCCAGAACGGTGTCTGGCTGGCTTGCAATTAATCTGCAACTGTGTAACAGGTACGTGTTAATTCGGTTTTTATACATATATTGATTTTCTTTTTTTTGTCACACAGGATCCCATCACGCACCGTTTTACCTGAAAGTGGATCTGGCCAAAAAGGGGCAATCCATCTTCAGCTCTGAATGGTTGTCTGCATCTGGAACGGTGTCTGGCTGGCTTGCAATTAATCTTCAACTGTGTAACAGGTACGTGTTAAATCATTTTTTATACATATAATGATTTTCTTTATTCTTGTCACACAGGATCTCATGACGCACCTTTTTACCTGAAAGTGGACCTGGCCAACAAGGGGCAATCCATCTTCAGCTCTGAATGGTTGTCTGCATCTGGAACGTTGTCTGGCTGGCTTGCAATTAATCTGCAACTGTGTAACAGGTACGTGTTAATTCGGTTTTTATACATATATTGATTTTCTTTTTTCTTGTCACACAGGATCCCATCACGCACCTTTTTACCTGAAAGTGGATCCAGCCAACAAGGGGCAATCCATCTTCAGCTATGAGTGGTTGTCTGCATCTAGAACGGTGTCTGGCTGGCTGGCAATTAATCTGCAACTGTGTAATAGGTACGTGTTAATTCGGTTTTTAAACATATATTGATTTTCTTTTTTCTTGTCACACAGGATCTCATGACGCACCTTTTTACCTGAAAGTGGATCTGGCCAACAAGGGGCAATCCAACTTCAGCTCTGAATGGTTGTCTGCATCTGGAACGGTGTCTGGCTGGCTTGCAATTAGTCTGCAACTGTGTAAAACATACGTGTTAATTCGTTTTTTATACATATTGTTTTCTTTTTTCTGGATCAGTGTCTGGCTGGCTTGCAATTAATCTGCAACTGTGTTGACATTCTTTTTTGTCTTTCTTATTTTCAGGATCTCATGACCCACCTGACGCATCTTTTTACCTGAAAGTGGATCTTGCAATTAATCTGCAACTGTGTAACAGGTACGTGTTAATTCGGTTTTTATACATATATTGATTTTCTTTTTTCTTGTCACAGAGGATCTCATGACGCACCTTTTTACCTGAAAGTGGACCTGGCCAACAAGGGGCAATCCATCTTCAGCTACGAGTGGTTGTCTGCATCTGGAACGGTGTCTGGCTGGCTTGCAATTGATCTTCAACTGTGTAACAGGTATGTGTTAATTCACTTTTTATACATATATTGATTTTCTTTTTTTTGTCACACAGGATCCCATCACGCACCTTTTTACCTGAAAGTGGATCCGGCCAACAAGGGGCTATCCATATCCAGCTGTGAGAGGTTGCCTGCATCTGGAATGGTGTCTGACTGGCTTTCTTTTCATCTGCATCTGAGTTACAGGTAAGTGAACATTCAGTTTCTATACTTATATTGACTTTCTTTTTTGTCTTTCTTATTTTCAGGATATCATGACCCACCTGACGCATCTTTTTACCTGAAAGTGGATCTTGCAATTGATCTGCAACTGTGTAACAGGTACGTGTTAATTCAGTTTTTATACATATATTGATTTTCTTTTTTCTTGTCACACAGGATCCCATCACGCACCTTTTTACCTGAAAGTGGATCCAGCCAACAAGGGGCAATCCATCTTCAGCTATGAGTGGTTGTCTGCATCCAGAACGGTGTCTGGCTGGCTTGCAATTAATCTGCAACTGTGTAACAGGTACGTGTTAATTCGGTTTTTATACATATATTGATTTTCTTTTTTTGTCACACAGGATCCCATCACGCACCGTTTTACCTGAAAGTGGATCTGGCCAACAAGGGGCAATCCATCTTCAGCTCTGAATGGTTGTCTGCGTCTGGAACGGTGTCTGGCTGGCTTGCAATTAATCTGCAACTGTGTAAAAGATACGTGTTAATTCGTTTTTTATACATATTGATTTCTTTTTTTTGGTTCAGTATCTGGCTGGCTTGCAATTATTCTGCAACTGTGTTGACATTCTTTTTTTTCTCTCTTATTTTCAGGATCTCATAACCCACCTGACGCATCTTTTTACCTGAAAGTCGATCTTGCAATTAATCTGCAACTGTGTAACAGGTACGTGTTAAATCGTTTTTTATACATATAATGATTTTCTTTATTCTTGTCACACAGGATCTCATGACGCACCTTTTTACCTGAAAGTGGATCTGGCCAACAAGGGGCAATCCATCTTCAGCTGCGAGTGGTTGTCTGCATCTGGAACAGTGTCTGGCTGGCTTGCAATTAATCTGCAACTGTCTAAAAGATACGTGTTAATTCGTTTTTTATACATATATTGATTTCTTTTTTCTGGATCAGTGTCTGGCTGGCTTGCAATTAATCTGCAACTTTGTTGACATTCTTTTTTGTCTTTCTTATTTTCAGGATCTCATGACCCACCTGACGCATCTTTTTACCTGAAAGTGGATCTTGCAATTAATCTGCAACTGTGTAACAGGTACGTGTTAAATCGTTAGTTATACATATAATGATTTTCTTTATTCTTGTCACACAGGATCTCATGACGCACTTTTTTACCTGAAAGTGGACCTGGCCAACAAGGGGCAATCCATCTTCAGCTGCGAGTGGTTGTCTGCATCTGGAACGGTGTCTGGCTGGCTTGCAATTAATCTGCAACTGTCTAAAAGATACGTGTTAATTCGTTTTTTATACATATTGATTTCTTTTTTCTAGATCAGTGTCTGGCTGGCTTGCAATTAATCTGCAACTGTTTTGACTTTATTTTTTGTCTTTCTTATTTTCAGGATCTCAGGACCCACCTGACTGACCTTTTTACCTGAAAGTGGATCTTGCAATTAATCTGCAACTGTGTAAAAGGTACGTGTTAATTCGGTTTTTATACATATATTAATTTTCTTTTTTTTTTTCACACAGGATCTCATGACGCACCTTTTTACCTGAAAGTTGATCTGGCCAACAAGGGGCAATCCATTTTCAGCTGCGAGTGGTTTTCTGCATCTGGAATGGTGTCTGGCTGGCTTGCAATTAATCTGCAACTGTGTAACAGGTACGTGTTAATTCGGTTTTTATACATATATTAATTTTCTTTTTTTTGTCACACAGGATCCCATCATCAACCTTTTTACCTGAAAGTGGATCTGGTCAACAAGGGGCAATCCATCTTCAGCTCTGAACGGTTTTCTGCATCTGGAGTGGTGTCTGACTGGCTTTCTTTTCATCTGCATCTGAGTTACAGGTAAGTGAACATTCAGTTTCTATACTTATATTGACTTTCTTTTTTGTCTTTCTTATTTTCAGGATCTCATGACCCACCTGACGCATCTTTTTACCTGAAAGTGGATCTTGCAATTAATCTGCAACTGTGTAAAAGGTACGTGTTAATTCAGTTTTTATACATATATTGAATTTCTTTTTTTTTGTCACACAGGATCTCATGACGCACCTTTTTACCTGAAAGTGGACCTGGCCAACAAGGGGCAATCCATCTTTAGCTACGAGTGGTTGTCTGCATCTGGAACGGTGTCTGGCTGGCTTGCAATTAATCTGCAACTGTGTAAAAGATACGTGTTAATTCGTTTTTTATACATATTGATTTCTTTTTTTCTGGATCAGTGTCTGGCTGGCTTGCAATTAATCTGCAACTGTGTTGACATTCTTTTTTGTCTTTCTTATTTTCAGGATCTCATGACGCACCTTTTTACCTGAAAGTGGACCTGGCCAACAAGGGGCAATCCATCTTCAGCTATGAGTGGTTGTCTGCATCTAGAACGGTGTCTGGCTGGCTTGCAATTAATCTGCAATTGTGCTGACTTTCTTTTTTGTCTTTATTATTTTCAGGATCTCATGACCCACCTGACGCACCTTTTTACCTGAAAGTGGATCTAGCCAACAAGGGGCAATCCATCTTCAGCTCTGAATGGTTGTCTGCATCTGGAACGGTGTCTGGCTGGCTTGCAAATAATCTGCAACTGTGTAAAAGATACGTGTTAATTCGTTTTTTATACATATTGATTTCTTTTTTCTGGATCAGTGTCTGGCTGGCTTGCAATTAATCTGCAACTGTGCTGACATTCTTTTTTGTCTTTCTTATTTTCAGGATCTCATGACCCACCTGACGCATCTTTTTACCTGAAAGTGGATCTTGCAATTAATCTGCAACTGTGTAACAGGTACGTGTTAAATCGTTTTTTATTCATATAACGATTTTCTTTATTCTTGTCACACAGGATCTCATGACGCACCTTTTTACCTGAAAGTGGACCTGGCCAACAAGGGGCAATCCATCTTCTGTTGCAAGTGGTTGTCTGCATCTGGAACGGTGTCTGGCTGGCTTGCAATTAATCTGCAACTGTGTAACAGGTACGTGTTAATTCGGTTTATATACATAAATTGATTTTCTTTTTTCTTGTCACACAGGATCTCATGACGCACCTTTATACCTGAAAGTGGACCTGGCCAACAAGGGGCAATCCATCTTCAGCTACGAGTGGTTGTCTGCATCTGGAACGGTGTCTGGCTGGCTTGAAATTAATCTGCAACTGTGTAACAGGTACGTGTTAATTCAGTTTTTATACATATATTGATTTTCTTTTTTTTTGTCACACAGGATCCCATCACACACCTTTTTACCTGAAAGTGGATCTGGCCAACAAGGGGCTATCCATGTCCAGCTGTGAGAGGTTGCCTGCATCTGGAGTGGTGTCTGACTGGCTTTCTTTTCATCTGCAACTGAGTTACAGGTAAGTGAACATTCAGTTTCTATACTTATATTGACTTTCTTTTTTGTCTTTCTTATTTTCAGGATGTCATGACGCACCTGACGCATCTTTTTACCTGAAAGTGGATCTTGCAATTAATCTGCAACTGTGTAACAGGTATGTGTTTATTCGGTTTTTATACATATATTGATTTTCTTTTTTCTTGTCACACAGGATCCCATCACGCACCTTTTTACCTGAAAGTGGATCCAGCCAAAAAGGGGCAATCCATCTTCAGCTATGAGTGGTTGTCTGCATCTAGAACGGTGTCTGGCTGGCTTGCAATTAATCTGCAACTGTGTTGACATTCTTTTTTTGTCTTTCTTATTTTCAGGATCTCATGACCCACCTGACGCATCTTTTTACCTGAAAGTGGATCTTGCAATTAATCTGCAACTGTGCAACAGGTACGTGTTAATTCGGTTTTTATACATATATTGATTTTCTTTTTTCTTGTCACACAGGATCTCATGACACACCTTTTTACCTGAAAGTGGATCTGGCCAACAAGGGGCAATCCATCTTCAGCTCTGAATGGTTGTCTGCATCTGGAACGGTGTCTGGCTGGCTTGCAATTAATTTCCAACTGTGTAAAAGATACGTGTTAATTCGTTTTTTATACATATTGATTTCTTTTTTCTGGATCAGTGTCTGGCTGGCTTGCAATTAATCTGCAACTGTGTTGACATTCTTTTTTGTCTTTCTTATTTTCAGGATCTCATGACCCACCTGACGCACCTTTTTACCTGAAAGTGGATCTGGCCAACAAGGGGCAATCCATCTTCAGCTGTGAGTGGTTGTCTGCATCTGGAACGGTGTCTGGCTGGCTTGCAATTAATCTGCAACTGTGTAACAGGTACGTGTTAATTCGATTTTTATACGTATATTTAATTCCTTTTTTTTTGTCACACAGGATTCCATCACGCACCTTTTTACCTGAAAGTGAATCAGGCCAACAAGGGGCTATCCATGTCCAGCTGTGAGAGGCTGCCTGCATCTGGAATGGTGTCTGACTGGCTTTGTTTTCATCTGCATCTGAGTTACAGGTAAGTGAACATTCAGTTTCTTTACTTATATTGACTTTCTTTTGTGTCTTTCTTATTTTCAGGATCTCATGACCCACCTGACTGACCTTTTTACCTGAAAGTGGATCTTGCAATTATTCTGCAACTATATAAAAGGTACGTGTTAATTCGGTTTTTATACATATATTGATTTTCTTTTTTCTTGTCATACAGGATCTCATGACGCACCTTTTTACCTGAAAGTGGACCTGGCCAACAAGGGGCAATCCATCTTCAGCTATGAGTGGTTGTCTGAATCCGAAACGGTGTCTGGCTGGCTTGCAATTGATCTGCAACTGTGTAACAGGTACGTGTTAATTCAGTTTTTATACATATATTGAGTTTCTTTTTTCTTGTCACACAGGATCCCATCACGCACCTTTTTACCTGAAAGTGGATACAGCCAACAAGGGGCAATCCATCTTCAGCTATGAGTGGTTGTCTGCATCTAGAACGGTGTCTGGCTGGCTTGCAATTAATCTGCAACTGTGTTGAAATTCTTTTTTTGTCTTTCTTATTTTCAGGATCTCATGACCCACCTGACACATCTTTTTACCTGAAAGTGGATCTTGCAATTAATCTGCAACTGTGTAACAGGTACGTGTTAAATTGTTTTTTATACATATAATGATTTTCTTTTTTCTTGTCACAGAGGATCTCATGACACACCTTTTTACCTGAAAGTGGACCTGTCCAACAGGGGGCAATCCATCTTCAGCTACGAGTGGTTGTCTGCATCTGGAACGGTGTCTGGCTGGCTTGCAATTAATCTGCAACTGTGTAACAGGTACGTGTTAATTCAGTTTTTATACATATATTGATTTTCTTTTTTCTTGTCACACAGGATCCCATCACGCACCTTTTTACCTGAAAGTGGATCCAGCCAAAAAGGGGCAATCCATCTTCACCTATGAGTGGTTGTCTGCATCTAGAACGGTGTCTGGCTGGCTTGAAATTAATCTGCAACTGTGTAAAAGATACGTGTTAATTCGTTTTTATACATATTGATTTCTTTTTTCTGCATCAGTGTCTGGCTGGCTTGCAATTAATCTGCAACTGTTTTTACTTTATTTTTTGTCTTTCTTATTTTCAGGATCTCAGGACCCACCTGACTGACCTTTTTACCTGAAAGTGGATCTTGCAATTAATCTGCAACTGTGTAAAAGGTACGTGTTAATTCGGTTTTTATACATATATTGAATTTCTTTTTTGTCTTTCTTAATTTTCAGGATCTCATGACCCACCTGACGCACCTTTTTACCTATAAGTGGACCTGGCCAACAAGGGGCAATCCATCTTCAGCTACGAGTGGTTCTCTGCATCTGAAACGGTGTCTTGCTGGCTTGCAATTGATCTGCAACTGTGTAACAGGTACGTGTTAATTCAGTTTTTATACATATATTGATTTTCTTTTTTCTTGTCACACAGGATCTCATGACGCACCTTTTTACCTGAAAGTGGACCTGGCCAACAAGGGGCAATCCATCTTCAGCTACGAGTGGTTCTCTGCATCTGAAACGGTGTCTTGCTGGCTTGCAATTGATCTGCAACTGTGTAACAGGTACGTGTTAATTCAGTTTTTATACATATATTGATTTTCTTTTTTCTTGTCACACAGGATCCCATCACGCACCTTTTTACCTGAAAGTGGATTCAGCCAAAAAGGGGCAATCCATCTTCAGCTATGAGTGGTTGTCTGCATCTAGAACGGTGTCTGGCTGGCTTGCAATTAATCTGCAACTGTGTTGACATTCTTTTTTTGTCTTTCTTATTTTCAGGATCTCATGACCCACCTGACGCATCTTTTTACCTGAAAGTGGATCTTGCAATTAATCTGCAACTGTGCAACAGGTACGTGTTAATTCGGTTTTTATACATATATTGATTTTCTTTTTTCTTGTCACACAGGATCTCATGACACACCTTTTTACCTGAAAGTGGATCTGGCCAACAAGGGGCAATCCATCTTCAGCTCTGAATGGTTGTCTGCATCTGGAACGGTGTCTGGCTGGCTTGCAATTAATTTCCAACTGTGTAAAAGATACGTGTTAATTCGTTTTTTATACATATTGATTTCTTTTTTCTGGATCAGTGTCTGGCTGGCTTGCAATTAATCTGCAACTGTGTTGACATTCTTTTTTGTCTTTCTTATTTTCAGGATCTCATGACCCACCTGACGCATCTTTTTACCTGAAAGTGGATCTTGCAATTAATCTGCAACTCTGTAACAGGTATGTGTTAAATCGTTTTTTATACATATATTGATTTTCTTTATTCTTGTCACACAGGATCTCATGACGCACCTTTTTACCTGAAAGTGGACCTGGCCAACAAGGGGCAATCCATCTTCAGCTATGAGTGGTTGTCTGCATCTAGAACGGTGTCTGGCTGGCTTGCAATTAATCTGCAACTATGTAACAGGTACGTGTTTATTCGGTTTTTATACATATATTGATTTTCTTTTTTTTGTCACACAGGATCTCATGACGCACCTTTTTACCTGAAAGTGGACCTGGCCAACAAGGGGCAATCCATCTTCAGCTGTCAGTGGTTGTCTGCATCTGGAACGGTGTCTGGCTGGCTTGCAATTAATCTGCAACTGTCTGAAATATACGTGATAATTTGTTTTTTATACATATTGATTTCTTTTTTCTGGATCAGTGTCTGGCTGGCTTGCAATTAACCTGCAACTGTGTTGACTTTTTTTTTGTCTTTCTTATTTTCAGGATCTCAGGACCCACCTGACTGACCTTTTTACCTGAAAGTGGATCTTGCAATTAATCTGCAACTGTGTAAAAGGTACGTGTTAATTCGGTTTTTATACATATATTGATTTTCTTTTTTCTTGTCACAGAGGATCTCATGACGCACCTTTTTACCTGAAAGTGGACCTGGCCAACAAGGGGCAATCCATCTTCAGCTGCGAGTGGTTGTCTGCATCTGGACCATCTGGTTGTCTGGTGTCTGGCTGGCTTGCAATTAATCTGCAACTGTGTAACAGGTACGTGTTAATTCGGTTTTTATACATATATTGATTTTCTTTTTTTTGTCACACAGGATCCCATCACACCTTTTTACCTGAAAGTGTATCTGGCCAACAAGGGGCTATCCATGTCCAGCTGTGAGAGGTTGCCTGCATCTGGAATGGTGTCTGACTGGCTTTCTTTTCATCTGCAACTGAGTTACAGGTAAGTGAACATTCAGTTTCTATACCTATGTTGAATTTCTTTTTTGTCTTTCTTTATTTTCAGGATGTCATGACCCATCTGACGCACCTTTTTACCAGAAAGTGGATCTGGCCAACAAGGGGCAATCCATCTTCAGCGGTGAGTGGTTGTCTGCATCTGGAACGGTGTCTGGCTGGATTGCAATTAATCTGCAACTGTGTAAAAAAAATACGTGTTAATTTGTTTTTTATACATATGGATTTCTTTTTTCTGGATCAGTGTCTGGCTGGCTTGCAATTAATCTGCAACTGTGTTGACTTTCTTTTTTGTCTTTCTTATTTTCAGGATCTCATGACCCACCTGACGCACCTTTTTACCTGAAAGTGGATCTGGCCAACAAGGGGCAATCCATCTTCAGCTGTGAGTGGTTGTCTGCATCTGGAACGGTGTCTGGCTGGCTTGCAATTAATCTGCAACTGTGTAACAGGTACGTGTTAATTCGATTTTTATACGTATATTTAATTCCTTTTTTTTTGTCACACAGGATTCCATCACGCACCTTTTTACCTGAAAGTGAATCAGGCCAACAAGGGGCTATCCATGTCCAGCTGTGAGAGGCTGCCTGCATCTGGAATGGTGTCTGACTGGCTTTGTTTTCATCTGCATCTGAGTTACAGGTAAGTGAACATTCAGTTTCTTTACTTATATTGACTTTCTTTTGTGTCTTTCTTATTTTCAGGATCTCATGACCCACCTGACTGACCTTTTTACCTGAAAGTGGATCTTGCAATTATTCTGCAACTATATAAAAGGTACGTGTTAATTCGGTTTTTATACATATATTGATTTTCTTTTTTCTTGTCACACAGGATCTCATGACGCACCTTTTTACCTGAAAGTGGACCTGGCCAACAAGGGGCAATCCATCTTCAGCTATGAGTGGTTGTCTGAATCCGAAACGGTGTCTGGCTGGCTTGCAATTGATCTGCAACTGTGTAACAGGTACGTGTTAATTCAGTTTTTATACATATATTGAGTTTCTTTTTTCTTGTCACACAGGATCCCATCACGCACCTTTTTACCTGAAAGTGGATCCAGCCAACAAGGGGCAATCCATCTTCAGCTATGAGTGGTTGTCTGCATCTAGAACGGTGTCTGGCTGGCTTGCAATTAATCTGCAACTGTGTTGAAATTCTTTTTTTGTCTTTCTTATTTTCAGGATCTCAAGACCCACCTGACACATCTTTTTACCTGAAAGTGGATCTTGCAATTAATCTGCAACTGTGTAACAGGTACGTGTTAAATCGTTTTTTATACATATAATGATTTTCTTTTTTCTTGTCACAGAGGATCTCATGACACACCTTTTTACCTGAAAGTGGACCTGTCCAACAGGGGGCAATCCATCTTCAGCTACGAGTGGTTGTCTGCATCTGGAACGGTGTCTGGCTGGCTTGCAATTAATCTGCAACTGTGTAACAGGTACGTGTTAATTCAGTTTTTATACATATATTGATTTTCTTTTTTCTTGTCACACAGGATCCCATCACGCACCTTTTTACCTGAAAGTGGATCCAGCCAAAAAGGGGCAATCCATCTTCAGCTATGAGTGGTTGTCTGCATCTAGAACGGTGTCTGGCTGGCTTGCAATTAATCTGCAACTGTGTAAAAGATACGTGTTAATTCGTTTTTATACATATTGATTTCTTTTTTCTGCATCAGTGTCTGGCTGGCTTGCAATTAATCTGCAACTGTTTTTACTTTATTTTTTGTCTTTCTTATTTTCAGGATCTCAGGACCCACCTGACTGACCTTTTTACCTGAAAGTGGATCTTGCAATTAATCTGCAACTGTGTAAAAGGTACGTGTTAATTCGGTTTTTATACATATATTGAATTTCTTTTTTGTCTTTCTTAATTTTCAGGATCTCATGACCCACCTGACGCACCTTTTTACCTATAAGTGGACCTGGCCAACAAGGGGCAATCCATCTTCAGCTACGAGTGGTTCTCTGCATCTGAAACGGTGTCTTGCTGGCTTGCAATTGATCTGCAACTGTGTAACAGGTACGTGTTAATTCAGTTTTTATACATATATTGATTTTCTTTTTTCTTGTCACACAGGATCTCATGACGCACCTTTTTACCTGAAAGTGGACCTGGCCAACAAGGGGCAATCCATCTTCAGCTATGAGTGGTTGTCTGCATCTAGAACGGTGTCTGGCTGGCTTGCAATTAATCTGCAACTATGTAACAGGTACGTGTTTATTCGGTTTTTATACATATATTGATTTTCTTTTTTTTGTCACACAGGATCCCATCACGCACCTTTTTACCTGAAAGTGGATCTGGCCAACAAGGGGCAATCCATCTTCAGCTGTCAGTGGTTGTCTGCATCTGGAACGGTTTCTGGCTGGCTTGCAATTAATCTGCAACTGTCTGAAATATACGTGATAATTTGTTTTTTATACATATTGATTTCTTTTTTCTGGATCAGTGTCTGGCTGGCTTGCAATTAACCTGCAACTGTGTTGACTTTTTTTTTGTCTTTCTTATTTTCAGGATCTCAGGACCCACCTGACTGACCTTTTTACCTGAAAGTGGATCTTGCAATTAATCTGCAACTGTGTAAAAGGTACGTGTTAATTCGGTTTTTATACATATATTGATTTTCTTTTTTCTTGTCACAGAGGATCTCATGACGCACCTTTTTACCTGAAAGTGGACCTGGCCAACAAGGGGCAATCCATCTTCAGCTGCGAGTGGTTGTCTGCATCTGGAACGGTGTCTGGCTGGCTTGCAATTAATCTGCAACTGTGTAACAGGTACGTGTTAATTCGGTTTTTATACATATATTGATTTTCTTTTTTTTGTCACACAGGATCCCATCACACCTTTTTACCTGAAAGTGTATATGGCCAACAAGGGGCTATCCATGTCCAGCTGTGAGAGGTTGCCTGCATCTGGAATGGTGTCTGACTGGCTTTCTTTTCATCTGCAACTGAGTTACAGGTAAGTGAACATTCAGTTTCTATACCTATATTGAATTTCTTTTTTGTCTTTCTTTATTTTCAGGATGTCATGACCCATCTGACGCACCTTTTTACCAGAAAGTGGATCTGGCCAACAAGGGGCAATCCATCTTCAGCGGTGAGTGGTTGTCTGCATCTGGAACGGTGTCTGGCTGGATTGCAATTAATCTGCAACTGTGTAAAAAAAATACGTGTTAATTTGTTTTTTATACATATGGATTTCTTTTTTCTGGATCAGTGTCTGGCTGGCTTGCAATTAATCTGCAACTGTGTTGACTTTCTTTTTTGTCTTTCTTATTTTCAGGATCTCATGACCCACCTGACTGACCGTTTTACCTAAAAGTGGATCTTGCAATTAATCTGCAACTGTGTAAAAGGTACGTGTTAATTCGGTTTTTATACATATATTGATTTTCTTTTTTCTTGTCACACAGGATCTCATGACGCACCTTTTTACCTGAAAGTGGACCTGGCCAACAAGGGGCAATCCATCTTCAGCTACGAGTGGTTCTCTGCATCTGAAACGGTGTCTTGCTGGCTTGCAATTGATCTGCAACTGTGTAACAGGTACGTGTTAATTCAGTTTTTATACATATATTGATTTTCTTTTTTCTTGTCACACAGGATCCCATCACGCACCTTTTTACCTGAAAGTGGATCCAGCCAAAAAGGGGCAATCCATCTTCAGCTATGAGTGGTTGTCTGCATCTAGAACGGTGTCTGGCTGGCTTGCAATTAATCTGCAACTGTGTTGACATTCTTTTTTTGTCTTTCTTATTTTCAGGATCTCATGACCCACCTGACGCATCTTTTTACCTGAAAGTGGATCTTGCAATTAATCTGCAACTGTGCAACAGGTACGTGTTAATTCGGTTTTTATACATATATTGATTTTCTTTTTTCTTGTCACACAGGATCTCATGACACACCTTTTTACCTGAAAGTGGATCTGGCCAACAAGGGGCAATCCATCTTCAGCTCTGAATGGTTGTCTGCATCTGGAACGGTGTCTGGCTGGCTTGCAATTAATCTGCAACTGTGTAAAAGATACGTGTTAATTCGTTTTTTATACATATTGATTTCTTTTTTCTGGATCAGTGTCTGGCTGGCTTGCCATTAATCTGCAACTGTGTTGACATTCTTTTTTGTCTTTCTTATTTTCAGGATCTCATGACCCACCTGACGCATCTTTTTACCTGAAAGTGGATCTTGCAATTAATCTGCAACTGTGTAACAGGTACGTGTTAATTCGGATTTTATACATATATTGATTTTCTTTTTTCTTGTCACACAGGATCTCATGACGCACCTTTTTACCTGAAAGTGGACCTGGCCAACAAGGGGCAATCCATCTTCAGCTACGAGTGGTTGTCTGAATCCGAAACGGTGTCTGGCTGGCTTGCAATTGATCTGCAACTGTGTAACAGGTACGTGTTAATTCAGTTTTTATACATATATTGATTTTCTTTTTTCTTGTCACACAGGATCCCATCACGCACCTTTTTACCTGAAAGTGGATCCAGCCAACAAGGGGCAATCCATCTTCAGCTATGAGTGGTTGTCTGCATCTAGAACGGTGTCTGGCTGGCTTGCAATTAATCTGCAACTGTGTTGACATTCTTTTTTTTGTCTTTCTTATTTTCAGGATCTCATGACCCACCTGACGCATCTTTTTACCTGAAAGTGGATCTTGCAATTAATCTGCAACTGTGCAACAGGTACGTGTTAATTCGGTTTTTATACATATATTGATTTTCTTTTTTCTTGTCACACAGGATCTCATGACACACCTTTTTACCTGAAAGTGGATCTGGCCAACAAGGGGCAATCCATCTTCAGCTCTGAATGGTTGTCTGCATCTGGAACGGTGTCTGGCTGGCTTGCAATTAATCTGCAACTGTGTAAAAGATACGTGTTAATTCGTTTTTTATACATATTGATTTCTTTTTTCTGGATCAGTGTCTGGCTGGCTTGCCATTAATCTGCAACTGTGTTGACATTCTTTTTTGTCTTTCTTATTTTCAGGATCTCATGACCCACCTGACGCATCTTTTTACCTGAAAGTGGATCTTGCAATTAATCTGCAACTGTGTAACAGGTACGTGTTAATTCGGATTTTATACATATATTGATTTTCTTTTTTCTTGTCACACAGGATCTCATGACGCACCTTTTTACCTGAAAGTGGACCTGGCCAACAAGGGGCAATCCATCTTCAGCTACGAGTGGTTGTCTGAATCCGAAACGGTGTCTGGCTGGCTTGCAATTGATCTGCAACTGTGTAACAGGTACGTGTTAATTCAGTTTTTATACATATATTGATTTTCTTTTTTCTTGTCACACAGGATCCCATCACGCACCTTTTTACCTGAAAGTGGATCCAGCCAACAAGGGGCAATCCATCTTCAGCTATGAGTGGTTGTCTGCATCTAGAACGGTGTCTGGCTGGCTTGCAATTAATCTGCAACTGTGTTGACATTCTTTTTTTTGTCTTTCTTATTTTCAGGATCTCATGACCGACCTGACGCATCTTTTTACCTGAAAGTGGATCTTGCAATTAATCTGCAACTGTGTAACAGGTACGTGTTAAATCGTTTTTTATACATATAATGATTTTCTTTTTTCTTGTCACAGAGGATCTCATGACACACCTTTTTACCTGAAAGTGGACCTGTCCCACAGGGGGCAATCCATCTTCAGCTACGAGTGGTTGCCTGCATCTGGAACGGTGTCTGGCTGGCTTGCAATTAATCTGCAACTGTGTAACAGGTACGTGTTAATTCGTTTTTTATACATATATTAATTTTCTTTTTTCTTGTCACACAGGATCTCATGACACACCTTTTTACCTGAAAGTGGATCTGGCCAACAAGGGGCAATCCATCTTCAGCTCTGAATGGTTGTCTGCATCTGGAACGGTGTCTGGCTGTCTTGCAATTAATCTGCAACTGTGTAAAAGATACGTGTTAATTCGTTTTTATACATATATTGATTTTCTTTTTTCTTGTCACAGAGGATCTCATGACGCACCTTTTTACCTGAAAGTGGACCTGGCCAACAAGGGGCAATCTATCTTCAGCTACGAGTGGTTGTCTGCATCTAGAACGGTGTCTGGCTGGCTTGCAATTGATCTGCAACTGTGTAACAGGTACGTGTTAATTCAGTTTATATACATATATTGAGTTTCTTTTTTTTTGTCACACAGGATCCCATCACGCACCTTTTTACCTGAAAGTGGATCCGGCCAACAAGGGGCTATCCATGTCCAGCTGTGAGAGGTTGCCTGCATCTGGAATGGTGTCTGACTGGCTTTCTTTTCATCTGCATCTGAGTTACAGGTAAGTGAACATTCAGTTTCTTTACTTATATTGACTTTCTTTTGTGTCTTTCTTATTTTCAGGATCTCATGACCCACCTGACTGACCTTTTTACCTGAAAGTGGATCTTGCAATTATTCTGCAACTATATAAAAGGTACGTGTTAATTCGGTTTTTATACATATATTGATTTCCTTTTTTCTTGTCACACAGGATCTCATGACGCACCTTTTTACCTGAAAGTGGACCTGGCCAACAAGGGGCAATCCATCTTCAGCTACGAGTGGTTGTCTGAATCCGAAACGGTGTCTGGCTGGCTTGCAATTGATCTGCAACTGTGTAACAGGTACGTGTTAATTCAGTTTTTATACATATATTGATTTTCTTTTTTCTTGTCACACAGGATCCCATCACGCACCTTTTTACCTGAAAGTGGATCCAGCCAACAAGGGGCAATCCATCTTCAGCTATGAGTGGTTGTCTGCATCTAGAACGGTGTCTGGCTGGCTTGCAATTAATCTGCAACTGTGTTGAAATTCTTTTTTTGTCTTTCTTATTTTCAGGATCTCATGACCCACCTGACACATCTTTTTACCTGAAAGTGGATCTTGCAATTAATCTGCAACTGTGTAACAGGTACGTGTTAAATCGTTTTTTATACATATAATGATTTTCTTTTTTCTTGTCACAGAGGATCTCATGACACACCTTTTTACCTGAAAGTGGACCTGTCCAACAGGGGGCAATCCATCTTCAGCTACGAGTGGTTGTCTGCATCTGGAACGGTGTCTGGCTGGCTTGCAATTAATCTGCAACTGTGTAACAGGTACGTGTTAATTCGTTTTTTATACATATATTAATTTTCTTTTTTCTTGTCACACAGGATCTCATGACACACCTTTTTACCTGAAAGTGGATCTGGCCAACAAGGGGCAATCCATCTTCAGCTCTGAATGGTTGTCTGCATCTGGAACGGTGTCTGGCTGTCTTGCAATTAATCTGCAACTGTGTAAAAGATACGTGTTAATTCGTTTTTATACATATTGATTTCTTTTTTCTGGATCAGTGTCTGGCTGGCTTGCAATTAATCTGCAACTGTTTTTACTTTATTTTTTGTCTTTCTTATTTTCAGGATCTCAGGACCCACCTGACTGACCTTTTTACCTGAAAGTGGATCTTGCAATTAATCTGCAACTGTGTAAAAGGTACGTGTTAATTCGGTTTTTATACATATATTGATTTTCTTTTTTCTTGTCACACAGGATCTCATGACGCACCTTTTTGCCTGAAAGTGGATCTGGCCAACAAGGGGCAATCCATCTTCAGCTGCGAGTGGTTTTCTGCATCTGGAATGGTGTCTGGCTGGCTTGCAATTAATCTGCAACTGTGTAACAGGTACGTGTTAATTCAGTTTTTATACATATATTGATTTTCTTTTTTCTTGTCACACAGGATCTCATGACGCACCTTTTTACCTGAAAGTGGATCTGGCCAACAAGGGGCAATCCATCTTCAGCTGCGAGTGGTTGTCAGCATCTGGAACGGTGTCTGGCTGGCTTGAAATTAATCTGCAACTGTGTAAGAGGTACGTGTTAATTCGGTTTTTATACATATATTGATTTTCTTTTTTTGTCACACAGGATCCCATCACAAACCTTTTTACCTGAAAGTGGATCCGGCCAACAAGGGGCAATACATCTTCAGCTCTGAATGGTTGTCTGCATCTGGAATGGTGTCTGGCTGGCTTGCAATTAATCTTCAACTGTGTAAAAGATATGTGTTAAATCGTTTTTTTTATACATATATTGATTTTCTTTTTTCTTGTCACACAGGATCTCATGACGCACCTTTTTACCTGAAAGTGGACCTGGCCAACAAGGGGCAATCCATCTTCAGCTATGAGTGGTTGTCTGCATCTAGAACGGTGTCTGGCTGGCTTGCAATTAATCTGCAACTATGTAACAGGTACGTGTTTATTCGGTTTTTATACATATATTGATTTTCTTTTTTTTGTCACACAGGATCCCATCACGCACCTTTTTACCTGAAAGTGGATCTGGCCAACAAGGGGCAATCCATCTTCAGCTGTCAGTGGTTGTCTGCATCTGGAACGGTGTCTGGCTGGCTTGCAATTAATCTGCAACTGTCTGAAATATACGTGATAATTTGTTTTTTATACATATTGATTTCTTTTTTCTGGATCAGTGTCTGGCTGGCTTGCAATTAACCTGCAACTGTGTTGACTTTTTTTTTGTCTTTCTTATTTTCAGGATCTCAGGACCCACCTGACTGACCTTTTTACCTGAAAGTGGATCTTGCAATTAATCTGCAACTGTGTAAAAGGTACGTGTTAATTCGGTTTTTATACATATAATGATTTTCTTTTTTCTTGTCACAGAGGATCTCATGACGCACCTTTTTACCTGAAAGTGGACCTGGCCAACAAGGGGCAATCCATCTTCAGCTGCGAGTGGTTGTCTGCATCTGGAACGGTGTCTGGCTGGCTTGCAATTAATCTGCAACTGTGTAACAGGTACGTGTTAATTCGGTTTTTATACATATATTGATTTTCTTTTTTTTGTCACACAGGATCCCATCACACCTTTTTACCTGAAAGTGTATCTGGCCAACAAGGGGCTATCCATGTCCAGCTGTGAGAGGTTGCCTGCTTCTGGAATGGTGTCTGACTGGCTTTCTTTTCATCTACAACTGAGTTACAGGTAAGTGAACATTCAGTTTCTATACCTATATTGAATTTCTTTTTTGTCTTTCTTAATTTTCAGGATGTCATGACCCACCTGACGCACCTTTTTACCAGAAAGTGGATCTGGCCAACAAGGGGCAATCCATCTTCAGCTCTGAATGGTTGTCTGCATCTGGAACGGTGTCTGGCTGGCTTGCAATTAATCTGCCACTGTGTAAAAGATACGTGTTAATTCTTTTTTATACATATTGATTTCTTTTTTCTGGATCAGTGTTTGGCTGGCTTGCAATTAATCTGCAACTGTGTTGACATTCTTTTTTGTCTTTCTTATTTTCAGGATTTCATGACCCACCTGACTGACCTTTTTACCTGAAAGTGGATCTTGCAATTAATCTGCAACTGTGTAAAAGGTACGTGTTAATTCGGTTTTTATACATATATTGATTTTCTTTTTTCTTGTCACACAGGATCTCATGACGCACCTTTTTACCTGAAAGTGGACCTGGCCAACAAGGGGCAATCCATCTTCAGCTACGAGTGGTTCTCTGCATCTGAAACGGTGTCTTGCTGGCTTGCAATTGATCTGCAACTGTGTAACAGGTACGTGTTAATTCAGTTTTTATACATATATTGATTTTCTTTTTTCTTGTCACACAGGATCCCATCACGCACCTTTTTACCTGAAAGTGGATCCAGCCAAAAAGGGGCAATCCATCTTTAGCTATGAGTGGTTGTCTGCATCTAGAACGGTGTCTGGCTGGCTTGCAATTAATCTGCAACTGTGTTGACATTCTTTTTTTGTCTTTCTTATTTTCAGGATCTCATGACCCACCTGACGCATCTTTTTACCTGAAAGTGGATCTTGCAATTAATCTGCAACTGTGCAACAGGTACGTGTTAATTCGGTTTTTATACATATATTGATTTTCTTTTTTCTTGTCACACAGGATCTCATGACACACCTTTTTACCTGAAAGTGGATCTGGCCAACAAGGGGCAATCCATCTTCAGCTCTGAATGGTTGTCTGCATCTGGAACGGTGTCTGGCTGGCTTGCAATTAATCTGCAACTGTGTAAAAGATACGTGTTAATTCGTTTTTTATACATATTGATTTCTTTTTTCTGGATCAGTGTCTGGCTGGCTTGCAATTAATCTGCAACTGTGTTGACATTCTTTTTTGTCTTTCTTATTTTCAGGATCTCATGACCCACCTGACGCATCTTTTTACCTGAAAGTGGATCTTGCAATTAATCTGCAACTGTGTAACAGGTACGTGTTAATTCGGATTTTATACATATATTGATTTTCTTTTTTCTTGTCACACAGGATCTCATGACGCACCTTTTTACCTGAAAGTGGACCTGGCCAACAAGGGGCAATCCATCTTCAGCTACGAGTGGTTGTCTGCATTTGGAACGGTGTCTGGCTGGCTTGAAATTAATCTGCAACTGTGTAACAGGTACGTGTTAATTTAGTTTTTATACATATATTGATTTTCTTTTTTTTGTCACACAGGATCCCATCACGCACCTTTTTACCTGAAAGTGGATCCGGCCAACAAGGGGCTTTCCATGTCCAGCTGTGAGAGATTGCCTGCATCTGGAATGGTGTCTGACTGGCTTTCTTTTCATCTGCATCTGAGTTACAGGTAAGTGAACATTCAGTTTCTTTACTTATATTGACTTTCTTTTTTGTCTTTCTTATTTTCAGGATGTCATGACCCACCTGACGCATCTTTTTACCTGAAAGTGGATTTTGCAATTAATCTGCAACTGGTTAACAGGTACGTGTTAATTCGGTTTTTATACATATATTGATTTTCTTTTTTCTTTTCACACAGGATCTCATGACGAACCTTTTTCCTGAAAGTGGACCTGGCCAACAAGGGACAATCCATCTTCAGCTACGAGTGGTTGTCTGCATCTGGAACGGTGTCTGGCTGGCTTGCAATTAATCTGCAACTGTGTTGACTTTGTTTTTTGTCTTTCTTATTTTCAGGATCTCATGACCCACCTGACGCACCTTTTTACCTGAAAGTGGATCTGGCCAACAAGGGGCAATCCATCTTCAGCTCTGAATGGTTGTCTGCATCTGGAACGGTGTCTGGCTGGCTTGCAATTAATCTGCAACTGTGTAAAAGATACGTGTTAATTCGTTTTTTATACATATTGATTTCTTTTTTCTGGATCAGTGTCTGGCTGGCTTGCAATTAATCTGCAACTGTGTTGACATTCTTTTTTGTCTTTCTTATTTTCAGGATCTCATGACCCACCTGATGCATCTTTTTACCTGAAAGTGGATCTTGCAATTAATCTGCAACTGTGTAAGAGGTACGTGTTAATTCGGATTTTATACATATATTGATTTTCTTTTTTCTTGTCACACAGGATCTCATGACGCACCTTTTTACCTGAAAGTGGACCTGGCCAACAAGGGGCAATCCATCTTCAGCTGCGAGTGGTTGTCTGCATCTGGAACGGTGTCTGGCTGGCTTGCAATTAATCTGCAACTGTGTAACAGGTACGTGTTAATTCGGTTTATATACATAAATTGATTTTCTTTTTTCTTATCACACAGGATCTCATGACACACCTTTTTACCTGAAAGTGGACCTGGCCAACAAGGGGCAATCCATCTTCAGCTCTGAATGGTTGTCTGCATCTGGAACGGTGTCTGGATGGCTTGAAATTAATCTGCAACTGTGTAACAGTTACGTGTTAATTCAGTTTTTATACATATATTGATTTTCTTTTTTTTTGTCACACAGGATCCCATCACGCACCTTTTTACCTGAAAGTGGATCCGGCCAAAAAGGGGCTATCCATGTCCAGCTGTGAGAGGTTGCCTGCATCTGGAATGGTGTCTGACTGGCTTTCATTTCATCTGCAACTGAGTTACTGGTAAGTGAACATTCAGTTTCTATACTTATATTGACTGTTTTTTTGTCTTTCTTATTTTCAGGATGTCAAGACGCACCTGACGCATCTTTTTACCTGAAAGTGGATCTTGCAATTAATCTGCAACTGTCTAACAGGTACATGTTAATTCGGTTTTTATACATACATTGATTTTCTTTTTTTTGTCACACAGGATCCCATCACGCACCTTTTTACCTGAAAATAGATCTGGCCAACAAGGGGCAATCCATCTTCAGCTCTGAATGGTTGTCTGCATCTGGAACGGTGTCTGGCTGGCTTGCAATTAATCTGCAACTGTGTAAAATATACTTGTTAATTTGTTTTTTATACATATTAATTTCTTTTTTCTGGATCAGTGTCTGGCTGGCTTGCAATTAATCTGCTACTGTTTTGACTTTAATTTTTTGTCTTTCTTATTTTTAGGATCTCAGGACCCACCTGACTGACCTTTTTACCTGAAAGTGGATCTTGCAATTAATCTGCAACTGTGTAAAAGGTACGTGTTAATTCGGTTTTTATACATATATTGATTTTCTTTTTTCTTGTCACACAGGATCTCATGACGCAGCTTTTTACCTGAAAGTGGATCTGGCAAACAAGGGGCAATCCATCTTCAGAAGCGAGTGGTTTTCTGCATCTGGAATGGTGTCTGGTTGGCTTGCAATTAATCTGCAACTGTGTAACAGGTACGTGTTTATTCGGTTTTTATACATATATTGATTTTCTTTTTTCTTGTCACACAGGATCTCATGACGTACCTTTTTACCTGAAAGTGGATCTGGCCAACAAGGGGCAATCCATCTTCAGCTGCGAGTGGTTGTCAGCATCTGGAACGGTGTCTGGCTGGCTTGCAATTAATCTGCAACTGTGTAACAGGTACGTGTTAATTCGGTTTTTATACATATATTGATTTTCTTTTTTCTTGTCACACAGGATCTCATGACGCAGCTTTTTACCTGAAAGTGGATCTGGCAAACAAGGGGCAATCCATCTTCAGAAGCGAGTGGTTTTCTGCATCTGGAATGGTGTCTGGTTGGCTTGCAATTAATCTGCAACTGTGTAACAGGTACGTGTTTATTCGGTTTTTATTCATATATTGATTTTCTTTTTTTTGACACACAGGATCCCATCACGCACCTTTTTACCTGAAAGTGGATCCAGCCAACAAGGGGCAATCCATCTTCAGCTGCGAGTGGTTGTCTGCATCTAGAACTGTGTCTGGCTGGCTTGCAATTAATCTGCAACTGTGTTGACATTCTTTTTTTGTCTTTCTTATTTTCAGGATCTCATGACCCACCTGACGCATCTTTTTACCTGAAAGTGGATCTTGCAATTAATCTGCAACTGTGCAACAGGTACGTGTTAAATCGTTTTTTATACATATAATGATTTTCTTTTTTCTTGTCACAGAGGATCTCATGACGCACCTTTTTACCTGAAAGTGGACCTGGCCAACAGGGGGCAATCCATCTTCAGCTAAGAGTGGTTGTCTGCATCTGGAACGGTGTCTGGCTGGCTTGCAATTAATCTGCAACTGTGTAACAGGTACGTGTTAATTCGGTTTTTATACATATATTGATTTTCTTTTTTCTTGTCACACAGGATCTCATGACACACGTTTTTACCTGAAAGTGGATCTAGCCAACAAGGGGCAATCCATCTTCAGCTCTGAATGGTTGTCTGCATCTGAAACGGTGTCTGGCTGGCTTGCAATTAATCTGCAACTGTGTAAAAGATACGTGTTAATTCGTTTTTATACATATTGATTTCTTTTTTCTGGATCAGTGTCTGGCTGGCTTGCAATTAATCTGCAACTGTGTTGACATTCTTTTTTGTCTTTCTTATTTTCAGGATCTCATGACCCACCTGACGCATCTTTTTACCTGAAAGTGGATCTTGCAATTAATCTGCAACTGTGTAACAGGTACGTGTTAAATCGTTTTTTATACATATATTGATTTTCTTTATTCTTGTCACACAGGAACTCATGACGCACCTTTTTACCTGAAAGTGGACCTGGCCAACAAGGGACAATCCATCTTCAGCTGCGAGTGGTTGTCTGCATCTGGAACGGTGTCTGGCTGGCTTGCAATTAATCTGCAACTGTATAACAGGTACGTGTTAATTCGGTTTATATACATAAATTGATTTTCTTTTTTCTTATCACACAGGATCTCATGACGCACCTTTTTACCTGAAAGTGGACCTGGCCAAAGAGGAGCAATCCATCTTCAGCTGTGAGAGGTTGCCTGCATCTGGAATGGTGTCTGACTGGCATTCTTTTCATATGCATCTGAGTTACAGGTAAGTGAACATTCAGTTTCTATACTTTTATTGACTTTCTTTTTTGTCTTTCTTATTTTCAGGATGTCATGACCCACCTGACGCATCTTTTTACCTGAAAGTGGATCTTGCAATTAATCTGCAACTGTGTAACAGGTAGGTGTTAATTCGGTTTTTATACATATATTGATTTTCTTTTTTCTTGTCACACAGGATCTCATGACGCACCTTTTTACCTGAAAGTGGACCTGGCCAACAAGGGGCAATCCATCTTCAGCTATGAGTGGTTGTCTGCATCTAGAACGGTGTCTGGCTGGCTTGCAATTAATCTGCAACTATGAAACAGGTACGTGTTAATTTGGTTTTTATACATATATTGATTTTCTTTTTTTTGTCACACAGGATCCCATCACGCACCTTTTTACCTGAAAGTGGATCTGGCAAACAAGGGTCAATCCATCTTCAGCTCTGAATGGTTGTCTGCATCTGGAACGGTGTCCGGCTGGCTTGCAATTAATCTGCAACTGTGTAAAAGATACGTGTTAATTCGTTTTTTATACATATTGATTTCTTTTTTTCTGGATCAGTGTCTGGCTGGCTTGCAATTAATCTGCAACTGTGTTGACATTCTTTTTTGTCTTTCTTATTTTCAGGATCTCAGGACCCACCTGACTGACCTTTTTACCTGAAAGTGGATCTTGCAATTAATCTGCAACTGTGTAGAAGGTACGTGTTAATTCGGTTTTTATACATATATTGATTTTCTTTTTTCTTGTCACAAAGGATCTCATGACGCACCATTTTACCTGAAAGTGGACCTGGCCAACAAGGGGCAATCCATCTTCAGCTACGAGTGGTTGTCTGCATCTGGAACGGTGTCTGGCTGGCTTGCAAATGATCTGCAACTGTGTAACAGGTACGTGTTAATTCAGTTTTTATACATATATTGATTTTCTTTTTTTTGTCACACAGGATCCCATCACGCACATTTTTACCTGAAAGTGGATCCGGCCAACAAGGGGCTATCCATGTCCAGCTGTGAGAGGTTGCCTGCATCTGGAATGGTGTCTGACTGGCTTTCTTTTCATCTGCATCTGAGTTACAGGTAAGTGAACATTCAGTTTCTATACTTATATTGACTTTCTTTTTTGTCTTTCTTATTTTCAGGATGTCATGACCCACCTGACGCATCTTTTTACCTGAAAGTGGATCTTGCAATTAATCTGCAACTGTGTAACAGGTACGTGTTAATTCATTTTTTATACATGTATTGATTTTCTTTTTTCTTGTCACAGAGGATCCCATCACGCACCTTTTTACCTGAAAGTGGATCTGGCCAACAAGGGGCAATCCATCTTCAGCTGTGAGTGGTTGTCTGCATCTGGAACGGTGTCTGGCTGGCTTGCAATTAATCTGCAACTGTTTTGACTTTATTTTTTGTCTTTCTTATTTTCAGGATCTCTGGACCCACCTGACTGACCTTTTTACCTGAAAGTGGATCTTGCAATTAATCTGCAACTGTGTAACAGGTACGTGTTAATTCGGTTTTTATACATATATTGATTTTCTTTTTTCTTGTCACAGAGGATCTCATGACGCACCTTTTTACCTGAAAGTGGACCTGGCCAACAAGGGGCAATCCATCTTCAGCTACGAGTGGTTGTCTGCTTCTGGAACGGTGTCTGGCTGGCTTGCAATTGATCTTCAACTGTGTAACAGGTACGTGTTAATTCAGTTTTTATACATACATTGATTTTCTTTTTTTTGTCACACAGGATCCCATCACGCACCTTTTTACCTGAAAGTTGATCCGGCCAACAAGGGGCTATCCATGTCCAGCTGTGAGAGGTTGCCTGCATCTGGAATGGTGTCTGACTGGCTTTCTTTTCATATGCATCTGAGTTACAGGTAAGTGAACATTCAGTTTCTATACTTTTATTGACTTTCTTTTTTGTCTTTCTTATTTTCAGGATGTCATGACCCACCTGACGCATCTTTTTACCTGAAAGTGGATCTTGCAATTAATCTGCAACTGTGTAACAGGTACGTGTTAATTCGGTTTTTATACATATATTGATTTTCTTTTTTCTTGTCACACAGGATCTCATGACGCACCTTTTTACCTGAAAGTGGACCTGGCCAACAAGGGGCAATCCATCTTCAGCTATGAGTGGTTGTCTGCATCTAGAACGGTGTCTGGCTGGCTTGCAATTAATCTGCAACTATGAAACAGGTACGTGTTAATTTGGTTTTTATACATATATTGATTTTCTTTTTTTTGTCACACAGGATCCCATCATGCACCTTTTTACCTGAAAGTGGATCTGGCAAACAAGGGTCAATCCATCTTCAGCACTGAATGGTTGTCTGCATCTGGAACGGTGTCCGGCTGGCTTGCAATTAATCTGCAACTGTGTAAAAGATACGTGTTAATTCGTTTTTTATACATATTGATTTCTTTTTTTCTGGATCAGTGTCTGGCTGGCTTGCAATTAATCTGCAACTGTGTTGACATTCTTTTTTGTCTTTCTTATTTTCAGGATCTCATGACCCACCTGACACATCTTTATACCTGAAAGTGGATCTTGCAATAAATCTGCAACTGTGTAACAGGTACGTGTTAAATCGTTTTTTATACATATATTGATTTTCTTTATTCTTGTCACACAGGAACTCATGACGCACCTTTTTACCTGAAAGTGGACCTGGCCAACAAGGGACAATCCATCTTCAGCTGCGAGTGGTTGTCTGCATCTGGAACGGTGTCTGGCTGGCTTGCAATTAATCTGCAACTGTATAACAGGTACGTGTTAATTCGGTTTATATACATAAATTGATTTTCTTTTTTCTTATCACACAGGATCTCATGACGCACCTTTTTACCTGAAAGTGGACCTGGCCAACAAGGAGCAATCCATCTTCAGCTATGAGTGGTTGTCTGCATCTGGAACGGTGTCTGGCTGGCTTGAAATTAATCTGCTACTGTGTAACAGGTACGTGTTAATTCAGTTTTTATACATATATTGATTTTCTTTTTTTTTGTCACACAGGATCCCGTCACGCACCTTTTTACCTGAAAGTGGATCCGGCCAACAAGGGGCTATCCATGTCCAGCTGTGAGAGGTTGCCTGCATCTGGAATGGTGTCTGACTGGCTTTCATTTCATCTGCAACTGAGTTACAGGTAAGTGAACATTCAGTTTCTATACTTATATTGACTTTCTTTTTTGTCTTTCTTATTTTCAGGATGTCATGACGCACCTGACACATCTTTTTACCTGAAAGTGGATCATGCAATTAATCTGCAACTGTGTAACAGGTACGTGTTAATTCGGTTTTTATACATATATTGATTTTCTTTTTTCTTCTCACACAGGATCTCATGACGCACCTTTTTACCTGAAAGTGGACCTGGCCAACAAGGGGCAATCCATCTTCAGCTATGAGTGGTTGTCTGCATCTAGAACGGTGTCTGGCTGGCTTGCAATTAATCTGCAACTGTGTAACAGGTACATGTTAATTCGGTTTTTATACATATATTGATTTTCTTTTTTTGTCACATAGGATCCCATCACGCACCTTTTTACCTGAAAAAGGATCTGGCCAACAAGGGGCAATCCATCTTCAGCTCTGAATGGTTGTCTGCATCTGGAACGGTGTCTGGCTGGCTTGCAATTAATCTGCAACTGTGTAAAAGATACGTGTTAATTAGTTTTTTATACATATTGATTTCTTTTTTCAGGATCAGTGTCTGGCTGGCTTGCAATTAATCTGCAACTGTGTTGACTTTTTTTTGTCTTTCTTATTTTCAGGATCTCATGACCCACCTGAATGACCTTTTTACCTGAAAGTGGATCTTGCAATTAATCTGCAACTGTGTAGAAGGTACGTGTTAATTCGGTTTTTATACATATATTGATTTTCTTTTTTTGTCACACAGGATCCCATCACGCACCTTTTTACCTGAAAAAGGATCTGGCCAACAAGGGGCAATCCATCTTCAGCTCTGAATGGTTGTCTGCATCTGGAACGGTGTCTGGCTGGCTTGCAATTAATTTACAACTATGTAAAAGATACTTGTTAATTAGTTTTTTATACATCTTAATTTCTTTTTTCTGGGTCAGTGTCTTGCTGGCTTGCAATTAATCTGCAACTGTGTTGACATTCTTTTTTGTCTTTCTTATTTTCTGGATGTCATGATGCACCTGAAGCATCTTTTTACCTGAAAGTGGATCTTGCAATTAATCTGCAACTGTGTAACAGGTACGTGTTAATTCGGATTTTATACATATATTGATTTTCTTTTTTCTTGTCACACAGGATCTCATGATGCACCTTTTTAAATGAAAGTGGACCTGGCCAACAAGGGGCAATCCATCTTCAGCTACGAGTGGTTGTCTGCATCTGGAACGGTGTCTGGCTGGCTTGAAATTAATCTGCAACTGTGTAACAGGTATGTGTTAATTCAGTTTTTATACATATATTGATTTTCTTTTTTTTTGTCACACAGAATCCCATCACGCACCTTTTTACCTGAAAGTGGATCCGGCCAACAAGTGGCTATCCATGTCCAGCTGTGAGAGGTTGCCTGCATCTGGAATGGTGTCTGACTGGCTTTCTTTTCATATGCATCTGAGTTACAGGTAAGTGAACATTCAGTTTCTATACTTTTATTGACTTTCTTTTTTGTCTTTCTTATTTTCAGGATGTCATGACCCACCTGACGCATCATTTTACCTGAAAGTGGATCTTGCAATTAATCTGCAACTGTGTAACAGGTACGTGTTAATTCGGTTTTTATACATATATTGATTTTCTTTTTTCTTGTCACACAGGATCTCATGACGCACCTTTTTACCTGAAAGTGGACCTGGCCAACAAGGGGCAATCCATCTTCAGCTATGAGTGGTTGTCTGCATCTAGAACGGTGTCTGGCTGGCTTGCAATTAATCTGCAACTATGAAACAGGTACGTGTTAATTTGGTTTTTATACATATATTGATTTTCTTTTTTTTGTCACACAGGATCCCATCACGCACCTTTTTACCTGAAAGTGGATCTGGCAAACAAGGGTCAATCCATCTTCAGCTCTGAATGGTTGTCTGCATCTGGAACGGTGTCCGGCTGGCTTGCAATTAATCTGCAACTGTGTAAAAGATACGTGTTAATTCGTTTTTTATACATATTGATTTATTTTTTTCTGGATCAGTGTCTGGCTGGCTTGCAATTAATCTGCAACTGTGTTGACATTCTTTTTTGTCTTTCTTATTTTCAGGATCTCATGACCCACCTGACGCATCTTTTTACCTGAAAGTGGATCTTGCAATTAATCTGCAACTGTGTAACATGTACGTGTTAAATCGTTTTTTATACATATATTGATTTTCTTTATTCTTGTCACACAGGAACTCATGACGCACCTTTTTACCTGAAAGTGGACCTGGCCAACAAGGGACAATCCATCTTCAGCTGCGAGTGGTTGTCTGCATCTGGAACGGTGTCTGGCTGGCTTGCAATTAATCTGCAACTGTGTAACAGGTACGTGTTAATTCGGATTTTATACATATATTGATTTTCTTTTTTCTTGTCACACAGGATCTCATGATGCACCTTTTTACCTGAAAGTGGACCTGGCCAACAAGGGGCAATCCATCTTCAGCTACGAGTGGTTGTCTGCATCTGGAACGGTGTCTGGCTGGCTTGAAAATAATCTGCAACTGTGTAACAGGTATGTGTTAATTCAGTTTTTATACATATATTAATTTTCTTTTTTTTTGTCACACAGGATCCCATCACGCACCTTTTTACCTGAAAGTGGATCCGGCCAACAAGTGGCTATCCATGTCCAGCTGTGAGAGGTTGCCTGCATCTGGAATGGTGTCTGACTGGCTTTCTTTTCATCTGTATCTGAGTTACAGGTAAGTGAACATTCAGATTCTTTACTTATATAAACTTTCTTTTTTGTCTTTCTTATTTTCAGGATGTCATGACCCACCTGACGCATCTTTTTACCTGAAAGTGGATTTTGCAATTAATCTGCAACTGTGTAACAGGTACGTGTTAATTCGGTTTTTGTACATATATTGAATTTCTTTTTTCTTGTCACACAGGATCTCATGACGCACCTTTTTCCTGAAAGGGGACCTGGCCAACAAGGGACAATCCATCTTCAGCTACGAGTGGTTGTCTGCATCTGGAACGGTGTCTGGCTGGCTTGCAATTAATCTGCAACTGTGTAACAGGTATGTGTTAATTCGGTTTTTATACATATATTGATTTTCTTTTTTCTTGTCACACAGGATCTCATGACACACCTTTTTACCTGAAAGTGGACCTGGCCAACAAGGGGCAATCCATCTTCAGCTACGAGTGGTTGTCTGCATCTGGAACGGTGTCTGGCTGGCTTGCAATTAATCTGCAACTGTGTTGACTTTCTTTTTTGTCTTTCTTATTTTCAGGATCTCATGACCCACCTGACGCACCTTTTTACCTGAAAGTGGATCTGGCCAACAAGGGGCAATCCATCTTCAGCTCTGAATGGTTGTCTGCATCTGGAACGGTGTCTGGCTGGCTTGCAATTAATCTGCAACTGTGTAAAAGATACGTGTTAATTCGTTTTTTATACATATTGATTTCTTTTTTCAGGGTCAGTGTCTGGCTGGCTTGCAATTAATCTGCAACTGTGTTGACTTTTTTTTGTCTTTCTTATTTTCAGGATCTCAGGACCCACCTGACTGACCTTTTTACCTGAAAGTGGATCTTGCAATTAATCTGCAACTGTGTAGAAGGTACGTGTTAATTCGGTTTTTATACATATATTGATTTTCTTTTTTCTTGTCACACAGGATCTCATGACGCACCTTTTACCTGAAAGTGGACCTGGCCAACAAGGGGCAATCCATGTCCAGCTGTGAGAGGTTGCCTGCATCTGGAATGATGTCTGACTGGCTTTCTTTTCATCTGCAACTGAGTTACAGGTAAGTGAACATTAAGTTTCTATACCTATATTGAATTTCTTTTTTGTCTTTCTTTATTTTCAGGATGTCATGACTCATCTGACGCACCTTTTTACCAGAAAGTGGATCTGGCCAACAAGAGGCAATCCATCTTCAGCGGTGAGTGGTTGTCTGCATCTGGAACGGTGTCTGGCTGAATTGGAATTAATCTGCAACTGTGTAAAAGATACGTGTTAATTTGATTTTTATACATATTGATTTCTTTTTTCTGGATCAGTGTCTGGCTGGCTTGCAATTAATCTGCAACTGTGTTGACTTTCTTTTTTGTCTTTCTTATTTTCAGGATCTCATGACCGACCTGACACACCTTTTTACCTGAAAGTGGATCTGGCCAACAAGGGGCAATCCATCTTCAGCTGTGAGTGGTTGTCTGCATCTGGAACGGTGTCTGGCTGGCTTGCAATTAATCTGCAACTGTGTAACAGGTACGTGTTCATTCGGTTTTTATACGTATATTTAATTCCTTTTTTTTTGTCACACAGGATTCCATCACGCACCTTTTTACCTGAAAGTGGATCCGGCCAACAAGGGGCTATCCATGTCCAGCTGTGAGACGTTGCCTGCATCTGGAATGGTGTCTGACTGGCTTTCTTTTCATCTGCAACTGAGTTACGGGTAAGTGAACATTCAGTTTCTATACTTATATTGACTTTCTTTTTTGTCTTTCTTATTTTCAGGATGTCATGACCCACCTGATGCATCTTTTTACCTGAAAGTGGATCTTGCAATTAATCTGCAACTGTGTAACAGGTACGTGTTAATTCGGTTTTTATACATATATTGATTTTCTTTTTTCTTGTCACACAGGATCTCATGACGCACCTTTTTACCTGAAAGTGGACCTGGCCAACAAGGGGCAATCCATCTTCAGCTCTGAATGGTTGTCTGCATCTGGAACGGTGTCTGGCTGGCTTGCAATTAATCTGCAACTGTGTAAAAGATACGTGTTAATTCGTTTTTTATACATATTGATTTCTTTTTTTCTGGATCACTGTCTGGCTGGCTTGCAACTAATCTGCAACTGTGTTGACATTCTTTTTTGTCTTTCTTATATTCAGGATCTCATGACCCACCTGACGCATCTTTTTACCTGAAAGTGGATCTTGCAATTAATCTGCAACTGTGTAACAGGTACGCGTTAAATCGTTTTTTATACATATAATGATTTTCTTTATTCTTGTCACACAGGATCTCATGACACACCTTTTTACCTGAAAGTGGACCTGGCCAACAAGGGGCAATCCATCTTCAGCTACGAGTGGTTGTCTGCATCTGGAACGGTGTCTGGCTGGCTTGCAATTAATCTGCAACTGTGTTGACTTTCTTTTTTGTCTTTCTTATTTTCAGGATCTCTTGACCCACCTGACGCACCTTTTTACCTGAAAGTGGATCTGGCCAACAAGGGGCAATCCATCTTCAGCTCTGAATGGTTGTCTGCATCTGGAACGGTGTCTGGCTGGCTTGCAATTAATCTGCAACTGTGTAAAAGATACGTGTTAATTCGTTTTTTATACATATTGATTTCTTTTTTCAGGGTCAGTGTCTGGCTGACTTGCAATTAATCTGCAACTGTGTTGACTTTTTTTTGTCTTTCTTATTTTCAGGATCTCAGGACCCAAATGACTGACCTTTTTACCTGAAAGTGGATCTTGCAATTAATCTGCAACTGTGTAGAAGGTACGTGTTAATTCGGTTTTTATACATATATTGATTTTCTTTTTTCTTGTCACACAGGATCTCATGACGCACCTTTTACCTGAAAGTGGACCTGGCCAACAAGGGGCAATCCATGTCCAGCTGTGAGAGGTTGCCTGCATCTGGAATGATGTCTGACTGGCTTTCTTTTCATCTGCAACTGAGTTACAGGTAAGTGAACATTAAGTTTCTATACCTATATTGAATTTCTTTTTTGTCTTTCTTTATTTTCAGGATGTCATGACTCATCTGACGCACCTTTTTACCAGAAAGTGGATCTGGCCAACAAGAGGCAATCCATCTTCAGCGGTGAGTGGTTGTCTGCATCTGGAACGGTGTCTGGCTGGATTGGAATTAATCTGCAACTGTGTAAAAGATACGTGTTAATTTGTTTTTTATACATATTGATTTCTTTTTTCTGGATCAGTGTCTGGCTGGCTTGCAATTAATCTGCAACTGTGTAACAGGTACGTGTTAATTCGGTTTTTATACATATATTGATTTTCTTTTTTCTTGTCATACAGGATCTCATGACGCACCTTTTTACCTGAAAGTGGACCTGGCCAACAAGGGACAATCCATCTTCAGCTACGAGTGGTTGTCTGCATCTGGAACGGTGTCTGGCTGGCTTGCAATTAATCTGCAACTGTGTAACAGGTATGTGTTAATTCAGTTTTTATACATATATTGATTTTCTTTTTTCTTGTCACACAAGATCCCATCACGCACCTTTTTGCCTGAAAGTGGATCCAGCCAACAAGGGGCTATCCATGTCCAGCTGTGAGAGGTTGCCTGCATCTGGAATGGTGTCTGACTGGCTTTCTTTTCATCTGCATCTGAGTTACAGGTAAGTGAACATTCAGTTTCTATACTTATATTGACTTTCTTTTTTGTCTTTCTTATTTTCAGGATGTCATGACCCACCTGACGCATCTTTTTACCTGAAAGTGGATCTTGCAATTAATCTGCAACTGTGTAACAGGTACGTGTTAATTTGGTTTTTATACATATATTGATTTTCTTTTTTCTTCTCACAGAGGATCTCATGACGCACCTTTTTACCTGAAAGTGGACCTGGCCAACAAGGGTAGCAATCCATCTTCAGCTACGAGTGGTTGCCTGCATCTGGAACGGTGTCTGGCTGGCTTGCAATTAATCTGCAACTGTGTAACAGGTATGTGTTAATTCAGTTTTTATACATATATTGATTTTCTTTTTTTTGTCACACAGGATCACATCATGCACCTTTTTACCTGAAAGTGGATCCGGCCAACAAGGGGCTATCCATGTCCAGCTGTGAGAGGTTGCCTGCATCTGGAATGGTGTCTGACTGGCTTTCTTTTCATCTGCATCTGAGTTACAGGTAAGTGAACATTCAGTTTCTATACTTATATTGACTTTCTTTTTTGTCTTTCTTATTTTCAGGATGTCATGACCCACCTGACGCATCTTTTTACCTGAAAGTGGATCTTGCAATTAATCTGCAACTGTGTAACAGGTACGTGTTAATTTGGTTTTTATACATATATTGATTTTCTTTTTTCTTCTCACAGAGGATCTCATGACGCACCTTTTTACCTGAAAGTGGACCTGGCCAACAAGGGTAGCAATCCATCTTCAGCTACGAGTGGTTGTCTGCATCTGGAACGGTGTCTGGCTGGCTTGCAATTAATCTGCAACTGTGTAACAGGTACGTGTTAATTCAGTTTTTATACATATATTGATTTTCTTTTTTTTTGTCACACAGGATCCCATCACGCACCTTTTTACCTGAAAGTGGACCTGGCCAACAAGGGGCAATCCATCTTCAGCTACGAGTGGTTGTCTGCATCTGGAACGGTGTCTGGCTGGCTTGCAATTAATCTGCAACTGTGTAACAGGTATGTGTTAATTCAGTTTTTATACATATATTGATTTTCTTTTTTCTTGTCACACAGGATCCCATCACGCACCTTTTTGCCTGAAAGTGGATCCAGCCAACAAGGGGCTATCCATGTCCAGCTGTGAGAGGTTGCCTGCATCTGGAATGGTGTCTGACTGGCTTTCTTTTCATCTGCATCTGAGTTACAGGTAAGTGAACATTCAGTTTCTATACTTATATTGACTTTCTTTTTTGTCTTTCTTATTTTCAGGATGTCATGACCCACCTGACGCATCTTTTTACCTGAAAGTGGATCTTGCAATTAATCTGCAACTGTGTAACAGGTACGTGTTAATTCGGTTTTTATACATATAATGATTTTCTTTTTTCTTGTCACAGAGGATCTCATGACGCACCTTTTTACCTGAAAGTGGACCTGGCCAACAAGGGGCAATCCATCTTCAGCTCTGAATGGTTGTCTGTATGTGGAACGGTGTCTGGCTGGCTTGCAATTAATCTGCAACTGTGTAACAGGTACGTGTTAATTCGGTCATTATACATATATTGATTTTCTTTTTTTGTCACACAGGATCCCATTACGCACCTTTTTACCTGAAAGTGGATCTAGCCAACAAGGGGCAATCCATCTTCAGCTCTGAATGGTTGTCTGCATCTGGAACGGTGTCTGGCTGGCTTGCAAATTATCTGCAACTGTGTAAAAGATACGTGTTAATTCGTTTTTATACATATTGATTTCTTTTTTCTGGATCAGTGTCTGGCTGGCTTGCAATTAATCTGCAACTGTGTTGACATTCTTTTTTTTGTCTTTCTTATTTTCAGGATCTCATGACCCACCTGACGCATCTTTTTACCTGAAAATGGATCTTGCAATTAATCTGCAACTGTGTAACAGGTACGTGTTAATTTGGTTTTTATACATATATTGATTTTCTTTTTTCTTGTCACAGAGGATCTCATGACGCACCTTTTTACCTGAAAGTGGACCTGGCCAACAAGGGTAGCAATCCATCTTCAGCTACGAGTGGTTGTCTGCATCTGGAACGGTGTCTGGCTGGCTTGCAATTAACCTGCAACTGTGTAACAGGTACGTGTTAATTCGGTTTTTATGCATATATTGATTTTCTTTTTTCTTGTCACACAGGATCTCATGACGCACCTTTTTACCTGAAAGTGGACCTGGCCAACAAGGGACAATCCATCTTCAGCTACGAGTGGTTGTCTGCATCTGGAACGGTGTCTGACTGGCTTGCAATTAATCTGCAACTGTGTTGACATTCTTTTTTTGTCTTTCTTATTTTCAGGATCTCATGACCCACTTGACGCATCTTTTTACCTGAAAGTGGATCTTGCAATTAATCTGCAACTGTGTAACAGGTACGTGTTAATTCGGTTTTTATACATATAATGATTTTCTTTTTTCTTGTCACAGAGGATCTCATGACGCACCTTTTTACCTGAAAGTGGACCTGGCCAACAAGGGGCAATCCATCTTCAGCTCTGAATGGTTGTCTGTATGTGGAACGGTGTCTGGCTGGCTTGCAATTAATCTGCAACTGTGTAACAGGTACGTGTTAATTCGGTCATTATACATATATTGATTTTCTTTTTTTGTCACACAGGATCCCATCACGCACCTTTTTACCTGAAAGTGGATCTAGCCAACAAGGGGCAATCCATCTTCAGCTCTGAATGGTTGTCTGCATCTGGAACGGTGTCTGGCTGGCTTGCAATTAATCTGCAACTGTGTAACAGGTACGTGTTAATTCGGTCATTATACATATATTGATTTTCTTTTTTTGTCACACAGGATCCCATCACGCACCTTTTTACCTGAAAGTGGATCTAGCCAACAAGGGGCAATCCATCTTCAGCTCTGAATGGTTGTCTGCATCTGGAACGGTGTCTGGCTGGCTTGCAATTAATCTGCAACTGTGTAACAGGTACGTGTTAATTTGGTTTTTATACATATATTGATTTTCTTTTTTCTTCTCACAGAGGATCTCATGACGCACCTTTTTACCTGAAAGTGGACCTGGCCAACAAGGGTAGCAATCCATCTTCAGCTACGAGTGGTTGTCTGCATCTGGAACGGTGTCTGGCTGGCTTGCAATTAATCTGCAACTGTGTAACAGGTACGTGTTAATTCAGTTTTTATACATATATTGATTTTCTTTTTTTTTGTCACACAGGATCCCATCACGCACCTTTTTACCTGAAAGTGGACCTGGCCAACAAGGGGCAATCCATCTTCAGCTACGAGTGGTTGTCTGCATCTGGAACGGTGTCTGGCTGGCTTGCAATTAATCTGCAACTGTGTAACAGGTATGTGTTAATTCAGTTTTTATACATATATTGATTTTCTTTTTTCTTGTCACACAGGATCCCATCACGCACCTTTTTACCTGAAAGTTGATCCGGCCAACAAGGGGCTATCCATGTCCACCTGTGAGAGGTTGCCTGCATCTGGAATGGTGTCTGACTGGCTTTCTTTTCATCTGCATCTGAGTTACAGGTAAGTGAACATTCAGTTTCTTTACTTATATTGACTTTCTTTTTTGTCTTTCTTATTTTCAGGATGTCATGACCCACCTGACGCATCTTTTTACCTGAAAGTGGATCTTGCAATTAATCTGCAACTGTGTAACAGGTACGTGTTAATTCGGTTTTTATACATATATTGATTTTCTTTTTTCTTCTCACAGAGCATCTCATGACGCACCTTTTTACCTGAAAGTGGACCTGGCCAACAAGGGGCAATCCATCTTCAGCTACGAGTGGTTGCCTGCATCTGGAACGGTGTCTGGCTGGCTTGCAATTAATCTGCAACTGTGTAACAGGTACGTGTTAATTCAGTTTTTATACATATATTGATTTTCTTTTTTTTTGTCACACAGGATCCCATCACGCACCTTTTTACCTGAAAGTTGATCCGGCCAACAAGGGGCTATCCATGTCCACCTGTGAGAGGTTGCCTGCATCTGGAATAGTGTCTGACTGGCTTTCTTTTCATCTGCATCTGAGTTACAGGTAAGTGAACATTCAGTTTCTTTACTTATATTGACTTTCTTTTTTGTCTTTCTTATTTTCAGGATGTCATGACCCACCTGACGCATCTTTTTACCTGAAAGTGGATCTTGCAATTAATCTGCAACTGTGTAACAGGTACGTGTTAATTCGGTTTTTATACATATATTGATTTTCTTTTTTCTTCTCACAGAGGATCTCATGACGCACCTTTTTACCTGAAAGTGGACCTGGCCAACAAGGGTAGCAATCCATCTTCAGCTACGAGTGGTTGTCTGCATCTGGAACGGTGTCTGGCTGGCTTGCAATTAATCTGCAACTGTGTAACAGGTACGTGTTAATTCGTTTTTTATACATATATTGATTTTCTTTTTTCTTGTCATACAGGATCTCATGACGCACCTTTTTACCTGAAAATGGACCTAGCCAACAAGGGACAATCCATCTTCAGCTACGAGTGGTTGTCTGCATCTGGAACGGTGTCTGGCTGGCTTGCAATTAATCTGCAACTGTGTAACAGGTATGTGTTAATTCAGTTTTTATACATATATTGATTTTCTTTTTTCTTGTCACACAGGATCCCATCACGCACTTTTTTGCCTGAAAGTGGATCCAGCCAACAAGGGGCTATCCATGTCCAGCTGTGAGAGGTTGCCTGCATCTGGAATGGTGTCTGACTGGCTTTCTTTTCATCTGCATCTGAGTTACAGGTAAGTGAACATTCAGTTTCTATACTTATATTGACTTTCTATTTTGTCTTTCTTATTTTCAGGATGTCATGACCCACCTGACGCATCTTTTTACCTGAAAGTGGATCTTGCAATTAATCTGCAACTGTGTAACAGGTACGTGTTAATTTGGTTTTTATACATATATTGATTTTCTTTTTTCTTCTCACAGAGGATCTCATGACGCACCTATTTACCTGAAAGTGGACCTGGCCAACAAGGGTAGCAATCCATCTTCAGCTACGAGTGGTTGTCTGCATCTGGAACAGTGTCTGGCTGGCTTGCAATTAATCTGCAACTGTGTAACAGGTACGTGTTAATTCGTTTTTTATACATATATTGATTTTCTTTTTTCTTGTCACACAGGATCTCATGACGCACCTTTTTACCTGAAAGTGGACCTGGCCAACAAGGGACAATCCATCTTCAGCTACGAGTTGTTGTCTGCATCTGGAACGGTGTCTGGCTGGCTTGCAATTGATCTGCAACTGTGTAACAGGTACGTGTTAATTCAGTTTTTATACATATATTGATTTTCTTTTTTCTTGTCACACAGGATCCCATCACGCACCTTTTTACCTGAAAGTGGATCCAGCCAACAAGGGGCAATCCATCTTTAGCTATGAGTGGTTGTCTGCATCTAGAACGGTGTCTGGCTGACTTGCAATTAATCTGCAACTGTGTAACAGGTACGTGTTAATTCGGTTTTTATACATATATTAATTTTCTTTTTTTTGTCACACAGAATCCCATCATGCACCTTTTTACCTGAAAGTGGATCTGGCCAACAAGGGGCAATCCATCTTCAGCTCTGAATGGTTGTCTGTATCTGGAACGGCATCTGGCTGGCTTGCAATTAATCTGCAACTGTGTAAAAGATACGTGTTAATTCGTTTTTATACATATTGATTTCTTTTTTCTGGATCAGTGTCTGGGTGGCTTGCAATTAATCTGCAACTGTGTTGACATTCTTTTTTGTCTTTCTTATTTTCAGGATCTCATGACCCACCTGACTGACCTTTTTACCTGAAAGTGGATCTTGCAATTAATCTGCAACTGTGTAAAAGGTACGTGTTAATTCGGTTTTTATGCATATATTGATTTTCTTTTTTCTTGTCACACAGGATCTCATGACGCACCTTTTTACCTGAAAGTGGATCTGGCCAAGAAGGGGCAATCCATCTTCAGCTGCGAGTGGTTTTCTGCATCTGGAAAGGTGTCTGGCTGGCTTGCAATTAATCTGCAACTGTGTAACAGGTACGTGTTAATTCGGTTTTTCTACATATATTGATTTTCTTTTTTTTGTCACACAGGATCCCATCACGCACCGTTTTACCTGAAAGTGGATCTGGCCAACAAGGGGCAATCCATCTTCAGCTCTGAATGGTTGTCTGCATCTGGAACGGTGTCTGGCTGGCTTGCAATTAGTCTGCAACTGTGTAAAAGATACGTGTTAATTCATTTTTTATACATATTGATTTCTTTTTTCTGGATCAGTGTCTGGCTGGCTTGCAATTAATCTGCAACTGTGTTGACATTCTTTTTTGTCTTTCTTATTTTCAGGATCTCATGACCCACCTGACGCATCTTTTTACCTGAAAGTGGATCTTGCAATTAATCTGCAACTGTGTAACAGGTACGTGTTAAATCGTTTTTTATACATATAATGATTTTCTTTTTTCTTGTCACAGAGCATCTCATGACGCACCTTTTTACCTGAAAGTGGACCTGGCCAACAAGGGGCAATCCATCTTCAGCTACGAGTGGTTGTCTGCATCTGGAACGGTGTCTGGCTGGCTTGCAAATGATCTGCAACTGTGTAACAGGTACGTGTTAATTCAGTTTTTATACATATATTGATTTTCTTTTTTTTTGTCACACAGGATCACATCATGCACCTTTTTACCTGAAAGTGGATCCGGCCAACAAGGGGCTATCCATGTCCAGCTTTGAGAGGTTGCCTGCATCTGGAATGGTGTCTGACTGGCTTTCTTTTCATCTGCATCTGAGTTACAGGTAAGTGAACATTCAGTTTCTATACTTATATTGACTTTCTTTTTTGTCTTTCTTATTTTCAGGATGTCATGACCCACCTGACGCATCTTTTTACCTGAAAGTGGATCTTGCAATTAATCTGCAACTGTGTAACAGGTACGTGTTAATTTGGTTTTTATACATATATTGATTTTCTTTTTTCTTCTCACAGAGGATCTCATGACGCACCTTTTTACCTGAAAGTGGACCTGGCCAACAAGGGTAGCAATCCATCTTCAGCTACGAGTGGTTGTCTGCATCTGGAACGGTGTCCGGCTGGCTTGCAATTGATCTGCAACTGTGTAACAGGTACGTGTTAATTCAGTTTTTATACATATATTGATTTTCTTTTTTCTTGTCACACATGATCCCATCACGCACCTTTTTACCTGAAAGTGGATCCAGCCAACAAGGGGCAATCCATCTTCAGCTATGAGTGGTTGTCTGCATCTAGAACGGTGTCTGGCTGACTTGCAATTAATCTGCAACTGTGTAACAGGTACGAGTTAATTCGGTTTTTATACATATATTAATTTTCTTTTTTTTGTCACACAGAATCCCATCATGCACCTTTTTACCTGAAAGTGGATCTGGCCAACAAGGGGCAATCCATCTTCAGCTCTGAATGGTTGTCTGTATCTGGAACGGCATCTGGCTGGCTTGCAATTAATCTGCAACTGTGTAAAAGATACGTGTTAATTCGTTTTTATACATATTGATTTCTTTTTTCTGGATCAGTGTCTGGGTGGCTTGCAATTAATCTGCAACTGTGTTGACATTCTTTTTTGTCTTTCTTATTTTCAGGATCTCGTGACCCACCTGACTGACCTTTTTACCTGAAAGTGGATCTTGCAATTAATCTGCAACTGTGTAAAAGGTACGTGTTAATTCGGTTTTTATGCATATATTGATTTTCTTTTTTCTTGTCACACAGGATCTCATGACGCACCTTTTTACCTGAAAGTGGATCTGGCCAAGAAGGGGCAATCCATCTTCAGCTGCGAGTGGTTTTCTGCATCTGGAAAGGTGTCTGGCTGGCTTGCAATTAATCTGCAACTGTGTAACAGGTACGTGTTAATTCAGTTTTTATACATATATTGATTTTCTTTTTTCTTGTCACACAGGATCCCATCACGCACCTTTTTACCTGAAAGTGGATCCAGCCAACAAGGGGCAATCCATCTTCAGCTATGAATGGTTGTCTGCATCTAGAACGGTGTCTGGCTGGCTTGCAATTAATCTGCAACTGTGTAACAGGTACGTGTTAATTCAGTTTTTATACATATATTGATTTTCTTTTTTTTTGTCACACAGGATCCCATCACGCACCTTTTTGCCTGAAAGTGGATCCAGCCAACAAGGGGCTATCCATGTCCAGCTGTGAGAGGTTGCCTGCATCTTGAATGGTCTCTGACTGGCTTTCTTTTCATCTGCATCTGAGTTACAGGTAAGTGAACATTCAGTTTCTATACTTATATTGACTTTCTATTTTGTCTTTCTTATTTTCAGGATGTCATGACCCACCTGACGCATCTTTTTACCTGAAAGTGGATCTTGCAATTAATCTGCAACTGTGTAACAGGTACGTGTTAATTTGGTTTTTATACATATATTGATTTTCTTTTTTCTTGTCACAGAGGATCTCATGACGCACCTTTTTACCTGAAAGTGGACCTGGCCAACAAGGGTAGCAATCCATCTTCAGCTACGAGTGGTTGTCTGCATCTGGAACGGTGTCTGGCTGGCTTGCAATTAACCTGCAACTGTGTAACAGGTACGTGTTAATTCGGTTTTTATGCATATATTGATTTTCTTTTTTCTTGTCACACAGGATCTCATGACGCACCTTTTTACCTGAAAGTGGACCTGGCCAACAAGGGACAATCCATCTTCAGCTACGAGTGGTTGTCTGCATCTGGAACGGTGTCTGACTGGCTTGCAATTAATCTGCAACTGTGTTGACATTCTTTTTTTGTCTTTCTTATTTTCAGGATCTCATGACCCACTTGACGCATCTTTTTACCTGAAAGTGGATCTTGCAATTAATCTGCAACTGTGTAACAGGTACGTGTTAATTCGGTTTTTATACATATAATGATTTTCTTTTTTCTTGTCACAGAGGATCTCATGACGCACCTTTTTACCTGAAAGTGGACCTGGCCAACAAGGGGCAATCCATCTTCAGCTCTGAATGGTTGTCTGTATGTGGAACGGTGTCTGGCTGGCTTGCAATTAATCTGCAACTGTGTAACAGGTACGTGTTAATTCGGTCATTATACATATATTGATTTTCTTTTTTTGTCACACAGGATCCCATCACGCACCTTTTTACCTGAAAGTGGATCTAGCCAACAAGGGGCAATCCATCTTCAGCTCTGAATGGTTGTCTGCATCTGGAACGGTGTCTGGCTGGCTTGCAATTAATCTGCAACTGTTTAACAGGTACGTGTTAATTCGGTCATTATACATATATTGATTTTCTTTTTTTGTCACACAGGATCCCATCACGCACCTTTTTACCTGAAAGTGGATCTAGCTAACAAGGGGCAATCCATCTTCAGCTCTGAATGGTTGTCTGCATCTGGAACGGTGTCTGGCTGGCTTGCAATTAATCTGCAACTGTGTAACAGGTACGTGTTAATTTGGTTTTTATACATATATTGATTTTCTTTTTTCTTCTCACAGAGGATCTCATGACGCACCTTTTTACCTGAAAGTGGACCTGGCCAACAAGGGTAGCAATCCATCTTCAGCTACGAGTGGTTGTCTGCATCTGGAACGGTGTCTGGCTGGCTTGCAATTAATCTGCAACTGTGTAACAGGTACGTGTTAATTCAGTTTTTATACATATATTGATTTTCTTTTTTTTTGTCACACAGGATCCCATCACGCACCTTTTTACCTGAAAGTGGACCTGGCCAACAAGGGGCAATCCATCTTCAGCTACGAGTGGTTGTCTGCATCTGGAACGGTGTCTGGCTGGCTTGCAATTAATCTGCAACTGTGTAACAGGTATGTGTTAATTCAGTTTTTATACATATATTGATTTTCTTTTTTCTTGTCACACAGGATCCCATCACGCACCTTTTTACCTGAAAGTTGATCCGGCCAACAAGGGGCTATCCATGTCCACCTGTGAGAGGTTGCCTGCATCTGGAATGGTGTCTGACTGGCTTTCTTTTCATCTGCATCTGAGTTACAGGTAAGTGAACATTCAGTTTCTTTACTTATATTGACTTTCTTTTTTGTCTTTCTTATTTTCAGGATGTCATGACCCACCTGACGCATCTTTTTACCTGAAAGTGGATCTTGCAATTAATCTGCAACTGTGTAACAGGTACGTGTTAATTCGGTTTTTATACATATATTGATTTTCTTTTTTCTTCTCACAGAGCATCTCATGACGCACCTTTTTACCTGAAAGTGGACCTGGCCAACAAGGGGCAATCCATCTTCAGCTACGAGTGGTTGTCTGCATCTGGAACGGTGTCTGGCTGGCTTGCAAATTATCTGCAACTGTGTAAAAGATACGTGTTAATTCGTTTTTATACATATTGATTTCTTTTTTCTGGATCAGTGTCTGGCTGGCTTGCAATTAATCTGCAACTGTGTTGACATTCTTTTTTTGTCTTTCTTATTTTCAGGATCTCATGACCCACCTGACGCATCTTTTTACCTGAAAGTGGATCTTGCAATTAATCTGCAACTGTGTAACAGGTACGTGTTAAATCGTTTTTTATACATATAATGATTTTCTTTTTTCTTGTCACAGAGCATCTCATGACGCACCTTTTTACCTGAAAGTGGACCTGGCCAACAAGGGGCAATCCATCTTCAGCTACGAGTGGTTGTCTGCATCTGGAACGGTGTCTGGCTGGCTTGCAAATGATCTGCAACTGTGTAACAGGTACGTGTTAATTCAGTTTTTATACATATATTGATTTTCTTTTTTTTTGTCACACAGGATCACATCATGCACCTTTTTACCTGAAAGTGGATCCGGCCAACAAGGGGCTATCCATGTCCAGCTGTGAGAGGTTGCCTGCATCTGGAATGGTGTCTGACTGGCTTTCTTTTCATCTGCATCTGAGTTACAGGTAAGTGAACATTCAGTTTCTATACTTATATTGACTTTCTTTTTTGTCTTTCTTATTTTCAGGATGTCATGACCCACCTGACGCATCTTTTTACCTGAAAGTGGATCTTGCAATTAATCTGCAACTGTGTAACAGGTACGTGTTAATTTGGTTTTTATACATATATTGATTTTCTTTTTTCTTCTCACAGAGGATCTCATGACGCACCTTTTTACCTGAAAGTGGACCTGGCCAACAAGGGTAGCAATCCATCTTCAGCTACGAGTGGTTGTCTGCATCTGGAACAGTGTCTGGCTGGCTTGCAATTAATCTGCAACTGTGTAACAGGTACGTGTTAATTCGTTTTTTATACATATATTGATTTTCTTTTTTCTTGTCACACAGGATCTCATGACGCACCTTTTTACCTGAAAGTGGACCTGGCCAACAAGGGACAATCCATCTTCAGCTACGAGTTGTTGTCTGTATCTGGAACGGCATCTGGCTGGCTTGCAATTAATCTGCAACTGTGTAAAAGATACGTGTTAATTCGTTTTTATACATATTGATTTCTTTTTTCTGGATCAGTGTCTGGGTGGCTTGCAATTAATCTGCAACTGTGTTGACATTCTTTTTTGTCTTTCTTATTTTCAGGATCTCATGACCCACCTGACTGACCTTTTTACCTGAAAGTGGATCTTGCAATTAATCTGCAACTGTGTAAAAGGTACGTGTTAATTCGGTTTTTATGCATATATTGATTTTCTTTTTTCTTGTCACACAGGATCTCATGACGCACCTTTTTACCTGAAAGTGGATCTGGCCAAGAAGGGGCAATCCATCTTCAGCTACGAGTGGTTTTCTGCATCTGGAAAGGTGTCTGGCTGGCTTGCAATTAATCTGCAACTGTGTAACAGGTACGTGTTAATTCGGTTTTTCTACATATATTGATTTTCTTTTTTTTGTCACACAGGATCCCATCACGCACCGTTTTACCTGAAAGTGGATCTGGCCAACAAGGGGCAATCCATCTTCAGCTCTGAATGGTTGTCTGCATCTGGAACGGTGTCTGGCTGGCTTGCAATTAGTCTGCAACTGTGTAAAAGATACGTGTTAATTCATTTTTTTATACATATTGATTTCTTTTTTCTGGATCAGTGTCTGGCTGGCTTGCAATTAATCTGCAACTGTGTTGACATTCTTTTTTGTCTTTCTTATTTTCAGGATCTCATGACCCACCTGACGCATCTTTTTACCTCAAAGTGGATCTTGCAATTAATCTGCAACTGTGTAACAGGTACGTGTTAAATCGTTTTTTATACATATAATGATTTTCTTTTTTCTTGTCACAGAGCATCTCATGACGCACCTTTTTACCTGAAAGTGGACCTGGCCAACAAGGGGCAATCCATCTTCAGCTACGAGTGGTTGTCTGCATCTGGAACGGTGTCTGGCTGGCTTGCAAATGATCTGCAACTGTGTAACAGGTACGTGTTAATTCAGTTTTTATACATATATTGATTTTCTTTTTTTTTGTCACACAGGATCACATCATGCACCTTTTTACCTGAAAGTGGATCCGGCCAACAAGGGGCTATCCATGTCCAGCTGTGAGAGGTTGCCTGCATCTGGAATGGTGTCTGACTGGCTTTCTTTTCATCTGCATCTGAGTTACAGGTAAGTGAACATTCAGTTTCTATACTTATATTGACTTTCTTTTTTTTCTTTCTTATTTTCAGGATGTCATGACCCACCTGACGCATCTTTTTACCTGAAAGTGGATCTTGCAATTAATCTGCAACTGTGTAACAGGTACGTGTTAATTTGGTTTTTATACATATATTGATTTTCTTTTTTCTTCTCACAGAGGATCTCATGACGCACCTTTTTACCTGAAAGTGGACCTGGCCAACAAGGGTAGCAATCCATCTTCAGCTACGAGTGGTTGTCTGCATCTGGAACGGTGTCTGGCTGGCTTGCAATTAATCTGCAACTGTGTAACAGGTACGTGTTAATTCGGTTTTTATACATATATTAATTTTCTTTTTTTTGTCACACAGAATCCCATCATGCACCTTTTTACCTGAAAGTGGATCTGGCCAACAAGGGGCAATCCATCTTCAGCTACGAGTTGTTGTCTGCATCTGGAACGGTGTCTGGCTGGCTTGCAATTGATCTGCAACTGTGTAACAGGTACGTGTTAATTCAGTTTTTATACATATATTGATTTTCTTTTTTCTTGTCACACAGGATCCCATCATGCACCTTTTTACCTGAAAGTGGATCCAGCCAACAAGGGGAAATCCATCTTCAGCTATGAGTGGTTGTCTGCATCTAGAACGGTGTCTGGCTGACTTGCAATTAATCTGCAACTGTGTAACAGGTACGTGTTAATTCGGTTTTTATACATATATTAATTTTCTTTTTTTTGTCACACAGAATCCCATCATGCACCTTTTTACCTGAAAGTGGATCTGGCCAACAAGGGGCAATCCATCTTCAGCTCTGAATGGTTGTCTGTATCTGGAACGGCATCTGGCTGGCTTGCAATTAATCTGCAACTGTGTAAAAGATACGTGTTAATTCGTTTTTATACATATTGATTTCTTTTTTCTGGATCAGTGTCTGGGTGGCTTGCAATTAATCTGCAACTGTGTTGACATTCTTTTTTGTCTTTCTTATTTTCAGGATCTCATGACCCACCTGACTGACCTTTTTACCTGAAAGTGGATCTTGCAATTAATCTGCAACTGTGTAAAAGGTACGTGTTAATTCGGTTTTTATGCATATATTGATTTTCTTTTTTCTTGTCACACAGGATCTCATGACGCACCTTTTTACCTGAAAGTGGATCTGGCCAAGAAGGGGCAATCCATCTTCAGCTGCGAGTGGTTTTCTGCATCTGGAAAGGTGTCTGGCTGGCTTGCAATTAATCTGCAACTGTGTAACAGGTACGTGTTAATTCGGTTTTTCTACATATATTGATTTTCTTTTTTTTGTCACACAGGATCCCATCACGCACCGTTTTACCTGAAAGTGGATCTGGCCAACAAGGGGCAATCCATCTTCAGCTCTGAATGGTTGTCTGCATCTGGAACGGTGTCTGGCTGGCTTGCAATTAGTCTGCAACTGTGTAAAAGATACGTGTTAATTCATTTTTTATACATATTGATTTCTTTTTTCTGGATCAGTGTCTGGCTGGCTTGCAATTAATCTGCAACTGTGTTGACATTCTTTTTTGTCTTTCTTATTTTCAGGATCTCATGACCCACCTGACGCATCTTTTTACCTGAAAGTGGATCTTGCAATTAATCTGCAACTGTGTAACAGGTACGTGTTAAATCGTTTTTTATACATATAATGATTTTCTTTTTTCTTGTCACAGAGCATCTCATGACGCACCTTTTTACCTGAAAGTGGACCTGGCCAACAAGGGGCAATCCATCTTCAGCTACGAGTGGTTGTCTGCATCTGGAACGGTGTCTGGCTGGCTTGCAAATGATCTGCAACTGTGTAACAGGTACGTGTTAATTCAGTTTTTATACATATATTGATTTTCTTTTTTTTTGTCACACAGGATCACATCATGCACCTTTTTACCTGAAAGTGGATCCGGCCAACAAGGGGCTATCCATGTCCAGCTGTGAGAGGTTGCCTGCATCTGGAATGGTGTCTGACTGGCTTTCTTTTCATCTGCATCTGAGTTACAGGTAAGTGAACATTCAGTTTCTATACTTATATTGACTTTCTTTTTTGTCTTTCTTATTTTCAGGATGTCATGACCCACCTGACGCATCTTTTTACCTGAAAGTGGATCTTGCAATTAATCTGCAACTGTGTAACAGGTACGTGTTAATTTGGTTTTTATACATATATTGATTTTCTTTTTTCTTCTCACAGAGGATCTCATGACGCACCTTTTTACCTGAAAGTGGACCTGGCCAACAAGGGTAGCAATCCATCTTCAGCTACGAGTGGTTGTCTGCATCTGGAACGGTGTCTGGCTGGCTTGCAATTAATCTGCAACTGTGTAACAGGTACGTGTTAATTCGGTTTTTATACATATATTAATTTTCTTTTTTTTGTCACACAGAATCCCATCATGCACCTTTTTACCTGAAAGTGGATCTGGCCAACAAGGGGCAATCCATCTTCAGCTACGAGTTGTTGTCTGCATCTGGAACGGTGTCTGGCTGGCTTGCAATTGATCTGCAACTGTGTAACATGTACGTGTTAATTCAGTTTTTATACATATATTGATTTTCTTTTTTCTTGTCACACAGGATCCCATCACGCACCTTTTTACCTGAAAGTGGATCCAGCCAACAAGGGGCAATCCATCTTCAGCTATGAGTGGTTGTCTGCATCTAGAACGGTGTCTGGCTGACTTGCAATTAATCTGCAACTGTGTAACAGGTACGTGTTAATTCGGTTTTTATACATATATTAATTTTCTTTTTTTTGTCACACAGAATCCCATCATGCACCTTTTTACCTGAAAGTGGATCTGGCCAACAAGGGGCAATCCATCTTCAGCTCTGAATGGTTGTCTGTATCTGGAACGGCATCTGGCTGGCTTGCAATTAATCTGCAACTGTGTAAAAGATACGTGTTAATTCGTTTTTATACAAATTGATTTCTTTTTTCTGGATCAGTGTCTGGGTGGCTTGCAATTAATCTGCAACTGTGTTGACATTCTTTTTTGTCTTTCTTATTTTCAGGATCTCATGACCCACCTGACTGACCTTTTTACCTGAAAGTGGATCTTGCAATTAATCTGCAACTGTGTAAAAGGTACGTGTTAATTCGGTTTTTATGCATATATTGATTTTCTTTTTTCTTGTCACACAGGATCTCATGACGCACCATTTTACCTGAAAGTGGATCTGGCCAAGAAGGGGCAATCCATCTTCAGCTGCGAGTGGTTTTCTGCATCTGGAAAGGTGTCTGGCTGGCTTGCAATTAATCTGCAACTGTGTAACAGGTACGTGTTAATTCAGTTTTTATACATATATTGATTTTCTTTTTTCTTGTCACACAGGATCCCATCACGCACCTTTTTACCTGAAAGTGGATCCAGCCAACAAGGGGCAATCCATCTTCAGCTATGAGTGGTTGTCTGCATCTAGAACGGTGTCTGGCTGGCTTGCAATTAATCTGCAACTGTGTAACAGGTACGTGTTAATTCGGTTTTTCTACATATATTGATTTTCTTTTTTTTGTCACACAGGATCCCATCACGCACCGTTTTACCTGAAAGTGGATCTGGCCAACAAGGGGCAATCCATCTTCAGCTCTGAATGGTTGTCTGCATCTGGAATGGTGTCTGGCTGGCTTGCAATTAGTCTGCAACTGTGTAAAAGATACGTGTTAATTCATTTTTTATACATATTGATTTCTTTTTTCTGGATCAGTGTCTGGCTGGCTTGCAATTAATCTGCAACTGTGTTGACATTCTTTTTTGTCTTTCTTATTTTCAGGATCTCATGACCCACCTGACGCATCTTTTTACCTGAAAGTGGATCTTGCAATTAATCTGCAACTGTGTAACAGGTACGTGTTAAATCGTTTTTTATACATATAATGATTTTCTTTTTTCTTGTCACAGAGCATCTCATGACGCACCTTTTTACCTGAAAGTGGACCTGGCCAACAAGGGGCAATCCATCTTCAGCTACGAGTGGTTGTCTGCATCTGGAACGGTGTCTGGCTGGCTTGCAAATGATCTGCAACTGTGTAACAGGTACGTGTTAATTCAGTTTTTATACATATATTGATTTTCTTTTTTTTTGTCACACAGGATCACATCATGCACCTTTTTACCTGAAAGTGGATCCGGCCAACAAGGGGCTATCCATGTCCAGCTGTGAGAGGTTGCCTGCATCTGGAATGGTGTCTGACTGGCTTTCTTTTCATCTGCATCTGAGTTACAGGTAAGTGAACATTCAGTTTCTATACTTATATTGACTTTCTTTTTTGTCTTTCTTATTTTCAGGATGTCATGACCCACCTGACGCATCTTTTTACCTGAAAGTGGATCTGGCCAACAAGGGGCAATCCATCTTCAGCTCTGAATGGTTGTCTGCATCTGGAACGGTGTCTGGCTGGCTTGCAATTAGTCTGCAACTGTGTAAAAGATACGTGTTAATTCATTTTTTATACATATTGATTTCTTTTTTCTGGATCAGTGTCTGGCTGGCTTGCAATTAATCTGCAACTGTGTTGACATTCTTTTTTGTCTTTCTTATTTTCAGGATCTCATGACCCACCTGACGCATCTTTTTACCTGAAAGTGGATCTTGCAATTAATCTGCAACTGTGTAACAGGTACGTGTTAAATCGTTTTTTATACATATAATGATTTTCTTTTTTCTTGTCACAGAGCATCTCATGACGCACCTTTTTACCTGAAAGTGGACCTGGCCAACAAGGGGCAATCCATCTTCAGCTACGAGTGGTTGTCTGCATCTGGAACGGTGTCTGGCTGGCTTGCAAATGATCTGCAACTGTGTAACATGTACGTGTTAATTCAGTTTTTATACATATATTGATTTTCTTTTTTTTTGTCACACAGGATCACATCATGCACCTTTTTACCTGAAAGTGGATCCGGCCAACAAGGGGCTATCCATGTCCAGCTGTGAGAGGTTGCCTGCATCTGGAATGGTGTCTGACTGGCTTTCTTTTCATCTGCATCTGAGTTACAGGTAAGTGAACATTCAGTTTCTATACTTATATTGACTTTCTTTTTTGTCTTTCTTATTTTCAGGATGTCATGACCCACCTGACGCATCTTTTTACCTGAAAGTGGATCTTGCAATTAATCTGCAACTGTGTAACAGGTACGTGTTAATTTGGTTTTTATACATATATTGATTTTCTTTTTTCTTCTCACAGAGGATCTCATGACGCACCTTTTTACCTGAAAGTGGACCTGGCCAACAAGGGTAGCAATCCATCTTCAGCTACGAGTGGTTGTCTGCATCTGGAACGGTGTCTGGCTGGCTTGCAATTAATCTGCAACTGTGTAACAGGTACGTGTTAATTCAGTTTTTATACATATATTGATTTTCTTTTTTTTTGTCACACAGGATCCCATCACGCACCTTTTTACCTGAAAGTGGACCTGGCCAACAAGGGGCAATCCATCTTCAGCTACGAGTGGTTGTCTGCATCTGGAACGGTGTCTGGCTGGCTTGCAATTAATCTGCAACTGTGTAACAGGTATGTGTTAATTCTGTTTTTATACATATATTGATTTTCTTTTTTCTTGTCACACAGGATCCCATCACGCACCTTTTTGCCTGAAAGTGGATCCAGCCAACAAGGGGCTATCCATGTCCAGCTGTGAGAGGTTGCCTGCATCTGGAATGGTGTCTGACTGGCTTTCTTTTCATCTGCATCTGAGTTACAGGTAAGTGAACATTCAGTTTCTATACTTATATTGACTTTCTATTTTGTCTTTCTTATTTTCAGGATGTCATGACCCACCTGACGCATCTTTTTACCTGAAAGTGGATCTTGCAATTAATCTGCAACTGTGTAACAGGTACGTGTTAATTCGGTTTTTATACATATATTGATTTTCTTTTTTCTTCTCACAGAGGATCTCATGACGCACCTTTTTACCTGAAAGTGGACCTGGCCAACAAGGGTAGCAATCCATCTTCAGCTACGAGTGGTTGTCTGCATCTGGAACGGTGTCTGGCTGGCTTGCAATTAACCTGCAACTGTGTAACAGGTACGTGTTAATTCGGTTTTTATACATATATTGATTTTCTTTTTTCTTGTCACACAGGATCTCATGACGCACCTTTTTACCTGAAAGTGGACCTGGCCAACAAGGGACAATCCATCTTCAGCTACGAGTGGTTGTCTGCATCTGGAACGGTGTCTGACTGGCTTGCAATTAATCTGCAACTGTGTAAAAGATACGTGTTAATTCGTTTTTATACATATTGATTTCTTTTTTCGGGATCAGTGTCTGGCTGGCTTGCAATTAATCTGCAACTGTGTAACAGGTACGTGTTAAATCATTTTTTATACATATAATGATTTTTTTTTTTCTTGTCACAGAGGATCTCATGACGCACCTTTTTACCTGAAAGTGGACCTGGCCAACAAGGGGCAATCCATCTTCAGCTCTGAATGGTTGTCTGTATGTGGAACGGTGTCTGGCTGGCTTGCAATTAATCTGCAACTGTGTAACAGGTACGTGTTAATTCGGTCATTATACATATATTGATTTTCTTTTTTTGTCACACAGGATCCCATCACGCACCTTTTTACCTGAAAGTGGATCTAGCCAAGAAGGGGCAATCCATCTTCAGCTCTGAATGGTTGTCTGCATCTGGAACGGTGTCTGGCTGGCTTGCAAATTATCTGCAACTGTGTAAAAGATACGTGTTAATTCGTTTTTATACATATTGATTTCTTTTTTCTGGATCAGTGTCTGGCTGGCTTGCAATTAATCTGCAACTGTGTTGACATTCTTTTTTTGTCTTTCTTATTTTCAGGATCTCATGACCCACCTGACGCATCTTTTTACCTGAAAGTGGATCTTGCAATTAATCTGCAACAGTGTAACAGGTACGTGTTAAATCGTTTTTTATCCATATAATGATTTTCTTTTTTCTTGTCACAGAGCATCTCATGACGCACCTTTTTACCTGAAAGTGGACCTGGCCAACAAGGGGCAATCCATCTTCAGCTACGAGTGGTTGTCTGCATCTGGAACGGTGTCTGGCTGGCTTGCAAATGATCTGCAACTGTGTAACAGGTACGTGTTAATTCAGTTTTTATACATATATTGATTTTCTTTTTTTTTGTCACACAGGATCACATCATGCACCTTTTTACCTGAAAGTGGATACGGCCAACAAGGGGCTATCCATGTCCAGCTGTGAGAGGTTGCCTGCATCTGGAATGGTGTCTGACTGGCTTTCTTTTCATCTGCATCTGAGTTACAGGTAAGTGAACATTCAGTTTCTATACTTATATTGACTTTCTTTTTTGTCTTTCTTATTTTCAGGATGTCATGACCCACCTGACGCATCTTTTTACCTGAAAGTGGATCTTGCAATTAATCTGCAACTGTGTAACAGGTACGTGTTAATTTGGTTTTTATACATATATTGATTTTCTTTTTTCTTCTCACAGAGGATCTCATGATGCACCTTTTTACCTGAAAGTGGACCTGGCCAACAAGGGTAGCAATCCATCTTCAGCCACGAGTGGTTGTCTGCATCTGGAACGGTGTCTGGCTGGCTTGCAATTAATCTGCAACTGTGTAACAGGTACGTGTTAATTCAGTTTTTATACATATATTGATTTTCTTTTTTTTTGTCACACAGGATCCCATCACGCACCTTTTTACCTGAAAGTTGATCCGGCCAACAAGGGGCTATCCATGTCCACCTGTGAGAGGTTGCCTGCATCTGGAATGGTGTCTGACTGGCTTTCTTTTCATCTGCATCTGAGTTACAGGTAAGTGAACATTCAGTTTCTTTACTTATATTGACTTTCTTTTTTGTCTTTCTTATTTTCAGGATGTCATGACCCACCTGACGCATCTTTTTACCTGAAAGTGGATCTTGCAATTAATCTGCAACTGTGTAACAGGTACGTGTTAATTCGGTTTTTATACATATATTGATTTTCTTTTTTCTTCTGACAGAGGATCTCATGACGCACCTATTTACCTGAAAGTGGACCTGGCCAACAAGGGTAGCAATCCATCTTCAGCTACGAGTGGTTGTCTGCATCTGGAACAGTGTCTGGCTGGCTTGCAATTAATCTGCAACAGTGTAACAGGTACGTGTTAATTCGTTTTTTATACATATATTGATTTTCTTTTTTCTTGTCACACAGGATCTCATGACGCACCTTTTTACCTGAAAGTGGACCTGGCCAACAAGGGACAATCCATCTTCAGCTACGAGTTGTTGTCTGCATCTGGAACGGTGTCTGGCTGGCTTGCAATTGATCTGCAACTGTGTAACAGGTACGTGTTAATTCAGTTTTTATACATATATTGATTTTCTTTTTTCTTGTCACACAGGATCCCATCACGCACCTTTTTACCTGAAAGTGGATCCAGCCAACAAGGGGCAATCCATCTTCAGCTATGAGTGGTTGTCTGCATCTAGAACGGTGTCTGGCTGACTTGCAATTAATCTGCAACTGTGTAACAGGTACGTGTTAATTCGGTTTTTATACATATATTAATTTTCTTTTTTTTGTCACACAGAATCCCATCATGCACCTTTTTACCTGAAAGTGGATCTGGCCAACAAGGGGCAATCCATCTTCAGCTCTGAATGGTTGTCTGTATCTGGAACGGCATCTGGCTGGCTTGCAATTAATCTGCAACTGTGTAAAAGATACGTGTTAATTCGTTTTTATACATATTGATTTCTTTTTTCTGGATCAGTGTCTGGGTGGCTTGCAATTAATCTGCAACTGTGTTGACATTCTTTTTTGTCTTTCTTATTTTCAGGATCTCATGACCCACCTGACTGACCTTTTTACCTGAAAGTGGATCTTGCAATTAATCTGCAACTGTGTAAAAGGTACGTGTTAATTCGGTTTTTATGCATATATTGATTTTCTTTTTTCTTGTCACACAGGATCACATCACGCACCTTTTTACCTGAAAGTGGATCCGGCCAACAAGGGGCTATCCATGTCCAGCTGTGAGAGGTTGCCTGCATCTGGAATGGTGTCTGACTGGCTTTCTTTTCATCTGCATCTGAGTTACAGGTAAGTGAACATTCAGTTTCTATACTTATATTGACTTTCTTTTTTGTCTTTCTTTTTTTCAGGATGTCATGACCCACCTGACGCATCTTTTTACCTGAAAGTGGATCTTGCAATTGATCTGCAACTGTGTAACAGGTACGTGTTAATTCAGTTTTTATACATATATTGATTTTCTTTTTTCTTGTCACACAGGATCCCATCACGCACCTTTTTACCTGAAAGTGGATCCAACCAACAAGGGGCAATCCATCTTCAGCTATGAGTGGTTGTCTGCATCCAGAACAGTGTCTGGCTGGCTTGCAATTAATCTGCAACTGTGTAACAGGTACGTGTTAATTCAGTTTTTATACATATATTGATTTTCTTTTTTTTGTCACACAGGATCCCATCACGCACCGTTTTACCTGAAAGTGGATCTGGCCAACAAGGGGCAATCCATCTTCAGCTCTGAATGGTTGTCTGCATCTGGAACGGTGTCTGGCTGGCTTGCAATTAGTCTGCAACTGTGTAAAAGATACGTGTTAATTCGTTTTTTATACATATTGATTTCTTTTTTCTGGATCAGTGTCTGGCTGGCTTGCAATTAATCTGCAACTGTGTTGACATTCTTTTTTGTCTTTCTTATTTTCAGGATCTCATGACCCACCTGACGCATCTTTTTACCTGAAAGTGGATCTTGCAATTAATCTGCAACTGTGTAACAGGTACGTGTTAAATCGTTTTTTATACATATAATGATTTTCTTTATTCTTGTCACACAGGATCTCATGACGCACCTTTTTACCTGAAAGTGGACCTGGCCAACAAGGGGCAATCCATCTTCAGCTCTGAATGGTTGTCTGCATCTGGAACGGTGTCTGGCTGGCTTGCAATTAATCTGCAACTGTGTAACAGGTACGTGTTAATTCGGTTTTTATACATATATTGATTTTCTTTTTTCTTGTCACACAGGATCCCATCACGCACCTTTTTACCTGAAAGTGGAACCAGCCAACAAGGGGCAATCCATCTTCAGCTTTGAGTGGTTGTCTGCATCTAGAACGGTGTCTGGCTGGCTTGCAATTAATCTGCAACTGTGTAAAAGGTACATGTTAATTCGGTTTTTAAACATATATTGATTTTCTTTTTTTTGTCACACAGGATCCCATCACGCACCGTTTTACCTGAAAGTGGATCTGGCCAAAAAGGGGCAATCCATCTTCAGCTCTGAATGGTTGTCTGCATCTGGAACGGTGTCTGGCTGGCTTGCAATTAATCTGCAACTGTGTAACAGGTACGTGTTAATTCGGTTTTCATACATATATTGATTTTCTTTTTTTTGTCACACAGGATCCCATCATGCACCTTTTTTACCTGAAAGTGGATCTGGCCAACAAGGGGCATTCCATCTTCAGCTCTGAATGGTTGTCTGCATCTGGAATATCGTCTGGCTGGCTTGCAATTAATCTGCAACTGTGTAAAAGATACGTGTTAATTCGTTTTTATACATATTGATTTCTTTTTTCTGGATCAGTGTCTGGCTGGCTTGCAATTAATCTGCAACTGTGTTGACATTCTTTTTTGTCTTTCTTATTTTCAGAATCTCATGACCCACCTGACTGACCTTTTGACCTGAAAGTGGATCTTGCAATTAATCTGCAACTGTGTAAAAGGTACGTGTTAATTCAGTTTTTATTAATATATTGATTTTCTTTTTTCTTGTCACACAGGATCTCATGACGCACCTTTTTACCTGAAAGTGGATCTGGCCAACAAGGGGCAATCCAACTTCAGCTCTGAATGGTTGTCTGCATCTGGAACAGTGTCTGGCTGGCTTGCAATTAGTCTGCAACTGTGTAAAACATACGTGTTAATTCGTTTTTTATACATATTGTTTTCTTTTTTCTGGAACGGTGTCTGGCTGGCTTGCAATTGATCTTCAACTGTGTAACAGGTACGTTTTAATTCAGTTTTTATACATATATTGATTTTCTTTTTTTTGTCACATAGGATCCCATCACGCACCTTTTTACCTGAAAGTGGATCCGGCCAACAAGGGGCTATCCATGTCCAGCTGTGAGAGGTTGCCTGCATCTGGAATGGTGTCTGATTGGCTTTCTTTTCATCTGCATCTGAGTTACAGGTAAGTGAACATTCAGTTTCTATACTTATATTGACTTTCTTTTTTGTCTTTCTTGTTTTCAGGATGTCATGACCCAACTGACGCATCTTTTTACCTGAAAGTGGAGCTGGCCAACAAGGGGCAATCCATCTTCAGCTATGAGTGGTTGTCTGCATCTAGAACGGTGTCTGGCTGACTTGCAATTAATTTGCAACTGTGTAACAGGTACGTGTTAATTCGGTTTTTATACATATATTGATTTTCTTTTTTTTGTCACACAGGATCCCATCACGCAACTTTTTACCTGAAAGTGGATCTGGCCAACAAGGGGCACTCCATCTTCAGCTCTGAATGGTTGTCTGCGTCTTGAACGGTGTCTGGCTGGCTTGCAATTAATCTGCAACTGTGTAACAGGTACGTGTTAATTCGGTTATTATACATATATTGATTTTCTTTTTTTTGTCACACAGGATCCCATCACACACCTTTTTACCTGAAAGTGGATCTTGCCAACAAGGGGCCATCCATGTCCAGCTGTGAGAGGTTGCCTGCATCTGGAATGGTGTCTGACTGGCTTTCTTTTCATCTGCATCTGAGTTACAGGTAAGTGAACATTCAGTTTCTATACTTATATTGACTTTCTTTTTTGTCTTTCTTATTTTCAGGATGTCATGACCCACCTGACGCATCTTTTTACCTGAAAGTGGATCTTGCAATTAATCTGCAACTGTGTAACAGGTACGTGTTAATTCGGTTTTTATACATATATTGATTTTCTTTTTTCTTGTCATACAGGAGCTCATGACGCACCTTTTTACCTGAAAGTGGACCTGGCCAACAAGGGGCAATCCATCTTCAGCTCTGAATGGTTGTCTGCATCTTGAACGGTGTCTGGCTGGCTTGCAATTAATCTGCAACTGTGTAAAAGATACGTGTTAATTCGTTTTTTATACATATTGATTTCTTTTTTCTGGATCAGTATCTAGCTGGATTGAAATTAATCTGCAACTGTGTTGACATTCTTTTTTGTCTTTATTATTTTTAGGATCTCATGACCCACCTGACGCATCTTTTTACCTGAAAGTGGATCTTTCAATTAATCTGTAACTGTGTAAAAGGTACGTGTTAATTCGGTTTTTATACATATATTGATTTTCTTTTTTTTATCACACAGGATCTCATGACGCACCTTTTTACCTGAAAGTGGATCTGGCCAACAAGGGGCAATCCATTTTCAGCTGCGAGTGGTTTTCTGCATCTGGAATGGTGTCTGGCTGGCTTGCAATTAATCTGCAACTGTGTAACAGGTACGTGTTAATTCGGTTTTTATACATATATTGATTTTCTTTTTTCTTGTCACACAGGATCTCATGACGCACCTTTTTACCTGAATGTGGATCCGGCCAACAAGGGGCAATCCATCTTCAGCTATTCGTGGTTGTCTGCATCTAGAACGGTGTTTGGCTGGCTTGCAAATAATCTGCAACTGTGTAACAGGTACGTGTTAATTCGGTTTTTATACATATATTGATTTTCTTTATTCTTGTCACACAGGATCTCATGACGCACCTTTTTACCTGAATGTGGATCCGGCCAACAAGGAGCAATCCATCTTCAGCTATGCGTGGTTGTCTGCATCTAGAACGGTGTTTGGCTGGCTTGCAAATAATCTGCAACTGTGTAACAGGTACGTGTTAATTTGGTTTTTATACATATATTGATTTTCTTTTTTTTGTCACACAGGATCCCATCACGCACCTTTTTACCTGAAAGTGGATCTGGCCAACAAGGCGCAATCCATCTTCAGCTCTGAACGGTTGTCTGCATCTGGAGTGGTGTCTGACTGGCTTTCTTTTCATCTGCATCTGAGTTACAGGTAAGTGAACATTCAGTTTCTATACTTATATTGACTTTCTTTTTTGTCTTTCTTATTTTCAGGATGTCATGACCCACCTGACGCATCTTTTTACCTGAAAGTGGATCTTGCAATTAATCTGCAACTGTGTAAAAGGTACGTGTTAATTCAGTTTTTATACATATATTGATTTTCTTTTTTTTTGTCACACAGGATCTCATGACGCACCTTTTTACCTGAAAGTGGACCTGGCCAACAAGGGGCAATCCATCTTCAGCTACGAGTGGTTGTCTGCATCTGGAACGGTGTCTGGCTGGCTTGCAATTAATCTGCAACTGTGTAACAGGTACGTGTTAATTCGGTTTTTATACATATATTGACTTTCTTTTTTCTTGTCACAGAGGATCTCATGACGCACCTTTTTACCTGAAAGTGGACCTGGCCAACAAGGGGCAATCCATCTTCAGCTACGAGTGGTTGTCTGCATCTGGAACAGTGTCTGGCTGGCTTGCAAATGATCTGCAACTGTGTTACAGGTACGTGTTAATTCAGTTTTTATATAATATTGATTTTCTTTTTTTTTGTCACACAGGATCCCATCACGCACCTTTTTACCTGAAAGTGGATCCGGCCGACAAGGGGCTATCCATGTCCAGCTGTGAGAGGTTGCCTGCATCTGGAATGGTGTCTGACTGGCTTTCTTTACATCTGCATCTGAGTTACAGGTAAGTGAACATTCAGTTTCTATACTTATATTGACTTTCTTTTTTGTCTTTCTTATTTTCAGGATGTCATGACCCAGCTGACCCATCTTTTTACCTGAAAGTGGATCTTGCAATTAATCTGCAACTGTGTAACAGGTACGTGTTAATTCGGTTTTTATACATATATTGATTTTCTTTTTTTTCTTGTCACACATGATCCCATCACGCACCTTTTTACCTGAAAGTGGACCTGGCCAACAAAGGGCAATCCATCTTCAGCTACGAGTGGTTGTCTGCATCTGGAACGGTGTCTGGCTGGCTTGAAATTAATCTGCAACTGTGTAACAGGTACGTGTTAATTCGGTTTTTATACATATATTGATTTTCTTTTTTCTTGTCACACAGGATCCCATCACGCACCTTTTTACCTAAAAGTGGATCCAGCCAACAAGGGCCAATCCATCTTCAGCTATGATTGGTTGTCTGCATCTAGAACGGTGTCTGGCTGGCTTGCAATTAATCTGCAACTGTGTAACAGGTACGTGTTAATTCGGTCATTATACATATATTGATTTTCTTTATTCTTGTCACACAGGATCTCATGACGCACCTTTTTACCTGAAAGTGGACCTGGCCAACAAGGGGCAATCCATCTTCAGCTGCGAGTGGTTCTCTGCATCTGGAACGGTGTCTGGCTGGCTTGCAATTAATCTGCAACTGTGTAACAAGTACGTGTTAATTCGTTTTTTATACATATATTGATTTTCTTTTTTCTCATCACAGAGGATCTCATGACGCACCTTTTTACCTGAAAGTGGACCTGGCCAACAAGGGGCAATCCATCTTCAGCTATGATTGGTTGTCTGCATCTGGAACGGTGTCTGGCTGGCTTGCAAATGATCTGCAACTATGTTACAGGTACGTGTTAATTCAGTTTTTATATAATATTGATTTTCTTTTTTTTTGTCACACAGGATCCCATCACGCACCTTTTTACCTGAAAGTGGATCCGGCCGACAAGGTGCTATCCATGTCCAGCTGTGAGAGGTTGCCTGCATCTGGAATGGTGTCTGACTGGCTTTCTTTACATCTGCATCTGAGTTACAGGTAAGTGAACATTCAGTTTCTATACTTATATTGACTTTCTTCTTTGTCTTTCTTATTTTCAGGATGTCATGACCCACCTGATGCATCTTTTAACCTGAAAGTGGATCTTGCAATTAATCTGCAACTGTGTAACAGGTACGTGTTAATTCGGTTTTTATACATATATTGATTTTCTTTTTTTTGTCACACAGGATCCCATCACGCACCTTTTTACCTGAAAGTGGATCTGGCCAAAAAGGGGCAATCCATCTTCAGCTGTGAGTGGTTGTCTGCATCTGAAACGGTGTCTGGCTGGCTTGCAATTAATCTGCAACTGTCTAAAAGATACGTGTTAATTCATTTTTTATACATATTGATATCTTTTTCCTGGATCAGTGTCTGGCTGGCTTGCAATTAATCTGCAACTGTTTTGACTTTATTTTTTGTCTTTCTTATTTTCAGGATCTCTGGACCCACCTGACAGACCTTTTTACCTGAAAGTGGATCTTGCAATTAATCTGCAACTGTGTAACAGGTACGTGTTAATTTGGTTTTTATACATATATTGATTTTCTTTTTTCTTGTCACACAGGATCTCATGATGCACCTTTTTATCTGAAAGTGGATCTGGCCAACAAGGGGCAATCCATCTTCAGCTGCGAGTGGTTTTCTACATCTGGAAAGGTGTCTGGCTGGCTTGCAATTAATCTGCAACTGTGTAAAAGGTACGTGTTAATTCAGTTTTTATACATATATTGATTTTCTTTTTTCTTGTCACAGAGGATCCCATCACGCACCTTTTTACCTGAAAGTGGATCCAGCCAATAAGGGGCAATCCATCTTTAGCTATGAGTGGTTGTCTGCATCTAGAACGGTGTCTGGCTGGCTTGCAATTAATCTGCAACTGTGTAACAGGTACGTGTTAATTCAGTTTTTATACATATATTGATTTTCTTTTTTTTGTCACACAGGATCCCATCACGCACCTTTTTACCTGAAAGTGGATCTGGCCAACAAGGGGCTATCCATGTCCAGCTGTGAGAGGTTGCCTGCATCTGGAATGGTGTCTGACTGGCTTTCTTTTCATCTGCATCTGAGTTACAGGTAAGTGAACATTCAGTTTCTATACTTATATTGACTTTCTTTTTTGTCTTTCTTATTTTCAGGATGTCATGACCCACCTGACGCACCTTTTTACCTGAAAGTGGATCCAGCCAAGAAGGGGCAATCCATCTTCAGCTATGAGTGGTTGTCTGCATCTGGAACGTTGTCTGGCTGGCTTGCAATTAGTCTGCAACTGTGTAAAAGATACGTGTTAATTCGTTTTTTATACATATTGATTTCTTTTTCCTGGATCAGTGTCTGGCTGGCTTGCAATTAATCTGCGACTGTGTTGACATTCTTTTTTGTCTTTCTTATTTTCAGGATCTCATGACCCACCTGACTGACCTTTTGACCTGAAAGTGGATCTTGCAATTAATCTGCAACTGTGTAAAAGGTACGTGTTAATTTGGTTTTTATACATATATTGATTTTCTTTTTTCTTGTCACACATGATCCCATCACGCACCTTTTTACCTGAAAGTGGATCCAGCCAACAAGGGGCAATCCATCTTCAGCTATGAGTGGTTGTCTGCATCCAGAACGGTGTCTGGCTGGCTTGCAATTAATCTGCAACTGTGTAACAGGTATGTGTTAATTCGGTTTTTATACATATATTGATTTTCTTTTTTCTTGTCACACAGGATCTCATGACGCACCTTTTTACCTAAAAGTGGACCTGGCCAACAAGGGACAATCCATCTTCAGCTACGAGTGGTTGTCTGCATCTGGAACGGTGTCTGGCTGGCTTGCAATTGATCTGCAACTGTGTAACAGGTACGTGTTAATTCAGTTTTTATACATTTATTGATTTTCTTTTTTCTTGTCACACAGGATCCCATCACGCACCTTTTTACCTGAAAGTGGATCCAGCCAACAAGGGGCAATCCATCTTCAGCTATGAGTGGTTGTCTGCATCCAGAACGGTGTCTGGCTGGCTTGCAATTAATCTGCAACTGTGTAACAGGTACGTGTTAATTCCGTTTTTATACATATATTGATTTTCTTTTTTTTGTCACACAGTATCCCATCACGCACCGTTTTACCTGAAAGTGGATCAGGCCAACAAGGGGCAATCCATCTTCAGCTCTGAATGGTTGTCTGCATCTGGAACGGTGTCTGTCTGGCTTGCAATTAGTCTGCAACTGTGTAAAAGATACGTGTTAATTCGTTTTTTATACATATTGATTTCTTTTTCCTGGATCAGTGTCTGGCTGGCTTGCAATTAATCTGCGACTGTGTTGACATTCTTTTTTGTCTTTCTTATTTTAAGGATCTCATGACCCACCTGACTGACCTTTTGACCTGAAAGTGGATCTTGCAATTAAACTTTGTAAAAGGTACGTGTTAGTTTGGTTTTTATACATATATTGATTTTCTTTTTTCTTGTCACAGAGGATTTCATGACGCACCTTTTTACCTGAAAGTGGACCTGGCCAACAAGGGGCAATCCATCTTCAGCTACGAGTGGTTGTCTGCATCTGGAACGGTGTCTGGCTGGCTTGCAATTGATCTTCAACTGTGTAACAGGTATGTGTTAATTCAGTTTTTATAAATATATTGATTTTCTTTTTTTTTGTCACACAGGATCCCATCACGCACCTTTTTACCTGAAAGTGGATCCGGCCAACAAGGGGCTATCCATGTCCAGCTGTGAGAGGTTGCCTGCATCTGGAATGGTGTCTGACTGGCTTTTTTTCATCTGCATCTGAGTTACAGGTAAGTGAACATTCAGTTTCTATACTTATATTGACTTTCTTTTTTGTCTTTCTTATTTTCAGGATGTCATGACCCACCTGACGCATCTTTTTACCTGAAAGTGGATCTTGCAATTAATCTGCAACTGTGTAACAGGTACGTGTTAATTCGGTTTTTATACATATATTGATTTTCTTTTTTCTTGTCACAAAGGATCTCATGATGCACCTTTTTACCTGAAAGTGGACCTGGCCAACAAAGGGCAATCCATCTTCAGCTATGAGTGGTTGTCTGCATCTGGAACGGTGTCTGGCTGGCTTGCAATTAATCTGCAACTGTGTAACAGGTACGTGTTAATTCGGTTTTTATACATATATTGATTTTCTTTTTTCTTGTCACACAGGATCCCATCACGCACCTTTTTACCTGAAAGTGGATCCAGCCAACAAGGGACAATCCATCTTCAGCTATGAGTGGTTGTCTGCATCTGGAACGGTGTCTGGCTGGCTTGCAATTAATCTGCAACTGTGTTGACATTCTTTTTTGTCTTTCTTATTTTCAGGATCTCATGACCCACCTGACGCATCTTTTTACCTGAAAGTGGATCTTGCAATTAATCTGCAACTGTGTAACAGGTACGTGTTAAATCGTTTTTTATACATATAATGATTTTCTTTATTCTTGTCACACAGGATCTCATGACGTACCTTTTTACCTGAAAGTGGACCTGGCCAACAAGGGGCAATCCATCTTCAGCTGCGAGTGGTTGTCTGCATCTGGAACGGTGTCTGGCTGGCTTGCAATTAATCTGCAACTGTGTAACAGGTATGTGTTAATTCGGTTTTTATACATATATTGATTTTCTTTTTTCTTGTCACACAGGATCTCATGACGCACTTTTTTACCTGAAAGTGGACCTGGCCAACAAGGGGCAATCCATCTTCAGCTACGAGTGGTTGTCTGCATCTGGAACGGTGTCTGGCTGGCTTGCAATTGATCTTCAACTGTGTAACAGGTATGTGTTAATTCAGTTTTTATAAATATATTGATTTTCTTTTTTTTTGTCACACAGGATCCCATCACGCACCTTTTTACCTGAAAGTGGATCCGGCCAACAAGGGGCTATCCATGTCCAGCTGTGAGAGGTTGCCTGCATCTGGAATGGTGTCTGACTGGCTTTTTTCATCTGCATCTGAGTTACAGGTAAGTGAACATTCAGTTTCTATACTTATATTGACTTTCTTTTTTGTCTTTCTTATTTTCAGGATGTCATGACCCACCTGACGCATCTTTTTACCTGAAAGTGGATCTTGCAATTAATCTGCAACTGTGTAACAGGTACGTGTTAATTCGGTTTTTATACATATATTGTTTTTCTTTTTTCTTGTCACACAGGATCCCATCACGCACCTTTTTACCTGAAAGTGGATCCAGCCAACAAGGGAGAATCCATCTTCAGCTATGAGTGGTTGTCTGCATCTGGAACGGTGTCTGGCTGGCTTGCAATTAATCTGCAACCTTGTTGACATTCTTTTTTGTCTTTCTTATTTTCAGGATCTCATGACCCACCTGACGTATCTTTTTACCTGAAAGTGGATCTTGCAATTGATCTGCAACTGTGTAACAGGTACGTGTTAATTCAGTTTTTATACATATATTGATTTTCTTTTTTCTTGTCACACATGATCCCATCACGCACCTTTTTACCTGAAAGTGGATCCAACCAACAAGGGGCAATCCATCTTCAGCTATGAGTGGTGTTCTGCATTCAGAACGGTGTCTGGCTGGCTTGCAATTAATCTGCAACTGTGTAACAGGTACGTGTTAATTCGGTTTTTATACATATATTGATTTTCTTTTTTCTTGTCACACATGATCCCATCACGCACCTTTTTACCTGAAAGTGGACCTGGCCAACAAGGGTAGCAATCCATCTTCAGCTACGAGTGGTTGTCTGCATCTGGAACGGTGTCTGGCTGGCTTGCAATTAATCTGCAACTGTGTAAAAGATACGTGTTAATTCGTTTTTTATACATATTGATTTCTTTTTCCTGGATCAGTGTCTGGCTGGCTTGTAATTAATCTGCGACTGTGTTGACATTCTTTTTTGTCTTTCTTATTTTCAGGATCTCATGACCCACCTGACGCATCTTTTTACATTAAAGTGGATCTTGCATTTAATCTGCAACTGTGTAACAGGTAAGTGTTAAATCGTTTTTTATACATATAATGATTTTCTTTATTCTTGTCACACAGGATCTCATGACGCACCTTTTTACCTGAAAGTGGACCTGGCCAACAAGGGGCAATCCATCTTCAGCTGCGAGTGGTTGTCTGCATCTGGAACGGTGTCTGGCTGGCTTGCAATTAATCTGCAACTGTGTAACAGGTACGTGTTAATTCGGTTTTTATACATATATTGATTTTCTTTTTTCTTGTCACACAGGATCTCATGACGCACTTTTTTACCTGAAAGTGGACCTGGCCAACAAGGGGCAATCCATCTTCAGCTACGAGTGGTTGTCTGCATCTGGAACGATGTCTGGCTGGCTTGCAATTGATCTTCAACTGTGTAACAGGTATGTGTTAATTCAGTTTTTACACATATATTGATTTTCTTTTTTTTGTCACACAGGATCCCATGACGCACATTTTTACCTGAAAGTGGATCCGGCCAACAAGGGGCTATCCATGTCCAGCTGTGAGAGGTTGCCTGCATCTGGAATGGTGTCTGACTGGCTTTCTTTTCATCTGCATCTGAGTTACAGGTAAGTGAACATTCAGTTTCTATACTTATATTGACTTTCTTTTTTGTCTTTCTTATTTTCAGGATGTCATGACCCACCTGACGCATCTTTTTACCTGAAAGTGGATCTTGCAATTAATCTGCAACTGTGTAAAAGGTACGTGTTAATTCGGTTTTTATACATATATTGATTTTCTTTTTTCTTGTCACACAGGATCTCATGACGCACCTTTTTACCTGAATGTGGATCCGGCCAACAAGGGGCAATCCATCTTCAGCTATTCGTGGTTGTCTGCATCTTGAACGGTGTTTGGCTGGCTTGCAAATAATCTGAAACTGTGTAACAGGTACGTGTTAATTCGGTTTTTATACATATATTGATTTTCTTTTTTCTTGTCACACAGGATCTCATGACGCACCTTTTTACCTGAATGTGGATCCGGCCAACAAGGGGCAATCCATCTTCAGCTATTCGTGGTTGTCTGCATCTTGAACGGTTTTTGGCTGGCTTGCAAATAATCTGCAACTGTGTAACAGGTACGTGTTAATTCGGTTTTTATACATATATTGATTTTCTTTATTCTTGTCACACAGGATCTCATGACGCACCTTTTTACCTTAATGTGGATCCGGCCAACAAGGGGCAATCCATCTTCAGCTATGCGTGGTTGTCTGCATCTAGAACGGTGTTTGGCTGGCTTGCAAATAATCTGCAACTGTGTAACAGGTACGTGTTAATTTGGTTTTTATACATATATTGATTTTCTTTTTTTTGTCACACAGGATCCCATCACGCACCTTTTTACTTGAAAGTGGATCTGGCCAACAAGGCGCAATCCATCTTCAGCTCTGAACGGTTGTCTGCATCTGGAGTGGTGTCTGACTGGCTTTCTTTTCATCTGCATCTGAGTTACAGGTAAGTGAACATTCAGTTTCTATACTTATATTGACTTTCTTTTTTGTCTTTCTTATTTTCAGGATGTCATGACCCACCTGACGCATCTTTTTACCTGAAAGTGGATCTTGCAATTAATCTGCAACTGTGTAAAAGGTACGTGTTAATTCAGTTTTTATACATATATTGATTTTCTTTTTTTTTGTCACACAGGATCTCATGACGCACCTTTTTACCTGAAAGTGGACCTGGCCACCAAGGGGCAATCCATCTTCAGCTACGAGTGGTTGTCTGCATCTAGAACGGTGTCTGGCTGGATTGCAATTAATCTGCAACTGTGTAAAAGATACTTGTTAATTTGTTTTTTATACATATTGATTTCTTTTTTCTGGATCAGTGTCTGGCTGGCTTGCAATTAATCTGCAACTGTGTAAAAGATACGTGTTAATTCGTTTTTTATACATATTGATTTCTTTTTTCTGGAACAGTATCTAGCTGGATTGAAATTAATCTGCAACTGTGTTGACATTCTTTTTTGTCTTTATTATTTTTAGGATCTCATGACCCAACTGACGCATCTTTTTACCTGAAAGTGGATCTTGCAATTAATCTGCAACTGTGTAACAGGTACGTGTTAAATCTTTTTTTATACATATAATGATTTTCTTTATTCTTGTCACACAGGATCTCATGACGCACTTTTTTACCTGAAAGTGGACCTGGCCAACAAGGGGCAATCCATCTTCAGCTGCGAGTGGTTGTCTGCATCTGGAACGGTGTCTGGCTGGCTTGCAATTAATCTGCAACTGTCTAAAAGATACGTGTTAATTCGTTTTTTATACATATTGATTTCTTTTTTCTAGATCAGTGTCTGGCTGGCTTGCAATTAATCTGCAACTGTGTTGACATTCTTTTTTTGTCTTTCTTATTTTCAGGATCTCATGACCCACCTGACGCATCTTTTTACCTGAAAGTGGATCTTGCAATTAATCTGCAACTGTGTAACAGGTACATATTAAATCGTTTTTTATACATATAATGATTTTCTTTTTTCTTGTCACAGAGGATGTGGACCTGGCCAACAAGGGGCAATCCATCTTCAGCTATGAGTGGTTGTCTGCATCTGGAACGGTGTCTGGCTGGCTTGCAAATGATCTGCAACTGTGTAACAGGTACGTGTTAATTCAGTTTTTACACATATATTGATTTTCTTTTTTTTGTCACACAGGATCACATCATGCACCTTTTTACCTGAAAGTGGATCCGGCCAACAAGGGGCTATCCATGTCCAGCTGTGAGAGGTTGCCTGCATCTGGAATGGTGTCTGACTGGCTTTCTTTTCATCTGCATCTGAGTTACAGGTAAGTGAACATTCAGTTTCTATACTTATATTGACTTTCTTTTTTGTCTTTCTTATTTTCAGGATGTCATGACCCACCTGACGCATCTTTTTACCTGAAAGTGGATCTTGCAATTAATCTGCAACTGTGTAAAAGGTACGTGTTAATTCGGTTTTTATACATATATTGATTTTCTTTTTTTTTATCACACAGGATCTCATGACGCACCTTTTTACCTGAAAGTGGATCTGGCCAACAAGGGGCAATCCATTTTCAGCTGCGAGTGGTTTTCTGCATCTGGAATGGTGTCTGGCTGGCTTGCAATTAATCTGCAACTGTGTAACAGGTACGTGTTAATTCGGTTTTTATACATATATTGATTTTCTTTTTTCTTGTCACACAGGATCTCATGACGCACCTTTTTACCTGAATGTGGATCCGGCCAAAAAGGGGCAATCCATCTTCAGCTATTCGTGGTTGTCTGCATCTTGAACGGTGTTTGGCTGGCTTGCAAATAATCTGCAACTGTGTAACAGGTACGTGTTAATTCGGTTTTTATACATATATTGATTTTCTTTATTCTTGTCACACAGGATCTCATGACGCACCTTTTTACCTGAATGTGGATCCAGCCAACAAGGGGCAATCCATCTTCAGCTATGCGTGGTTGTCTGCATCTAGAACGGTGTTTGGCTGGCTTGCAAATAATCTGCAACTGTGTAACAGGTACGTGTTAATTTGGTTTTTATACATATATTGATTTTCTTTTTTTTTGTCACACAGGATCCCATCACGCACCTTTTTACTTGAAAGTGGATCTGGCCAACAAGGCGCAATCCATCTTCAGCTCTGAACGGTTGTCTGCATCTGGAGTGGTGTCTGACTGGCTTTCTTTTCATCTGCATCTGAGTTACAGGTAAGTGAACATTCAGTTTCTATACTTATATTGACTTTCTTTTTTGTCTTTCTTATTTTCAGGATGTCATGACCCACCTGACGCATCTTTTTACCTGAAAGTGGATCTTGCAATTAATCTGCAACTGTGTAAAAGGTACGTGTTAATTCAGTTTTTATACATATATTGATTTTCTTTTTTTTTGTCACACAGGATCTCATGACGCACCTTTTTACCTGAAAGTGGACCTGGCCAACAAGGGGCAATCCATCTTCAGCTACGAGTGGTTGTCTGCATCTAGAACGGTGTCTGGCTGGATTGCAATTAATCTGCAACTGTGTGAAAGATACTTGTTAATTTGTTTTTTATACATATTGATTTCTTTTTTCTGGATCAGTGTCTGGCTGGCTTGCAATTAATCTGCAACTGTGTAAAAGATACGTGTTAATTCGTTTTTTATACATATTGATTTCTTTTTTCTGGATCAGTATCTAGCTGGATTGAAATTAATCTGCAACTGTGTTGACATTCTTTTTTGTCTTTATTATTTTTAGGATCTCATGACCCACCTGACGCATCTTTTTACCTGAAAGTGGATCTTGCAATTAATCTGCAACTGTGTAACAGGTACGTGTTAAATCGTTTTTTATACATATAATGATTTTCTTTATTCTTGTCACACAGGATCTCATGACGCACTTTTTTACCTGAAAGTGGACCTGGCCAACAAGGGGCAATCCATCTTCAGCTGCGAGTGGTTGTCTGCATCTGGAACGGTGTCTGGCTGGCTTGCAATTAATCTGCAACTGTCTAAAAGATACGTGTTAATTCGTTTTTTATACATATTGATTTCTTTTTTCTAGATCAGTGTCTGGCTGGCTTGCAATTAATCTGCAACTGTGTTGACATTCTTTTTTTGTCTTTCTTATTTTCAGGATCTCATGACCCACCTGACGCATCTTTTTACCTGAAAGTGGATCTTGTAATTAATCTGCAACTGTGTAACAGGTACATATTAAATCGTTTTTTATACATATAATGATTTTCTTTTTTCTTGTCACAGAGGATGTGGACCTGGCCAACAAGGGGCAATCCATCTTCAGCTACGAGTGGTTGTCTGCATCTGGAACGGTGTCTGGCTGGCTTGCAAATGATCTGCAACTGTGTAACAGGTACGTGTTAATTCAGTTTTTACACATATATTGATTTTCTTTTTTTTTGTCACACAGGATCCCATCATGCACCTTTTTACCTAAAAGTGGATCCGGCCAACAAGGGGCTATCCATGTCCAGCTGTGAGAGGTTGCCTGCATCTGGAATGGTGTCTGACTGGCTTTCTTTTCATCTGCATCTGAGTTACAGGTAAGTGAACATTCAGTTTCTATACTTTTATTGACTTTCTTTTTTGTCTTTCTTATTTTCAGGATGTCATGACCTACCTGACGCATCTTTTTACCTGAAAGTGGATCTTGCAATTAATCTGCAACTGTGTAACAGGTACGTGTTAATTCGGTTTTTATAAATATATTGATTTTCTTTTTTCTTGTCACACAGGATCTCATGACGCACCTTTTTACCTGAAAGTGGACCTGGCCAACAAGGGGCAATCCATCTTCAGCTATGAGTGGTTGTCTGCATCTAGAATGGTGTATGGCTGGCTTGCAATTAATCTGCAACTATGTAACAGGTATGTGTTAATTCGGTTTTTATACATATATTGATTTTCTTTTTTTTGTCACACAGGATCCCATCACGCACCATTTTACCTGAAAGTGGATCCATCCAACAAGGGGCAATCCATCTTCAGCTCTGAATGGTTGTCTGCATCTGGAACGGTGTCTGGCTGGCTTGCAATTAATCTGCAACTGTATAAAATATACGTGTTAATTCGTTTTTTATACATATTGATTTCTTTTTCTGGATCAGTATCTAGCTGGATTGAAATTAATCTGCAACTGTGTTGACATTCTTTTTTTGTCTTTCTTATTTTCAGGATCTCAGGACCCAACTGACTGACCTTTTTACCTGAAAGTGGATCTTGCAATTAATCTGCAACTGTGTAAAAGGTACGTGTTAATTCGGTTTTTATACATATATTGATTTTCTTTTTTCTTGTCACACAGGATCTCATGACGCAGCTTTTTACCTGAAAGTGGATCTGGCCAACAAGGGGCAATCTATCTTCAGCTGCGAGTAGTTTTCTGCATCTGGAATGGTGTCTGGTTGGCTTGCAATTAATCTGCAACTGTGTAACAGGTACGTGTTAATTCGGTATTTATACATAAATTGATTTTCTTTTTTTTGTCACACAGGATCCCATCACGCACCTTTTTACCTGAAAGTGGATCCGGCCAACAAGGGGCAATCCATCTTCAGCTATGAGTGGTTGTCTGCATCTAGAACGGTGTCTGGCTGGCTTGCAATTAATCTGCAACTGTGTAAAAGATACGTGTTAATTTGTTTTTTATACATATTGATTTCTTTTTTCTGGATCAGTGTCTGTCTGGCTTGCAATTAATCTGCATCTGTGTTGACTTTCTTCTTTGTCTCTTATTTTCAGGATCTCATGGCCCACTTGATACATCTTTTTACCTGAAAGTGGATTTTGCAATTAATCTGCAACTGTGTAACAGGTACGTGTTAATTCGGTTTTTATACATATATTGATTTTCTTTTTTTTGTCACACAGGATCCCATCATGCACCTTTTTACCTGGAACTTGATCTGGCCAACAAGGGGCAATCCATCTTCAGCTGTGAGTAGTTGTCTGCATTTGGAACGGTGTCTCGCTGGCTTGCAATTAATCTGCAACTGAGTAACAGGTAAGTGAACATTCAGTTTCTATACTTATATTGACTTTCTTTGTTGTCTTTCTTATTTTCAGGATCTCATGACCCACCTGACGCACCTTTTTACCTGAAAGTGGATCTGGACAACAAGGGGCAATCCATCTTCAGCTGTGAGTGGTTGTCTGCATCTGGAACGGTGTCTGGCTGGCTTGCAATTAATCTGCAACTGTGTAAAAGATACGTGTTAATTCATTTTTTATACATATAGATTTCTTTTTTCTGGAACAGTGTCTGGCTGGCTTGCAATTTATCTGCAACTGTGTTGACTTTCTTTTTTGTCTTTCTTATTTTCAGGATCTAATGACCCACCTGATGCATCTTTTTACCTGAAAGTGGATCTTGCAATTAATCTGCAACTGTGTAACAGGTACGTGTTAATTCGGTTTTTATACATATATTAATTTTCTTTTTTTGTCACACAGAATCCCATCACGCACCTCTTTACCTGAAACTGGATCTGGCCAACAAGGGGCAATCCATCTTCAGCTGTGATAGGTTGCCTGCATCTGGAATGGTGTCTGACTGGCTTTCTTCTCATGTGCAACTGAGTAACAGGTAAGTGAAAATTCAGTTTCTATACATATATTGACTTTCTTATTTGTTTTTCTTATTTTCAGGATCTCACAACCCAGCTTTTTACCTGAAAGTGGATCTGGCCAATCCATCTTCAGCTGCGAGTGGTTGTCTGCATCTGGAGCAGTGTCTGGCTGGCTTACAATTAATCTGCAACTGTGTAACAGGTACGTGTTAATTTGGTTTTTATGCATATATTGATTGTCTTTTTTCTGGAAAAGTGTCTGGCTGGCTTGCAATTAATCTGCAACTTTGTTGATTTTCTTTTTTGTCATTTTTATTTTCAGGATCTCATGACTCACCCGACGCACCTTTTTACCTGAAAGTGGGTCTTGCAATTAATCTGCAACTGTGTTGACTTTCTTTTTTGTCATTCTTATTTTCAGGATGTCATGACCCTCCTGACGCACCTTTTTACCTGAAAGTGGATCTGGCCAACAACTGCCTATCCATCTCCAGCTGAGAGATTGTCTGCATCTGGAAGTCTGTCTGCCTGGCTTTCTTATTTGCAACTAAGTAACAGGTAAGTGAACATTCGATTTCTTTACATATATTGACTTTATTTATCTTTCTTATTTTCAGGATCTCATGACCCAGCTTTTTACCTGAAAGTGGATCTGGCCAACAAGGTGCAATCCATCTTCAGCTGTGACTGGCTGTCTGCATCTGGAACAGTGTCTGGCTGGCTTGCAATTAATCTGCAACTGTGTAACAGGTCCGTGTTAATTCGGTTTTTATACATATATTGATTTTCTTTTTTCTTGTCACACAGGATCTCATGATGCACCTTTTTAACTGAAAGTGGATCTGGCCAAAAAGTGGCTATCCATTGCCAGCTCTGAGAGGTTGTCTGCATCTGGAAGTCTGTCTGCCTCACTTTCTTTTCATCTGCAACTGAGTAACATGTAAGTGAACATTCAGTTTCTATACTTGTATTGACTTTCTTTTTTGTCTGTCTTACTTTCAGGATCTCATCACCCACCTGACGCACCTTTTTACCTGAAAGTGGATCTTGCTATTAATCTGCAACTGTGTAACAGGTACGTGTTAATTCGTTTTTTATACATATATTGATTTTCTTTTTTCTTGTCACACAGGATCTCATGACCCAGCTTTTTACCTGAAAGTGGATCCGGCCAACAAGGGGCTATCCATCTCCAGCTGTGAGTTTGTCTGCATCTGGAACGGTGTCTGACTGGCTTTCTTCTCATCTGCAACTGAGTAATAGGTAAGTGAACATTCAGTTTCTGTACATATAATGGCTTTCTTATTTGTCTTTCTTATTTTCAGGATCTCATGACCCAGATTTTTACCTGAAACTGGATCTGACCAACAACGGGCAATCCATCTTCAGCTGTGAGTGGCTGTCTGCATCTGGAACGGTGTCTGAATGGCTTTCTCTTCATCTGCAACTGAGTAACAGGTAAGTAAACATTCAGTTTCTATACTTATATTGATTTTCTTTTTTGTCTTTCTTATTTTCAGGATGTCATGAGCCACCTGACGCACCTTTTTACCTGAAAGTGGATCTGGCCAACAAGTGCCTATCTATCTCCAGCTGAGAGAGGTTGTCTGCATCTGGAAGTCTGTCTGCTGGCTTTCTTATTTGCAACTGAGTAACAGGTAAGTGAACATTCGTTTTCTATACATATATTGACTTTATTTATATTTCTTATTTTCAGGATCTCATGACACAGCTTTTTACCTGAAAGAGGATTTGGCCAACAAGGGGCAAGCCATCTTCAGCTGCGACTGGATGTCTGCATCTGGAACAGTGTCTGGCTGGCTTGCAATTAATCTGCAACTGTGTAACAGGTATGTGTTAATTTGGTTTTTATACATATATTGATTTTCTTTTTTCTTGTCACACAGGATCCCATGACGCACCTTTTTACCTGAAAGTGAATCCGGCCAACAAGGGGCTATCCATGTCCAGCTGTGAGAGGTTTCCAGCATCTGCAATGGTGTCTGACTGGCTTTCTTTTCATCTGCAACTGAGTTACAGGTAAGTGAACATTCAGTTTCGATACTTATATTGACTTTCTTTTTTGTCTTTCCTATTTTCAGGATGTCATGACCCACCTGACGCACCTTTTTACCTGAAAGTGGATCTGGCCAACAAGAGGCAATCCTTCTTCAGCTGCGAGTGGTTGTCTGCATCTGGATCGGTTTCTTGCTGGCTTGCAATTAATCTGCAACTGTGTAAAAGATACGTGTTAATTTGTTTTTTATACATATTGATTTCTTTTTTCTGGAACAGTGTCTGGCTGGCTTGCAAATAATCTGCAACTGTGTTGACTTTCTTTTTTGTCTTTCTTATTTTCAGGATCTCATGACTCACCCGACGCACCTTTTTACCTGAAAGTGGGTCTTGCAATTAATCTGCAACTGTGTTGACTTTCTTTTTTGTCTTTCTTATTTTCAGGATGTCATGACCCACCTGACGCACCTTTTTACCTGAAAGTGGATCTGGCCAACAACTGCCTATCCATCTCCAGCTGTGAGAGGTTGTCTGCATCTGGAACGGTGTCTGACTGGCTTTCTTTTCATCTGCAACTGAGTTACAGGTAAGTGAACATTCAGTTTCTATACTTGTATTGACTTTCTTTTTTGTCTCTTATTTTCAGGATCTCATGACCCACCTGACGCACCTTTTTACCTGAAAGTGGATCTGGCCAACAAGGGGCAATCCATCTTCAGCTGTGAGTGGTTGTCTGCATCTGGAACGGTGTCTGGCTGGCTTGCAATTAATCTGCAACTGTGTAACAGGTACGTGTTAATTCGGTTATTATACATTCATTGATATTCTTTTTTCTGGAACAGTGTCTGGCTGGCTTGCAATTAATCTGCAATTGTGTTGACTTTCTTTTTTGTCTTTCTTATTTTCAGGATCTCATGACTCACCTGACGCACCTTTTTACCTGAAAGTGGATCTGGCCAACAAGGGGCAATCCATCTTCAGCTGTGAGTGGCTGTCTGCATCTAAAACAGTGTCTGAATGGTTTTCTTTTCATCTGCAACTGAGTAACAGTTAAGCTAACATTCAGTTTCTATACATATATTGACTTTCTTTTTTGTCTTTCTTATTTTCAGGATCTCATGTCCCACCTGATGCATCTTTTTACCTGAAACTGAATCTTGCAGTTGATCTGCAACTGTGTAACAGGTTCGTGTTAATTCGGTTTTTATACATATATTGATTTTCTTTTTTCTTCTCACACAGGATACTATGACGCACCTTTTTACCTGAAAGTGGATCCGGCCAACAAGGGGCTATCCATCTCCAGCTGTGAGAGGTTGTCTGCATCTGGAACGGTGTCTGACTGGCTTTCTTCTCATCTGCAACTGAGTAACAAGTGAACATTCGGTTTCTATACATGTATTGACTTTCTTATTTGTCTTTCTTATTTTCAGGATCTCATGACCCAGCTTTTTACCTGAAAGTGGTTCTGGCCAACAAGGGGCAATCCATCTTCAGCTGTGAGTGGTTGTCTCCATCTGGAACGGTGTCTGACTGGCTTGCAATTAGTCTGCAACTGTGTAACAGGTACGTGTTAATTCAGTTTTTATACATATATTGATTTTCTTTTTTGTCACACAGGATCCCATGACCCACCTATTTGCCTCAAGGTTGTTCCTATGCAGTTGCTAGGTAGTTGCTATGGTGTTCCAGGGTGTTACCATGGATTTTGTAGGTGGTTGCTATGGAGTTGCTACATGGTTGCTATGGTGTCACAGGTGATTGCTAGGGTGTCAGAAGTGGTTGCTATGTTTTTGCTAGATGGTTTCTAAGATGTTGCTAGGCGGTTGCTAGGATGTCACAAGCAGTTTCTATGATGTCACTAGGTGGTTGCTATAGTGTCACTAAGTGGTAGCTAGGTGGTTGCTATAGTGTTGCTAGGTGGTTGATATACTGTTGCTAGGTGCTTGCTATGGTGTCCCAGGTGGTTGCTATGGATTTTGTTGGTGGTTGCTATGTTGTTGCAAGTGGTTGCAATGGTGTCCCTAAGTGATTGCAAGGTGGTTGCTATGCTGGCATAGGTTGGTTGCTATGGTGTCGCCAGATGGTTGATAGGGTGTTGCTAGGTGGTTGCAATGGTGTTGCTCTGTTGTCACTAGGTGGTTGCCTGGCCGGGACCCAGGCCGAAGTCTGGAACCAAGCCAGGACCCAGACCGAAGCCTGGAACCAAGCTGGGACCCAGACCGAAGCCTTGACACAGGATGAAGTTGGGAACCAGGCAGGGACCCAAGCCGAAGCCAGGAACCAAGCCAGGACCGAAACAGAAGCCGGGACTGTGGGAAGAGCCGTGGAAGGGGCCGGGGCAGTGAGGCTGGAGCAATACAGCTCCGTGAACCAGGCGGATGCCTGAGATAAATTCATCTCAGCAGTGTTATTATTAAATTTAAGATTAGCTCTGCTGAGGTGAATTTAATATTAACATTTCTGAGATAAATTTAATAAACACTATTGAGAAAATTATGATTAGCATTGCTGAGATAAATAAGATTTACACTGCTGTGGTTAATGTATGATTAGCACTGCTGAGATAAATTTAATATTAACACTGCTTAAATATATGTAAGATTAATACCGCTAAGGTACATTTAAGATTAGCAATGGTGAGATAATTGTAATATTAACTCTTCTGATATAAATTTATGATTAGCACTGCTGAGATACATTTAATATTAACATTGCTGAGAAATTTATAATTAGCACTGCTGAGATTAATTTATTAATAAAACTGCTGAGAAATTTATTATTTACACTGCTGAGATACATTTCTTATTTACACTGCTGAGAAAGATTTAGGATTAACACTGCTGAGAAAGATTTAGGATTAACACTGCTGAGATAAATTTAAGAATTACACTGCTGAAATAAATGTAACAACATTGCTGAGATAAATTTAAGAATAACCCTCCTGAGGCAAATTTCTGATTAGCACTGCTGAGATAAATTTATTTTTATTAACACTATTGAGATAAACTTATGATTATCACTGCTGACAAATGTAATATTAATACTGCTGACATAAATGTATTAACACTGCTGAGGTAAAGATATGATTATCACTGCTGAGAAATTTAATATTAACACTGCAGAGATAAATTTTAGATAAGCACTGCTGAGATAAATTTAAAATCAACACTGCTTAAATAAACGTAATATTAACATTGCTGAGAAATTTATGATTAGCACTGGTAAGATACATTTATTAATAACATTGCTAAGAAATTTAGGATTAACTTCTGAGATAAATTTATGATTAATACTACTGAGACAAATTTAGGATTAGCACTGCTGAGAAAAATTTAGGATTAGCACTTCTAAGATAAATTTATGATTAGCATTGCTGAGGTAAATTTATGATCACTGCTCAGATGAATTTAATATTAACACTGCTGAGACATTTAATATTAACACTATTGAGATCAAATTATGATTATCACTGCTGAGAAATTTAAGATTAACACTGCTGTGATAAATTTAATAACACTGCAGAGATAAATTTAAGATTAGCATGGCTGAGGTTAATTCAAGATGATTAACACTGCTGAGATACATTTAAAATTAACATTGCTGAGAAATATATTAAAACTTCTGAGATTAATTTAATAATAACACTGCTTAAATAAATGTAATATTAATATTGCTGAGATAAATTTAAGATTAACTTCTGAAATTAATTTTAAGATTAGCACTGCTAAGATAAATTTATGATTAGCACTGCTTAAATGCATTTAATAACATTGCTGAAATACATTTAGGATGAACACTGCTGAGAAAAATTTTGGATTAGCACTGCTCAGATGAAAGATTAGCACTGGTGAGATAAATGTAATATTAACACTTTTGAAATAAATTTAATATTTAACACTGCTGAGATAAATTTAATAACACTGCTGAGATAAATTTCAGATTAATATCGCTAAGGTATATTTAAGATTAGCGCAGGTGAGATAATTGCAATATTAACTCTTCTGAGAGAAATTTATGATTAACACTGCTGAAAAATTCTGGATTATCACTGCTGACATAAATTTAATATTAACACTGCTGAAATAAGTTTAAGATTAACTTCTGAGATAAATTTAAGATTAGCACTGCTGAGAAAGTTATGATCACTGCTCAGATGAATTTAATGTTAACACTGCTGAGATTAATTTATGATTAACATTGCTGAGATTAATTTATGATTAGCACTGCTGAGATAAATTTGATTAGCACTGCTGAGATCAATTTATGATTAGCACTGCTGAGATCTATTTATGATTAGCACTATTGAGATCAATTTAACATTAACACTACTGAGAATTTATGATTTACACTGCTGAGATAAATTTAGGATTAGCACTGCTGAGAAATTTAATATTAACACTGCTAAGAAATTTATTATTAACACTGCTGACAAAGTTATGATTATCACTTCTGAGATAAATTTAATAACACTGCTTAAATAAATGTAATATTAACACTGCTCAGATAAATTTCAGATTAGCACTGTTGAGAGAAATTTTGGATTGGCACTGCTGAGAAAAATGTAATTAACACTGCTGAGGTAAACTTATGATTAGCACTGCTAAGATAAATTTAATATTAACACTGCTGAGAAATTTATGATTAGCGCTATTGAGATACATTTATTATTTGAACTGCTGAGATAAATTTAATATTAACACTGCTGAGATAAACTTATGATTAGCACTGCTGAGGTAAATTTAGGATCACTGCTTAGATTAATTTTATATTAACACTGAGATAAATTTAGGATTATGATTAGCACTATTGAGACATTTATTATTTGAACTGCTGAGATGGATTTAATATTAACACTGCTGAGATAAATGTAAGGTTAACACTGCTGAGGTAAATGTATGATTATCACTGCTGACATGAATTTAATATTAACACTGCTGAGAAATTTAATATTAACACTCTTGAAAAATTTATGAGTAGCACTGCTGAGAAATTTTATATTAACACTGCTGAGGTAAATTTATGATCACTGTTGAGATAAATGTCATATTAACACTGTTTAGATTAATTTAATATTAACATTGCTTAAATAAATGTCATATTAACATTGCTGAGATAAAATTAAGATTAGTTCTGCTGAGGTGAATTTCTGATTAGCACTGCTGAGACAAATTTAGGATTAGCGCTGCTGAGAAAGTTATGATCACTGCTCAGATGAATTTAATATTAACACTGCTGAGATTAATTTAATATTAACACTTGAGAAATTTAATATTAACACTGCTGAGGTAAACTTAAGATTAGCACTGCTAAGATAAAGTTATGATCACTGCTCAGATAAATGTAATATTAACACTGTTGAGATTAATTTAATATTAACACTGCTTAAATAAATGTCATTAACATTGCTGAGATAAAATTATGATTAGCATTGCTGAGATAAATTTATGATTAGCACTGCTGAGATAAATTTAAGATTAACACTGCTGTGGTAAATGTATGATTAGCACTGCTGAGATAAATTTTATATTAATACTGCTTAAATAAATGTAAAATTAATACCGCTAAGGTACTTTTAAGATTAGCACTGGTGAGATAATTGTAATATTAAGTCATCTGAGATAAATTTATGATAAGAACTGCTGAGATACATTTAATATTAACATTGCTGAGATAAATTTAAGATTAACACTGCTGAGAAAGATTTAGGATTAACACTGCTGAGGTAAATTTATTTCTAACATTGCTGAGATAAATTTCAGATTAGCACTGCTGAGGTAAATTTAAGATTAGCACTATTGAAATAAATGTAATATATAGCACTGCTGATATAAATTTATGATTAGCACTGCTGAGATGCATTTAATTTTAACACTACTGTGGTAAATGTATGATTAGCACTGCTAAAATCAATTTAAGATTAGCACTGAGGTAAATGTAAGTTTAGCACTGCTGAGGTAAATGTAAGATTAACACTGCTGAGGTAAATGTAAGATTAACACTGCTGAGGTAAATTTAACATTAACATTGCTGAGATAAATGTAAGATTAATCCTGCTGAGGTAAATTTAAGATTAACACTGCTGAGTGGAGGGTGGAAAAGGGGTAAATTTAAGATTAGCACTGCTGAGATTAATTTAATATTAACACTGCTTAAATAAATGTCATATTAACATTGCTGAGATAAAATTAAGATTAGCTCTGCTGAGGTGAATTTCTGATTAGCACTGCTGAGGTGAATTTAATATTAACACTGCTTAAATAAATGTAAGATTAATACCGCTAAGGTACATTTAAGATGGTGAGATGCATTTAATATTAACATTGCTGTGATAACTTTCTCAGCAGTGCTAATCATAAATTTATGATCACTGCTCAGATAAATGTAATATTAACACTGCTAAAATTAATTTATGATTAGCACTGCTAAGGTAAACTTATGATTAGCACTGCTGAGGTAAATTTATGATCACTGCTCAGATTAATTTAATATTAACACTGCTGAGATAAATTTATGATTAGCACTGCTGAGATGAACTTATGATTAGCACTGCTGGGATAAATTTAATATTAACACTGCTTAAATAAATGTCAAATTAACATTGCTGAGAAAATTAAAATAAGTTCTGGTGAGGTAAATTTCTGATTAGCACTGCTGAGATGAATTTATTTTTATTAACACTATTGAGATAAAATTATGATTAGCATTGCTGAGAAAATTAATAATTAAATTAATATTAACATGGCTGAGAAATTTAGGATTAACACTGCTGAGATAAATTTAGGATTAGCACTGCTGAGGTAAATTTCTGATTAGCACTGCTGAGGTCAATTTCTGATCAACACTGCTGAGATAAATATAAGATTAGCGCTGCTGAGAAAGTTATGATAACTGCTCAGATGAATTTAATATTAACACTGATTAGATTAATTTCAGATTAGCACTGCTGAGATAAATTTATGATTAGCACTGCTGAGAAAGTTATGATCACTGCTCAGATGAATTTAATATTAACACTGCTGAGATCAACTTATGATTAGCACTGCTGGGATAAATTTAATATTAACACTGCTGAGATAATTTAATATTTAGCACTATTGAGAAATTTAACATTAACACTGCTGAGATAAATGCATGATTAGCACTTCTGAGAAATTTAATAATACTGCTGAGACAAATTTATTATTAACACTGCTGAGATAAATTTCTCAGCAGTGCTAATCCTAAATTTCTCTCAGCAGTTCAAATAATAAATGTATCTCAATAGTGCTAATCATAATCCTAAAGGTATCTCAGCAGTGTTAATATTAAATTGATCTCAGCAGTTCTAATCCTAAATTTCTCATCAGTCCAAATAATAAACATATCTCAATAGTGCTAATCATAATCATAAATTTAGGATTAGCACTATTGAGATACATTTATTATTTGAACTGCTGAGATTAATGTAAAATCAACACTGCTGAGATTAATGTAAGATTATTAACACTGCTGAGATTAATGTAAGATTATTAACACTGCTGGGTCAGGACTGGTTAGGACAATGACGGGTGAACACTCATGGTGCGATGCAAGACTTTATTAAACCAAACAGGGGAAACAAGAATGCAGCAATAACAAGAACGAATGAATAAACCAAACAAACGAGACAAACTAACATGAGCTAAACCTGAAAGCCACCTGAGGCTGGTTGGGAGTCAGGGTGTCAGGCGAGATAGTGAGATAGTGTATATCAGTGTATATAATATAAAAGTCCTGGACCTTGAAGCCTGTGGACCTGACAAAGCACTGCTGAGATATATTTAATAATAATACTGCTGAGATATATTTAATATTAATACTGCTGAGATATATTTAATATTAACACTGCTGAGATAAATGTAATATTAACACTGCTGAGAAAAAATTAATATTAACACTTCTGAGATAAATTTAATATTAATATTGCTGAGATATATTTAATATTAATACTGCTGAGATATATTTAATATTAACACTGCTGAGATAAATGTAATATTAACACTGCTGAGAAAAAAAATTATATTAACACTACTGAGATAAATTTAATATTAATATTGCTGAGATATATTTAATATTAATATTGCTGAGATATATTTAATATTAACACTGCTGAGAAAATTTATATTAACACTACTGAGATATATTTAATATTAACACTGCTGAGATAAATGTAATATTAACACTGCTGAGATCATTTTAAAATGAACACTGCTGAGATAAATGTAATATTAACACTGCTGAGATAAATGTTATATTAACACTGCTGAGATAATTTTAATATTAACACTGCTGAGATAAACGTAAGATTAAAGTCATTTTTCTGGAACGATCTTCTCCAGGAGGTCTATGAACTGATTAGCTTCCAGCAGATGGAGATGTAGCACCAGCAAGCAGAACTGAATTTCCGGTCTGAAGCAGACAGGACTTATTTAGTGAAGGTAAAGGAAGCAGTGGGAGACAGTGGGAGTAGAAGTTCTGATTTACAGCTCTGTAGTTTTTAAAGCGTTTTTTTTTCTGCTTCACTGTTTAATCATCTCATTTTAGCTCCACTTTTTAGCTCTTCACCTCTCTCCTTCTCTTGAGTTTGTGTGAATTATTGTTTATTATTGTAAGTCCATTGTTAATCCTCCTCCTCCTTCTACTAATAATAACAATAATAATAAAAGTGGAAATAAATAAGTATGAATTGCAGTTTGAAATCTAGAGGTGAAACATTAAGATGAAATATAATATACTATTTTTAATATAATAAAGTGCTGCTACTACTTTTTTGCTATAATTTGTACAGGGATAAGGACAGATATTTGAAAGAGATTTACATTGTAAACAGGTCTGTATGTGTTATGATCTATATTTATAATATATTTTATTTGAGATTTCAGAATCTTAAATTTTGGAGCATCACTGTAAAGATTTGATTGTATTTAGCAACAAGGGCATTGGTGCGGTCAGAATATTGGATGATCATCACCCAACCTCATCCCCAACTGAAAGATTAAAGTTTCCCCAGCTCATCCCAGAAGTAATGGGCACCGTTTACCATTCACTGGCCACTGAATGTTATTAGTTGCACTTGTTTCTGAACCCATGTTCCATGTTTTCAGCTCACACTAATCGTACAGGATACTTTACATAATAAAGTATGCAGAGAAATAGGAGGACTACAATCTGTAATTCTAGAACTACAAAGTTCTCCTACAGTGGGGAAAAAAAGTATTTAGTCAGTCACCAATTGTGCAAGTTCTCCCACTTAAAAAAATGAGAGAGGCCTGTAATTGACATCATAGGTAGACCTCAACTATCAGAGACAAAATGAGGAAAAAAAATTCTGAAAATCACATCACATAAAGAATTTATTAGACCCAGGGAATTGAAGTACACTGAGATGCTGGAGCTGTGGTCTCGCAGCTTACACGCGATCACTCAGGTTTGTTGACGGTGGAGCAGATGGGTGCTCCCGTGTCCGTGTTACCCTCTGGCTCTCTCCTTTTAATTAGGCTGTAATAGTCAGACCTGCCGGAGTCGTCAGACACAATCTGATACTGACCAACATTCTCTGCTCTCCATAAAATTCCTCTCCGAATTAACCCTCTCTCTTTACCCTCTCCGAGTAAATGGCCACCCGGCCCGACCTGCTGGAAGATTGCCCGTTAAGGTCCCCTCTACCTTCGTCAAACCAGCTGCCACCTACGGTCCAACCAGCAGGCCCCCGACCCACCACCACCCATAGCAGACCAGCGGCTCACACGCCTACCACTGCTACCTGTTTAGCGACCATGTTAAAAACATGTTTAACTATCTGTTGTATCTGGTTTGGAAATTTTATTATTAATGTTTAAATAGTTCTGGCCAGAGGAGGATGGGTCCCCCTTGTGAGTCTTGGTTCCTCCCAAGGTTTCTTCCTCCAGCTCTGAGGGAGTTTTTCCTTGCCACTGTCGCCATTGGCTTGCTCATTGGGGGTCTTTGATTCGTTATTTCTTCTTTGTCTCTCTTTTATTAATCACTATTTATGTGAAGCTGCTTTGTGACGACAACAGTTGTAAAAAGCGCAATACAAATAAATCTGACTTGACTTGACTCTTCTGCATTTTCTCTTTCATTAGTCCAACCAAGCCCGATTTTCCTCCACACATTGCAGGTGCGGTGTCTATGGTTAATCCAACCAATTTTTGCCAGGGCAATGCATTTTTACTTAAGGACTTCTCCACCGCATCAAAAATGTCCCGTACTGTTGTGGTCCCATGCATGGCAGCTATATCCAACAGCTCTTCAGTGACAGAGGTCCGACTTCACGCCTCCAATGAAAATGGATAGCTGCGCTGTATCCGTGCTGCCTGTGCTTTCATCAAGCGCTAATGAAAAGGTGATGTAGTTGCGCGTCTCTGCGGCCAGCTGTGTTGCCAGGTTTCCTGCAAGTTCCCTAATTCTCTGGTCGGGACACAGCTGCTCACAGACCTTCAGCATACACTGCTTCAAAAATGCACCCTCTGAAAAAGACTTAGATGTGCAAGTTTTTTTCAGCTACAATAAAGCTGGCTTTCACAGCTGCGTTGTTTTGGGCCGTAGCTCTTGTGAACATATTCTGCTGCGATCGCAGTTTGCCTTTTAATTCTTGTACAATTTGTTGCTTTTCTTGAAGGCTAACTTTGGCATACTTAGCTCCGTGTTTGGTATCAAAGTGCAGACGTAGATTGTACTCCTTGACAACTGCCACCGCCTCATAACACAAGACATACCGTTTTTTTCTCCTTGAAGCACAAACATGTATTCGCCTTCCCATCTCTCTTGAAACTGTCTTCCATCGGCATCAATTTTTCTTTTCCTGGACATTATGGGATCAATATTTGTAGCTATTTCTTAATTCCACTTGTTGAAAAAAATCACATCAAAAAGGATACACTGTAATCTAGTGGTGAAATGCCGTCACTTGGCGGGCAACAGAAGAAAACAACTCAACACACTTTTAATCAACAATTATAGGACTTCAATGGTTTTAGTGGTTAAAAATGTTTGAATGTTGTTTTCTGGTCTTTCAGGCAGGAATAATTTTTAATTAGCAGAAGAAATTGTTACATAAATGAATATGATGTATTGTGTCGAGAATGATGCACAATCAGGATTGTGGTGTGAATCTGAAGGGGCCGCATGGCACTTCCAAGCTTTTGCTTTCCCTTTTTGGCGAAATTGATACACGGATTGGACCATGTTTCAAAAGGACAGATGGTAGCAACAGCGAACAAGCACTGGTTGGCGCCAGGTTTTTCAACGTTTGCAGAAAAGTTTTGCAAATCCTGAGTCATTTGTATGAACATAACATAGGGAAAATGACACGACAGCTCAATCGGCACATCCTACTCCAAATTTTCCATTTGAACACATTATGATTGACTTCATTGAGCTAACACCATGCCAAAATTACTGGTATTGTCTGATAATCATTGTTCAGCAAATGTCCAGAGTGCTTTCCATGTAGAAAACAAGACACACTCGCAGTAGCAAAATGCTTGCTAAGGGAAGTAATTACTAGAGTACTTCCTTTGGAGTTCCAGTAAAAATTTCATCAGACAATGGCAAGCACTTTTAGAACAAACTGATCCAACATCTTTCTGGTGCTTTGAAAATTGATTTGGAAAACACATTGCGTCGGCTGGTGCATGGGAACGTCTAAACCAGACCATCAAATAATTCAAACCGCCAAACAGGACTGAGCCCAATGGAAGTATTATGTGGTTTCCTAACCTTTCTCTTTACAGGCCAGTTGAATGCTCTCTACAGCAGGTCGATGATCACATGATTGATTATATGAGTGCACTGTGCAAAACTCTTCAGTCTATTCATTCACAGGTGAAAGAGGTGTTGCCACTGAGTGCTGAGGGTCCTCTACACTCTGTGAAAGTCGGTGACTGGGTGGTAGTGAAAGCCTGTCGAAGGAAGGCTCATGGATCCACTGCTCACATTGCAAGAGAGAGACTGTTCCAGACAGCTTTGTGTCTAAAACTGAAGATCCAGGTGATCAGATGACGTGCTAGTAACCTCTCCCTGTTATGCCCAACGTCTCCTATGTAGTGCAAAACTCCACTAGGCAGAAGACGGTTGTTTCCATGCCACGAAAACCAACGCTGGCCCGGAGTAGTGGCCCAGAAGCAGATGCTTGTCGACAAGTTTGTTGTTGTTTCCACTGTTTTCCGTCTAGTGTGTTAAAATTTTCTTTAGGGAAACAGACAGGACTTTGACCTTTATGTTACACTTGTTCTTACTTATACTTCATGCTCTCCTATCTTTATGAACAATTGTATTAGATTTTATGACATGTAGAGGTCATTGGAATCGTGGACATAGATCTAAATTCAGATCAACTAGTTCTGAACAGTTAGAATCTTTGTTTGACATTTTATGTTTAAAGGGAGGAAATGTGGTTTTGAGATCATAGTAGTACATAGTCAGGTGATCTATTATCACTCACATATACCATATGTATTTCATTTCATCATCATTCTCTTAGTAAATTATATCCAGGCTAACATACTACTAGACCTACGCACTTAATCAAAACTTTCGGGTGGACTTTTACTGCTCCATATGAAGGAGACCACAAATCAGTTACTCCCCTTCAGCCGGAGTGGAACAAACTAGCTACTTCTCCGATCCCAAGTGTAGACCTTATCTGTTTTCTCTATGCTGGCCACAGTGAGTTATTGTTCAAGTGACCTCGAAGTTGTATACCAACTCGTTTGGGTATCTCCAGGTGTGAGGGGCTTCTAAAAAACATATTTGAGCTTCCTTCCTCTTCATTAATTATGCACGTATGTTAACGCCCTTTTGTTTATTCATATCACAGTTAGGTGTAACCAATGCGCTTCAATAACTTCTTTTTCTTCTGTGAATCAATGGAAAGTGACAACACCCCTTTGGGAAGATATATATGACCTTTTGTAACTTGGTCAACCTTCAGAGATCTCGGAGTATTTGCCAGGAGCTTCTCCCCGGCCGAAAGCTTTTCAATAAACATATTACTTTGGAGCATTAATAGTGATTTCTGCTTATTTAAAAAATGTCCACCATGGCTTAGTGTCAGTTTTAGGTTCAGCTCAGGTTTAGACTTGATTTAAAGTTAGGCTTGACATCAGTTTTAGGTTCAGCTGAGGTTTAGGCTTGATTTAAAGTTAGGCTTAGTGTCAGTTTTAGGTTCAGCTCAGGTTAGGCTTGATTAAAAGTTAGGCCTGACATCAGTTTTAGGTTCAGCTGAGGTTTAGGCTGGATTTAAGGTTAGGCTTGACATCAGTTTTAGGTTCAGCGCAGGTTAGGCTTGATTTAAAGTTAGGCTTGACATCAGATCTAGGTTCAGCTGAGATGTAGGCTTGATTTAAAGTTAGGTTTAGTGTCAGTTTTAGGTTCAGCTGAGGTTAAGAGTTGATTTAAAGTTAGGCTTAGTGTCAGTTTTAGATTCAGCTGAGGTTTAGGCTATTTTAAGCAGACCTTTGTAGGAAGATAAAGTAATGGGAGGTAAAATACTGGACAGATCAGGTGGTTATAGGAGAAGACTTTATTGTAGTTCCAGACGACTCAGTTGACCATCTTCCCTCTAGAGGGCAGCAGCATCTTTTTGATTATATTTTCAATAACTTAGTCTCCAATACTAATCTGACAAACTGTTGGAGGACAAGAAACCCCAATGCCAGACAGTACACCTGGTTTAATGCTTCTAATAATGCTCAGTGTTCAAGGCTACACTACTGGTTAATCTCTCACAATATGATGGATAGTAGTTGGAGCAGCAGCAATTAGGACAGTATGCTTCTAAACAGATGAGGGTCCAACACTCACAACAGACACACACAGACTCGTTCAGCATTGATTAGGAAGTGAATATGGGTTGAATGCAGTGTATTAAGCTTAGCCTGTAGCTCAGCTAGTCTGTGCTGCAGCATGAATGAGGAGACAGAGGCTGCTTCTCTTTAGTGAACTGCATCTTTTCATTTCATTTAGACGGGCTGGAGCATGGTCGAAGAGAAGAACCAGGCTGAACCAGCAGACAGAGTCCAGCCCGTTTCTTTGTGCAGCTGGACACAACGCAGAGTCGTGGACGGGTATCCCGGATGTAAAGAGGACCGGCTACATTTATACACTGATCCATTAATAAAGACTTTTATCTTAGATTTTGTCTGAATAACTTAATACTTTTGTCTCAGTCCCTCTGACGCCTACTTTCCAGAATGTGTGAAAGTGTGTAAAAAAGAGAGAGAGACATTTTTAGGTCAAATAAAGTTTTTTTTTTTGTTTGTTTTTTTTTCGGTGGTTAATAAGAATGAGAATTATATCAGTTCAGTGGTATATTAATTTAATTTTGGAAACATCAAATTGACATTTGCGTTGTATGAAAGGTGTAGTTGTATTAAACGACAGAAACAGTCATTGTAGGAGATTAAACTAGACGCTAGGTGGCAGCATGGAGTCAGGAGTCAAATGCTTCAACAGCACTGAACTGTGTTAATACTCTGAAAAGCTTCTCAGTGAGCATCTCTACACCAAAGCTGCTCAAGTACTTCAAGTACATTGCTGCGCTAATGGCGCCCCCTGTGGAGAGTCTTAAGCTCGCAGGAGCCATTACAGCACAGTGTGTAATAAAAACTGAATCCAAATTTCTAAAGAATTTAATTTTTAAAGCATAAAGGAAAATGATATCACTCTCCAGTGTAAATTAGACCTCAGCTTCTAGTTAAAGAAATATTTGAAGGCGTAGGGTTCAGTTAAACTGCTCACACCACCCAACCTAACCCCTCATATGAGTCGTGTTTTATGTTAAATTAAATATAGGAAATGTTACACAAGGAACGACAACAAATATTTACCATCTCACCCTGAATGTCACGAGAAGCGCCGGGAAGCGAGTCTTTAAAAAGGAAGCTGTTACTGACATATAATGATCGCTAGATGGCGATTCTTCCACGCATCATTCAGTTGGGTGTAGAGACTCTCGATATGCCCGGTGAGTTTAAACTGTTCACTGGATGTTCAAAAATAAAATTATTATAATTAAAAATATATTAAATAATCATATACATAAGAATAATCAGTGTAATTACAAATTACAAAAGTATATTTAAGTATTAAATAATTGTTTACTGTTGTCTACAGAATATTGTTTCTGAAAGATGACCCATGCCCCCTACTGTTACCATAAAGCTATAACTGTCAGGCCCTCGTTATCGTGCCCTCCCCCGGGGCGATCCCGAGCCGCTGCCCACAGGCCCAAATAGGGACTTCCTGATCGTGTCTGTTTATTTGTGTTGATTCATTGTTCATGTGTTTCACCTGGGACTGGGAGTAAGGAGAAAGGAGTGTAGTTCCCTTTGTTCTCTGCCGTGAATTGACTCGGCTGGAATCCCTGTGACGCTCTGGGATTCATCACGCGTTACTGGCGTGTTCAGCTCAGCTCTAGTTTTGCGGTCCATGTTTAGGAGAGATTCTCCGTCTGACTCGGAGGCAAGCGAGGTACGTTCGCTTCCTGCTCAGGTTCCAAGGCGACCTACATTTTAGGCAGTACTCTGCAGGTTCAGGTTAGGTCTGCCCTGCTTTCTAGTCTGGCAGCTGGCTCTCCAGCTACCCCTGTGTGTTTACGATACCATAGTCTGTTTCGAGAGGCAAGCGTGTTACATTCGCTTCCTGCTCAGGTTCCAAGGCGACCTACGTTTTAGTACTCTGCAGGTTCAGGTTAGGTCGGCCTTGCTTGCTGGTCTAGCGGCTAGTTCCCCAGCTACCTTCGTTTGTACACAGAGTTCAGCTCTGTCCTTAGTTTTGTATCTCCCCTCTCTGCCCAAGCGAGGCTTGTGGTTTTGTGTTTATCTCCCCTGTAGTTCTCCCCTCGTGTCACTCTCGTTCAGCTCCCTGCTCCTCCCAGTCCCGGGTTTGTTTTGTTCGCCATCTGATTTGTCGCGTTTTGGTTCTGTTCATGGTTTTGCCCATGTTGCTGCACTTTGCTGTTCATATCTCTTTGTTTTGTATTTGGTTAATAAAGTATCTTGCTTTGATTTCCATCTCTGCGAGTGTTCATCCCTTCAGGTCTGGCCGTACACGCCATGATAATAACATTAACAGGTGAACGTCATTCTTTTTTGAGGTTAATTTATTTAGATTTTCATTTGTTGTATTTAATAATCATTTAAGAAAGAGGAGAGAGGTCTGTAATTTTCATCATAGGAACACTTCAGCTATAATCCAGGAAATCACATTGTAGGATTTGTAAAGAATTTATTTGTAAATTTTGGTGGAAAATAAGTATTTGGTCAATAACAAAAGTTCAACTCAATACTTAGTAACATAACCTTTGTTGGCAATGACAGGTCAAACGTTTCCTGTCTTCACCAGGTTTGCACCCACTGTAGCTGGTATATTAAGCATGATTAAAAAACCCCATGTATCCAGGATGTACTTGGATTACCTGGATGTCATGCAAGCTAGCAGACCAAGAAGCATTCTGGTCAATAAGACAAACAGATCTTCCATTAACTTCTGTTATTAGACTGTACTATTACACTGCATAGTGTTAGAAGGGTGAACTGAACTGTATTGATTACTTAAGTGCTGATTTAACACTGGGAACGTTACTGTGCATGTAGTCTTTATAAGTCAGAAGTCAGAGGTTTCTTAATAACAAAAACTAACTGGCACCATTAATGATCAGAGACTAATCACATTCCTTTAACAGACGCCCTGGAGAGCCCAAAGCTCACCCTAAACACCTCAAACTCGTCTCACCTGGGGAAGCAGTCCAGTACAGCTGTGACCACTGTAACATCTTATACAAATCAGACAGGAGCAACTCCATCAGCATCACTGTGGGTAAGAGAACAGAGAATGACTTTATAATAAGCTCGTCTGACTGCAGTAGTAGTAGCAGCTTTCTGTAATCATATGTGAGCAGCACGGATTGCTACTGGCTGTCTAAAAACGTCCATAAAAAAAAGTGTGCCACTACCGGATTCACACCCGGCCAGTTTTGTGCTTAGCATGTGCTGCTCTGTTTAGAGAACAGGTATGGACTATAAGAAGTTATAAGAACCAATGAAAATTAAAGAGAATATTATATTATACTAATTAGCGCTAAATCAAGAATTCTGTGATTTACACTATATGGACAAAAGTATTTGGACACCTGCTTATTCATTGTTTCTTCTAAATGAAGGATATAAAAAAAGTATTTATCCTGCTTTTGTTGGAGTAACTGTCTCTACTGTTCAGGGAAGAAGGCTTTCTACTAGAGTTTGGAGGAGCATTGCTGTGAGGATTTTATTGCATTCAGTGACAAGAGCGTTAGTGAGGTCAGGATGTTGGATGATCACCACCCCACCACCTCATCCCCAACTCATCCCATCTAAAACTATTAGATGGAGCACCACCATAATTCAGCTCAATGCTGGGTCCTATTCTAATAGCAGTACTTTTCTACAAGCACTAGACAAGCTGAGTGCTGTTTGCACATCTGTGTCAGAAATAGGTGCACCTTAAAGATGCTGAATTCAGTCCATTATCTATTTTTAGTAGAGCAACTTAACTGATTGTGAGCTGATGACAGCCAGACAGATACCAAACAGTAGCTGCCTTCCCACAGAGAACTGCTGTGTGTGTGAACAGCCACTGTGGGTGAGCTGCTGCAATCACAATGTGGCCTGTGTAAATGTTGTACCAGTTTACAGCTACTGATACCAGTTCCTCTTCTTTTCCAGTGAATTTGCTGCAGGCCAACATCTCCTTCAGTGCTTCACCAGTGTTTCACTGGTGGCTTGAAGGGCCTGAAGTGACCAGGAGCTACAGCTCCATCATCTGCTCCGTTCAACCGCGGTATCCAGGAGGCTCCTTCCACCTGGAGTTCAGTGGTGAATCCAGCATCACCAAAACTCAGTCAGCTGTTAACCACTCCACCACCTTCTCCTTCCCTGAGGCTGATTATGTCCACCAGGGAAACTACATTTGTGTTTATGAAGCAACTGTGTCTTCACACTCTTTTAGATCCTCCAACACGGAACTCTTGGCCGTCACTGTGAAAGTTACAGTAATAAGATGAGCTCATCGTTTTTCTGGACTAGTTCTCCTGAAGTGTAAATGTTCCGACAGTTTTGGTTCCCATCATCAGTTTTTCAGCAGCAGCAGCAGGACTGTTACTCGTATCAGTGCCGATCATTGTTTTCCTCAAAGGGAGAAATAAGCAAAAACTGCAGAAAGCTGAGAAGACGTATCGTAGACACTGTGAGTACTTTCTGTTCAGAGGACAGTTTACTGAGGTACACTGAAACTCATAGAAGGTAAACAGAGAGTAGATACACGTGTCCAAATGTTTGTGGACACCTGCTCATTCATTATTTCTTCTGAAATCAAGGGTATTAAAAAGTATCTTATTTTCTTCTCTGCAGAACGAACATGGATGTGAGGATTACCACCCCACCTCATCCCAAACTTCCCAACTCATCCCAAACTCCCCAACTCATCAACTGCCCAACTCATGAAGCATCATCCATTATATTTTGAAGACATTTTATAAAATCTATAAGAAATCCCAAAAAGAAACATTCTTCTTGCAGACTACTTTGTTGAGTTGTTGTGGATCTCTATATTGAGAAGAAACAATGAGCATGAGCAGGTGTCCCAATACTTTTGTACCTAGTTACATAGTGTACCTAGGTACTGTGTAGAATGCCTTTTGGTAAAAATGTACTGATATTAAAAAAATTATAATTTAATCAGGCAAGGAACCATGTAAAATTCAGTAGTTCTTTGATGTGTCATGGTTTTATAAAGAGGCCTTTAAGAACCCCCTTGTTTAAAGTGTAGAGAAATGTGCTGCTGTAAAAGATGGTTAACCACTGAAAAGATGTATTTATTTATTTATTAATTTATCTATCCACACAATTCTTCAGGTGCCAGAGCCCCGGCGGGAAATGAGGAGACTGAGGGGGAGGAGGATGATGATTATGAAAAAGCAGAAATCGCTCTTCAACAAAGAGAGGACTCTAATCTGGTGCATCCTGTTACACTTAGTAGTCTAATGCCTCTCTGGTTCGTCAGACTGGAATCTGATTGCTTAGTGGGATGGAATCTGCTAATTCACTTATTTCCCAGTAAAGGCAGGGGATTTGGTTCTACTGGGAGGGACTTTGGATGTACTGAGAGGAGTTAAGGTGGTACTGGGAGGAGTTACGCTTGTACTGGTGGTGATTTTGTTTGTACTCGCAACGGAATTCTGGTTGCCCTGGGAGGAGTTTGGGTTGTACTGGGAGGAGTTGGGGTTGTATTGAACCAGGTGTAAGAGAATTAAAGAACTCTGGAATTAGAGAAGGGTGGAATTCTGGTGGCTTTTGCTTTGTGGGAGAAGACCAGACCCTCCTCTGAAAAGTGAAGCTAGGACTGAGAGATGTGGCAGAGTTAAGTTTTAACTGTATTGTGACAGGATCAGGATCACCTGTTTGAGGAAGAAGATGGAGGATGAAGATGATTATGATGAAAGTGGAGAAACAGTTCTTCCAGAGAAAGAAGATTCGGTGACTCTGATGATGACTACATCAATGTAGATGTTGGTATCACTCCTTTCCACTAGATGGCGCCACCTTTATTTATTTATTTTTTTTTTGTGCAGCAAGGAAGAAGGAGGCAATATAGCCTTTCTCAGTGACAGAGAGCCATACAAAGGAAACTAACCTAACAAAGATTAAACCTGTTGCTTAAATATCTAAACAACATTGCCCCAGCGTGGTAAGTTCATCTGATTTCATGTTAATCACCTGTTTAAATGGGTAAACGGACTTTGTTTTGTTTTGAAGATGTAAACTACAAATGGCTTGTACAAAAGTGAAGTGCTGTATGGTGAAATGCACAAATTTAGTTTTATTTTTATGCTTAGATCTGTAACATTGTCTTAACGTGTAATCTGAGGTATTGTTGCTCTTGTTTAGAGTTTAACTAAAGATTTGTGAGTGGATTGTTGATAGAGTATAAGGCTAAGTTTACTGCCAGTCTATCTTGCTGGGAGATGTAATGCCTGGAGATTGTAAAGTGTTTATCTGCTGTATTTGAATCTCAGAGTTATATGTGATTAATCTAGCTCAACTTGAAATGTGTCTTATTTAGAGGGTTTATAGTGAAAGCTTCTAAATTTGTGTTTTTTTTTTTGTAGTATTATCCTAAATATTGTAATTTCATTTTATTTTACAGTTTAACCGGCTGTCATTAGGCTGTGTATAGCCAGAGGGCAATAAAGACAACAACAACAAAACAACAAGTTTATGTTATTCGTAACACAAAGTTAAACACGACGGCGACATGTCTAACCCAGAAGAGTCTCAGGGCGAAGCAGACCTCGCGACACTGAGGAGAAGGCGAGGACAAGCTAAAGCAGCGGTAACTAAAATGATAACAGCTGCAAATGTAAAAATAAGAGAAAATGAGCCTGAAGGGTTGAAGGCAGTACTGGAGAGCCTCGACCTAGCTGTCACTCAACTCCGAGAAACACACAGGCTTTATCATGATAGGCTCACTGATGACACTGACAAAGAAGAGTCAGAAGCCTATGAGACGGTCATCTTGAGGAGTGTTCATGATGTGCGCCACGACGCTCTAGCCTGGCTGCAAGAAGTAAACACTCCTGGTGAAATTGATGATCAGCTAATTGCTGGTAAACTGGACACCATAAATCAAGATCACCCAGATGACACAGAGGATGATGACCCTGTGTCAGCTGAGCTAGAAAACTTACGCACCTTACGAAAGAAAGAACAAGAAAACTTTGAACTGTTACTTCAACGCAACAAAGAGGAGTTCGAACTGGAACTCCAGCGAATGCATCACAAGGCCGAGCTAGATGCACAGATATTACGCAATCAACAAAAGATACAAGCTGTAACAACAGATCTATATTCTACACCTAAGGCTGGCAAGAGCCCACCAACAACACGACTATCACTGTCACCGGTGTCAGATGATTCAATCTCACAACTGCTTGAATTATCAAGGCAGCAGTATCAGGCCCAAATAGACTCCCTGAGGCTTCCACCAAATAATCTCATAAAGTTCAATGGTGACCCCCTTCAGTACTGGAGGTTCATAAGGCTTTTCACCACAATGGTGGACAAAGAGTCTGTTGCTGTAGAAGAGAAGTTAACTCGTCTACACCAGTACACTGAAGGAAAGGCTCAAGATGCTATTAGTCACTGCTTATACAATCCTGATCCTAGTGCAGGCTTCAAGGAAGCACTTGAACGACTAAGAACGAGATTTGGAAATCCTCATACCATCTCCCAGGCTTGGGTTGAGAAAGTTTTGAACTTTAAAGAGATAAAAGAGAATGTGCAACTCAGAGATTTTGCAGACCAACTGAGAGGCTGCAAAGATACGCTTTCTGCTATGAAATGTGAGGAAGAGCTCAGTGGTCGCCGCACACTAGTTGAAATCATCAGCAAACTGCCACCAGATCTCAGGTCCAAATGGTTAAACAGAAACTATGATATCACTAAGGGAGGACGCTTACCTAAACTTGAGGACGTTGTCAACTTTGTTGAGACGGAGGCTGAGAAGAGATCTGACCCAGTCTTTGGTGGCATAGTGAGTCACAAGAAGCAGGAGAAACCGAGCAAAGTTATGTTATCCACCAAAGGCTCAAAGAAATCTCGTCCAAGTTACTCCTCAAATGTTAAGGCAGCTGCAGTTCAAGAGAACAGGTCTACACCTACCAAACGACCAGCTAATTCAAAATGTCTGAAGTGTTCAGAGCTCCACTTCTTGAACCAGTGCCCAGTTTTCCGATCACTGACTGTGCCAGAGCGCCTCATGTTCGTTCAGGAAAAACACCTGTGCCAAAACTGTTTCATGATGGGTCATAGCGCTGAGGTATGCACACGCAGTTGGGTATGCAACGTACCTGGCTGTGGTCAGAAACATAACAAATGGCTACACCCAAACCACACTAACAAGCAAAGTACAGCAGCAAGTCAGAATGCCACTAGTGACAATAAAACGACTCAACAAACAAAACCTACCCAATCACCTAACGTCACTTGTGGGTTTGCTGGTGCTGGAAAGGGTAAGGTTTGCTTACCTATTGTTCCTGTGATTGTTAGAGGCAAGGCTGGTACCATCAGTTCTGTCACATATGCATTGCTTGATCCTGGAGCCAACACAAGTTTAGTGTCAGAAGAACTCACAAAGAAACTCAAGCTCAAAGGCAAACCTGCAAGGCTGGATCTTGATACGGTAGGAGGCAGTCAAGAAGGCTTATTTACTCTATGTGTGAACCTTGAGATAGACTCTCTTCATGATGGCAACATGTATACGCTCAATGGTGTGAGAACCCTAAGTAAGTTAAACATAGGCCTCAGCTGCCTTGCCACACCTGATGAGGTTGCCAGATGGGATCACTTAGCGGACATCCCTATTCCCAGTGTTAACTCTGATGATGTGCACCTCGTCATTGGCCAGGATGCCCCACGCCTTCTCAGAGCTGAAGAATATCGTGTAGGTGGGGATAATGATCCATATGCCACAAGGACAGTACTTGGTTGGGCCATAAATGGACCAATTGATTACAAGGAAGGTGGCAAGAATGTCAAAGCCTATTTCCTCAAGTCAGATCACAGTCTGCTAATGCAGGTGGAGAGGTTCTGGAAACTTGATGACACCCCTCAAAGGGACAGTCTATCAATCAATGACCAGAAGGTGATTAAACAGTGGGAGAATTCAGTCTCTAAAGATGGCTCACATTACGTCTTAGACATACCTTTTAAGAACAAAGCAGTGGCGCTACCAAACAATGTCAACTTAGCTGCACACAGACTGCGACTCCTGGGACGTAGACTGGCAAAAAATGCAGATTTGCAAATTAAATATGTGGAGGCTATGAAGTCAACCATCAGCAATGGCTATGCAGAGGCAGTTTCTGCTTCATTCCCTGACCGCAATGAGGGCAAGGTATGGTACCTCCCGCATCATCCAGTAATTCATCCTCGTAAGCCAGAAAAGGTACGAGTCGTCTTTGATTGTGCAGCTAAGTACGATGGAGTATCGCTCAATGATGTTGTCCATCAGGGACCAGACTTAACAAACAAATTAATAACTGTGTTAATTCGATTCAGGCAAGGTCCTGTTGCTATGATGGCAGACATCGAAGGCATGTTCAACCAGATTTATGTAACACCAGACCACAGAGACGTTCTGCGTTTCCTGTGGTGGAAGGAACATGACCAAAGGAAGGAGGTAGTTACCTACCGTATGACATCTCACCTCTTTGGCGGAGTGTGGTCTCCAAGTGCAGCAAGTTTTGCCTTAAGAAAATGTGCGTCCGACCATGCACATTTGTATGATGCAGACACTGTCTCCACTGTTGAAAGGAATTTTTACGTGGATGATTGTCTGAAATCTTCTGACTCACCTCAACAAGCCATCCATCTAGCAGCGCAGCTGACTGATCTACTCAGGCGAGGAGGGTTTCACTTGACAAAATGGACAAGCAATTCTGCAGAGGTCCTGAAGTCTATACCAGAGCAGGAACATGCAAATCGCTCACCATCGTTGGACCTGGATCGAGATCCATCCATGGAGAGAGCTCTGGGCGTGTTATGGGACATAACAGGGGACTGCTTCACATTCAGGGTGAATGTTAAAGACAAACCCAACACCAAAAGAGGCATGTTAAGCACAATAAGCTCGGTTTATGACCCCTTGGGTTTAGTTGGCCCATTCATTTTACGAGGAAAGGCATTATTCCAGTTGCTGTGTCGTATGAAGCTAGGCTGGGACGAATTCATTCCTAGTGAGATTGCTAAGCAATGGGGCCGGTGGTTGGATGACCTGCCAAGACTCTGCAAGTTACAGATTCCCCGATGTCTCAGACCAACAGTCTATACTGTACCTTCAGTCACCATGCAGCTCCATCACTTCAGCGATGCGTCTGAGTTGGCATACGGTGCCGTCTCCTATCTCCGGCTCGTTAGCCATGATGACATATACTGTAACATCGTCATGTCCAGGAACAGGCTGGCTCCTGTCAAAACAACCACCATCCCAAGACTAGAGCTGGCAGCGGCAGTGGTAGCAGTGCAGCTTGACCAGAACATCCACCAAAGCTTGGAGCTACCCCTACTGGACTCCGTCTTCTGGACTGATAGCACCATTGTGCTGCATTACACCAGAAATGAAGATAAAAGGTATCAAACCTTTGTCGCTAATAGAATCTCACAGATCCGTGAAGTCTCAACAGCCTCGCAATGGAAGTACGTCTGCACAGAACACAACCCTGCGGATGATGTTTCTAGAGGATTATCAGCTGAAGAACTTGGAAGCAAGGAGCGCTGGCACAAGGGCCCTGCTTTCCTTTGGCAGAAAGAGGAGTTTTGGCCTCTCCAGCCGGAACTGGGTAGCTTACCTCCAGAAGCCGAAGTAAAGAAATCAAGTCAGACATACACAATCTCATCTAAAGTCACCACTAACTCAGCAATGGATTGTTTCATCCAGAAGTATTCCTCCTGGTACAAACTCAAGCGAGCTATTACATTGATCTTACGGGCAAAGGATATTCTTTTGAAGAAGACGAAAACCAAACTATGTGCACCAGTAACGCTTAATGACCTGAAGCGGGCAGAGATTTCCATCATTGACTATGTTCAACGGTCCCAGATCACCAAGCAACTGAGGGTTGATAACTTGAGGAAGCTAGCACCAGTACGCCTCGGTGATGGTCTACTTCGAGTTGGAGGCAGACTCACCAATGCTCCAATACCCGAAGCAGCAAAACACCCAGCGATCTTGCCACAGAAGCATCATGTCAGTGAACTCATAATATGGCACTTCCACAAACTCACAGGTCATTCAGGAGCTGAGAGGGTCCTCTCTGAGATTAGGCAATCCTTCTGGATAATTAGAGGACGCGTCACAGTGAAACGAGTTCTAGCACAGTGCATACCGTGTAAGAGGCACAGATCTCCGATCAGTACGCAATACATGGCCGACCTGCCAGCTGACCGTGTGACTCCAAGTCAACCACCTTTCACCAGTGTTGGAGTTGATTACTTCGGTCCCATTAACATCAGGAGGGGACGCAGTGAGGTGAAGAGGTATGGTTGCTTGTTCACTTGCCTAACGACCAGAGCCATTCATTTGGAGGTAGCGCACAGTTTGGACACAGATTCTTTCATAAATGCTCTTCAGCGTTTCATGGCTCGTAGGGGAACGCCTCGATTGATACGTTCAGACAACGGTTCAAATTTCGTTGGTGCCCGTCATGAATTACAGAAGGCGCTGGATGAATGGAATCAACAAAAGATTGAAGAACATCTGCTCCAAAGAGAAACACAATGGAAGTTCAACCCCCCAGCAGCCTCACACATGGGAGGTGTATGGGAGAGGCAAATCCGTACAGTGCGTTCTATTCTCATGGGCCTTACAGGACAGCAGACTTTGGACGATGAAGGATTAATGACGCTCTTCTGCGTCATTGAGAAAATTGTCAATGGTCGACCACTAACAAAGCTGTCAGAGGACCCAAGAGATGGTCAGCCTCTGACTCCTAATGATTTGCTTCTGTTAAGACCTGAGTGTTCTCTACCCCCTGGTCACTTCGTGAAGCAGGATCTATACCGTCGACGCTGGCGCCAGGTCCAGTACTTGGCAGACGTGTTCTGGGCTCGGTGGATAAAGGAATATTTACCTAGCCTACAGCAAAGGCAAAAGTGGACCTGCCATTCCAGAAACTATCAAGTGGGTGATCTTGTGCTAGTTCTGCATGAATCTACTCCTCGTAGTCAGTGGCCCCTTGGATTGGTCATTGATGTCAATGTTGGAGCTGATGGGCTGGTACGCTCAGTACAAGTAAAGACACAAACAGGCATTTACACTCGCCCCATCCACAAATTATGTTTGCTGGAAGGGCATGTGGATAACTAAGCTCTAAAGACTCTCAGCTTGTATTTCTCGTGAGACTGTTACAATAGTTGTTAACCATGTGTTCAAGTTTAACAGTTATTGCTCTAAAGTGTATTTTTATTTCTGCATCATTATGTAGTCGTTCACCACTTGGATGACCATCTGTTGAGGTCATCGGGGCCGGGATGTTGGTATCACTCCTTTCCACTAGATGGCGCCACCTTTATTTATTTATTTTTTTTTGTGCAGCAAGGAAGAAGGAGGCAATATAGCCTTTCTCAGTGACAGAGAGCCATACAAAGGAAACTAACCTAACAAAGATTAAACCTGTTGCTTAAATATCTAAACAACATTGCCCCAGCGTGGTAAGTTCATCTGATTTCATGTTAATCACCTGTTTAAATGGGTAAACGGACTTTGTTTTGTTTTGAAGATGTAAACTACAAATGGCTTGTACAAAAGTGAAGTGCTGTATGGTGAAATGCACAAATTTAGTTTTATTTTTATGCTTAGATCTGTAACATTGTCTTAACGTGTAATCTGAGGTATTGTTGCTCTTGTTTAGAGTTTAACTAAAGATTTGTGAGTGGATTGTTGATAGAGTATAAGGCTAAGTTTACTGCCAGTCTATCTTGCTGGGAGATGTAATGCCTGGAGATTGTAAAGTGTTTATCTGCTGTATTTGAATCTCAGAGTTATATGTGATTAATCTAGCTCAACTTGAAATGTGTCTTATTTAGAGGGTTTATAGTGAAAGCTTCTAAATTTGTGTTTTTTTTTGTAGTATTATCCTAAATATTGTAATTTCATTTTATTTTACAGTTTAACCGGCTGTCATTAGGCTGTGTATAGCCAGAGGGCAATAAAGACAACAACAACAAAACAACAAGTTTATGTTATTCGTAACAGTAGATGCTGATGTGTGAAAACCAGCGTTGGAAAATCAGCAGCAGGTGAATGTTTATGTAAACTGTGTAGAACATCATAGTCATTTGTGTCAGTACTGGTTATAATATTGGAAATTGACTTATTTTCCCATCTTTCAGGTTCCTGCCCACTTTGTAGTTCACATAACATTGACATTTTGTGGCTAAAATTGTGTCGTAAACCAGTTTTTCATTTGTGTGTTCTGCCAAACACACACACACGACTGCCCGTGTGGAGATTGAATCCTCTGAGTTCTCATAATAGTCTTCATCATCCATCTCAGAGTTCTCTGATGAGGACTACATTAATGTAAACTAGATAGTGGTGATGACGTACTCTGACCAGAAAAGTCAAGAGGTCTTCATACACATTCAGCCACTAAGCTCAGAGGAGCAGACGCTGTTCTGCTCTCCACAGCTGTACAGAGTGATTCTCTGAGTCACTGTAGCCTTTCTGTCAGCTCCAACCAGTCTGACCATCCTCTGTTGACCCTCTCCTAGTAACAACGTGTTTCCGTCTGCTGAACTGAATGTGTTTTCTTTATTAAATCTCTGACTGTCTCAATTCCAGAAGAGGTGAGAAAAGCATCTTCAAGCACCTGCTGAAACACTTTCTAGTGACAGATGTGAGTAACTGGGGCAGCGTCACTGCTCACACATTCAGACAGGAGGGACAGTGTGGAGGAGGCCGGCTGTGGTTTTCCTTCTGGGCTTTGCATGTGCTGCTATGTTGTTGATGCTCGGTGTAAAACATTAAGGAAAGGCCACACAAATACAAATCAGCTGGCCCTCCTGTTGGCTACCTGGAGAACTAGGGGCATGTCTGCAAGTGATTGCTGTGATTGTCTAAGTTCAAAAATCAGTTCAGTTTCAAGTAATGAATAAAGGACATCATTATTATTACTGTTGTTGTTGTTCATTTATAATTAACAATAATGGCAATATAAATATATTTAAATATTTAAAACTGTAAACATAACCGTTATTATTAATAGTAAAATAAATGATATAAATGAATTGTGTAAATACAGTGTAATACCTGTAACTGTCAGGCCCTCGGCACGCGCTCAGCAGCCGGCTTCCCTCATTAAGCGGATCAAGGTCAGCTGGGACTGGAGCTTCTTAAGCCGTCGCTTTGTTTTCTCTCGTTGTCGTGAATCAGCTCTGTTACAGCCTCTGTAGCACTGCGCTCTACGCTCTGCTCAAAGAGGAAGCAGACTGATCCTGTCGTTGCCTGTTTGGTCTTATGTCTGTTATCCTTGTTGCTCTGTCTGCTCTGCTAATCTAAGCCTTGATGCCTCCCTGTTTTACTGAAGTCTTGCTTCTCTGTTTTTCCTTCATTTGTTGGTTTTTCTGCTTCCAGGTTTCTGTTCATTGTTTTTTTCAACACCTCGCTTGTGTTCTTTCTCCTGGCCCGAGCTCCGTCTAGTGTTCTGCTTTTGTTTGATATGTTTCTCGTTTTCCTGAATACTGCTCAGCTTCCTCCCAGTCCCAGCTGTGTTACTGTGTCCAGTTTGAGTTGTGAGGTTTGGATTTTGTTTCTGGTTCTGTGCATTAGATTGCTGTTCTTCCGGTTGTGCTTTGCTTTGTTGTGTCTGTTTACTTTTGCCCAGGTTACATTAAAGTCCTGCATCGACCATCCCTGCAAGTGTTTCCTTGTGTTCACTGCCAAGTCTGACCAGGTATGACAGTAACTAATAAATTATTTATTAGCATTATTATTATTGAAAACAACTGTATCATGAAAACATCGCATCTGTAATACATAAAGGAAATTATTATTGTGGTTGTCATTATTTATTAACAATAATAACAATGGCAATATTTACATATTTAATGTGCTAAAATGCCTTAAGATGAAACGATTAGCCTCGTTAATAAGTGAGTCTATGACTGGAGCTGCTGCTGCAGATATGATGTCTGACCTGTAGGTGGCGCTGCTGAGTCGCTTTTCATCCTGAATCAGTGTAATCTCTGTGAAACTGGACTGACTACATATGTCTCTTTACCCTGAACTGTCTCCATTATGTTGTGCTAATAACCACAGTATGAGGAGGCCTGGAGAAAATGACCTTAATGTGGTTTCAGACTGACCTAAAGTGACCTTCACCTTTAAGTTCCATAATGAGTGTAAACAGTCCTTATTTCCCAACATGAATCCAGATCAAATTTACCCAGACCCAGATTCATTTTAGAAACTATGAACTGAAACTCCATGGCAGCATTTGAAAACCATTAATATGCAACATTATGGGCTGTTTAATTTAGACGTCTAATAGACTGTAGTGTCTAAATGATCAACTCCGGCATATATTAAATATAACAGCAGTTTATTTGTTCTTATCTCCTGCTCTCCGGGACCCTCACCTCACTTGGCCTTGGAGGCAATCTCCCTGCACCCTCCCACAAGCCTTTGCAAGGTCTAGGCCACAGAGACCAGCTACAGTTTGTTTCTTTAGTTCCAGTGCATTTAAACATTCAGTTCAAGTGAGGATTCTACAGATTTATCAATTCTTCTGTTTACAGACCGTCACTCTTCCTTTTCATGACTGTCATGAACTGAACTACATCCAGTTTTTTCACATATTTTTTATTTTAAGATATGGTTCTTCTCATCCCACCTACCACCTGGGAGTCCATGTTCATATATTTTCCAAGTATCGGTCAATAGATGCTCTAAATTCAGTTCAGGATGAGAAGATTACAGAGAGGACGTAATGAACACGAGATAAGGGGTAAAGATAAATTTACCATAACAGTTTAAGTGTTAAATGTGTGTTCCCCTTTTACTCCCATACTGAATTTACATATATATGGTCACCTGAAGTAATTCATAATTAATATACTGGCCCGAGTAAGATCTTCCTGTCTTGAGTATTCCATCAGAAACCTTTAATCAGCATTAGTGAACAGTTCAGGTTTTTTTTGTATTGACTTCTGCTTTTGTATTGACTTTTACTGTTTTGACTTCTACATAGCCTGGTATACTTAGAGACTAAATCTATAACCGCTAGACTACTATAATAACACACAAAGAATGACTTAAAGTAAAGTAACAGCAAATGTTACATGTATTATGATTATTATTATTATTACTGGAAAATAAGGGATTAAAGACTGCACACACTGCTTTCAGAATATAGAAGAGTATATATGATATACAAGCTTTGACAGCCCTAGTTTCTCTAAAGCAGGAAAGTACAAGCAGTTGGCGTCATCACTCGGTTATATGTTCAAAGTGTCAACAAGTAATAAATAATAGGAAAAGGGAGTGATATTGAAACATTGGCAAAAAACAAAATAGATAAAAGGGGAAAAAAGCCTTATAAAATCAATTCAAGTTTATTTATAAAACACTTTTCACAATGAATGTCATCACAAAGCATTTTAACAGAGATATGGGTATAAATACCTAGAATAAAACCCAGGAATAAAAACAATAAATCAATACTGAATTAAGAGAATATGAAAATGTGCCGTCAAGCCATAAAAGACGAAAACATGAGTAAAAAATGTTGAAGTCCAGGCAGGTATGCATGTTCATGCAGTGAGGTGAGGATGAATCAACACGAGGCTCTAGATCAGGACAGTGGGTAGTAGGGTAGTAGAGAGCCAGGTCTGGTGGTACAAGGATGGAACAGCTGGAACTGGGCATCCTAATACATGGTAGAGAGAGAGAGTAAAAACAGAAAGGAGGGGGAGTTTAGGAGATCCAATAGGTAGGGTGGAAGTCGGATCACGGCAAGCTGGGAGGGGAAAAAAAAAAAAAAAAAAAAAAAAAAAAGAAGTAATAAAGGTTTCAAGCCAATTTCAATACAGTGTAATACCTGTAACTGTCAGGCCCTCGGCACGCGCTCAGCAGCCGGCTTCCCTCATTAAGCGGATCAAGGTCAGGTGGGACTGGAGCTTTTTAAGCCATTGTTTTCTCTCGTTGTCGTGAATCAGCTCTGTTACAGCCTCTGTAGCCCTGCACTACAGAGAAAAAAAAAAAGAAGAAGTCAAGGTTTCAAGCCAATTTAAAACACATCTTAGATAAAACAAGGCCTTGATTCACAGGGAAAGTCCTGACTACATAAACATACTCAAAGGATTGGATACAATAAAAATGTCCTTTCCTAAACTCAGGCCTCTTCTGCCACAGGACTTACTGTACAAATGACACGGGTAGAATTGATCAAGGTCATAACAGTAGAGACAGAATTGTGGCCAAAATACATTTGCAAAGAAACAGACATATCTACCACTCAGAGAAAAAGGCCTCGAATGAACAGGATAATACAGCAGCCACCGAGCACAAGCACTGCAATCCATATGATCAGCTCAGAGTCCATAAACATTTTCCATTTACTAAACATGGATTTCTATCATCCCGTAAGACTGGTGTCCTCACCCCTTATTTCAGTCCTGAAGCACTGTGGCTGTAAAAGCTACATAGGACAACCACATGCTGTCATTTCCTAAAGTAGTGTTGGTAAGAGTCTCGAACGTGAGAACAGCTCAGCCAGTTTGGATGAAACACTTTGTTTTAAACACAGAATCTCACAAGAGACATCGGTATGACTGACTAATTAAACATTAGGTGATGCATTGTCCTTGTGTGTGTGAAAAAGGATAGGAACCAGATTCCTGGGGGGCTGAAAGGAGGTCAAGAGTGCACAATGTTCTGGACCATTTTACTCAGAAAGTGTTGTAAATAGTCCAGAGTTCAATCCTGTTCTGGGTGCATTCCCAACCTACAAATCCATTTCTGTTCCACCACAACTGAAACAAAGCGTTCTGGGTCAGATCTTGAAGGTGGTGGGAAGCGAGCAATACAATCAGTCCAATGCGGTTGTTTACAGGGTGCTGAGACAGGAATTCTCCTGTCACAGTCTTTGTCCTTCAGAGCTAAAAGTTTAACTGTGGCGTGTCAGCGTTATCGCAGGCAGCCAAGGCGGCGCTAGGATCACACCTTAGGCTGTGTTGTCAACGTAGGATGGAGTCAGGATGACTGTTTGCCAGCCGTTGCCATTGACTCTTCAGATGGTCATATCATCTGATCACATGCACCTTAAAATCCTAACAATAAAAGTGTCACTCAGGTCATTTGAAGTATAAGAACTGTACAGAACACACTGATTATTGATTGTTACAGACCTATTCTACAATAGACTGAGTTCTACACAACTCTACACAATGACAAAGTGAAAGCAGGGTTTTAGACATTTGTGGTAATTAAAAAATAAAATAAATAAATAATAAATTTAAAATCTCATATGTACACAAGTTGAAGAAAAAAACCTTGAGAGGAACCAAGACTCAAAAGAGTAACCCATTCTCTTCTGCTCAACACAGGATAGCACAACACGACAGAACAAGAATAAAAATCAACAAAGAAACAGTAGTGAATTTTAAGAGCTGCTGCAAATGTGACGTCAAGCCAAAAATGATGGGAGTGCAATGTGAAAGTGTGTGCAGGTAAACAGTCATGTGCACAGCTATGCAGTGAGGTAAGAATGACTCAATATAAAGACGCAGAGCAAGACAACATATTAGTGGGAGGAGCGCAGCAAAACAGGAGGGTTTACAGTGGGACAAGGCTGACCCAGAGGGTAGGCACCAGCACCCAACCATGAATGAACTCACGTCAGCAGCGAGCAGCTCAGCATATGAGGACAAAGAAAAAAATTAAGAAAGGAATTTAGGAGTATGAGTAGACTGGTGTACAACCTGTAAACGTAGCTTAGAAAGACAATAATAATCAGAACCTATAATCAGATCAGGACAAAACAGTGTTAGTATGAAAACAGGCTACAGCAGCATGATTAGAATACTGAAAGTGTGCCCAGAACAGCAACAGGACATTTATTCCAGAGTTGGAGGTTCTTCCCCAAGAGTTGTCCAGAAATGTACGTTACCGGTTGTAAGGTTTAAGACGTTTTTCAAGATGCTGTGGGGACAATCGAGAGACTCAAGTCAGAAGAAGTATTTTATAATCAAAGTGGATATTAACTGGAGTCCAGTGCAGGGATGAGAGAATAGACATACGTGGACACAAAAGCCGCTGCATTCTGAACTTATTTAATGACCCTGAGCTTATTTAAAGATTTACATTAACTTCCTACCATAGCAGCATTACATTAATCCAATCTTGAGGTTATAAATCTATATAAATTTAATAGTGTGTGCGACTGAGTGAGCTCATTTGTGTTCTGTTCTGTTTTATTTTTTTATATACATTTTCCTTTGACTTGTTTCATAAATTCAATATCACCTGAACTTACCTGGAAGTATTCAGCTATGTGCTTGTGGTGAAGCGTCCTTCACATCTGCTTGAAGCCACACTACCACATCACAGCCAGCCAGCCAGAGGTGCAGGTGGACAGACAGCGAGCTACAGATTCGTAGATGGGTAAAATAGAACGAGCTGCAGATGAACAGAAAAACAACCACAGAGCTGCAGATTTAAAAACAAACACAGTTGCAGACAGTCAGAGTTGCAACCAGAGTCTAAACAGAATGAATTGCAGATTTATAACCAGAGAGGTATAGACTGACAGACAGCCAGAGATGCAGAAGGACTGAAAGCCAAGGGACATACATACAAGTCAAACAGAGTTGCAGATGCATAGTCGGAAAAACAGCCAGCCAGTCAACCAGAACTGCACATTGAAAGAAAGTTGCCACTGAATTGCCACACAGTTGCAGATGGATACAACCAGCCAGAGATGCAGATAGTCAGACAGTTTCACATGAATACAGCGTTTCATATGGATACACACAGCCAGAGTTGCTGCCAACGCCTTAGCAGGATGAATTGTAGAGTTTTAGATGAAGACAGACAGAGATGCAGAACGGTAAGCAGCCAGCGAGCCAGCCAGCCAGAGTTGCACAAAGACAGCCAGTCCAGCCACAGAATCACACATGGAAAGAAAGCCAGCCAGCCACAAAGTTGAACATGGACATGCAAACAGTGCCACACACAGTTGCAGACAGACACAGTTTAAAATGGACAGCCACCCAGTCAACCAGTTGCAGATGGACATACAGCCAGTCAGAGTTGAAGCCAGAGTCTAAACAGAACCAATTGCAGATTTATAAACAGCCAGAGTTGCGGAGCGAAATACACACTGCCAAACAGTCAGAAACAGTCAGTCACACAGTCAGAAAGACAGCCAGCCATAGAGTTGCACATTGTTAGACAGCAATCCATTGAACTGCACATGGATAGACAGCCAGCCATCAGAGTTTAAACAGAACGCAACAGAATTGCAGATTCATAGACAGCCAAAGAGTGCTGATGGACATACACACAGCCAAATATAGTTACAGACGCACAGTCAGAAAGACAGCCAGCCACAGAGTTGCACATGAATGGACAGACAGAGCCTAGGCAAAACCAGTTTTAAAAACTGTGATGGAACTATGCTAAACAAGTCCTTTTCAGTAACTGAAGCAGGTATGCTTTGGAGCTGGTGCACCATTCATTAACACAAAAAGCTGTGGTTAGAGAGTGTGGTGCAGGGTAGATCATCTGTTACATGAATCAGATCTTTAGGGTGAGTCGGTAGGGAGATTATATGCCTTATATGTAAAGAGAGCTACCTCGGATTAAAAGTTGGACTGACACACAGACACTGAAAGTTGCAGATGGATGGACAACCAGCCAGAGTTATAGATGGACAAAGAGATAAAGATAGACAGACAGTCACACACTGTTGCAGATGGAATAGATAAAAAGACTTAGCTTTTTATCATAAATATGCCGCCACGACCAGACCTGTAAAGAAAACTGTAATAGTTAAAACCTGGGGGAGTGGATTCATTCAGGGCCATGTATTCATTAGACATGGTGAACTAAGGTGGTTATCCCTAATATTGTCATTGATAATGTTTGGTTACAATGTGAGGGACCGACACAGGTTAGATACTGCAGGGTTTGTCAGAAATATGAGCTAGACAATTTTTAACACAAGCAGAGCAATGGCAGAATTAATGATGGGAATAAAATAAATCATGTAAATCACTTACCTGACTGGTGTGACTGGGTAGGGCCAGTCAGTCCTGGCATAGCACCTTCTTGATGTTCCCAGAGAGATCAACAAACCCCAGGGAGCACAGATGAAGCCTTTCTTTGCAGCCAGCAGTGGAGCGTGAAGAGTTGGCTGAACGGCTTGCTCATTTATCAGTATATGGGCATGGAGCTAGAGATGACGATGCTGGCAGCGGTCTTCTTCCATATGTTGTCTGGGAGTGTGCAGTAGTGGTCCTCCAGGACACTGGCACCTTGGAGTTACCTTTTGTGACAGATATTAATTAGTGTTTTAGAAGACAGTCTCCAACAATGAGAACACCACCCTGAGTAGTTGTCCTTCGCTGAAGATAAAGTGCTGAGGACATTTTACCGGTTTCCCTGGTCACGCTGACTCTCCCAGGGCCTCTCCACTGCCACCGTATTCCTTGAGTAAACACAGGGGTTAGTAAGTTAGTAAAGAACAATAATGTAAAGTAACACACTAGATAACACCAGGATTAAAACTGGCTAAGAAACAAGCCAATGCTAATGTTAAAGAAAATGAAGAAATGCCTAGGAGTAACAAGCAACATGAGAGGTCTTGCGGACAGAGGAGATTAAGATGAACCTATATTAGAAAAATTGTGTGCTGCTCACTAGCACTTGGAGGGGGGTTAAATTGTCTGCAATCACTCCTTTATTTACATGTAGACCTATTAACCCATTCCCAATCATGGCTTTGTAGCTCATCCTCAGGTAAAGGAGAAAGAGTGAGAAGAGAACAATCCACTTAAAGTTATTTGGTTTACTACGCCACAAACCCCCAAACCCAATCAAAAACCCTAACATTCAAACAAACATACAGTCATTACACCAATACACACTTTGACGCAGATGACAGCAAAGTACAACCTTCAGCTCCAGCAGATGGACGTTACAACAGCCTCCTTGAATGCTTTAATTAATTGTGAGATCTGTAAGAAGCAACCAGAGAGATTTAAGCGAAAATCAAACATGGTGAAAAGGTTTTCTGTAAAATGAATGTCATTGTATGCTCTCAAACAGTCTGGAAGAACCCGGGGGTGCATTATGATCTAGATAAAAATGGCTTTACACTAGATGACCATTGTGTCCAAAACAAGCACACTGAAATCAGGAGGATAATACTAATAATCTGGATTAAGGATCATTTACCAGTTTTCCTACCCTGAGGATGAAGAATCTGGATTAATTCTAATAAGGTTGTTCGGTTTTCTGACGTTCTAATTACAAATCATGTGAGGGACAGACAGTCTCGATACTGCAAGATTTGTCTGAAACATTGAGTGACACTGATATTATTTTTTCTGCTTGTATTAAAAAGTAATATCGCACACACACACACACACACAGACACACACCTGCCAACTGTCCAAATCACCAAGAATGAACGACGGACCCCAAGCGGCCTCTTCGATCCTTGAGTCTGTCTTTTTCGGAAAGGTGTCCAGAAGTGTGCGGCAGTGCTCCTTCAGGGCCTCGCTGAGTCAGGTGGAGAACAGTGGAGAACAATGATGCTGAAGGTGTCACACTGCCGAAGCACCAAAGGAAGCCTGTTCAGGACACAGGCACCTAGAAAACAGGAGACAGCGGCGTCACTCTTTGGGCCCAAAATGTAAGTGTTTCACAGTGGAATCTCCAACAATGAGAACACGACGACTCTCCCAGGCTGCCTCCGGCCTCGTCTTCCATCTGTGGAGTTTGGTCTGTCTCTACAACAGCAACTAGATCTGCGGTTCAAGCAGGACGAGCTCCATGCAGAGCATCTGGAGATCTTGTTCCTCCGCGGTCGCCATGTTCCTCGAGGGTAAACACAAAGACAGAAATGCAAAAGTCAGTTAGTGAGGAAAAAGTACTGTACAGTAACACAGATAGCAGATAGCACAGGGATTACAAGACAAAGCCAATATTAAGGCAATAAAGTAGGGATAGTTGCTCGACTCTGAGTCGAGCTTTCAAAGCAGGACCGCATCGAAACAGCAATTTGGAGTCTTGCTCAACATACTAGCTGGTCCTATAGATCCAGTGTGCAAAAGAGGGTTATAGACACACTCTGGTGAGAGCTATCCAACTACTGTTTTTGGGTTGTTCCAATAGACAAAGTATGAAAGAACCATTAAAAGAACTGGTGGATGATTGCATGTTTTGTTGTGTTTTCAGTGGGTTTGTGGTGCAGTAAGCAAAAAAACACTTAGTGGATGGTTCGCTCTGCATTTTTTTTCTTATTAGTTTGAAGACGACTTACAAAGCCACAACCATTACTACATGTACAAGACCTGATCCAAGTTGGACCGTCAGTAAATTGTCACAGTTCATTTGGGTCAGACAAGAACAACACTGGACTGCAGTCAAGCATGTAAGGAGGTACTTAAAGGCTTCAACTGATCATGGACTGTGTTACCAGAAGAGAGGAGAGAAACAGTGATCACCAATATGCACCTGTGAAAATACCTGAAGACAATCAAGAAGCAATCACTCTTTCCATGAACCCTGTATGGTGACAAAGATGAAGACACGACCACATTAGACACCACTTCATTAGATCAGTGCTCCATGAGTGTTAAATAACTGAACACTGTCCCACAGCAGATATGGTTATGAAAAAGCCAAACCTTTTAAAGATGAGAGTATTTGGATCAGTATACAACACTTACAAACATGACAGATAGAAACGAGACTCAAAATGAGAAAGGGAATCTGCCCATCATACCTAGTCTACTATCCAGACACAGGGAAAGTCAAACACAGACTGGTGACATTTCTTACAAAGTGTGTTACTGAACACCAAACCCAGACTGACCAGTCAATAGCAAATGACTTCCAAGAAGAGAGATTTGTATCCCCATGGCAACAGCTAACCGTGTTCAGTTCCAGAAGAGGTAAAAGAGTTTCAAACTGACGCTTAAGATTGTGTTTAAACAAAGGTTGACATAGCACACGCCATTCAAAGAGAGACAGGAAAGCACCTCAGTATTTAAGCTGACTGTGTGTCAGATATTAAAGACCAGATACTGAACAATACTGACTACTGTTACAGGGTCTGTAATGTACCACAGAGCTTCAAAGAGGTGTTCAACAAAATCACAGTTTGACTTGATGCAGATGACCTTGAGCTCCACCAGGTGGACGTTACAACATCCTACTTGTATGCACAGATTGATGGAGAGATGTGTATGGAGCAACCAGAGGGATTTAAAGGAAAGACAAATACAGGTGAAAAGGTTTTCTGTAAACTGAATAAGTCACTGTATGTTCTCAAAGCATCTGGAAGAACCTGAAACATGATTATCAAGATAAAAAAGGCTTTACACAGAACCTAGATGACCATCATGTCTTCAACAAACACCCTGAAAACAGCAGGATGATACTGATAATCTGGGTTGAGGATCTCATCATTGCTGCCAGAAACAATTACTTACTCATGGAGGTGAAAAAAAGGCAAACAACATTCAAGATGAAGGAAAACTGAACTATTTTCTAGGTACTGATTTGGATCAAAGTCAAGGAGCAGTAAAGAGGAGTCAAAAGAAGTACACATCAAAAGTACTAGAACAATTTGGTATGTCTGCTAAGGTCAACCCCATGTAGACAAAAGTCACAGTGTAACAAGTAGTGATTCTGTTGATCCTACAAGATCTCACAAAACAGCAGGTAGATTGATGTATGTGAAGAGCCAAAGGTGTGTGTGTGGGGGGGGGTGGGGGGGGTATTAGGCAGCAAGGAAGCTTAGTAATGTGGACAAATTCAGGCCTCACTGTATTGAAGACCCTTATTCAAGGAACATAAGGTTCTAATACTCATTGCAAGTTTTTCCATGGTTCCATTTTTTATATATTCATGTTGTGTGTAGGTTTTACTCCTTACAATTAACTTGCTCCCCATATGGCTATTGGGATCAACTTTACACAGAGGACTCAGAGGGACAACGGCAGCATTCCTGAATGGAATCACAGAAACTCCAACCAAGGACTTCCCTGGTTTAGAATTTCCATTCATAAGGAAACACCCAGGATTTATAAACTGTCTTCAGAGAGAAGGACATCTGAAGTAAAAAACACCTCGGTGAGAGCTACTGTTTTCAATTGTTCCAATGGACACCAAGTATGAAAGAACGGTTAAAAATAAACTGGTGGATGTTTGTGTGTTTTGTGTTTTTACTGGGTTTGTGGTACAGAACAAAAATACATTTATATATTCATATATTCTTTTCTTTTTAATCTAAAGACGACTTAAAGCTGCAACAGTTACAATGTGTACAAGATCTGATCCAAGTTGGACCGTCAGTAAATTGTCGCAGTACGTGTCTGAGCCAAATGAACAACACTGGACTGCAGTCAAGCATGTATAAGGGAGGGTGGGGAGAAACTGACACTTGAGGCACACAGTGATGCAGATTCAGCATCAAATACAGAAGACAAACGAAGCACAACAGACTCCGGTTTTAGTCCAACTAAAGACGGTCCTCTTACTCTCTGCTCTCTACATGTGAAGGAGAATATATGGCACTGTCTGCAACCACTAAGGAAAGCTTGTACCTCACAGCTACTAAATGCCATGAACATGTGATAACCAATATGCACCTGTGAAAATATTGGAAGACAACCAAGAAGCAAAGAACTCTTCACAACAGGGGCTTAAATAGCTGTTTGAAACCACCTCTATACGACATGCTGCCACAGAGAAAGCCTAACCTAGACTCAAAGTGTGAAAGGGAATCTTTGTAGGGTAAGAACAGTCCATCATACCTAGTCTACTATCCAGACACAGAGAAAGTCCATAAACACAGACTGGTGAAATTTCTTAGTGTGTGTTACTGAACACCAAACCCAGACTGACTGTGTGTCAGATATTAAAGACCAGATACTGACCAATACTGACTACTGTTTCAGGGTTTGTAATGTACCACAGAGCTTCAAAGAGGTGTTCAACAGAATCACAGTTTGAGTTGATGCAGATGACCTTCAGCTCCACCAGATGGACGCTACAACATCCTACTTGAGTGCTTTAATTAATTGTGAGATGTATATGGAGCAACCAGAGGTAAATACAGGTGAAAAAGGTTTTCTGTAAACTGAATAAGTCACTGTATGCTCTCAAACAGTCTGGAAGAACCTGTAACAACATGTTGTCTGATTATCCAGATGAAAATAACTTTACACATAAGCTAGATGATCACGGGGTCTACAACAAACCCCCTGAACACAGGGTTAGATGTTCATCATTAAGTACAGTAAGCTAGCTGTGATGCTGTTGGTTATCATGATCACAGGTGTGTATTTATTGTCTCAGGAACAGACTGGCTCCTTTACGAGTGTGTTGCTACAGTATCTGTACATAAAGGCTCTATATAACATGACATGAGGTCAGAAGTCCATCATGAACGCTAAAAGCCTCCACAAACTTCCAGAGGGGCTGATTCTATGTCCCCCACCAATGTGAAAATCACTCCTAGGCCTTGATTCAGAGCTCTGTATTCACTAGGTTTTGATCAAGTTTCACGGAAACATTGTGAACTAAGGAGCTGATCAGTCAGAACTTCACTGACCGTGATTTCTTTAGGGGCTAGAGATCGTATATTTAACAGCCCAGATTCAATACAGGAGCTGTTTGTACTCGGAAAGCTGAATGAATCTGGATCAATTCTAATAAAGTTGATAAAGACGATTTTCTGACGTTACGATTATAAATCATGCGGGGACACAGACACAGTCTCCATACTGCAGGGTTTGTCTGAAACACTGAGTGACACTGATATATTACTTTTTAATGCAAGCAGAGAAATCACAGAATTAATGCTGATCAAATCGAGGAAATCCTCTTAAACTAACCTGACTGGTGGGACTGGGAAGGGCCAGAAGCCGCGACGCTGCCGCTGAGGGAAGCCGCCTGCCGACGTCCAGAACACGAACACCTGGAGAACAGGAGACCGTGGCGCTGCTCTTTGGGCTTTTACAGTAGTTTTACAGTAGAGTCTCCAGCAATGAGAGCACCGCCCTGAGGAGCTGTACTCGGAGCCGGAGCAGGTGAAGGAGAAGTCGAAGAGCTGTGGTGGTGGAGGAGCCCTCGACTTTTTCGACCACGCCGACGCCCCCAGACCCTCTCCGGTGCGGGAGTGGCTGTGACGATCCTCGGGGTCTTCCGCTCCGGTAGCGCTGGAACTGAGACCGCCGCGTTGGAGACGTCGCGGGCTGCCTCTGGCCTCGTCTTCTGTCGGTGGAACTCGGACTGCCGGTCCAGCTGGACGAGCTCCAAGCTGAGCGTCTGGAGAGCTCGTTCCTCCGCGGTCTCCATGTTCCCCCACAGTAAACAGACAGAAACACAGACGGTCAGCGAGACAGAGGACTGTGCAGTAACACAGCCAGCTGCTGTAATCCTCGAGCTCTCTGCTCCCTAAGATCAGTAAGACAGAGCTGAGAGTAAAGACTATAAAGGAGAGTCGGTCGCTCGACGCTCTGAGTCGACTCACGTCTCGAACAGCGGTTCAGAGTCTCGCTCAAAAAAACGGAAATCACGTGATCGCTGGAAGCGAAGCTTCGTTACGTCACTGAAACAAATCACGTGCCAACGCGCGTCTGAAATGTGTACTTAAATAAAATATAAATGTATAAAATCAGTGAATTTGGTTGACTTTCATTTTAAGAGAAATATTTGAACATCAGGTGTTGTTTCCAAACCGACAGAAGAGATAAAAGTCCTTGACAAACCTCCGTATTCGAGGGTTTTTAACTGGAGACGACGTGAAATGTCCTCTAATAAAACATCAAAAGGAACAATAAGGACTAAACGACAGCAGTCGTTTAAAATTTCTACCGCAATCCAATTTCCAAACACTGGAGAGAGGGGTCTGCCCCGCCCCTTCAACACCAGACCCGCAGCTCGAGCGGGTTGCCAGGTTGAGGACACTGAACCTGCAGGAACGAGCGCGAGACGAGTTCAATAACTTTTACAATGACAAGCGACGACGAGTCATATTCTGTAAGATGATCAGTAAATATACTCGCTTGATCTGTTTTTATTGTCTGTTCATTATAAACCAGCTCATGAGGATTTTATAGAACTCTGTCAACTGTTAGCGAGCTGGATGCAGCGCTGCCGGCTTTATCCAGAGCCAAGCTCGTTCTCCTGAACACAAAAGCCCACTGCTCCTAAAATACACTCTGGAGCTGGAGTTACTAATTTACACATCCTGACAACATACTGCTCAGTTTAACAGATGATATACACACTTTTCTCCGAGTAGTAGCTGCTGTAGACCTCAGTTATGAAGGGCCCTCACTGGAGCTTCACCACACAAACCTTCTGGACGCAGGAAGATCATCAGGGCTTCCAGCTCTTCAGCTTTCATTCATCACCAGCTCCCTCCATTTCATGTAGTTACTGTTACACATCAGTTTATTTCAGACTGTCTTTACCCTGATTTACACTTCTAACATTGTTGTTTGTTGTTAAAATAAAGTCTAATTATTAATGAACAATGCTGCTGTAACAACAAAGTATGACTTATGAGTTGATGAAAAAGACAAGATGAAAATGAACAACTTTATTAAACAGTTGTATACATTATCTATTTACAGAGTAACAAGGGTTTATAAGGGTAAGTACATAAAAAACAGTAATCACATTGTTTAAAATGGTTATGATGAACATGATTTACAGTATTGAAAAGTGAAAATTTTATAGTATATTATTAATAAAACCAGGAATGGTGAGATCAGTATACAAACTCCAATCAGTGCAACAACCTTATTATAAAAATAATGCAAAACAAGGTATAGCAACAGATATGAATAAATATAATGCAGAAAAATATGTAAAAAGGACTTTAAAGGGACTTGAGAGATGTGCAGCTCTTCCTCCAGTGGGAACTGCTGCTCATTAGTCTGTCTGGAACGCTGCACTGTGGAGAATAACTGAAGTTATTACACAAAAATGTAGTTATTGTTTTGTGGGCTAGTTCTTCAGCACAGTGTGATGTAGAAAAGAAAGGATAGTTTATAGCTGTGGAGCATACGGTCAAGCCTGGGTTTGCTTGAGTTCCTCTATGGTTGGTGCCGGGACAGGCAGAAGCAGGCCAAACCTTCTGGGGTCATCAGGGTGAAGCTACCTTAGTCTGGGTCTTCCCCTGCCAGTCATGAAGCAGCAGCTGTAAGAATCAAATTCTAACAGACTGTTTACAAAGACGAGGAACATATTCCTCATCTGGGCTGTCATCACCTTTTCCTTTTCTCCCTGATCATCTGTTCCCCAATCAAAACTGTCAAATGTGAGATGAGTAAATACTAGGAATCATACTACAAGTACATTTACTTCTACATTACTACTCAAAACAATAATCATAACTTCCTGAGGTCACTGATCTCATGTTCATTCATGTTCAGGTTTTCGTTGTCTTGGACTCTCCTATTCTGAAGACAATATGATAAAGAATTACACACTGTCAGCATAGGTGTGGACTGCAGCTACTATTTTCTCTGTGTCATGTTCAGTAATAAACTATAGTTACCTCTTCTTCAAAGCTTCAGAGACATCCACTTTAATTAAGGCTATTTTGCATTCTGCATGACTATGATGCCATTCAAGCCATAGAGAGTATGCGTATGGTCATTATACCAAGGCGCTAGCTTTTTCTCCATAATTAGTTTGATCTTAATTGGCACAACAATGTCAAGATTAGAGCGGAGCACAGACAGTAGATCATCTGTTTCATGCTCAAGATCTATATGATGAGATGGGCTGGAGATGGTTAAATATGGAAGGTTATTAATAAATACACTAGCTGTAGACATTGTTATGGTACGTTTTTGCTCATAAAGCGAGGCGGCAGGCAGATATCCTGGTTTAAGACTACATGATTAGGTAATGGTCAGAAATGGAGTCAGGCTGAGAAGTGCTTACTAAATGTTCTGTTTCAATACCCAGGGTCAGAACTAGGTCTAGTGTATCGTTGGACCTATATCTATGAGTTGGACCTATAACATTTTAAATAAATCCCAAAGCATCAAGATTAATTTTAAACCCAGTTCTAAGGGGGTCCTGAGTCTTTTTTTTAAAGTGAATATTGAAATCTCCAACAATCAAAGCCTTATCAGTAGAGACAGCTACTTCTGAAAAGAAGTCAGCAATTTCACTAAGAAAATCTGTATACGGTCCAGGAGGACGATAGACTGTAATAAGCAGAACACAGTGCTGCTTTCTAGAAGCCGGAGAAAAGCCTCCCACTTTAAGACTAAGCACTTCAAGCGATTTAGCTTCATAACCTGAGTTTTGGATTAGGCCTAGAACTGAATCATAGATTGAGGCTACGCCGCCGCCACGACCGGACCTTAGTGGATAACTGCAGTAGTTAAAGCCTGGGGGAGTCGATTCATTCAGAGCAATAATTCATTAGGTTTAACCCACATTTCACAAAGACACTGAGGGGGGTTTACAGTAATAATTTCATTGACAATGACTACTTTATGTGCTAGAGACCGTATGTTTAACAGCCCAAACTTAATGTGGGAGTTGCTAGTACTCGGAAATCACGAAGCGCTAACGTCGATTCTAATCAGGTTGTTAAAATTGATTTTTGAACGTCTACAATTGCGGACTATATGAGGGACAGACACAGTCTCAATACTGCAGGGTTTATCTGATAAGCAATATGAGAGTGATACTGGTAAATTACTATTTCCCTCGGCCTGCTTCTCCAAAAGCCACTGGATCTTCTGGTCCAGCAGAGCAAGCTCCTTGCTGAGCGTCCGAAGAGCACGTTCCTCTGTGGTCGCCATGTTCCTTGAGGTAAACAAACACACAGAAGCGCAATCGACAGATGGTAAGACAAAGTAACGTTAAGTAAGAGGTCGCAGTTGACACAAAGATTACAATACCAACCAGCTGAGAAAAATAAGCAAATAAGCAAAAGCAAAGATGAAGGAATATCAACTGAGGACTAGGAGTAACAAGTCATTTTTCAAGTAATAAGAGAGCAAACAAACAAACAGCAGGTGAGCGAGCGTACAACCTGTCCACCGGAACCGCAAACATCTGCAGAGTTCATAGCTTTATGATAGGAGAGTCATATGTCTGCTGTAACTGGTGGGTCATCATTTTCTATCTGTGGAGCTCTGGTAGGAATCTGCACCCAACATGTTGCACAGCTGGACTGTAATACCTTTATGTGTGTATTGGGGAATGTGGGGATGGGTCATTTATGTTTGTAGAAACATGAATTTCACTTATTGAAGAATTCAGTCTTTAAATGAATCAAATGCATCAATAAAGTCAAAGTTCAAATCTGTTCAAATATCATTTATACCGTCTCATAAGATATTATAACATAAGACATATTTTCTAGCAGTTCTTAATTTTTAAATGCATTATTGACAGTATTTGATGTATTTGGCAGAGATATATCAGCATAACTAAAGTCTTTTTGTTAAATTGCAGATGATTCTGCTATTTTTGTCAGTAAAGATTACTTTATTTTACAGGTAGTTTTGTTAAAAAGCCTCAACAGATTAAAAGCTGTTAAAACAGATTTTTAATGTATTCCATTTATTCAGATTTTGTCAATATGTGCATCTATTTATAACTCTTGTAGTTTATCAGATTGACCACAGGGTGACATCCAAGCTCCATCCATGAGGTCAATTCCAAAGGGATTCCTTCTCACTATATAGAAGTGCACTCTTCTATTCGAGTGAACGGCTTCTGTGTCCTTAACAGTGAGTGATTGGAGTTAATATTATGTGAATATTAAAGAATATTAAAGACACTGTATTAGACTCTCGAGTGCAGAAGCCGTTGTTGTGTGTTTTTGCTTTATAAAAGTGAACTCCATAGAGAGGGAGAGTGTTCTTTCCTTCACATTACTTCATGAACTAAACTAAAGTCCATCAGAACCCTAAACTACTGCCAATTTGCACAACAATAAACTAGCTTTATCTTATTATTTTATATTTTAATATTTAAAAAAAAAACATATTGAACTTTAGCATTAACTGAAAGAGCAACAGAAACAGAAAAAAAATTAACAATGTTTATGGAGATTAAATTGAAAGAAATTGCACTCCATACCATTACAATATGGCATTAACAGCAAACAGACAATGAAACTAAGTAAAAAGGTTTTATTAAACCAGCTAAAAGAATCATATTTCATCCTGACATGGCAAAATGTACATAATGTAGGTTTCACTTATATAAGAGAATATCAGCCTTATTAACAAGACACCCACCAGAAACCACAAGCAACATTTTACCACACAGAACCCACACAGTGTCTATGTTTTTTTATATATGTGACTTTCCAAAACAATGGAATCACTTCAGTATGCAGACGGCCCGTCACACCAACATCATCATGGGAATACTTACATAATTCTCCCTCTGAGAGCATCACTGAATTTAAGAGTCTTCTGTAGGTCTGCTGGTGGAGATGAAAATGGTGTGCTTACACTTTTGCTGAGCATCTCTTGAAAATGACCTGGGAGTCCTTTAGAGGAAAATTTGCAGCCCTGTTTCAGCTAAAGCGGTGACAAATGTTCCCCACCACAGGATGGATGGTACCAACATCATCATACACTGTAAGACAAAAGCAGAAAATACACAAAAGCTTCATTATGATGTTGCAATAAAGTGTAGTGATGAAGGCAGTAGTGCAGAGTAAAAACCTAGAACAGTCATAAATTAAGTGCTTTGAGAGACTGGTTCTACAGCACATCAGAGCCAATCTCCCACTCAGCTTTGAAAACACATCAGGTTGCCTTTAAGGCAAACAGGTCCACTGAGGATGCCATCGCCACTGCCCTTCACACAGCACTCACACACCTGGATCACCAGGGGAGTTATGTGAGGATGCTGTTCATAGACTTTAGCTCTGCCTTTAACACGGTCATCCCCAGCAGGCTGGTGACCAAACTCACAGACCTTGGACTTTCCCAACCCACCTGCATCTGGATTAAGGACTTTTTAACAGGCCGCACCCAGTCTGTTAGATTGGGCCGCCATCACTCCTCTAGGGTAACACTCAACACTGGAGTTCCACAAGGTTGCGTGCTGAGTCCTCTTCTCTACGCATTCTACACCCACGACTGCACCCCCACCCACTCCAGCAACACAATCATCAAGTCTGCGGACGACACGACCGTGGTGGGACTCATATCTGGTGGAGACAAGACCGCCTACAGGGATGAAGTCCAGGGACTGGCTGAGTGGTGTGCAGAGAACAACTTGAACTCCTCTAAAACAAAGGAACTGGTTATAGACTTACGGAGGAGACGCATCGATCCCACACCACTCTTCATAAATGGGGACTGTGTGGAAAGAGTGCCTTCCTTCAGATTTCTGGGTACGCACATCTCTGAAGATCTCTCCTGGAACACCAACACCACAGTTGCGGTCAGGAAGGCACAGCAGAGACTCTATTTCCTGAGAATTCTCAGGAAAAATAACCTCCATGAGAAGCTGCTGGTGTCCTACTACCGCTGTGCCATTGAGAGTGTGTTGACCTACTGCATCTCAATATGGTACGTCAGCTGCTCAGCAGCAGGAAGGAGAGCACTACAGAGAGTGATCAACTCAGCCCAGAAGATCACCGGCTGTCCACTGCCCAGTCTGGAGGACCTGTTCAGCTCCTGCTGCCTCAACAGGGCAGCCAACATCCTGAAGGACTCCTCCCACCCTGGACATCATCTGTTCCAACAGCTGCCTTCTGGAAAACGCTTCAGGTCCATCACATCCAGGACAAACAGACAAAAAAACAGTTTTTACCCCAGCGCTGTACGGGAACTGAACACAGCAAAACACACACACATTCACAGAGCACTATCAAGGAACTGAAAACTGAAAAGTAAAAAAAAACAACAAAAAAAAAACAAAAACACAACAACAACAACACTGATAGCTGCACTTTCACCAGCCATGCGCACTACTCAGGACTTGTGCAATAATCTGTTAATTATATTGTATATATTTTCATCATCCACTGTGTAAATTTGTGTGTCTATTTTTGTTTTTAGTCGTGTTAATTATTGTATGCTTAAGCACCTTAAGGATTGCTGCTCAATTTCGTTGTACATTGTGCAATGACAATAAAAGTATCTTATCTTATCTTAAATATCTTATAATCGACTATAAAAGACACAATTATTCATATGAAGTTGGTTCATCACATTACATTTGATGGCTATACTGTTTCACCTCCCATTACTTTATTCCACTTACCCCTGAGAATCTTCCAAGAGTCTTCTTCTTTTGTTTTCTAAGTAAAAATAATGAAATATCCTCCACAGAGAAAATTCTGTATGATTTCATGCAAATGACTTTTCTATTTACTAACTTTCTTTAGTTATTTGTGTTCCCATTAATAAAAATGCTGACCTTTCACTGAACACATGGTAGTTAGCTAGCTAATGATCAGGATGTGTCTCCAGATATTAAAGAAACACACAGGTTTCAGCTCCAGCATTTCTTGACCGCAGTGCTTCTAGCTGTATGGTGGTCTTTGAGGGGTCAGGTACAGAGCGGATCTCTGGTTGTGCTGTAGCTTCCTATCCCGCCCATTGCCCCACTCCCCCACCCCCCAGTCCTACTGCCACACCCCGGGTTGCCAGATAAGGAAAAACAACAGCAAGGAAACACAGCGAGCTGCAGCCGTGGAGGCGAGGAAGCGACCTGGACCTGGATCATAAGATGTTACACAACTAATCTACGTCCGACTATCTTTCCAAAAATCCCTTTGAGGCGTTGATTCGTTATTTTCACAATGAGGGGTTTAGTGATCAGTGTAAAGAGGCTGCTGCATCCCTGTATAACATTCTAATGAAGTCTGAGGTTGGTGAAAAAAATGCTGCTGCTACTGTTACCGCTTTGTTTTTCTGCACGCTGTCATTTCATTTATTAAACATGTTCCTCTTCTCATTTTCATGTATTTCATGTTATACATATATATCCTGATGTAGACAAATGAAATCCCCATAGTATTACTCCATATCCATATTTATCATGTTTTTGTCTTAAATGTATTTAACTACATTGATTAAACATATATAGCATGTTTCATATTATTAATACAACATATTATTACGTATGATGTTTAACAACTTTTTTTTCCGTATTCAGTTTTACTTCTTTTTTAATTTTTCAACAAAAAAAAAAACAAAATATAAAAAATTGCATCCAAATTAAAAAAAACAAAACAAAAACAATCTACAACTTTTTATTCAAATTTTTGTTGTTGATAAAAGGGTGGAGGAGGAATGGGTTCTTCTGGAGGTGGGTTTTTCCTTGACTTTAAATATATATATATATATATAGGTATAAAAATACACACACACAGTCTGTCATTTGAGTTTTTTTGGTTTGTTAGTTTGCTTGTTTTGTTTTGGGCTTTATTTCTAAACGTTATGGCAGCGAACGAACGTTTAGAAGAACTTTATTAGGACGGTGGGGAGTTTGAGCGGTAGACAGAGTTTTATCCGTACTCTAAAGTACTCTGGTTCCTTCAATAATAATAATAATAATAATAATAATAATTAATAATAATAATAATAATAATAATAATAATAATAATAATAATAATATAATAAAATGAGGCCGATGTTTTTCTTGGGAGTTTAGACACATATTCCTTACATAAACCCAGACTAATTAATTTCAGAAGGAACGTGGTTCTAGTTTTGGAAAAGGAAGCTCAGTGGCGAACTGATTTGGTGGATTTAAGCAATCTTTCAGTACAATGATGAAAAAAAATATTCTCACGTGTATAGACATTTTTTCTAAAAACTCCTGGGTAAAATAAATGAGCATGAATCGTGACTAGGGCTTATAAAATATTTTTGGAAGGCAGACGACCCGTCACTCTACAATCCGACAAAGGTAAGGAGTTTTTAAACAAATCTTTTTAAAACCCTTTGAAAAGATATAACATTAGACATTTCACTACGGCTAGAGAACTGAAGGCCTCGTGGTGGAGCGTTTCAACACAACTCTCACGGGTCGTATGTTTAGGTATTTTACGGGGTTAAACACTTACAGGTATTTAGATGCGTTGAAAGATCTGGTGCATTCATACAATCGTATGTTTCACAGATCTGTCAGAATGAAACCCGTTGAGGTGACGCGCCCTAATCAAGTTCAAGTTTATCATTTATAAGGTAAACGGGTTGGTGGTTAAAATATCTGGCTATCTACATTTAAAGTGAACGACGTGGTTCACATTGCCAAAGAACGCAGGGCGTTCACCAAAGATTACCGGCAAACATTTTCAGACGAATATTTCGGAAAGCGGGTCGAAGATTTACGGACAGTAAAGAGGGCACAGGTCTGTCCGCGCTCAGTCGCGTGCACATGCGCCCTCCGGGGCAACGCGCGTCTAATCAGAGGATCTCCTTACAAAGCAGAAAGTGACTGAGGCGCTGACCTTTGGACATTCTTTGAAGAAAAAGCAAAAGAAACAAAGACCAAAACCGCAAAGAAGAGGAAAAGAGTTTGACTGAGTCCCGATAAATTTTAAAAAGAAGAAGAAGAAGAAAAAAACAACAAAACAAAAACAAGCATGTCTCTGATACACGCCGCTTCTACCAAGTGTTTGAAATCAGAGTTGGGCTTATTTACTCTGCCTATCACACAAACCAGCATCGAATCTTACAAATATGTGAAACGCCACCCATCACATCCATCACAGACACCGGTCCCATACATTTCTTCGTAGCAGGTTCCGGAGACGAGCATCTGGATTTGAATCGTTGGCTGTTGTACCTGACCTGCAAAATGACGAATCCGGACGATTCTGATTTAGCGCGCGACGCCAAGGTCGGTTTGATCAACTACCCCATCGCGAGCCTTTTTAGCCAGGAGGAAGTTTCTCTGGGCGATAAACTGATTTCCCAGAGCAGTTCGACCTACGGCTACCGAGCCGCCATGGAGTGTTTGCTGAATTATTCTGAGGAGACCCTGCATCTCAATTTCCCACCGGCATGTTTAGAAGGGATACTGCGGGACATATGGACGACGCTGACCCCACTGGAGAGAACCAGGGCCTGTCATAGAGGAGCGAATTCAGCGAACGGAGCCGGGTTTTTGAACTGCTGGGACACAGACACAGACATTTTGGATTTCAGGAAAAACTTCTTTTAAATTCCGTGGACGTGAGAGTTAAACTGCTGCGTAATAAAACGAATTAGTTTTGATGTCTTCTGATCAAAACCCGGCTATAATCTACGCATCCTGTCGGCTCTGCTGTACGTCAGAAAAGTCAACGGGCGTGAACCTCGCTCACACCTCCGCTCTGATGAGCTCAAACACCAAGTATCCGCTGGAGCGCGTGACCGCTGCACTGATCAGTGTCCCCGCCGGTCACCGCGGATCCAGTCAAGATCATTTGTTTCTGAAACAAGTGCCTAAATTTATAGCGTTGGGATTCGTCCATAACCAGGCCTTTAGCGGTTCTTACACTCGCAACCCTTTTCATTTTCATCACTATGACGTAGAATCTTAAAATTTGGCAGTGGATGGCGTTTCCTACCCCGCTACACCTTTCCGCCCCGTTTGTAACTGTCAAAGAAGTCTGAGAGAATATTTTAGTCTGGTCGAGGCCACAGATCGCTACCTAAAGGATCAACATTTGGCCATGAGCAGAGAAGACTATCACCGAGGTTATACTTTATTTATTTCCAGAGTTGGGGGGCTTTATAAGAAAAGGCTCTTCCCCCTGCTGAGGTTTTTCAGAATTTTGGGAACTACTAAGAAGTCAGCAGCCTGAGATCTAAGTATTTTTGATGGATCATAATATGTAATAAGATCTCGCAGGTACTCAGGAGCGAGGCCAAGTAGGGCTTTGTATGTTAATAGAAGAATTTAATAATCAGTACAGAATTTAACTGGGAGCCAGTGCAGTGCTGATAGAACTGGACTGATATGGTCAAATGTTCTAGTTTTAGTAAGGACCCTGGCTGCAGCATTTTGAACTAGTCGAAGTTTATTGAGGTTCCTGCTGGAACAACCTGATAAAAGTGCATTACAGTAATCTAGTCTTAAGGTAGACAGTGGCGGGGGACAAATGAACATTCTGAAATTGTACAATAGTACAGCTCATTTACACTCAGCTAAACGTCTCGCCATAGATGCTCTATTCTTAATGGGAAAGAAGGAGAGGAACAGTAGCATTAGCACAGCATTTACTCTGAGCAGCTGATAAAGAACACCTTTATGTTAATAAAGTGACAAATTCCAGCATATTTTAAAAGTATTGAGCAAAGAAGTTATTCAGTGAATCAAGAAGTGTGTCCACTATTCTTAAAAGGTCATGTATAGACCTTGGTGGTCAGGCATAGTTTTGAACTGCTTTAAGAGAAAAATCCAGGAGTAGTGCTTGAGCAGTTCTCTACCAGCTACATGATCTATATACAAACAGAACTCCAGCAGAATCCACTCTGTGCATGAACTTGATGAAACTCCACTGAACTCTGCATGCAAGGCACCTTTTACCACCCTGTATCCTGTCATTATTTTAAATGTATTTTTTAATAATGCAATAGCATTTAACATTTTTGATAATGTAATAGCAGTGATGTGTGAAGATTAAGACACACCTAGGGCTGGGCCTAAATGTCCAATTATTATGTTAAAGGACCATAAACTCCATTTTCCTCTTTTCTCTTCAGTCCTACTTAGTGTTTGTGGAGTTTTGTGAACCAAAAATCTTGCTTTATCCCTTACAATTAAAACTGGCTGTTTTTGTTTATTACAGTGCCGTTAAGATATATGTAAATGAGCTTTGTTCTGATTAGCTGTGTTTCTCTGAAGTTCAGGCTCTTAACTATGGAGTGAAGCATTTGTCAAGTTCTATCAGATGTATGAAGTGGAGAATTTAGCATTTCATTTCAGCTCATTTCTCCTGTGTGGGGTGAAACTTTTGGCATTCTCGGTCAGGTACTTTAAACTACAGGATGTGGGAAAATAAACATTTTATTTTAGGTCTTTTCAACTGTGTGAAATTCTGTTTCAGATACTTTAACCTAGATACAGTGGGGTATGAAATGTTTGATTTCTGATATTTACAGTATTTTTAGGATTACATTTCAGGGGGTGAATCATGTTATCTGAAAAATAGGCTACGCTAACCCTCTTATAGAATCCATAGGGGGCGCTACAAGCTCCATGTTGAATGTGAAGCGCAACACTGTTGTATCCCGTAGTCAGAGCTATGCTACTGAATTCTGTATGAAAAGTAGCAGAACTTTCCTACAGACCACAGTAACAGAACACTGTTCTACCAGAATAGAGTAGCGTAACGATGTCTTACAGAACACAGTAGCCTGAAACTGTTCATTCACAACAGAGTAGCATAACGCTTTTATTCAGAAGACATTAGTTATTGTTACTAGTTACTCGTCATTAGTTAGACAATAATTATTTTGATATAGAATACAGTACCAGTTCTCTTTCAATCAGAATACGGTAGCATAACACTACACAACCAGCATAGAGGAGAATAACTCACGCAGAATACAGGATTCAATTCAAATGAATTTTATTTAAACAGTGCTTTCACAACAAATGTGGTCACACAGCAGCTTTACAGAGATCCGGGTCAAAGCCTCTTTTGAGCAAGACAGTGGCAACAGTGGCAAGGAAAAACTCCCTCAGATCGAGAGGAAGAAACCTTGAGAGGAACCAAGACTCAAAAAGGGAACCCATCCTCCTCTGGTCGACACCGGATAGCACGATGAAAAGCAAAACAGCAATAAAACACGGAATTAAGGGAATCTGGCCAATGTGCCGTCAAGATAAAAACATGAGTGAAATGTTAAAGTTCATGCAGGTACACGGTCACAAGCACAGCCATGCAGTGAGGGGAGGATGACTCCATTAGATGACCCAGAACCGGACTGCGGGCAGGAGAGTGGTGGAGAGAGCCAGGTCTGCCGATGGAACAGTTGAAACTGGGCATCTCAACACATGGGAAAGAGAGAGAAAACACAAAGGGTTAGGAAGGGGGGCAAGACTTTTTAGAAGGGTTACAGCAGGACAGGGTAGGCAAGAGCAGCCAAACACAAATGCACTCGTGCCAGCAGACAGGAAGGGGCAACTCAACACATGAGGGAGAGCGAAGAAATGAAGGAAAAAATAAAAATAACAATACTAATGAAGAAAAGGTTTAGGTTTATATATGAATATGAACAGCATTGTAACACCAAGTAAGCACAACAAAGCAGCAAAACAATGTATACAGAACACAGCAGCATAACCATTTTCATGCAAAACACAAGCAAGTTGCACAGCAGCGAAATATCATTATTATACAGAACAAGGTTAAGTGACACTGTTCAAGCAGGACACAGCAGCATAATTAAACAATTTTTAGACAAAACACAAGCAGGACACAGCAGCCCAACACAGTTCAAGCAGGAAACAGCAGCGAAATACAAAATAAGCAGGAAACAGCAGCGAAATACAAAATAAGCAGGAGACAGCAGCGTAACAATTTTCAGGCAGGACACAGCATCATAATTATTATAACGGTTAAGGGACACTGTTCAAGAAGGACACAGCAGCATAATTAAACAATTTTTAGGCAAAACACAAGCAGGACACAGCAGCCCAACACAGTTCAAGCAGGAAACAGCAGCGAAATACAAAATAAGCAGGACACAGCAGCGTAACAATTTGCAGGCAGGACACACAGCAGTCCAACACGGTTCAAGCAGAACACAAGCAAGTGGCACAGCTGCAGCCACATTTAGCACTGTGCTTGCAAGGCAATTGGAGACTGTGGGTGCAAAAGTTTTACCGGTTTCTTACAGAGTAAGATTGTTGACGAGTCTGAAAAAGTCCAATGCGCCACCTTTCAGCATGTCGCTGGGGAAGATGCAGTGAAGGTCTACAACATGTTACAATTCAGTGAGGAAGAAACAAACAAGAAATGTGCTGAAAAACAAGTTCAGCGATTACTGAGAGTCAGCGTCCAGTTGAAAGCACTGAGGCATACGGGAGGAATTCAGGGACCAAAAACTGCAGAATTCAGCAAAGTACTCACATATTCTGGCCACCGCATGTCACCGCTGGGAAAGCTACACTTATTATATATATACACATACACATATTGTTGATGGTGATGTACCAGCAATACTAGGACGTGAGACATGGGAGATGTTACAGCAGGACAGGGTAGGAAAGAGCAGCCAAACACAAATGCACTCGCACCAGCAGACAGCAGCTCAGCACATGGGGGAGAGAGAAGAAATGAAGGAAAAAAAAAAAATAATGAAGAAAAGGTTTAGGTTTATATATGAATATGAACAGCACCCCAACACCGCTCAAGCACAACAAAAACACAGCAGCATAATTTTCATGCAGAACACAGCAGCCCAACATGGTTCAAGCAGGACACAGCAGCGAAAAACCAATCAAGCAGGACACAGCAGCATAATTAAACAGAACACAGTAGCGTAACCATTTTCATGCAAAACACAAGCAGGAAAGAGCAGCCCAGCACCGTTCAAACAGGGCACAGCAGCATAACGTTGATGAAAAACACAAGCAGGACAGCAGCGAAACTGTTCAAGCAGAACACAGCAGCGTAACAAGTTTGATGCAAAATACAAGCAGGACACAGCAGCCCAATACGGTCCAAGCAGAACACAAGCAAGTGGCACAGCTGCAGCCACCTTCAGCACTGTGCTTCTCGTCAAAAATTGGATTTCCTTTCCGCACATCACTGGGGAAGATGCAGTGAAGGTCTACAACATGTTACAATTCAGTGAGGAAGAAACTGAAACAAGAAATGTGCTGAAAAACAAGTTCAGGGATTACGGAGAGTCAAGAAAGAACCTACCCTATGTTCGCCATTTGTTCTTCACGAGAGCTCAGGGTCCAGCTGAAAGCACTGAGGCGTACGGGAGGAATTTGGGGACCAGAAACTGCAGAACTCAGCAAAATACTCATATTCTGGCCACCGCATGTCACCGTTGGGAAAGCTACCACTCACCTGTGAACACAAAAGCCAAAAATTCTAAATGAATTTCACATTATTGACAGTGATGTATCAGCAATACTAGAACGTGAGACATGGGAGATGTTAGGTGTGGTTTAAAGAGTGCATGGAATCACAACGTAAAATGACATTCTGATAGACGGTCATCTGTTCACTGTTCTGGGATTCCTACCAGGGCATCACCACATTCAGTAGATCCCATGGTCTCGCCAGTGATTCATCCACCAAGAAAAGTCCAGATTGCCCTGAAAGACAACAATCATTGATGAGCTACACAAAAAATGAAGGGGTGTAATCCCCAAACAGCATGAACTGAACGACTGGGTAAGCAGTATGGTCACAGTGGTGAGGATATTGGCAGATCAAACTTCTGATCACATCACAAATCCGGTACATGGCCTTGTGCTCACTGCAGAAGGTCTCAATCTAGATTGAGAGAAAGTGAGAGCTGTAACACACATGCCTACACCAGAAAACAAGCAGGCACTCATGGTCATGATTCATTACCTTTCCAAGTTTATTCCCAGCCTGTCTGAAGTCAGCACACTGATCCAGAGATGCAGCTACTACACACAATCACCATAGAAGGATGGCCCAATGAGAAAAATCCAAACATACTGGACATTCAAAGCAGAAAAGCAAAATACAGATTCAAGACAAGCTGTAGAGAAGACAACTCAAGCAGAACAGCTATTATGACAGATAGACAAAGAGCCCACCAAGCATATACATGTGGGACAAGGTGACAATTCATAGAAGGGCAACCTGCTATCATGATCAGCCACGATTCTTCACAGTCCAGACGCCAGATGGAAGAACCTATAGGAGAAACAGAAAACAGAACACACATTCACAGGACACAGTTCAAGTTCCTGTCCTTCTACAGATGTGGTTATGAACATAAACAGAAACAATATCCTGCTTATGAACAAGTGTGCAAATCCTGTAACAGCAAAATCACTAACAAAAATGTGTCTAACAAAACAAATCAAAGCAGAAGGAGAAAAGAAATCATGTAGTTGAACAAAATGCAGAGGTTTACTGATTGAAAAAGCTGAAATCAGAAAAACATCAACACTGTCACAACAAAAGTGAACAGAATGACTGGACTGTAAATAATACAAGAACTTTGCATTCAGCACCAGTGTCCAACTTGAAAACAATGCCATCGCAGCACAGATCTACAAATCAAAAATGCAAGATTGAATTTTACATTGTTGACAGTGCAATACTAGGACGTGAGACATGCGCAACGTTAGGTGTGGTTTAAAGATGGAAGAACCTATAGGAGAAACAGAAAACACCTCAGGACGACTGAAAAACAGTTCCCATCAGCATCACCCAATGTTGTTGCCGATTCCCATTTCGAGTCGCAGGTCAGTGAATCCGGTCCACCTGCAGAAACTGGTATTGCAAAACAATCTGACTTACCTGAGTCACATCCGAGAGAGGCATATAGAGAGAGGCTTCTTCCACAGACCTGAAAAAGGCAAAAGACCATGAATTTGGTGAATTGCATGACTCGTTATTCAGAGACAGGACTGTTTGTGGTATTAGGGAAGACTAATTGTTGGCAAGGTTGCTGAAAGAAACAGATCAGACATAGACAAATGCCATGAATATCTGCTGTGCAAATGAAGGGACATCAAGTGAAGTGAAAAAAAGTGCTCAATGAAATACAAAACAGAACAGAAACAAAAACAGTTGGGTTTGAACAGAAGAGCAAATCCAAACTAGCTAAAAATGAACAAGCAACAGAAGCAAGCTGCTCCAGATGTGGTTATGAACATAAACAGAAACAATGTCCAATGTCAAAGTGTGTAAATCCTGCAACAGAAAATCACTTTACCAAAAATGTGTAAATCAAAACAATCACAGCAGAATGAGGAAAAAAAAAAAGTCATGTAGATGAACAAAGGACAGAGCAGGAAGATTTCTTCATTGAAACAGTTGAAATCAGAAAAACAGAATATTAGACAAACATCAACACTGTCACAACAAAAGTGAAAAGAATAACTGGACTGAAAATCTTGAAATAAACAAGAACATTGTTTTCAAGTTGGACACTGGTGCTGAATGCAAGGTCATCTCAGGAAATGTCTACAAGTCACTCAGATTTAAAACAAAACTCCAGAACTCAGCTTGAAAACCGCTCACATATTCTAGACACTGCAGGTCACCGTTGGAAAAGCTAACGCTCACCTGTGAACACAAAAGCCAAAAATGCAAGATTAAATTTCATATTGTTGACAGTGATGTACCAGCAATACCAGGACGTGAGACATGATGGAAGAACCTATAGGAGAAACAGAAAACACGTCCTCAGGGTGGCTGAATAAGTTTCCATCAGCATCACCCAACGTTGTTGGAGATTCCTGTGTCGAGCCGCAGGTGAGTGAATCCGGTCCACCTGCAGAAACTGGTGTTGCAAAACAATCAGTCTTACCTGAGGCACATCCGAGAGAGGCATTCTTCACAAGGTCAGGAAGACAAGTGAAAACGCCAGCAAGATAAAAGGACTGAATCTGGAACACACATACAGTACACATTTAGAATATTCACACACACATTCAGAGGACACGGTTCAAGCTCCTGTCCATCTGCTGACTGAACTTAAAGTTACTGTCATTTACTGCATCTTAGATTTGTTTAGTTTATTCTGCAACATCAAGCTATTCTAATAAATATGGTGTCAAATGTACAGTTCATGTAGTTCAGTTCAGAGACTTCATCTCATTTTCCTTGAATTTTAAAGCATTATGGTCCGACAGAGTTTGTATGAACGTTGTTGAGAGTCCTGCACAGCCCAAATCATCCTCATTTATAGTTATATTCATATTAAGAGAAACAAAAAGATATAAATTCAAGTGTGGAGATTTTACATGTTATGTAGCTAAGAGGCAGCCCTAGCTAAGAATTACGCAGGTCACCCAAAAGTAATAAAGTGTAAGTGTACCACAGAGGCCTCCTTCCTCCATACCGCACAGCCATGCAGTGAGGTGAGGATGACTCCATTGGAGGCCCCAGAACCAGACAGCAGGCAGGAGGGTGGTGGAGAGAGCCAGGTCTGCCGATGGAACAGTTGAAACTGGGCATCTCAACACATGGGAGAGAGAGAAAACACAAAGGGTTAGGAGGGAGGGGGGGGGTTGGGGGAATCACAGCAAAAACTTTTTAGAAGGGTTACAGCAGGACAGGGTAGGCAAGAGCAGCCAAACGCACTCGCACCCACAGACAGCAGGGGGCAGCTCAGCACACAGGGAAGAGAGAAGAAATTAAGAAGAAAAAAAATTAATAATAAAATAAGAATAATAATAATAATGAAGAAAAGGTTTAGGTTTATATATGAATATGAACAGCATCGTTACACCGCTCAAGCACAACAAAGCAGTCAAACAATTTATACAAAACACAGCAGTGTAACCATTCTCATGCAGAACACAAGCAAGTTGCACAGCAGCGAAATATTGTTCAAGCACAAGACAGCAGCGAAACAATTTTGATGCAGGACACAGCAGCCCCACATGGTAAAAGCAGAACACAGTAGTGAAATGTTGTTAAAGCAGAACACAGCAGTGTAACAATTTTTAGGTAAAACACAAGCAGGACACAGCAGCGTAGCAATTTTGATGCAGAACAAGCAGGACACAGCAGCCCAACACGGTTCAAGCAGAACACAGTAGCGAAATATCGTTCAAGCAGGACACAGCAGCATAACATTGATGAAAAACACAAGCAGGACAGCAGCGAAATTATTATACAGAACAAGTGACACTGTTCAAGCAGAACACAGATGAGTAAAAAATTTTATGAAAAACACAGGCAGGATACAGCAGCCCAACACGGTCGAAGCAGCACACAAGCAAGTGGCACAGCTGCAGCCACCTTTAGCACTGTGCTTGCAAGGCAATCTCATCAAAAATTGGATTTTTAGGTGCAAAAGTTTTACCGGTTTCTTACCGAAAGTGGGATTGTTGAGGAGTCTGAAAAAGTCCAATACGCCACCTTTCCGCACATCGCAGGGAAAGATGCAGTGAAGGTCTACAACATGTTACAATTCAGAGAGAAAGAAACTGAAACAAGAAATGCGCTGAAAAACAAGTTCAGGGATTACTGAGAGTCAAGAAAGAACCTACCCTATGTTCACCATTTGTTCTTCATGAGAGCTCAGGATCCAGCTGAAAGCGTACGGGAGGAATTCGGGGACCAAAAACTGCAGAATTCAGCACAGTACTCACATATTCTGACCACCGCATGTCACCGTTGGGAAAGCTACCACTCACCTGTGAACACAAAAGCCAAAAATGCTAAACTGAATTTCACATATTCTTGACGGTGATGTACCAGCAATACTAGGACGTGAGACATGGGAGATATTAGGTGTGGTTAAAAGAGTGCATGGAATCACAACGTAAAATTACATTCTGAAAGACATTGATCTGTTCACTGTTCTTGGATTCCTACCAGGACATCACCACATTCAAGTAGATCCCATGGTCTCACCAGTGATACATCCACCAAGAAAAGATTGCCCTGAAAGACAACAATCATTGATGAGCTACACAAAATGGAGAAAAGGGGTGTAATCACCAAACAGCATGAACCGAACGACTGGGTAAGCAGCATGGTCACAATGGTGAGGATTTTGGCAGATCAAACTTCATGATGAAAGTTCCAAGCTCTGCACACTGAACATACCCATTGAAAGATACAGATTCCTTTGACTTTCTTTTCGAGTGTCCTCAGCTTCAGAGGTATTCCAAAGGTCGATTGCAGACTATTAAAGGCCTGGAAGGTGTCGTCAACGTTACGAACGATATCTTAGTCTGGGGTGAAACGGTCAAGGAAACATGACGGCAGACTCATCCAAGTGCTGAAAAGGGAAAGACAGTGGAACCTGAGACTCAACAAAAACAAGTGCAAAATCAGATCATCACAAATGTGGTACATTGGCCATATGCTCTCTGCAGAAGGTCTCAATCCAGATCGAGATAAAGTGAGAGCTGCAACACACATGCCTGCACCAGAAAACAAGCAGGCACTCATGAGATTAATGGGCATGATTCAGTACCTTTCCAAGTTTATTCCCAACCTGTCTGAAGTCGGTGCACCTCTCAGAAAACTGCTCGAGCATGACACTCCGTCGCAAGTCGAGCACAAAGCTATGAAAAACCTGAAATCTCTGGTACTGGTAACACCATGGTACTGGTACACCATCTGCAGATGCGAGCTCAGAAGGCTTCGGAGCAGCAGTTCTGCAGGAGGGAAAGCCAGTGGCTAAATTACATTCCGAAAGGCAACAGCAAATGATCCAGAGATGCAGCTACTACACACAAGGACCATGGAAGGATGGCCCAATGAGAAAAATCCAAACATACTGGACATTCAAAGAAAAGCAAAAATGCAGATTCAAGACAAGCTGCAGAGAAGACAACTCAAGCAAAACAGCTATTATGACAGAGACAAAGAACCCACCAAACATATACATGTGGGACAAGCTGAGAATTCAGAGAAGGCAACCTGCTATCATGATCAGCCACGATTCTTCACAGTCCAGACGCCAGATGGAAGAACCTACAGAAGAAACAGAAAACAGAACACACATTCACAGGACACAGTTCAAGTTCCTGTTCTTCTCCAGATGTGGTTATGAACATAAACAGAAACAATGTCCTGCTTATGGACAAGTGTGCAAATCCTGTAACAGCAAAATCACTTCACCAAAAATGTGTCTAACAAAACAAATCAGAACAGAATGAGGAAAAAAAATCACGCAGTTGAACAAAAAGGCAGAGCAGGAAGATTTCTTCATTGGAACAGTTGAAATAAGAAGAAAAAAACAGGAGTATTAGATAAACATCAACACTGTCACAACCAAAGTCAATAGAATAAGTGGACTGAAAATAAAACAAAGAACATTGTTTTCAAGTTGGACACTGGTGCTGAATGCAATGTCATCTCAGGAAATGTCTACAAGTCACTTAGATTTGAAACAAAACTCCAGAATTCAGCTTGAAAACCGCTCACATATTCTAGCCACCGCATGTCACCGTTGGGAAAGCTAACGCTCACCTGTGAACACAAAAGCCACAAATGCAAGATTGAATTTCACATTGTTGACAGTGATGTACCAGCAATACTAGGACGTGAGACATGTGAGACGTTAGGTGTGGTTTAAAGATGGAAGAACCTATAGAAACAGAAAACACCTCAGGACGACTGAAACAGTTCCCATCAGCATCACCCAATGTTGTTGCAGATTCCTGTGTCGAGCTGCAGGTCAGTGAATCTGGTCCACCTGCAGAAACTGGTACTGCAAAACAATCTGACTTACCTGAGACACATCAGAGAGAGACATTCTTCACAAGGTCAGGAAGACAAGTGAAAACGCCAGCAAGATACAAGGACTGAATCTGGAACACACATACAGTACACATTTACAATATTCACAAACACATTCAGAGGACACGGTTCAAGCTCCTATCCATCTGCTGACTGAATTTAAAGTTACTGTCATTTACTGCATCTTAGGTTTGTTTAGGTTATTCTGCAACGTCAAGCTATTCTCATAAATATGGTGTTAAATGTACAGTTCATGTAGTTCAGTTCAGAGACTTCATCTCATTTCCCTTGAGTTTTAAAGCATTATGGTCCGACAGTGTTTGTATGAACGTTGTTGAGAGTCCTGCACAGCCCAAATCATCCTCATTTATAGTTATATTCATATTAAGAAAGAGAACAAAAAAAATATATGAATTCAAATGTGGGGATTTCACATGTTCTGTAGCTAAGAGGCAGCCCTAGCTAAGAATCACGCAGGTCACCCAAAAGTAATAAAGTATAAGTGTACCACAGAGTCGTCCTTCCTCCATACTGCACAGCCATGCAGTGAGGTGAGGATGACTCCATTGGAGGCCCCAGAACCAGACAGCAGGCAGGAGGGTGGTGGAGAGAGCCAGGTCTGCCGATGGAACAGTTGAAACTGGGCATCTCAACACATGGGAAAGAGAGAGAAAACACAAAGGGTTAGGAGGGGGGAGGGGGGAAAATCACAGCAAAAACTTTTTAGAGTGGTTACAGCAGGACAGGGTAGGCAAGAGCAGCCAAACGCACCCGCAGACAGCAGGGGGCAGCTCAGCACACGGGGAAGAGAGAAGAAATTAAGTAAAAAATAATAATAATAATGAAGAAAAGGTTTAGGTTTATATATGAATATGAACAGCATTGTTACACCGCTCAAGCACAACAAAGCAGTCAAACAATTTATACAAAACACAGCAGTGTAACCATTCTCATGCAGAACACAAGCAGAGAGAGCAGCAAAACACCGTTCAAGCAGAACACAAGCAAGTGCCACAGCAGCGAAATATTGTTCAAGCACAAGACAGCAGCGAAACAATTTTGATGCAGGACACAGCATCCCCACATGGTAAAAGCAGAACACAGTAGTGAAAAGTTGTTCAAGCAGAACACAGCAGTGAAATACCAATCAAGCAGAATACAAGCAAGTGGCACAGCAGCGAAATATCATTCAAGCAGGGCACAGCAGCGTAACAATTTTGATGCAGAACACAAGCAGGACACAGCAGCCCAACACGGTTCAAGCAGAACACAGTAGTGAAATATCATTCAAGCAGGGCACAGCAGCGTAACAATTTTGATGCAGAACACAAGCAGGACACAGCAGCCCAACACGGTTCAAGCAGGGCACAGCAGCGTAACAATTTTGATGCAGAACACAAGCAGGACACAGCAGCCCAACACGGTTCAAGCAGAACACAGTAGTGAAATATCATTCAAGCAGGGCACAGCAGCGTAACAATTTTTATGCAGAACACAAGCAGGACACAGCAGCCCAACATGGTTCAAGCAGAACACAGTAGCGAAATATCGTTTAAGCAAGGCACAGCAGCATAACAAATGAAAAACACAAGCAGGACAGCAGCGAAATTATTATACAGAACAAGTGACACTGTTCAAGCAGAACACAGCAGAGTAACAAATTTGATGCAAAACACAAGAAGGATACAGCAGCCCAACACGGTCGAAGCAGCACACAAGCAAGTGGCACAGCTGCAGCCACCTTTAGCACTGTGCTTGCAAGGCAATCTCATCAAAAATTGGATTTTTAGGTGCAAAAGTTTTACCTGTTTCTTACAGAGAGTGGGATTGTTGAGTCTGAAATGGTACAATGCGCCACCTTTCCGCACGTCGCAGGGAAAGATGCAGTGATGGTCTACAACATGTTACAATTCAGAGAGAAAGAAACTGAAACAAGAAATGTGCTGAAAAACAAGTTCAGGGATTACTGAGAGTCAAGAAAGAACCTACCCTATGTTCACCATTTGTTCTTCACGAGAGCTCAGGATCCAGCTGAAAGCGTACGGGAAGAATTCGGGGACCAAAAACTGCAGAATTCAGCACAGTACTCACATATTCTGGCCACTGCATGTCACCGTTGGGAAAGCTACCACTCACCTGTGAACACAAAAGCCAAAAATGCTAAACTGAATTTCACATATTGTTGACGGTGATGTACCAGCAATACTAGGACGTGAGACATGGGAGACGTTAGGTGTGGTTTAAAGAGTGCATGGAATCACAACGTAAAATGACATTCTGAAAGACATTGATCTGTTCACTGTTCTTGGATTCCTACCAGGACATCACCACATTCAAGTAGATCCCATGGTCTCACCAGTGATACATCCACCAAGAAAAGTCCTAATTGCCCTGAAAGACAACAATCATTGATGAGCTACACAAAATTAAGGGGTGTAAATCACCAAACCGAACGACTGGGTAAGCAGCAGGGTCACAGTGGTGAGGATTTTGGCAGATCAAACTTCAGATCACATCACAAATCCGGTACATGGCCATGTGCTCTCTGCAGAACTCAATCTAGATAGAGATAAAGTGAGAGCTGTAACACACATGCCTACACCAGAAAACAAGCAGGCACTCATGAGATTCATGGTCATGATTCATTACCTTTCCAAGTTTATTCCCAGCCTGTCTGAAGTCAGCGCACTGATCCAGAGATGCAGCTACTACACACAAGGACCATGGAAGGATGGCCCAATGAGGAAAAATCCAAACATACTGGACATTCAAAGAAGAAAAGCAAAATGCAGCTTTAAGATAAGCTGTAGAGAAAACAACAAGTAGAACAGCTATTATGACAGACAGACAAAGAGCTCACCAAGCATATACATGTGGGACAAGGTGAGAATTCAGTGAGGGCAACCTGCTATGATGATCAGCCACGATTCTTCACAGTCCAGACGCCAGATGGAAGAACCTATAGAAGAAACAGAAAACAGAACACACATTCACAGGACACAGTTCAAGTTCCTGTCCTTCTCCAGATGTGGTTATGAACATAGACACATTTTTGGTAAAGTGATTTTGCTGTTACAGGATTTGCACACTTGTCCATAAGCAGGACATTGTTTCTGTTTAACAAAACAAATCAGAACAGAATGACGGGGGGAAAAAAAATCATGCAGTTGAACAAAAAGGCAGAGCAGGAAGATTTCTTCATTGGAACAGTTGAAATAAAAAAAAAAAACCAGGAGTATTAGATAAACATCAACACTGTCACAACAAAAGTCAATAGAATAACTGCCCTGAAAATAAAACAAGAACTTTGCATTCAGCACCAGTGTCCAACTTGAAGACAATGTCATCGCAGCACAGATCTACAAATCAGGTTTGAAACAAAACTTAAATCAAAAATGCAAGATTGAATTTCACATTGTTGATAGAGATGTACCAGCAATACTAGGATGTGAGACATGTGAGACGTTAGATGTGGTTTAAAGATGGAAGAACCTACAGGAGAAACAGAAAACACCTCAGGACGACTGAAAAACAGTTCCCATCAGCATCACCCAATGTTGTTGCAGATTCCTGTGTCGAGCCGCAGGTCAGTGAATCCGGTCCATCTGCAGAAGCCGGTCAGACAATCAGACTTACCTGAGTCACATCCGAGAGAGGCATACAGAGAGGCTTCTTCCACAGACCTGAAAGAGGCAAAAGACCATGAATTCAGTGACTTGTTAATCAGAGACAGGACTGTTTGTGGTATTAGGAAAGACCTATTGTGGGCAAGGTTGCTGAGAGAAACAGATTGGACATAGACAAAGAATATCTGCTGTGCAAATGAAGGGACATCAAGTGAAGTGAAAAAAAAAAGAGCAGAATGAGGAAAAAAAAAATCATGCAGTTGAACAAAAGACAGAGCAGGAAGATTTCTTCATTGGAACAATTGAAATCAGAAAAACTCAATACATCAGAAAAACATTAACAGTCACAACAAAAGTGAAAATAACAGAACTGAAAATCAAAATAAAAACAACTTTGTCTTCAGATTGGACACTGGTGCTGAATGCAAGGTCATCACAGCACAGATCTACAAATCAGCTTTGAAACAAAACTCCAGAATTCAGCTTGAAAACCGCTCCCATATTCTAGACACTGCAGGTCACCGCTGGGAAAGCTAACGCTCACCTGTGAACACAAAAGCCAAAAATGCAAGATTAAATTTCACATTGCTGACAGTGATGTACAAGCAACACTAAGACGTGAGACATGATGGAAGAACCTATAGGAGAAACAGAAAACACCTCCTCAGGATGGCTAAAAGAGTTTCCACCAGAATCACCTAATGTTGTTGCCTATTCCTGTTTCGAGCAGCAGGTCAGTGATTCCGGTCCACCTGCAGAAACTGGTACTGCAAAACAATCTTACTTACCTGAGTCACATCCGAGAGAGGCATACAGAGAGGCTTCTTCCACAGACCTGAAAAAGGCGAAAGACCATGAATTTGGTGAGTTACATGACTCGTTAATCAGAGACAGGACTGTTTGTGGTATTAGGGAAGACTAATTGTGGGCAAGGTTGCTGAGAGAAACAGGTCGGACATAGACAAAGGCCATGAATATCTGCTGTGCAAATGAAGGGACATCAAGTGAAGTGAAAAAAAGTGCTCAATGAAATACAAAACAGAACGACAGAAACAAAACAAACAGTTGGGTTTGAACAGAAGAGCAAATCCAAACAACTAAAACAGAACAAGCAACAGAAGCAAGCTGCTCCAGGTGTGGTTATGAACATAAACAGAAACAATGTCCTGCCTATAGCCAAGTGTGTAAATCCTGCAACAGAAAAATCACTTTACCAAAAATGTGTAAAACAAAACAAATCAAAGCAAAATGAGGAAAAAAAATCATGCAGTTGAACAAAAAGGCAGAGCAGGAAGATTTCTTCATTGGAACAGTTGAAATCAGAAAAACAGAATATTGACAAACATCAACACTGTCACAACAAAAGTGAAAAAAATAACTGGACTGAAAATCTTTAAACAACAAGAACATTGTTTTCAAGTTGGACACTGGTGCTGAATGCAAGGTCATCTCAGGAAATGTCTACAAGTCACTCAGATTTAAAACAAAACTCCAGAATTCAGCTTGAAAACCGCTCACATATTCTAGACACTGCATGTCACCATTGGAAAAGCTAACGCTCACCTGTGAACAATTGTTGTTAAATTTCACATTGTTGACAGTGATGTACCAGCAATACCAGGACGTGAGACATGATGAAAGAACCTATAGGAGAAACAGAAAACACGTCCTCAGGACGACTGAAAGAGTTCCCATCAGCATCACCCAATGTTGTTGCAGATTCCTGTGTCGAGCAGCAGGTCAGTGAATCTGGTCCACCTGCAGAAACTGGTACTGCAAAACAATCTGACTTACCTGAGACACATCAGAGAGAGACATTCTTCACAAGGTCAGGAAGACAAGTGAAAACACCAGCAAGATACAAGGACTGAATCTGGAACACACATACAGTACACATTTACAATATTCACACACACATTCAGAGGACACGGTTCAAGCTCCTGTCCATCTGCTGACTGAATTTAAAGTTACTGTCATTTACTGCAGCTCAGATTTGTTTAGGTTATTCTGCAACATCAAGCTATTCTCATAAATATGGTGTCAAATGTACAGTTCATGTAGTTCAGTTCAGAGACTTCATCTCATTTCCCTTGAGTTTTAAAGCATTACGGTTCGACAGTGTTTGTATGAACGTTGTTGAGAGTCCTGCACAGCCCAAATCATCCTCATTTATAGTTCTATTCATATTAAGAAAGAGAACAAAAAAAATATATGAATTCAAGTGTGGATATTTCACATGTTCTGTAGCTAAGAGGCAGCCCTAGCTAAGAATCACGCAGCTCACCCAAAAGTAAAAAAGTGTAAGTGTAGCACAGAGTCGTCCTTCCTCCATACTTTACACTGAGGAACTGAACCGGTTAGCAGAGGGAAAAACGGCCGTGGTGGTCGAGGAGCTCCTCGGCTTTTCCGGGGTCACGCAGACGCCGCCAGTCCCTCTCCGGTGCGGGAGTGTAGACGACGACTCTCGGTGTCCGTCGCGCCGGTAGTGCTGGAGCTCAGACGCCGCGTTGGAGGAGTCACGGGTCAAGCTGGACGACTTCCTTGCAGAGCGGCTGGAAAGCTCGTTTTTCCGCGGTCGCCATGTTTCTCGAGGGTAAAGAGAAAAACGCAAAGCGCGGTTAGTGAGACAGAGGACTGTACAGTAACACAGACAGCACAAGGATTCCAACAAGTGTCTAAGATGAAGAAGACAAAGCTCACATTACGGACTATAAAGTAGGATGGCCGGTCGAAGCTCTGTGTGGAATCACGGCTCGAGCTTTGAAAGCAGGGCCGCATCGAAACAGCAGCTCCGAGTCTCCTGAAAATACCTACGATCACGTGACCGCCGGAAACGAAGCTTCCTTACGTCACTGGAACGCAATTGCGGTTCAAAGCGCGTGAGTTTCCGGTCCCGCTGTAGACGAGCTGCATATAATCTGAAATTTGTACTTAAATAAAACGGAAATACAGAACATGTGTGAATTTGCTTCACTTTCATGATAAAATTATTGATATTTCTCAGCATTCAAGGGTTTTTACTGGAGACGATGTGAAATGACCTTGAATAAAAACATTTTACAGCTCTATTTCTGTGTTCAACAGATGTACAGTCTACATGCACATTCAACAGTGGTGTTTTTCCCTTAATCTAATAGTGTCAAACATGGCTGTTTTGTTTAGGAGGAGAGTAAAGGAATTACACACTCAGATGAAATTCATTCAGTTAAAGGAAGAAACGCAGTCCGACATCGCTGTATGGAGTAGTTTGGACAAAGCTTGTGAACACAAGTGAATCAGGCAGTGGTGGTGTAGTATTGTATTTGTACAACAGGTGGCGCAGTAGAGCTGTGAAGCTGAGCAGCATCCAACCACTTTTCCCTCATTTCTGCATGAAAGGGTTGATTGATTACAGACTCATTTTTGTGATAAAGGATCTGCCCTGTTTTTAGACTTTTATAAAGCCTCAGTTCAGCAGAGCTTTATTTTATTAAGTAATTATTATATATTTTCTTTATATTATCTGACAGTAACACACTAAATGTCCAAATGTTTGTGGACACCATTTTTTAATTAATGCATTCAGCAATCAGTTGCACCCATTGCTGAAACTGTCACTGTAATGCAGTATTGCCAATAGAATAGGACTCTCTGGAACAGATAAACATGAACCTATCGGCTCCATGCCTAATGCCAATCGTGGGCTAGAGGGGTATAAAGCCTCCAGCATTGAGCTGAGGAGAGGTGGAACTGTGTTCTCTGGAATGATGGTGCTCATGATGTCCTTTACTTCTAGGGTGAGCTGGGGAAACTTTTTACTTTGAGTTGGAGATGAGGTTGGGTGATCATCCAATATTCTGACCTCACCAATGCTCTTCTTGCTAAATGCATTCCTCACAGCAATGCTCCAAAATCTAGCAGAAAGTCTTCCATGGTAGTAGAAACAGTTAATCCAACAAAAGCAGGCTAAACTCCCTTTTAATACTCTTGATTTCAAAAGAAACAACAAATAAGCAGGTGTCCAAATACTTATGTTATATAGTGTATTTCTTAGAAATGCTGAATTCTTTTGTTGAAGAGACTCTGGGTCAGTTCTGAGAGCAGCAGGTCTAAAATGAAACCTGGACTAAATAAAGAGAGAAGTTTTAGATTTTACTTTGAGTAGAAACAAATAAACATCCAGAACACATCAGTAATGCAGAACAGCTCTTCATTCAGGCTCTTTTTCTGAACATGATATTAATAATATAAACTTTACAGCTGTTTGGAAAAAATGAAGCATTAAGGAGGAGTCTTAAGTAAGTGTAGAAATGAAGACACTGCTCAGCACTGATGTAAGTATTAATGATAAACTGATTAGTCGTGTGCTTCTCTGTGGACGAGTTGTGATGAAAAAGAGGATCTCAGCCCATTCTCTTCCTACAATGGAAAACACACACACACACACACACACACACACAAAAGTTAAACACTTCATACACTTCCATCTCCAACTATAAGGGTTTATTTAGGGTGTATTCTACACTGCTCACTAACACGTTTCTATAAAACAACAATGGGGCAGAAATGAAAATATTGCAGCACTGATATTAAAAAGTACCACAAGTGTTTGAGCAGCATGAGTATAGAGCTTTTGCACTGACTGCATTTTAAACTGAAGGTCACACTGATGGTCAATAAGAGGAAATATCTCACATACTTTAAAAATGAATCTTCTAGTCTAGATACAGGAGAGGAAACCTCGGTCTCCTGGTTTAAAGACTGTATATTGAGGAGCTTAGTCAGTTGTGGATAAATGCTGCGTCAGCATGTTCAGAAACTTCAAACAGCATGTTAGCGTGTGGGTTGTTGTGAAAAAGGTTCCTTGGATCTTAGACTCTGATCGCTGTGGCCTCCCAGGGATCAAACTCCCTCTCTCTCAATGACAGGAGCAGCGATTAGACGTTGTGTTGTGTTGCTGTGTATTTTCTAATTAAACTGACGGTTAGAATCAGTGTAGGTACCGAACCCAAGCACAGATTTTACCTTTGAAGATATTCTGTTCTAAAATAATGAAACCTCCTGGGATGGTGAAGCTGATCAACAACACATTTATTTCTTATAAAGACATTTGTGTCACGTAGAAGACATGAACCTCCTTAGGGCCTTTCACCTGACATCCTAAGGATTATTATTCAGCAATGACATGGAATACAGCACGCACTGCCCAAATCCTTCTAAAGTTAGAGGAGTGAGGAATGAGTTCCTGTGGAGTTTCAGAGGTTAAAACGGTTCACGATGTTCACCACAGTTTAAACAAACACTGAAAGTTACCTGGAATCATGCTGGACATCTTCTCTAACTGGCTACAAGAGGTATAGTCTTCCTTTTCTTCAGGATCTGCTTGAGAGACAACATGACAGATTATCTAGAACATGTCAAGTGATTTGGATAACGTCAAATACCTCAGAGCTGAATACTAGTTAATAATAATAATAATAATAATAATAATAAATTGAAGGGCAGTTGAAGCCTCGGTCTCCTGGTTTCCTGCATCACTGTGGGAGCAAAGGTTCCAGCTCAACCATGACTCACGAAGCAGGATTTTCCTATCAGAATTGAACCCAGCCAGTAGGTCAACACTTAGAGCCATGCTTGAGGGCTAAAAGGGGTTTACCCTTGTCGACTTCTTTATTCATTTATTCACTCACCACTCAACTCACATATCTTAATCTTGGGAATTTTAGCTTCCTGGTTCTTTGCTTCATGGTGGACTGTGTAAGAACAGCTTCTCCCTCCACCACTGGACCACAGAGCACAACCTCACAAGCCTGCTGGAAACACGAAGAAGCAGAAACTTCTGCAGAGGAAGCAGAATGATGAGCATCCTGCTGGGAAAAAGTTCAAATTCAGTAGGCATAGCTCCATTCAACCTCACAAGTTAGTCAGAAATTTCATTTTTCTAATGACAAATGACAGGTATTGGGTCCTATGCACAAAAACACAAGCACACATTTCACAACACCTAAACACAATAAATGCATGTAGTCTAATGCAAAACTACTGACAAGGTCTTCCAGCTGTAATAAGTGAACTTTTGTCATTTTTTTTAATTCTGCTACTTAGAAGGAGGACTACTTTCAAATACTGTAAAGCAATCAGTACTTTTTCATTACGCTTCAGAGCAAAAATGTGACCCTGGAAGTTTTCAATTCACACTTAAATAAGAACTAATGAAATATGTGAGGTAAAGTTGAGTTAAACAGAGCTAATGCAGCTCAGCATCAGCTATTAACTCTAACTAATATTCCTACTGGAGGAAACAACAAGATTAGCTAAAACAGCTAACGGCAGAAAGCCTGTGTTGTCGGATGAAACAGTATATAAAAGTTATAAGACTTTGCAGCTTGCAGATGAAAACACTGAGAGACAGAAAGTCTAAACTTCAGTACTGGAAATCATGATGTAATTGAATTTATTAAAAAATAAATGAAGTGAAATGAAAACTTTAACACTGTAGAAGAAATCTGTCTCTACTGGACAGACACGTCACTTCCGGCTGACAGGTCCAGCGCTTGCTCTCCTGCTGCTTGTTTCTCCCAGTCATATCTTTGTATTAGGGATGAGCAGAACGAGGCTTTTTAACCATTTGAAGCCGAAGTGGTTCATTTGAAGCTGTACTGCGCCACCTGTTGTACAAATACAATACTACACCACCACTGCCTGATTCACTTGTGTTCATAAGCTTTGTCCAAACTGCTCCATACAGCGATGTCGGACTGCGTTTCTTCCTTTAACTGAATGAATTTCATCTGAGTGTGTAATTCCTTTACTCTCCTCCTAAACAAAACAGCCATGTTTGACACTATTAGATTAAGGGAAAAACACCACTGTTGAATGTGCATGTAGACTGTACATCTGTTGAACACAGAAATAGAGCTGTAAAATGTTTTTATTCAAGGTCATTTCACATCGTCTCCAGTAAAAAACCTTAAATGCTGAGAAATATCAATAATTTTATCATGAAAGTGAAGCAAATTCACACATGTTCTGTATTTCCGTTTTATTTAAGTACATATTTCAGATTATATGCAGCTCGTCTACAGCGGGACCGGAAGCTCACGCGCATTGAACCGCGATTGCGTTCCAGTGACGTAAGGAAGCTTCGTTTCCGGCGGTCACGTGATCGTAGGTATTTTCAGGAGACTCGGAGCTGCTGTTTCGATGCGGCCCTGCTTTCAAAGCTCGAGCCGTGATTCCACGCAGAGCTTCGACCGGCCATCCTACTTTATAGTCCGTAATGTGAGCTTTGTCTTCTTCATCTTAGACACTTGTTGGAATCCTTGTGCTGTCTGTGTTACTGTACAGTCCTCTGTCTCACTAACCGCGCTTTGCGTTTTTCTCTTTACCCTCGAGAAACATGGCGACCGCGGAAAAACGAGCTTTCCAGCCGCTCTGCAAGGAAGTCGTCCAGCTTGACCCGTGACTCCTCCAACGCGGCGTCTGAGCTCCAGCACTACCGGCGCGACGGACACCGAGAGTCGTCGTCTACACTCCCGCACCGGAGAGGGACTGGCGGCGTCTGCGTGACCCCGGAAAAGCCGAGGAGCTCCTCGACCACCACGGCCGTTTTTCCCTCTGCTAACCGGTTCAGTTCCTCAGTGTAAAGTATGGAGGAAGGACGACTCTGTGCTACACTTACACTTTTTTACTTTTGGGTGAGCTGCGTGATTCTTAGCTAGGGCTGCCTCTTAGCTACAGAACATGTGAAATATCCACACTTGAATTCATATATTTTTTTTGTTCTCTTTCTTAATATGAATAGAACTATAAATGAGGATGATTTGGGCTGTGCAGGACTCTCAACAACGTTCATACAAACACTGTCGAACCGTAATGCTTTAAAACTCAAGGGAAATGAGATGAAGTCTCTGAACTGAACTACATGAACTGTACATTTGACACCATATTTATGAGAATAGCTTGATGTTGCAGAATAACCTAAACAAATCTGAGCTGCAGTAAATGACAGTAACTTTAAATTCAGTCAGCAGATGGACAGGAGCTTGAACCGTGTCCTCTGAATGTGTGTGTGAATATTGTAAATGTGTACTGTATGTGTGTTCCAGATTCAGTCCTTGTATCTTGCTGGTGTTTTCACTTGTCTTCCTGACCTTGTGAAGAATGCCTCTGTCGGATGTGTCTCAGGTAAGTCTGATTGTTTTGCAATACCAGTTTCTGCAGGTGGACCAGATTCACTGACCTGCGGCTCGACACAGGAATCTGCAACAACATTGGGTGATGCTGATGGGAACTGTTTCAGTCGTCCTGAGGTGTTTTCTGTTTCTATAGGTTCTTCCATCTTTAAACCACACCTAACGTCTCACATGTCTCACGTCCTAGTATTGCTGGTACATCACTGTCAACAATGTGAAAATCAATCTTGCATTTTTGATTTAAGTTTTGTTTCAAACCTGATTTGTAGATCTGTGCTGCGATGACATTGTCTTCAAGTTGGACACTGGTGCTGAATGCAAAGTTCTTGTTTTATTTTCAGGGCAGTTATTCTATTGACTTTTGTTGTGACAGTGTTGATGTTTATCTAATACTCCTGTTTTTGTTTCTTATTTCAACTGTTCCAATGAAGAAATCTTCCTGCTCTGCCTTTTTGTTCAACTGCGTGATTATTTTCCCCCTCATTTTGTTCTGATTTGTTTTGTTAAACAGAAACAATGCCCTGCTTATGGACAAGTGTGCAAATCCTGTAACAGCAAAATCACTTTACCAAAAATGTGTCTATGTTCATAACCACATCTGGAGAAGGACAGGAACTTGAACTGTGTCCTGTGAATGTGTGTTCTGTTTTCTGTTTCTTCTATAGGTTCTTCAATCTGGCGTCTGGACTGTGAAGAATCGTGGCTGATCATGATACCAGGTTGCCCTCTCTGAATTCTCACCTTGTCCCACATGTATATTCTTGGGGGGCTCTTTGTCTGTCTGTCATAATAGCTGTTCTACTTGAGTTGTCTTCTCTGCAGCTTGTCTTAAATCTGCATTTTGCTTTTCTTCTTTGAATGTCCAGTATGTTTGGATTTTTCTCATTGGGCCGTCCTTCCATGGTCCTTGTGTGTAGTAGCTGCATCTCTGGATCATTTGCTGTTGCCTTTGGGAATGTAATTTAGCCACTGGCTTTCCCTCCTGCAGAACTGCTGCTCCGAAGCCTTCTGAGCTCGCATCTACAGATGGTGTACCAGTACCATGGTGTTACCAGTACCAGAGATTTCAGTTTTTCATAGCTTTGTGCTCGACTTGCCACGGAGTGTCATGCTCGAGCAGTTTTCTGAGAGGTGCACTGGGATTTGGGATGATCTGATCTTGCACTTGTTTTTGTTGAGTTTCAGGTTCCACAGTCTTTCCCTTTTCAGCACTTGGATGAGCCTGCCGTCATGTTTCCTTAACCGTTTCACCCCAGACTAAGATATCGTTCGTAACGTTGGCGACACCTTCCAGGCCTTTAATAGTCTGCAATTGACCTTTGGAATACATCTGAAGCTGAGGACACTCCAAAAGAAAGTCAAAGGAATCTGTATCTTTCAATGGGTATGTTCAGTGTGCAGAGCTTGGAACTTTCATCATGAAGTTTGATCTGCCAAAATCCTCACCACTGTGACCATGCTGCTTACCCAGTCGTTCGGTTCATGCTGTTTGGTGATTACACCCCTTTTCTCCATTTTGTGTAGCTCATCAATGATTGTTGTCTTTCAGGGCAATCGGGACTTTTCTTGGTGGATGAATCACTGGTGAGACCATGGGATCTACTTGAATGTGGTGATGTCCTGGTAGGAATCCAAGAACAGTGAACAGATCAATGTCTATCAGAATGTCATTTTGCTTTGTGATTCCATGCACTCTTTCAACCACACCTAACATCTCCCATGTCTCACGTCCTAGTATTGCTGGTACATCACCGTCAACAATATGTGAAATTCAGTTAAGCATTTTTGGCTTTTGTGTTCACAGGTGAGTGGTAGCTTTCCCAACGGTGACATGCGGTGGCCAGAATGTGAGTACTGTGCTGAATTCTGCAGTTTTTGGTCCCCGAATTCCTCCCGTATGCTTTCAGCTGGATCCAGAGCTCTCATTAAGAACAAATGGTGAACATAGGGTAGGTTCTTACTTGACTCTCAGTAATCCCTGAACTTGTTTTTCAGCACATTTCTTGTTACAATTCAGAGAGAAAGAAACTGAAACATGTTGTAGACCATCACTGCATCTTTCCCTGCGACGTGCGGAAAGGTGGCGCATTGGACTTTTTCAGACTCCTCAACAATCCCACTCTCTGTATGAAACAGGTAAAACTTTTGCACCTAAAAATCCAATTTTTGATGAGATTGCCTTGCAAGCACAGTGCTAAAGGTGGCTGCAGCTGTGCCACTTGCTTGTGTGCTGCTTCGGCCATGTTGGGCTGCTGTATCCTGCTTGTGTTTTGCATCAAATTTGTTACTCTGCTGTGTTCTGCTTAAACAGTGTCACTTGTTCTGTATAATAATTTCGCTGCTGTCCTGCTTGTGTTTTTCATCCATGTTATGCTGCTGTGCCCTGCTTGAACGATATTTCGCTACTGTGTTCTGCTTGAACCATGTTGGGCTGCTGTGTCCTGCTTGTTTTGCATGAAAATGATGCTGCTGTGTTCTGTATAATTTTGTTTTGTTTCTTTGTTGTGCTTGAGTGGTGTTTACAGTGCTGTTCATATATATATATATATATATATATATATATATATATATATATATATATATATATATATATATATATATATATATATATATATATATATATATATAAACCTAAACCTTTTCTTTATTTTTATTTTTTCCTTCATTTCTTCTCTCTCCCCAATGTGCTGAGCTGCCCCCTGCTGTCTGCTGGTGCGAGTGCATTTGTGTTTGGCTGCTCTTTCCTACCCTGTCCTGCTGTAACATATCTCCCATGTCTCACGCCCTAGTACTGCTGGTACATCACCATCAACAATATGTGAAATTCAGTTTAGCATTTTTGGCTTTTGTGTTCACAGGTGAGCGGTAGCTTTCCCAGCAGTGACATGCGGTGGCCAGAATATGTGAGTACTTTTGCTGAATTCTGCAGTTTCTGGTCCCCAAATTCCTCCCGTACGCTTCAGTGCTTTCAGGTGGACCCTGAGCTCTCATGAAGAACAAATGGCGAACATAGGGTAGGTTCTTTCTTGACTCTCAGTAATCCCTGAACTTGTTTTTCAGCACATTTTCTTGTTTCAGTTTCTTCCTGACTGAATAGTAACATGTTGTAGACCTTCACTGCATCTTCCCCAGCGATGTGCGGAAAGGTGGCGCATTGGACTTTTTCAGACTCCTCAACAATCCCACTTTCTGTAAGAAACCGGTAAAACTTTTGCACCCACAGTCTCCAATTTTCAATGAGATTGCCTTGCAAGCACAGTGCTAAAGGTTGCTGCAGCTGTGCAACTTGCTTGTGTTCTGCTTGAACCGTGTTGGGCTGCTGTGTTCTGCATCAAAATTGTTACGCTGCTGTGTCCTGCTTGATTTGTATTTCGCTGCTGTTCCACTTGCTTGTATCTGCTTGATTGGTATTTTACTGCTGTGTCCTGCTTGAACAACATTTCACTACTGTGTCCTGCTTTTACCATGTGGGGCTGCTGTGTCCTGCATCAAAGTTGTTTCGCTGCTGTGCCACTTGCTTGTGTTCTGCATGAGAATGGTTATAGTGCTGTGTTTTGTATAAATTGTTTGACTGCTTTGTTGTGCTTGAGCGGTGTAACGATGCTGTTCATATTCATATATAAACCTAAATCTTTTCTTCATTAGTATTATTTTATTGTATTTTTTTATTTTTCTTCATTTCTTCTCTCTTCCCTGTGTGCTGAGCTGCCTCCTGCTGTCTGCGGGTGCGAGTGCGTTTGGCTGCTCTTGCCTGCCCTGTCCTGCTGTAACCCTTCTAAAAAGTTTTTGCTGTGATTTTTTTTTTTTTTTTTTTCTCCCCCCCTCCCTCCCTCCTAACCCTTTGTGTTTTCTCTCTTTCCCATGTGTTGAGATGCCCAGTTTCAACTGTTCCATCGGCAGACCTGGCTCTCTCCACCACCCTCCTGCCTGCTGTCTGGTTCTGGGGCCTCGAATGGAGTCATCCTCCCCTCACTGCATGGCTGTGCAGTATGGAGGAAGAAGGCCTCTGTGGTACACTTACACTTTATTACTTTTGGGTGACTTGCGTGATTCTTAGCTAGGGCTGCCTCTTAGCTACATAACATATAAATTCAAGTGTGGAGATTTTACATCTTTTTGTTTCTCTTAATATGAATATAACTATAAATGAGGATGATTTGGGCTGTGTCTCAGGTAAGATTGATTGATTGTTTTGCTACACCAGTTTCTGCAGGTGGACCAGATTCACTGACCTGCGGCTCGACACAGGAATCTCCAACAACGTTGGGTGATGCTGATGGAAACTTATTCTGCCACCCTGAGGATGTGTTTTCTGTTTCTCCTATAGGTTCTTCCATCATGTCTCACGTCCTAGTGTTGCTGGTACATCACTGTCAACAATGTGAAATTCAATCTTGCATTTTTGGATTTTGTGTTCACAGGTGAGCGTTAGCTTTTCCAACGGTGACCTGCAGTGTCTAGAATATGTGAGTGGTTTTCAAGCTGAATTCTGGAGTTTTGTTTTAAATCTAAGTGACTTGTAGACATTTCCTGAGATGACCTTGCATTCAGCACCAGTGTCCAACTTGAAAACAATGTTCTTGTTTATTTCAAGACAGTGTTTGTTTGTCTAATATTCTGTTTTTCTGATTTCAACTGTTCCAATGAAGAAATCTTCCTGCTCTGTCCTTTGTTCATCTGCATGATTTTTTTTTCCTCATTCTGCTCTGATTGTTTTGTTTTACACATTTTTGGTAAAGTGATTTTTCTGTTGCAGGATTTACACACTTGGCCATAGGCAGGACATTGTTTCTGTTTATGTTCATAACCACATCTGGAGCAGCTTGCTTCTGTTGCTTGTTCATTTTTAGCTAGTTTGGATTTGCTATTCTGTTCAAACCCAACTGTTTTTGTTTGTTGTTCTGTTTTGTATTTCATTGAGCACTTTTTGTTTCACTTCATTTGATGTCCCTTCATTTGCACAGCAGATATTCATGGCCTTTGTCTATGTCTGATCTATTTCTTTCAGCAACCTTGCCCACAATTAGTCTTCCCTAATACCACAAACAGTCCTGTCTCTGATTAACGAGTCATGCACCTCACCGAATTCATGGTCTTTTGCCTTTTTCAGGTCTGTGGAAGAAAGCCTCTCTATGCCTCTCTCTAATGTGAGTCAGGTAAGTCAGATTGTTTTGCAATACCGGCTTCTACAGGTGGACCGGATTCACTGACCTGCGGCTCGACACAGGAATCTGCAACAACATTGGGTGATGCTAATGGAGACTCTTTTAGCCGCCCTGAGGAGGTGTCTTCTGTTTCTCCTACAGGTTCTTCCATCATGTCTCACGTCCTAGTATTGCTTGTACATCACTGTCAACAACAAACAGTCCTGTCTCTGATTAACGAGTCATGTAACTCAGTGAATTTGTGGTCTTTTGCCTTCTTCAGGTCTGTGGTCAGTGCTTTCAACGGGCCCAAGAAAAGCTAAGGGCTCCTCGAACACCACTGCCGGTGTTCCTTTTTTCTTACCGGTACCTCAGTGTAAAGTATGGACTAAGGATGACTCTGTGATATACTTTGTGTTTGGTTGCCTCTTTGGTACATAACATAGGTGACATCCCCACAATTGTTTTTTTTTTTTTTTTTTATTCATATATGAGAATAGCTTGACATTGCAGAATAACCTAAACAAATCTAAGATGCAATAAATGACAGTAACTTTAAATTCAGTCAGCAGATGGACAGGAGCTTGAACCGTGTCCTCTGAATGTGTTTGTGAATATTCTAAATGTGTACTGTATGTGTGTTCCAGATTCAGTCCTTGTATCTTGCTGGTGTTTTTACTTGTCTTCCTGACCTTGTGAAGAATGTCTCTCTCTGATGTCTCAGGTAAGTCTGATTGTTTTGCAGTACCAGTTTCTGCAGGTGGACCGGATTCACTGACCTGCGACTCGAAACGGGAATCTGCAACAACATTGGGTAATGCTGATGGGAACTGTTTTTCAGTCGTCCTGAGGTGTTTTCTGTTTCTCCTATAGGTTCTTCCATCTTTAAACCACACCTAACGTCTCGCATGTCTCACGTCCTAGTATTGCACTGTCAACAATGTAAAATTCAATCTTGCATTTTTGATTTGTAGATCTGCTGCAATGACATTGTCTTCAAGTTGGACACTGGTGCTGAATGCAAAGTTCTTGTAGTTTTATTTACAGTCCAGTTGTCCAGTTTTCCACTTTTGTTGTGACTGTGTCAATGTTTTTCTGATTTCATCTTTTCCAATGAGTAAACCTCTGCATTTTGTTCAACTACATGATTTCTTTTCTCCTTCTGCTTTGGTTTGTTTTGTTAGACACATTTTTGGTAAAGTGATTTTCTGTTGCAGAATTTGCACACTTGGCCATAGGCAGGACATTTGTTTCTGTTTCTGTTTCTGTTCATTACCACATCTGGAGAGGGACAGGAACTTGAACTGTGTCCTGTGAATGTGTGTTCTGTTTTCTGTTTCTCCTATAGGTTCTTTCATCTGGCGTCTGGACTGTGAAGAATCGTGGCTGATCATGATAGCAGGTTGCCCTTCTCTGAATTTTCACCTTGTCCCACATGTATATGCTTGGTGGGCTCTTTGTCTGTCTGTCATAATAGCTGTTCTGCTTGAGTTGTCTTCTCTACAGCTTGTCTTGAATCTGTATTTTGCTTTTCTGCTTTGAATGTCCAGTATGTTTGGATTTTTCTCATTGGGCCATCCTTCCATGGTCCTTGTGTGTAGTAGCTGCATCTCTGGATCAGTGCGCTGACTTCAGACAGGCTGGGAATAAACTTGGAAAGGTAATGAATCATGACCATGAATCTCATGAGTGCCTGCTTGTTTTCTGGTGTAGGCATGTGTGTTACAGCTCTCACTTTATCTCTATCTACATTGAGTTCTGCAGAGAGCACATGGCCATGTACCGGATTTGTGATGTGATCTGAAGTTTGATCTGCCAAAATCCTCACCACTGTGACCCTGCTGCTTACCCAGTTGTTCGGTTTGGTGATTTACACCCCTAAACAGATGTCTTTCAGAATGTCATTTTACATTGCGATTCCATGCACTCTTTAAACCACACCTAACATCTCCCATGTCTCACGTCCTAGTATTGCTGGTACATCACCGTCAACAATATGTGAAATTCAGTTTAGCATTTTTGGCTTTTGTGTTCACAGGTGAGTGGTAGCTTTCCCAACAGTGACATGCGGTGGCCAGAATATGTGAGTACTTTGCTGAATTCTACAGTTTCCGGTTCCCGAATTCTTCCCGTACGCCACAGTGTTTTCAACTGGATCCTGAGCTCTCGTGAAGAACAAATGGCGAACATAGGGTAGGTTCTTTCTTGACTCTCAGTAATCGCTGAACTTGTTTTTCAGCACATTTCTTGTTTCAGTTTCTTCCTCACTGAATTGTAACATGTTGTAGGCCTTCACTGCATCTTCCCCAGCGATGTGCGGAAAGGTGGCGCATTGAACTTTTTCTAACTCCTTAACAATCCCACTCTCTGTAAGAAACAGGTAAGACTTTTGCACCCACAGTCTCAATTTTCGAAGAGATTGCCTTGCCAGCACAGTGCTAAAGGTGGATGCAGCTGTGCCATTTGCTTGTGTTCTACTTGAACCGTGTTGGGCTGCTGTGTCCTGCTTGTGTTTTGCATGATCGTTGGTACGCTGCTGTGTTCTGCTTGAACGATATTTTACTGCTGTGCCACTTGCTTGTGTCCTGCTTGAACGATGTCAATGAATTGTGTTGTGTATAATAATTTTGCTGCTGTGTCCTGCTTGAACTGTGTTGGGCTGCTGTGTCCTGCTTGTGTCCTGCTTGTGTTCTGCATCAAAATTGTTCCACTGCTGTGTTCTGCTTGATTTGGTATTTCGCTGCTGTGTTCTGCTTGAATAATGTTTCTCTACTAAGTTCTGCTTGATCCATGTTGCGTTGCTGTGTCCTGCTTGTGTTTTGCATCAAAATTGTTCTGCTGATGTCCTGCTTGAATAATATTTCGGTACTCTGTCCTGCTTGAACGGTGTTGGGCTGCTGTGTCTTGCTTATGTTTTGCATGTAAATTGTTTTGCTGCTTTGTTGTGCTTGAGCAGTGTTACAGTGCTCTTCATATTTATATATAAACCTAAACCTTTTCTTCATTATTTTTATTTATTTATTTATTTTCCTCACTGAATTGTAACATGTTGTAGACCTTTACTGCATCTTCCCCAGCAACGTGCAGAAAGGTGGCGCATTGTACTTTTCAGACTCCTCCACAATCTCCCTCTCAGTAAGAAACAGGTAAAACTTTTACACCCACAGTCTCCAATTTTCGAAGAGATTGCTTTGCCAGCACAGTGCTAAAAGTGGCTGCAGCTGTACCACTTGCTTGTGCTCTGCTTGATCCATATTGGGCTGCTATGCCCTGCTTGTATTTTGCATGATCGATGGTACGCTGCTGTGTTCTGCTTGAACGATATTTTACTGCTGTGCCACTTGCTTGTGTTCTGCTTGAACGATGTCAATTAACTGTGTTGTGTATAATAATTTTGCTGCTGTGTTCTGCTTGATCCATGTTGCGTTGCTGTGTCCTGCTTGTGTTTTGCATAAAAATTATTCTGCTGCTGTGTCCTGCTTGAATAATATTTCTCTACCATTTCCTGCTTGAACGGTGTTGGGCAGCTGTGTCTTGCTTGTGTTTTGCATGTAAATTGTTTTGCTGCTTTGTTGTGCTTGGACGGTGTTACAGTGCTGTTCATATTCATATATAAACCTAAACCTTTTCTTCATTATTTTTATTTATTTATTTATTTATTTATTTATTTTCCTCACTGAATTGTAACATGTTGTAGACCTTTACTGCATCTTCCCCAGCGACGTGCAGAAAGGTGGCGCATTGTACTTTTCCGACTCCTCAACAATCCCACTCTCCGTAAGAAACAGGTAAAACTTTTGCACCCACAGTCTCCAGTTTTTTACAAGATTGCTTTGCCAGCACAGTGCTAAATGTGGCTGCAGCTGTGCCACTTGCTTGTGTTGTGCTTGATCCATGTTGGGCTGCTATGCCCTGCTTGTGTTTTGTATGATCGTTGGTACGCTGCTGTGTTCTGCTTGAACGAGATTTCACTGCTGTGCCACTTGCTTGTGTTCTGCTTGATTGGTATTTCGCTGCTGTGTCCTGCTTGTGTTTTTCATTAAAATTGTTACGCTGCTGTGTTCTGCTTGAATGATGTCAATTAACTGTGTTCTGTATAATAATTATGCTGCTGTGTCTAAAAATCCAATTTCTCGAGATTGCCTTGCAAGCACAGTGCTAAAGGTGGCTGCAGCTGTGCCACTTGCTTGTGTTCAGTTTGATCCATGTTGGCCTGCTGTGTCGTGCTTGTGTTTTGCATGAAAATTACGCTGCTGTGTTCTGTATAAATTGTTGTGCTTGAGCGGTGTTAGTGTTGTTCATATTCATATATAAACCTAAACCTTTTCTTCATTATTACTTTTTCTTCATTTCATCTCTGGTCTCCATGTGCTAAGCTGCCCCCTGCTGTCTGCGGGTCCGAGTGCATTTGTGTTTGGCTGCTTTTGCCTACAATGTCCTGCTGCAACCATTTCTAAAAAGTTTTTGCTGTGATTCCACCCCTCCCATCCTAACCCTTTGTGTTTTTTGTTTTTTTTTTTCCTCTCGTTTCCATGTGTTGAGATGCCCAGTTTCAACTGTTCCATCGACACGCCTCTCCCTCTCTCTCCACCACCCTCCTGCCCGCTGTCCGGTCCTGGGTCCTCGAATTGAGTCATCCTCCCCTCACTGCATGGCTGTGCTTATGACCGTGTACCTGCATGGACTTCATTTCACTCCTGTTTTCATCTTTTTATGGCTTGATGGCACATTGGCCATATTCCCTTATTTCCGTGTTTTATTGCTGTTTTGCTTTTCATTGTGCTATCCGGTGTCGACCAGAGGAGGATGGGTTCCCTTTTTGAGTCTTGGTTCCTCCTTTTTCCTTGCCACTGTTGCCACTGGCTTGCTCAAATGATCTCTGTAAAGCTGCTGTGACCACATTTGTTGTGAAAGCGCTGTATAAATAAAATTCATTTGAATTGAATCCTGTATTCTGTGTGAGTTATTCTCCTCTATGCTGGTTGTGTAGTGTTATGCTACCATATTCTGGTTGAAAGAGAACTGGTACTGTATTCTGTATTAAAATAATTATTCTAATGTCTTCTGAATGAAAGCGTTATGCTACTCTGTTGTGAATGAACAGTTTCAGGCTACTGTGTTCTGTAAGACATTGTTACGCTACTCTATTCTGGTAGAACAGTGTTCTGTTACTGTGGTCTGTAGGAAAGTTCTGCTACTTTTTATACAGAATTCAGTAGCATAGCTCTGAATACGGGATACAACAGTGTTGCGCTTCACATTCATCATGGAGCTTGTAGCGCCCCCTATGGATTCTATAAGAGGGTTAGCATAGCCCATTTTTCAGATAACATGATTCACCCCCTGAAATGTAATCCTAAAAATACTGTAAATATCAGAAATCAAACATTTCATACCCCACTGTATCTAGGTTAAAGTACCTGAAGCAGAATTTCACACAGTTGAAAAGACCTAAAATAAAATGTTTAAAGTACCTGACCGAGAACGGCAAAAGTTTCACCCCACACAGGAGAAATGACCTGAAATGAAATGCTGAATTCTCCACTTCATATGTCTGATAGAACTTGAACTTCAGAGAAACACAGCTAATCAGAACAAAGCTCATTTACATATATCTTAAAGGCACTGTAATAAACAAAAACAGCCAGTTTTAATTGTAAGGGCTAAAGTGTGATTCACAAACACTAAGTAGGACTGAAGAGAAAAGAGGGAAAATGGAGTTTATGGTCCTTTAACATAATATTTGGACATTTAGGCCCAGCCCTAGGTGCGTCTTAATCTTCACACATCACTGCTATTACATTATCAAAAATGTTAAAAAACAAAAAAATACATTTAAAATAATGACAGGATACAGGGTGGTAAAAGGTGCCTTGCATGCAGAGTTCAGTGGAGTTTCATCAAGTTCATGCACAGAGTGGATTCTGCTGGAGTTCTGTTTGTATATAGATCATGTAGCTGGTAGAGAACTGCTCAAGCGCTGCTCCTGTATTTTCTCTTAAAGCAGTTCAAAACTATGCCTGACCATCAAGGTCTATACATGACCTTTTAAGAATAGTGGACACACTTCTTGATTCACTGAATAACTTCTTTTCTCAATACTTTTAAAATATGCTGGAATTTGTCACTTTATTAACATAAAGGTGTTCTTTATCAGCTGCTCAGGGTAAATGCTGTGCTAATGCTACTGTTCCTCTCTTTCTTTCCCATTAAGAATAGAGCATCTATGGCGAGACGTTTAGCTGAGTGTAAATGAGCTGTACTATTGTACAATTTCAGAATGTTCATTTGTCCCCCGCCACTGTCTACCTTAAGACTAGATTACTGTAATGCACTTTTATCAGGTTGTTCCAGCAGGAACCTCAATAAACTTCGACTAGTCCTTACTAAAACTAGAACATTTGACCATATCAGTCCAGTTCTATCAGCACTGCACTGGCTCCCAGTTAAATTCTGTACTGATTATTAAATTCTTCTATTAACATACTAAGCCCTACATGGCCTCACTCCTGAGTACCTGCGAGATCTTATTACATATTATGATCCATCAAAAATACTTAGATCTCAGGCTGCTGACTTCTTAGTAGTTCCCAAAATTCTGAAAACCTCAGCTGGGGGAAGAGCCTTTTCTTATAAAGCCCCCCAACTCTGGAAATAAATAAAGTATAACCTCGGTGATAGTCTTCTCTGCTCATGGCCAAATGTTGATCCTTTAGGTAGCGATCTGTGGCCTCGACCAGACTAAAATATTCTCTCAGACTTCTTTGACAGTTACAAACGGGGCGGAAAGGTGTAGCGGGGTAGGAAACGCCATCCACTGCCAAATTTTAAGATTCTACGTCATAGTGATGAAAATGAAAAGGGTTGCGAGTGTAAGAACCGCTAAAGGCCTGGTTATGGACGAATCCCAACCCTATAAATTTAGGCACTTGTTTCAGAAACAAATGATCTTGACTGGATCCGCGGTGACCGGCGGGGACACTGATCAGTGCAGCGGTCACGCGCTCCAGCGGATACTTGGTGTTTGAGCTCATCAGAGCGGAGGTGTGAGCGAGGTTCACGCCCGTTGACTTTTCTGACGTACAGCAGAGCCGACAGGATGCGTAGATTATAGCCGGGTTTTGATCAGAAGACATCAAAACTAATTCGTATTTATCACGCAGCAGTTTAACTCTCACGTCCACGGAATTTAAAAATGTCTGTGTCTGTGTCCCATCAGTTCAAAAACCCGGCTCCGTTCGCTGAATTCGCTCCTCTATGACAGGCCCTGGTTCTCTCCAGTGGGGTCAGCGTCGTCCATATGTCCCGCAGTATCCCTTCTAAACATGCCGGTGGGAAATTGAGATGCAGGGTCTCCTCAGAATAATTCAGCAAACACTCCATGGCGGCTCGGTAGCCGTAGGTCGAACTGCTCTGGGAAATCAGTTTATCGCCCAGAGAAACTTCCACCTGGCTAAAAAGGCTCGCGATGGGGTAGTTGATCAAACCGACCTTGGCGTCGTGCGCTAAATCAGAACCTTCCGGATTCGTCATTTTGCAGGTCAGGTACAACAGCCAACGATTCAAATCCAGATGCTCGTCTCCGGAACCTGCTACGAAGAAATGTATGGGACCGGTGTCTGTGATGGATGTGATGGGTGGCGTTTCACATATTTGTAAGATTCGATGCTGGTTTGTGTGATAGGCAGAGTAAATAAGCCCAACTCTGATATCAAACACTCGGTAGAAGCGGCGTGTATCAGAGACATGCTTGTTTTTGTTTTGTTGTTTTTTTCTTCTTCTTCTTCTTTTTAAAATTTATCGGGACTCAGACAAACTCAAACTCTTTTCCTCTTCTTTGCGGTTTTGGTCTTTGTTTCTTTTGCTTTTTCTTCGAAGAATGTCCAAAGGTCAGCGCCTCAGTCACTTTCTGCTTTGTAAGGAGATCCTCTGATTTTATGGGGGTTAGACACGCGTTGCCCCGGAGGGCGCATGTGCACGCGACTGAGCGCGGACAGACCTGTGCCCTCTTTACTGTCCGTAAATCTTCGAACCGCTTTGTCCGCCACAGCAGAAACAACATATTTAGCAATGTTCTGAACAGCCGTCTTGAGGTGTGGGTGGACTAGACTGAAAGCTTTTTGAAACAGCGACACGTCTGAATATACGTACAGATAAAACCTCCACCCTTTATACAGGCCGGGTGCTCGCCCCTGTGCGCAGCGACCCACCGATGTTCTGTGAAACCCAGAATATCTGCAAAAGCTCCAGACGTTCTAACGTTAACGGGCTACTTATTTTCCCAGACCAAACGCTTCATTTCTTCTTTTTCAAGGTTAAGTTGGAGGCGTCTGGTCACTGGGTCTAAAACAAAATTACACCACAGGTCTTTTTCCTAAAAAACTTGTTTATTTTGAGCAAAAGTTCCTCGACGGTGGCATAAAAACCACCGTGTGCTTTTCTATATGAATCATATAGAATATAGAATCTATATGAATTAAACCAAATTTCAACCTCTTCTGTTTTCCCTCTGTGGTCTAGGCAGAGTGCACCACGTCGTCGGATAGTTCATTTCTGAGAGACCCACCACCCAGCACCCTTTCAGACAAACAGTTTTAGACAACTTTACGCAATAACTAGAAATTTCGTTTTGCGGATACAGTTTGGGACATGTGTTCCTGAGAAGCGTGATGTAAAAATCGCTGTTCTCCTCCATGTCTTAGTACGACTGCGGGGGAGCGAGGTCATGAGCATCCCTTTCATCTATCCACCAATCACATTTCAGATCCCAACTTTTCCATCTGACTTTTATTTAATTCTAGCCAATATTTATTTTTTAATTTGATACATTCTGTTTTTCAGCACAACTATGTTCTGCATTTCTTCTTCGTAAAAAGAATCCTCTATTACCTCTCCTTCCAGATCCCTAAGTTTATACATGGGCGGGTCTCTTTTTAACACCTCCTTTATGAAAAAATATTCGACTGAAAATGTTTGCCTTTGGTGAACGCCCTGCCTTCTTTGGCAATGTGAACCACGTCGTTCACTGTAAATGTAGATAGCCAGATATTTTTAACCACCAACCCCTTTACCTTATAAATGATAAACTTGAACTTGATTAGGGCGCGTCACCTCAACGGGTTTCATTCTGACAGATCTGTGAAACGTACGATTGTATGAATGCACCAGATCTTTCAACGCATCTAAATACCTGTAAGTGTTTAACCCCGTAAAATACCTAAACATACGACCCGTGAGAGTTGTGTTGAAACGCTCCACCACCGAGGCCTTCAGTTCTCTAGCCGTAGTGAAATGTCTAATGTTATATCTTTTCAAAGGGTTTCAAAAAGATTTGTTTAAAAACTCCTTACCTTTGTCGGATTGTAGAGTGACGGGTCGTCTGCCTTCCAAAAATATTTTATAAGCCCTAGTCACGATTCATGCTCATTTATTTTACCCAGGAGTTTTTAGAAAAAATGTCTATACACGTGAGAATATTTTTTTCCATCATTGTACTGAAAGATTGCTTAAATCCACCAAATCAATTTGCCACTGAGCTTCCTTTTCCAAAACTAGAACCACGTTCCTTCTGAAATTAATTAGTCTGGGTTTATGTAAGGAATAGGTGTCTAAACTCCCAAGAAAAACATCGGCCTCATTTTATTAATTATTATTATTATTATTATTATTATTATTATTATTATTATTATTATTGAAGGAACCAGAGAACTTAAGACTACGGATAAAACTGTCTACCGCTCAAACTCCCCACCGTCCTAATAAAGTTCTTCTAAACGTTCGTTCGCTGCCATAACGTTTAGAAATAAAGCCCAAAACAAAACAAGCAAATTAACAAACAAACAAAAAAAAAACTCAAATGACAGACTGTGCGTATGTGTGTTTTTTTTTATACCAATATATATATTTAGGTATTATGGAAAAACCCACCTCCAGAAGAACCCGTTCCTCCTCCACCCTTTTATCAACAACAACAACAACAAAAAAACTTGAATAAAAAGTTGTAGATAGTTTTTTTTTTTTTAATTGGATGCAATTTTTTTATATGTTATGTTTTTTTGTTGGTTTAGGAACACTGAATAAGTAAAAAAAAAGTTGTTAAACATCATACGTAATAATATGTTGTATTAATAATATGAAACATGCTATATATGTTTAATCAGTATAGTTAAATACATTTAAGGCAAAAACATGTTAAATATGGATATGGAGTAATACTATGGGGATTTCTTTTTTCTACATCAGGATATATATGTATAACATGAAATACATAAAAATTTGAAGAGGAACATGTTTAATAAATGAAATGACAGCGTGCAGAAAAACAAAGTGGTAACAGTAGCAGCAGCATTTTTTTCACCAACCTCAGACTTCATTAGAATGTTATACAGGGATGCAGCAGCCTCTTTACACTGATCACTAAACTCCTCATTGTGAAAATAACGAATCAACGCCTCAAAGGGATTTTTGGAAAGATAGTCGGACGTAGATTCTTCAACTGTCAAATCATCTTGCAGCTGGTCGTGAAACTTTTTCAGGATCCTCGTTACAAATCCATCCAGCTGGTCGGTAACTCCAAACTCCAGACGCATGGTTTGGTGAAGGAGGCTCTCGCTTTCGTCCAGAACGCTGAACCACTTTTGTTTGAACACATCTAGGAAACGCACCGGCACTCCTTCCACACAGGTCTGTTGATTTTGTGATGAATGGTCAATCAATTTTACACCCCTCACACTGTTGCTCATTCCATTCTCTGATAATATCTTTGAGAGCTCGTGTGCAGATCCTTTCCTAAAGCTTTGACATTTCTGTCATTTTATCATTTCTTGGTTTCCCGTTTCACCTTTTCTTCCACTTCTTCTTCTTCACGTCGACCATTCTCCGATACCTTCACCTCATCATCGTCACCATCATCATCATCATCATCATCATCATCATCAACCTCCCATTCTTTAACACCCACAATTTCTACGTTCTCAGATTCGTCGCTCACCGTGGTTTCATCATCATCATCATCATCGTTGTCGCTCCCGGAGGATGGCAGGTTTGTCATCATTATGTTTATCACATCTTCTTCTGAACTTTCCTCGTCTGTAAGAGGTGAACCGGGCCGACTTTCGATGCCGTTTTGCTTCTCGCTTAGCGAAGGTGAGGACAACCTTCACCCGTCTGTTGTTTTTAAATTCATCGTCGTCGTCCTGGTCGTTTTGACTGGTCAGCAGGACTCTCGTCCCAGGTATGTCGCAGTCGATACAGGTGCACTTGTCTCTCGCTGGTGACAGAGAAAGAAAAGTGTTGAAAGGATCGCACGTGATTACTGTGATTTGAATGGTCAAACATAAGGCATCTCTTCCACATGAACTATGGAAGCTGATTAAGGTATAAAATAAATAAACAAACAAAAGAAAACGTTTTACTTATCTGTCAAAATGTGACGGGTCGTTTCATAGACGTCTAAAAGTTTAGATTCCAGCAGCGAACCTTCAGTGATCTCCTCGGTCTCATTTTCGAGTGAAGTGAAAAAGTAAATCATTGCTCCTCGTCATTTTCACACAAACTTTCTTCACGTACGACCTCAGCCGTTCACACCTCCAGCTGAACTCTGCAGGGGTTATCGTGCTCCATATAGCGTGAGATGATCAGAGTTATGCATCGTTGTTGAAAGGCGGATCTCATCTTAACGCTCATCAGTCTTTCCTTACAGACACAGAGGAGCCCGAATCGTGAACGGTGGGTCTCGTGTTTCGTGTCTGAACCAGCATAGAATGGATTTCTCCAACTCACGTGTTTTCGGGATGGTTTGATTGAGCATGTACAGCTCTCTCTCTCTCTCTCTCTTTCAGTCAGCTTCACATTGGTCAGGTTACAGTTCTTTTCCTTCTCAGAAAAGCTGGACTTGTGAAAAACAACGTAACGTTCTCCGTTTTTGTTCTTTTTTGGTGAAATGACCAGAGACCCTTTTCCCTCAAAGTCTTTAATCTGGCGCTGTTTGAACAGTCTATCAGAGCACCGGAAAACAAAGTTGCTCGGTCTTCTTTTCCCCAGCGTGACGTTTTGTTTCACATCATCCTTTTTATCACGTTTATCTCCCGGAGGTTTCACCCTCGAAACGACATTTTCAGACACCATTTCCTCTCTGATGACGGACGGCCAGTATTCCGGAGGAATGTTGCAATATCTTCGGCCGTAGGTGCGAGATCCTCTACTACCATTTGCTCCCGCAACTTTTTAAACCACAGGGAAACGGTACGCTGTGCAAATGCAGGTTTTTCCGAAAGCTTTCTTCCTACGTTTCCTTGGTGAAAGTAGTCCGATCGATTCAAGATCCTCCTTGGGAAGTTGGCTGGAATCCATACTGAGTTTCCTCAAAGTGTGTGTGTGTGTGTTTGGGTCCCGCTCTTTCACTGGTGATGTGTGGAAGATCTACGGTCAGAGGTGGGGTTTTTAAAGCAATTCTGTAACGTCACCCCGACCATTTACCATTATGTTTTAGTCACGTTTTACAGAGAGGAACTGTTTGATGAAAACACACGCCTTACTTTTCTCAAACCCAAACGCCAAACCATAAACATTTAAGACTTTGCTTCTCTCTGACTAAGGGTCTTTGGTGCAGCTGTGACACGCACACACACACACACACACACACAGGAAAACTGTGGGAAAAATTTCACACAATCGAATTTCACACAATCCTACATAATCCTAGGGTAGGAAAAAAAATGGGAAGCAAAAAAAAGTCCTACCGTGGACAAAGAATTAGAAACATTTCCCACACTTCTACCATTGGAAAAAAATGGGAAATATTTGCACAAATTTACCTACTCAATGATGTCACGTGGGACAATCCGACCAAGTGACATCACATTCCCACGGTCCTAAATCTTTTTGGCATAAAGTGGTACTTATTACTACTGATATTTAAACAGATGTGTTAAAGCTTACAACCAACTTGGCGTACAGTCGCTTTATTGAGGGACAGAAACAGCCGGGGTACACCAGGACTACCCAAACACCAGTTATAATTACTGCTCCCAGAACGAATGTGCAAATTCCCTCCCACACAGAGATCAGATTTTAGGGGGGGGGGGGGGGGGAGAAAGTTAAAATACAGTGGTGTAGTTTTAAATATGAAGAAATAATAAGTCTTCCTCACAATTACATATTCTTCTTAAAAGTAAGATCAATAGTTTAGGTTTAGTTGGAGTTTTACACTGTAAATATCATTTATTTATTTATTTATTTATTTATTTGAACATTTTTAGTCTTCTTCAAGGTAACTGCAGTGCAAACACACAAAAAAACGCTCACCTCTCTCCCTGAGTCAGGTGTTCAACTTCTGGTGGGACTTCTTCCAAATGAAGAGTTTCCTCCTTGTACTGACTCACAAAGTCTCTGATTTTCACTGTTTTATGAAAGAGTTGTCAGAGAGTTAGGAAATCACGGCTTCTGTAAATCCACGGTTCACAGTGTCTCCGTCTGACTTCAGCCAAGTCAGCTTCACTTCTACCAGTAAGGATAACGGTACCAGTACTGCAAATAGTACCAGTACAAAGGAGAAGAGGAAGACCATGATGACCAAGCTGTTTTCTAGTTCAGCCATTGTAAATGACATTCAATTACATCATGATTTCCAGTACTGAAGTTTACACTTTCTGTCTCTCAGTGTTTTCATCTGCAAGCTTTAAAGGCGCTGAGAATTAACCTATTTAATAAAATAAAAATATATAAAATGTTTAAATCTGTATGATTTACAGTTTAGTACTATAAATATGTATGATGTACTAAATGTGGATTGTTCATCAAATAAACAACAAAGAAATACTATAGCAGCATATTCTGGACTTTCTAAATGAAATCAAATATGCTAATTAAACAGTGTGTGTACAATTGCATATGAGTGTACAGTGTTTAAAGCGTTATCTAAATGAGGAGCTTTAGCAGTTTTGAGTTTATGGAAGATTTTCCATCTGCAATCCTCATCGTCGCTCCAGCTTTGCCCAAATGAAGCTGTAGTCCAGTTCTGTTGGGACGAGGCGCAGTCACCGGTATCGCCCCTTCCAGTCTGTCAGTCTACTTCAAGGAGGCACCCAGGACAGACGTTCCCGATAGAGCCAGGTGAGTTCATGTGAACTAGCTGCTTTTAAGCTGATCTTTTACCTTATATGTGACCATAAACGTACAGCGAATATTTGAAAGCTTGGTTTTATGGTTTCGTGTGTGTTTGTACTTTAGCTGTACGACTGTAGGAGTTAACTTGCTAGCGCTGCTGATGTTCGGCGTTAACTTAGAAACTTCGGGAGCTCTAACCTTTCTAAAAGAGGGGTCTTATTTTCCACGTTGTTGGAAAAGGTCCTGATAAAAACGGACTAACTTTTATATATTGTTTCATCCGACAACACAGGCTTTCTGCCGTTAGCTGTTTTAGCTAATCTTGTTGTTTCCTCCAGTAGGAATATTAGTTAGAGTTAATAGCTGATGCTGAGCTGCATTAGCTCTGTTTAACTCAACTTTACCTCACATATTTCATTAGTTCTTATTTAAGTGTGAATTGAAAACTTCCAGGGTCACATTTTTGCTCTGAAGCGTAATGAAAAAGTACTGATTGCTTTACAGTATCTGAAAGTAGTCCTCCTTCTAAGTAGCAGAATTAAACAGCTCCAGAAGCTGCTGTTTGTCTAGATATTGGGAGGCAGGGGCTAAATCTGGTATTCCTGCTCATACTTTGGCAACACAGGGTAAAATGAATTTGTGGGTTTTATTAGATCCTGAAATGTATTTGCAGAGACACTGAATTAACTGTAGCTAACGATATAATAATATATAGAAACATTAGGTCCAGAAGCTCACGGGACTTGGGACAGGATTTGCTGTACCACAACACACTGGCAGTGCTTAAACAGTAGAAACATTAAATTAGTAGGTATTATTGCAACCTCAGTTTAATTTAATGTTTAAATGTACGGTGGGTGCCTCCAGGACCAGGGTGGAGAAGCTGAATGGCTGAAGTGAACGCTTTAGCAACTGAACTGACAGCCCATATGCTAAATGAAGTTAATGAGGCTGTAACTGTGAAAACGAGAGCCAGTAGTAATCTAGATTTTCCAGACATAACCTGGAATTCTAGTAGCGTCTAGTAGAGTCTACAGACTATGGATATTGTGAAAATGTGGAGTAGACACAGATGCAGAACTTTTAAGCACAGTTGGTGATGGACCTGACCTCGCCTCAGCCATTAACTACAGAACTACAGAATGAAGGTGTTATCTTTCAGGGAGACACCGACAAAGTCAGACATGTCCATGTGATTAACCTGCTTGAGCTTTTTTAAAATGTACCAGACTTTGAAGCAAAGAACAGATAAAGAGGTCAGTCAGTTTGCACACCACGAGAACCACCAGTTTGACAAAAGCCCACTTATTACAGCTGGAAGACCTTGTCAGTAGTTTTGCATTAGACTACATGCATTTATTGTGTTTAGGTGTTGTGAAATGTGTGCTTGTGTTTTTGTGCATAGGACCCAATACCTGTCATTTGTCATTAGAAAAATGAAATTTTTGACTAACTTGTGAGGTTGAATGGAGCTATGCCTACTGAATTTGAACTTTTTCCCAGCAGGATGCTCATCATTCTGCTGCCTCTGCAGAAGTTTCTGCTTCTTCGTGTTCCCAGCAGGCTTGTGAGGATGTGCTCTGTGGTCCAGTGGTGGAGGGAGAAGCTGTTCTCACACAGTCCACCATGAAGCAAAGAACCAGGAGGCTAAAGTTCCCAAGATTAAGGTATGTAAGTTGAGTGGTGAGTGAATAAATGAATAAAGAAGTCGACAAGGGTAAACCCCTTGTAGCCCTCAAGCATGGCTCTAAGTCTTGACCTACTGGCTGGGTTTAATTCTGATAGGAAAGTCCTGCTTCGTGAGTCATGGTTGAGCTGGAACCTTTGCTCCCACAGTGATGCAGGAAACCAGGAGACCGAGGCTTCAACTCCCCTTCAATTTATTATTATTATTAACTACTATTAAACTCTGAGGTATTTGATGTTATCCAAATCACTTGACATGTTCTAGATAATCTGTCATGTTGTCTCTCAAGCAGATCCTGACGAAAAAAGAAGAAACCTTTTTCCTCAACAACCCTCACGCTAACATGCTGTTTGAAGTTTCTGAACATGCTGATGCAGCATTTATCCACAACTGACTAAACTCCTCAACATACAGTTTTTAAACCAGGAGACCGAGGATTCCTCTCCTGTATCTAGACTAAGATTCATTTTTAAAGTATGTGAGATATTTCCTCTTATTGACCATCAGTGTGACCTTCAGTTTAAAATGCAGTCATTACAAAAGCTCTACACTCATGCTGCTCAAACACTTGTGGTACTTTTTAATATCAGTGCTGCAATATTTTCTTTTCTGCCCCATTGTTGTTTTATAGAAACATGTTAGTGTGCAGTGTGTAGAATACACCCTAAATAAACCCTCATATTTGGCGATGGAAGTGTATGAAGTGTTTAATGTGTGTGTGTGTCTGTGTCTGTGTCTGTGTGTGTGTGTGTGTGTGTGTGTGTGTGTTTTCCATTGTAGGAAGAGAATGGGCTGAGATCCTCCTTTTCATCACAACTTGTCCACAGAGAAGCACACGACTAATCAGTTTATCATTAATACTTACATCTGTGCTGAGCAGCGTCTTCATTTCTACACTTACTTTAGACTCCTCCTGAATGCTTCATCTTTTCCAAACAGCTGTAAAGTTTATATTATTAATATCATGTTCAGGAAAAGAGCCTGAATGAAGAGCTGTTCTGCATTACTGATGTGTTCTGGATGTTTATTTGTTTCTACTCAAAGTAAAATTTAAAACTTCTCTCTGTATTTAGTCCAGGTTTAAGTTTAGACCTGCTGCTCTCAGAACTGACCAGAGTCTCTTCAACAAAAGAATTCAGCATTTCTAAGAAATACACTATATGACAAAAGTATTTGGACACCTGCTTATTTGTTGTTTCTTTTGAAATCAAGAGTATTAAAAAGGAGTTTAGCCTGCTTTTGTTGGAGTAACTGTTTCTACTACCATGAAAGACTTTCTGCTAGATTTTGGAGCATTGCTGTGAGAAATGCATTTAGCAAGAAGAGCATTGGTGAGGTCAGAATATTGGATGATCACCCAACCTCATCTCCAACTCAAAGCTAAAAGTTTCCCCAGCTCACCCTAGAAGTAAAGGGCATCATGAGCACCATCATTCCAGAGGTTTATCATTCCTTTATACCTCTCTAGCCCACGATTGGTATTAGGCATGGAGCCGATAGGTTCATGTTTATCTGTTCCAGAGAGTCCTATTCTATTGGCAGTACTTCTTTAGGGACTGTGTCAGCAATGGGTGCAACTGATTGCTGAATGCATTGATTAAAAAATAGTGTCCACCAACATTTGGACATTTAGTGTGTTACTGTCAGATAATATAAAGAAAATATATAATAATCACTTAATAAAATAAAGCTCTGCTGAACTGCGGCTTTATAAAAGTCTAAAAACAGGGCAGATCCTTTATCACAAAAATGAGTCTGTAATCAATCAACCCTTTCATGCAGAAATGAGGGAAAAGTGGTTGGATGCTGCTCAGCTTCACAGCTCTACTGCGCTCTACTGTTCATAAGCTTTGTCCAAACTGCTCCATACAGCGATGTCGGACTGCGTTTCTTCCTTTAACTGAATGAATTTCATCTGAGTGTGTAATTCCTTTACTCTCCTCCTAAACAAAACAGCCATGTTTGACACTATTAGATTAAGGGAAAAACACCACTGTTGAATGTGCATGTAGACTGTACATCTGTTGAACACAGAAATAGAGTTGTAAAATGTTTTTATTCAAGGTCATTTCACATCGTCTCCAGTAAAAACCCTTGAATGCTGAGGAATGTCAATAATTTTATCATGAAAGTGAAGCAAATTCACACATGTTCTGTATTTCCGTTTTATTTAAGTACAAATTTCAGATTATATGCAGCTCGTCTACAGCGGGACCGGAAACTCACGCGCATTGAACCGCGATTGCGTTCCAGTGACGTAAGGAAGCTTTGTTTCCGGCGGTCACGTGATCGTAGGTATTTTCAGGAGACTCTGAGCTGCTGTTTCGATGCGGCCCTGCTTTCAAAGCTCGAGCCGTGATTCCACGCAGAGCTTCGACCGGCCATCCTACTTTATAGTCCGTAATGTGAGCTTTGTCTTCTTCATCTTAGACACTTGTTGGAATCCTTGTGCTGTCTGTGTTACTGTACAGTCCTCTGTCTCACTACCCGCGCTTTGCGTTTTTCTCTTTACCCTCGAGAAACATGGCGACCGCGGAAAAACGAGCTTTCCAGCCGCTCTGCAAGGAAGTCGTCCAGCTTGACCCGTGACTCCTCCAACGCGGCGTCTGAGCTCCAGCACTACCGGCGCGACGGACACCGAGAGTCGTCGTCTCCACTCCCGCACCGGAGAGGGACTGGCGGCGTCTGCGTGACCCCGGAAAAGCCGAGGAGCTCCTCGACCACCACGGCCGTTTTTCCCTCTGCTAACCGGTTCAGTTCCTCAGTGTAAAGTATGGAGGAAGGACGACTCTGTGGTACACTTACACTTTATTACTTTTGGGTGAGCTGCGTGATTCTTAGCTAGGGCTGCCTCTTAGCTACAGAACATGTGAAATATCCACACTTGAATTTATATATTTTTGTTTCTCTTTCTTAATATGAATATAACTATAAATGAGGATGATTTGGGCTGTGCAGGACTCTCAACAACGTTCATACAAACACTGTCGGACCATAATGCTTTAAAACTCAAGGGAAATGAGATGAAGTCTCTGAACTGAACTACATGAACTGTACATTTGACACCATATTTATGAGAATAGCTTGATGTTGCAGAATAAACTAAACAAATCTAAGATGCAGTAAATGACAGTAACTTTAAGTTCAGTCAGCAGATGGACAGGAGCTTGAACCGTGTCCTCTGAATGTGTGTGTGAATATTGTAAATGTGTACTGTATGTGTGTTCCAGATTCAGTCCTTGTATCTTGCTGGTGTTTTCACTTGTTTTCCTGACCTTGTGAAGAATGCCTCTGTCGGATGTGTCTCAGGTAAGTCAGATTGTTTTGCAGTACCAGTTTCTGCAGGTGGACCAGATTCACTGACCTGCTGCTCGACACAGGAATCTGCAACAACATTGGGTGATGCTGATGGGAACTGTTTCAGTCGTCCTGAGGTGTTTTCTGTTTCTATAGGTTCTTCCATCTTTAAACCACACCTAACGTCTCACATGTCTCACGTCCTAGTATTGCTGGTACATCACTGTCAACAATGTGAAAATCAATCTTGCATTTGTGGCTTTTGTGTTCACAGGTGAGCGTTAGCTTTCCCAACGGTGACATGCAGTGTCTAGAATATGTGAGCGGTTTTCAAGCTGAATTCTGGAGTTTTGTTTCAAATCTAAGTGACTTGTAGACATTTCCTGAGATGACCTTGCATTCAGCACCAGTGTCCAACTTGAAAACAATGTTCTTGTTTATTTTCAGTGCAGTTATTCTACTGACTTTTGTTGTTAGTGTTGATGTTTATCTAATACTCCTGTTTTTGTTTCTTATTTCAACTGTTCCAATGAAGAAATCTTCCTGCTCTGCCTTTTTGTTCAACTGCATGATTTTTTTCCCCCCTCATTCTGTTCTGATTTGTTTTGTTAGACACATTTTTTGGTGAAGTGATTTTGCTGTTACAGGATTTGCACACTTGTCCATAAGCAGGACATTGTTTCTGTTAATGTTCATAACCACATGTGGAGAAGAACAGGAACTTGAACTGTGTTCTGTGAATGTGTGTTCTGTTTTCTGTTTCTTCTATAGGTTTCTCCATCTGGCGTCTGGACTGTGAAGAATCGTGGCTGATCATCATAGCAGGTTGCCCTCTCTGAATTCTCACCTTGTTCCACATGTATATGTTTGGTGGGTTCTTTGTCTGTCTGTCATAATAGCTGTTCTGCTTGAGTTGTCTTCTCTACAGCTTGTCTTAAATCTGCATTTTGCTTTTCTTTTTTGAATGTCCAGTATGTTTTGGATTTTTCCTCATTGGGCCATCCTTCCATGGTCCTTGTGTGTAGTAGCTGCATCTCTGGATCATTTGCTGTTGCCTTTTGGAATGTAATTTAGCCACTGGCTTTTCCTCCTGCAGAACTGCTGCTCCGAAGCCTTCTGAGCTTGCATCTACAGATGGTATACCAGTACCATGGTGTTACCAGTACCAGAGATTTCAGTTTTTCATAGCTTTGTTCTCGACTTGCCACGGAGTGTCATGCTCAAGCAGTTTTCTGAGAGGTGCACCGACCTTCTGCAGCGAGCATATGGCCATGTACTGCATTTGTGATGATCTGATCTTGCACTTGTTTTTGTTGAGTTTCAGGTTCCACTGTCTTTCCGTTTTCAGCACTTGGATGAGCCTGCCGTCATGTTTCCTTAACCGTTTCACCCCAGACTAAGATATCGTTCGGAACGTTGACGACACCTTCCAGGCCTTTAATAGTCTGCAATTGACCTTTGGAATACCTCTGAAGCTGAGGACACTCCAAAAGAAAGTCAGAGGAATCTGTATCTTTCAATGGGTATGTTCAGTGTGCAGAGCTTGGAACTTTTATCATAAAGGTTGATCTGCCTAAATCCTCACCACTGTGACCATGCTGTTTATCCAGTTATTCTGCTCATGCTGTTTGGGGATTACACCCCTTAATTTTGTGTAGCTCATCAATCATTGTTGTCTTTCAGGGCAATCGGGACTTTTCTTGGTGGATGTATCACTGGTGAGACCATGGGATCTACTGAATGTAGTGATGTCCTGGTATGAATCCAAGAACAGTGAACAGATCAATGTCCTAGTATTGCTGGTACATCACCGCCAACAATATGTGAAATTCAGTTAAGCATTTTTGGCTTTTGTGTTCACAGGTGAGTGGTAGCTTTCCCAACAGTGACATGCAGTGGCTAGAATATGTGAGTACTGTGCTGAATTCTGCAGTTTTTGGTCCCCGAATTCTTCCCGTATGCTTTCACCTGGATCCTGAGCTCTCGTGAAGAACAAAGGGTAGGTTCTTTCTTGACTCTCAGTAATCGCTGAACTTGTTTTTCAGCGCATTTCTTGTTTCAGTTTCTTTCTCTCTGAATTGTAACATGTTGTAGACAATCACTGCATCTTTCCCTGCGACGTGTGGAAAGGTGGCGCATTGGACTTTTTCAGACTCCTCAACAATCCCACTCTCGGTAAGAAACGACAACTTTTGCACCTAAAAATCCAATTTTTGATGATTGCCTTGCAAGCACAGTGCTAAAGGTGGCTGCAGCTGTGCCACTTGCTTGTGTGCTGCTTCGACCGTGTTGGGCTGCTGTATCCTGCTTGTGTTTTGAATCAAATTTGTTACGCTGCTGTGTTCTGCTTGAACAGTGTCACTTGTTCTGTATAATAATTTCGCTGCTGTCCTGCGTGTTTTTCATCTGCGTTATGCTGCTGTGCCCTGCTTGAACCATGTTGGGCTGCTGTGTCCTGCTTGTGTTCTGCATAAAAATTGTTACGCTGCTGTGTTCTGGTTAATTATGCTGCTGTGTCCTGCTTGTTTTGCATGAAAATGATGATGCTGTGCTCTGTATAATTTGTTTTGTTGCTTTGTTGTGCTTGAGTGGTGTTACAGTGCTGTTCATATTCATACATAAACCTAAACCTTTTTTTCCATTTTATTTTTTCCTTCATTTCTTCTCTCTCCCCCATGTGCTGAGCTGCCCCCTGCTGTCTGCTTGTGCAAGTGCATTTGTGTTTGGCTGCTCTTTACTACCCTGTCCTGCTGTAACATCTCCCATGTCTCATGCCCTAGTACTGCTGGTACATCACCATCAACAATATGTGAAATTAATTTTTGCATTTTTGGCTTTTGTGTTCACAGGTGAGCTGTAGCTTTCCCAGCAATGACATGCGGTGGCCAGAATATGTGAGTACTTTGCTGAATTCTGCAGTTTCTGGTCCCCAAATTCCTCCCGTACGCCTCAGTGCTTTCAGCTGGACCCTGAGCTCTCGTGAAGAACAAATGGTGAACATAGGGTAGGTTCTTTCTTGACTCAGCAATCCCTGAACTTGTTTTTCAGCACATTTCTTGTTTCAGTTTCTTCCTCACTAAATTGTAACATGTTGTAGACCTTTACTGCATCTTCCCCAGCGAAGTGCGGAAAGGTGGCGCATTCGACTTCTTCAGACTTCTCAACAATCCCACTTTCTGTAAGAAACTGGTAAAACTTTTGCACCCACAGTCCCCAATTTTTTACAAGATTGCCTTGCAAGCACAGTGCTGAAGGTGGCTGCAGCTGTGCAACTTGCTTGTGTTCTGCTTGAACCGTGTTGGGCTGCTGTGTCCTGCTTGTGTTCTGCATCAAAATTGTTACGCTGCTGTGTCCTGCTTGATTTGTATTTTGCTGCTGTGCCACTTGCTTGTATTCTGCTTGATTGGTATTTCACTGCTGTGTTCTGCTTTTACCATGTGGGGCTGCTGTGTCCTGCATCAAAATTGTTACGCTGCTGTCTTGTGCTTGAACAATATTTCGCTGCTGTGCCACTTGCTTGAACAGTGTTGGGCTGCTCTGTCCTGCTTCTGTTCTGCATGAGAATGGTTACACTGCTGTGTTCTGTATAAATTGTTTGACTGCTTTGTGCTTGAGCGGTGTTACAATGCTGTTCATTTTCATTATTATTGTTTATTATTCTTCATTATTATTGTTTATTATTATTTTCTTTTCTTCATTTCTTCTCTCTTTTCTGTGTGCTCAGCTGCCCCCTGCTGTCTGCGGGTGCGAATGCGTTTGGCTGCTCTTGCCTACCCTGTCCTGCTGTAACCCTTCTAAAAAGTTTTTGCTATGATTTTTGCCTTGTTCATCTGCATGATTTTATTTAATTTTTTTTCCCCCTCATTCTGCTCTGATTTTGTTTTTCACATTTTTGGTAAAGTGAATTCTGTTGCAAGATTTACACACTTGGCCATAGGCAGGACATGTTTCTGTTTATGTTCATAACCACATTTGGAGCAGCTTGCTTCTGTTGCTTGTTCATTTTTTGCTAGTTTGGATTTCCTTTTGTGTTCAAACCCAACTGTTTGTTTTGTTTCTGTCGTTCTGTTTTTTTTTTTTTTTTTTTTTTCACTTCATTTGATGTCCCTTCATTTGCACAGCAGATATTCATGGCCTTTGTCTATGTCTGATCTGTTTCTTTCGGCAACCTGCCCACAATTAGTCTTTCCTAATACCACAAACAGTCCTGTCTCTGATTAACGAGTCATGCACCTCACCGAATTCATGGTCTTTTGCCTTTTTCAGGTCTGTGGAAGAAAGCCTCTCTATGCCTCTCTCGGATGTGACTCAGGTAAGTCAGATTGTTTTGCAATACCGGCTTCTACAGGTGGACCGGATTCCCTGACCTGCGGCTCGACACAGGAATCTGCAACAACATTGGGTGATTCCGATGGGGACTCTTTTAGCCGCCCTGAGGAGGTGTCTTCTGTTTCTCCTACAGGTTCTTCCATCATGTCTCACGCCCTAGTATTGCTTGTACATCACTGTAAACAATGAGAAATTTAATCTTGCGTTTTTGATTTGAGTTCTGTTTCAAATCTGATTTGTAGATCTGTGCTGTGATGACCTTGTCTTTAAATTTAAACACTGGTGCTGAATGCAAAGTTCTTGTTTTATTTTTAGTCCAGTTAATCTTTTCACTTTTGTTGTGACAGTGTTGAGGTTTCTCTAATATTCTGTTATTCTGATTTCAACTGTTCCAATGAAGAAATCTTCCTTTTGTTCAACTGCATGCTTTGTTTCTGTTTATGTTCATAACTACATCTGGAGCAGCTTGCTTCTGTTGCTTGTTCATTTTTAGCTATTTTGGATTTGCTCTTGTGTTCAAACCCAACTGTTTTGTTTCTGTCGTTCTGTTTTGTATGTCATTGAGCACTTTTTTTCACTTCACTTGATGTCCCTTCATTTGTACAGCAGATATTCATGGCCTTTGTCCGTGTCCGATCTGTTTTTCTCAGCAACCTTGCCCACAATTAGTCTTCCCCAATACCACAAACAGTCCTGTCTCTGATTAACGAGTCATGCAACTCACTGAATTTGTGGTCTTTTTGCCTTCTTCAGGTCTGTGGTGTATGCGTCAGTGCTTTCAATGGGCCCAAGAAAAGCTGAGGGCTCCTCGAACACCACTGCCGGTTTTCCCCCTCTGCTTGTTTTCCTCTCTTCTTACCGGTTCCTCAGTGTAAAGTATGGACTAAGGACGAATCGGTGATATACTTTGTGTTTGGTTGCCTCTTTGGTACATAACATAGGTGACATATATGAGCTATTCATATATGAGAATAGCTTGACATTGCAGAATAACCTAAACAAATCTAAGATGCAATAAATGACAGTCACTTTAAATTCAGTCAGCAGATGGACAGGAGCTTGAACCGTGTCCTCTGAATGTGTTTGTGAATATTCTAAATGTGTACTGTATGTGTGTTCCTGATTCAGTCCTTGTGTTTTCTTGTCTTCCTGACCTTGTGAAGAATGCCTCTCTCGGATGTGTCTCCGGTAAGTCTGGTTTGTTTTGCAATACCAGTTTCTGCAGGTGGACCGGATTCACTGACCTGCGGCTCGAAACGGGAATCGGCAACAACATTAGGTGATTCTGATGGAAACTCTTTTTCAGTCGTCCTGAGGATGTGTTTTCTGTTTCTCCTTTAGGTTCTTCCATCTTTAAACCACACCTAACATCTCGCATGTCTCACGTCCTAGTATTGCACTGTCAACAATGTAAAATTCAATCTTGCATTTTTGATTTGTAGATCTGTGCTGCGATGACATTGTCTTCAAGTTGGACACTGGTGCTGAATGCAAAGTTCTTGTAGTTTTATTTACAGTCCAGTTATTCTGTTCACTTTTGTTGTGACAGTGTTGATGTTTTTCTGATTTCAGCTTTTCCAATGAGTAAACCTCTGCATTTTGTTCAACTGCATGATTTCTTTTCTCCTTCTGCTTTGATTTGTTTTGTTAGACACATTTTTGGTAAAGTGACACACTTGTTCATAAGCAGGACATTTGTTTCTGTTTCTGTTCATAACCATATCTGGAGAAGGACAAGAACTTGAACTGTGTCCTGTGAATTTGTGTTCTGTTTTCTGTTTCTCCTATAGGTTCTTCCATCTGGCGTATGGACTGTTAAGAATCGTGGCTGATCATGATAGCAGGTTGCCCTCTCTGAATTCTCACCTTGTTCCACATGTTTATGCTTGGTGGGCTCTTTTTCTGTCTGTCATAATAACTTTTCTGCTTGAGTTGTCTTCTCTGCAGCATGTCTTGAATCTGTATTTTGCTTTTCTGCTTTGAATGTCCAGTATGTTTGAATTTTTCTCATTGGGCCATCCTTCCATGGTCCTTGTGTGTAGTAGCTGCATCTCTGGATCAGTGTGCTGACTTCAGACGGGCTGGGAATAAACTTGGAAAGGTAATGAATCATGACCATGAATCTCATGAGTGCCTGCTTGTTTTTTTGTGTAGGCATGTGTGTTACAGCTCTTACTTTCTCTCGATCTAGATTGAGACCTTCTGCAGAGAGCACATGGCCATATACCGGATTTGTGATGTGATCTGAAGGTGGATCTGCCAAAATCCTCACCACTGTGACCATGCTGCTTACCCAGTCGTTCGGTTCATGCTGTTTGGTGATTACACCCCTTTTCTCCATTTTGTGTAGCTCATCAATGATTGTTGTCTTTCAGGGCAATCAGGACTTTTCTTGGTGGATGAATCACTGGTGGGACCATGGGATCTACTGAATTTGGTGATGTCCTGGTAGGAATCCAAGAATAGTGAACAGATGACTGTCTATCAGAATGTCATTTTATGTTGTGATTCCATGCACTCTTTAAACCACACCTAACATCTCCCTTGTCTCACGTCCTAGTATTGCTGGTACATCACAGTCAACAATATGTGACATTCAATTTAGCATTTTTGGCTTTTGTGGTAGCTTTCCCAACAGTGACATGCGGTGGCCAGAATATGTGAATACTTTGCTGAATTCTGCAGTTTCCGGTTCCCGAATTCCTCCCATACGCCTCAGTGCTTTCACCTGGATCCTGAGCTCTCGTGAAGAACAAATGGTGAACATAGGGGTAGGTTCTTTCTTGACTCTTGGTAATCGCTGAACTTGTTTTTCAGCACATTTCTTGTTTCAGTTTCTTCCTCACTGAATTTTAACATGTTGTAAAACTTCACTGCATCTTCCCCAGCGACGTGCGGAAAGGTGAGGGCATTGGACTTTTTCAAACTCCTTAACAATCCCACTCTGTAAGAAACAGGTAAAACTTTTGCACCCACAGTCTCCAATTTTCGAAGAGATTGCCTTGCAAGCACAGTGCTAAAGGTGGCTGCAGCTGTGCCACTTGCTTGTGTTCTGCTTGAACCATGTTGGGCTGCTGTGTCCTGCTTTTGTTTTGCATGATCGTTGGTACGCTGCTGTGTTCTGCTTGAACGATATTTTACTGCTGTGCCACTTGCTTGTGTTCTGCTTGAACGATGTCAATTAACTGTGTTGTGTATAATAATTTTGCTGCTGTGTTCTGCTTGATCCATGTTGCGTTGTTGTGTCCTGCTTGTTTTTTGCATAAAAATTATTCTGCTGCTGTGTCCTGCTTGAATAATATTTCTCTACCATTTCCTGCTTGAACGGTGTTGGGCAGCTGTATCTTGCTTGTGTTTTGCATGTAAATTGTTTTGCTGCTTTGTTGTGCTTGGACGGTGTTACAGTGCTGTTCATATTCATATATAAACCTAAACCTTTTCTTCATTATTTTTATTTATTTATTTATTTATTTTCCTCACTGAATTGTAACATGTTGTAGACCTTTACTGCATCTTCCCCAGCGACGTGCAGAAAGGTGGCGCATTGTACTTTTCCGACTCCTCAACAATCCCACTCTCCGTAAGAAACAGATAAAACTTTTGCACCCACAGTCTCCAATTTTTTACAAGATTGCTTTGCCAGCACAGTGCTAAATGTGGCTGCAGCTGTGCCACTTGCTTGTGTTCTGCTTGATCCATGTTGGGCTGCTATGCCCTGCTTGTATTTTGTATGATCGTTGGTACGCTGCTATGTTCTGCTTGGACGAGATTTCACTGCTGTGCCACTTGCTTGTGTTCTGCTTGATTGGTATTTCGCTGCTGTGTCCTGCTTGTGTTTTTCACTAAAATTGTTACGCTGCTGTGTTCTGCTTGAACGATGTCAATTAACTGTGTTCTGTATAATAATTATGCTGCTGTGTCTAAAAATCAAATTTTTCTCGAGATTGCCTTGCAAGTATAGTGCTAAAGGTGGCTGCAGCTGTGCCACTTGCTTGTGTTCGGCTTGAACCGTGTTGGGCTGCTGTGTCCTGCTTGTGTTTTACCTAATTTTTTTTACGCTGCTGTGTCCTGCTTGATTTGTATTTCACTGCTGTGCCACTTGCTTGTATTCTGCTTGATTGGTATTTCACTGCTGTGTTCTGCTTGAACAACATTTCACTACTGTGTTCTGCTTTTACCATGTGGGGATGCTGTGTCCTGCTTGTGTTTTGCCTGAAAATTACACTGCTGTGTTCTGTATAAATTGTTTTGCTGCTTTGTTGTGCTTGAGCGGTGTTACAGTGCTGTTCATATTCATATATAAACCTAAACCTTTTCTTTCTCTCTCCCCCCCCCCCCCCCCCCCCCCCCCCATGTGCTGAGTTGCCCCCTGCTGGTGCGAGTGCATTTGTGTTTGGCTGCTCTTGCCTACCCTGTCCTGCTGTAACCCTTCTAAAAAGTTTTTGCTGTGATACCCCCCTCCCTTCCCCTCCTAACCCTTTGTGTTTTCTCTCTCTTTCCCATGTGTTGAGATGCCCAGTTTCAACTGTTCCATCAGCAGACCTGGCTCTCTCCACCACCCTCCTGCCCGCTGTCCGGTTCTGGGGCCTCTAATGGAGTCATCCTCCCCTCACTGCATGGCTGTGCTTGTGACAGTGTACCTGCATGGACTTTAACATTTCACTCCTGTTCATCTTTTTATGGCTTGACGGCACCTTGGCCATATTCCCTTAATTCCGTGTTTTATTCTTGTTTTGCTTTTCATTGTGCTATCCGGTGTCGACCAGAGGAGGATGGGTTCCTCTTTTTCCTTGCCACTGTTGCCACCGGCTTGCTCAAATGATCTCTGTAAAGCTGCTGTGTGACCACATTTGTTGTGAAAGCGCTGTATAAATAAAATGTGTTTGAATTGAATACTGTATTCTGTATGAGTTATGCTCCTCTATGCTGGTTGTGTAGTGTTATGCTACCGTATTCTGGTTGAAAGAGTACTAGTACTGTATTCTATATCAAAATAAGTATTCTAATGTTTTCTGTATGAAAGCATTATGCTACTCTGTGAATGAACAGTTTCAGGCTACTGTGTTCTGTAACACCTCGTTACGCTACTCTATTCTTGTAGAACAGTGTTCTGTTACTGTGGTCTGTAGGAAAGTTCTGCTACTTTTCATACAGAATTCAGTAGCATAGCTCTGAATACGGGATACAACAGTGTTGCGCTTCACATTCAACACAGAGCTTGTAGCGCCCCCCCTATGGATTCTATAAGAGGGTTAGTGTAGCCCATTTTTCAGATAACATGATTCACCCCCCTGAAATGTAATCCTAAAAATACTGTAAATATCAGAAATCAAACATTTCATACCCCACTGTATCTAGGTTAAAGTACCTGAAACAGAATTTCACACAGTTGAAAAGACCTAAAATAAAATGTTCAATTTCCCACATCCTGCAGTTTAAAGTACCTGACCGAGAACGCCAAAAGTTTCACCCCACACAGGTGAAATGAGCTGAAATGAAATGCTAAATTCTCCACTTCATACATCTGATAGAACAATCAGAACAAATCAAACTCTGCAGACTAACTAAAAGACTGTGGGCTATGCTGCATGAAAGTAAGGCAGCACCCTCCCGCGTGGGGTGGACTCCACCATCCCTGCCTATAAAACCAGGCTTGTCCTCATACTTTATCCAGTTGTCTATGAAGCCCACATGATTTTCTGAACACCACTTGGACATCCAGCGGTTTAGTGCTGTGAGTCTGCTGTAAGCCTGAGGGCAAGCAGCAGAGCATATTACGACATCGCCTGGGCCAGTGTAGTCTCCTCTTGAATATTATCCTTAGTCACTTTAGATATCCACCGGCCAATATTACTGGCCCCTACATGAATGACTATCTTTGACTATCCTTAATATATTAAATATCACACTGATAATAAAAAGATTTATTACTTTTTAAAATATATCTACCAAATGTCATTCATTTATTATTAGAATAAACAAATGAAGCCATTTGTTCCTTAAAATGCGTAATTTTTCCAACACAAAGCCAAGATGTGATTCTGAACAGTGACTGAAGAAAAGTATCAGGACCTCGTCTAATTTGAGCGGGAGAGATGGATCAAAGTGGGCAGGTAATTGGAGGGGAAGACGGTGCAGAGGTAGGTTGGGTCATGTTTGCTTCAAATGATTTAGACATAAACATGAGTAAATCTGTCTCACCCTTACTCTCATTTTATTGGTTGCCTCCTTAAAAATGAGCGTCATGTTTAGCTGGAGTTGCAACATTTGTAAACATGGAGTGGAGACTTTCATAATTGTGTTGCGTTGAATGATGGGTGTCTTTAAGAAAGGGCAGTAACTTCAGCCATTGCTAACCAAGAAGGACAAATTTGGGACATATCTTTTATGGGTATGTCCTTTATGTATACAGTGCCCTCCATAATTATTGGCACCCATGGTTAAGATGTGTTCTTTAGCTTCTAATAAATTGAGTTTTTTTCTAAATAATATAGGACCACAATGGAAAAAAGAATAAAATCCAACCTTTAAACATTAAGAAATAATTGTTTAACATCAAATCATGTGTGCCACAATTATTGGTACCCCTGATGTTTATACTTTGTACAACCCATTTTGTACAACCAATGTTTCACAAGATGGGAGAATACAGATAGAGGGATCTTTGACCATTTCTCTTTGCACAATCTCTCTGTCATCCAGCGACCTGGGTCCTCTCCTCTGCACTCTCCTCTTCAGCTTACCCCTCAGGTTTTCAATGGGGTTGAGGTCTGGGGACTGAGATGGCCATGGGAGGAGCTTGATTCTGTGTGTGGTGAACCATTTCTGTGTAGATTTGGCCATATGTTTTGGGTCATTATCTTGCTGAAAAACTCAGTGACGACCCATCTTCAGCTTTTGGGCAGAAGCCACCAGATTTTGTTTTAAAATGTCCTGGTATTTCAAAGCATTCATGATGCCATGCACCCTAACAAGGTTCCCAGGGCCTTTGGAAGAGAAACAGGCCCACAGCATCACTGATCCTCCCCCATATTTCACAGTGGGCATGAGGTGCTTTTCTGCATACTCAGCTCTTGTGTTACGCCAGACCCACTTAGAGCATTTGTTGCCAAAAAGCTCTATCTTAGTTTCATCTGACCAAAGCACACGGTCCCAGTTGAAGTTCCAGTACTGCTTAGCAAACTCCAAACGTTTGCGTTTATGATTGTGAGTGAGAAAAGGTTTTTTCCGTGCATGCCTCCCAAACAGCTTGTTGGCATGCAGATAGCGCCTGATGGTTGTTTTGGAGACTTTGTGACCCCAAGAAGCTACCATTTGTTGCAATTCTGTAACAGTGAGCTTTGGAGACCTTTTTATTTCTCTTATCATCCTCCTCACTGTGCGTGGTGGCAAAATAAACTTGCGTCCTCGTCCAGGCTTGTTTACCACTGTTCCAGTTGTTTTAAACTTCTTAATAATTCCACTGACAGTAGATATGGACAGGTGTAGGTGAGTGGCTATTTTCTTGTAGCCATTGCCTGACTTGTGGAGGTCAACACACATCTGCCATACTTGAATGGTATGTTCCTTTGTCTTTCCCATGTTGAAGAGAAATGGCCTCTGTGTCACATCATATTTATACCCCAGGGAAACAGGAAGTTGTGAATTACAAATAAATGTTCCTACATACTCTGATCAACTTCGTAAACTACTGTAGAATTGACAGAAATACTTTAATTACATTTATTTCCTAAGAAATGTTAGGGGTGTCAATAATTGTGGAACAGGTGATTTTATGAGTTAAAGGTTGGATTTTACTCTTTTTTTTCCATCGTGGTCCTATATTATTTAGAAAAAAACTCAATTTATTAGAAGCTAAAGAACACATCTTAACCAGGGGTGCCAATAATTATGGAGGGCACTGTATATGCATTTGTAATGTATTTATCCTTTGTTCTGTATTCAAATATGAACAATGCAGAGACTGTCCAGGAGACCTACTAGAACCTTTGCTGTATGTGTAAAACATTTTAATTTGCCGTTTGATTTATAACACACACACACACACACACACACACACACACACACACATAACTTTCAATATACTTTCAATTTTTTTTCTTTTTACTGTATTTGTGTTTATTCTGCATTTAATAAAAATACATGTTTTTACTGTATTTGTGTTTGCAGTTATTCTGAAAGATTTGTTTTTTACTATATTTGCATTTATTTTGCATTCTAATGCAGCTTTTTTATTTTATTAGAAACATTTAAGGGATGTGTACATCTTCACATGTACATTAAACATGAATACACTGAATTTATACCCTTTTATGTCTTCATTTATTGAATGCGGGGATGTTCCCAGCATTTCACCTTCAACCAGGATCTAATTCTGACCACAGCTGTAGTCACTTAGACCCCTTTTACTCCTGGTCACTTCATGGGACTTGTATCTGGACTGTATTCCAAAATCGGATCTCTGTGTGGGACGCAATATGCAGATTCGCATATTTCAGCTCTTCGTCTTCGCCGTCACCTGCTCCGGCACCGCGGATGTCTCCTCAGCGCGGTGTTCTCATTGTTTGATATTCTACTCTAAAACACTTCAAAGTCCACTTGGGTCCCAAAGAGTAACACCACATAAGACTGCTGCCTGTACAGAGAGTTAGAAAACTAACAGTTCTAGTTACACAAGCATACATGATCATCACTGATTAAAAGAAATTAATAATGCCCTCTTACTGATTATGAATCACTTTAATAAACAAGTTCCATTACAACTTCCCCCTTTGATTCTAATCAATGATGTTTACAGATTACTTTCATCAAACAAAAGCCCCAGCCCCAGTTCTTTGTCTAATTCTTCAAGTTCAGGATCCTTCATAATCTGCAGGAGCTGATATCTCACCTGAACTCAGTGAAACAAAGTTTCAGTGATACAATTACACAGTAATGGTCCACAGCAAAGCAGAAGCACCAATAACATGAGAATGGGCAAGATCACGAAGAATACACTGCGTAAGCCAGCTAGAATAGATCCCCAACCCCAAGACCATGAATCAACCCCTCGTTCTGAGCTGGGCAGCTACAGTGCGCATTTGGCGCAAAACCATGCTGATGTTACCCTCCTGAGCATCTTTGGGGGGAATATAAGTACAGCAGTGTTTACCAAGCATGCTACAGACTCCCCCTTTCTTGGCTAAGAGCAAATCAAGGGCCATGCAGTTTTGGATGGTCATTAGTCGCAGTGCTGTCAACTCAGACCTTAAGCAAATCGTTCTCCTTCAGTGGTTAATTTGTGCTCGTTGGGTACAGATAAGGTCTTCAGTGCATTACGGCGAGTATGAGGATAAGGATGCATGGAATACAGGGTTATATGTGCACTCAGATGCACCAAGGCGCAGTGGCCCCTTTCCCTTTAAGGAACTGGTAGGTCTCAGTTGCACTCACATAGGTATGGTTAAGCCATCATCAACAGTCTCATATGAGTCTGGATGTATTTCAAAAACAAATGGATCAACTGAGGCGTGTGGCATTAAGAGTATTATTAAAAGTATTATTTACACCTGATGTATGGACTGTGAAATTAACATACTGCCAAAAGTCATTCTTCCCTGGGTGCCTGAAGTAAACTTCATCAGAGCCATCAGAATCATGTTTAGCAGTTAGGATATACAGTGTCCCTATAATGACCAGCTCGGCTGGTTCCACCTTCATCTGCGGAGGTCCCGTATCAGCACCTGATCACCTGGCTTGTGGTCGTCAAAGGGCTGGTCAGCTGGTTGCGGCAGCACTGCTTTCACCTGCTTAGACACAGACGCAATACATCATGAGAGAGTGGTCAAGTAACTGGTTATCTAGTGATGGTGGACCTAATCCCGTATTGGGAGGCCTGCCAAACACTATCTCAAAGGCACGGAGACCAGTTCTTTTTTGTGGCCTGGTTCTGCTTTGCCAGAGAACCACGGGGAGGCGCTTAACCCACTTATCCCAGGCCTGTTTGTTGTGTCATTTTTGCATGCAAAATCCTCTCAACAAGCATATTTCGAAAGGGTACAGCTTCACTAAGTTGCCTAGTAAGTAAATAAATAAAGTATTACATTCACTAAATAAATAACTGTCCTCGAATATCTCGTTTAATAGTCACTTAAGGTTGCTGCTAATGTCCGTTGCTCTGGCCTAGCTATCTAGCTACACTACAGGCCAAAAGTTTGGACACACCTTCTCATTCAATGTGTTTTGTGTATTTTCATGACTATTTACATTGTAGATTCTCACTGAAGGCATCAAAACTATGAATGAACACATGTGGAGTTGTGTACTTAACAAAAAAAGGTGAAATAACTGAAAACATGTTTTATATTTTATATTTGCTCTGATTACTGCTTTGCACAATCTTGGCATTCTCTCAATGAGCTTCAAGAGGTAGTCACCTGAAATGGTTTTCAGGTGTGCCTTATCAGGGTTAATTAGTGGAATTTCTTGCTTTATCAATGGGGTTGGGACCATCAGTTGTGTTGTGCAGAAGTCAGGTTACTACACAGTCAACAGCCCTATTGGACAACTGTTAAAATTCATATTACGGCAAGAACCAATCAGCTAACTAAAGAAAAACGAGTGGCCATCATTACTTTAAGAAATAAAGGTCAGTCAGTCCGGAAAATTGCAAAAACTTTAAATGTGTCCCCAAGTGGAGTCAAAAAAACCATCAAGCGCTACAGCGAAACTGGCACACACGAGGACCGACACAGGAAAGGAAGACCAAGAGTCACCTCTGCTTCTCAGGACAAGTTCATCCGAGTCACCAGCCTCAGAAATCGCAAGTTAACAGCAGCTCAGATCACAGACCAGTTGAATGCCACACAGAGTTCTAGCAGCAGACCCATCTCTAGAACAACTGTTAAGAGGAGACTGCGCAAATCAGGCCTTCATGGTCAAATAGCTGCTAGGAAAACACTGCTAAGGAGAGGCAACAAGCAGAAGAGATTTGTTTGGGCCAAAAAACACAAGGAATGGACATTAGACCAGTGGAAATCTGTGCTTTGGTCTGATGAGTCCAAATTTGAGATCTTTGGTTCCAACCGCCGTGTCTTTGTGTGGGGGTGTTTTGCTGGTGACACTGTTGGGGATTTATTCAAAATTGAAGGCACACTGCACCAGCATGGCTACCCCAGCATCCTGCAGTGACATGCCATCCCATCTGGTTTGCGTTTAGTTGGACCATCATTTTTCAACAGGACAATGACCCCAAACACACCTCCAGGCTGTGTAAGGTGGGGGGGGCTGGGTTTGCTAGCTCTCCCTAAGGCATCCAGGGCTGCTACCAGTGACTCTTGCTCTCTATCCTTTAGTAAACCCATGATGCACACCTCTAACTGGTCTACTTTTTCCAAAGGATATAGCCTGTACATGCCACACTTCATACACTCAAAAAGCCCAGCAACAGCCATAATATAGCAGGGACCTTATGCTTGCAATTGATTTAGGCACTGGTTGTTGTAGAGGTTAACTCAGAGCAGAACAGACCAGACCAGACCAGAGCATTGTTGGAACAATCCATTTTCAGAACAGACGACTGTTATGACAGTTCAGTGTTAGAACAAACCAGTTTAAGAACCAGTGAGAACTGAGCAGTGTTGTGATCTCTGTGTTATGGAAGTTTAAAGTGTTGGTTAGATCTGTATTATAATCACAGTCTATTTCTGTTCCTGCGCTGGCCGGACCGGTTTCATCATTATTACAGGTCTGATCATTTTTACAGATCTCATCAATATTACATGTCTGACATGTATTACATGGGGAAAGTTTCAACCCATTTACTGAACATACATACACAGACCAGGAGAAACCGTTTCCCTTCTGCCGGTGTTAATTCCACAAAGTCGATCTGCCAGTGCTGAAATGGCTCTGTCGCTGGGGGGTGACCCACAGGCTGTTGTGACAGAGGTTGTGTGTGTCTGTGTGTGTTTTGTGCACATGTGAGACAGTTAGAACAAACATTTTGGGTGAGTGTGGAGAGTCCGGGTGCATACCAGTGTCTTGCTATCATATCCATTATCACCCCTTTGCTCATGTGACTCCTCCCATGAGCAATAGCAATTAACCCTTTAATGTATGCCTTTGGGATACATGGTCTATTTGTTGCAATGTGTATTCACACATTGTTTTGTTTGACACACCCTGATTTGGTCCACTGAGCTTTTTCTGCTGCAGTGGCAGTAGATTGAATTTCTTGCAGGGTGGGTTTCTCTTGGTCCGTTACAGGAAGTTGAGCAGCGGCAACAGGCGCTGCATGAGCTGTGCATTTGGCCACATGGTCTGCAAAGGCGTTTCCCTTGATGACAGGATCATCTGCTGAGGTGTGCGCTGCGCATTTAACAATTGCAATCTGAGAAGGTACACCGAAGGATGCATTGGCTAAATCTACCACTGTGTAATGGGTGTGGTCTGTAGGAATTTGAGATAAGATAGTATGGGGGTTTGGTACTTCAGGTGCTCGAGCCTGAGCCGCAGCATTTACTGCCTGCAGGTCCTGAACAAACCTCCACTCATCCAGGCCGGGTTTGGTGTCCTAACTGGTGAATCTGGACATGGCACTATGACCCCTGCCTCAAGCAAAGCTTGAAACACGGGTCTAATATCATCAACTGCTTCAGGTTTCAAGGGGTACTGAGCTTGTCTGGGCCTATATGTGGATTTTGGTGTAATGGATACTGGTTCACAATCTTTAATCAATCCCACAGCTGAGGGGGAAGTGAAACAAGCTCCAGTTCCTCCCCTTCTGTGAGTGTGGCAGCCTGAATCAGTGGAGGTTAGCCAAACAGCTCCACTGTTTGCTCTGCTCTCAGCCTGTACTGAAAGGGACACTTCCACATTTTTGTGGAATATACACATTGGGGTGCTCGGTATTGGCCCAATCATTAGCCCTGACCACCCTCAAGGCCCATGGCCCAATATCTCGCCACGGGAGGGTGTGTTTAAATCTGGCCAGGGAGATGTGGGGGTAAGAATTTCCTATGAACAACGCACCATGCTGTTTTGTTAGTGAGACTAGAGCAGCTGCCATCTTACCATTCCATATCAGTGCTGTGGTTTACAAAGGCTCTGTTCCTGATGTGAATTTGTTTTTCATAATCATTATCAGAGCCTTGGCTAATATGTGAAGTGCAATGTAAATCACTCTTCTTCCACTACAAAGGATTAGACACCACCCTCTCTGCCTCTGATAGAAAGTGTCTGACAATCTCCCCCTGCTCATCAACACTGCACCACATATAAGCATACCCCAGAACCCCTGACGCTACCTGTACCATGCATGGTTGTTCTGAAAAATCTACAGCTAATCCCCCCGGGGAGCTAATTAGGGTACACCCTAGTTTACACATCAAATCTCTGGCCAGTAAATTCACAGGACAAACAGAAGACATCAGGAAACAATGCGGAAAAGTTTTCCCATCTAGGGAACATTGGAGGGGCACAGACATCTTTTCTCTGACCACTTCTCCCTCTACCCCTATTAATGCTTGGGGTTTTCACAATGAAGCTCATTAGTCCTAATCACTGAGTGGCCCACCCCGCTATCCTCCCTTCTACAATCAAAGTAAATTTTGGCATACTTAATGAGCATGTTGTAAGCTGTTGCACTAATGAAAGATAGGGAGAAGAAGAAGGCACTTCCCTTTTTGCTGTGTCAGTTGCTGTGTCAGTCCCGTTCCACCGTCCTGCCCCTCCACCGCCCGTTACTGCTCCTGATGCGTTGCTGCTGGTTTTCCCTCCTCCTGGACATACTGCTCGAAACCCTGGTAAAATGTCCATACTGGCCACAATTATAGCATCGATTCACCCATGATTCACCCTGATCCGCATTTGGTTGGTTTGGCTGGAAAGCTGGCCCATTGCCTGCAAATCCTCTTCCTATGCCCCTGCCTCGTCCTCGACTCCTCTGCCTCCCTTGTCCTCTTCCTCGGCCTCCCCCGCATGGAGCGTTAGAGGGGAGGGCTGCAACTTGCTGTACCATCATCAACATGGCTTGATCCAATGTGTCTGTCTGCTTTTTCTCTTTCTTCTTTGACTGAGCATTGAGAAGGTTCTCGTGATGCTTGGCATGGTCCTCTATGATGGCGATGGGCTGTCTGGTATACCCCATGCAATGCTGCTTGATAGCGTTGGAGAGGTCAGATCTCAGACCCATCAGGAAGTTGTTGCGCAGATGTGCTTCCCATGGGGTAACATCTTCTGGATTGTTTGCTCTCGCTGCAGGTACTTCCAGTCTGCTAAAGTACGTGTGAACTCTCGTCAAGCAAACTAGATAATCTTGAACAGTCTCTGCATCTTCCTGCTTGCATGCTGCTATTTTCCCTGTGTTCACATGTAGGGGAAAGGCAGCTTCCAATCGAGTTCTCAAGTCTCTTATCATGTTTCGATAAGGGGCATTGGGGTCCGGATGAACGTTAGCTCCGGGGTTGTAGGTGGGATCAGCCAGGCGTACATCTCCATCCGGCCAGCCTCAATCAACCTTGCAGTAGCTGGAGCCCAATTTTCGGAACAGAATGCGTTTTATCTCATTCGAGGTCAGACGACATGATATAACAAAGTCCTCGAATTCTCCTCCAAACTTGCTTCATCCTACTTGTCGGGGGTCAGACAGGCCGGAGGCAGCTTCCATCATGTCCTTTTCAATCCAGTATCGATGTACTAAGAGGGGACCCTCTGGTCCAGCCACCTCTACCATAGGAAAAGAGCTGCAGTGCAGTGAAGACTTCCCCTGGTCAGGAAGTTAAGTCCTTTTCCTGTGTCATGGCTTCGGGTATGGGAAGCTACTGGCGATGCGAGTGGGCTGGCCTTCCCGTGTCTGGCGTCCAGTTCCTCAAGCGCCTGTTGCGCTGCGGCATAGGGACCTGCGATGCCGGGTCTGGTGGTAGGCCATATGGTGGAGGAGGTTGTTCCACTGCCGCTTGATCGGGTGCTGCTCCAGCCTAGTTCTGGTGTTCCTGCTGCTGCTGGTCTTCCTGCGGGGCAGCGTCGAGGTCAGGATCAGCAGCAACTGAGTAACACAGAGACACTGGTTTAGTTTTACCCCCGCCCCTCTTTCCTCTCTCTGTCTGCCTGCGCTCTGCTTCTTCTATCCAAAACCCAATCGCCCATAACATACTTGCTTTATGTTTCGCACTATGTTTAAACACTGCTTGTGGGCACCCCACCGGTGCTTGTCCCACTCTATCCTTAAACTTATGCAGATATTTCACACTGTGAAATATGGCTCCCAGTAGTCGGGAATCAGAAATATTTTATCCACAATGGGACATACATTACACTATCAGTACCATAATCCTGGCTCATCTGACTTAAGAGAGCTGCAGTGTTAACCTTTGGGTTAAAACGTAATTCCTTTAGTTAACTGGGATCCCATCTTGTTCTCTCACTTGATTTAGTGACTCAATTAGTAATTTAGCCCCAACAAACACACCTCACCTCCCTTTGCCTACTTATTCTATATTTGGTACCCTGTACCAAAACTATTAGCACTCTTTCCCACGGTCTGGACCTATTGCTCTAGTGATATGTCTATCAATAGAGGCCTCGCTATGACCAGGCTAGTCTTCACTTGTTACACCGTCATGTAACTAAACTTCATTCAGGAGGAATGCTCAAGGAAAGGTGGAGGGGAATTAAATTTTCGGAAGTAATTATTCTGTCACTCACCACCACCAATTTTCGTAGATGAGGCTTGGATTGCAAGCGGAGGGATCAGTCACACTCACCCCACGGTACTTCTCCCTTGCTCTGTGGGATTTTCCCCTGCTTTTGGGTCCAGCCTCTGCCAGAGAGCATCCTCTGTGTGTGTTCACTTCTCTCCCCTCTGCTGCACTCCGTTGCTCATCCTGTTCGTGATGCCAGATTGTGATGGAAAAAACGTGACAGAAATGAAAAGCTGAGTCTCTGAGTCAGGATCAAAGTGAGTAACAAATTTATTGGAGTAAGACAATGCAATGCATAAAATCTTCCTCAGTGCAGAACAGTTTCTCAGAGTCTTTATACCCTCAGCCCCACCTTGGTTATGCTACAATTATCAGTCCATTCCCTTATGTAGCTAGAAGCAAAATCATCACTGTATAACATTTACTCTTTTTCTACCTGTTAGCAGTGTTCGGGCACATTCCATCCCCAGTGCACCCCCTTCACACTGGCCTTGACCGATTTTGGCCAGCATAAGTACCCAACTATGGTACAACTGTGTCCCCTTTCCAAAATGTGCTTTAAGAGGCACTATCCCAGTGACAAGCCATTCTTGGCCCTAATAGCCATTCTTGTACCTTGTACCTGAAATATCCACACATGTTCACAATGTCTTTCTATGCTGTTTATTTAGTGGTAAACATACACTCAACTTTAGCATTAATTGAAAGAGCTTTAGAAACAGAACTCTTTTATGGAGGTGAAAATATAAAAGACAAAAAACAAAAAAACAAACAAAAACAATTTGACTCAATAGCATTAAAATGTGGCTTTAACAGCAAACAAAACAATGAAATAAAGCAAAAAATAATTTATTATACCAGCTTTTATTCTAACATGGCCAAATGTATGCCATACTCAAAGAATCCATATCAAAAGGTTACATTTATTCCTTTTGATCAGCCTTATTAAAAAGAAAAGAACCCACCAGACACCAGAAGCAACATTTTACCACACAGAACCCACAGAGTTTCTATGTTTAGGAAGTAAGATTTTCCAAAACAATGGAATCACTTTACTATGCAGATGGCCCATTACACAAACACCAAGAGAATACTAAACATCATTGTGTGCAATATTAGATACACACTGAAGCACCTTTTCTTGAAACTGTATACATCTGAGAGTATCAATGAATTTAAGAGTATTCTGTAGGTCTGCTGGTAGAGACAAAAATGGCATGCTTACACATGGCGAGCATCTCTTGAAGAGTACCTAGGAGTCCTTTAGTGGAAAACTCCCAGCATTGTTTCAGCTGAAGCAGTGACAAACATACATCATTAGGGAATGGATGGCATCGACCTCATCATACAACTGTAAGATAAAAGCAGAAAATACACACTCATTATGATGTTGTAATAAAGTGCAGTGATGAAGGCAGTAGCAAAGAGTTAAAAACCTAGAACAGCCATAAATATCTTATAATAGACTATTAAAGACACAATTGACACATTTGATGGCTAACCTCCAGCAGAAGGTTTTCAATGGCCATTCCCTCAGCTAGTTCTCCATGCTGCCAATGCAAAGGTCTTCTTCATGTGGTCATTCACGATCATTAAATCAGGTTGTGTCGTCCTGTACTTTTCATGCAACACCTTAATGTGGGCCTCAGACGTAGCATCCTCTCCAACAATGCATGATTCCTTCAGCAAAGTTATCAGTCTCAAACAAAAAAGAGAAATTACGCCAATCTCTCCACCAATATTACACCAACTACTCTTCTGTGATCAACAATAATAAATTTATTCTAAAAAAAACAAACTTACATAATCGTCCTCCTCAACATCCCTCAGGAAACGGCTCTTCACAATTAAAGCATCGTCAACCTGAACATACTCTGCATTGGTGGGATACCTGCATGCCAAGAGTAACAAAATGAATCAAATGTGTCAGTAATTCTGTTCATCTAACAAATCAGTTGAATCCTATGTAAACATGTAGCCACTCCTGGGGGTCATTTCACAAAGCAGGATTTCTCAGTTTAATAACCTAAAGTAGGCCCAAAGTCAAGCCTATCCAGTAGGTAAGGAGCTGAGGCACGTTTTGAAAGGGGGTTCAGTTCCTAATCAGCATCTGGCACTAGGAAGTGGCACTGCACTGTCCGAAAGTCAAGTTTGGTGGACATATGCCAAAAAGGGGATGAGGCCTATGCTAAGTAACTGTTTAGAGACCATAAATCCATACATCCTACAATTTTTCATGCTTTACATGCTTAGCCTATTCTACAGTGAAAAGAAAAAGTATGTGAACCCTTTGCAATTCTATGGTTTTCTGCATTAATTTGTCATAAAATGAGATCTAATCCAGGTCAAGCGTATTAACATAATGTGCCTAAAATAAGAACAAAAAAATTCTGAATCTCAAAGAAAGCTAACTGGAGTCAGGTGTTCTCATACCTGAAGTCTTCTCTACTCTTCTGAGTTTCGCTCCACACAAGAAGAATATGCATATGTGAGCCATGCCTCACCAAAAAGAGCTTTCAGAGGATCTACGGTCAAAAACTGTTTTATCAGGAAAGGGTTACAAAACAACCTACAAATGGAGACAATCTGGGACTATGGCTACTCTGCCAGGAAGTGGGCACCCAGTCAAAATGACCCCAAGAGCAGAACGGAGACTCACCATTGAGGTAAAGAAACAGCCCTGAGTGAGAGCCAACGACCTGAAGACCAACCAACTTCAGAAAAGGCTGAAACTCTCGCAGCTCAACAGAACCGCTCAACAGTAAGTAGGTTGTAAATAAATTAAATAATAAAACCAGTCTCTCCTTTCTTTGGCTATGTTTCCTTTCCTTCGAGTTCAATCCACTTGAAAAGTCTAACTTTCTTTATTTTCCTCCCACACTGCTGAGTGTAGTCCCCCCAGAGAAGAAGAAAGGTCCGTCCACTGCTTCTGAACTCTCCAAGCTGTTCCTCTAGACGAGGGCTCGGTTCACCATCAAGTGTTCACGCAGGTGCAGCCAAACTGCAGAGTAGAGTCACAGAAGAGTCAGAAAATAACTGTCCTGTTAACAAAATACAAATAAATGTACAAAGTAAAGCTTTTTTTTCTTCCATCCTTCAATATAAACACTCATCAGCAGCATGAAATGGGGGCTAGCACTGCCCACTCGCACATGACCCCCTGAAACAAACTGCAGTGCAGCTCAGCATGTCAGCTTCAACTCTACCGGCTTTTCTTTTTACTCTTTTTCATTTATATGCACCAAAAGATTCACCCAGTACACTCACCGAATCAAATGCAGAACAAATCCAAACCGTCGTTTCAGCCGTACTTCTTGTGTTCATGTATTTTTTACCTTATATTCTACATGTTGAAGTGCATTATTGACAGTATTTGATGTATTTGGCAGTAATATATTGACAAAGTTTTTTTTAAGATTCTGCTATTTTTGTCAATGTGTCAATATTATGTGAAATATTACAACATAAACAACACTGACAACCTCATCTCATTGGTCTCCTCCTGGACTAGATTAATTTATTAGAAAGTGCTTCCAGCAGTAAAACTACACATAAGATAATCTGATAGACTAGATTAATTTATTAGAAAGTGCTTCCAGCAGTAAAACTACAGGTATTAGTGAAGTAAAAAAAACACACCACAACAGTGCTGTGATCTTCTGTTTCCTATGTGTTATATTTAGGGATGCACCAACCTTTTTCAGTTCCTAGACCAATGCATACACTTAACGATAGATACGCAATACTGATCTGAAACCATTGTTAAATAAATAAACCGTATACCTAACCATGTGGGAGAGACTTAAAGCATAAGGATTGATGTAAATCTGACCTCACTAACTTTGTCAAATAAAATACAACAAATTAACACACAGATGTAAATGCATTAAATTACTATTTATTTGTCACTAAAATAAGAAACAATTGTGCAGGACCTTGGCCTGTTGGGCCTGTTGTGCTGATTCTTTGTCTCATTGGGCTTTAAGCCACTTGCCTATTGTCTGTTTTCTATATTGGCATAAAAGTCCTACAACTCAGGCCTCCTTAAAGCCATAGCTGACACCTATGTGACTCCAGTGTTGTGATAGAGGGCAAGTTTTTTTTCATGGTTATTCCTACTCCATCCACTATGTGGCACTATAATGGAAGTAGGCCAGGTTACAAGCCAAAAGGAGAGACCATGCTGCTGCAAAGAGGTTTACATGTGGCTAACTTCAGGCCTTACTGTAATGAACATCCTGTTCTGCTTTGACAGAAAGCTTCTCTTTTTTCTTATTTGTTTATTTCTTTTCTTTACACTTCCTACAACTAACTTACTCTTCATATGGATATTTGAATACCTACACACAGAGGACAAAGGTAGGATAAAGGTATCACTCCTGAATTTACTCTCAGCAACTCCAACCAAGGACCAAGGTCCAGATATGGTTCAGGATAATAAAATTCCACAAAAATATGTGGAAGTAGTAACACCAGTGAAAGTGGTGAGATTGGGTATGGGGGTGAGATTAGGCATAGCCATGTTAACAGAGTTTAGTAAGTTTCTGTGGGTTGCTTTCCTTTCTGTTCCTTTAAAAAGCTCTTCTCTCTCCATCCATCCACAATGCTCTTTCTGTCTGTTTATCTATCCTGGATGATAGGTCTTCATTTGCCTACTCGCTGTTTGCTAGTTCTTATGTTGTTTGTTACTCCAGAATAGTGTTTTTTTTAGCTGAAAATGCAGTAATTTTGATGATTAGTTGTGTGTATTTATTTGGAACTCATATGTTCATCAGTGTTGCCTGGCTTTTATTCTGAAATATGAAGTCAGTGAGACCAAACATTGCATTGTTAATATCGGGATCAATATCCGATCGTAATATCTGAAAGATGCATCCCTAGTCTCATTGGGCCTGTTTTGCTGGTTGTTTATGTCTCATTGAGCCTGTTTTGCTGGTTCTTTATGTCTCATTAGGCCTGTTTTGCCTGGTTCCTTATGTCTCTTTGGGCCTGCTTTGCAGGTTCTTTATGTCTCATTGGGCCTGCTTTGCTGGTTCTTTATGTCTCATTGGGCCTGTTTTGCCTGGTTCTTTATATCTCATTGGGCCTGTTGTGGCTGGGCCTTTAAGCCACTTGCCTATTGTCTATTTTTCTGTATTGGCATAAAAAAATTTCTACAACTTGGGCCTACTTGAAGCCATAGCTGACACCCATGTGACTCCAGTGTTGGGATAGATGGCATGTTTTTTTCATGGTTATTCCTACTCCATCCACTAGGTGGCAGTATAATGGACATATGCCAGGTTACAAGCCAAAAGAAGGAAACCATGCTTTAGCAAAGAGGTTTACATGTGGCCAACTTCAGGCCTCACTGTAATGAAGATTGTTATTGGTGGAACTATAGGTTCTAATACTTATTGTAAGTTTTTTTAGCTGAAAATGCAGTAATTTTGATGATTAGTTGTGTGTATTTATTTGGAACTCATGTGTTCATCAGTGTTGCCTGGATTTTATTCTGAAATATGAAGTCAGTGAGACCAAACATTGCATTGTTAATATCGGGATCAATATCCGATCGTAACATCTGAAAGATGCATCCCTAGTCTCATTGGGCCTGTTTTGCTGGTTGTTTATGTCTCATTGGGACTGTTTTGCTGGTTCTTTATGTCTCATTAGGCCTGTTTTGCCTGGTTCTTTATATCTCATTGGGCCTGCTTTGCTGGTTCTTTGTCTCATTGGGCCTGCTTTGCTGGTTCTTTGTCTCATTGGGCCTGCTTTGCTGGTTCTTTATGTCTCATTGGGCCTGTTTTGCTGGTTGTTTATGTCTCATTGGGACTGTTTTGCTGGTTCTTTATGTCTCATTGGGCCTGTTTTGCTGGTTCTTTATGTCTCATTGGGTCTGTTTTGCTGGTTCTTTATGTCTCATTGGGCCTGTTCTGTTGGTCCTTTATGTCTCATTGGGCCTGTTGTGGTTGGGCATTTAAGCCACTTGCCTATTGTCTATTTTTCTATATTGGCATAAAAAAAATCCTACAACTTGGGCCTACTTGAAGCCATAGCTGACATCCATGTGACTCCAGTGTTTGGATAGATGGCATGTTTTTTTTTCATGGTTATTCCTACTCCATCCACTATGTGGCACTATAATGGAAGTAGGCCAGGTTACAAGCCAAAAGGAGAGAGCATGCTGTAGCAAAGAGGTTTACATGTGGCTAAGTTCAGGCCTCACTGTAATGAAGATCCTGTTCTGCTTTGACAGAAAGCTTCTCTTTTTTCTTATTTGTTTATTTCTTTTCTTTACACTTCCTACAACTAACTTACTCTTCATGTGGATATTTGAATACCTACACACAGAGGACAAAGGTAGGATAAAGGTATCACTCCTGAATTGACTCTCAGCAACTCCAACCAAGGCCCAAGGTTCAGATACGGTTCAGGATTATAAAATTCCACAAAAATATGTGGAAATAGTAAAACCAGTGAAAGTGGTGAGATTGGGTATGGAGGGTGAGATTAGGCATAGCCATGTTAACAGAGTTTAGTAGGTTTCTGTGGGTTGCATTCCTTTCTGTTCCTTTAAAAAGCTCTTCTCTCTCCATCCATCCACAATGCTCTTTCTGTCTGTTTATCTATCCTGGATGATAGGTCTTCAGTTGCCTAATCGCTGTTTGCTAGTTCTCATGTTGTTAATTACTCCAGAATAGTGTGTTTTAGCTGAAAATGCAGTAATTGTGATTTAGTTGTGTGTATTTATTTGGAACTCATGTGCCCATCAGTGTTGCCTGGCTTTTATTCTGAAATATGAAGTCAGTGAGACCAAACATTGCATTGTTAATATCGGGATCAATATCCGACCCTAATATCTGAAAGATGCATCTCTAGTCTCATTGGGCCTGTTTTGCTGGTTGTTTATGTCTCATTGGGACTGTTTTGCTGGTTCTTTATGTCTCATTGGGACTGTTTTGCTGGTTCTTTATGTCTCATTGGGTCTGTTTTGCTGGTTCTTTATGTCTCATTGGGCCTGTTCTGTTGGTTCTTTATGTCTCATTGGGCCTGTTTTGCCTGGTTGTTTATGTCTCATTGGGCCTGTTTTGCTGGTTGTTTATGTCTCATTGGGACTGTTTTGCTGGTTCTTTATGTCTCATTGGGTCTGTTTTGCTGGTTCTTTATGTCTCATTGGGTCTGTTTTGCTGGTTCTTTATGTCTCATTGGGCCTGTTCTGTTGGTTCTTTATGTCTCATTGGGCCTGTTTTGCCTGGTTGTTTATATCTCATTGGGCCTGTTTTGCTGGTTGTTTATGTCTCATTGGGATTGTTTTGCTGGTTCTTTATGTCTCATTAGGCCTGTTTTGCCTGGTTCTTTATATCTCATTGGGCCTGCTTTGCTGGTTCTTTGTCTCATTGGGCCTGCTTTGCTGGTTCTTTGTCTCATTGGGCCTGTTTTGCTGGTTCTTTATGTCTCATTGGGTCTGTTTTGCTGGTTCTTTGTCTCATTGGGCCTGTTCTGTTGGTTCTTTATGTCTCATTGGGCCTGTTTTGCCTGGTTGTTTATGTCTCATTGGGCCTGTTTTGCTGGTTGTTTATGTCTCATTGGGCCTGTTTTGCCTGGTTCTTTATGTCTCATTGGGCCTGCTTGCCTGGTTCTTTATGTCTCATTGGGCCTGTTCTGTTGGTCCTTTATGTCTCATTGGGCCTGTTGTGGTTGGGCATTTAAGCCACTTGCCTATTGTCTATTTTTCTATATTGGCATAAAAAAAATCCTACAACTTGGGCCTACTTGAAGCCATAGCTGACATCCATGTGACTCCAGTGTTTGGATAGATGGCATGTTTTTTTTTCATGGTTATTCCTACTCCATCCACTATGTGGCACTATAATGGAAGTAGGCCAGGTTACAAGCCAAAAGGAGAGAGCATGCTGTAGCAAAGAGGTTTACATGTGGCTAAGTTCAGGCCTCACTGTAATGAAGATCCTGTTCTGCTTTGACAGAAAGCTTCTCTTTTTTCTTATTTGTTTATTTCTTTTCTTTACACTTCCTACAACTAACTTACTCTTCATGTGGATATTTGAATACCTACACACAGAGGACAAAGGTAGGATAAAGGTATCACTCCTGAATTGACTCTCAGCAACTCCAACCAAGGCCCAAGGTTCAGATACGGTTCAGGATTATAAAATTCCACAAAAATATGTGGAAATAGTAAAACCAGTGAAAGTGGTGAGATTGGGTATGGAGGGTGAGATTAGGCATAGCCATGTTAACAGAGTTTAGTAGGTTTCTGTGGGTTGCATTCCTTTCTGTTCCTTTAAAAAGCTCTTCTCTCTCCATCCATCCACAATGCTCTTTCTGTCTGTTTATCTATCCTGGATGATAGGTCTTCAGTTGCCTAATCGCTGTTTGCTAGTTCTCATGTTGTTAATTACTCCAGAATAGTGTGTTTTAGCTGAAAATGCAGTAATTGTGATTTAGTTGTGTGTATTTATTTGGAACTCATGTGCCCATCAGTGTTGCCTGGCTTTTATTCTGAAATATGAAGTCAGTGAGACCAAACATTGCATTGTTAATATCGGGATCAATATCCGACCCTAATATCTGAAAGATGCATCTCTAGTCTCATTGGGCCTGTTTTGCTGGTTGTTTATGTCTCATTGGGACTGTTTTGCTGGTTCTTTATGTCTCATTGGGACTGTTTTGCTGGTTCTTTATGTCTCATTGGGTCTGTTTTGCTGGTTCTTTATGTCTCATTGGGCCTGTTCTGTTGGTTCTTTATGTCTCATTGGGCCTGTTTTGCCTGGTTGTTTATGTCTCATTGGGCCTTTTTTGCTGGTTGTTTATGTCTCATTGGGACTGTTTTGCTGGTTCTTTATGTCTCATTGGGTCTGTTTTGCTGGTTCTTTATGTCTCATTGGGTCTGTTTTGCTGGTTCTTTATGTCTCATTGGGCCTGTTCTGTTGGTTCTTTATGTCTCATTGGGCCTGTTTTGCCTGGTTGTTTATATCTCATTGGGCCTGTTTTGCTGGTTGTTTATGTCTCATTGGGCCTGTTTTGCCTGGTTCTTTATGTCTCATTGGGCCTGTTTTGCCTGGTTCTTTATGTCTCATTGGGCCTGCTTGCCTGGTTCTTTATGTCTCATTGGGCCTGCTTGCCTGGTTCTTTATGTCTCATTGGGCCTGTTTTGCCTGGTTCTATATGTCTCATTGGGCCTGTTTTGCTGGTTCTTTATGTCTCATTGGGCCTGTTGTGGTTGGGCATTTAAGCCACTTGCCTATTGTCTATTTTTCTATATTGGCATAAAAAAAATCCTACAACTTGGGCCTACTTGAAGCCATAGCTGACATCCATGTGACTCCAGTGTTTGGATAGATGGCATGTTTTTTTTTTCATGGTTATTCCTACTCCATCCACTATGTGGCACTATAATGGAAGTAGGCCAGGTTACAAGCCAAAAGGAGAGAGCATGCTGTAGCAAAGAGGTTTACATGTGGCTAAGTTCAGGCCTCACTGTAATGAAGATCCTGTTCTGCTTTGACAGAAAGCTTCTCTTTTTTCTTATTTGTTTATTTCTTTTCTTTACACTTCCTACAACTAACTTACTCTTCATGTGGATATTTGAATACCTACACACAGAGGACAAAGGTAGGATAAAGGTATCACTCCTGAATTGACTCTCAGCAACTCCAACCAAGGCCCAAGGTTCAGATACGGTTCAGGATTATAAAATTCCACAAAAATATGTGGAAATAGTAAAACCAGTGAAAGTGGTGAGATTGGGTATGGAGGGTGAGATTAGGCATAGCCATGTTAACAGAGTTTAGTAAGTTTCTGTGGGTTGCATTCCTTTCTGTTCCTTTAAAAAGCTCTTCTCTCTCCATCCATCCACAATGCTCTTTCTGTCTGTTTATCTATCCTGGATGATAGGTCTTCAGTTGCCTAATCGCTGTTTGCTAGTTCTCATGTTGTTAATTACTCCAGAATAGTGTGTTTTAGCTGAAAATGCAGTAATTGTGATTTAGTTGTGTGTATTTATTTGGAACTCATGTGCCCATCAGTGTTGCCTAGCTTTTATTCTGAAATATGAAGTCAGTGAGACCAAACATTGCATTGTTAATATCGGGATCAATATCCGACCCTAATATCTGAAAGATGCATCCCTAGTCTCATTGGGCCTGTTTTGCTGGTTGTTTATGTCTCATTGGGACTGTTTTGCTGGTTCTTTATGTCTCATTGGGTCTGTTTTGCTGGTTCTTTATGTCTCATTGGGTCTGTTTTGCTGGTTCTTTATGTCTCATTGGGCCTGTTCTGTTGGTTCTTTATGTCTCATTGGGCCTGTTTTGCCTGGTTGTTTATATCTCATTGGGCCTGTTTTGCTGGTTGTTTATGTCTCATTGGGATTGTTTTGCTGGTTCTTTATGTCTCATTAGGCCTGTTTTGCCTGGTTCTTTATATCTCATTGGGCCTGCTTTGCTGGTTCTTTGTCTCATTGGGCCTGCTTTGCTGGTTCTTTGTCTCATTGGGCCTGTTTTGCTGGTTCTTTATGTCTCATTGGGTCTGTTTTGCTGGTTCTTTGTCTCATTGGGCCTGTTCTGTTGGTTCTTTATGTCTCATTGGGCCTGTTTTGCCTGGTTGTTTATGTCTCATTGGGCCTGTTTTGCTGGTTGTTTATGTCTCATTGGGCCTGTTTTGCCTGGTTCTTTATGTCTCATTGGGCCTGCTTGCCTGGTTCTTTATGTCTCATTGGGCCTGCTTGCCTGGTTCTTTATGTCTCATTGGGCCTGCTTGCCTGGTTCTTTATGTCTCATTGGGCCTGCTTTGCTGGTTCTTTATGTCTCATTGGGCCTGTTTTGCCTGGTTCTATATGTCTCATTGGGCCTGTTTTGCTTGGTTCTATATGTCTCATTGGGCCTGTTTTGCTGGTTCTTTATGTCTCATTGGGCCTGTTTTGCTGGTTCTTTATGTCTCATTGGGCCTGTTTTGCTGGTTCTTTATGTCTCATTGGGCCTGTTCTGTTGGTTCTTTATGTCTCATTGGGCCTGTTTTGCCTGGTTCTTTATATCTCATTGGGCCTGCTTTGCTGGTTCTTTGTCTCATTGGGCCTGTTTTGCTGGTTCTTTGTCTCATTGGGCCTGTTCTGTTGGTTGTTTATGTCTCATTGGGCCTGTTTTGCCTGGTTGTTTGTCTCATTGGGCCTGTTTTGCCTGGTTCTTTATGTCTCATTGGGCCTGTTTTGCCTGGTTCTTTATGTCTCATTGGGCCTGCTTGCCTGGTTCTTTATGTCTCATTGGGCCTGCTTGCCTGGTTCTTTATGTCTCATTGGGCCTGCTTTGCTGGTTCTTTATGTCTCATTGGGCCTGTTTTGCCTGGTTCTATATGTCTCATTGGGCCTGTTTTGCTTGGTTCTATATGTCTCATTGGGCCTGTTTTGCTGGTTCTTTATGTCTCATTGGGCCTGTTTTGCTGGTTCTTTATGTCTCATTGGGCCTGTTTTGCTGGTTCTTTATGTCTCATTGGGCCTGTTGTGGTTGGACTTTAAGCCACTTGCCTATTGTCTATTTTCTATATTGGCATAAAAAAATTTCTACAACTTAGGCCTACTTGAAGCCATAGCTGACACCTATGTGACTCCAGTGTTGGGATAGATAGCATGTTTTTTTTTTCATGGTTATTCCTACTCCATCCACTATGTGGCAGTATAATGGAAGTACGCCAGGTTACAAGCCAAAAGAAGGGAACCATGCTGTAGCAAAGAGGTTTACATGTAGCTAATTTCAGGCCTCACTGTAATGAATTGGTGAAACTATAGGTCCTAATACTCATTGTAAGTTTAATTCTTTATATATTCAGCCAAGCCTTGTGTTTTATTTTAGATTTTGAGCTGTTCTGCTTTTTGCTTCTCTTTTTCTTGTTTGTTTGTTTCTTTGTTTGCATTGTGTACTGGTAATAAGAGGGTGAGTGCAGACCTAATTTTACCCCCCTTCAAGCACTAGTGAGTCAGTCCACATTATTCTGTCTTTCCTTCACTCTGATATAGGTTAATCTTAGTCTCATCTGTCTGCAAGACCTTTCTCCAGAATTCTGCTGGCTCTCTTAAGTACTTGTTTGCAAATAGTCTATTCTAAGAGTAGTAATATATTTATCAGATGTTTCTCTGTATACTACAGCTGATTTTGGATTTGTATTTGATATGGATGTTTCACTGGAACAATATTACGGAAAACATGTTAAAATAGGCATATATTATGACGGTGTCAAAATAGTGATTTATTTGTTATAAAAATGCCCTACATGCATGTTTATATTGTCTAAAGTGAGGAAGTTCATTACATCTCAAGTTAGAGGTTTCAAATACAGGTTTGATTGTCTTTATAACTAACCCCAGCAGCTCCTTATCTCTGTGAGAGTTGTAGGCTTCTGCACTTTTACCATGTACAGCACCTGCTGCATGAATTCAGTCTATTTTGATTAAATATCCTTGTTAAAATTAAAACTGGAAATGTTGAGGAAATTAAGTGATTGTAGTTTCTCTATTGTTTAAAAAAAAAAAAAGTCACGTCTGAGATTTTAGGACATTGTGAGTGAGAGGAGGGGTGAAGTAAATATCAGCAGATCCAACATCAAACTAACTTGACTGAGCTCCCCAAACTCCAGTGAAAATGTGCTTCGATATACAAGCGAATAACTTTTTTTTTGGCTCCTTAGTAAGACAGCATGTTAAAGTCTGAATGACTAGCGTTTCTGAGGAGACCCTTAAAGCTGGTTGCAATGACCTGTACATGGGTTACTGTCGTGGTCTTCTTTGGAGGACTTCTTTTGGAAAGGAGACTCGTGACCACAGTCTTTCAGTTGTAACAATGAAACATTTTATTCCAGTCAAAAATACAGTGTGGAGAGAGTCTGCCAATTCAGGGTGCCCCTCTGCTCTCACTCCCAGACAAAGGAACACATTGTGTTTTATTCTCTACTACACGTCATATGTTGTTGTACTGTTCCCATATGCAGGATGTCTGCATTTCATCCAGGAATATTCATTAGCCCCCACAATTACTTATGTGGTCTATGTGCTGCAGACACAACTGGACCTTTTAACATCTCTGTCACGTAAATCCGAAAGTATGTCTAATCTAAACATTTTATGTTCGTTCAGTTCATGTTCAGTTTATCAAATTTGGTCTGGGAGCAGATCCCAATCTCCTTTCCCAAGTGTAACCCATGGGCCTCACTATATTATTTCTCAACTCCATACCATTCCTTTAGGCCTATGTACATCTGCATAGCCAATAAATATACTACATTATACTGTAATATGTGGTCTCTTGAATGATCTTTGTTCCTTTAAATGTGCAGTAGCAAGGAGGTTCAGTTGTGACTAACGTCAGGCTTCACTGTAATGAAGATCCTTATTGGTGGAACTATAAGTTCTAATACTCATTGTAAGTTTAATTCTTTATATATTCAGCCAAGCCTTGTGCTGTTCTGCTATTGTAGAAAGCTTTTCATTTTTCTTGTTTGTTTCTTTCTTTATTTGCATTCCTAACAACTAACTTGCTCTTCATATGGACTTTGGAATAGACTTACACACAGAGGACTCCGTTGGATAAAGGTATCACTCCTAAATTGACTCTCAGCAACTCAAACCAAGGACGTGCATGGTTGAGGCATGGATCAGGATTATAAAATGTCTTCAGAAAAAAGGATGTCTGAATACAAAGACCATTGTGAGAGCTTTTCAACTCCTATGTTTTGAATTGTTCTTAAGAACTCAAAGTATGTACTGTTAATTAGAGGGTGAGTGCAGACCAAGCACTTCAAGCACTATTGAGGCAGTCCACATTTTTTCTTTCCTTCAGTCTCATATAGGTTAATCTTAGTCTCATCTGTCCACAAGACCTTTCTGCAGACTTACATAAAATTTTTTTAAAATAGGCATATATTATGACAGTGTCAATATAGTGATTTATTCATTATTAAAAATGTGATACATGCATGTTATGATTGACTGGCTTTAAATTAATCTGCAGATGTTTAATGGGTAAGTGAACATTCGGTTTCTATACGCATATTGACTTTCTTTTTTGTCTTTCTTATTTTCAAGATCTCATGACCCACCTAACACACCTTTTTATCTGAAAGTGGATCTGGCCAACAAGGGCAATCCATCTTCAGCTGTGAGTGGATGTCTGCATCTGGAATGGGGTCTGGCTGGCTTGCAATTAGTCTGCAACTGTGGAAAAGGTACGTGTTAATTCAGTTTTTATACATATTTTGATTTTCTTTTTTCTTGTCACACAGGATCCCATGACGCACCTTTTTACCTGACAGTGCATCTGGCCAACAAGGGGCAATCCATCTTCAGCTGTGAGTGGCTGTCTGCATCTGGAACGGTGTCTGAATGGCTTTCTTTTCATCTGCAACTGAGTAACAGGTAAGTGAACATTCAGTTTCTATACATATATTGATATTCTTTTTTGTCTTTCTTATTTTCAGGATCTCATGACCCACCTGACACACCTTTTTACCTGAAAGTGGATCTTGCAATTACTCTGCAATTGTGTAACAGGTACGTGTAAATTCGGTTTTTATACATATATTGATTTTCTTTTTTCTTGTCACACAGGATCCCATCACGCACCTTTTTACCTGAAAGTGGATCTGTCCAACAAGTGGCTATCCATCACCAGCTTAAAGAGGTTGTCTGCATCTGGAATGGTGTCTGACTGGCTTTCTTTTCATCTGCAACTGAGTAACAGGTAAGTGAAATTCAGTTTCTATACATATATTGATTTTCTTTTTTGTCTTTCTAATTTTCAGGATGTCATGACCCACCTGACGCACCTTTTTACCTGAAAGTGGATCTGGCCAACAAGGGGCAATCCATCTTCAGCTGTGAGTGGTTGTCTGCATCTGGAACGGTGTCTTACACAGTTGCAGATTAATTGCAAGCCAGCCAGACACTGTTCCAGATCCACTTTCAGGTAAAAAGGTGCGTCAGGTGGGTCATGACATCCTGAAAATTAGAAAGACAAAAAAGAAAATCAATATATGTATAAAAACCGAATTAACATGTACCTGTTACACAGTTGCAGATTAATTGCAAGATCCACTTTCAGGTAAAAAGATGCGTCAGGTGGGTCATGAGATCCTGAAAATAAGAAAGACAAAAAAGAATGTCAACACAGTTGCAGATTAATTGCAAGCCAGCCAGACACTGAGCCAGAAAAAAGAAATCAATATGTATAAAAAAAACAAATTGACACGTATCTTTTACACAGTTGCAGATTAATTGCAAGCCAGCCAAAGATACGTGTCAATTTGTTTTTTTTATACATATTGATTTCTTTTTTCTGGATCATTGTCTGGCTGGCTTGCAATTAATCTGCAACTGTGTTGACATTCTTTTTTGTCTTTCTTATTTTCAGGATCTCATGACCCACCTGACGCATCTTTTTACCTGAAAGTGGATCTTACAATTAATCTGCAACTGTGTAACAGGTACGTGTTAAATCGTTTTTTATACATATAATGATTTTCTTTATTCTTGTCACACAGGATCTCATGACACACCTTTTTACCTGAAAGTGGACCTGGCCAACAAGGGGCAATCCATCTTCAGCTGCGAGTGGTTGTCTGCATCTGGAACAGTGTCTGGCTGGCTTGCAATTAATCTGCAACTGTGTAACAGGTACGTGTTAATTCGGTTTTTATACATATATTGATTTTCTTTTTTCTTGTCACAGAGGATCTCATGACGCACCTTTTTACCTGAAAGTGGACCAGGCCAACAAGGGGCAATCCATCTTCAGCTACGAGTGGTTGTCTGCATCTGGAACGGTGTCTGGCTGGCTTGCATTTAATCTGCAACTGTGTAACAGGTACGTGTTAATTCGGTTTTTATACATATATTGATTTTCTTTTTTCTTGTCACAGAGGATCTCATGACGCACCTTTTTACCTGAAAGTGGACCTGGCCAACAAGAGGCAGTCCATCTTCAGCTACGAGTGGTTGTCTGCATCTGGAACGGTGTCTGGCTGGCTTGCAATTAATCTGCAACTGTGTAACAGGTACGTGTTAATTCGGTTTTTATACATATATTGATTTTCTTTTTTCTTGTCACACAGGATCTCTTGACGCACCTTTTTACCTGAAAGTGGACCTGGCCAACAAGGGGCAATCCATCTTCAGCTCTGAATGGTTGTCTGCATCTGGAACGGTGTCTGGCTGGCATGCAATTAATCTGCAACTGTGTAAAAGATACGTGTTAATTCGTTTTTTATACATATTGATTTTTTTTTCTGGATCAGTGTCTGGCTGGCTTGCAATTAATCTGCAACTGTTTTGACTTTATTTTTTGTCTTTCTTATTTTCAGGATCTCTGGACCCACCTGACTGACCTTTTTACCTGAAAGTGGATCTTGCAATTAATCTGCAACTGTGTAACAGGTACGTGTTAATTCGGTTTTTATACATATATTGATTTTCTTTTTTCTTGTCACACAGGATCTCATGACGTACCTTTTTACCTGAAAGTGGATCTGGCCAACAAGGGGCAATCCATCTTCAGCTGTGAGACGTTGCCTGCATCTGGAATGGTGTCTGACTGGCTTTCTTTTCATCTGCCTCTGAGTTACAGGTAAGTGAACATTCATTTTCTATACTTATATTGACTTCCTTTTTTGTCTTTCTTATTTTCAGGATGTCATGACCCACCTGACGCATCTTTTTACCTGAAAGTGGATCTTGCAATTAATCTGCAACTGTGTCACAGGTACGTGTTAATTCGGTTTTTATACATATATTGATTTTCTTTTTTCTTGTCACAGAGGATCTCATGACGCACCTTTTTACCTGGCCAACAAGGGGCAATCCATCTTCAGCTACGAGTGGTTGTCTGCATCTGAAACGGTGTCTGGCTGGCTTGCAATTGATCTGCAACTGTGTAACAGGTACGTGTTAATTCAGTTTTTATACATATATTGAGTTTCTTTTTTTTTGTCACAGAGGATCCCATCACGCACCTTTTTACCTGAAAGTGGATCTGGCCAACAAGGGCCAATCCATCTTCAGCTATGAGTGGTTGTCTGCATCTAGAACGGTGTCTGGCTGGCTTGCAATTAATCTGCAACTGTGTAACAGGTACGTGTTAAATCGTTTTTTATACATATAATGATTTTCTTTATTCTTGTCACACAGGATCTCATGACACACCTTTTTACCTGAAAGTGGACCTGGCCAACAAGGGGCAATCCATCTTCAGCTGCGAGTGGTTGTCTGCATCTGGAATGGTGTCTGACTGGCTTTCTCTTCATCTGCAACTGAGTTACAGGTAAGTGAACATTCAGTTTCTATACCTTAATTGGATTTCTTTTTTGCCTTTCTTTATTTTTAGGATGTCATGACTCACCTGACGCACCTTTTTACCAGAAAGTGGATCTGGCCAACAAGGGGCAATCCATCTTCAGCTGTGAGACGTTGCCTGCATCTGGAATGGTGTCTGACTGGCTTTCTTTTCATCTGCATCTGAGTTACAGGTAAGTGAACATTCATTTTCTATACTTATATTGACTTCCTTTTTTGTCTTTCTTATTTTCAGGATGTCATGACCCACCTGACGCATCTTTTTACCTGAAAGTGGATCTTGCAATTAATCTGCAACTGTGTAACAGGTACGTGTTAAATCGTTTTTTATACATATATTGATTTTCTTTATTCTTGTCACACAGGATCTCATGACTCACCTTTTTACCTGAAAGTGGACCTGGCCAACAAGGGGCAATCCATCTTCAGCTACGAGTGGTTGTCTGCATCTGAAACGGTGTCTGGCTGGCTTGCAATTGATCTGCAACTGTGTAACAGGTACGTGTTAATTCAGTTTTTATACATATATTGATTTTCTTTTTTCTTCTCACACAGGATCCCATCACGCACCTTCTTACCTGAAAGTGGATCCAGCCAACAAGGGGCAATCCATCTTCAGCTATGAGTGGTTGTCTGCATCTAGAACGGTGTCTGGCTGGCTTGCAATTAATCTGCAACTGTGTAACAGGTACGTGTTAATTTGGTTTTTACACATATATTGATTTTCTTTTTTTTGTCACACAGGATCCCATCACGCACCTTTTTACCAGAAAGTGGATCTGGCCAACAAGGGGCAATCCATCTTCAGCTGCGAGTGGTTGTCTGCATCTGGAACGGTGTCTGGCTGGCTTGCAATTAATCTGCAACTGTGTAACAGGTACGTGTTAAATCGGTTTTTATACATATATTGATTTTCTTTTTTCTTATCACAGAGGATCTCATGACGCACCTTTTTACCTGAAAGTGGACCTGGCCAACAAGGGGCAATCCATCTTCAGCTACGAGTGGTTGTCTGCATCTGGAACGGTGTCTGGCTGGCTTGCAATTAATCTGCAACTGTGTAACAGCTACGTGTTAATTCGGTTTTTATACATATTGATTTCTTTTTTCTGGATCAGTGTCTGGCTGGCTTGCAATTAATCTGCAACTGTGTTGACATTGTTTTTTGTCTTTCTTATTTTCAGGATCTCATGACCCACCTGACGCATCTTTTTACCTGAAAGTGGATCTCGCAATTAATCTGCAACTGTGTAACAGGTACGTGTTAAATCGTTTTTTATACATATAATGATTTTCTTTATTCTTGTCACACAGGATCTCATGACACACCTTTTTACCTGAAAGTGGACCTGGCCAACAAGGGGCAATCCATCTTCAGCTGCGAGTGGTTGTCTGCATCTGGAATGGTGTCTGACTGGCTTTCTTTTCATCTGCAACTGAGTTACAGGTAAGTGAACATTCAGTTTCTATACCTTAATTGGATTTCTTTTTTGTCTTTCTTTATTTTCAGGATGTCATGACTCACCTGACGTACCTTTTTACCAGAATGTGGATCTGGCCAACAAGGGGCAAACCATCTTCAGCTGTGAGACGTTGCCTGCATCTGGAATGGTGTCTGACTGGCTTTCTTTTCATCTGCATCTGAGTTACAGGTAAGTGAACATTCAGTTTCTATACTTATATTGACTTCCTTTTTTGTCTTTCTTATTTTCAGGATGTCATGACCCACCTGACGCATCTCTTTACCTGAAAGTGGATCTTGCATTTAATCCGCAACTGTGTAACAGGTACGTGTTAATTCGGTTTTTATACATATATTGATTTTCTTTTTTCTTGTCACACAGGATCTCATGACGCACCTTTTTACCTGAATGTGGACGTGGCCAACAAGGGGCAATCCATCTTCAGCTACGAGTGGTTGTCTGCATCTGAAACGGTGTCTGGCTGGCTTGCAATTGATCTGCAACTGTGTAACAGGTACGTGTTAATTCAGTTTTTATACATATATTGATTTTCTTTTTTCTTCTCACACAGGATCCCATCACGCACCTTCTTACATGAAAGTGGATCTGGCCAACAAGGGGCAATCCATCTTCAGCTATGAGTGGTTTTCTGCATCTAGAACGGTGTCTGGCTGGCTTGCAATTAATCTGCAACTATGTAACAGGTACGTGTTAATTTGGTTTTTATACATATATTGATTTTCTTTTTTTTGTCACACAGGATCCCATCACGTACCTTTTTACCTGAAAGTGGATCTGGCCAACAAGGGGCAATCCATCTTCAGCTCTGAATGGTTGTCTGCATCTGGAACGGTGTCTGGCTGGCTTGCAATTTATCTGCAACTGTGTAAAAGATACATGTTAATTCGTTTTTATACATATTGATTTCTTTTTTCTGGATCAGTGTCTGGCTGGCTTGCAATTAATCTGCAACTGTGTTGACATTCTTTTTTTGTCTTTCTTATTTTCAGGATCTCATGACCCACCTGATAAATCTTTTTACCTGAAAGTGGATCTTGCAATTAATCTGCAACTGTGTAACAGGTACGTGTTAAATCGTTTTTTAATCCTTTAATGATTTTCTTTATTCTTGTCACACAGGATCTCATGACACACCTTTTTACCTGAAAGGGGACCTGGCCAACAAGGGGCAATCCATCTTCAGCTACGAGTGGTTGTCTGCATCTGGAACGGTGTCTGGCTGGCTTGCAAATGATCTGCAACTGTGTAACAGGTACGTGTTAATTCAGTTTTTATACATATATTGATTTCCTTTTTTTTTGTCACACAGGATCCCATCACGCACATTTTTACCTGAAAGTGGATCCGGCCAAAAAAGGGGCTATCCATGTCCAGCTGTGAAAGGTTGCCTACATCTGGAATGGTGTCTGACTGGCTTTCTTTTCATCTGCATCTGAGTTAAAGGTAAGTGAACATTCAGTTTCTATACTTATATTGACTTTCATTTTTGTCTTTCTTATTTTCAGGATGTCATGACCCACGTGACGCATCTTTTTACCTGAAAGTGGATCTTGCAATTAATCTGCAACTGTGTAACAGGTACGTGTTAATTCGGTTTTTATACATATATAGATTTTCTTTTTTCTTGTCACAGAGGATCTCATGACGCACCTTTTTACCTGAAAGTGGACCTGGCTAACAAGGGGCAATCCATCTTCAGCTACGAGTGGTTGTCTGCGTCTGGAACGGTGTCTGGCTTGCTTGCAATTGATTTGCAACTGTGTAACAGGTACGTGTTAATTCAGTATTTATACATATATTGATTTTCTTTTTTTTTGTCACACAGGATCCCATCACGCACCTTTTTACCTGAAAGTGGATCCGGCCAACAAGGGGCAATCCATCTTCAGCTATGAGTGGTTGTCTGCATCTAGAACTGTGTCTGGCTGGCTTGCAATTAATCTGCAACTGTGTAACAGGTACGTGTTAATTCGGTTTTTATACATATATTGATTTTCTTTTTTTTGTCAAACAGGATCCCATCACGCACCTTTTTACCTGAAAGTGGATCTGGCCAACAAGGTGCAATCCATCTTCAGCTCTGAATGGTTGTCTGCATCTGGAACGGTGTCTGGCTGGTTTGCAATTAATCTGCAACTGTGTAAAAGATACGTGTTAATTCGTTTTTTATACATATTGATTTCTTTTTTCTGGATCAGTGTCTGGCTGGCTTGCAATTAATCTGCAACTGTGTTGACATTCTTTTTTGTCTTTCTTATTTTCAGGATGTCATGACCCACCTGACGCATCTTTTTACCTGAAAGTGGATCTTGCAATTAATCTGCAACTGTGTAACAGGTACGTGTTAATTCGGTTTTTATACATATATTGATTTTCTTTTTTCTTGTCACACAGGATCTCATGACGCAGCTTTTTACCTGAAAGTGGACCTGGCCAACAAGGGGCAATCCATCTTCCGCTACGAGTGGTTGTCTGCATCTGGAATGGTGTCTGGCTGGCTTGCAATTGATCTGCAACTGTGTAACAGGTACGTGTTAATTCAGTTTTTATACATATATTGATTTTCTTTTTTCTTCTCACACAGGATCCCATCATGCACCTTCTTACCTGAAAGTGGATCTGGCCAACAAGGGGCAATCCATCTTCAGCTGTGAGACGTTGCCTGCATCTGGAATGGTGTCTGACTGGCTTTCTTTTCATCTGCATCGGAGTTACAGGTAAGTGAACATTCAGTTTCTATACTTATATTGACTTCCTTTTTTGTCTTTCTTATTTTCAGGATGTCATGACCCACCTGACGCATTTTTTTACCTGAAAGTGGATCTTGCAATTAATCTGCAACTGTGTAACAGGTACGTGTTAAATCGCTTTTTATACATATATTGATTTTCTTTATTCTTGTCACACAGGATCTCCTGACGCACCTTTTTACCTGAAAGTTGACCTGGCCAACAAGGGGCAATCCATCTTCAGCTACGAGTGGTTGTCTGGATCTGAAACGGTGTCTGGCTGGCTTGCAATTGATCTGCAACTGTGTAACAGGTACGTGTTAATTCAGTTTTTATACATATATTGATTTTCTTTTTTCTTCTCACACAGGATCCCATCATGCACCTTCTTACCTGAAAGTGGATCTGGCCAACAAGGGGCAATCCATCTTCAGCTGTGAGACGTTGCCTGCATCTGGAATGGTGTCTGACTGGCTTTCTTTTCATCTGCATCGGAGTTACAGGTAAGTGAACATTCAGTTTCTATACTTATATTGACTTCCTTTTTTGTCTTTCTTATTTTCAGGATGTCATGACCCACCTGACGCATTTTTTTACCTGAAAGTGGATCTTGCAATTAATCTGCAACTGTGTAACAGGTACGTGTTAAATCGCTTTTTATACATATATTGATTTTCTTTATTCTTGTCACACAGGATCTCCTGACGCACCTTTTTACCTGAAAGTTGACCTGGCCAACAAGGGGCAATCCATCTTCAGCTACGAGTGGTTGTCTGGATCTGAAACGGTGTCTGGCTGGCTTGCAATTGATCTGCAACTGTGTAACAGGTACGTGTTAATTCACTTTTTATACATATATTGATTTTCTTTTTTCTTCTCACACAGGATCCCATCACGCACCTTCTTACCTGAAAGTGGATCCAGCCAACAAGGGGCAATCCATCTTCAGCTATGAGTGGTTGTCTGCATCTAGAACGGTGTCTGGCTGGCTTGCAATTAATCTGCAACTGTGTAACAGGTACGTGTTAATTCGGTTTTTATACATATATTGATTTTCTTTTTTTTGTCACACAGGATCCCATCACGCACCTTTTTACCAGAAAGTGGATCTGGCCAACAAGGGGCAATCCATCTTCAGCTCTGAATGGTTGTCTGCATCTGGAACGGTGTCTGGCTGTCTTGCAATTAATGTGCAACTGTGTAAAAGATAAGTGTTAATTCGTTTTTTATACATATTGATTTCTTTTTTCTGGATCAGTGTCTGGCTGGCTTGCAATTATTCTGCAACTGTGTTGACATTTTTTTTGTCTTTCTTATTTTCAGGATCTCATGACCCACCTGACGCATCTTTTTACCTGAAAGTGAATCTTGCAATTAATCTGCAACTGTGTAACAGGTACGTGTTAATTCGTTTTTTATACATATAATGATTTTCTTTATTCTTGTCACACAGGATCTCATGACACACCTTTTTACCTGAAAGTGGACCTGGCCAACAAGGGGCAATCCATCTTCAGCTGCGAGTGGTTGTCTGCATCTGGAACAGTGTCTGGCTGGCTTGCAATTAATCTGCAACTGTGTTGACTTTGTTTTTTGTCTTTCTTATTTTCAGGATCTCATGACCCAGCTGACGCATCTTTTTACCTGAAAGTGGATCTTGCAATTAATCTGCAACTGTGTAAAAGATATGTGTTAATTCGTTTTTTATACATATTGAATTTTTTTTCTGAATCAGTGTGTGGCTGGCTTGCAATTAATCTGCAACTGTGTTGACATCCTTTTTACCTGAAAGTGGACCTGGCCAAGAGGGGCAATCCATCTTCAGCTGCGAGTGGTTGTCTGCATCTGGAATGGTGTCTGACTGGCTTTCTTTTCATCTGCAACTGAGTTACAGGTAAGTGAACATTCAGTTTCTGCACCTTAATTGGATTTCTTTTTTGTCTTTCTTTATTTTCAGGATGTCATGACTCACCTGACGCACCTTTTTACCAGAAAGTGGATCTGGCCAACAAGGGGCAATCCATCTTCAGCTGTGAGACGTTGCCTGCATCTGGAATGTTGTCTGACTGGCCTTCTTTTCATCTGCATCTGAGTTACAGGTAAGTGAACATTCAGTTTCTATACTTACATTGACTTTCTTTCTTGTCTTTCTTATTTTCAGGATGTCATGACCCACCTGACGCATCTTTTTACCTGAAAGTGGATCTTGCAATTGATCTACAACTGTGTAACAGGTACGTGTTAATTCAGTTTTTATACATATATTGATTTCCTTTTTTTTTGTCACACAGGATCCCATCACGCACATTTTTACCTGAAAGTGGATCCGGCCAAAAAAGGGGCTATCCATGTCCAGCAGTGAAAGGTTGCTTACATCTGGAATGGTGTCTGACTGGCTTTCTTTTCATCTGCATCTGAGTTAAAGGTAAGTGAACATTCAGTTTCTATACTTATATTGACTTTCATTTTTGTCTTTCTTATTTTCAGGATGTCATGACCCACCTGACGCATCTTTTTACCTGAAAGTGGATCTTGCAATTAATCTGCAACTGTGTAACAGGTACGTGTTAATTCGGTTTTTATACATATATTGATTTTCTTTTTTCTTGTCACAGAGGATCTCATGACGCACCTTTTTACCTGAAAGTGGACCTGGCTAACAAGGGGCAATCCATCTTCAGCTACGAGTGGTTGTCTGCGTCTGGAACGGTGTCTGGCTTGCTTGCAATTGATCTTCAACTGTGTAACAGGTACGTGTTAATTCAGTATTTATACATATATTGATTTTCTTTTTTTTTGTCACACAGGATCCCATCACGCACCTTTTTACCTGAAAGTGGATCCGGCCAACAAGGGGCAATCCATCTTCAGCTATGAGTGGTTGTCTGCATCTAGAACTGTGTCTGGCTGGCTTGCAATTAATCTGCAACTGTGTAACAGGTACGTGTTAATTCGGTTTTTATACATATATTGATTTTCTTTTTTTTGTCAAACAGGATCCCATCACGCACCTTTTTACCTGAAAGTGGATCTGGCCAACAAGGGGCAATCCATCTTCAGCTCTGAATGGTTGTCTGCATCTGGAACGGTGTCTGGCTGGTTTGCAATTAATCTGCAACTGTGTAAAAGATACGTGTTAATTCGTTTTTTATACATATTGATTTCTTTTTTCTGGATCAGTGTCTGGCTGGCTTGCAATTAATCTGCAACTGTGTTGACATTCTTTTTTGTCTTTCTTATTTTCAGGATGTCATGACCCACCTGACGCATCTTTTTACCTGAAAGTGGATCTTGCAATTAATCTGCAACTGTGTAACAGGTACGTGTTAATTCGGTTTTTATACATATATTGATTTTCTTTTTTCTTGTCACACAGGATCTCATGACGCAGCTTTTTACCTGAAAGTGGACCTGGCCAACAAGGGGCAATCCATCTTCCGCTACGAGTGGTTGTCTGCATCTGGAATGGTGTCTGGCTGGCTTGCAATTGATCTGCAACTGTGTAACAGGTACGTGTTAATTCAGTTTTTATACATATATTGATTTTCTTTTTTCTTCTCACACAGGATCCCATCATGCACCTTCTTACCTGAAAGTGGATCTGGCCAACAAGGGGCAATCCATCTTCAGCTGTGAGACGTTGCCTGCATCTGGAATGGTGTCTGACTGGCTTTCTTTTCATCTGCATCGGAGTTACAGGTAAGTGAACATTCAGTTTCTATACTTATATTGACTTCCTTTTTTGTCTTTCTTATTTTCAGGATGTCATGACCCACCTGACGCATTTTTTTACCTGAAAGTGGATCTTGCAATTAATCTGCAACTGTGTAACAGGTACGTGTTAAATCGCTTTTTATACATATATTGATTTTCTTTATTCTTGTCACACAGGATCTCCTGACGCACCTTTTTACCTGAAAGTTGACCTGGCCAACAAGGGGCAATCCATCTTCAGCTACGAGTGGTTGTCTGGATCTGAAACGGTGTCTGGCTGGCTTGCAATTGATCTGCAACTGTGTAACAGGTACGTGTTAATTCACTTTTTATACATATATTGATTTTCTTTTTTCTTCTCACACAGGATCCCATCACGCACCTTCTTACCTGAAAGTGGATCCAGCCAACAAGGGGCAATCCATCTTCAGCTATGAGTGGTTGTCTGCATCTAGAACGGTGTCTGGCTGGCTTGCAATTAATCTGCAACTGTGTAACAGGTACGTGTTAATTCGGTTTTTATACATATATTGATTTTCTTTTTTTTGTCACACAGGATCCCATCACGCACCTTTTTACCAGAAAGTGGATCTGGCCAACAAGGGGCAATCCATCTTCAGCTCTGAATGGTTGTCTGCATCTGGAACGGTGTCTGGTTGTCTTGCAATTAATGTGCAACTGTGTAAAAGATAAGTGTTAATTCGTTTTTTATACATATTGATTTCTTTTTTCTGGATCAGTGTCTGGCTGGCTTGCAATTATTCTGCAACTGTGTTGACATTTTTTTTGTCTTTCTTATTTTCAGGATCTCATGACCCACCTGACGCATCTTTTTACCTGAAAGTGAATCTTGCAATTAATCTGCAACTGTGTAACAGGTACGTGTTAATTCGTTTTTTATACATATAATGATTTTCTTTATTCTTGTCACACAGGATCTCATGACACACCTTTTTACCTGAAAGTGGACCTGGCCAACAAGGGGCAATCCATCTTCAGCTGCGAGTGGTTGTCTGCATCTGGAACAGTGTCTGGCTGCCTTGCAATTAATCTGCAACTGTGTTGACTTTGTTTTTTGTCTTTCTTATTTTCAGGATCTCATGACCCAGCTGACGCATCTTTTTACCTGAAAGTGGATCTTGCAATTAATCTGCAACTGTGTAAAAGATATGTGTTAATTCGTTTTTTATACATATTGAATTTTTTTTCTGAATCAGTGTGTGGCTGGCTTGCAATTAATCTGCAACTGTGTTGACATCCTTTTTACCTGAAAGTGGACCTGGCCAAGAGGGGCAATCCATCTTCAGCTGCGAGTGGTTGTCTGCATCTGGAATGGTGTCTGACTGGCTTTCTTTTCATCTGCAACTGAGTTACAGGTAAGTGAATATTCAGTTTCTGCACCTTAATTGGATTTCTTTTTTGTCTTTCTTTATTTTCAGGATGTCATGACTCACCTGACGCACCTTTTTACCAGAAAGTGGATCTGGCCAACAAGGGGCAATCCATCTTCAGCTGTGAGACGTTGCCTGCATCTGGAATGTTGTCTGACTGGCCTTCTTTTCATCTGCATCTGAGTTACAGGTAAGTGAACATTCAGTTTCTATACTTATATTGACTTTCTTTTTTGTCTTTCTTATTTTCAGGATGTCATGACCCACCTGACGCATCTTTTTACCTGAAAGTGGATCTTGCAGTTAAACTGCAACTGTGTAACAGGTACGTGTTAAATCGTTTTTTATACATATATTGATTTTCTTTATTCTTGTCACACAGGATCTCATGACGCACCTTTTTACCTGAAATTTGACCTGGCCAACAAGGGGCAATCCATCTTCAGCTACGACTGGTTGTCTGCATCTGAAACGGTGTCTGGTTGGCTTGCAATTGACCTGCAACTGTGTAACAGGTACGTGTTAATTCGGTTTTTATACATATATTGATTTTCTTTTTTCTTCTCACACAGGATCCCATCACGCACCTTCTTACCTGAAAGTGGATCTGGCCAACAAGGGGCAATCCATCTTCAGCTATGAATTGTTGTCTGCATCTGGAACGGTGTCTGGCTGGCTTGCAAATTATCTGCAACTGTGTAAAAGATACGTGTTAATTCGTTTTTTATACATATTGATTTCTTTTTTCTGGATCATTGTCTGGCTGGCTTGCAATTAATCTGCAACTGTGTTGACATTCTTTTTTGTCTTTCTTATTTTCAGGATCTCATGACCCACCTGACGCATCTTTTTACCTGAAAGTGGATCTTGCAATTAATCTGCAACTGTGTAACAGGTACGTGTTAATTCAGTTTTTAAACATATATTGATTTTCTTTTTTCTTCTCACACAGGATCCTATCACGCACCTTCTTACCTGAAAGTGGATCCAGCCAACAAGGGGCAATCCATCTTCAGCTATGAGTGGTTGTCTGCATCTAGAACGGTGTCTGGCTGGCTTGCAATTAATCTGCAACTGTGTAACAGGTACGTGTTAATTCGGTTTTTATACATATATTGATTTTCTTTTTTTTGTCACACAGGATCCCATCACGCACCTTTTTACCTGAAAGTGGATCTGGCCAACAAGGGGCAATCCATCTTCAGCTCTGAATGGTTGTCTGCATCTGGAACGGTGTCTGGCTGGCTTGCAATTAATCTGCAACTGTGTAAAAGATACGTGTTAATTCGTTTTTTTATACATATTGATTTCTTTTTTCTGGATCAGTGTCTGGCTGGCTTGCAATTAATCTGCAACTGTGTTGACTTTCTTTTTTATCTTTCTTATTTTCAGGATGTCATGACCCACCTGACGCATCTCTTTACCTGAAAGTGGATCTTGCATTTAATCCGCAACTGTGTAACAGGTACGTGTTAATTCGGTTTTTATACATATATTGATTTTCTTTTTTCTTGTCACACAGGATCTCATGACGCAGCTTTTTACCTGAAAGTGGACCTGGCCAACAAGGGGCAATCCATCTTCCGCTACGAGTGGTTGTCTGCATCTGGAATGGTGTCTGGCTGGCTTGCAATTGATCTGCAACTGTGTAACAGGTACGTGTTAATTCAGTTTTTATACATATATTGATTTTCTTTTTTCTTCTCACACAGGATCCCATCATGCACCTTCTTACCTGAAAGTGGATCTGGCCAACAAGGGGCAATCCATCTTCAGCTGTGAGACGTTGCCTGCATCTGGAATGGTGTCTGACTGGCTTTCTTTTCATCTGCATCGGAGTTACAGGTAAGTGAACATTCAGTTTCTATACTTATATTGACTTCTTTTTTTGTCTTTCTTATTTTCAGGATGTCATGACCCACCTGACGCATTTTTTTACCTGAAAGTGGATCTTGCAATTAATCTGCAACTGTGTAACAGGTACGTGTTAAATCGCTTTTTATACATATATTGATTTTCTTTATTCTTGTCACACAGGATCTCCTGACGCACCTTTTTACCTGAAAGTTGACCTGGCCAACAAGGGGCAATCCATCTTCAGCTACGAGTGGTTGTCTGGATCTGAAACGGTGTCTGGCTGGCTTGCAATTGATCTGCAACTGTGTAACAGGTACGTGTTAATTCACTTTTTATACATATATTGATTTTCTTTTTTCTTCTCACACAGGATCCCATCACGCACCTTCTTACCTGAAAGTGGATCCAGCCAACAAGGGGCAATCCATCTTCAGCTATGAGTGGTTGTCTGCATCTAGAACGGTGTCTGGCTGGCTTGCAATTAATCTGCAACTGTGTAACAGGTACGTGTTAATTCGGTTTTTATACATATATTGATTTTCTTTTTTTTGTCACACAGGATCCCATCACGCACCTTTTTACCAGAAAGTGGATCTGGCCAACAAGGGGCAATCCATCTTCAGCTCTGAATGGTTGTCTGCATCTGGAACGGTGTCTGGCTGTCTTGCAATTAATGTGCAACTGTGTAAAAGATAAGTGTTAATTCGTTTTTTATACATATTGATTTCTTTTTTCTGGATCAGTGTCTGGCTGGCTTGCAATTATTCTGCAACTGTGTTGACATTTTTTTTGTCTTTCTTATTTTCAGGATCTCATGACCCACCTGACGCATCTTTTTACCTGAAAGTGAATCTTGCAATTAATCTGCAACTGTGTAACAGGTACGTGTTAAATCGTTTTTTATACATATAATGATTTTCTTTATTCTTGTCACACAGGATCTCATGACACACCTTTTTACCTGAAAGTGGACCTGGCCAACAAGGGGCAATCCATCTTCAGCTGCGAGTGGTTGTCTGCATCTGGAACAGTGTCTGGCTGCCTTGCAATTAATCTGCAACTGTGTTGACTTTGTGTTTTGTCTTTCTTATTTTCAGGATCTCATGACCCAGCTGACGCATCTTTTTACCTGAAAGTGGATCTTGCAATTAATCTGCAACTGTGTAAAAGATATGTGTTAATTCGTTTTTTATACATATTGAATTTTTTTTCTGAATCAGTGTGTGGCTGGCTTGCAATTAATCTGCAACTGTGTTGACATCCTTTTTACCTGAAAGTGGACCTGGCCAAGAGGGGCAATCCATCTTCAGCTGCGAGTGGTTGTCTGCATCTGGAATGGTGTCTGACTGGCTTTCTTTTCATCTGCAACTGAGTTACAGGTAAGTGAACATTCAGTTTCTGCACCTTAATTGGATTTCTTTTTTGTCTTTCTTTATTTTCAGGATGTCATGACTCACCTGATGCACCTTTTTACCAGAAAGTGGATCTGGCCAACAAGGGGCAATCCATCTTCAGCTGTGAGACGTTGCCTGCATCTGGAATGTTGTCTGACTGGCCTTCTTTTCATCTGCATCTGAGTTACAGGTAAGTGAACATTCAGTTTCTATACTTATATTGACTTTCTTTTTTGTCTTTCTTATTTTCAGGATGTCATGACCCACCTGACGCATCTTTTTACCTGAAAGTGGATCTTGCAATTGATCTACAACTGTGTAACAGGTACGTGTTAATTCAGTTTTTATACATATATTGATTTCCTTTTTTTTTGTCACACAGGATCCCATCACGCACATTTTTACCTGAAAGTGGATCCGGCCAAAAAAGGGGCTATCCATGTCCAGCAGTGAAAGGTTGCTTACATCTGGAATGGTGTCTGACTGGCTTTCTTTTCATCTGCATCTGAGTTAAAGGTAAGTGAACATTCAGTTTCTATACTTATATTGACTTTCATTTTTGTCTTTCTTATTTTCAGGATGTTATGACCCACCTGACGCATCTTTTTACCTGAAAGTGGATCTTGCAATTAATCTGCAACTGTGTAACAGGTACGTGTTAATTCGGTTTTTATACATATATAGATTTTCTTTTTTCTTGTCACAGAGGATCTCATGACGCACCTTTTTACCTGAAAGTGGACCTGGCTAACAAGGGGCAATCCATCTTCAGCTACGAGTGGTTGTCTGCGTCTGGAACGGTGTCTGGCTTGCTTGCAATTGATCTGCAACTGTGTAACAGGTACGTGTTAATTCAGTATTTATACATATATTGATTTTCTTTTTTTTTGTCACACAGGATCCCATCACGCACCTTTTTACCTGAAAGTGGATCCGGCCAACAAGGGGCAATCCATCTTCAGCTATGAGTGGTTGTCTGCATCTAGAACTGTGTCTGGCTGGCTTGCAATTAATCTGCAACTGTGTAACAGGTACGTGTTAATTCGGTTTTTATACATATATTGATTTTCTTTTTTTTGTCAAACAGGATCCCATCACGCACCTTTTTACCTGAAAGTGGATCTGGCCAACAAGGGGCAATCCATCTTCAGCTCTGAATGGTTGTCTGCATCTGGAACGGTGTCTGGCTGGTTTGCAATTAATCTGCAACTGTGTAAAAGATACGTGTTAATTCGTTTTTTATACATATTGATTTCTTTTTTCTGGATCAGTGTCTGGCTGGCTTGCAATTAATCTGCAACTGTGTTGACATTCTTTTTTGTCTTTCTTATTTTCAGGATGTCATGACCCACCTGACGCATCTTTTTACCTGAAAGTGGATCTTGCAATTAATCTGCAACTGTGTAACAGGTACGTGTTAATTCGGTTTTTATACATATATTGATTTTCTTTTTTCTTGTCACACAGGATCTCATGACGCAGCTTTTTACCTGAAAGTGGACCTGGCCAACAAGGGGCAATCCATCTTCCGCTACGAGTGGTTGTCTGCATCTGGAATGGTGTCTGGCTGGCTTGCAATTGATCTGCAACTGTGTAACAGGTACGTGTTAATTCAGTTTTTATACATATATTGATTTTCTTTTTTCTTCTCACACAGGATCCCATCATGCACCTTCTTACCTGAAAGTGGATCTGGCCAACAAGGGGCAATCCATCTTCAGCTGTGAGACGTTGCCTGCATCTGGAATGGTGTCTGACTGGCTTTCTTTTCATCTGCATCGGAGTTACAGGTAAGTGAACATTCAGTTTCTATACTTATATTGACTTCCTTTTTTGTCTTTCTTATTTTCAGGATGTCATGACCCACCTGACGCATTTTTTTACCTGAAAGTGGATCTTGCAATTAATCTGCAACTGTGTAACAGGTACGTGTTAAATCGCTTTTTATACATATATTGATTTTCTTTATTCTTGTCACACAGGATCTCCTGACGCACCTTTTTACCTGAAAGTTGACCTGGCCAACAAGGGGCAATCCATCTTCAGCTACGAGTGGTTGTCTGGATCTGAAACGGTGTCTGGCTGGCTTGCAATTGATCTGCAACTGTGTAACAGGTACGTGTTAATTCACTTTTTATACATATATTGATTTTCTTTTTTCTTCTCACACAGGATCCCATCACGCACCTTCTTACCTGAAAGTGGATCCAGCCAACAAGGGGCAATCCATCTTCAGCTATGAGTGGTTGTCTGCATCTAGAACGGTGTCTGGCTGGCTTGCAATTAATCTGCAACTGTGTAACAGGTACGTGTTAATTCGGTTTTTATACATATATTGATTTTCTTTTTTTTGTCACACAGGATCCCATCACGCACCTTTTTACCAGAAAGTGGATCTGGCCAACAAGGGGCAATCCATCTTCAGCTCTGAATGGTTGTCTGCATCTGGAACGGTGTCTGGCTGTCTTGCAATTAATGTGCAACTGTGTAAAAGATAAGTGTTAATTCGTTTTTTATACATATTGATTTCTTTTTTCTGGATCAGTGTCTGGCTGGCTTGCAATTATTCTGCAACTGTGTTGACATTTTTTTTGTCTTTCTTATTTTCAGGATCTCATGACCCACCTGACGCATCTTTTTACCTGAAAGTGAATCTTGCAATTAATCTGCAACTGTGTAACAGGTACGTGTTAATTCGTTTTTTATACATATAATGATTTTCTTTATTCTTGTCACACAGGATCTCATGACACACCTTTTTACCTGAAAGTGGACCTGGCCAACAAGGGGCAATCCATCTTCAGCTGCGAGTGGTTGTCTGCATCTGGAACAGTGTCTGGCTGCCTTGCAATTAATCTGCAACTGTGTTGACTTTGTTTTTTGTCTTTCTTATTTTCAGGATCTCATGACCCAGCTGACGCATCTTTTTACCTGAAAGTGGATCTTGCAATTAATCTGCAACTGTGTAAAAGATATGTGTTAATTCGTTTTTTATACATATTGAATTTTTTTTCTGAATCAGTGTGTGGCTGGCTTGCAATTAATCTGCAACTGTGTTGACATCCTTTTTACCTGAAAGTGGACCTGGCCAAGAGGGGCAATCCATCTTCAGCTGCGAGTGGTTGTCTGCATCTGGAATGGTGTCTGACTGGCTTTCTTTTCATCTGCAACTGAGTTACAGGTAAGTGAATATTCAGTTTCTGCACCTTAATTGGATTTCTTTTTTGTCTTTCTTTATTTTCAGGATGTCATGACTCACCTGACGCACCTTTTTACCAGAAAGTGGATCTGGCCAACAAGGGGCAATCCATCTTCAGCTGTGAGACGTTGCCTGCATCTGGAATGTTGTCTGACTGGCCTTCTTTTCATCTGCATCTGAGTTACAGGTAAGTGAACATTCAGTTTCTATACTTATATTGACTTTCTTTTTTGTCTTTCTTATTTTCAGGATGTCATGACCCACCTGACGCATCTTTTTACCTGAAAGTGGATCTTGCAGTTAAACTGCAACTGTGTAACAGGTACGTGTTAAATCGTTTTTTATACATATATTGATTTTCTTTATTCTTGTCACACAGGATCTCATGACGCACCTTTTTACCTGAAATTTGACCTGGCCAACAAGGGGCAATCCATCTTCAGCTACGACTGGTTGTCTGCATCTGAAACGGTGTCTGGTTGGCTTGCAATTGACCTGCAACTGTGTAACAGGTACGTGTTAATTCGGTTTTTATACATATATTGATTTTCTTTTTTCTTCTCACACAGGATCCCATCACGCACCTTCTTACCTGAAAGTGGATCTGGCCAACAAGGGGCAATCCATCTTCAGCTATGAATTGTTGTCTGCATCTGGAACGGTGTCTGGCTGGCTTGCAAATTATCTGCAACTGTGTAAAAGATACGTGTTAATTCGTTTTTTATACATATTGATTTCTTTTTTCTGGATCATTGTCTGGCTGGCTTGCAATTAATCTGCAACTGTGTTGACATTCTTTTTTGTCTTTCTTATTTTCAGGATCTCATGACCCACCTGACGCATCTTTTTACCTGAAAGTGGATCTTGCAATTAATCTGCAACTGTGTAACAGGTACGTGTTAATTCAGTTTTTAAACATATATTGATTTTCTTTTTTCTTCTCACACAGGATCCTATCACGCACCTTCTTACCTGAAAGTGGATCCAGCCAACAAGGGGCAATCCATCTTCAGCTATGAGTGGTTGTCTGCATCTAGAACGGTGTCTGGCTGGCTTGCAATTAATCTGCAACTGTGTAACAGGTACGTGTTAATTCGGTTTTTATACATATATTGATTTTCTTTTTTTTGTCACACAGGATCCCATCACGCACCTTTTTACCTGAAAGTGGATCTGGCCAACAAGGGGCAATCCATCTTCAGCTCTGAATGGTTGTCTGCATCTGGAACGGTGTCTGGCTGGCTTGCAATTAATCTGCAACTGTGTAAAAGATACGTGTTAATTCGTTTTTTTATACATATTGATTTCTTTTTTCTGGATCAGTGTCTGGCTGGCTTGCAATTAATCTGCAACTGTGTTGACTTTCTTTTTTATCTTTCTTATTTTCAGGATGTCATGACCCACCTGACGCATCTCTTTACCTGAAAGTGGATCTTGCATTTAATCCGCAACTGTGTAACAGGTACGTGTTAATTCGGTTTTTATACATATATTGATTTTCTTTTTTCTTGTCACACAGGATCTCATGACGCACCTTTTTACCTGAATGTGGACGTGGCCAACAAGGGGCAATCCATCTTCAGCTACGAGTGGTTGTCTGCATCTGAAACGGTGTCTGGCTGGCTTGCAATTGATCTGCAACTGTGTAACAGGTACGTGTTAATTCAGTTTTTATACATATATTGATTTTCTTTTTTCTTCTCACACAGGATCCCATCACGCACCTTCTTACATGAAAGTGGATCTGGCCAACAAGGGGCAATCCATCTTCAGCTATGAGTGGTTTTCTGCATCTAGAACGGTGTCTGGCTGGCTTGCAATTAATCTGCAACTATGTAACAGGTACGTGTTAATTTGGTTTTTATACATATATTGATTTTCTTTTTTTTGTCACACAGGATCCCATCACGTACCTTTTTACCTGAAAGTGGATCTGGCCAACAAGGGGCAATCCATCTTCAGCTCTGAATGGTTGTCTGCATCTGGAACGGTGTCTGGCTGGCTTGCAATTTATCTGCAACTGTGTAAAAGATACATGTTAATTCGTTTTTATACATATTGATTTCTTTTTTCTGGATCAGTGTCTGGCTGGCTTGCAATTAATCTGCAACTGTGTTGACATTCTTTTTTTGTCTTTCTTATTTTCAGGATCTCATGACCCACCTGATGCATCTTTTTACCTGAAAGTGGATCTTGCAATTAATCTGCAACTGTGTAACAGGTACGTGTTAAATCGTTTTTTAATCCTTTAATGATTTTCTTTATTCTTGTCACACAGGATCTCATGACACACCTTTTTACCTGAAAGGGGACCTGGCCAACAAGGGGCAATCCATCTTCAGCTACGAGTGGTTGTCTGCATCTGGAACGGTGTCTGGCTGGCTTGCAAATGATCTGCAACTGTGTAACAGGTACGTGTTAATTCAGTTTTTATACATATATTGATTTCCTTTTTTTTTGTCACACAGGATCCCATCACGCACATTTTTACCTGAAAGTGGATCCGGCCAAAAAAGGGGCTATCCATGTCCAGCTGTGAAAGGTTGCCTACATCTGGAATGGTGTCTGACTGGCTTTCTTTTCATCTGCATCTGAGTTAAAGGTAAGTGAACATTCAGTTTCTATACTTATATTGACTTTCATTTTTGTCTTTCTTATTTTCAGGATGTCATGACCCACCTGACGCATCTTTTTACCTGAAAGTGGATCTTGCAATTAATCTGCAACTGTGTAACAGGTACGTGTTAATTCGGTTTTTATACATATATAGATTTTCTTTTTTCTTGTCACAGAGGATCTCATGACGCACCTTTTTACCTGAAAGTGGACCTGGCTAACAAGGGGCAATCCATCTTCAGCTACGAGTGGTTGTCTGGGTCTGGAACGGTGTCTGGCTTGCTTGCAATTGATCTGCAACTGTGTAACAGGTACGTGTTAATTCAGTATTTATACATATATTGATTTTCTTTTTTTTTGTCACACAGGATCCCATCACGCACCTTTTTACCTGAAAGTGGATCCGGCCAACAAGGGGCAATCCATCTTCAGCTATGAGTGGTTGTCTGCATCTAGAACTGTGTCTGGCTGGCTTGCAATTAATCTGCAACTGTGTAACAGGTACGTGTTAATTCGGTTTTTATACATATATTGATTTTCTTTTTTTTGTCAAACAGGATCCCATCACGCACCTTTTTACCTGAAAGTGGATCTGGCCAACAAGGGGCAATCCATCTTCAGCTCTGAATGGTTGTCTGCATCTGGAACGGTGTCTGGCTGGTTTGCAATTAATCTGCAACTGTGTAAAAGATACGTGTTAATTCGTTTTTTATACATATTGATTTCTTTTTTCTGGATCAGTGTCTGGCTGGCTTGCAATTAATCTGCAACTGTGTTGACATTCTTTTTTGTCTTTCTTATTTTCAGGATGTCATGACCCACCTGACGCATCTTTTTACCTGAAAGTGGATCTTGCAATTAATCTGCAACTGTGTAACAGGTACGTGTTAATTCGGTTTTTATACATATATTGATTTTCTTTTTTCTTGTCACACAGGATCTCATGACGCAGCTTTTTACCTGAAAGTGGACCTGGCCAACAAGGGGCAATCCATCTTCCGCTACGAGTGGTTGTCTGCATCTGGAATGGTGTCTGGCTGGCTTGCAATTGATCTGCAACTGTGTAACAGGTACGTGTTAATTCAGTTTTTATACATATATTGATTTTCTTTTTTCTTCTCACACAGGATCCCATCATGCACCTTCTTACCTGAAAGTGGATCTGGCCAACAAGGGGAAATCCATCTTCAGCTGTGAGACGTTGCCTGCATCTGGAATGGTGTCTGACTGGCTTTCTTTTCATCTGCATCGGAGTTACAGGTAAGTGAACATTCAGTTTCTATACTTATATTGACTTCCTTTTTTGTCTTTCTTATTTTCAGGATGTCATGACCCACCTGACGCATTTTTTTACCTGAAAGTGGATCTTGCAATTAATCTGCAACTGTGTAACAGGTACGTGTTAAATCGCTTTTTATACATATATTGATTTTCTTTATTCTTGTCACACAGGATCTCCTGACGCACCTTTTTACCTGAAAGTTGACCTGGCCAACAAGGGGCAATCCATCTTCAGCTACGAGTGGTTGTCTGGATCTGAAACGGTGTCTGGCTGGCTTGCAATTGATCTGCAACTGTGTAACAGGTACGTGTTAATTCACTTTTTATACATATATTGATTTTCTTTTTTCTTCTCACACAGGATCCCATCACGCACCTTCTTACCTGAAAGTGGATCCAGCCAACAAGGGGCAATCCATCTTCAGCTATGAGTGGTTGTCTGCATCTAGAACGGTGTCTGGCTGGCTTGCAAATAATCTGCAACTGTGTAACAGGTACGTGTTAATTCGGTTTTTATACATATATTGATTTTCTTTTTTTTGTCACACAGGATCCCATCACGCACCTTTTTACCAGAAAGTGGACCTGGCCAACAAGGGGCAATCCATCTTCAGCTGCGAGTGGTTGTCTGCATCTGGAACAGTGTCTGGCTGCCTTGCAATTAATCTGCAACTGTGTTGACTTTGTTTTTTGTCTTTCTTATTTTCAGGATCTCATGACCCAGCTGACGCATCTTTTTACCTGAAAGTGGATCTTGCAATTAATCTGCAACTGTGTAAAAGATATGTGTTAATTCGTTTTTTATACATATTGAATTTTTTTTCTGAATCAGTGTGTGGCTGGCTTGCAATTAATCTGCAACTGTGTTGACATCCTTTTTACCTGAAAGTGGACCTGGCCAAGAGGGGCAATCCATCTTCAGCTGCGAGTGGTTGTCTGCATCTGGAATGGTGTCTGACTGGCTTTCTTTTCATCTGCAACTGAGTTACAGGTAAGTGAACATTCAGTTTCTGCACCTTAATTGGATTTCTTTTTTGTCTTTCTTTATTTTCAGGATGTCATGACTCACCTGACGCACCTTTTTACCAGAAAGTGGATCTGGCCAACAAGGGGCAATCCATCTTCAGCTGTGAGACGTTGCCTGCATCTGGAATGTTGTCTGACTGGCCTTCTTTTCATCTGCATCTGAGTTACAGGTAAGTGAACATTCAGTTTCTATACTTATATTGACTTTCTTTTTTGTCTTTCTTATTTTCAGGATGTCATGACCCACCTGACGCATCTTTTTACCTGAAAGTGGATCTTGCAGTTAAACTGCAACTGTGTAACAGGTACGTGTTAATTCGGTTTTTATACATATATTGATTTTCTTTTTTCTTCTCACACAGGATCCCATCACGCACCTTCTTACCTGAAAGTGGATCTGGCCAACAAGGGGCAATCCATCTTCAGCTATGAATTGTTGTCTGCATCTGGAACGGTGTCTGGCTGGCTTGCAAATTATCTGCAACTGTGTAAAAGATACGTGTTAATTCGTTTTTTATACATATTGATTTCTTTTTTCTGGATCATTGTCTGGCTGGCTTGCAATTAATCTGCAACTGTGTTGACATTCTTTTTTGTCTTTCTTATTTTCAGGATCTCATGACCCACCTGACGCATCTTTTTACCTGAAAGTGGATCTTGCAATTAATCTGCAACTGTGTAACAGGTACGTGTTAAATCGTTTTTTATACATATAATGATTTTCTTTATTCTTGTCACACAGGATCTCATGACGCACTTTTTTACCTGAAAGTGGACCTGGACAACAAGGGGCAATCCATCTTCAGCTGCGAGTGGTTGTCTGCATCTGGAACGGTGTCTGGCTGGCTTGCAATTAATCTGCAACTGTGTAACAGGTACGTGTTAATTCGGTTTTTAGACATATATTGATTTTCTTTTTTCTTGTCACACAGGATCTCATGATGCACCTTTTTACCTGAAAGTGGACCTGGCCAACAAGGGGCAATCCATCTTCAGCTACGAGTGGTTGTCTGCATCTGGAACGGTGTCTGGCTGGCTTGCAATTGATCTTCAACTGTGTAACAGGTACGTGTTAATTCAGTTTTTATACATATATTGATTTTCTTTTTTTTTGTCACACATGATCCCATCACGCACCTTTTTACCTGAAAGTGGATCCGGCCAACAAGGGGCTATCCATGTCCAGCTGTGAGAGGTTGCCTGCATCTGGAATGGTGTCTGACTGGCTTTCTTTTCATCTGCATCTGAGTTACAGGTAAGTGAACATTCAGTTTCTATACTTATATTGACTTCCTTTTTTGTCTTTCTTATTTTCAGGATGTCATGACCCACCTGACGCATCTTTTTACCTGAAAGTGGATCTTGCAATTTATCTGCAACTGTGTAAAAGATACGTGTTAATTCGTTTTTATACATATTGATTTCTTTTTTCTGGATCAGTGTCTGGCTGGCTTGCAGTTAATCTGTAACTGTGTTGACATTCTTTTTTTGTCTTTCTTATTTTCAGGATCTCATGACCCACCTGACGCATCTTTTTACCTGAAAGTGGATCTTGCAATTAATCTGCAACTGTGTAACAGGTACGTGTTAAATCGTTTTTTATACATATAATGATTTTCTTTATTCTTGTCACAGAGGATCTCATGTCGCACCTTTTTACCTGAAAGGGGACCTGGCCAACAAGGGGCAATCCATCTTCAGCTGTGAGTGGTTGTCTGCATCTGGAACGGTGTCTGGCTGGCTTGCAATTAATCTGCAACTGTGTAACAGGTACGTGTTAATTCGGTTTTTATACATAAATTGATTTTCTTTTTTCTTGTCACAGAGGATGTCATGACGCACCTTTTTACCTGAAAGTGGACCTGGCCAACAAGGGGCAATCCATCTTCAGCTACGAGTGGTTGTCTGCATCTGGAACGGTGTCTGGCTGGCTTGCAAATGATCTGCAACTGTGTAACAGGTACGTGTTAATTCAGTTTTTATACATATATTGATTTTCTTTTTTTTTGTCACACAGGATCCCATCACGCACCTTTTTACCTGAAAGTGGATCCGGCCAACAAGGGGCTATCCATGTCCAGCTGTGAAAGGTTGCCTGCATCTGGAATGGTGTCTGATTGGCTTTCTTTTCATCTGCATCTGAGTTACAGGTAAGTGAACATTCAGTTTCTATACTTATATTGACTTTCTTTTTTGTCTTTCTTATTTTCAGGATGTCATGACCCACCTGACGCATCTTTTTACCTGAAAGTGGATCTTGCAATTAATTTGCAACTGTGTAACAGGTACGTGTTAAATCGTTTTTTATACATGTATGGATTTTCTTTATTCTTGTCACACAGGATCTCATGACGCACCTTTTTACCTGAAAGTGGACCTGGCCAACAAGGGGCAATCCATCTTCAGCTACGAGTGGTTGTCTGCATCTGAAACGGTGTCTGGCTGGCTTGCAATTGATCTGCAACTGTGTAACAGGTACGTGTTAATTCGGTTTTTATACATATATTGATTTTCTTTTTTTGTCACACAGGATCCCATCACGCACCTTTTTACCTGAAAGTGGATCTGGCCAACAAGGGGCAATCCATCTTCAGCTCTGAATGGTTGTCTGCATCTGGAACGGTGTCTGGCTGGCTTGCAATTCATCTGCAACTGTGTAAAAGATACGTGTTAATTCGCTTTTTATACATATTGATTTCTTTTTTCTGGATCAGTGTCTGGCTGGCTTGCAATTAATCTGCAACTGTGTTGACTTTCTTTTTTGTCTTTCTTATTTTCAGGATGTCATGACCCACCTGACGCATCTTTTTACCTGAAAGTGGATCTTGCAATTAATCTGCAACTGTGTAACAGGTACGTGTTAAATAGTTTTTTATACATATAATGATTTTCTTTATTCTTGTCACACAGGATCTCATGACGCACCTTTTTACCTGAAAGTGGACCTGGCCAACAAGGGGCAATCCATCTTCAGCTGCGAGTGGTTGTCTGCATCTGGAAAGGTGTCTGGCTGGCTTGCAATTAATCTGCAACTGTGTAACAGGTACGTGTTAATTCGGTTTTTATACATATATTGATTTTCTTTTTTCTTGTCACAGAGGATCTCATGACGCACCTTTTTACCTGAAAGTGGATCCGGCCAACAAGGGGCTATCCATGTCCAGCTGTGAGAGGTTGCCTGCATCTGGAATGGTGTCTGACTGGCTTTCTTTTCATCTGCATCTGAGTTACAGGTAAGTGAACATTCAGTTTCTATACTTATATTGACTTTCTTTTTTGTCTTTCTTATTTTCAGGATGTCATGACCCACCTGACGCATCTTTTTACCTGAAAGTGGATCTTGCAATTTATCTGCAACTGTGTAAAAGATACGTGTTAATTCGTTTTTATACATATTGATTTCTTTTTTCTGGATCAGTGTCTGGCTGGCTTGCAGTTAATCTGTAACTGTGTTGACATTCTTTTTTTCTCTTTCTTATTTTCAGGATGTCATGACCCACCTGACGCATCTTTTTACCTGAAAGTGGATCTTGCAATTAATCTGCAACTGTGTAACAGGTACGTGTTAAATCGTTTTTTATACATATAATGATTTTCTTTATTCTTGTCACACAGGATCTCATGACGCACCTTTTTACCTGAAAGGGGACCTGGCCAACAAGGGGCAATCCATCTTCAGCTGCGAGTGGTTGTCTGCATCTGGAACGGTGTCTGGCTGGCTTGCAATTGATCTTCAACTGTGTAACAGGTACGTGTTAATTCAGTTTTTATACATATATTGATTTTCTTTTTTTTTGTCACACAGGATGCCATCACGCACCTTTTTACCTGAAAGTGGATCCGGCCAACAAGGGGCTATCCATGTCCAGCTGTGAGAAGTTGCCTGCATCTGGAATGGTGTCTGACTGGCTTTCTTTTCATCTGCATCTGAGTTACAGGTAAGTGAACATTCAGTTTCTATACCTATATTGACTTTCTTTTTTGTCTTTCTTATTTTCAGGATGTCATGACCCACCTGACGCATCTTTATACCTGAAAGTGGATCTTGCAATTAATCTGCAACTGTGTAACAGGTACGTGTTAATTCGGTTTTTATACATATATTGATTTTCTTTTTTCTTGTCACAGAGGATCTCATGACGCACCTTTTTACCTGAAAGTGGACCTGGCCAACAAGGGGCAATCCATCTTCAGCTGCGAGTGGTTGTCTGCATCTGGAACAGTGTCTGGCTGCCTTGCAATTAATCTGCAACTGTGTTGACATTCTTTTTTGTCTTTCTTATTTTCAGGATCTCATGACCCAGCTGACGCATCTTTTTACCTGAAAGTGGATTTTGCAATTAATCTGCAACTGTGTAAAAGATATGTGTTAATTCGTTTTTTATACATATTGAATTTTTTTTCTGAATCAGTGTGTGGCTGGCTTGCAATTAATCTGCAACTGTGTTGACATCCTTTTTACCTGAAAGTGGACCTGGCCAAGAGGGGCAATCCATCTTCAGCTGCGAGTGGTTGTCTGCATCTGGAATGGTGTCTGACTGGCTTTCTTTTCATCTGCAACTGAGTTACAGGTAAGTGAACATTCAGTTTCTGCACCTTAATTGGATTTCTTTTTTGTCTTTCTTTATTTTCAGGATGTCATGACTCACCTGACGCACCTTTTTACCAGAAAGTGGATCTGGCCAACAAGGGGCAATCCATCTTCAGCTGTGAGACGTTGCCTGCATCTGGAATGGTGTCTGACTGGCTTTCTTTTCATCTGCATCTGAGTTACAGGTAAGTGAACATTCAGTTTCTATACTTATATTGACTTTCTTTTTTGTCTTTCTTATTTTCAGGATGTCATGACCCACCTGACGCATCTTTTTACCTGAAAGTGGATCTTGCAGTTAACCTGCAACTGTGTAACAGGTACGTGTTAAATCGTTTTTTATACATATATTGATTTTCTTTATTCTTGTCACACAGGATCTCATGACGCACCTTTTTACCTGAAATTTGACCTGGCCAACAAGGGGCAATCCATCTTCAGCTACGAGTGGTTGTCTGCATCTGAAACGGTGTCTGGTTGGCTTGCAATTGACCTGCAACTGTGTAACAGGTACGTGTTAATTCGGTTTTTAAACATATATTGATTTTCTTTTTTCTTCTCACACAGGATCCCATCACGCACCTTCTTACCTGAAAGTGGATCTGGCCAACAAGGGGCAATCCATCTTCAGCTATGAATTGTTGTCTGCATCTGGAACGGTGTCTGGCTGGCTTGCAAATTATCTGCAACTGTGTAAAAGATACGTGTTAATTCGTTTTTTATACATATTGATTTCTTTTTTCTGGATCATTGTCTGGCTGGCTTGCAATTAATCTGCAACTGTGTTGACATTCTTTTTTGTCTTTCTTATTTTCAGGATCTCATGACCCACCTGACGCATCTTTTTACCTGAAAGTGGATCTTGCAATTAATCTGCAACTGTGTAACAGGTACGTGTTAAATCGTTTTTTATACATATAATGATTTTCTTTATTCTTGTCACACAGGATCTCATGACGCACTTTTTTACCTGAAGGTGGACCTGGACAACAAGGGGCAATCCATCTTCAGCTGCGAGTGGTTGTCTGCATCTGGAATGGTGTCTGGCTGGCTTGCAATTAATCTGCAACTGTGTAACAGGTACGTGTTAATTCGGTTTTTAGACATATATTGATTTTCTTTTTTCTTGTCACACAGGATCTCATGATGCACCTTTTTACCTGAAAGTGGACCTGGCCAACAAGGGGCAATCCATCTTCAGCTACGAGTGGTTGTCTGCATCTGGAACGGTGTCTGGCTGGCTTGCAATTGATCTTCAACTGTGTAACAGGTACGTGTTAATTCAGTTTTTATACATATATTGATTTTCTTTTTTTTTGTCACACATGATCCCATCACGCACCTTTTTACCTGAAAGTGGATCCGGCCAACAAGGGGCTATCCATGTCCAGCTGTGAGAGGTTGCCTGCATCTGGAATGGTGTCTGACTGGCTTTCTTTTCATCTGCATCTGAGTTACAGGTAAGTGAACATTCAGTTTCTATACTTATATTGACTTCCTTTTTTGTCTTTCTTATTTTCAGGATGTCATGACCCACCTGACGCATCTTTTTACCTGAAAGTGGAACTTGCAATTAATCTGCAACTGTGTAACAGGTAGGTGTTAATTCGGTTTTTATACATATATTGATTTTCTTTTTTCTTGTCACACAGGATCTCATGACGCACCTTTTTACCTGAAAGTGGACCTGGCCAACAAGGGGCAATCCATCTTCAGCTGCGAGTGGTTGTCTGCATCTGGAATGGTGTCTGACTGGCTTTCTTTTCATCTGCATCTGAGTTACAGGTAAGTGAACATTCAGTTTCTATACTTATATTGACTTCCTTTTTTGTCTTTCTTATTTTCAGGATGTCATGACCCACCTGACGCATCTTTTTACCTGAAAGTGGATCTTGCAATTAATTTGCAACTGTGTAACAGGTACGTGTTAAATCGTTTTTTATACATGTATTGATTTTCTTTATTCTTGTCACACAGGATCTCATGACGCACCTTTTTACCTGAAAGTGGACCTGGCCAACAAGGGGCAATCCATCTTCAGCTACGAGTGGTTGTCTGCATCTGGAACGGTGTCTGGCTGGCTTGCAATTGATCTGCAACTGTGTAACAGGTACGTGTTAATTCAGTTTTTATACATATATTGATTTTCTTTTTTTTTGTCACACAGGATCCCATCACGCACCTTTTTACCTGAAAGTGGATCCGGCCAACAAGGGGCTATCCATGTCCAGCTGTGAGAGGTTGCCTGCATCTGGAATGGTGTCTGACTGGCTTTCTTTTCATCTGCATCTGAGTTACAGGTAAGTGAACATTCAGTTTCTATACTTATATTGACTTCCTTTTTTGTCTTTCTTATTTTCAGGATGTCATGACCCACCTGACGCATCTTTTTACCTGAAAGTGGATCTTGCAATTAATCTGCAACTGTGTAACAGGTAGGTGTTAATTCGGTTTTTATACATATATTGATTTTCTTTTTTCTTGTCACACAGGATCTCATGACGCACCTTTTTACCTGAAAGTGGACCTGGCCAACAAGGGGCAATCCATCTTCAGCTGCGAGTGGTTGTCTGCATCTGGAATGGTGTCTGACTGGCTTTCTTTTCATCTGCATCTGAGTTACAGGTAAGTGAACATTCAGTTTCTATACTTATATTGACTTCCTTTTTTGTCTTTCTTATTTTCAGGATGTCATGACCCACCTGACGCATCTTTTTACCTGAAAGTGGATCTTGCAATTAATTTGCAACTGTGTAACAGGTACGTGTTAAATCGTTTTTTATACATGTATTGATTTTCTTTTTTCTTTTCACAGAGGATCTCATGACGCACCTTTTTACCTGAAAGTGGACCTGGCCAACAAGGGGCAATCCATCTTCAGCTACGAGTGGTTGTCTGCATCTGAAACGGTGTCTGGCTGGCTTGCAATTGATCTGCAACTGTGTAACAGGTACATGTTAATTCAGTTTTTATACATATATTGATTTTCTTTTTTCTTCTCGCACAGGATCCCATCACGCACCTTCTTACCTGAAAGTGGATCCAGCCAACAAGGGGCAATCCATCTTCAGCTATGAGTGGTTGTCTGCATCTAGAACGGTGTCTGGCTTGCTTGCAATTAATCTGCAACTGTGTAACAGGTACGTGTTAATTCGGTTTTTATACATATATTGATTTTCTTTTTTTGTCACACAGGATCCCATCACGCACCTTTTTACCTGAAAGTGGATCTGGCCAACAAGGGGCAATCCATCTTCAGCTCTGAATGGTTGTCTGCATCTGGAACAGTGTCTGGCTGGCTTGCAATTAATCTGCAACTGTGTAAAAGATACGTGTTAATTCGTTTTTTATACATATTGATTTCTTTTTTCTGGATCAGTGTCTGGCTGGCTTGCAGTTAATCTGTAACTGTGTTGACATTCTTTTTTTGTCTTTCTTATTTTCAGGATCTCATGACCCACCTGACGCATCTTTTTACCTGAAAGTGGATCTTGCAATTAATCTGCAACTGTGTAACAGGTACGTGTTAAATAGTTTTTTATAAATATAATGATTTTCTTTATTCTTGTCACACAGGATCTCATGACGCACCTTTTTACCTGAAAGTGGACCTGGCCAACAAGGGGCAATCCATCTTCAGCTGCGAGTGGTTGTCTGCATCTGGAAAGGTGTCTAGCTGGCTTGCAATTAATCTGCAACTGTGTAACAGGTACGTGTTAATTCGGTTTTTATACATATATTGATTTTCTTTTTTCTTGTCACAGAGGATCTCATGACGCACCTTTTTACCTGAAAGTGGACCTGGTCAACAAGGGGCAATCCATCTTCAGCTACGAGTGGTTGTCTGCATCTGGAACGGTGTCTCGCTGGCTTGCAATTGATCTTCAACTGTGTAACAGGTACGTGTTAATTCAGTTTTTATACATATATTGATTTTCTTTTTTTTTGTGATGATCCCATCACGCACCTTTTTACCTGAAAGTGGATCCGGCCAACAAGGGGCTATCCATGTCCAGCTGTGAGAGGTTGCCTGCATCTGGAATGGTGTCTGACTGGCTTTCTTTTCATCTGCATCTGAGTTACAGGTAAGTGAACATTCAGTTTCTATACTTATATTGACTTCCTTTTTTGTCTTTCTTATTTTCAGGATGTCATGACCCACCTGACGCATCTTTTTACCTGAAAGTGGATCTTGCAATTAATCTGCAACTGTGTAACAGGTAGGTGTTAATTCGGTTTTTATACATATATTGATTTTCTTTTTTCTTGTCACACAGGATCTCATGACGCACCTTTTTACCTGAAAGTGGACCTGGCCAACAAGGGGCAATCCATCTTCAGCTGCGAGTGGTTGTCTGCATCTGGAATGGTGTCTGACTGGCTTTCTTTTCATCTGCATCTGAGTTACAGGTAAGTGAACATTCAGTTTCTATACTTATATTGACTTCCTTTTTTGTCTTTCTTATTTTCAGGATGTCATGACCCACCTGACGCATCTTTTTACCTGAAAGTGGATCTTGCAATTAATTTGCAACTGTGTAACAGGTACGTGTTAAATCGTTTTTTATACATGTATTGATTTTCTTTATTCTTGTCACACAGGATCTCATGACGCACCTTTTTACCTGAAAGTGGACCTGGCCAACAAGGGGCAATCCATCTTCAGCTACGAGTGGTTGTCTGCATCTGGAACGGTGTCTGGCTGGCTTGCAATTGATCTGCAACTGTGTAACAGGTACGTGTTAATTCAGTTTTTATACATATATTGATTTTCTTTTTTTTTGTCACACAGGATCCCATCACGCACCTTTTTACCTGAAAGTGGATCCGGCCAACAAGGGGCTATCCATGTCCAGCTGTGAGAGGTTGCCTGCATCTGGAATGGTGTCTGACTGGCTTTCTTTTCATCTGCATCTGAGTTACAGGTAAGTGAACATTCAGTTTCTATACTTATATTGACTTCCTTTTTTGTCTTTCTTATTTTCAGGATGTCATGACCCACCTGACGCATCTTTTTACCTGAAAGTGGATCTTGCAATTAATCTGCAACTGTGTAACAGGTAGGTGTTAATTCGGTTTTTATACATATATTGATTTTCTTTTTTCTTGTCACACAGGATCTCATGACGCACCTTTTTACCTGAAAGTGGACCTGGCCAACAAGGGGCAATCCATCTTCAGCTGCGAGTGGTTGTCTGCATCTGGAATGGTGTCTGACTGGCTTTCTTTTCATCTGCATCTGAATTACAGGTAAGTGAACATTCAGTTTCTATACTTATATTGACTTCCTTTTTTGTCTTTCTTATTTTCAGGATGTCATGACCCACCTGACGCATCTTTTTACCTGAAAGTGGATCTTGCAATTAATTTGCAACTGTGTAACAGGTACGTGTTAAATCGTTTTTTATACATGTATTGATTTTCTTTTTTCTTTTCACAGAGGATCTCATGACGCACCTTTTTACCTGAAAGTGGACCTGGCCAACAAGGGGCAATCCATCTTCAGCTACGAGTGGTTGTCTGCATCTGAAACGGTGTCTGGCTGGCTTGCAATTGATCTGCAACTGTGTAACAGGTACATGTTAATTCAGTTTTTATACATATATTGATTTTCTTTTTTCTTCTCGCACAGGATCCCATCACGCACCTTCTTACCTGAAAGTGGATCCAGCCAACAAGGGGCAATCCATCTTCAGCTATGAGTGGTTGTCTGCATCTAGAACGGTGTCTGGCTTGCTTGCAATTAATCTGCAACTGTGTAACAGGTACGTGTTAATTCGGTTTTTATACATATATTGATTTTCTTTTTTTGTCACACAGGATCCCATCACGCACTTTTTTACCTGAAAGTGGATCTGGCCAACAAGGGGCAATCCATCTTCAGCTCTGAATGGTTGTCTGCATCTGGAACAGTGTCTGGCTGGCTTGCAATTAATCTGTAACTGTGTAAAAGATACGTGTTAATTCGTTTTTTATACATATTGATTTCTTTTTTCTGGATCAGTGTCTGGCTGGCTTGCAGTTAATCTGTAACTGTGTTGACATTCTTTTTTTGTCTTTCTTATTTTCAGGATCTCATGACCCACCTGACGCATCTTTTTACCTGAAAGTGGATCTTGCAATTAATCTGCAACTGTGTAACAGGTACGTGTTAAATAGTTTTTTATAAATATAATGATTTTCTTTATTCTTGTCACACAGGATCTCATGACGCACCTTTTTACCTGAAAGTGGACCTGGCCAACAAGGGGCAATCCATCTTCAGCTGCGAGTGGTTGTCTGCATCTGGAAAGGTGTCTAGCTGGCTTGCAATTAATCTGCAACTGTGTAACAGGTACGTGTTAATTCGGTTTTTATACATATATTGATTTTCTTTTTTCTTGTCACAGAGGATCTCATGACGCACCTTTTTACCTGAAAGTGGACCTGGTCAACAAGGGGCAATCCATCTTCAGCTACGAGTGGTTGTCTGCATCTGGAACGGTGTCTCGCTGGCTTGCAATTGATCTTCAACTGTGTAACAGGTACGTGTTAATTCAGTTTTTATACATATATTGATTTTCTTTTTTTTTGTCACACAGGATCCCATCACGCACCTTTTTACCTGAAAGTGGATCCGGCCAACAAGGGGCTATCCATGTCCAGCTGTGAGAGGTTGCCTGCATCTGGAATGGTGTCTGACTGGCTTTCTTTTCATCTGCATCTGAGTTACAGGTAAGTGAACGTTCAGTTTCTATACTTATATTGACTTTCTTTTTTGTCTTTCTTATTTTCAGGATGTCATGACCCACCTGACGCATCTTTTTACCTGAAAGTGGATCTTGCAATTTATCTGCAACTGTGTAAAAGATACGTGTTAATTCGTTTTTATACATATTGATTTCTTTTTTCTGGATCAGTGTCTGGCTGGCTTGCAGTTAATCTGTAACTGTGTTGACATTCTTTTTTTGTCTTTCTTATTTTCAGGATCTCATGACCCACCTGACGCATCTTTTTACCTGAAAGTGGATCTTGCAATTAATCTGCAACTGTGTAACAGGTACGTGTTAAATCGTTTTTTATACATATAATGATTTTCTTTATTCTTGTCACAGAGGATCTCATGACGCACCTTTTTACCTGAAAGTGGACCTGGCCAACAAGGGGCAATCCATCTTCAGCTACGAGTGGTTGTCTGCATCTGGAACGGTGTCTGGCTGGCTTGCAAATGATCTGCAACTGTGTAACAGGTACGTGTTAATTCAGTTTTTATACATATATTGATTTTCTTTTTTTTTGTCACACAGGATCCCATCACGCACCTTTTTACCTGAAAGTGGATCCGGCCAACAAGGGGCTATCCATGTCCAGCTGTGAAAGGTTGCCTGCATCTGGAATGGTGTCTGATTGGCTTTCTTTTCATCTGCATCTGAGTTACAGGTAAGTGAACATTCAGTTTCTATACTTATATTGACTTTCTTTTTTGTCTTTCTTATTTTCAGGATGTCATGACCCACCTGACAAATCTTTTTACCTGAAAGTGGATCTTGCAATTAATTTGCAACTGTGTAACAGGTACGTGTTAAATCGTTTTTTATACATGTATGGATTTTCTTTATTCTTGTCACACAGGATCTCATGACGCACCTTTTTACCTGAAAGTGGACCTTGCCAACAAGGGGCAATCCATCTTCAGCTACGAGTGGTTGTCTGCATCTGAAACGGTGTCTGGCTGGCTTGCAATTAATCTGCAACTGTGTAACAGGTACGTGTTAATTCGGTTTTTATACATATTGATTTCTTTTTTCTGGATCAGTGTCTGGCTGGCTTGCAATTAATCTGCAACTGTGTTGACATTCTTTTTTGTCTTTCTTATTTTCAGGATCTCATGACCCACCTGACGCATCTTTATACCTGAAAGTGGATCTTGCAATTAATCTGCAACTGTGTAACAGGTACGTGTTAATTCGGTTTTTATACATATATTGATTTTCTTTTTTCTTGTCACAGAGGATCTCATGACGCACCTTTTTACCTGAAAGTGGACCTGGCCAACAAGGGGCAATCCATCTTCAGCTGCGAGTGGTTGTCTGCATCTGGAACAGTGTCTGGCTGCCTTGCAATTAATCTGCAACTGTGTTGACATTCTTTTTTGTCTTTCTTATTTTCAGGATCTCATGACCCAGCTGACGCATCTTTTTACCTGAAAGTGGATCTTGCAATTAATCTGCAACTGTGTAAAAGATATGTGTTAATTCGTTTTTTATACATATTGAATTTTTTTTCTGAATCAGTGTGTGGCTGGCTTGCAATTAATCTGCAACTGTGTTGACATCCTTTTTACCTGAAAGTGGACCTGGCCAAGAGGGGCAATCCATCTTCAGCTGCGAGTGGTTGTCTGCATCTGGAATGGTGTCTGACTGGCTTTCTTTTCATCTGCAACTGAGTTACAGGTAAGTGAACATTCAGTTTCTGCACCTTAATTGGATTTCTTTTTTGTCTTTCTTTATTTTCAGGATGTCATGAGTCACCTGACGCACCTTTTTACCAGAAAGTGGATCTGGCCAACAAGGGGCAATCCATCTTCAGCTGTGAGACGTTGCCTGCATCTGGAATGTTGTCTGACTGGCCTTCTTTTCATCTGCATCTGAGTTACAGGTAAGTGAACATTCAGTTTCTATACTTATATTGACTTTCTTTTTTGTCTTTCTTATTTTCAGGATGTCATGACCCACCTGACGCATCTTTTTACCTGAAAGTGGATCTTGCAGTTAATCTGCAACTGTGTAACAGGTACGTGTTAAATCGTTTTTTATACATATATTGATTTTCTTTATTCTTGTCACACAGGATCTCATGACGCACCTTTTTACCTGAAATTTGACCTGGCCAACAAGGGGCAATCCATCTTCAGCTACGAGTGGTTGTCTGCATCTGAAACGGTGTCTGGTTGGCTTGCAATTGACCTGCAACTGTGTAACAGGTACGTGTTAATTCGGTTTTTATACATATATTGATTTTCTTTTTTCTTCTCACACAGGATCCCATCACGCACCTTCTTACCTGAAAGTGGATCTGGCCAACAAGGGGCAATCCATCTTCAGCTATGAATTGTTGTCTGCATCTGGAACGGTGTCTGGCTGGCTTGCAAATTATCTGCAACTGTGTAAAAGATACGTGTTAATTCGTTTTTTATACATATTGATTTCTTTTTTCTGGATCATTGTCTGGCTGGCTTGCAATTAATCTGCAACTGTGTTGACATTCTTTTTTGTCTTTCTTATTTTCAGGATCTCATGACCCACCTGACGCATCTTTTTACCTGAAAGTGGATCTTGCAATTAATCTGCAACTGTGTAACAGGTACGTGTTAAATCGTTTTTTATACATATAATGATTTTCTTTATTCTTGTCACACAGGATCTCATGACGCACTTTTTTACCTGAAAGTGGACCTGGACAACAAGGGGCAATCCATCTTCAGCTGCGAGTGGTTGTCTGCATCTGGAACGGTGTCTGGCTGGCTTGCAATTAATCTGCAACTGTGTAACAGGTACGTGTTAATTCGGTTTTTAGACATATATTGATTTTCTTTTTTCTTGTCACACAGGATCTCATGATGCACCTTTTTACCTGAAAGTGGACCTGGCCAACAAGGGGCAATCCATCTTCAGCTACGAGTGGTTGTCTGCATCTGGAACGGTGTCTGGCTGGCTTGCAATTGATCTTCAACTGTGTAACAGGTACGTGTTAATTCAGTTTTTATACATATATTGATTTTCTTTTTTTTTGTCACACATGATCCCATCACGCACCTTTTTACCTGAAAGTGGATCCGGCCAACAAGGGGCTATCCATGTCCAGCTGTGAGAGGTTGCCTGCATCTGGAATGGTGTCTGACTGGCTTTCTTTTCATCTGCATCTGAGTTACAGGTAAGTGAACATTCAGTTTCTATACTTATATTGACTTCCTTTTTTGTCTTTCTTATTTTCAGGATGTCATGACCCACCTGACGCATCTTTTTACCTGAAAGTGGATCTTGCAATTAATCTGCAACTGTGTAACAGGTAGGTGTTAATTCGGTTTTTATACATATATTGATTTTCTTTTTTCTTGTCACACAGGATCTCATGACGCACCTTTTTACCTGAAAGTGGACCTGGCCAACAAGGGGCAATCCATCTTCAGCTGCGAGTGGTTGTCTGCATCTGGAATGGTGTCTGACTGGCTTTCTTTTCATCTGCATCTGAGTTACAGGTAAGTGAACATTCAGTTTCTATACTTATATTGACTTCCTTTTTTGTCTTTCTTATTTTCAGGATGTCATGACCCACCTGACGCATCTTTTTACCTGAAAGTGGATCTTGCAATTAATTTGCAACTGTGTAACAGGTACGTGTTAAATCGTTTTTTATACATGTATTGATTTTCTTTATTCTTGTCACACAGGATCTCATGACGCACCTTTTTACCTGAAAGTGGACCTGGCCAACAAGGGGCAATCCATCTTCAGCTACAAGTGGTTGTCTGCATCTGGAACGGTGTCTGGCTGGCTTGCAATTGATCTTCAACTGTGTAACAGGTACGTGTTAATTCAGTTTTTATACATATATTGATTTTCTTTTTTTTTGTCACACAGGATCCCATCACGCACCTTTTTACCTGAAAGTGGATCCGGCCAACAAGGGGCTATCCATGTCCAGCTGTGAGAGGTTGCCTGCATCTGGAATGGTGTCTGACTGGCTTTCTTTTCATCTGCATCTGAGTTACAGGTAAGTGAACATTCAGTTTCTATACTTATATTGACTTCCTTTTTTGTCTTTCTTATTTTCAGGATGTCATGACCCACCTGACGCATCTTTTTACCTGAAAGTGGATCTTGCAATTAATCTGCAACTGTGTAACAGGTAGGTGTTAATTCGGTTTTTATACATATATTGATTTTCTTTTTTCTTGTCACACAGGATCTCATGACGCACCTTTTTACCTGAAAGTGGACCTGGCCAACAAGGGGCAATCCATCTTCAGCTGCGAGTGGTTGTCTGCATCTGGAATGGTGTCTGACTGGCTTTCTTTTCATCTGCATCTGAGTTACAGGTAAGTGAACATTCAGTTTCTATACTTATATTGACTTCCTTTTTTGTCTTTCTTATTTTCAGGATGTCATGACCCACCTGACGCATCTTTTTACCTGAAAGTGGATCTTGCAATTAATTTGCAACTGTGTAACAGGTACGTGTTAAATCGTTTTTTATACATGTATTGATTTTCTTTTTTCTTTTCACAGAGGATCTCATGACGCACCTTTTTACCTGAAAGTGGACCTGGCCAACAAGGGGCAATCCATCTTCAGCTACGAGTGGTTGTCTGCATCTGAAACGGTGTCTGGCTGGCTTGCAATTGATCTGCAACTGTGTAACAGGTACATGTTAATTCAGTTTTTATACATATATTGATTTTCTTTTTTCTTCTCGCACAGGATCCCATCACGCACCTTCTTACCTGAAAGTGGATCCAGCCAACAAGGGGCAATCCATCTTCAGCTATGAGTGGTTGTCTGCATCTAGAACGGTGTCTGGCTTGCTTGCAATTAATCTGCAACTGTGTAACAGGTACGTGTTAATTCGGTTTTTATACATATATTGATTTTCTTTTTTTGTCACACAGGATCCCATCACGCACCTTTTTACCTGAAAGTGGATCTGGCCAACAAGGGGCAATCCATCTTCAGCTATGAATTGTTGTCTGCATCTGGAACGGTGTCTGGCTGGCTTGCAAATTATCTGCAACTGTGTAAAAGATACGTGTTAATTCGTTTTTTATACATATTGATTTCTTTTTTCTGGATCATTGTCTGGCTGGCTTGCAATTAATCTGCAACTGTGTTGACATTCTTTTTTGTCTTTCTTATTTTCAGGATCTCATGACCCACCTGACGCATCTTTTTACCTGAAAGTGGATCTTGCAATTAATCTGCAACTGTGTAACAGGTACGTGTTAAATCGTTTTTTATACATATAATGATTTTCTTTATTCTTGTCACACAGGATCTCATGACGCACTTTTTTACCTGAAAGTGGACCTGGACAACAAGGGGCAATCCATCTTCAGCTGCGAGTGGTTGTCTGCATCTGGAACGGTGTCTGGCTGGCTTGCAATTAATCTGCAACTGTGTAACAGGTACGTGTTAATTCGGTTTTTAGACATATATTGATTTTCTTTTTTCTTGTCACACAGGATCTCATGATACACCTTTTTACCTGAAAGTGGACCTGGCCAACAAGGGGCAATCCATCTTCAGCTACGAGTGGTTGTCTGCATCTGGAACGGTGTCTGGCTGGCTTGCAATTGATCTTCAACTGTGTAACAGGTACGTGTTAATTCAGTTTTTATACATATATTGATTTTCTTTTTTTTTGTCACACATGATCCCATCACGCACCTTTTTACCTGAAAGTGGATCCGGCCAACAAGGGGCTATCCATGTCCAGCTGTGAGAGGTTGCCTGCATCTGGAATGGTGTCTGACTGGCTTTCTTTTCATCTGCATCTGAGTTACAGGTAAGTGAACATTCAGTTTCTATACTTATATTGACTTCCTTTTTTGTCTTTCTTATTTTCAGGATGTCATGACCCACCTGACGCATCTTTTTACCTGAAAGTGGATCTTGCAATTAATCTGCAACTGTGTAACAGGTAGGTGTTAATTCGGTTTTTATACATATATTGATTTTCTTTTTTCTTGTCACACAGGATCTCATGACGCACCTTTTTACCTGAAAGTGGACCTGGCCAACATGGGGCAATCCATCTTCAGCTGCGAGTGGTTGTCTGCATCTGGAATGGTGTCTGACTGGCTTTCTTTTCATCTGCATCTGAGTTACAGGTAAGTGAACATTCAGTTTCTATACTTATATTGACTTCCTTTTTTGTCTTTCTTATTTTCAGGATGTCATGACCCACCTGACGCATCTTTTTACCTGAAAGTGGATCTTGCAATTAATTTGCAACTGTGTAACAGGTACGTGTTAAATCGTTTTTTATACATGTATTGATTTTCTTTATTCTTGTCACACAGGATCTCATGACGCACCTTTTTACCTGAAAGTGGACCTGGCCAACAAGGGGCAATCCATCTTCAGCTACAAGTGGTTGTCTGCATCTGGAACGGTGTCTGGCTGGCTTGCAATTGATCTTCAACTGTGTAACAGGTACGTGTTAATTCAGTTTTTATACATATATTGATTTTCTTTTTTTTTGTCACACAGGATCCCATCACGCACCTTTTTACCTGAAAGTGGATCCGGCCAACAAGGGGCTATCCATGTCCAGCTGTGAGAGGTTGCCTGCATCTGGAATGGTGTCTGACTGGCTTTCTTTTCATCTGCATCTGAGTTACAGGTAAGTGAACATTCAGTTTCTATACTTATATTGACTTCCTTTTTTGTCTTTCTTATTTTCAGGATGTCATGACCCACCTGACGCATCTTTTTACCTGAAAGTGGATCTTGCAATTAATCTGCAACTGTGTAACAGGTAGGTGTTAATTCGGTTTTTATACATATATTGATTTTCTTTTTTCTTGTCACACAGGATCTCATGACGCACCTTTTTACCTGAAAGTGGACCTGGCCAACAAGGGGCAATCCATCTTCAGCTGCGAGTGGTTGTCTGCATCTGGAATGGTGTCTGACTGGCTTTCTTTTCATCTGCATCTGAGTTACAGGTAAGTGAACATTCAGTTTCTATACTTATATTGACTTCCTTTTTTGTCTTTCTTATTTTCAGGATGTCATGACCCACCTGATGCATCTTTTTACCTGAAAGTGGATCTTGCAATTAATTTGCAACTGTGTAACAGGTACGTGTTAAATCGTTTTTTATACATGTATTGATTTTCTTTTTTCTTTTCACAGAGGATCTCATGACGCACCTTTTTACCTGAAAGTGGACCTGGCCAACAAGGGGCAATCCATCTTCAGCTACGAGTGGTTGTCTGCATCTGAAACGGTGTCTGGCTGGCTTGCAATTGATCTGCAACTGTGTAACAGGTACATGTTAATTCAGTTTTTATACATATATTGATTTTCTTTTTTCTTCTCGCACAGGATCCCATCACGCACCTTCTTACCTGAAAGTGGATCCAGCCAACAAGGGGCAATCCATCTTCAGCTATGAGTGGTTGTCTGCATCTAGAACGGTGTCTGGCTTGCTTGCAATTAATCTGCAACTGTGTAACAGGTACGTGTTAATTCGTTTTTTATACATATATTGATTTTCTTTTTTTGTCACACAGGATCCCATCACGCACCTTTTTACCTGAAAGTGGATCTGGCCAACAAGGGGCAATCCATCTTCAGCTCTGAATGGTTGTCTGCATCTGGAACGGTGACTGGCTGGCTTGCAATTAATCTTCAACTGTGTAAAAGATACGTGTTAATTCGTTTTTTATACATATTGATTTCTTTTTTCTGGATCAGTGTCTGGCTGGCTTGCAGTTAATCTGTAACTGTGTTGACATTCTTTTTTTGTCTTTCTTATTTTCAGGATCTCATGACCCACCTGACGCATCTTTTTACCTGAAAGTGGATCTTGCAATTAATCTGCAACTGTGTAACAGGTACGTGTTAAATAGTTTTTTATAAATATAATGATTTTCTTTATTCTTGTCACACAGGATCTCATGACGCACCTTTTTACCTGAAAGTGGACCTGGCCAACAAGGGGCAATCCATCTTCAGCTGCGAGTGGTTGTCTGCATCTGGAAAGGTGTCTAGCTGGCTTGCAATTAATCTGCAACTGTGTAACAGGTACGTGTTAATTCGGTTTTTATACATATATTGATTTTCTTTTTTCTTGTCACAGAGGATCTCATGACGCACCTTTTTACCTGAAAGTGGACCTGGTCAACAAGGGGCAATCCATCTTCAGCTACGAGTGGTTGTCTGCATCTGGAACGGTGTCTCGCTGGCTTGCAATTGATCTTCAACTGTGTAACAGGTACGTGTTAATTCAGTTTTTATAAGTATATTGATTTTCTTTTTTTTGTCACACAGGATCCCATCACGCACCTTTTTACCTGAAAGTGGATCCGGCCAACAAGGGGCTATCCATGTCCAGCTGTGAGAGGTTGCCTGCATCTGGAATGGTGTCTGACTGGCTTTCTTTTCATCTGCATCTGAGTTACAGGTAAGTGAACGTTCAGTTTCTATACTTATATTGACTTTCTTTTTTGTCTTTCTTATTTTCAGGATGTCATGACCCACCTGACGCATCTTTTTACCTGAAAGTGGATCTTGCAATTTATCTGCAACTGTGTAAAAGATACGTGTTAATTCGTTTTTATACATATTGATTTCTTTTTTCTGGATCAGTGTCTGGCTGGCTTGCAGTTAATCTGTAACTGTGTTGACATTCTTTTTTTGTCTTTCTTATTTTCAGGATCTCATGACCCACCTGACGCATCTTTTTACCTGAAAATGGATCTTGCAATTAATCTGCAACTGTGTAACAGGTACGTGTTAAATAGTTTTTTATAAATATAATGATTTTCTTTATTCTTGTCACACAGGATCTCATGACGCACCTTTTTACCTGAAAGTGGACCTGGCCAACAAGGGGCAATCCCTCTTCAGCTGCGAGTGGTTGTCTGCATCTGGAAAGGTGTCTAGCTGGCTTGCAATTAATCTGCAACTGTGTAACAGGTACGTGTTAATTCGGTTTTTATACATATATTGATTTTCTTTTTTCTTGTCACAGAGGATCTCATGACGCACCTTTTTACCTGAAAGTGGACCTGGTCAACAAGGGGCAATCCATCTTCAGCTACGAGTGGTTGTCTGCATCTGGAACGGTGTCTCGCTGGCTTGCAATTGATCTTCAACTGTGTAACAGGTACGTGTTAATTCAGTTTTTATACATATATTGATTTTCTTTTTTTTGTCACACAGGATCCCATCACGCACCTTTTTACCTGAAAGTGGATCCGGCCAACAAGGGGCTATCCATGTCCAGCTGTGAGAGGTTGCCTGCATCTGGAATGGTGTCTGACTGGCTTTCTTTTCATCTGCATCTGAGTTACAGGTAAGTGAACGTTCAGTTTCTATACTTATATTGACTTTCTTTTTTGTCTTTCTTATTTTCAGGATGTCATGACCCACCTGACGCATCTTTTTACCTGAAAGTGGATCTTGCAATTTATCTGCAACTGTGTAAAAGATACGTGTTAATTCGTTTTTATACATATTGATTTCTTTTTTCTGGATCAGTGTCTGGCTGGCTTGCAGTTAATCTGTAACTGTGTTGACATTCTTTTTTTGTCTTTCTTATTTTCAGGATCTCATGACCCACCTGACGCATCTTTTTACCTGAAAGTGGATCTTGCAATTAATCTGCAACTGTGTAACAGGTACGTGTTAAATCGTTTTTTATACATATAATGATTTTCTTTATTCTTGTCACAGAGGATCTCATGTCGCACCTTTTTACCTGAAAGGGGACCTGGCCAACAAGGCCAATCCATCTTCAGCTGTGAGTGGTTGTCTGCATCTGGAACGGTGTCTGGCTGGCTTGCAATTAATCTGCAACTGTGTAACAGGTACGTGTTAATTCGGTTTTTATATATATATTGATTTTCTTTTTTCTTGTCACAGAGGATGTCATGACGCACCTTTTTACCTGAAAGTGGACCTGGCCAACAAGGGGCAATCCATCTTCAGCTACGAGTGGTTGTCTGCATCTGGAACGGTGTCTCGCTGGCTTGCAAATGATCTGCAACTGTGTAACAGGTACGTGTTAATTCAGTTTTTATACATATATTGATTTTCTTTTTTTTTGTCACACAGGATCCCATCACGCACCTTTTTACCTGAAAGTGGATCTGGCCAACAAGGGGCTATCCATGTCCAGCTGTGAAAGGTTGCCTGCATCTGGAATGGTGTCTGATTGGCTTTCTTTTCATCTGCATCTGAGTTACAGGTAAGTGAACATTCAGTTTCTATACTTATATTGACTTTCTTTTTTGTCTTTCTTATTTTCAGGATGTCATGACCCACCTGACGCATCTTTTTACCTGAAAGTGGATCTTGCAATTAATTTGCAACTGTGTAACAGGTACGTGTTAAATCGTTTTTTATAAATGTATGGATTTTCTTTATTCTTGTCACAAAGGATCTCATGACGCACCTTTTTACCTGAAAGTGGACCTGGCCAAAAGGGGCAATCCATCTTCAGCTACGAGTGGTTGTCTGCATCTGAAACGGTGTCTGGCTGGCTTGCAATTGATCTGCAACTGTGTAACAGGTACGTGTTAATTCAGTTTTTATACATATATTGATTTTCTTTTTTCTTCTCACACAGGATCCCATCATGCACCTTCTTACCTGAAAGTGGATCCAGCCAACAAGGGGCAATCCATCTTCAGCTATGAGTGGTTGTCTGCATCTAGAACGGTGTCTGGCTGGCTTGCAATTAATCTGCAACTGTGTAACAGGTACGTGTTAATTCGGTTTTTATACATATATTGATTTTCTTTTTTTGTCACACAGGATCCCATCACGCACCTTTTTACCTGAAAGTGGATCTGGCCAACAAGGGGCAATCCATCTTCAGCTCTGAATGGTTGTCTGCATCTGGAACGGTGTCTGGCTGGCTTGCAATTCATCTGCAACTGTGTAAAAGATACGTGTTAATTCGTTTTTTATACATATTGATTTCTTTTTTCTGGATCAGTGTCTGGCTGGCTTGCAATTAATCTGCAACTGTGTTGACTTTCTTTTTTGTCTTTCTTATTTTCAGGATGTCATGACCCACCTGACGCATCTTTTTACCTGAAAGTGGATCTTGCAATTAATCTGCAACTGTGTAACAGGTACGTGTTAAATAGTTTTTTATACATATAATGATTTTCTTTATTCTTGTCACACAGGATCTCATGACGCACCTTTTTACCTGAAAGTGGACCTGGCCAACAAGGGGCAATCCATCTTCAGCTGCGAGTGGTTGTCTGCATCTGGAAAGGTGTCTGGCTGGCTTGCAATTAATCTGCAACTGTGTAACAGGTACGTTTTAATTCGGTTTTTATACATATATTGATTTTCTTTTTTCTTGTCACAGAGGATCTCATGACGCACCTTTTTACCTGAAAGTGGACCTGGCCAACAAGGGGCAATCCATCTTCAGCTACGAGTGATTGTCTGCATCTGGAACGGTGTCTGGCTGGCTTGCAATTGATCTTCAACTGTGTAACAGGTACGTGTTAATTCAGTTTTTATACATATATTGATTGTCTTTTTTTTTGTCACACAGGATCCCATCACGCACCTTTTTACCTGAAAGTGGATCCGGCCAACAAGGGGCTATCCATGTCCAGCTGTGAGAGGTTGCCTGCATCTGGAATGGTGTCTGATTGGCTTTCTTTTCATCTGCATCTGAGTTACAGGTAAGTGAACATTCAGTTTCTATACTTATATTGACTTTCTTTTTTGTCTTTCTTATTTTCAGGATGTCATGACCCACCTGACGCATCTTTTTACCTGAAAGTGGATCTTGCAATTTATCTGCAACTGTGTAAAAGATACGTGTTAATTCGGTTTTTATACATATATTGATTTTCTTTTTTCTTGTCACACAGGATCTCATGACGCACCTTTTTACCTGAAAGTGGACCTGGCCAACAAGAGGCAATCCATCTTCAGCTATGAGTGGTTGTCTGCATGTTGAACGGTGTCTGGCTGGCTTGCAATTGATCTGCAACTGTATAACAGGTACGTGTTTATTCAGTTTTTATACATATATTGATTTTCTTTTTTTTTGTCACACGGGATCCCATCACGTAAAAAGGTGCGTGATGGGATCCTCTTCTTTTTTGTCTTTCTTATTTTCAGGATCTCATGACCCACCTGACGCATCTTTATACCTGAAAGTGGATCTTGCAATTGATCTGCAACTGTATAACAGGTACGTGTTAATTTGGTTTTTATACATATATTGATTTTCTTTTTTTTGTCACACAGGATCCCATCACGCACCTTTTTACCTGAAAGTGGATCTGGCAAACAAGGGTCAATCCATCTTCAGCTCTGAATGGTTGTCTGCATCTGGAACGGTGTCCGGTTGGCTTGCAATTAATCTGCAACTGTGTAAAAGATACGTGTTAATTCGTTTTTTATACATATTGATTTCTTTTTTTCTGGATCAGTGTCTGGCTGGCTTGCAATTAATCTGCAACTGTGTTGACATTCTTTTTTGTCTTTCTTATTTTCAGGATCTCATGACCCACCTGACGCAACTTTATACCTGAAAGTGGATCTTGCAATTAATCTGCAACTGTGTAACAGGTACGTGTTAATTCGGTTTTTATACATATATTGATTTTCTTTTTTCTTGTCACACAGGATCTCATGACACACCTTTTTACCTGAAAGTGGACCTGGCCAACAAGGGGCAATCCATCTTCAGCTACGAGTGGTTGTCTGCGTCTGGAACGGTGTCTGGCTGGATTGCAATTGATCTGCAACTGTGTAACAGGTACGTGTTTATTCCGTTTTTATACATATATTGATTTTCTTTTTTTTTGTCACACAGGATCCCATCACGCACCTTTTTTCCTGAAAGTGGATCCGGCCAACAAGGGGCTATCCATGTCCAGCTGTGAGAGGTTGCTTGCTTCTGGAATGGTGTCTGACTGGCTTTCTTTTCATCTGCATCTGAGTTACAGGTAAGTGAACATTCAGTTTCTATACTTATATTGACTTTCTTTTTTGTCTTTCTTATTTTCAGGATGTCATGACCCACCTGACGCATCTTTTTACCTGAAAGGGGATCTTGCAATTAATCTGCAACTGTGTAACAGGTACGTGTTAATTCGTTTTTTATACATATATTGATTTTCTTTTTTCTTGTCACAGAGGATCTCATGACGCACCTTTTTACCTGAAAGTGGACCTGGCCAACAAGGGGAAATCCATCTTCAGCTACGAGTCGTTGTCTGCTTCTGGAACGGTGTCTGGCTGGCTTGCAATTGATCTTCAACTGTGTAACAGGTACGTGTTAATTCGTTTTTTTATACATATTGATTTCTTTTATTCTGGATCAGTGTCTGGCTGGCTTGCAATTAATCTGCAACTGTGTTGACATTCTTTTTTGTCTTTCTTATTTTCAGGATCTCATGACCCACCTGACGCATCTTTATACCTGAAAGTGGATCTTGCAATTAATCTGCAACTGTGTAACAGGTACGTGTTAATTCGGTTTTTATACATATATTGATTTTCTTTTTTCTTGTCACAGAGGATCTCATGACACACCTTTTTACCTGAAAGTGGACCTGGCCAACAAGGGGCAATCCATCTTCAGCTACGAGTGGTTGTCTGCGTCTGGAACGGTGTCCGGCTGGCTTGCAATTAATCTGCAACTGTGTAAAAGATACGTGTTAATTCGTTTTTTTATACATATTGATTTCTTTTATTCTGGATCAGTGTCTGGCTGGCTTGCAATTAATCTGCAACTGTGTTGACATTCTTTTTTGTCTTTCTTATTTTCAGGATCTCATGACCCACCTGACGCATCTTTATACCTGAAAGTGGATCTTGCAATTAATCTGCAACTGTGTAACAGGTACGTGTTAATTCGGTTTTTATACATATATTGATTTTCTTTTTTCTTGTCACAGAGGATCTCATGACACACCTTTTTACCTGAAAGTGGACCTGGCCAACAAGGGGCAATCCATCTTCAGCTACGAGTGGTTGTCTGCGTCTGGAACGGTGTCTGGCTGGATTGCAATTGATCTGCAACTGTGTAACAGGTACGTGTTAATTCAGTTTTTATACATACATTGATTTTCTTTTTTTTGTCACACAGGATCCCATCACGCACCTTTTTACCTGAAAGTTGATCCGGCCAACAAGGGGCTATCCATGTCCAGCTGTGAGAGGTTGCCTGCATCTGGAATGGTGTTTGACTGGCTTTCTTTTCATATGCATCTGAGTTACAGGTAAGTGAACATTCAGTTTCTATACTTTTATTGACTTTCTTTTTTGTCTTTCTTATTTTCAGGATGTCATGACCCACCTGACGCATCTTTTTACCTGAAAGTGGATCTTGCAATTAATCTGCAACTGTGTAACAGGTACGTGTTAATTCGGTTTTTATACATATATTGATTTTCTTTTTTCTTGTCACACAGGATCTCATGACGCACCTTTTTACCTGAAAGTGGACCTGGCCAACAAGGGGCAATCCATCTTCAGCTATGAGTGGTTGTCTGCATCTAGAACGGTGTCTGGCTGGCTGGCAATTAATCTGCAACTGTGTAATAGGTACTTGTTATTTCGGTTTTTAAACATATATTGATTTTCTTTTTTTTGTCACACAGGATCCCATCACGCACCTTTTTACCTGAAAGTGGATCTGGCCAAAAAGGGGCAATCCATCTTCAGCTCTGAATGGTTGTCTGCATCTGGAACGGTGTCTGGCTGGCTTGCAATTAATCTGCAACTGTGTAACAGGTACGTGTTAATTCGGTTTTCATACATATATTGATTTTCTTTTTTTTGTCACACAGGATCCCATCATGCACCTTTTTTACCTGAAAGTGGATCTGGCCAACAAGGGGCAATCCATCTTCAGCTCTGAATGGTTGTCTGCATCTGGAACATCGTCTGGCTGGCTTGCAATTAATCTGCAACTGTGTAAAAGATACGTGTTAATTCGTTTTTATACATATTGATTTCTTTTTTCTGGATCAGTGTCTGGCTGGCTTGCAATTAATATGCAACTGTGTTGACATTCTTTTTTGTCTTTCTTATTTTCAGGATCTCATGACCCACCTGACGCATCTTTTTACCTGAAAGTGGATCTTGCAATTAATCTGCAACTGTGTAACAGGTACGTGTTAATTCGGTTTTTATACATATATTGATTTTCTTTTTTCTTGTCACACAGGATCCCATCACGCACCTTTTTACCTGAAAGTGGATCCAGCCAACAAGGGGCAATCCATCTTCAGCTATGAGTGGTTGGCTGCATCTGGAACGTTGTCTGGCTGGCTTGCAATTAATCTGCAACTGTGTAACAGGTACGTGTTAATTCGGTTTTTATACATATATTGATTTTCTTTTTTCTTGTCACACAGGATCCCATCACGCACCTTTTTACCTGAAAGTGGATCCAGCCAACAAGGGGCAATCCATCTTCAGCTATGAGTGGTTGGCTGCATCTAGAACGGTGTCTGGCTGGCTGGCATTTAATCTGCAACTGTGTAATAGGTACGTGTTAATTCGGTTTTTAAACATATATTGAATTTCTTTTTTTTGTCACACAGGATCCCATCACGCACCTTTTTACCTGAAAGTGGATCTGGCCAAAAAGGGGCAATCCATCTTCAGCTCTGAATGGTTGTCTGCATCTGGAACGGTGTCTGGCTGGCTTGCAATTAATCTGCAACTGTGTAACAGGTACGTGTTAATTCGGTTTTCATACATATATTGATTTTCTTTTTTTTGTCACACAGGATCCCATCATGCACCTTTTTTACCTGAAAGTGGATCTGGCCAACAAGGGGCAATCCATCTTCAGCTCTGAATGGTTGTCTGCATCTGGAACGGTGTCTGGCTGGCTTGCAATTAATCTGCAACTGTCTAAAAGATACGTGTTAATTCGTTTTTTATACATATTGATTTCTTTTTTCTAGATCAGTGTCTGGCTGGCTTGCAATTAATCTGCAACTGTTTTGACTTTATTTTTTGTCTTTCTTATTTTCAGGATCTCAGGACCCACCTGACTGACCTTTTTACCTGAAAGTGGATCTTGCAATTAATCTGCAACTGTGTAAAAGGTACGTGTTAATTCGGTTTTTATACATATATTGATTTTCTTTTTTTTTTTCACACAGGATCTCATGACGCACCTTTTTACCTGAAAGTTGATCTGGCCAACAAGGGGCAATCCATTTTCAGCTGCGAGTGGTTTTCTGCATCTGGAATGGTGTCTGGCTGGCTTGCAATTAATCTGCAACTGTGTAACAGGTACGTGTTAATTCGGTTTTTATACATATATTAATTTTCTTTTTTTTGTCACACAGGATCCCATCATCAACCTTTTTACCTGAAAGTGGATCTGGTCAACAAGGGGCAATCCATCTTCAGCTCTGAACGGTTTTCTGCATCTGGAGTGGTGTCTGACTGGCTTTCTTTTCATCTGCATCTGAGTTACAGGTAAGTGAACATTCAGTTTCTATACTTATATTGACTTTCTTTTTTGTCTTTCTTATTTTCAGGATCTCATGACCCACCTGACGCATCTTTTTACCTGAAAGTGGATCTTGCAATTAATCTGCAACTGTGTAAAAGGTACGTGTTAATTCAGTTTTTATACATATATTGAATTTCTTTTTTTTTGTCACACAGGATCCCATCACGCACCTTTTTACCTGAAAGTGGACCTGGCCAACAAGGGGCAATCCATCTTTAGCTACGAGTGGTTGTCTGCATCTGGAACGGTGTCTGGCTGGCTTGCAATTAATCTGCAACTGTGTAAAAGATACTTGTTAATTTGTTTTTTATACATATTGATTTCTTTTTTCTGGATCAGTGTCTGGCTGGCTTGCAATTAATCTGCAACTGTGTAAAAGATACGTGTTAATTCGTTTTTTATACATATTGATTTCTTTTTTTCTGGATCAGTGTCTGGCTGGCTTGCAATTAATCTGCAACTGTGTTGACATTCTTTTTTGTCTTTCTTATTTTCAGGATCTCATGACGCACCTTTTTACCTGAAAGTGGACCTGGCCAACAAGGGGCAATCCATCTTCAGCTATGAGTGGTTGTCTGCATCTAGAACGGTGTCTGGCTGGCTTGCAATTAATCTGCAATTGTGCTGACTTTCTTTTTTGTCTTTATTATTTTCAGGATCTCATGACCCACCTGATGCACCTTTTTACCTGAAAGTGGATCTAGCCAACAAGGGGCAATCCATCTTCAGCTCTGAATGGTTGTCTGCATCTGGAACGGTGTCTGGCTGGCTTGCAAGTAATCTGCAACTGTGTAAAAGATACGTGTTAATTCGTTTTTTATACATATTGATTTCTTTTTTCTGGATCAGTGTCTGGCTGGCTTGCAATTAATCTGCAACTGTGCTGACATTCTTTTTTGTCTTTCTTATTTTCAGGATCTCATGACCCACCTGACGCATCTTTTTACCTGAAAGTGGATCTTGCAATTAATCTGCAACTGTGTAACAGGTACGTGTTAAATCGTTTTTTATTCATATAACGATTTTCTTTATTCTTGTCACACAGGATCTCATGACGCACCTTTTTACCTGAAAGTGGACCTGGCCAACAAGGGGCAATCCAACTTCTGTTGCAAGTGGTTGTCTGCATCTGGAACGGTGTCTGGCTGGCTTGCAATTAATCTGCAACTGTGTAACAGGTACGTGTTAATTCGGTTTATATACATAAATTGATTTTCTTTTTTCTTGTCACACAGGATCTCATGACGCACCTTTATACCTGAAAGTGGACCTGGCCAACAAGGGGCAATCCATCTTCAGCTACGAGTGGTTGTCTGCATCTGGAACGGTGTCTGGCTGGCTTGAAATTAATCTGCAACTGTGTAACAGGTACGTGTTAATTCAGTTTTTATACATATATTGATTTTCTTTTTTTTTGTCACACAGGATCCCATCACACACCTTTTTACCTGAAAGTGGATCTGGCCAACAAGGGGCTATCCATGTCCAGCTGTGAGAGGTTGCCTGCATCTGGAGTGGTGTCTGACTGGCTTTCTTTTCATCTGCAACTGAGTTACAGGTAAGTGAACATTCAGTTTCTATACTTATATTGACTTTCTTTTTTGTCTTTCTTATTTTCAGGATGTCATGACGCACCTGACGCATCTTTTTACCTGAAAGTGGATCTTGCAATTAATCTGCAACTGTGTAACAGGTATGTGTTTATTCAGTTTTTATACATATATTGATTTTCTTTTTTCTTGTCACACAGGATCTCATGACGCACCTTTTACCTGAAAGTGGACCTGGCCAACAAGGGGCAATCCATCTTCAGCTGCGAGTGGTTGTCTGCATCTGGAACGGTGTCTGGCTGGCTTGCAATTAATCTGCAACTGTGTAACAGGTACGTGTTCGGTTTTTATACATATATTGATTTTCTTTTTTTGTCACACAGGATCCCATCACACACCTTTTTACCTGAAAGTGGACCTGGCCAACAAGGGGCAATCCATCTTCAGCTGCAAGTGGTTGTCTGCATCTGGAACGGTGTCTGGCTGGCTTGCAATTAATCTGCAACTGTGTAACAGGTACGTTTTAATTTGGTTTTTATACATATATTGATTTTCTTTTTTTGTCACACAGGATCCCATCACACACCTTTTTACCTGAAAGTGGACCTGGCCAACAAGGGGCAATCCATCTTCAGCTATGAGTGGTTGTCTGCATCTAGAACGGTGTCTGGCTGGCTTGCAATTAATCTGCAACTGTGTAACAGGTACGTGTTAATTCGGTTTTTATACATATATTGATTTTCTTTTTTCTTGTCACACAGTATCTCATGACGCACCTTTTTACCTGAAAGTGGACCTGGACAACAAGGGGCAATCCATCTTCAGCTGTGTTTGGTTGTCTGCATCTGGAACGGTGTCTGGCTGGCTTGCAATTAATCTGCAACTGTCTAAAATATACGTGTTAATTCGTTTTTTATACATATTGATTTCTTTTTTCTGGATCAGTGTCTGGCTGGCTTGAAATTAACCTTCAACTCTGTTGACTTTATTTTTTGTCTTTCTTATTTTCAGGATCTCATGACGCACCTTTTTACCTGAAAGTGGACCTGGCCAACAAGGGGCAATCCATCTTCAGCTATGAGTGGTTGTCTGCATCTAGAACGGTGTCTGGCTGGCTTGCAATTAATCTGCAATTGTGCTGACTTTCTTTTTTGTCTTTATTATTTTCAGGATCTCATGACCCACCTGACGCACCTTTTTACCTGAAAGTGGATCTAGCCAACAAGGGGCAATCCATCTTCAGCTCTGAATGGTTGTCTGCATCTGGAACGGTGTCTGGCTTGCTTGCAAGTAATCTGCAACTGTGTAAAAGATACGTGTTAGTTCGTTTTTTATACATATTGATTTCTTTTTTCTGGATCAGTGTCTGGCTGGCTTGCAATTAATCTGCAACTGTGCTGACATTCTTTTTTGTCTTTCTTATTTTCAGGATCTCATGACCTACCTGACGCATCTTTTTACCTGAAAGTGGATCTTGCAATTAATCTGCAACTGTGTAACAGGTACGTGTTTATTCGGTTTTTATCCATATATTGATTTTCTTTTTTCTTGTCACACAGGATCTCATGACGCACCTTTTTACCTGAAAGTGGACCTGGCCAACAAGGGGCAATCCATCTTCAGCTATGAGTGGTTGTCTGCATCTAGAACGGTGTCTGGCTGGCTTGCAATTAATCTGCAACTGTGTAACAGGTACGTGTTAATTCGGTTTTTATACATATATTGATTTTCTTTTTTCTTGTCACACAGGATCTCATGACGCACCTTTTTACCTGAAAGTGGACCTGGACAACAAGGGGCAATCCATCTTCAGCTGTGTTTGGTTGTCTGCATCTGGAACGGTGTCTGGCTGGCTTGCAATTAATCTGCAACTGTCTAAAATATACGTGTTAATTCGTTTTTTATACATATTGATTTCTTTTTTCTGGATCAGTGTCTGGCTGGCTTGCAATTAACCTTCAACTGTGTTGATTTTATTTTTTTCTTTCTTATTTTCAGGATCTCAGGACCCACCTGACTGACCTTTTTACCTGAAAGTGGATCTTGCAATTAATCTGCAACTGTGTAAAAGGTACGTGTTAATTCATTTTTTATACATATTGATTTTCTTTTTTCTTGTCACACAGGATCTCATGACGCACCTTTTTACCTGAAAGTGGATCTGGCCAACAAGGGGCAATCCATCTTCAGCTCTGAATGGTTGTCTGCATCTGGAACGGTGTCTGGCTGGCTTGCAATTTATCTGCAACTGTGTAAAAGACATGTGTTAATTCGTTTTTATACATTTTGATTTCTTTTTTCTGGATCAGTGTCTGGCTGGCTTGCAATTAATCTGCAACTGTGTTGACATTCTTTTTTTGTCTTTCTTATTTTCAGGATCTCATGACCCACTTGACGCATCTTTTTACCTGAAAGTGGATCTTGCAATTAATCTGCAACTGTGTAACAGGTACGTGTTAATTCGGTTTTTATACATATAATGATTTTCTTTTTTTTTGTCACACAGGTTCACATCATGCACCTTTTTACCTGAAAGTGGATCCAGCCAACAAGGGGATATCCATGTCCAGCTGTGAGAGGTTGCCTGCATCTGGAATGGTGTCTGACTGGCTTTCTTTTCATCTGCATCTGAGTTACAGTTAAGTGAACATTCAGTTTCTATACTTATATTGACTTTCTTTTTTGTCTTTCTTATTTTCAGGATGTCATGACCCACCTGATGCATCTTTTTACCTGAAAGTGGATCTTTCAATTAATCTGCAACTGTGTAACAGGTACGTGTTAAATCGTTTTTTATACATATATTGATTTTCTTTTTTCTTTTCACAGAGGATCTCATGACGCACCTTTTTACCTGAAAGTGGACCTGGCCAACAAGGGGCAATCCATCTTCACCTACGAGTGGTTGTCTGCATCTGGAACGGTGCCTGGCTGGCTTGCAATTGATCTGCAACTGTGTAACAGGTACGTGTTAATTCAGTTTTTATACATATATTGATTTTCTTTTTTTTGTCACACAGGATCCCATGACGCACCTTTTTACCTGAAAGTGGATCCGGCCAACAAGGTGCAATCCATCTTCAGCTATGAGTGGTTGTCTGCATCTAAAACGGTGTCTGGCTGGCTTGCAATGAATCTGCAACTGTGTAACAGGTACGTGTTAATTCGGTTTTTATACATATATTGATTTTCTTTTTTTTGTCACACAGGATCCCATCACGCACCTTTTTACCTGAAAGTGGATCTGGCCAACAAGGGGCAATCCATCTTCTGCTCTGAATGGTTGTCTGCATCTGGAACGGTGTCTGGCTGGCTTGCAATTAATCTGCAACTGTGTAAAAGATACATGTTAATTCGTTTTTTATACATATTGATTTCTTTTTTCTAGATCAGTGTCTGGCTGGCTTGCAATTAATCTGCAACTGTGCTGACATTCTTTTTTTGTCTTTCTTATTTTCAGGATCTCATGACCCACCTGACGCATCTTTTTACCTGAAAGTGGATCTTGCAATTAATCTGCAACTGTGTAACAGGTACGTGTTAAATCGTTTTTTATTCATATAATGATTTTCTTTATTCTTGTTACACAGGATCTCATGACGCACATTTTTACCTGAAAGTGGACCTGGACAACAAGGGGCAATCCGTCTTCAGCTGTGTTTGGTTGTCTGCATCTGGAACGGTGTCTGGCTGGCTTGCAATTAATCTGCAACTGTCTAAAATATACGTGTTAATTCGTTTTTTATACATATTGATTTTCTTTTTTTTTGTCACACAGGATCTCATGACGCACCTTTTTACCTGAAAGTGGACCTGGATAACAAGGGGCAATCCATCTTCAGCTGTGTTTGGTTGTCTGCATCTGGAACGGTGTCTGGCTGGCTTGCAATTAATCTGCAACTGTCTAAAATATACGTGTTAATTTGTTTTTTATACATATTGATTTCTTTTTTCTGGATCAGTGTCTGGCTGGCTTGCAATTAACCTGCAACTGTGTTGACTTTATTTTTTGTCTTTCTTATTTTCAGGATCTCAGGACCCACCTGACTGACCTTTTTACCTGAAACTGGATCTTGCAATTAATCTGCAACTGTGTAAAAGGTACGTGTTAATTCGGTTTTTATACATATATTGATTTTCTTTTTTTTTTTCACACAGGATATCATGACGCACCTTTTTACCTGAAAGTGGACCTGGCCAACAAGGGGCAATCCATCTTCAGCTATGAGTGGTTGTCTGCATCTAGAACGGTGTCTGGCTGGCTTGCAATTAATCTGCAACTGTGTAACAGGTACGTGTTAATTCGGTTTTTGTACATATAATGATTTTCTTTTTTCTTGTCACACAGGATCTCATGACGCACCTTTATACCTGAAAGTAGATCTGGCCAACATGGGGCAATCCATCTTCAGCTGCGAGTGGTTGTCTGCATCTGGAACGGTGTCTGGCTGGCTTGCAATTAATCTGCAACTGTGTAACAGGTCCGTGTTAATTCGGTTTTTATACATATATTGGTTTACTTTTTTTTGTCACACAGGATCCCATCACACACCTTTTTACCTGAAAGTGGATCCGGCAAACAAGGGGCTATCCATGTCCAGCTGTGAGAGGTTGCCTGCATCTGGAATGGTGTCTGACTGGCTTTCTTTTCATCTGCAACTGAGTTACAGGTAAGTGAACATTCAGTTTCTATACCTATATTGAATTTCTTCTTTGTCTTTCTTTATTTTCAGGATGTCATGACCCACCTGACGCACCTTTTTACCAGAAAGTGGATCTGGCCAACAAGGGGCAATCCATCTTCAGCGGTGAGTGGTTGTCTGCATCTGGAACGGTGTCTGGCTGGATTGCAATTAATCTGCAACTGTGTAACAGGTACGTGTTAAATCGTTTTTTATTCATACAATGATTTTCTTTATTCTTGTTACACAGGATCTCATGATGCACCTTTTTACCTGAAAGTGGACCTGGCCAACAAGGGGCAATCCATCTTCAGCTGCAAGTGGTTGTCTGCATCTGGAACGGTGTCTGGCTGGCTTGCAATTAACCTGCAACCGTGTAACAGGTACGTGTTAATTCGGTTTATATACATAAATTGATTTTCTTTTTTCTTGTCACACAGGATCTCATGACGCACCTTTATACCTGAAAGTGTACCTGGCCAACAAGGGGCAATCCATCTTCAGCTACGAGTGGTTGTCTGCATCTGGAACGGTGTCTGGCTGGCTTGAAATTAATCTGCAACTGTGTAACAGGTAGGTGTTAATTCAGTTTTTATACATATATTGATTTTCTTTTTTTTTGTCACACAGGATCCCATCACGCACCTTTTTTACCTGAAAGTGGATCCGGCCAACAAGGGGCTATACATGTCCAGCTGTGAGAGGTTGCCTGCATCTGAAATGGTGTCTGACTGGCTTTCATTTCATCTGCAACTGAGTTACAGATAAGTGAACATTCAGTTTCTATACTTATATTGACTTTCTTTTTTGTCTTTCTTAATTTCAATCTTTTTACCTGAAAGTGGATCTTGCAAATAATCTGCAACTGTGTAACAGGTACGTGTTAATTCGGTTTTTATACATATATTGATTTTCTTTTTTTTTGTCACACAGGATCTCATGACGCACCTTTTTACCTGAAAGTGGACCTGGACAACAAGGGGCAATCCGTCTTCAGCTGTGTTTGGTTGTCTGCATCTGGAACGGTGTCTGGCTGGCTTGCAATTAATCTGCAACTGTGTAAAAGATACGTGTTAATTTGTTTTTTATACATATTGATTTCTTTTTTCTGGATCAGTGTCTGGATGGCTTGCAATTATTCTGCAACTGTGCTGACTTTCTTTTTTGTCTTTCTTATTTTCAGGATCTCATGACCCACCTGACGCACCTTTTTACCTGAAAGTAGATATGGCCAACAAGGGGCAATCCATCTTCAGCTGCGAGTGGTTTTCTGCATCTGGAATGGTGTCTGGCTGGCTTGCAATTAATCTGCAACTGTGTAACAGGTACGTGTTAATTCGGTTTTTATACATATATTGATTTTCTTTTTTTTGTCACACAGGATCCCATCACGCACCTTTTTACCTGAAAGTGGATCTGGCCAACAAGGGGCAATCCATCTTCAGCTCTGAATGGTTGTCTGCATCTGGAACGGTGTCTGGCTGGCTTGCAATTAGTCTGCAACTGTGTAAAAGATACGTCTTAATTCGTTTTTTATACATATTGATTTCTTTTTTCTGGATCAGTGTCTGGCTGGCTTGCAATTAATCTGCAACTGTGTAACAGGTACGTGTTAATTCGGTTTTTATACATATATTGATTTTCTTTTTTCTTGTCACAGAGGATCTCATGACGCACCTTTTTACCTGAAAGTGGACCTGGCCAACAAGGGGCAATCTATCTTCAGCTACGAGTGGTTGTCTGCATCTAGAACGGTGTCTGGCTGGCTTGCAATTGATCTGCAACTGTGTAACAGGTACGTGTTAATTCAGTTTATATACATATATTGAGTTTTTTTTTTTGTCACACAGGATCCCATCACGCACCTTTTTACCTGAAAGTGGATCCGGCCAACAAGGGGCTATCCATGTCCAGCTGTGAGAGGTTGCCTGCATCTGGAATAGTGTCTGACTGGCTTTCTTTTCATCTGCATCTGAGTTACAGGTAAGTGAACATTCAGTTTCTTTACTTATATTGACTTTCTTTTGTGTCTTTCTTATTTTCAGGATCTCATGACCCACCTGACTGACCTTTTTACCTGAAAGTGGATCTTGCAATTATTCTGCAACTATATAAAAGGTACGTGTTAATTCGGTTTTTATACATATATTGATTTTCTTTTTTCTTGTCACACAGGATCTCATGACGCACCTTTTTACCTGAAAGTGGACCTGGCCAACAAGGGGCAATCCATCTTCAGCTACGAGTGGTTGTCTGAATCCGAAACGGTGTCTGGCTGGTTTGCAATTAATCTGCAACTGTGTAACAGGTACGTGTTAATTCAGTTTTTATACATATATTGATTTTCTTTTTTCTTGTCACACAGGATCCCATCACGCACCTTTTTACCTGAAAGTGGATCCAGCCAACAAGGGGCAATCCATCTTCAGCTATGAGTGGTTGTCTGCATCTAGAACGGTGTCTGGCTGGCTTGCAATTAATCTGCAACTGTGTTGAAATTCTTTTTTTGTCTTTCTTATTTTCAGGATCTCATGACCCACCTGACGCATCTTTTTACCTGAAAGTGGATCTTGCAATTAATCTGCAACTGTGTAACAGGTACGTGTTAAATCGTTTTTTATACATATAATGATTTTCTTTTTTCTTGTCACAGAGGATCTCATGACACACCTTTTTACCTGAAAGTGGACCTGTCCAACAGGGGGCAATCCATCTTCAGCTACGAGTGGTTGTCTGCATCTGGAACGGTGTCTGGCTGGCTTGCAATTAATCTGCAACTGTGTAACAGGTACGTGTTAATTCGTTTTTTATACATATATTAATTTTCTTTTTTCTTGTCACACAGGATCTCATGACACACCTTTTTACCTGAAAGTGGATCTGGCCAACAAGGGGCAATCCATCTTCAGCTGCGAGTGGTTGTCTACATCTGGAACGGTGTCTGGCTGGCTTGCAATTAATCTGCAACTGTGTTAGAGGTACGTGTTAATTCGGTTTTTATACATATATTGATTTTCTTTTTTTGTCACACAGGATCCCATCACAAACCTTTTTACCTGAAAGTGGATCCGGCCAACAAGGGGCTATCCATGTCCAGCTGTGAGAGGTTGCCTGCTTCTGGAATGGTGTCTGACTGGCTTTCTTTTCATCTGCAACTGAGTTACAGGTAAGTGAACATTCAGTTTCTATACCTATATTGAATTTCTTTTTTGTCTTTCTTAATTTTCAGGATCTCATGACCCACCTGACGCACCTTTTTACCTGAAAGTGGATCTGGCCAACAAGGGGCAATACATCTTCAGCTCTGAATGGTTGTCTGCATCTGGAATGGTGTCTGGCTGGCTTGCAATTAATCTTCAACTGTGTAAAAGATATGTGTTAATTCGTTTTTTTTTATACATATTGATTTCTTTTTTCTGGATCAGTGTCTGGCTGGCTTGCAGTTAATCTGCAACTGTGTTGACATTCTTTTTTGTCTTTCTTATTTTCAGGATCTCATGACCCACCTGACGCATCTTTTTACCTGAAAGTGGATATTGCAATTAATCTGCAACTGTGTAACAGGTATGTGTTAAATCGTTTTTTATACATATATTGATTTTCTTTATTCTTGTCACACAGGATCTCATGACGCACCTTTTTACCAGAAAGTGGACCTGGCCAACAAGGGGCAATCCATCTTCAGCTGCGAGTGGTTGTCTGCATCTGGAACGGTGTCTGGCTGGCTTGAAATTAATCTGCAACTGTGTAACAGGTAAGTGTTAATTCAGTTTTTATACATATATTGATTTTCTTTTTTTTTGTCACACAGGATCCCATCACGCACCTTTTTACCTGAAAGTGGATCCGGCCAACAAGGGGCTATCCATGTCCAGCTGTGAGAGGTTGCCTGCATCTGGAATGGTGTCTGACTGGCTTTCATTTCATCTGCAACTGAGTTACAGGTAAGTGAACATTTAGTTTCTATACTTATATTGACTTTCTTTTTTGTCTTTCTTATTTTCAGGATGTCATGACGCCCCTGACGCATCTTTTTACCTGAAAGTGGATCTTGCAATTAATCTGCAACTGTGTAACAGGTACGTGTTTATTCGGTTTTTATACATATATTGATTTTCTTTTTTCTTGTCACACAGGATCTCATGACGCACCTTTTTACCTGAAAGTGGACCTGGCCAACAAGGGGCAATCCATCTTCAGCTATGAGTGGTTGTCTGCATCTAGAACGGTGTCTGGCTGGCTTGCAATTAATCTGCAACTATGTAACAGGTACGTGTTTATTCGGTTTTTATACATATATTGATTTTCTTTTTTTGTCACACAGGATCCCATCACGCACCTTTTTACCTGAAAGTGGATCTGGCCAACAAGGGGCAATCCATCTTCAGCTGTCAGTGGTTGTCTGCATCTGGAACGGTGTCTGGCTGGCTTGCAATTAATCTGCAACTGTCTGAAATATACGTGATAATTTGTTTTTTATACATATTGATTTCTTTTTTCTGGATCAGTGTCTGGCTGGCTTGCAATTAACCTGCAACTGTGTTGACTTTTTTTTTGTCTTTCTTATTTTCAGGATCTCAGGACCCACCTGAATGACCTTTTTACCTGAAAGTGGATCTTGCAATTAATCTGCAACTGTGTAAAAGGTACGTGTTAATTCGGTTTTTATACATATATTGATTTTCTTTTTTCTTGTCACAGAGGATCTCATGACGCACCTTTTTACCTGAAAGTGGACCTGGCCAACAAGGGGCAATCCATCTTCAGCTGCGAGTGGTTGTCTGCATCTGGAACGGTGTCTGGCTGGCTTGCAATGAATCTGCAACTGTGTAACAGGTACGTGTTAATTCGGTTTTTATACATATATTGATTTTCTTTTTTTTGTCACACAGGATCCCATCACACCTTTTTACCTGAAAGTGTATCTGGCCAACAAGGGGCTATCCATGTCCAGCTGTGAGAGGTTGCCTGCATCTGGAATGGTGTCTGACTGGCTTTCTTTTCATCTGCAACTGAGTTACAGGTAAGTGAACATTCAGTTTCTATACCTATATTGAATTTCTTTTTTGTCTTTCTTTATTTTCAGGATGTCATGACCCATCTGACGCACCTTTTTACCAGAAAGTGGATCTGGCCAACAAGGGGCAATCCATCTTCAGCTCTGAATGGTTGTCTGCATCTGGAACGGTGTCTGGCTGGCTTGCAATTAATCTGCAACTGTGTAAAAGATACGTGTTAATTCGTTTTTTATACATATTGATTTCTTTTTTCAGGGTCAGTGTCTGGCTGGCTTGCAATTAATCTGCAACTGTGTTGACTTTTTTTTGTCTTTCTTATTTTCAGGATCTCAGGACCCAAATGACTGACCTTTTTACCTGAAAGTGGATCTTGCAATTAATCTGCAACTGTGTAGAAGGTACGTGTTAATTCGTTTTTTATACATATATTGATTTTCTTTATTCTTGTCACACAGGATCTCATGACGCACCTTTTACCTGAAAGTGGACCTGGCCAACAAGGGGCAATCCATGTCCAGCTGTGAGAGGTTGCCTGCATCTGGAATGATGTCTGACTGGCTTTCTTTTCATCTGCAACTGAGTTACAGGTAAGTGAACATTAAGTTTCTATACCTATATTGAATTTCTTTTTTGTCTTTCTTCATTTTCAGGATGTCATGACTCATCTGACGCACCTTTTTACCAGAAAGTGGATCTGGCCAACAAGAGGCAATCCATCTTCAGCGGTGAGTGGTTGTCTGCATCTGGAACGGTGTCTGGCTGGATTGGAATTAATCTGCAACTGTGTAAAAGATACGTGTTAATTTGTTTTTTATACATATTGATTTCTTTTTTCTGGATCAGTGTCTGGCTGGCTTGCAATTAATCTGCAACTGTGTTGACTTTCTTTTTTGTCTTTCTTATTTTCAGGATCTCATGACCCACCTGACGCACCTTTTTACCTGAAAGTGGATCTGGCCAACAAGGGGCAATCCATCTTCAGCTGTGAGTGGTTGTCTGCATCTGGAACGGTGTCTGGCTGGCTTGCAATTAATTTGCAACTGTGTAACAGGTACGTGTTCATTCGGTTTTTATACGTATATTTAATTCCTTTTTTTTTGTCACACAGGATTCCATCACGCACCTTTTTACCTGAAAGTGGATCCGGCCAACAAGGGGCTATCCATGTCCAGCTGTGAGACGTTGCCTGCATCTGGAATGGTGTCTGACTGGCTTTCTTTTAATCTGCAACTGAGTTACGGGTAAGTGAACATTCAGTTTCTATACTTATATTGACTTTCTTTTTTGTCTTTCTTATTTTCAGGATGTCATGACCCACCTGACGCATCTTTTTACCTGAAAGTGGATCTTGCAATTAATCTGCAACTGTGTAACAGGTACGTGTTAATTCGGTTTTTATACATATATTGATTTTCTTTTTTCTTGTCACACAGGATCTCATGACGCACCTTTTTACCTGAAAGTGGACCTGGCCAACAAGGGGCAATCCATCTTCAGCTCTGAATGGTTGTCTGCATCTGGAACGGTGTCTGGCTGGCTTGCAATTAATCTGCAACTGTGTAAAAGATACGTGTTAATTCGTTTTTTATACATATTGATTTCTTTTTTTCTGGATCACTGTCTGGCTGGCTTGCAACTAATCTGCAACTGTGTTGACATTCTTTTTTGTCTTTCTTATATTCAGGATCTCATGACCCACCTGACGCATCTTTTTACCTGAAAGTGGATCTTGCAATTAATCTGCAACTGTGTAACAGGTACGTGTTAAATCTTTTTTTATACATATAATGATTTTCTTTATTCTTGTCACACAGGATCTCATGACACACCTTTTTACTTGAATGGGGACCTGGCCAACAAGGGGCAATCCATCTTCAGCTGCGAGTGGTTGTCTGCATGTGGAACGGTGTCTGGCTGGCTTGCAATTAATCTGCAACTGTGTAACAGGTACGTGTTAATTCGTTTTTTATACATATATTGATTTTCTTTTTTCTTGTCACAAAGGATCTCATGACGCACCATTTTACCTGAAAGTGGACCTGGCCAACAAGGGGCAATCCATCTTCAGCTACGAGTGGTTGTCTGCATCTGGAACGGTGTCTGGCTGGCTTGCAAATGATCTGCAACTGTGTAACAGGTACGTGTTAATTCAGTTTTTATACATATATTGATTTTCTTTTTTTTGTCACACAGGATCCCATCACGCACATTTTTACCTGAAAGTGGATCTGGCCAACAAGGGGCAATCCATCTTCAGCTGTGAGTGGTTGTCTGCATCTGGAACGGTGTCTGGCTGGCTTGCAATTAATCTGCAACTCTCTAAAAGATACGTGTTAATTCGTTTTTTATACATATTGATTTCTTTTTTCTGGATCAGTGTCTGGCTGGCTTGCAATTAATCTGCAACTGTTTTGACTTTATTTTTTGTCTTTCTTATTTTCAGGATCTCTGGACCCACCTGACTGACCTTTTTACCTGAAAGTGGATCTTGCAATTAATCTGCAACTGTGTAACAGGTACGTGTTAATTCGGTTTTTATACATATATTGATTTTCTTTTTTCTTGTCACAGAGGATCTCATGACGCACCTTTTTACCTGAAAGTGGACCTGGCCAACAAGGGGCAATCCATCTTCAGCTACGAGTGGTTGTCTGCTTCTGGAACGGTGTCTGGCTGGCTTGCAATTGATCTTCAACTGTGTAACAGGTACGTGTTAATTCAGTTTTTATACATACATTGATTTTCTTTTTTTTGTCACACAGGATCCCATCACGCACCTTTTTACCTGAAAGTTGATCCGGCCAACAAGGGGCTATCCATGTCCAGCTGTGAGAGGTTGCCTGCATCTGGAATGGTGTCTGACTGGCTTTCTTTTCATATGCATCTGAGTTACAGGTAAGTGAACATTCAGTTTCTATACTTATATTGACTTTCTTTTTTGTCTTTCTTTTTTTCAGGATGTCATGACCCACCTGACGCATCTTTTTACCTGAAAGTGGATCTTGCAATTAATCTGCAACTGTGTAACAGGTACGTGTTAATTCGGTTTTTATACATATATTGATTTTCTTTTTTCTTGTCACACAGGATCTCATGACGCACCTTTTTACCTGAAAGTGGACCTGGCCAACAAGGGGCAATCCATCTTCAGCTCTGAATGGTTGTCTGCATCTGGAACGGTGTCTGGCTGGCTTGCAATTAATCTGCAACTGTGTAAAAGATACGTGTTAATTCGTTTTTTATACATATTGATTTCTTTTTTTCTGGATCACTGTCTGGCTGGCTTGCAACTAATCTGCAACTGTGTTGACATTCTTTTTTGTCTTTCTTATATTCAGGATCTCATGACCCACCTGACGCATCTTTTTACCTGAAAGTGGATCTTGCAATTAATCTGCAACTGTGTAACAGGTACGTGTTAAATCGTTTTTTATACATATAATGATTTTCTTTATTCTTGTCACACAGGATCTCATGACACACCTTTTTCCTGAAAGGGGACCTGGCCAACAAGGGACAATCCATCTTCAGCTACGAGTGGTTGTCTGCATCTGGAACGGTGTCTGGCTGGCTTGCAATTAATCTGCAACTGTGTTGACTTTCTTTTTTGTCTTTCTTATTTTCAGGATCTCATGACCCACCTGACACACCTTTTTACCTGAAAGTGGATCTGGCCAACAAGGGGCAATCCATCTTCAGCTCTGAATGGTTGTCTGCATCTGGAACGGTGTCTGGCTGGCTTGCAATTAATCTGCAACTGTGTAAAAGATACGTGTTAATTCGTTTTTTATACATATTGATTTCTTTTTTCAGGGTCAGTGTCTGGCTGGCTTGCAATTAATCTGCAACTGTGTTGACTTTTTTTTGTCTTTCTTATTTTCAGGATCTCAGGACCCAAATGACTGACCTTTTTACCTGAAAGTGGATCTTGCAATTAATCTGCAACTGTGTAGAAGGTACGTGTTAATTCGGTTTTTATACATATATTGATTTTCTTTTTTCTTGTCACACAGGATCTCATGACGCACCTTTTACCTGAAAGTGGACCTGGCCAACAAGGGGCAATCCATGTCCAGCTGTGAGAGGTTGCCTGCATCTGGAATGATGTCTGACTGGCTTTCTTTTCATCTGCAACTGAGTTACAGGTAAGTGAACATTAAGTTTCTATACCTATATTGAATTTCTTTTTTGTCTTTCTTCATTTTCAGGATGTCATGACTCATCTGACGCACCTTTTTACCAGAAAGTGATTCTGGCCAACAAGAGGCAATCCATCTTCAGCGGTGAGTGGTTGTCTGCATCTGGAACGGTGTCTGGCTGGATTGGAATTAATCTGCAACTGTGTAAAAGATACGTGTTAATTTGTTTTTTATACATATTGATTTCTTTTTTCTGGATCAGTGTCTGGCTGGCTTGCAATTAATCTGCAACTGTGTTGACTTTCTTTTTTGTCTTTCTTATTTTCAGGATCTCATGACCCACCTGACGCACCTTTTTACCTGAAAGTGGATCTGGCCAACAAGGGGCAATCCATCTTCAGCTGTGAGTGGTTGTCTGCATCTGGAACGGTGTCTGGCTGGCTTGCAATTAATTTGCAACTGTGTAACAGGTACGTGTTCATTCGGTTTTTATACGTATATTTAATTCCTTTTTTTTTGTCACACAGGATTCCATCACGCACCTTTTTACCTGAAAGTGGATCCGGCCAACAAGGGGCTATCCATGTCCAGCTGTGAGACGTTGCCTGCATCTGGAATGGTGTCTGACTGGCTTTCTTTTAATCTGCAACTGAGTTACGGGTAAGTGAACATTCAGTTTCTATACTTATATTGACTTTCTTTTTTGTCTTTCTTATTTTCAGGATGTCATGACCCACCTGACGCATCTTTTTACCTGAAAGTGGATCTTGCAATTAATCTGCAACTGTGTAACAGGTACGTGTTAATTCGGTTTTTATACATATATTGATTTTCTTTTTTCTTGTCACACAGGATCTCATGACGCACCTTTTTACCTGAAAGTGGACCTGGCCAACAAGGGGCAATCCATCTTCAGCTCTGAATGGTTGTCTGCATCTGGAACGGTGTCTGGCTGGCTTGCAATTAATCTGCAACTGTGTAAAAGATACGTGTTAATTCGTTTTTTATACATATTGATTTCTTTTTTTCTGGATCACTGTCTGGCTGGCTTGCAACTAATCTGCAACTGTGTTGACATTCTTTTTTGTCTTTCTTATATTCAGGATCTCATGACCCACCTGACGCATCTTTTTACCTGAAAGTGGATCTTGCAATTAATCTGCAACTGTGTAACAGGTACGTGTTAAATCGTTTTTTATACATATAATGATTTTCTTTATTCTTGTCACACAGGATCTCATGACACACCTTTTTACTTGAATGGGGACCTGGCCAACAAGGGGCAATCCATCTTCAGCTGCGAGTGGTTGTCTGCATGTGGAACGGTGTCTGGCTGGCTTGCAATTAATCTGCAACTGTGTAACAGGTACGTGTTAATTCGTTTTTTATACATATATTGATTTTCTTTTTTCTTGTCACAAAGGATCTCATGACGCACCATTTTACCTGTAGGTGGACCTGGCCAACAAGGGGCAATCCATCTTCAGCTACGAGTGGTTGTCTGCATCTGGAACGGTGTCTGGCTGGCTTGCAAATGATCTGCAACTGTGTAACAGGTACGTGTTAATTCAGTTTTTATACATATATTGATTTTCTTTTTTTTGTCACACAGGATCCCATCACGCACATTTTTACCTGAAAGTGGATCTGGCCAACAAGGGGCAATCCATCTTCAGCTGTGAGTGGTTGTCTGCATCTGGAACGGTGTCTGGCTGGCTTGCAATTAATCTGCAACTCTCTAAAAGATACGTGTTAATTCGTTTTTTATACATATTGATTTCTTTTTTCTGGATCAGTGTCTGGCTGGCTTGCAATTAATCTGCAACTGTTTTGACTTTATTTTTTGTCTTTCTTATTTTCAGGATCTCTGGACCCACCTGACTGACCTTTTTACCTGAAAGTGGATCTTGCAATTAATCTGCAACTGTGTAACAGGTACGTGTTAATTCGGTTTTTATACATATATTGATTTTCTTTTTTCTTGTCACAGAGGATCTCATGACGCACCTTTTTACCTGAAAGTGGACCTGGCCAACAAGGGGCAATCCATCTTCAGCTACGAGTGGTTGTCTGCTTCTGGAACGGTGTCTGGCTGGCTTGCAATTGATCTTCAACTGTGTAAAAGATACGTGTTAATTAGTTTTTTATACATATTGATTTCTTTTTTTCTGGATCAGTGTCTGGCTGGCTTGAAATTAATCTGCAACTGTGTTGACATTCTTTTTTGTCTTTCTTATTTTCAGGATCTCATGACCCACCTGACGCATCTTTATACCTGAAAGTGGATCTTGCAATTAATCTGCAACTGTGTAACAGGTACGTGTTAATTCGGTTTTTATACATATATTGATTTTCTTTTTTCTTGTCACAGAGGATCTCATGACACACCTTTTTACCTGAAAGTGGACCTGGCCAACAAGGGGCAATCCATCTTCAGCTACGAGTGGTTGTCTGCGTCTGGAACGGTGTCTGGCTGGATTGCAATAGATCTGCAACTGTGTAACAGGTACGTGTTAATTCAGTTTTTATACATACATTGATTTTCTTTTTTTTGTCACACAGGATCCCATCACGCACCTTTTTACCTGAAAGTTGATCCGGCCAACAAGGGGCTATCCATGTCCAGCTGTGAGAGGTTGCCTGCATCTGGAATGGTGTCTGACTGGCTTTCTTTTCATATGCATCTGAGTTACAGGTAAGTGAACATTCAGTTTCTATACTTTTATTGACTTTCTTTTTTGTCTTTCTTATTTTCAGGATGTCATGACCCACCTGACGCATCTTTTTACCTGAAAGTGGATCTTGCAATTAATCTGCAACTGCGTAACAGGTACGTGTTAATTCGGTTTTTATACATATATTGATTTTCTTTTTTCTTGTCACACAGGATCTCATGACGCACCTTTTTATCTGAAAGTGGACCTGGCCAACAAGGGGCAATCCATCTTCAGCTATGAGTGGTTGTCTGCATCTAGAACGGTGTCTGGCTGGCTTGCAATTAATCTGCAACTATGAAACAGGTACGTGTTAATTTGGTTTTTATACATATATTGATTTTCTTTTTTCTTGACACAGAGGATCTCATGACACACCTTTTTACCTGAAAGTGGACCTGGCCAACAAGGGGCAATCCATCTTCAGCTACGAGTGGTTGTCTGCGTCTGGAACGGTGTCTGGCTGGATTGCAATTGATCTGCAACTGTGTAACAGGCACGTGTTTATTCCGTTTTTATACATATATTGATTTTCTTTTTTTTTGTCACACAGGATCCCATCACGCACCTTTTTACCTGAAAGTGGATCCGGCCAACAAGGGGCTATCCATCTTCAGCTATGATTGGTTGTCTGCATCTAGAACGGTGTCTGGCTGGCTTGCAATTAATCTGCAACTGTGTAACAGGTACGTGTTAATTCGGTTTTTATACATATATTGATTTTCTTTTTTTTGTCACACAGGATCCCATCACGCACCTTTTTACCTGAAAGTGGATCTGGCCAACAAGGGGCAATCCATCTTCAGCTCTGAATGGTTGTCTGCATCTGGAACGGTGTCTGGCTGGCTTGCAATTTATCTGCAACTGTGTAATAGATACGTGTTAATTCGTTTTTATACATATTGATTTCTTTTTTCTGGATCAGTGTCTGGCTGGCTTGCAATTAATCTGCAACTGTGTTGACATTCTTTTTTTGTCTTTCTTATTTTCAGGATCTCATGACCCACCTGACGCATCTTTTTACCTGAAAGTGGATCTTGCAATTAATCTGCAACTTTGTAACAGGTACGTGTTAAATCGTTTTTTATACATATAATGATTTTCTTTTTTCTTGTCACAGAGGATCTCATGACGCACCTTTTTACCTGAAAGTGGATCTGGCCAACAAGGGGCAATCTATCTTCAGCTACGAGTGGTTGTCTGCATCTGGAACGGTGTCTGGCTGGCTTGCAAATGATCTGCAACTGTGTAACAGGTACGTGTTAATTCAGTTTTTATACATATATTGATTTTCTTTTTTTTTGTCACACAGGATCACATCACGCACCTTTTTACCTGAAAGTGGATCCGGCCAACAAGGGGCTATCCATGTCCAGCTGTGAGAGGTTGCCTGCATCTGGAATGGTGTCTGACTGGCTTTCTTTTCATCTGCATCTGAGTTACAGGTAAGTGAACATTCAGTTTCTATACTTATATTGACTTTCTTTGTTGTCTTTCTTATTTTCAGGATGTCATGACCCACCTGACGCATCTTTTTACCTGAAAGTGGATCTTGCAATTAATCTGCAACTGTGTAACAGGTACGTGTTAATTCGGTTTTTATACATATATTGATTTTCTTTTTTCTTCTCACAGAGGATCTCATGACGCACCTTTTTACCTGAAAGTGGACCTGGCCAAAAAGGGTAGCAATCCATCTTCAGCTACGAGTGGTTGTCTGCATCTGGAACGGTGTCTGGCTGGCTTGCAATTAATCTGCAACTGTGTAACAGGTACGTGTTAATTCGGTTTTTATACATATATTGATTTTCTTTTTTCTTGTCATACAGGATCTCATGACGCACCTTTTTACCTGAAAGTGGACCTGGCCAACAAGGGACAATCCATCTTCAGCTACGAGTGGTTGTCTGCATCTGGAACGGTGTCTGGCTGGCTTGCAATTAATCTGCAACTGTGTAACAGGTATGTGTTAATTCAGTTTTTATACATATATTGATTTTCTTTTTTCTTGTCACACAGGATCCCATCACGCACCTTTTTGCCTGAAAGTGGATCCAGCCAACAAGGGGCTATCCATGTCCAGCTGTGAGAGGTTGCCTGCATCTGGAATGGTGTCTGACTGGCTTTCTTTTCATCTGCATCTGAGTTACAGGTAAGAGAACATTCAGTTTCTATACTTATATTGACTTTCTTTTTTGTCTTTCTTATTTTCAGGATGTCATGACCCACCTGACGCATCTTTTTACCTGAAAGTGGATCTTGCAATTAATCTGCAACTGTGTAACAGGTACGTGTTAATTCGGTTTTTATACATATAATGATTTTCTTTTTTCTTCTCACAGAGGATCTCATGACGCACCTTTTTACCTGAAAGTGGACCTGGCCAACAAGGGGCAATCCATCTTCAGCTACGAGTGGTTGTCTGCATCTGGAACGGTGTCTGGCTGGCTTGCAAATGATCTGCAACTGTGTAACAGGTACGTGTTAATTCAGTTTTTATACATATATTGATTTTCTTTTTTTTTTGTCACACAGGATCACATCATGCACCTTTTTACCTGAAAGTGGATCCGGCCAACAAGGGGCTATCCATGTCCAGCTGTGAGAGGTTGCCTGCATCTGGAATGGTGTCTGACTGGCTTTCTTTTCATCTGCATCTGAGTTACAGGTAAGTGAACATTCAGTTTCTATACTTATATTGACTTTCTTTTTTGTCTTTCTTATTTTCAGGATGTCATGACCCACCTGACGCATCTTTTTACCTGAAAGTGGATCTTGCAATTAATCTGCAACTGTGTAACAGGTACGTGTTAATTCGGTTTTTATACATATATTGATTTTCTTTTTTCTTCTCACAGAGGATCTCATGACGCACCTTTTTACCTGAAAGTGGACCTGGCCAACAAGGGTAGCAATCCATCTTCAGCTACGAGTGGTTGTCTGCATCTGGAACGGTGTCTGGCTGGCTTGCAATTAACCTGCAACTGTGTAACAGGTACGTGTTAATTCGGTTTTTATACATATATTGATTTTCTTTTTTCTTGTCACACAGGATCTCATGACGCACCTTTTTACCTGAAAGTGGACCTGGCCAACAAGGGACAATCCATCTTCAGCTACGAGTGGTTGTCTGCATCTGGAACGGTGTCTGACTGGCTTGCAATTAATCTGCAACTGTGTAAAAGATACGTGTTAATTCGTTTTTATACATATTGATTTCTTTTTTCTGGATCAGTGTCTGGCTGGCTTGCAATTAATCTGCAACTGTGTTGACATTCTTTTTTTGTCTTTCTTATTTTCAGGATCTCATGACCCACTTGACGCATCTTTTTACCTGAAAGTGGATCTTGCAATTAATCTGCAACTGTGTAACAGGTACGTGTTAAATCATTTTTTATACATATAATGATTTTCTTTTTTCTTGTCACAGAGGATCTCATGACGCACCTTTTTACCTGAAAGTGGACCTGGCCAACAAGGGGCAATCCATCTTCAGCTCTGAATGGTTGTCTATATGTGGAACGGTGTCTGGCTGGCTTGCAATTAATCTGCAACTGTGTAACAGGTACGTGTTAATTCGGTCATTATACATATATTGATTTTCTTTTTTTGTCACACAGGATCCCATCACGCACCTTTTTACCTGAAAGTGGATCTAGCCAACAAGGGGCAATCCATCTTCAGCTCTGAATGGTTGTCTGCATCTGGAACGGTGTCTGGCTGGCTTGCAAATTATCTGCAACTGTGTAAAAGATACGTGTTAATTCGTTTTTATACATATTGATTTCTTTTTTCTGGATCAGTGTCTGGCTGGCTTGCAATTAATCTGCAACTGTGTTGACATTCTTTTTTTGTCTTTCTTATTTTCAGGATCTCATGACCCACCTGACGCATCTTTTTACCTGAAAGTGGATCTTGCAATTAATCTGCAACTGTGTAACAGGTACGTGTTAAATCGTTTTTTATACATATAATGATTTTCTTTTTTCTTGTCACAGAGCATCTCATGACGCACCTTTTTACCTGAAAGTGGACCTGGCCAACAAGGGACAATCCATCTTCAGCTACGAGTGGTTGTCTGCATCTGGAACGGTGTCTGGCTGGCTTGCAAATGATCTGCAACTGTGTAACAGGTACGTGTTAATTCAGTTTTTATACATATATTGATTTTCTTTTTTTTTGTCACACAGGATCACATCATGCACCTTTTTACCTGAAAGTGGATCCGGCCAACAAGGGGCTATCCATGTCCAGCTGTGAGAGGTTGCCTGCATCTGGAATGGTGTCTGACTGGCTTTCTTTTCATCTGCATCTGAGTTACAGGTAAGTGAACATTCAGTTTTTATACTTATATTGACTTTCTTTTTTGTCTTTCTTATTTTCAGGATGTCATGACCCACCTGACTCATCTTTTTACCTGAAAGTGGATCTTGCAATTAATCTTCAACTGTGTAACAGGTACGTGTTAATTTGGTTTTTATACATATATTGATTTTCTTTTTTCTTCTCACAGAGGATCTCATGACGCACCTTTTTACCTGAAAGTGGACCTGGCCAACAAGGGTAGCAATCCATCTTCAGCTACGAGTGGTTGTCTGCATCTGGAACGGTGTCTGGCTGGCTTGCAATTAATCTGCAACTGTGTAACAGGTACGTGTTAATTCGGTTTTTATACATATATTGATTTTCTTTTTTCTTGTCATACAGGATCTCATGACGCACCTTTTTACCTGAAAGTGGACCTGGCCAACAAGGGGCAATCCATCTTCAGCTACGAGTGGTTGTCTGCATCTGGAACGGTGTCTGGCTGGCTTGCAATTAATCTGCAACTGTGTAACAGGTATGTGTTAATTCAGTTTTTATACATATATTGATTTTCTTTTTTCTTGTCACACAGGATCCCATCACGCACCTTTTTGCCTGAAAGTGGATCCAGCCAACAAGGGGCTATCCATGTCCAGCTGTGAGAGGTTGCCTGCATCTGGAATGGTGTCTGACTGGCTTTCTTTTCATCTGCATCTGAGTTACAGGTAAGTGAACATTCAGTTTCTATACTTATATTGACTTTCTATTTTGTCTTTCTTATTTTCAGGATGTCATGACCCACCTGACGCATCTTTTTACCTGAAAGTGGATCTTGCAATTAATCTGCAACTGTGTAACAGGTACGTGTTAATTCGGTTTTTATACATATATTGATTTTCTTTTTTCTTCTCACAGAGGATCTCATGACGCACCTTTTTACCTGAAAGTGGACCTGGCCAACAAGGGTAGCAATCCATCTTCAGCTACGAGTGGTTGTCTGCATCTGGAACGGTGTCTGGCTGGCTTGCAATTAACCTGCAACTGTGTAACAGGTACGTGTTAATTCGGTTTTTATACATATATTGATTTTCTTTTTTCTTGTCACACAGGATCTCATGACGCACCTTTTTACCTGAAAGTGGACCTGGCCAACAAGGGACAATCCATCTTCAGCTACGAGTGGTTGTCTGCATCTGGAACGGTGTCTGACTGGCTTGCAATTAATCTGCAACTGTGTAAAAGATACGTGTTAATTCGTTTTTATACATATTGATTTCTTTTTTCTGGATCAGTGTCTGGCTGGCTTGCAATTAATCTGCAACTGTGTTGACATTCTTTTTTTGTCTTTCTTATTTTCAGGATCTCATGACCCACTTGACGCATCTTTTTACCTGAAAGTGGATCTTGCAATTAATCTGCAACTGTGTAACAGGTACGTGTTAATTCGGTTTTTATACATATATTGATTTTCTTTTTTCTTGTCACACAGGATCTCATGACGCACCTTTTTACCTGAAAGTGGACCTGGCCAAGAAGGGGCAATCGATCTTCAGCTACGAGTGGTTGTCTGCATCTGGAACGGTGTCTGGCTGGCTTGCAATTAATCTGCAACTGTGTAACAGGTATGTGTTAATTCAGTTTTTATACATATATTGATTTTCTTTTTTCTTGTCACACAGGATCCCATCACGCACCTTTTTGCCTGAAAGTGGATCCAGCCAACAAGGGGCTATCCATGTCCAGCTGTGAGAGGTTGCCTGCATCTGGAATGGTGTCTGACTGGCTTTCTTTTCATCTGCATCTGAGTTACAGGTAAGTGAACATTCAGTTTCTATACTTATATTGACTTTCTATTTTGTCTTTCTTATTTTCAGGATGTCATGACCCACCTGACGCATCTTTTTACCTGAAAGTGGATCTTGCAATTAATCTGCAACTGTGTAACAGGTACGTGTTAATTCGGTTTTTATACATATATTGATTTTCTTTTTTCTTCTCACAGAGGATCTCATGACGCACCTTTTTACCTGAAAGTGGACCTGGCCAACAAGGGTAGCAATCCATCTTCAGCTACGAGTGGTTGTCTGCATCTGGAACGGTGTCTGGCTGGCTTGCAATTAACCTGCAACTGTGTAACAGGTACGTGTTAATTCGGTTTTTATACATATATTGATTTTCTTTTTTCTTGTCACACAGGATCTCATGACGCACCTTTTTACCTGAAAGTGGACCTGGCCAACAAGGGACAATCCATCTTCAGCTACGAGTGGTTGTCTGCATCTGGAACGGTGTCTGACTGGCTTGCAATTAATCTGCAACTGTGTAAAAGATACGTGTTAATTCGTTTTTATACATATTGATTTCTTTTTTCTGGATCAGTGTCTGGCTGGCTTGCAATTAATCTGCAACTGTGTTGACATTCTTTTTTTGTCTTTCTTATTTTCAGGATCTCATGACCCACTTGACGCATCTTTTTACCTGAAAGTGGATCTTGCAATTAATCTGCAACTGTGTAACAGGTACGTGTTAAATCGTTTTTTATACATATAATGATTTTCTTTTTTCTTGTCACAGAGCATCTCATGACGCACCTTTTTACCTGAAAGTGGACCTGGCCAACAAGGGGCAATCCATCTTCAGCTACGAGTGGTTGTCTGCATCTGGAACGGTGTCTGGCTGGCTTGCAAATGATCTGCAACTGTGTAACAGGTACGTGTTAATTCAGTTTTTATACATATATTGATTTTCTTTTTTTTTGTCACACAGGATCACATCATGCACCTTTTTACCTGAAAGTGGATCCGGCCAACAAGGGGCTATCCATGTCCAGCTGTGAGAGGTTGCCTGCATCTGGAATGGTGTCTGACTGGCTTTCTTTTCATCTGCATCTGAGTTACAGGTAAGTGAACATTCAGTTTCTTTACTTATATTGACTTTCTTTTTTGTCTTTCTTATTTTCAGGATGTCATGACCCACCTGACGCATCTTTTTACCTGATAGTGGATCTTGCAATTAATCTGCAACTGTGTAACAGGTACGTGTTAATTCGGTTTTTATACATATATTGATTTTCTTTTTTCTTCTCACAGAGGATCTCATGACGCACCTTTTTACCTAAAAGTGGACCTGGCCAACAAGGGTAGCAATCCATCTTCAGCTACGAGTGGTTGTCTGCATCTGGAACGGTGTCTGGCTGGCTTGCAATTAATCTGCAACTGTGTAACAGGTACGTGTTAATTCAGTTTTTATACATATATTGATTTTCTTTTTTCTTCTCACAGAGGATCTCATGACGCACCTTTTTACCTGAAAGTGGACCTGGCCAACAAGGGTAGCAATCCATCTTCAGCTACGAGTGGTTGTCTGCATCTGGAACGGTGTCTGGCTGGCTTGCAATTAATCTGCAACTGTGTAACAGGTACGTGTTAATTCGGTTTTTATACATATATTGATTTTCTTTTTTCTTGTCACACAGGATCTCATGACGCACCTTTTTACCTGAAAGTGGACCTGGCCAAGAAGGGGCAATCGATCTTCAGCTACGAGTGGTTGTCTGCATCTGGAACGGTGTCTGGCTGGCTTGCAATTAATCTGCAACTGTGTAACAGGTATGTGTTAATTCAGTTTTTATACATATATTGATTTTTTTTTTTCTTGTCACACAGGATCCCATCACGCACCTTTTTGCCTGAAAGTGGATCCAGCCAACAAGGGGCTATCCATGTCCAGCTGTGAGAGGTTGCCTGCATCTGGAATGGTGTCTGACTGGCTTTCTTTTCATCTGCATCTGAGTTACAGGTAAGTGAACATTCAGTTTCTATACTTATATTGACTTTCTATTTTGTCTTTCTTATTTTCAGGATGTCATGACCCACCTGACGCATCTTTTTACCTGAAAGTGGATCTTGCAATTAATCTGCAACTGTGTAACAGGTACGTGTTAATTCGGTTTTTATACATATATTGATTTTCTTTTTTCTTCTCACAGAGGATCTCATGACGCACCTTTTTACCTGAAAGTGGACCTGGCCAACAAGGGTAGCAATCCATCTTCAGCTACGAGTGGTTGTCTGCATCTGGAACGGTGTCTGGCTGGCTTGCAATTAACCTGCAACTGTGTAACAGGTACGTGTTAATTCGGTTTTTATACATATATTGATTTTCTTTTTTCTTGTCACACAGGATCTCATGACGCACCTTTTTACCTGAAAGTGGACCTGGCCAACAAGGGACAATCCATCTTCAGCTACGAGTGGTTGTCTGCATCTGGAACGGTGTCTGACTGGCTTGCAATTAATCTGCAACTGTGTAAAAGATACGTGTTAATTCGTTTTTATACATATTGATTTCTTTTTTCTGGATCAGTGTCTGGCTGGCTTGCAATTAATCTGCAACTGTGTTGACATTCTTTTTTTGTCTTTCTTATTTTCAGGATCTCATGACCCACTTGACGCATCTTTTTACCTGAAAGTGGATCTTGCAATTAATCTGCAACTGTGTAACAGGTACGTGTTAATTCGTTTTTTATACATATATTGATTTTCTTTTTTCTTGTCACACAGGATCTCATGACGCACCTTTTTACCTGAAAGTGGACCTGGCCAACAAGGGACAATCCATCTTCAGCTACGAGTTGTTGTCTGCATCTGGAACGGTGTCTGGCTGGCTTGCAATTGATCTGCAACTGTGTAACAGGTACGTGTTAATTCAGTTTTTATACATATATTCATTTTCTTTTTTTTGTCACACAGGATCCCATCACGCACCTTTTTACCTGAAAGTGGATCCGGCCAACAAGGGGCTATCCATGTCCAGCTGTGAGAGGTTGCCTGCATCTGGAATGGTGTCTGACTGGCTTTCTTTTCATCTGCATCTGAGTTACAGGTACGTGAACATTCAGTTTCTATACTTATATTGACTTTCTTTTTTGTCTTTCTTTTTTTCAGGATGTCATGACCCACCTGACGCATCTTTTTACCTGAAAGTGGATCTTGCAATTGATCTGCAACTGTGTAACAGGTACGTGTTAATTCAGTTTTTATACATATATTGATTTTCTTTTTTTTGTCACACAGGATCCCATCACGCACCTTTTTACCTGAAAGTGGATCTGGCCAACAAGGGGCAATCCATCTTTAGCTCTGAATGGTTGTCTGCATCTGGAACGGTGTCTGGCTGGCTTGCAATTAGTCTGCAACTGTGTAAAAGATACGTGTTAATTCGTTTTTTATACATATTGATTTCTTTTTTCTGGATCAGTGTCTGGCTGGCTTGCAATTAATCTGCAACTGTGTTGACATTCTTTTTTGTCTTTCTTATTTTCAGGATCTCATGACCCACCTGACGCATCTTTTTACCTGAAAGTGGATCTTGCAATTAATCTGCAACTGTGTAACAGGTACGTGTTAAATCGTTTTTTATACATATAATGATTTTCTTTATTCTTGTCACACAGGATCTCATGACGCACCTTTTTACCTGAAAGTGGACCTGGCCAACAAGGGGCAATCCATCTTCAGCTCTGAATGGTTGTCTGCATCTGGAACGGTGTCTGGCTGGCTTGCAATTAATCTGCAACTGTGTAACAGGTACGTGTTAATTCGGTTTTTATACATATATTGATTTTCTTTTTTCTTGTCACACAGGATCCCATCACGCACCTTTTTACCTGAAAGTGGATCCAGCCAACAAGGGGCAATCCATCTTCAGCTATGAGTGGTTGTCTGCATCTAGAACGGTGTCTGGCTGGCTTGCAATTAATCTGCAACTGTGTAAAAGGTACGTGTTAATTCGGTTTTTAAACATATATTGATTTTCTTTTTTTTGTCACACAGGATCCCATCACGCACCGTTTTACCTGAAAGTGGATCTGGCCAAAAAGGGGCAATCCATCTTCAGCTCTGAATGGTTGTCTGCATCTGGAACGGTGTCTGGCTGGCTTGCAATTAATCTGCAACTGTGTAACAGGTACGTGTTAATTCGGTTTTCATACATATATTGATTTTCTTTTTTTTGTCACACAGGATCCCATCATGCACCTTTTTTACCTGAAAGTGGATCTGGCCAACAAGGGGCAATCCATCTTCAGCTCTGAATGGTTGTCTGCATCTGGAATATCGTCTGGCTGGCTTGCAATTAATCTGCAACTGTGTAAAAGATACGTGTTAATTCGTTTTTATACATATTGATTTCTTTTTTCTGGATCAGTGTCTGGCTGGCTTGCAATTAATCTGCAACTGTGTTGACATTCTTTTTTGTCTTTCTTATTTTCAGAATCTCATGACCCACCTGACTGACCTTTTGACCTGAAAGTGGATCTTGCAATTAATCTGCAACTGTGTAAAAGGTACGTGTTAATTCAGTTTTTATTAATATATTGATTTTCTTTTTTCTTGTCACACAGGATCTCATGACGCACCTTTTTACCTGAAAGTGGATCTGGCCAACAAGGGGCAATCCAACTTCAGCTCTGAATGGTTGTCTGCATCTGGAACGGTGTCTGGCTGGCTTGCAATTAGTCTGCAACTGTGTAAAACATACGTGTTAATTCGTTTTTTATACATATTGTTTTCTTTTTTCTGGATCAGTGTCTGGCTGGCTTGCAATTAATCTGCAACTGTGTTGACATTCTTTTTTGTCTTTCTTATTTTCAGGATCTCATGACCCACCTGACGCATCTTTTTACCTGAAAGTGGATCTTGCAATTAATCTGCAACTGTGTAACAGGTACGTGTTATTTCGGTTTTTATACATATATTGATTTTCTTTTTTCTTGTCACAGAGGATCTCATGACGCACCTTTTTACCTGAAAGTGGACCTGGCCAACAAGGGGCAATCCATCTTCAGCTACGAGTGGTTGTCTGCATCTGGAACGGTGTCTGGCTGGCTTGTAATTGATCTTCAACTGTGTAACAGGTATGTGTTAATTCACTTTTTATACATATATTGATTTTCTTTTTTTTTGTCACACAGGATCCCATCACGCACCTTTTTACCTGAAAGTGGATCGGGCCAATAAGGGGCTATCCATCTTCAGCTGTGAGAGGTTGCCTGCATCTGGAATGGTGTCTGACTGGCTTTCTTTTCATCTGCATCTGAGTTACAGGTAAGTGAACATTCAGTTTCTATACTTATATTGACTTTCTTTTTTGTCTTTTTTATTTTCAGGATATCATGACCCACCTGACGCATCTTTTTACCTGAAAGTGGATCTTGCAATTGATCTGCAACTGTGTAACAGGTACGTGTTAATTCAGTTTTTATACATATATTGATTTTCTTTTTTCTTGTCACACAGGATCCCATCACGCACCTTTTTACCTGAAAGTGGATCCAGCCAACAAGGGGCAATCCATCTTCAGCTATGAGTGGTTGTCTGCATCCAGAACGGTGTCTGGCTGGCTTGCAATTAATCTGCAACTGTGTAACAGGTACGTGTTAATTCGGTTTTTATACATATATTGATTTTCTTTTTTTGTCACACAGGATCCCATCACGCACCGTTTTACCTGAAAGTGGATCTGGCCAACAAGGGGCAATCCATCTTCAGCTCTGAAGATTCAGCTCTGTGTAAAAGATACCTGTTAATTCGTTTTTTATACATATATTGATTTTCTTTTTTTTGTCACACAGGATCCCATCACGCACCTTTTTACCTGAAAGTGGATCTGGCCAACAAGGGGCAATCCATCTTCAGCTCTGAATGGTTGTCTGCATTTGGAACGGTGTCTGGCTGGCTTGCAATTAATCTGCAACTGTGTAAAAGATACGTGTTAATTCGTTTTTTATACATTTTGATTTCTTTTTTCTGGTTCAGTATCTGGCTGGCTTGCAATTATTCTGCAACTGTGTTGACATTCTTTTTTTTCTCTCTTATTTTCAGGATCTCATAACCCACCTGACGCATCTTTTTACCTGAAAGTCGATCTTGCAATTAATCTGCAACTGTGTAACAGGTACGTGTTAAATCGTTTTTTATACATATAATGATTTTCTTTATTCTTGTCACACAGGATCTCATGACGCACCTTTTTACCTGAAAGTGGACCTGGCCAACAAGGGGCAATCCATCTTCAGCTGCGAGTGGTTGTCTGCATCTGGAACAGTGTCTGGCTGGCTTGCAATTAATCTGCAACTGTCTAAAAGATACGTGTTAATTCGTTTTTTATACATATATTGATTTCTTTTTTCTGGATCAGTGTCTGGCTGGCTTGCAATTAATCTGCAACTTTGTTGACATTCTTTTTTGTCTTTCTTATTTTCAGGATCTCATGACCCACCTGACGCATCTTTTTACCTGAAAGTGGATCTTGCAATTAATCTGCAACTGTGTAACAGGTACGTGTTAAATCGTTATTTATACATATAATGATTTTCTTTATTCTTGTCACACAGGATCTCATGACGCACTTTTTTAACTGAAAGTGGACCTGGCCAACAAGGGGCAATCCATCTTCAGCTGCGAGTGGTTGTCTGCATCTGGAACGGTGTCTGGCTGGCTTGCAATTAATCTGCAACTGTCTAAAAGATACGTGTTAATTCGTTTTTTATACATATTGATTTCTTTTTTCTGGATCAGTGTCTGGCTGGCTTGCAATTAATCTGCAACTTTGTTGACATTCTTTTTTGTCTTTCTTATTTTCAGGATCTCATGACCCACCTGACGCATCTTTTTACCTGAAAGTGGATCTTGCAATTAATCTGCAACTGTGTAACAGGTACGTGTTAAATCGTTATTTATACATATAATGATTTTCTTTATTCTTGTCACACAGGATCTCATGACGCACTTTTTTACCTGAAAGTGGACCTGGCCAACAAGGGGCAATCCATCTTCAGCTGCGAGTGGTTGTCTGCATCTGGAACGGTGTCTGGCTGGCTTGCAATTAATCTGCAACTGTCTAAAAGATACGTGTTAATTCGTTTTTTATACATATTGATTTCTTTTTTCTAGATCAGGCTGGCTTGCAATTAATCTGCAACTGTTTTGACTTTCTTTTTTGTCTTTCTTATTTTCAGGATGTCATGACCCACCTGACGCATCTTTTTACCTGAAAGTGGATCTTGCAATTAATCTGCAACTGTGTAACAGGTACGTGTTAAATCGTTATTTATACATATAATGATTTTCTTTATTCTTGTCACACAGGATCTCATGACGCACTTTTTTACCTGAAAGTGGACCTGGCCAACAAGGGGCAATCCATCTTCAGCTGCGAGTGGTTGTCTGCATCTGGAACGGTGTCTGGCTGGCTTGCAATTAATCTGCAACTGTCTAAAAGATACGTGTTAATTCGTTTTTTATACATATTGATTTCTTTTTTCTGGATCAGTGTCTGGCTGGCTTGCAATTAATCTGCAACTTTGTTGACATTCTTTTTTGTCTTTCTTATTTTCAGGATCTCATGACCCACCTGACGCATCTTTTTACCTGAAAGTGGATCTTACAATTAATCTGCAACTGTGTAACAGGTACGTGTTAAATCGTTATTTATACATATAATGATTTTCTTTATTCTTGTCACACAGGATCTCATGACGCACTTTTTTACCTGAAAGTGGACCTGGCCAACAAGGGGCAATCCATCTTCAGCTGCGAGTGGTTGTCTGCATCTGGAACGGTGTCTGGCTGGCTTGCAATTAATCTGCAACTGTCTAAAAGATACGTGTTAATTCGTTTTTTATACATATTGATTTCTTTTTTCTAGATCAGGCTGGCTTGCAATTAATCTGCAACTGTTTTGACTTTATTTTTTGTCTTTCTTATTTTCAGGATCTCAGGACCCACCTGACTGACCTTTTTACCTGAAAGTGGATCTTGCAATTAATCTGCAACTGTGTAAAAGGTACGTGTTAATTCGGTTTTTATACATATATTGATTTTCTTTTTTTTTTTTCACACAGGATCTCATGACGCACCTTTTTACCTGAAAGTGGATCTGGCCAACAAGGGGCAATCCATTTTCAGCTGCGAGTGGTTTTCTTCATCTGGAATGGTGTCTGGCTGGCTTGCAATTAATCTGCAACTGTGTAACAGGTACGTGTTAATTCGGTTTTTATACATATATTAATTTTCTTTTTTTTGTCACACAGGATCCCATCATCAACCTTTTTACCTGAAAGTGGATCTGGCCAACAAGGGGCAATCCATCTTCAGCTCTGAACGGTTTTCTGCATCTGGAGTGGTGTCTGACTGGCTTTCTTTTCATCTGCATCTGAGTTACAGGTAAGTGAACATTCAGTTTCTATACTTATATTGACTTTCTTTTTTGTCTTTCTTATTTTCAGGATGTCATGACCCACCTGACGCATCTTTTTACCTGAAAGTGGATCTTGCAATTAATCTGCAACTGTGTAAAAGGTACGTGTTAATTCAGTTTTTATACATATATTGATTTTCTTTTTTTTTGTCACACAGGATCTCATGACGCACCTTTTTACCTGAAAGTGGACCTGGCCAACAAGGGGCAATCCATCTTTAGCTACGAGTGGTTGTCTGCATCTGGAACGGTGTCTGGCTGGCTTGCAATTAATCTGCAACTGTGTAAAAGATACTTGTTAATTTGTTTTTTATACATATTGATTTCTTTTTTCTGGATCAGTGTCTGGCTGGCTTGCAATTAATCTGCAACTGTGTAAAAGATACGTGTTAATTCGTTTTTTATACATATTGATTTCTTTTTTCTGGATCAGTGTCTGGCTGGCTTGCAATTAATCTGCAACTGTGTTGACATTCTTTTTTGTTTTTCTTATTTTCAGGATCTCATGACGCACCTTTTTACCTGAAAGTGGACCTGGCCAACAAGGGGCAATCCATCTTCAGCTATGAGTGGTTGTCTGCATCTAGAACGGTGTCTGGCTGGCTTGCAATTAATCTGCAATTGTGCTGACTTTCTTTTTTGTCTTTATTATTTTCAGGATCTCATGACCCACCTGACGCACCTTTTTACCTGAAAGTGGATCTAGCCAACAAGGGGCAATCCATCTTCAGCTCTGAATGGTTGTCTGCATCTGGAACGTTGTCTGGCTGGCTTGCAATTAATCTGCAACTGTGTAAAAGATACGTGTTTATTCGTTTTTTATACATATTGATTTCTTTTTTCTGGATCAGTGTCTGGCTGGCTTGCAATTAATCTGCAACTGTGTTGACATTCTTTTTTGTCTTTCTTATTTTCAGGATCTCATGACCCACCTGACGCATCTTTTTACCTGAAAGTGGATCTTGCAATTAATCTGCAACTGTGTAACAGGTACGTGTTAAATCGTTTTTTATTCATATAACGATTTTCTTTATTCTTGTCACACAGGATCTCATGACGCACCTTTTTACCTGAAAGTGGACCTGGCCAACAAGGGGCAATCCATCTTCTGTTGCAAGTGGTTGTCTGCATCTGGAACGGTGTCTGGCTGGCTTGCAATTAATCTGCAACTGTGTAACAGGTACGTGTTCGGTTTTTATACATATATTGATTTTCTTTTTTTGTCACACAGGATCCCATCACACACCTTTTTACCTGAAAGTGGACCTGGCCAAAAAGGGGCAATCCGTCTTCAGCTGCAAGTGGTTGTCTGCATCTGGAACGGTGTCTGGCTGGCTTGCAATTAATCTGCAACTGTGTAACAGGTACGTGTTAATTCGGTTTTTATACATATATTGATTTTCTTTTTTTGTCACACAGGATCCCATCACATACCTTTTTACCTGAAAGTGGACCTGGCCAACAAGGGGCAATCCATCTTCAGCTATGAGTGGTTGTCTGCATCTAGAACGGTGTCTGGCTGGCTTGCAATTAATCTGCAACTGTGTAACAGGTACGTGTTAATTCGGTTTTTATACATATATTGATTTTCTTTTTTCTTGTCACACAGGATCTCATGACGCACCTTTTTACCTAAAAGTGGACCTGGACAACAAGGGGCAATCCATCTTCAGCTGTGTTTGGTTGTCTGCATCTGGAACGGTGTCTGGCTGGCTTGCAATTAATCTGCAACTGTGTAACAGGTACGTGTTCGGTTTTTATACATATATTGATTTTCTTTTTTTTTGTCACACAGGATCTCATGACGCACCTTTTTACCTAAAAGTGGACCTGGCCAACAAGGGGCAATCCATCTTTAGCTATGAGTGGTTGTCTGCATCTGGAACGGTGTCTGGCTGGCTTGCAATTAATCTGCAACTGTGTAGAAGATACTTGTTAATTTGTTTTTTATACATATTGATTTCTTTTTTCTGGATCAGTGTCTGGCTGGCTTGCAATTAATCTGCAACTGTGTAAAAGATACGTGTTAATTCGTTTTTTATACATATTGATTTCTTTTTTCTGGATCAGTGTCTGGCTGGCTTGCAATTAATCTGCGACTGTGTTGACATTCTTTTTTGTCTTTCTTATTTTCAGGATCTCATGACGCACCTTTTTACCTGAAAGTGGACCTGGCCAACAAGGGGCAATCCATCTTCAGCTATGAGTGGTTGTCTGCATCTAGAACGGTGTCTGGCTGGCTTGCAATTAATCTGCAATTGTGCTGACTTTCTTTTTTGTCTTTATTATTTTCAGGATCTCATGACCCACCTGACGCACCTTTTTACCTGAAAGTGGATCTAGCCAACAAGGGGCAATCCATCTTCAGCTCTGAATGGTTGTCTGCATCTGGAACGGTGTCTGGCTGGCTTGCAAGTAATCTGCAACTGTGTAAAAGATACGTGTTTATTCGTTTTTTATACATATTGATTTCTTTTTTCTGGATCAGTGTCTGGCTGGCTTGCAATTAATCTGCAACTGTGTTGACATTCTTTTTTGTCTTTCTTATTTTCAGGATCTCATGACCCACCTGACGCATCTTTTTACCTGAAAGTGGATCTTGCAATTAATCTGCAACTGTGTAACAGGTACGTGTTAAATCGTTTTTTATTCATATAACGATTTTCTTTATTCTTGTCACACAGGATCTCATGACGCACCTTTTTACCTGAAAGTGGACCTGGCCAACAAGGGGCAATCCATCTTCTGTTGCAAGTGGTTGTCTGCATCTGGAACGGTGTCTGTCTGGCTTGCAATTAATCTGCAACTGTGTAACAGGTACGTGTTCGGTTTTTATACATATATTGATTTTCTTTTTTTGTCACACAGGATCCCATCACACACCTTTTTACCTGAAAGTGGACCTGGCCAACAAGGGGCAATCCGTCTTCAGCTGCAAGTGGTTGTCTGCATCTGGAACGGTGTCTGGCTGGCTTGCAATTAATCTGCAACTGTGTAACAGGTACGTGTTAATTCGGTTTTTATACATATATTGATTTTCTTTTTTTGTCACACAGGATCCCATCACATACCTTTTTACCTGAAAGTGGACCTGGCCAACAAGGGTCAATCCATCTTCAGCTATGAGTGGTTGTCTGCATCTAGAACGGTGTCTGGCTGGCTTGCAATTAATCTGCAACTGTGTAACAGGTACGTGTTAATTCGGTTTTTATACATATATTGATTTTCTTTTTTCTTGTCACACAGGATCTCATGACGCACCTTTTTACCTAAAAGTGGACCTGGACAACAAGGGGCAATCCATCTTCAGCTGTGTTTGGTTGTCTGCATCTGGAACGGTGTCTGGCTGGCTTGCAATTAATCTGCAACTGTGTAACAGGTACGTGTTCGGTTTTTATACATATATTGATTTTCTTTTTTTTTGTCACACAGGATCTCATGACGCACCTTTTTACCTGAAAGTGGACCTGGCCAACAAGGGGCAATCCATCTTTAGCTACGAGTGGTTGTCTGCATCTGGAACGGTGTCTGGCTGGCTTGCAATTAATCTGCAACTGTGTAAAAGATACTTGTTAATTTGTTTTTTATACATATTGATTTCTTTTTTCTGGATCAGTGTCTGTCTGGCTTGCAATTAATCTGCAACTGTGTAAAAGATACGTGTTAATTCATTTTTTATACATATTGATTTCTTTTTTCTGGATCAGTGTCTGGCTGGCTTGCAATTAATCTGCAACTGTGTTGACATTCTTTTTTGTCTTTCTTATTTTCAGGATCTCATGACGCACCTTTTTACCTGAAAGTGGACATGGCCAACAAGGGGCAATCCATCTTCAGCTATGAGTGGTTGTCTGCATCTAGAACGGTGTCTGGCTGGCATGCAATTAATCTGCAATTGTGCTGACTTTCTTTTTTGTCTTTATTATTTTCAGGATCTCATGACCCACCTGACGCACCTTTTTACCTGAAAGTGGATCTAGCCAACAAGGGGCAATCCATCTTCAGCTCTGAATGGTTGTCTGCATCTGGAACGGTGTCTGGCTGGCTTGCAAGTAATCTGCAACTGTGTAAAAGATACGTGTTTATTCGTTTTTTATACATATTGATTTCTTTTTTCTGGATCAGTGTCTGGCTGGCTTGCAATTAATCTGCAACTGTGTTGACATTCTTTTTTGTCTTTCTTATTTTCAGGATCTCATGACCCACCTGACGCATCTTTTTACCTGAAAGTGGATCTTGCAATTAATCTGCAACTGTGTAACAGGTACGTGTTAAATCGTTTTTTATTCATATAACGATTTTCTTTATTCTTGTCACACAGGATCTCATGACGCACCTTTTTACCTGAAAGTGGACCTGGCCAACAAGGGGCAATCCATCTTCTGTTGCAAGTGGTTGTCTGCATCTGGAACGGTGTCTGGCTGGCTTGCAATTAATCTGCAACTGTGTAACAGGTACGTGTTCGGTTTTTATACATATATTGATTTTCTTTTTTTGTCACACAGGATCCCATCACACACCTTTTTACCTGAAAGTGGACCTGGCCAACAAGGGGCAATCCGTCTTCAGCTGCAAGTGGTTGTCTGCATCTGGAACGGTGTCTGGCTGGCTTGCAATTAATCTGCAACTGTGTAACAGGTACGTGTTAATTCAGTTTTTATACATATATTGATTTTCTTTTTTTGTCACACAGGATCCCATCACATACCTTTTTACCTGAAAGTGGACCTGGCCAACAAGGGGCAATCCATCTTCAGCTATGAGTGGTTGTCTGCATCTAGAACGGTGTCTGGCTGGCTTGCAATTAATCTGCAACTGTGTAACAGGTACGTGTTAATTCGGTTTTTATACATATATTGATTTTCTTTTTTCTTGTCACACAGGATCTCATGACGCACCTTTTTACCTAAAAGTGGACCTGGACAACAAGGGGCAATCCATCTTCAGCTGTGTTTGGTTGTCTGCATCTGGAACGGTGTCTGGCTGGCTTGCAATTAATCTGCAACTGTGTAACAGGTACGTGTTCGGTTTTTATACATATATTGATTTTCTTTTTTTGTCACACAGGATCCCATCACACACCTTTTTACCTGAAAGTGGACCTGGCCAACAAGGGGCAATCCATCTTCAGCTGCAAGTGGTTGTCTGCATCTGGAACGGTGTCTGGCTGGCTTGCAATTAATCTGCAACTGTGTAACAGGTACGTGTTAATTCGGTTTTTATACATATATTGATTTTCTTTTTTTGTCACACAGGATCCCATCACATACCTTTTTACCTGAAAGTGGACCTGGCCAACAAGGGGCAATCCATCTTCAGCTACGAGTGGTTGTCTGCATCTAGAACGGTGTCTGGCTGGCTTGCAATTGATCTGCAACTGTGTAACAGGTACGTGTTAATTCAGTTTATATACATATATTGAGTTTCTTTTTTTTTGTCACACAGGATCCCATCACGCACCTTTTTACCTGAAAGTGGATCCGGCCAACAAGGGGCTATCCATGTCCAGCTGTGAGAGGTTGCCTGCATCTGGAATGGTGTCTGACTGGCTTTCTTTTCATCTGCATCTGAGTTACAGGTAAGTGAACATTCGGTTTCTTTACTAATATTGACTTTCTTTTGTGTCTTTCTTATTTTCAAGATCTCATGACCCACCTGACTGACCTTTTTACCTGAAAGTGGATCTTGCAATTATTCTGCAACTATATAAAAGGTACGTGTTAATTCGGTTTTTATACATATATTGATTTTCTTTTTTCTTGTCACACAGGATCTCATGACGCACCTTTTTACCTGAAAGTGGACCTGGCCAACAAGGGGCAATCCATCTTCAGCTACGAGTGGTTGTCTGAATCCGAAACGGTGTCTGGCTGTCTTGCAATTGATCTGCAACTGTGTAACAGGTACGTGTTAATTCAGTTTTTATACATATATTGATTTTCTTTTTTCTTGTCACACAGGATCCCATCACGCACCTTTTTACCTGAAAGTGGATCCAGCCAACAAGGGGCAATCCATCTTCAGCTATGAGTGGTTGTCTGCATCTAGAACGGTGTCTGGCTGGCTTGCAATTAATCTGCAACTGTGTTGACATTCTTTTTTTGTCTTTCTTATTTTCAGGATCTCATGACCCACCTGACGCATCTTTTTACCTGAAAGTGGATCTTGCAATTAATCTGCAACTGTGTAACAGGTACGTGTTAAATTGTTTTTTATACATATAATGATTTTCTTTTTTCTTGTCACAGAGGATCTCATGACACACCTTTTTACCTGAAAGTGGACCTGTCCAACAGGGGGCAATCCATCTTAAGCTACGAGTGGTTGTCTGCATCTGGAACGGTGTCTGGCTGGCTTGCAATTAATCTGCAACTGTGTAACAGGTACGTGTTAATTCGTTTTTTATACATATATTAATTTTCTTTTTTCTTGTCACACAGGATCTCATGACACACCTTTTTACCTGAAAGTGGATCTGGCCAACAAGGGGCAATCCATCTTCAGCTCTGAATGGTTGTCTGCATCTGGAACGGTGTCTGGCTGTCTTGCAATTAATCTGCAACTGTGTAAAAGATACGTGTTAATTCGTTTTTATACATATTGATTTCTTTTTTCTGGATCAGTGTCTGGCTGGCTTGCAATTAATCTGCAACTGTTTTTACTTTATTTTTTGTCTTTCTTATTTTCAGGATCTCAGGACCCACCTGACTGACCTTTTTACCTGAAAGTGGATCTTGCAATTAATCTGCAACTGTGTAAAAGGTACGTGTTAATTCGGTTTTTATACAAATATTGATTTTCTTTTTTCTTGTCACACAGGATCTCATGACGCACCTTTTTGCCTGAAAGTGGATCTGGCCAACAAGGGGCAATCCATCTTCAGCTGCGAGTGGTTTTCTGCATCTGGAATGGTGTCTGGCTGGCTTGCAATTAATCTGCAACTGTGTAACAGGTACGTGTTAATTCAGTTTTTATACATATATTGATTTTCTTTTTTATTGTCACACAGGATCTCATGACGCACCTTTTTACCTGAAAGTGGATCTGGCCAACAAGGGGCAATCCATCTTCAGCTGCGAGTGGTTGTCTGCATCTGGAACGGTGTCTGGCTGGCTTGCAATTAATCTGCAACTGTGTAAGAGGTACGTGTTAATTCGGTTTTAAAACATATATTGATTTTCTTTTTTGTCACACAGGATCCCATCACACACCTTTTTACCTGAAAGTGGATCCGGCCAACAAGGGGCTATCCATGTCCAGCTGTGAGAGGTTGCCTGCTTCTGGTATGGTGTCTGACTGGCTTTCTTTTCATCTGCAACTGAGTTACAGGTAAGTGAACATTCAGTTTCTATACCTATATTGAATTTCTTTTTTGTCTTTCTTAATTTTCAGGATGTCATGACCCACCTGACGCACCTTTTTACCAGAAAGTGGATCTGGCCATCAAGGGGCAATACATCTTCAGCGGTGAGTGGTTGTCTGCATCTGGAACGGTGTCTGGCTGGATTGCAATTAATCTTCAACTGTGTAAAAGATATGTGTTAATTCGTTTTTTTTATACATATTGATTTCTTTTTTCTGGATCAGTGTCTGGCTGGCTTGCAATTAATCTGCAACTGTGTTGACTTTCTTTTTTGTCTTTCTAATTTTCAGGATCTCATGACCCACCTGACGCACCTTTTTACCTGAAAGTGGATCTGGCCAACAAGGGGCAATCCATCTTCAGCTCTGAATGGTTTTCTGCATCTGGAGTGGTGTCTGGCTGGCTTGCAATTAATCTTCAACTGTGTAAAAGATATGTGTTAATTCGTTTTTTTTATACATATTGATTTCTTTTTTCTGGATCAGTGTCTGGCTGGCTTGCAATTAATCTGCAACTGTGTTGACATTCTTTTTTGTCTTTCTTATTTTCAGGATCTCATGACCCACCTGACGCATCTTTTTACCTGAACGTGGATCTTGCAATTAATCTGCAACTGTGTAACAGGTATGTGTTAAATCGTTTTTTATACATATATTGATTTTCTTTATTCTTGTCACACAGGATCTCATGACGCACTTTTTTACCTGAAAGTGGACCTGGCCAACAAGGGGCAATCCATCTTCAGCTATGAGTGGTTGTCTGCATCTACAACGGTGTCTGGCTGGCTTGCAATTAATCTGCAACTATGTAACAGGTACGTGTTTATTCGGTTTTTATACATATATTGATTTTCTTTTTTTTGTCACACAGGATCCCATCACGCACCTTTTTACCTGAAAGTGGATCTGGCCAACAAGGGGCAATCCATCTTCAGCTGTCAGTGGTTGTTTGCATCTGGAACGGTGTCTGGCTAGCTTGCAATTAATCTGCAACTGTCTGAAATATACGTGATAATTCGTTTTTTATACAAATTGATTTCTTTTTTCTGGATCAGTGTCTGGCTGGCTTGCAATTAACCTGCAACTGTGTTGACTTTTTTTTTGTCTTTCTTATTTTCAGGATCTCAGGACCCACCTGACTGACCTTTTTACCTGAAAGTGGATCTTGCAATTAATCTGCAACTGTGTAAAAGGTACGTGTTAATTCGGTTTTTATACATATATTGATTTTCTTTTTTCTTGTCACACAGGATCTCATGACGCAGCTTTTTACCTGAAAGTGGATCTGGCCAACAAGGGGCAATCCATCTTCAGAAGCGAGTGGTTTTCTGCATCTGGAATGGTGTCTGGTTGGCTTGCAATTAATCTGCAACTGTGTAACAGGTACGTGTTTATTCGGTTTTTATACATATATTGATTTTCTTTTTTCTTGTCACACAGGATCCCATCACGCACCTTTTTACCTGAAAGTGGATCCGGCCAACAAGGGGCTATCCATGTCCAGCTGTGAGAGATTGCCTGCATCTGGAATGGTGTCTGACTGGCTTTCTTTTCATCTGCATCTGAGTTACAGGTAAGTGAACATTCAGTTTCTTTACTTATATTGACATTCTTTTTTGTCTTTCTTATTTTCAGGATGTCATGACCCACCTGACGCATCTTTTTACCTGAAAGTGGATTTTGCAATTAATCTGCAACTGGTTAACAGGTACGTGTTAATTCGGTTTTTATACATATATTGATTTTCTTTTTTCTTTTCACACAGGATCTCATGACGAACCTTTTTCCTGAAAGTGGACCTGGCCAACAAGGGACAATCCATCTTCAGCTACGAGTGGTTGTCTGCATCTGGAACGGTGTCTGGCTGGCTTGCAATTAATCTGCAACTGTGTAACAGGTACGTGTTAATTCGGTTTTTATACATATATTGAATTTCTTTTTTCTTGTCACACAGGATCTCATGACGCACCTTTTTACCTGAAAGTGGACCTGGCCAACAAGGGGCAATCCATCTTCAGCTACGAGTGGTTGTCTGCATCTGGAACGGTGTCTGGCTGGCTTGCAATTAATCTGCAACTGTGTTGACTTTCTTTTTTGTCTTTCTTATTTTCAGGATCTCATGACCCACCTGACGCACCTTTTTACCTGAAAGTGGATCTGGCCAACAAGGGGCAATCCATCTTCAGCTCTGAATGGTTGTCTGCATCTGGAACAGTGTCTGGCTGGCTTGCAATTAATCTGCAACTGTGTAAAAGATACGTGTTAATTCGTTTTTTATACATATTGATTTCTTTTTTCTGGATCAGTGTCTGGCTGGCTTGCAATTAATCTGCAACTGTGTTGACATTCTTTTTTGTCTTTCTTATTTTCAGGATCTCATGACCCACCTGATGCATCTTTTTACCTGAAAGTGGATCTTGCAATTAATCTGCAACTGTGTAACAGGTACGTGTTAAATCGTTTTTTATACATATATTGATTTTCTTTATTCTTGTCACACAGGATCTCATGACGCACCTTTTTACCTGAAAGTGGACCGGGCCAAAAAGGGGCAATCCATCTTCACCTGCGAGTGGTTGTCTGCATCTGGAACGGTGTCTGGCTGGCTTGCAATTAATCTGCAACTGTGTAACAGGTACGTGTTAATTCGGTTTTTATACATATATTGATTTTCTTTTGTCTTGTCACACAGGATCTCATGACGCACCTTTTTACCTGAATGTGGATCCGGCCAACAAGGGGCAATCCATCTTCAGCTATTCGTGGTTGTCTGCATCTGGAATGGTGTCTGACTGGCTTTCTTTTCATCTCCATCTGAGTTACAGGTAAGTGAACATTCAGAATCTATGCTTATATTGACTTTCTTTTTTGTCTTTATTTTCAGGATGTCATGACCCACCTGACGCATCTTTTTACCTGAAAGTGGATCTTGCAATTGATCTGCAACTGTGTAACAGGTATGTGTTAATTCAGTTTTTATACATATATTGATTTTCTTTTTTCTTGTCACACATGATCCCATCACGCACCTTTTTACCTGAAAGTGGATCCAGCCAACAAGGGGCAATCCATCTTCAGCTATGAGTGGTGTTCTGCATTCAGAACGGTGTCTGGCTGGCTTGCAATTAATGTGCAACTGTGTATCAGGTACGTGTTAATTCGGTTTTTATACATATATTGATTTTCTTTTTTTTGTCACACAGTATCCCATCACGCACCGTTTTACCTGAAAGTGGATCTGGCCAACAAGGGGCAATCCATCATCAGCTCTGAATGGTTGTCTGCATCTGGAACGGTGTCTGGCTGGCTTGCAATTAATCTGCAACTGTGTAACAGGTACGTGTTAATTCGGTCATTATACATATATTGATTTTCTTTATTCTTGTCACACAGGATCTCATGACGCACCTTTTTACCTGAAAGTGGACCTGGCCAACAAGGGGCAATCCATCTTCAGCTGCGAGTGGTTGTCTGAATCTGGAACGGTGTCTGGCTGGCTTGCAATTAATCTGCAACTGTGTAACAAGTACGTGTTAATTCGTTTTTTGTACATATATTAATTTTCTTTTTTCTCATCACAGAGGATCTCATGACGCACCTTTTTACCTGAAAGTGGACCTGACCAACAAGGGGCAATCCATCTTCAGCTACGATTGGTTGTCTGCATCTGGAACGGTGTCTGGCTGGCTTGCAAATGATCTGCAACTGTGTTACAGGTACGTGTTAATTCAGTTTTTATATAATATTGATTTTCTTTTTTTTTGTCACACAGGATCCCATCACGCACCTTTTTACCTGAAAGTGGATCCGGCCGACAAGGGGCTATCCATGTCCAGCTGAGAGAGGTTGCCTGCATCTGGAATGGTGTCTGACTGGCTTTCTTTACATCTGCATATGAGTTACAGGTAAGTGAACATTCAGTTTCTATACTTATATTGACTTTCTTTTTTGTCTTTCTTATTTTCAGGATGTCATGACCCACCTGACGCATCTTTTTACCTGAAAGTGGATCTTGCAATTAATCTGCAACTGTGTAACAGGTACGTGTTAATTCGGTTTTATACATATATTGATTTTCTTTTTTTTGTCACACAGGATCCCATCACGCACCTTTTTACCTGAAAGTGGATCTGGCCAAAAAGGGGCAATCCATCTTCAGCTGTGAGTGGTTGTCTGCATCTGAAATGGTGTCTGGCTGGCTTGCAATTAATCTGCAACTGTCTAAAAGATACGTGTTAATTCGTTTTTTATACATATTGATTTCTTTTTCCTGGATCAGTGTCTGGCTGGCTTGCAATTAATCTGCAACTGTTTTGACTTTATTTTTTGTCTTTCTTATTTTCAGGATCTCTGGACCCATCTGACTGACCTTTTTACCTGAAAGTGGATCTTGCAATTAATCTGCAACTGTGTAACAGGTACGTGTTAATTCGGTTTTTATACATATATTGATTTTCTTTTTTCTTGTCACACAGGATCTCATGATGCACCTTTTTACCTGAAAGTGGATCTGGCCAACAAGGGGCAATCCATCTTCAGCTGCGAGTTGTTTTCTGCATCTGGAAAGGTGTCTGGCTGGCTTGCAATTAATCTGCAACTGTGTAAAAGGTACGTGTTAATTCAGTTTTTATACATATATTGATTTTCTTTTTTCTTGTCACACAGGATCCCATCACGCACCTTTTTACCTGAAAGTGGATCCAGCCAACAAGGGGCAATCCATCTTTAGCTATGAGTGGTTGTCTGCATCTAGAACGGTGTCTGGCTGGCTTGCAATTAATCTGCAACTGTGTAACAGGTACGTGTTAATTCAGTTTTTATACATATATTGATTTTCTTTTTTCTTGTCACACAGGATCCCATCACGCACCTTTTTACCTGAAAGTGGATCTGGCCAACAAGGGGCTATCCATGTCCAGCTGTGAGAGGTTGCCTGCATCTGGAATGGTGTCTGACTGGCTTTCTTTTCATCTGCATCTGAGTTACAGGTAAGTGAACATTCAGTTTCTATACTTATATTGACTTTCTTTTTTGTCTTTCTTATTTTCAGGATGTCATGACCCACCTGACGCATCTTTTTACCTGAAAGTGGATCTTGCAATTGATCTGCAACTGTGTAACAGGTACGTGTTAATTCAGTTTTTATACATATATTGATTTTCTTTTTTCTTGTCACAGAGGATCTCATGATGCACCTTTTTACTTGAAATTGGATCTGGCCAACAAGGGGCAATCCATCTTCAGCTGCGAGTGGTTGTCTGCATCTGGAAAGGTGTCTGGCTGGCTTGCAATTAATCTGCAACTGTGTTGACTTTCTTTTTTGTCTTTCTTATTTTCAGGATCTCATGACCCACCTGACGCACCTTTTTACCTGAAAGTGGATCTGGCCAACAAGGGGCAATCCATCTTCAGCTCTGAATGGTTGTCTGCATCTGGAACAGTGTCTGGCTGGCTTGCAATTAATCTGCAACTGTGTAAAAGATACGTGTTAATTCGTTTTTTATACATATTGATTTCTTTTTTCTGGATCAGTGTCTGGCTGGCTTGCAATTAATCTGCAACTGTGTTGACATTCTTTTTTGTCTTTCTTATTTTCAGGATCTCATGACCCACCTGATGCATCTTTTTACCTGAAAGTGGATCTTGCAATTAATCTGCAACTGTGTAACAGGTACGTGTTAAATCGTTTTTTATACATATATTGATTTTCTTTATTCTTGTCACACAGGATCTCATGACGCACCTTTTTACCTGAAAGTGGACCGGGCCAAAAAGGGGCAATCCATCTTCACCTGCGAGTGGTTGTCTGCATCTGGAACGGTGTCTGGCTGGCTTGCAATTAATCTGCAACTGTGTAACAGGTACGTGTTAATTCGGTTTTTATACATATATTGATTTTCTTTTGTCTTGTCACACAGGATCTCATGACGCACCTTTTTACCTGAATGTGGATCCGGCCAACAAGGGGCAATCCATCTTCAGCTATTCGTGGTTGTCTGCATCTGGAATGGTGTCTGACTGGCTTTCTTTTCATCTGCATCTGAGTTACAGGTAAGTGAACATTCAGAATCTATGCTTATATTGACTTTCTTTTTTGTCTTTATTTTCAGGATGTCATGACCCACCTGACGCATCTTTTTACCTGAAAGTGGATCTTGCAATTGATCTGCAACTGTGTAACAGGTATGTGTTAATTCAGTTTTTATACATATATTGATTTTCTTTTTTCTTGTCACACATGATCCCATCACGCACCTTTTTACCTGAAAGTGGATCCAGCCAACAAGGGGCAATCCATCTTCAGCTATGAGTGGTGTTCTGCATTCAGAACGGTGTCTGGCTGGCTTGCAATTAATCTGCAACTGTGTATCAGGTACGTGTTAATTCGGTTTTTATACATATATTGATTTTCTTTTTTTTGTCACACAGTATCCCATCACGCACCGTTTTACCTGAAAGTGGATCTGGCCAACAAGGGGCAATCCATCATCAGCTCTGAATGGTTGTCTGCATCTGGAACGGTGTCTGGCTGGCTTGCAATTAATCTGCAACTGTGTAACAGGTACGTGTTAATTCGGTCATTATACATATATTGATTTTCTTTATTCTTGTCACACAGGATCTCATGACGCACCTTTTTACCTGAAAGTGGACCTGGCCAACAAGGGGCAATCCATCTTCAGCTGCGAGTGGTTGTCTGAATCTGGAACGGTGTCTGGCTGGCTTGCAATTAATCTGCAACTGTGTAACAAGTACGTGTTAATTCGTTTTTTGTACATATATTAATTTTCTTTTTTCTCATCACAGAGGATCTCATGACGCACCTTTTTACCTGAAAGTGGACCTGACCAACAAGGGGCAATCCATCTTCAGCTACGATTGGTTGTCTGCATCTGGAACGGTGTCTGGCTGGCTTGCAAATGATCTGCAACTGTGTTACAGGTACGTGTTAATTCAGTTTTTATATAATATTGATTTTCTTTTTTTTTGTCACACAGGATCCCATCACGCACCTTTTTACCTGAAAGTGGATCCGGCCGACAAGGGGCTATCCATGTCCAGCTGAGAGAGGTTGCCTGCATCTGGAATGGTGTCTGACTGGCTTTCTTTACATCTGCATATGAGTTACAGGTAAGTGAACATTCAGTTTCTATACTTATATTGACTTTCTTTTTTGTCTTTCTTATTTTCAGGATGTCATGACCCACCTGACGCATCTTTTTACCTGAAAGTGGATCTTGCAATTAATCTGCAACTGTGTAACAGGTACGTGTTAATTCGGTTTTATACATATATTGATTTTCTTTTTTTTGTCACACAGGATCCCATCACGCACCTTTTTACCTGAAAGTGGATCTGGCCAAAAAGGGGCAATCCATCTTCAGCTGTGAGTGGTTGTCTGCATCTGAAATGGTGTCTGGCTGGCTTGCAATTAATCTGCAACTGTCTAAAAGATACGTGTTAATTCGTTTTTTATACATATTGATTTCTTTTTCCTGGATCAGTGTCTGGCTGGCTTGCAATTAATCTGCAACTGTTTTGACTTTATTTTTTGTCTTTCTTATTTTCAGGATCTCTGGACCCATCTGACTGACCTTTTTACCTGAAAGTGGATCTTGCAATTAATCTGCAACTGTGTAACAGGTACGTGTTAATTCGGTTTTTATACATATATTGATTTTCTTTTTTCTTGTCACACAGGATCTCATGATGCACCTTTTTACCTGAAAGTGGATCTGGCCAACAAGGGGCAATCCATCTTCAGCTGCGAGTTGTTTTCTGCATCTGGAAAGGTGTCTGGCTGGCTTGCAATTAATCTGCAACTGTGTAAAAGGTACGTGTTAATTCAGTTTTTATACATATATTGATTTTCTTTTTTCTTGTCACACAGGATCCCATCACGCACCTTTTTACCTGAAAGTGGATCCAGCCAACAAGGGGCAATCCATCTTTAGCTATGAGTGGTTGTCTGCATCTAGAACGGTGTCTGGCTGGCTTGCAATTAATCTGCAACTGTGTAACAGGTACGTGTTAATTCAGTTTTTATACATATATTGATTTTCTTTTTTCTTGTCACACAGGATCCCATCACGCACCTTTTTACCTGAAAGTGGATCTGGCCAACAAGGGGCTATCCATGTCCAGCTGTGAGAGGTTGCCTGCATCTGGAATGGTGTCTGACTGGCTTTCTTTTCATCTGCATCTGAGTTACAGGTAAGTGAACATTCAGTTTCTATACTTATATTGACTTTCTTTTTTGTCTTTCTTATTTTCAGGATGTCATGACCCACCTGACGCATCTTTTTACCTGAAAGTGGATCTTGCAATTGATCTGCAACTGTGTAACAGGTACGTGTTAATTCAGTTTTTATACATATATTGATTTTCTTTTTTCTTGTCACAGAGGATCTCATGACGCACCTTTTTACTTGAAATTGGATCTGGCCAACAAGGGGCAATCCATCTTCAGCTGCGAGTGGTTGTCTGCATCTGGAAAGGTGTCTGGCTGGCTTGCAATTAATCTGCAACTGTGTAAAAGGTACGTGTTAATTCAGTTTTTATACATATATTGATTTTCTTTTTTCTTGTCACACAGGATCCCATCACGCACCTTTTTACCTGAAAGTGGATCCAGCCAACAAGGGGCAATCCATCTTTAGCTATGAGTGGTTGTCTGCATCTAGAACGGTGTCTGGCTGGCTTGCAATTAATCTGCAACTGTGTAACAGGTACGTGCTAATTCAGTTTTTATACATATATTGATTTTCTTTTTTTTGTCACACAGGATCCCATCACGCACCTTTTTACCTGAAAGTGGATCTGGCCAACAAGGGGCTATCCATGTCCAGCTGTGAGAGGTTGCCTGCCTCTGGAATGGTGTCTGACTGGCTTTCTTTTCATCTGCATCTGAGTTACAGGTAAGTGAACATTCAGTTTCTATACTTATATTGACTTTCTTTTTTGTCTTTCTTATTTTCAGGATGTCATGACCCACCTGACGCATCTTTTTACCTGAAAGTGGATCTTGCAATTAATCTGCAACTGTGTAACAGGTACGTGTTAATTCGGTTTTTATACATATATTGATTTTCTTTTTTTTTTATCACACAGGATTCCATCACGCACCTTTTTACCTGAAAGTGGATCTGGCCAAAAAGGGGCAATCCATCTTCAGCTGTGAGTGGTTGTCTGCATCTGAAACGGTATCTGGCTGGCTTGCAATTAATCTGCAACTGTCTAAAAGATACGTGTTAATTCGTTTTTTATACATATTGATTTCTTTTTCCTGGATCAGTGTCTGGCTGGCTTGCAATTAATCTGCAACTGTTTTGACTTTATTTTTTGTCTTTCTTATTTTCAGGATCTCTGGACCCACCTGACTGACCTTTTTACCTGAAAGTGGATCTTGCAATTAATCTGCAACTGTGTAACAGGTACGTGTTAATTCGGTTTTTATACATATATTGATTTTCTTTTTTCTTGTCACACAGGATCTCATGATGCACCTTTTTACCTGAAAGTGGATCTGGCCAACAAGGGGCAATCCATCTTCAGCTGCGAGTGGTTTTCTGCATCTGGAAAGGTGTCTGGCTGGCTTGCAATTAATCTGCAACTGTGTAAAAGGTACGTGTTAATTCAGTTTTTATACATATATTGATTTTCTTTTTTCTTGTCACACAGGATCCCATCACGCACCTTTTTACCTGAAAGTGGATCCAGCCAACAAGGGGCAATCCATCTTTAGCTATGAGTGGTTGTCTGCATCTAGAACGGTGTCTGGCTGGCTTGCAATTAATCTGCAACTGTGTAACAGGTACGTGTTAATTCGGTTTTTATACATATTGATTTCTTTTTCCTGGATCAGTGTCTGGCTGGCTTGCAATTAATCTGCAACTGTTTTGACTTTATTTTTTGTCTTTCTTATTTTCAGGATCTCTGGACCCACCTGACTGACCTTTTTACCTGAAAGTGGATCTTGCAATTAATCTGCAACTGTGTAACAGGTACGTGTTAATTCGGTTTTTATACATATATTGATTTTCTTTTTTCTTGTCACACAGGATCTCATGATGCACCTTTTTACCTGAAAGTGGATCTGGCCAACAAGGGGCAATCCATCTTCAGCTGCGAGTGGTTTTCTGCATCTGGAAAGGTGTCTGGCTGGCTTGCAATTAATCTGCAACTGTGTAAAAGGTACGTGTTAATTCAGTTTTTATACATATATTGATTTTCTTTTTTCTTGTCACACAGGATCCCATCACGCACCTTTTTACCTGAAAGTGGATCTGGCCAAAAAGGGGCAATCCATCTTCAGCTGTGAGTGGTTGTCTGCATCTGAAACGGTGTCTGGCTGGCTTGCAATTAATCTGCAACTGTCTAAAAGATACGTGTTAATTCGTTTTTTATACATATTGATTTCTTTTTCCTGGATCAGTGTCTGGCTGGCTTGCAATTAATCTGCAACTGTTTTGACTTTATTTTTTGTCTTTCTTATTTTCAGGATCTCTGGACCCACCTGACTGACCTTTTTACCTGAAAGTGGATCTTGCAATTAATCTGCAACTGTGTAACAGGTACGTGTTAATTCGGTTTTTATACATATATTGATTTTCTTTTTTCTTGTCACACAGGATCTCATGATGCACCTTTTTACCTGAAAGTGGATCTGGCCAACAAGGGGCAATCCATCTTCAGCTGCGAGTGGTTTTCTGCATCTGGAAAGGTGTCTGGCTGGCTTGCAATTAATCTGCAACTGTGTAAAAGGTACGTGTTAATTCAGTTTTTATACATATATTGATTTTCTTTTTTCTTGTCACACAGGATCCCATCACGCACCTTTTTACCTGAAAGTGGATCCAGCCAACAAGGGGCAATCCATCTTTAGCTATGAGTGGTTGTCTGCATCTAGAACGGTGTCTGGCTGGCTTGCAATTAATCTGCAACTGTTTAACAGGTACGTGTTAATTCAGTTTTTATACATATATTGATTTTCTTTTTTTTGTCACACAGGATCCCATCACGCACCTTTTTACCTGAAAGTGGATCTGGCCAACAAGGGGCTATCCATGTCCAGCTGTGAGAGGTTGCCTGCATCTGGAATGGTGTCTGACTGGCTTTCTTTTCATCTGCATCTGAGTTACAGGTAAGTGAACATTCAGTTTCTATACTTATATTGACTTTCTTTTTTGTCTTTCTTATTTTCAGGATGTCATGACCCACCTGACGCATCTTTTTACCTGAAAGTGGATCTTGCAATTAATCTGCAACTGTGTAACAGGTACGTGTTAATTCGGTTTTTATACATATATTGATTTTCTTTTTTCTTGTCACAGAGGATCTCATGACGCACCTTTTTACTTGAAAGTGGATCTGGCCAACAAGGGGCAATCCATCTTCAGCTGCGAGTGGTTTTCTGCATCTGGAAAGGTGTCTGGCTGGCTTGCAATTAATCTGAAACTGTCTAAAAGATACGTGTTAATTCGTTTTTTATACATATTGATTTCTTTTTCCTGGATCAGTGTCTGGCTGGCTTGCAATTAATCTGCAACTGTTTTGACTTTATTTTTTGTCTTTCTTATTTTCAGGATCTCTGGACCCACCTGACTGACCTTTTTACCTGAAAGTGGATCTTGCAATTAATCTGCAACTGTGTAACAGGTACGTGTTAATTCGGTTTTTATACATATATTGATTTTCTTTTTTTTGTCACACAGGATCCCATCACGCACCTTTTTACCTGAAAGTGGATCTGGCCAACAAGGGGCTATCCATGTCCAGCTGTGAGAGGTTGCCTGCATCTGGAATGGTGTCTGACTGGCTTTCTTTTCATCTGCATCTGAGTTACAGGTAAGTGAACATTCAGTTTCTATACTTATATTGACTTTCTTTTTTGTCTTTCTTATTTTCAGGATGTCATGACCCACCTGACGCATCTTTTTACCTGAAAGTGGATCTTGCAATTAATCTGCAACTGTGTAACAGGTACGTGTTAATTCGGTTTTTATACATATATTGATTTTCTTTTTTTTTATCACACAGGATTCCATCACGCACCTTTTTACCTGAAAGTGGATCTGGCCAAAAAGGGGCAATCCATCTTCAGCTGTGAGTGGTTGTCTGCATCTGAAACGGTGTCTGGCTGGCTTGCAATTAATCTGCAACTGTCTAAAAGATACGTGTTAATTCGTTTTTTATACATATTGATTTCTTTTTCCTGGATCAGTGTCTGGCTGGCTTGCAATTAATCTGCAACTGTTTTGACTTTATTTTTTGTCTTTCTTATTTTCAGGATCTCTGGACCCACCTGACTGACCTTTTTACCTGAAAGTGGATCTTGCAATTAATCTGCAACTGTGTAACAGGTACGTGTTAATTCGGTTTTTATACATATATTGATTTTCTTTTTTCTTGTCACACAGGATCTCATGATGCACCTTTTTACCTGAAAGTGGATCTGGCCAACAAGGGGCAATCCATCTTCAGCTGCGAGTGGTTTTCTGCATCTGGAAAGGTGTCTGGCTGGCTTGCAATTAATCTGCAACTGTGTAAAAGGTACGTGTTAATTCAGTTTTTATACATATATTGATTTTCTTTTTTCTTGTCACACAGGATCCCATCACGCACCTTTTTACCTGAAAGTGGATCCAGCCAACAAGGGGCAATCCATCTTTAGCTATGAGTGGTTGTCTGCATCTAGAACGGTGTCTGGCTGGCTTGCAATTAATCTGCAACTGTGTAACAGGTACGTGTTAATTCAGTTTTTATACATATATTGATTTTCTTTTTTTTGTCACACAGGATCCCATCACGCACCTTTTTACCTGAAAGTGGATCTGGCCAACAAGGGGCTATCCATGTCCAGCTGTGAGAGGTTGCCTGCATCTGGAATGGTGTCTGACTGGCTTTCTTTTCATCTGCATCTGAGTTACAGGTAAGTGAACATTCAGTTTCTATACTTATATTGACTTTCTTTTTTGTCTTTCTTATTTTCAGGATGTCATGACCCACCTGACGCATCTTTTTACCTGAAAGTGGATCTTGCAATTAATCTGCAACTGTGTAACAGGTACGTGTTAATTCGGTTTTTATACATATATTGATTTTCTTTTTTCTTGTCACAGAGGATCTCATGACGCACCTTTTTACTTGAAAGTGGATCTGGCCAACAAGGGGCAATCCATCTTCAGCTGCGAGTGGTTTTCTGCATCTGGAAAGGTGTCTGGCTGGCTTGCAATTAATCTGAAACTGTGTAAAAGGTACGTGTTAATTCAGTTTTTATACATATATTGATTTTCTTTTTTCTTGTCACACAGGATCCCATCACGCACCTTTTTACCTGAAAGTGGATCCAGCCAACAAGGGGCAATCCATCTTTAGCTATGAGTGGTTGTCTGCATCTAGAACGGTGTCTGGCTGGCTTGCAATTAATCTGCAACTATGTAACAGGTACGTGTTAATTCAATTTTTATACATATATTGATTTTCTTTTTTTTGTCACACAGGATCCCATCACGCACCTTTTTACCTGAAAGTGGATCTGGCCAACAAGGGGCTATCCATGTCCAGCTGTGAGAGGTTGCCTGCATCTGGAATGGTGTCTGACTGGCTTTCTTTTCATCTGCATCTGAGTTACAGGTAAGTGAACATTCAGTTTCTATACTTATATTGACTTTCTTTTTTGTCTTTCTTATTTTCAGGATGTCATGACCCACCTGACGCATCTTTTTACCTGAAAGTGGATCTTGCAATTAATCTGCAAATGTGTAACAGGTACTTGTTAATTCGGTTTTTATACATATATTGATTTTCTTTTTTCTTGTCACAGAGGATCTCATGACGCACCTTTTTACCTGAAAGTGGACCTGGCCAACAAGGGTAGCAATCCATCTTCAGCTACGAGTGGTTGTCTGCATCTGGAACGGTGTCTGGCTGGCTTGCAATTAATCTGCAACTGTGTAACAGGTACGTGTTAATTCGGTTTTTATACATATATTGATTTTCTTTTTTCTTGTCACACAGGATCTCATGACGCACCTTTTTACCTGAAAGTGGACCTGGCCAACAAGGGGCAATCCATCTTCAGCTGCGAGTGGTTTTCTGCATCTGGAAAGGTGTCTGGCTGGCTTGCAATTAATCTGAAACTGTGTAAAAGGTACGTGTTAATTCAGTTTTTATACATATATTGAATTTCTTTTTTCTTGTCACACAGGATCCCATCACGCAGCTTTTTACCTAAAAGTGGATCCAGCCAACAAGGGGCAATCCATCTTTAGCTATGAGTGGTTGTCTGCATCTAGAACGGTGTCTGGCTGGCTTGCAATTAATCTGCAACTGTGTAACAGGTACGTGTTAATTCAATTTTTATACATATATTGATTTTCTTTTTTTTGTCACACAGGATCCCATCACGCACCTTTTTACCTGAAAGTGGATCTGGCCAACAAGGAGCTATCCATGTCCAGCTGTGAGAGGTTGCCTGCATCTGGAATGGTGTCTGACTGGCTTTCTTTTCATCTGCATCTGAGTTACAGGTAAGTGAACATTCAGTTTCTATACTTATATTGACTTTCTTTTTTGTCTTTCTTATTTTCAGGATGTCATGACCCACCTGACGCATCTTTTTACCTGAAAGTGGATCTTGCAATTAATCTGCAAATGTGTAACAGGTACGTGTTAATTCGGTTTTTATACATATATTGATTTTCTTTTTTCTTGTCACAGAGGATCTCATGACGCACCTTTTTACCTGAAAGTGGACCTGGCCAACAAGGGTAGCAATCCATCTTCAGCTACGAGTGGTTGTCTGCATCTGGAACGGTGTCTGGCTGGCTTGCAATTAATCTGCAACTGTGTAACAGGTACGTGTTAATTCGGTTTTTATACATATATTGATTTTCTTTTTTCTTGTCACACAGGATCTCATGATGCACCTTTTTACCTGAAAGTGGACCTGGCCAACAAGGGGCAATCCATCTTCAGCTGCAAGTGGTTTTCTGCATCTGGAAAGGTGTCTGGCTGGCTTGCAATTAATCTGAAACTGTGTAAAAGGTACGTGTTAATTCAGTTTTTATACATATATTGAATTTCTTTTTTCTTGTCACACAGGATCCCATCACGCACCTTTTTACCTGAAAGTGGATCTGGCCAACAAGGTGCTATCCATGTCCAGCTGTGAGAGGTTGCCTGCATCTGGAATGGTGTCTGACTGGCTTTCTTTTCATCTGCATCTGAGTTACAGGTAAGTGAACATTCAGTTTCTATACTTATATTGACTTTCTTTTTTGTCTTTCTTATTTTCAGGATGTCATGACCCACCTGACGCATCTTTTTACCTGAAAGTGGATCTTGCAATTAATCTGCAACTGTGTAACAGGTACGTGTTAATTCGGTTTTTATACATATATTGATTTTCTTTTTTCTTGTCACAGAGGATCTCATGACGCACCTTTTTACCTGAAAGTGGATCTGGCCAACAAGGGGCAATCCATCTTCAGCTGCGAGTGGTTTTCTGCATCTGGAAAGGTGTCTGGCTGGCTTGCAATTAATCTGCAACTGTGTAAAAGGTACGTGTTAATTCAGTTTTTATACATATATTGATTTTCTTTTTTCTTGTCACACAGGATCCCATCACGCACCTTTTTACCTGAAAGTGGATCCAGCCAACAAGGGGCAATCCATCTTTAGCTATGAGTGGTTGTCTGCATCTAGAACGGTGTCTGGCTGGCTTGCAATTAATCTGCAACTGTGTAACAGGTACGTGTTAATTCAGTTTTTATACATATATTGATTTTCTTTTTTTTGTCACACAGGATCCCTTCACGCACCTTTTTACCTGAAAGAGGATCTGGCCAACAAGGGGCTATCCATGTCCAGCTGTGAGAGGTTGCCTGCATCTGGAATGGTGTCTGACTGGCTTTCTTTTCATCTGCATCTGAGTTACAGGTAAGTGAACATTCAGTTTCTATACTTATATTGACTTTCTTTTTTGTCTTTCTTATTTTCAGGATGTCATGACCCACCTGACGCATCTTTTTACCTGAAAGTGGATCTTGCAATTAATCTGCAACTGTGTAACAGGTACGTGTTAATTCGGTTTTTATACATATATTGATTTTCTTTTTTCTTGTCACAGAGGATCTCATGACGCACCTTTTTACCTGAAAGTGGACCTGGCCAACAAGGGTAGCAATCCATCTTCAGCTACGAGTGGTTGTCTGCATCTGGAACGGTGTCTGGCTGGCTTGCAATTAATCTGCAACTGTGTAACAGGTACGTGTTAATTCGGTTTTTATACATATGTTGATTTTCTTTTTTCTTGTCACACAGGATCTCATGACGCACCTTTTTACCTGAAAGTGGACCTGGCCAACAAGGGACAATCCATCTTCAGCTACGAGTGGTTGTCTGCATCTGGAACGGTGTCTGGCTGGCTTGCAATTGATCTGCAACTGTGTAACAGGTACGTGTTAATTCAGTTTTTATACATATATTGATTTTCTTTTTTCTTGTCACACAGGATCCCATCACGCACCTTTTTACCTGAAAGTGGATCCAGCCAACAAGGGGCAATCCATCTTCAGCTATGAGTGGTTGTCTGCATCCAGAACGGTGTCTGGCTGGCTTGCAATTAATCTGCAACTGTGTAACAGGTACGTGTTAGTTCGGTTTTTATACATATATTGATTTTCTTTTTTTTGTCACACAGTATCCCATCACGCACCGTTTTACCTGAAAGTGGATCTGGCCAACAAGGGGCAATCCATCTTCAGCTCTGAATGGTTGTCTGCATCTGGAACGGTGTCTGGCTGGCTTGCAATTAGTCTGCAACTGTGTAAAAGATACGTGTTAATTCGTTTTTTATACATATTGATTTCTTTTTCCTGGATCAGTGTCTGGCTGGCTTGCAATTAATCTGCGACTGTGTTGACATTCCTTTTTGTCTTTCTTATTTTCAGGATCTCATGACCCACCTGACTGACCTTTGGACCTGAAAGTGGATCTTGCAATTAATCTGCAACTGTGTAAAAGGTACGTGTTAATTTGGTTTTTATACATATATTGATTTTCTTTTTTCTTGTCACACAGGATCTCATGACGCACCTTTTTACCTGAAAGTGGACCTGGCCAACAAGGGGCAATCCGTCTTCAGCTACGAGTGGTTGTCTGCATCTGGAACGGTGTCTGGCTGGCTTGCAATTGATCTTCAACTGTGTAACAGGTATGTGTTAATTCAGTTTTTATACATATATTGATTTTCTTTTTTCTTTTCACACATGATCCCATCACGCACCTTTTTACCTGAAAGTGGATCCAGCCAAAAAGGGGCAATCCATCTTCAGCTATGAGAGGTTGTCTGCATCCAGAACGGTGTCTGGCTGGCTTGCAATTAATCTGCAACTGTGTAACAGGTACGTGTTAATTCCGTTTTTATACATATATTGATTTTCTTTTTTTTGTCACACAGTATCCCATCACGCACCGTTTTACCTGAAAGTGGATCAGGCCAACAAGGGGCAATCCATCTTCAGCTCTGAATGGTTGTCTGCATCTGGAACGGTGTCTGTCTGGCTTGCAATTAGTCTGCAACTGTGTAAAAGATACGTGTTAATTCGTTTTTTATACATATTGATTTCTTTTTCCTGGATCATTGTCTGGCTGGCTTGCAATTAATCTGCGACTGTGTTGACATTCTTTTTTGTCTTTCTTATTTTCAGGATCTCATGACCCACCTGACTGACCTTTTGACCTGAAAGTGGATCTTGCAATTAAACTTTGTAAAAGGTACGTGTTAGTTTGGTTTTTATACATATATTGATTTTCTTTTTTCTTGTCACAGAGGATTTCATGACGCACCTTTTTACCTGAACGTGGATCTGGCCAACAAGGGGCAATCCATCTTCAGCTGCGAGTGGTTTTCTGCATCTGGAAAGGTGTCTGGCTGGCTTGCAATTAATCTGCAACTGTGTAAAAGGTACGTGTTAATTCAGTTTTTATACATATATTGATTTTCTTTTTTCTTGTCACACAGGATCCCATCACGCACCTTTTTACCTGAAAGTGGATCCAGCCAAAAAGGGGCAATCCATCTTTAGCTATGAGTGGTTGTCTGCATCTAGAACGGTGTCTGGCTGGCTTGCAATTAATCTGCAACTGTGTAACAGGTACGTGTTAATTCAGTTTTTATACATATATTGATTTTCTTTTTTTTGTCACACAGGATCCCATCACGCACCTTTTTACCTGAAAGAGGATCTGGCCAACAAGGGGCTTTCCATGTCCAGCTGTGAGAGGTTGCCTGCATCTGGAATGGTGTCTGACTGGCTTTCTTTTCATCTGCATCTGAGTTACAGGTAAGTGAACATTCAGTTTCTATACTTATATTGACTTTCTTTTTTGTCTTTCTTATTTTCAGGATGTCATGACCCACCTGACGCATCTTTTTACCTGAAAGTGGATCTTGCAATTAATCTGCAAATGTGTAACAGGTACGTGTTAATTCGGTTTTTATACATATATTGATTTTCTTTTTTCTTGTCACAGAGGATCTCATGACGCACCTTTTTACCTGAAAGTGGACCTGGCCAACAAGGGTAGCAATCCATCTTCAGCTACGAGTGGTTGTCTGCATCTGGAACGGTGTCTGGCTGGCTTGCAATTAATCTGCAACTGTGTAACAGGTACGTGTTAATTCGGTTTTTATACATATATTGATTTTCTTTTTTCTTGTCACACAGGATCTCATGATGCACCTTTTTACCTGAAAGTGGACCTGGCCAACAAGGGGCAATCCATCTTCAGCTGCAAGTGGTTTTCTGCATCTGGAAAGGTGTCTGGCTGGCTTGCAATTAATCTGAAACTGTGTAAAAGGTACGTGTTAATTCAGTTTTTATACATATATTGAATTTCTTTTTTCTTGTCACACAGGATCCCATCACGCACCTTTTTACCTGAAAGTGGATCCAGCCAACAAGGGGCAATCCATCTTCAGCTATGAGTGGTTGTCTGCATCCAGAACGGTGTCTGGCTGGCTTGCAATTAATCTGCAACTGTGTAACAGGTACGTGTTAATTCGGTTTTTATACATATATTGATTTTCTTTTTTTTGTCACACAGTATCCCATCACGCACCGTTTTACCTGAAAGTGGATCTGGCCAACAAGGGGCAATCCATCTTCAGCTCTGAATGGTTGTCTGCATCTGGAACGGTGTCTGGCTGGCTTGCAATTAGTCTGCAACTGTGTAAAAGATACGTGTTAATTCGTTTTTTATACATATTGATTTCTTTTTCCTGGATCAGTGTCTGGCTGGCTTGCAATTAATCTGCGACTGTGTTGACATTCCTTTTTGTCTTTCTTATTTTCAGGATCTCATGACCCACCTGACTGACCTTTGGACCTGAAAGTGGATCTTGCAATTAATCTGCAACTGTGTAAAAGGTACGTGTTAATTTGGTTTTTATACATATATTGATTTTCTTTTTTCTTGTCACACAGGATCTCATGACGCACCTTTTTACCTGAAAGTGGACCTGGCCAACAAGGGGCAATCCATCTTCAGCTACGAGTGGTTGTCTGCATCTGGAACGGTGTCTGGCTGGCTTGCAATTGATCTTCAACTGTGTAACAGGTATGTGTTAATTCAGTTTTTATACATATATTGATTTTCTTTTTTCTTTTCACACATGATCCCATCACGCACCTTTTTACCTGAAAGTGGATCCAGCCAAAAAGGGGCAATCCATCTTCAGCTATGAGTGGTTGTCTGCATCCAGAACGGTGTCTGGCTGGCTTGCAATTAATCTGCAACTGTGTAACAGGTACGTGTTAATTCCGTTTTTATACATATATTGATTTTCTTTTTTTTGTCACACAGTATCCCATCACGCACCGTTTTACCTGAAAGTGGATCAGGCCAACAAGGGGCAATCCATCTTCAGCTCTGAATGGTTGTCTGCATCTGGAACGGTGTCTGTCTGGCTTGCAATTAGTCTGCAACTGTGTAAAAGATACGTGTTAATTCGTTTTTTATACATATTGATTTCTTTTTCCTGGATCAGTGTCTGGCTGGCTTGCAATTAATCTGCGACTGTGTTGACATTCTTTTTTGTCTTTCTTATTTTAAGGATCTCATGACCCACCTGACTGACCTTTTGACCTGAAAGTGGATCTTGCAATTAAACTTTGTAAAAGGTACGTGTTAGTTTGGTTTTTATACATATATTGATTTTCTTTTTTCTTGTCACAGAGGATTTCATGACGCACCTTTTTACCTGAAAGTGGACCTGGCCAACAAGGGGCAATCCATCTTCAGCTACGAGTGGTTGTCTGCATCTGTAACGGTGTCTGGATGGCTTGCAATTGATCTTCAACTGTGTAACAGGTATGTGTTAATTCAGTTTTTATACATATATTGATTTTCTTTTTTCTTGTCACACAGGATCCCATCACGCACCTTTTTACCTGAAAGTGGATCCGGCCAACAAGGGGCTATCCATGTCCAGCTGTTAGAGGTTGCCTGCATCTGGAATGGTGTCTGACTGGCTTTCTTTTCATCTGCATCTGAGTTACAGGTAAGTGAACATTCAGTTTCTATACTTATATTGACTTTCTTTTTTGTCTTTCTTATTTTCAGGATGTCATGACCCACCTGACGCATCTTTTTACCTGAAAGTGGATCTTGCAATTAATCTGCAACTGTGTAAAAGGTACGTGTTAATTCGGTTTTTATACATATATTGATTTTCTTTTTTTTTATCACACAGGATCTGATGACGCACCTTTTTACCTGAAAGTGGATCTGGCCAACAAGGGGCAATCCATTTTCAGCTGCGAGTTGTTTTCTGCATCTGGAATGGTGTCTGGCTGGCTTGCAATTAATCTGCAACTGTGTAACAGGTACGTGTTAATTCGGTTTTTATACATATATTGATTTTCTTTTTTCTTGTCACACAGGATCTCATGACGCACCTATTTACCTGAATGTGGATCCGGCCAACAAGGGGCAATCCATCTTCAGCTATTCTTGGTTGTCTGCATCTTGAACGGTGTTTGGCTGGCTTGCAAATAATCTGCAACTGTGTAACAGGTACGTTTTAATTCGGTTTTTATACATATATTGATTTTCTTTATTCTTGTCACACAGGATCTCATGACGCACCTTTTTACCTGAATGTGGATCCGGCCAACAAGGGGCAATCCATCTTCAGCTATGCGTGGTTGTCTGCATCTAGAACGGTGTTTGGCTGGCTTGCAAATAATCTGCAACTGTGTAACAGGTACGTGTTAATTTGGTTTTCATACATATATTGATTTTCTTTTTTTTGTCACACAGGATCCCATCACGCACCTTTTTACTTGAAAGTGGATCTGGCCAACAAGGCGCAATCCATCTTCAGCTCTGAACGGTTGTCTGCATCTGGAGTGGTGTCTGACTGGCTTTCTTTTCATCTGCATCTGAGTTACAGGTAAGTGAACATTCAGTTTCTATACTTATATTGACTTTCTTTTTTGTCTTTCTTATTTTCAGGATGTCATGACCCACCTGACGCATCTTTTTACCTGAAAGTGGATCTTGCAATTAATCTGCAACTGTGTAAAAGGTACGTGTTATTTCAGTTTTTATACATATATTGATTTTCTTTTTTTTTGTCACACAGGATCTCATGACGCACCTTTTTACCTGAAAGTGGACCTGGCCAACAAGGGGCAATCCATCTTCAGCTACGAGTGGTTGTCTGCATCTAGAACGGTGTCTGGCTGGATTGCAATTAATCTGCAACTGTGTAAAAGATACTTGTTAATTTGTTTTTTATACATATTGATTTCTTTTTTCTGGATCAGTGTCTGGCTGGCTTGCAATTAATCTGCAACTGTGTAAAAGATACGTGTTAATTCGTTTTTTATACATATTGATTTCTTTTTTCTGGATCAGTATCTAGCTGGATTGAAATTAATCTGCAACTGTGTTGACATTCTTTTTTTGACTTTCTTATTTTCAGGATGTCATGACCCACCTGACGCATCTTTTTACCTGAAAGTGGATCTTGCAATTAATCTGCAACTGTGTAACAGGTACGTGTTAAATCGTTTTTTATACATATAATTATTTTCTTTATTCTTGTCACACAGGATCTCATGACGCACTTTTTTACCTGAAAGTGGACCTGGCCAACAAGGGGCAATCCATCTTCAGCTGCGAGTGGTTGTCTGCATCTGGAACGGTGTCTGGCTGGCTTGCAATTAATCTGCAACTGTCTAAAAGATACGTGTTAATTCGTTTTTTATACATATTGATTTCTTTTTTCTAGATCAGTGTCTGGCTGGCTTGCAATTAATCTGCAACTGTGTTGACATTCTTTTTTTGACTTTCTTATTTTCAGGATCTCATGACCCACCTGACGCATCTTTTTACCTGAAAGTGGATCTTGCAATTAATCTGCAACTGTGTAACAGGTACATATTAAATCGTTTTTTATACATATAATGATTTTCTTTTTTCTTGTCACAGAGGATGTGGACCTGGCCAACAAGGGGCAATCCATCTTCAGCTACGAGTGGTTGTCTGCATCTGGAACGGTGTCTGGCTGGCTTGCAAATGATCTGCAACTGTGTAACAGGTATGTGTTAATTCAGTTTTTACACATATATTGATTTTCTATTTTTTTGTCACACAGGATCACATCATGCACCTTTTTACCTGAAAGTGGATCCGGCCAACAAGGGGCTATCCATGTCCATCTGTGAGAGGTTGCCTGCATCTGGAATGGTGTCTGACTGGCTTTCTTTTCATCTGCATCTGAGTTACAGGTAAGTGAACATTCAGTTTCTATACTTATATTGACTTTCTTTTTTGTCTTTCTTATTTTCAGGATGTCATGACCCACCTGACGCATCTTTTTACCTGAAAGTGGATCTTGCAATTAATCTGCAACTGTGTAAAAGGTACGTGTTAATTCGGTTTTTATACATATATTGATTTTCTTTTTTTTATCACACAGGATCTCATGACGCACCTTTTTACCTGAAAATGGACCTGGCCAACAAGAGGCAATCCATCTTCAGCTGCGAGTGGTTGTCTGCATCTGGAACGGTGTCTGGCTGGCTTGCAATTAATCTGCAACTGTGTAAAAGGTACGTGTTAATTCAGTTTTTATACATATATTGATTTTCTTTTTTTTGTCACACAGGATCCCATCACTCACCTTTTTACCTGAAAGTGGATCCGGTCAACAAGGGGCTATCCATGTCCAGCTGTGAGAGGTTGCCTGCATCTGGAATGGTGTCTGATTGGCTTTCTTTTCATCTGCATCTGAATTACAGGTAAGCGAACATTCAGTTTCTATACTTATATTGACTTTCTTTTTTGTCTTTCTTATTTTCAGGATGTCATGACCCACCTGACGCATCTTTTTACCTGAAAGTGGATCTTGCAATTGATCTACAACTGTGTAACAGATACGTGTTAATTCGGTTTTTATACATATATTGATTTTCTTTTTTCTTGTCACACAGGATCCCATCACACACCTTTTTACCTGAAAGTGGATCCAGCCAACAAGTGGCAATCCATCTTCAGCTATGAGTGGTTGTCTGCATCTGGATCAGTGTCTGGCTGGCTTGCAATTAATCTGCAACTGTGTAAAAGATACGTGTTAATTCGTTTTTTATACATATTGATTTCTTTTTTCTGGATCAGTATCTAGCTGGATTGAAATTAATCTGCAACTGTGTTGACATTCTTTTTTGTCTTTATTATTTTTAGGATCTCATGACCCACCTGACGCATCTTTTTACCTGAAAGTGGATCTTGCAATTAATCTGCAACTGTGTAACAGGTACGTGTTAAATCGTTTTTTATACATATAATGATTTTCTTTATTCTTGTCACACAGGATCTCATGACGCACTTTTTTACCTGAAAGTGGACCTGGCCAACAAGGGGCAATCCATCTTCAGCTGCGAGTGGTTGTCTGCATCTGGAACGGTGTCTGGCTGGCTTGCAATTAATCTGCAACTGTCTAAAAGATACGTGTTAATTCGTTTTTTATACATATTGATTTCTTTTTTCTAGATCAGTTTCTGGCTGGCTTGCAATTAATCTGCAACTGTGTTGACATTCTTTTTTTGTCTTTCTTATTTTCAGGATCTCATGACCCACCTGACGCATCTTTTTACCTGAAAGTCGATCTTGCAATTAATCTGCAACTGTGTAACAGGTACATATTAAATAGTTTTTTATACATATAATGATTTTCTTTTTTCTTGTCACAGAGGATGTGGACCTGGCCAACAAGGGGCAATCCATCTTCAGCTACGAGTGGTTGTCTGCATCTGGAACGGTGTCTGGCTGGCTTGCAAATGATCTGCAACTGTGTAACAGGTATGTGTTAATTCAGTTTTTACACATATATTGATTTTCTTTTTTTTTGTCACACAGGATCACATCATGCACCTTTTTACCTGAAAGTGGATCTGGCCAACAAGGCGCAATCCATTTTCAGCTGCGAGTGGTTTTCTGCATCTGGAATGGTGTCTGGCTGGCTTGCAATTAATCTGCAACTGTGTAACAGGTACGTGTTAATTCGGTTTTTATACATATATTGATTTTCTTTTTTCTTGTCACACAGGATCTCATGACGCACCTATTTACCTGAATGTGGATCCGGCCAACAAGGGGCAATCCATCTTCAGCTATTCGTGGTTGTCTGCATCTTGAACGGTGTTTGGCTGGCTTGCAAATAATCTGCAACTGTGTATCAGGTACGTGTTAATTCGGTTTTTATACATATATTGATTTTCTTTATTCTTGTCACACAGGATCTCATGACGCACCTTTTTACCTGAATGTGGATCCGGCCAACAAGGGGCAATCCATCTTCAGCTATTCGTGGTTGTCTGCATCTTGAACGGTGTTTGGCTGGCTTGCAAATAATCTGCAACTGTGTATCAGGTACGTGTTAATTCGGTTTTTATACATATATTGATTTTCTTTATTCTTGTCACACAGGATCTCATGACGCACCTTTTTACCTGAATGTGGATCCGGCCAACAAGGGGCAATCCATCTTCAGCTATGCGTGGTTGTCTGCATCTAGAACGGTGTTTGGCTGGCTTGCAAATAATCTGCAACTGTGTAACAGGTACGTGTTAATTTGGTTTTTATACATATATTGATTTTCTTTTTTTTGTCACACAGGATCCCATCACGCACCTTTTTACCTGAAAGTGGATCCGGCCAACAAGGGGCTATCCATGTCCAGCTGTGAGAGGTTGCCTGCATCTGGAATGGTGTCTGACTGGCTTTCTTTTCATCTGCATCTGAGTTACAGGTAAGTGAACATTCATTTTCTATACTTATATTGACTTTCTTTTTTGTCTTTCTTATTTTCAGGATGTCATGACCCACCTAACGCATCTTTTTACCTGAAAGTGGATCTTGCAATTAATCTGCAACTGTGTAAAAGGTACGTGTTAATTCGGTTTTTATACATATATTGATTTTCTTTTTTTTATCACACAGGATCTCATGACGCACCTTTTTACCTGAAAGTGGATCTGGCCAACAAGGGGCAATCCATTTTCAGCTGCGAGTGGTTTTCTGCATCTGGAATGGTGTCTGGCTGGCTTGCAATTAATCTGCAACTGTGTAACAGGTACGTGTTAATTCGGTTTTTATACATATATTGATTTTCTTTTTTCTTGTCACACAGGATCTCATGACGCACCTATTTACCTGAATGTGGATCCGGCCAACAAGGGGCAATCCATCTTCAGCTATTCGTGGTTGTCTGCATCTTGAACGGTGTTTGGCTGGCTTGCAAATAATCTGCAACTGTGTAACAGGTACGTGTTAATTCGGTTTTTATACATATATTGATTTTCTTTATTCTTGTCACACAGGATCTCATGACGCACCTTTTTACCTGAATGTGGATCCGGCCAACAAGGGGCAATCCATCTTCAGCTATGCGTGGTTGTCTGCATCTAGAACGGTGTTTGGCTGGCTTGCAAATAATCTGCAACTGTGTAACAGGTACGTGTTAATTTGGTTTTTATACATATATTGATTTTCTTTTTTTTGTCACACAGGATCCCATCACGCACCTTTTTACTTGAAAGTGGATCTGGCCAACAAGGCGCAATCCATCTTCAGCTCTGAACGGTTGTCTGCATCTGGAGTGGTGTCTGACTGGCTTTCTTTTCATCTGCATCTGAGTTACAGGTAAGTGAACATTCAGTTTCTATACTTATATTGGCTTTCTTTTTTGTCTTTCTTATTTTCAGGATGTCATGACCCACCTGACGCATCTTTTTACCTGAAAGTGGATCTTGCAATTAATCTGCAACTGTGTAAAAGGTACGTGTTATTTCAGTTTTTATACATATATTGATTTTCTTTTTTTTTGTCACACAGGATCTCATGACGCACCTTTTTACCTGAAAGTGGACCTGGCCAACAAGGGGCAATCCATCTTCAGCTACGAGTGGTTGTCTGCATCTAGAACGGTGTCTGGCTGGATTGCAATTAATCTGCAACTGTGTAAAAGATACTTGTTAATTTGTTTTTTATACATATTGATTTCTTTTTTCTGGATCAGTGTCTGGCTGGCTTGCAATTAATCTGCAACTGTGTAAAAGATACGTGTTAATTCGTTTTTTATACATATTGATTTCTTTTCTCTGGATCAGTATCTAGCTGGATTGAAATTAATCTGCAACTGTGTTGACATTCTTTTTTGTCTTTATTATTTTTAGGATCTCATGACCCACCTGCCGCATCTTTTTACCTTAAAGTGGATCTTGCAATTAATCTGCAACTGTGTAACAGGTACGTGTTAAATCGTTTTTTATACATATAATGATTTTCTTTATTCTTGTGACACAGGATCTCATGACGCACTTTTTTACCTGAAAGTGGACCTGGCCAAAAAGGGGCAATCCATCTTCAGCTGCGAGTGGTTGTCTGCATCTGGAACGGTGTCTGGCTGGCTTGCAATTAATCTGCAACTGTGTTGACATTCTTTTTTTGTCTTTCTTATTTTCAGGATCTCATGACCCACCTGACGCATCTTTTTACCTGAAAGTGGATCTTGCAATTAATCTGCAACTGTGAAACAGATACGTGTTAAATCAGTTTTTATACATATATTGATTTTCTTTTTTCTTCTCACACAGGATCCCATCACGCACCTTCTTACTTGAAAGTGGATCTGGCCAACAAGGGGCAATCCATCTTCAGCTCTGAATTGTTGTCTGCATCTGGAACGGTGTCTGACTGGCTTGCAAATTATCTGCAACTGTGTAAAAGATACATGTTTATTCGTTTTTTATACATATTGATTTCTTTTTTCTGGATCAGTGTCTGGCTGGCTTGCAATTAATCTGCAACTGTGTTGACATTCTTTTTTGTCTTTCTTATTTTCAGGATCTCATGACCCACCTGACGCATCTTTTTACCTGAAAGTGGATCTTGCAATTAATCTGCAACTGTGTAACAGGTACGTGTTAAATCATTTTTTATACATATAATGATTTTCTTTATTCTTGTCACACAGGATCTCATGACGCACCTTTTTACCTGAAAGTGGATCCGGCCAACAAGGGGCTATCCATGTCCAACTGTGAGAGGTTGCCTGCATCTGGAATGGTGTCTGACTGGCTTTCTTTTCATCTGCATCTGAGTTACAGGTAAGTGAACATTCAGTTTCTATACTTATATTGACTTTCTTTTTTGTCTTTCTTATTTTCAGGATGTCATGACCCACCTGACGCATCTTTTTACCAGAAAGTGGATCTTGCAATTAATCTGCAACTGTGTAACAGGTACTTGTTAATTTGGTTTTTATACATATATTGATGTTCTTTTTTCTTCTCACAGAGGATCTCATGTCGCACCTTTTTACCTGAAAGTGGACCTGGCCAACAAGGGTAGCAATCCATCTTCAGCTACGAGTGGTTGTCTGCATCTGGAACGGTGTCTGGCTGGCTTGCAATTAATCTGCAACTGTGTAACAGGTACGTGTTAATTCGGTTTTTATACATATATTGATTTTCTTTTTTCTTGTCACACAGGATCTCATGACGCACCTTTTTACCTGAAAGTGGACCTGGCCAACAAGGGGCAATCCATCTTCAGCTATGAGTGGTTGTCTGCATCTAGAACGGTGTCTGGCTGGCTTGCAATTAATCTGCAACTATGAAACAGGTACGTGTTAATTTGGTTTTTATACATATATTGATTTTCTTTTTTTTGTCACACAGGATCCCATCACGCACCTTTTTACCTGAAAGTGGATCTGGCAAACAAGGGTCAATCCATCTTCAGCTCTGAATGGTTGTCTGCATCTGGAACGGTGTCTGGCTGGCTTGCAATTATTCTGCAACTGTGTAAAAGATACGTGTTAATTCGTTTTTTATACATATTGATTTCTTTTTTTCTGGATCACTGTCTGGTTGGCTTGCAATTAATCTGCAACTGTGTTGACATTCTTTTTTGTCTTTCTTATTTTCAGGATCTCATGACCCACCTGACGCATCTTTATACCTGAAAGTGGATCTTGCAATTAATCTGCAACTGTGTAACAGGTACGTGTTAATTCGGTTTTTATACATATATTGATTTTCTTTTTTCTTGTCACAGAGTATCTCATGACACACCTTTTTACCTGAAAGTGGACCTGGCCAACAAGGGGCAATCCATCTTCAGCTACGAGTGGTTGTCTGCGTCTGGAACGGTGTCTGGCTGGATTGCAATTGATCTGCAACTGTGTAACAGGTACGTGTTTATTCAGTTTTTATACATATATTGATTTTCTTTTTTTTTGTCACACAGGATCCCATCACGCACCTTTTTACCTGAAAGTGGATCCGGCCAACAAGGGGCAATCCATCTTCAGCTATGAGTGGTTGTCTGCGTCTGGAACGGTGTCTGGCTGGCTTGCAATTGATCTGCAACTGTGTAACAGGTACGTGTTAATTCAGTTTTTATACATATATTGATTTTCTTTTTTTTTGTCACACAGGATCCCATCACGCACATTTTTACCTGAAAGTGGATCCGGCCAACAAGGGGCTATCCATGTCCAGCTGTGAAAGGTTGCCTGCATCTGGAATGGTGTCTGACTGGCTTTCTTTTCATCTGCATCTGAGTTACAGGTAAGTGAACATTCAGTTTCTATACTTATATTGACTTTCTTTTTTGTCTTTCTTATTTTCAGGATGTCATGACCCACCTGACGCATCTTTTTACCTGAAAGTGGATCTTGCAATTAATCTGCAACTGTGTAACAGGTACGTGTTAATTCGGTTTTTATACATATATTGATTTTCTTTTTTCTTGTCACACAGGATCTCATGACGCACCTTTTTACCTGAAAGTGGACCTGGCCAACAAGGGGCAATCCATCTTCAGCTACGAGTGGTTGTCTGCATCTGAAACGGTGTCTGGCTGGCTTGCAATTGATCTGCAACTGTGTAACAGGTACGTGTTAATTCAGTTTTTATACATATATTGATTTTCTTTTTTCTTCTCACACAGGATCCCATCACGCACCTTCTTACCTGAAAGTGGATCTGACCAACAAGGGGCAATTCATCTTCAGCTCTGAATTGTTGTCTGCATCTGGATCGATGTCTGGCTGGCTTGCAAATTATCTGCAACTGTGTAAAAGATACGTGTTAATTCGTTTTTTATACATATTGATTTCTTTTTTCTGGATCATTGTCTGGCTGGCTTGCAATTAATCTGCAACTGTGTTGACACTCTTTTTTGTCTTTCTTATTTTCAGGATCTCATGACCCACCTGACGCATCTTTTTACCTGAAAGTGGATCTTGCAATTAATCTGCAACTGTGTAACAGGTACGTGTTAATTCGGTTTTTATACATATATTGATTTTCTTTTTTCTTGTCACACAGGATCTCATGACGCACCTTTTTACCTGAAAGTGGACCTGGCCAACAAGGGGCAATCCATCTTCAGCTACGAGTGGTTGTCTGCATCTGAAACGGTGTCTGGCTGGCTTGCAATTGATCTGCAACTGTGTAACAGGTACGTGTTAATTCGGTTTTTATACATATATTGATTTTCTTTTTTCTTGTCACACAAGATCTCATGACGCACCTTTTTACCTGAAAGTGGACCTGGCCAACAAGGGGCAATCTATCTTCAGCTACGAGTGGTTGTCTGCATCTGAAACGGTGTCTGGCTTGCTTGCAATTGATCTGCAACTGTGTAACAGGTACGTGTTAATTCAGTTTTTATACATATATTGATTTTCTTTTTTTTTGTCACACAGGATCCCATCACGCACATTTTTACCTGAAAGTGGATCCGGCCAACAAGGGGCTATCCATGTCCAGCTGTGAAAGGTTGCCTGCATCTGGAATGGTTTCTGACTGGCTTTCTTTTCATCTGCATCTGAGATACAGGTAAGTGAACATTCAGTTTCTATACTTATATTGACTTTCTTTTTTGTCTGTCTTATTTTCAGGATGTCATGACCCACCTGACGCATCTTTTTACCTGAAAGTGGATCTTGCAATTAATATGCAACTGTGTAACAGGTACGGGTAAATTCGGTTTTTATACATATATTGATTTTCTTTTTTCTTGTCACACAGGATCTCATGACGTACCTTTTTACCTGAAAGTGGACCTGGCCAACAAGGGGCAACCATCTTCAGCTATGAGTGGTTATCTGCATCTAGAACGGTGTCTGGCTGGCTTGCAAATTATCTGCAACTGTGTAAAAGATACGTGTTAATTCGATTTTATACATATTGATTTCTTTTTTCTGGATCAGTGTCTGGCTGGCTTGCAATTAATCTGCAACTGTGTTGACATTCTTTTTTTGTCTTTCTTATTTTCAGGATCTCATGACCCACCTGACGCATCTTTTTACCTGAAAGTGGATCTTGCAATTAATCTGCAACTGTGTAACAGGTACGTGTTAAATCGTTTTTTATACATATAATGATTTTCTTTTTTCTTGTCACAGAGGATCTCATGACGCACCTTTTTACCTGAAAGTCGACCTGGCCAACAAGGGGCAATCTATCTTCAGCTACGAGTGGTTGTATGCATCTGGAACGGTGTCTGGCTGGCTTGCAAATGATCTGCAACTGTGTAACAGGTACGTGTTAATTCAGTTTTTATACATATATTGATTTTCTTTTTTTTTGTCACACAAGATCACATCATGCACCTTTTTACCTGAAAGTGGATCCGGCCAACAAGGGGCTATCCATGTCCAGCTGTGAGAGGTTACCTGCATCTGGAATGGTCTCTGACTGGCTTTCTTTTCATCTGCATCTGAGTTACAGGTAAGTGAACATTCAGTTTCTATACTTATATTGACTTTCTTTTTTGTCTTTCTTATTTTCAGGATGTCATGACCCAACTGACGCATCTTTTTACCTGAAAGTGGATCTTGCAATTAATCTGCAACTGTGTAACAGGTACGTGTTAATTCGGATTTTTATACATATATTGATTTTCTTTTTTCTTCTCACAGAGGATCTCATGACTCACCTTTTTACCTGAAAGTGGACCTGGCCAACAAGGGTAGCAATCCATCTTCAGCTACGAGTGGTTGTCTGCATCTGGAACGGTGTCTGGCTGGCTTGCAATTAATCTGCAACTGTGTAACAGGTACGTGTTATTTCGGTTTTTATACATATATTGATTTTCTTTTTTCTTGTCACACAGGATCTTATGACGCACCTTTTTACCTGAAAGTGGACCTGGCCAACAAGGGACAATCCATCTTCAGCTACGAGTGGTTGTCTGCATCTGGAACGGTGTCTGGCTGGCTTGCAATTAATCTGCAACTGTGTAAAAGATACGTGTTAATTCATTTTTATAAATATTGATTTCTTTTTTCTGGATCAGTGTCTGGCTGGCTTGCAATTAATCTGCAGCTGTGTTGACATTCTTTTTTTGTCTTTCTTATTTTCAGGATCTCATGACCCACCTGACGCATCTTTTTACCTGAAAGTGGATCTTGCAATTAATCTGCAACTGTGTAACAGGTACGTGTTAAATCGTTTTTTATACATATAATGATTTTCTTTTTTCTTGTCACAGAGGATCTCATGACGCACCTTTTTACCTGAAAGTCGACCTGGCCAACAAGGGGCAATCTATCTTCAGCTACGAGTGGTTGTCTGCATCTGGAACGGTGTCTGGCTGGCTTGCAAATGATCTGCAACTGTGTAACAGGTACGTGTTAATTCAGTTTTTATACATATATTGATTTTCTTTTTTTTTGTCACACAGGATCACATCACGCACCTTTTTTCCTGAAAGTGGATCCGGCCAACAATGGGCTATCCATGTCCAGCTGTGAGAGGTTGCTTGCATCTGGAATGGTGTCTGACTGGCTTTCTTTTCATCTGCATCTGAGTTACAGGTAAGTGAACATTCAGTTTCTATACTTATATTGACTTTCTTTTTTGTCTTTCTTATTTTCAGGATGTCATGACCCACCTGACGCATCTTTTTACCAGAAAGTGGATCTTGCAATTAATCTGCAACTGTGTAACAGGTACTTGTTAATTTGGTTTTTATACATATATTGATGTTCTTTTTTCTTCTCACAGAGGATCTCATGTCGCACCTTTTTACCTGAAAGTGGACCTGACCAACAAGGGTAGCAATCCATCTTCAGCTACGAGTGGTTGTCTGCATCTGGAACGGTGTCTGGCTGGCTTGCAATTAATCTGCAACTGTGTAACAGGTACGTGTTAATTCGGTTTTTATACATATATTGATTTTCTTTTTTCTTGTCACACAGGATCTCATGACGCACCTTTTTACCTGAAAGTGGACCTGGCCAACAAAGGGCAATCCATCTTCAGCTATGAGTGGTTGTCTGCATCTAGAACGGTGTCTGGCTGGCTTGCAATTAATCTGCAACTATGAAACAGGTACGTGTTAATTTGGTTTTTATACATATATTGATTTTCTTTTTTTTGTCACACAGGATCCCATCACGCACCTTTTTACCTGAAAGTGGATCTGGCAAACAAGGGTCAATCCATCTTCAGCTCTGAATGGTTGTCTGCATCTGGAACGGTGTCTGGCTGGCTTGCAATTATTCTGCAACTGTGTAAAAGATACGTGTTAATTCGTTTTTTATACATATTGATTTCTTTTTTTCTGGATCACTGTCTGGTTGGCTTGCAATTAATCTGCAACTGTGTTGACATTCTTTTTTGTCTTTCTTATTTTCAGGATCTCATGACCCACCTGACGCATCTTTATACCTGAAAGTGGATCTTGCAATTAATCTGCAACTGTGTAACAGGTACGTGTTAATTCGGTTTTTATACATATATTGATTTTCTTTTTTCTTGTCACAGAGTATCTCATGACACACCTTTTTACCTGAAAGTGGACCTGGCCAACAAGGGGCAATCCATCTTCAGCTACGAGTGGTTGTCTGCGTCTGGAACGGTGTCTGGCTGGATTGCAATTGATCTGCAACTGTGTAACAGGTACGTGTTTATTCAGTTTTTATACATATATTGATTTTCTTTTTTTTTGTCACACAGGATCCCATCACGCACCTTTTTACCTGAAAGTCGATCTGGCCAACAAGGGGCAATCCATCTTCAGCTCTGAATGGTTGTCTGCATCTGGAACGGTGTCTGGCTGGCTTGCAATTTATCTGCAACTGTGTAATAGATACGTGTTAATTCGTTTTTATACATATTGATTTCTTTTTTCTGGATCAGTGTCTGGCTGGCTTGCAATTAATCTGCAACTGTCTTGACATTCTTTTTTTGTCTTTCTTATTTTCAGGATCTCATGACCCACCTGACGCATCTTTTTACTTGAAAGTGGATCTTGCAATTAATCTGCAACTGTGTAACAGGTATGTGTTAAATCGTTTTTTATACATATAATGATTTTCTTTATTCTTGTCACACAGGATCTCATGACGCACCTTTTTACCTGAAAGTGGACCTGGCCAACAAGGGGCAATCCATCTTCAGCTACGAGTGGTTGTCTGCATCTGGAACGGTGTCTGGCTGGCTTGCAAATGATCTGCAACTGTGTAACAGGTACGTGTTAATTCAGTTTTTATACATATATTGATTTTCTTTTTTTTTGTCACACAGGATCCCATCACGCACATTTTTACCTGAAAGTGGATCCGGCCAACAAGGGACTATCCATGTCCAGCTGTGAAAGGTTGCCTGCATCTGGAATGGTTTCTGACTGGCTTTCTTTTCATCTGCATCTGAGTTACAGGTAAGTGAACATTCAGTTTCTATACTTATATTGACTTTCTTTTTTGTCTGTCTTATTTTCAGGATGTCATGACCCACCTGACGCATCTTTTTACCTGAAAGTGGATCTTGCAATTAATATGCAACTGTGTAACAGGTACGTGTTAATTCGGTTTTTATACATATATTGATTTTCTTTTTTCTTGTCACACAGGATCTCATGACGTACCTTTTTACCTGAAAGTGGACCTGGCCAACAAGGGGCAATCCATCTTCAGCTATGAGTGGTTATCTGCATCTAGAACGGTGTCTGGCTGGCTTGCAATTAATCTGCAACTATGTAACAGGTACGTGTTAATTCGGTTTTTATACATATATTGATTTTCTTTTTTTTGTCACACAGGATCCCATCACGCACCTTTTTACCTGAAAGTCGATCTGGCCAACAAGGGGCAATCCATCTTCAGCTCTGAATGGTTGTCTGCATCTGGAACGGTGTCTGGCTGGCTTGCAAATGATCTGTAACTGTGTAAAAGATACGTGTTAATTCGGTTTTATACATATTGATTTCTTTTTTCTGGATCAGTGTCTGGCTGGCTTGCAATTAATCTGCAACTGTGTTGACATTCTTTTTTTGTCTTTCTTATTTTCAGGATCTCATGACCCACCTGACGCATCTTTTTACCTGAAAGTGGATCTTGCAATTAATCTGCAACTGTGTAACAGGTACGTGTTAAATCGTTTTTTATACATATAATGATTTTCTTTTTTCTTGTCACAGAGGATCTCATGACGCACCTTTTTACCTGAAAGTCGACCTGGCCAACAAGGGGCAATCTATCTTCAGCTACGAGTGGTTGTCTGCATCTGGAACGGTGTCTGGCTGGCTTGCAAATGATCTTCAACTGTGTAACAGGTACGTGTTAATTCAGTTTTTATACATATATTGATTTTCTTTTTTTTTGTCACACAGGATCACATCATGCACCTTTTTACCTGAAAGTGGATCCGGCCAACAAGGGGCTATCCATGTCCAGCTGTGAGAGGATGCCTGCATCTGGAATGGTCTCTGACTGGCTTTCTTTTCATCTGCATCTGAGTTACAGGTAAGTGAACATTCAGTTTCTATACTTATATTGACTTTCTTTTTTGTCTTTCTTATTTTCAGGATGTCATGACCCACCTGACGCATCTTTTTACCTGAAAGTGGATCTTGCAATTAATCTGCAACTGTGTAACAGGTACGTGTTAATTCGTTTTTTATACATATATTGATTTTCTTTTTTCTTCTCACAGAGGATCTCATGACGCACCTTTTTACCTGAAAGTGGACCTGGCCAACAAGGGTAGCAATCCATCTTCAGCTACGAGTGGTTGTCTGCATCTGGAATGGTGTCTGGCTGGCTTGCAATTAATCTGCAACTGTGTAACAGGTACGTGTTAATTCGGTTTTTATACATATATTGATTTTCTTTTTTCTTATCACACAGGATCTCATGACGCACCTTTTTACCTGAAAGTGGACCTGGCCAACAAGGGACAATCCACCTTCAGCTACGAGTGGTTGTCTGCATCTGGAACGGTGTCTGGCTGGCTTGCAATTAATCTGCAACTGTGTAAAAGATACATGTTAATTCGTTTTTATACATATTGATTTCTTTTTTCTGGATCAGTGTCTGGCTGGCTTGCAATTAATCTGCAACTGTGTTGACATTCTTTTTTTGTCTTTCTTATTTTCAGGATCTCATGACCCACCTGACGCATCTTTTTACCTGAAAGTGGATCTTGCAATTAATCTGCAACTGTGTAACAGGTACGTGTTAAATTGTTTTTTATACATATAATGATTTTCTTTTTTCTTGTCACAGAGGATCTCATGACGCACCTTTTTACCTGAAAGTGGACCTGGCCAACAAGGGGCAATCCATCTTCAGCTCTGAATGGTTGTCTGTATCTGGAACGGTGTCTGGCTGGCTTGCAATTAATCTGCAACTGTGTAACAGGTACGTGTTAATTCGGTTTTTATACATATATTGATTTTCTTTTTTCTTGTCACACAGGATCCCATCACGCACCTTTTTACCTGAAAGTTGATCCAGCCAACAAGGGGCAATCCATCTTCAGCTCTGAATGGTTGTCTGTATCTGGAACGGCATCTGTCTGGCTTGCAATTAATCTGCAACTGTGTAAAAGATACGTGTTAATTCGTTTTTATACATATTGATTTCTTTTTTCTGGATCAGTGTCTGGCTGGCTTGCAATTAATCTGCAACTGTGTTGACATTCTTTTTTGTCTTTCTAATTTTCAGGATCTCATGACCCACCTGACTGACCTTTTTACCTGAAAGTGGATCTTGCAATTAATCTGCAACTGTGTAAAAGGTACGTGTTAATTCGGTTTTTATACATATATTGATTTTCTTTTTTCTTGTCACACAGGGTCCCATCACGCACCTTTTTACCTGAAAGTGGATCCAGCCAACAAGGGGCAATCCATCTTCAGCTATGAGTGGTTGTCTGCATCTAGAACGGTGTCTGGCTGACTTGCAATTAATCTGCAACTGTGTAACAGGTACGTGTTAATTCGGTTTTTATACATATATTAATTTTCTTTTTTTTGTCACACAGGATCCCATCATGCACCTTTTTACCTGAAAGTGGATCTGGCCAACAAGGGGCAATCCATCTTCAGCTCTGAATGGTTGTCTGTATCTGGAACGGCATCTGGCTGGCTTGCAATTAATCTGCAACTGTGTAAAAGATACGTGTTAATTCGTTTTTATACATATTGATTTCTTTTTTCTGTATCAGTGTCTGGCTGGCTTGCAATTAATCTGCAACTGTGTTGACATTCTTTTTTGTCTTTCTAATTTTCAGGATCTCATGACCCACCTGACTGACCTTTTTACCTGAAAGTGGATCTTGCAATTAATCTGCAACTGTGTAAAAGGTACGTGTTAATTCGGTTTTTATACATATATTGATTTTCTTTTTTCTTGTCACACAGGATCTCATGACGCACCTTTTTACCTGAAAGTAGATCTGGCCAACATGGGGCAATCCATCTTCAGCTGCGAGTGGTTGTCTGCATCTGGAACGGTGTCTGGCTGGCTTGCAATTAATCTGCAACTGTGTAACAGGTACGTGTTAATTCGGTTTTTATACATATATTGATTTTCTTTTTCTTGTCACACAGGATCTCATCACACACCTTTTTACCTGAAAGTGGATCCGGCCAACAAGGGGCTATCCATGTCCAGCTGTGTGAGGTTGCCTGCATCTGGAATGGTGTCTGACTGGCTTTCTTTTCATCTGCAACTGAGTTACAGGTAAGTGAACATTCAGTTTCTATACCTATATTGAATTTCTTCTTTGTCTTTCTTTATTTTCAGGATGTCATGACCCACCTGACGCACCTTTTTACCAGAAAGTGGATCTGGCCAACAAGGGGCAATCCATCTTCAGCGGTGAGTGGTTGTCTACATCTGGAACGGTGTCTGGCTGGATTGCAATTAATCTGCAACTGTGTAAAAGATACGTGTTAATTTGTTTTTTTATACATATTGATTTCTTTTTTCTGGATCAGTGTCTGGCTGGCTTGCAATTAATCTGCAACTGTGTTGACTTTCTTTTTTGTCTTTCTTATTTTCAGGATCTCATGACCCACCTGACGCACCTTTTTACCTGAATGTAGATATGGCCAACAAGGGGCAATCCATCTTCAGCTGCGAGTGGTTTTCTGCATCTGGAATGGTGTCTGGCTGGCTTGCAATTAATCTGCAACTGTGTTACAGGTACGTGTTAATTCGGTTTTTATACATATATTGATTTTCTTTTTTTTGTCACACAGGATCCCATCACGCACCTTTTTACCTGAAAGTGGATCCAGACAACAAGGGGCAATCCATCTTCAGCTCTGAATGGTTGTCTGCATCTGGAACGGTGTCTGGCTGGCTTGCAATTAGTCTGCAACTGTGTAAAAGATACGTGTTAATTCGTTTTTTTATACATATTGATTTCTTTTTTCTGGATCAGTGTCTGGCTGGCTTGCAATTAATCTGCAACTGTGTTGACATTCTTTTTTGTCTTTCTTATTTTCAGGATTTCATGACCCACCTGACGCATCTTTTTACCTGAAAGTGGATGTTGCAATTAATCTGCAACTGTGTAACAGGTACGTGTTAAATCGTTTTTTATACATATCATGATTTTCTTTTTTCTTGTCACACAGGATCTCATGACGCACCTTTTTACCTGAAAGTGGACCTGGCCAACAAGGGGCAATCCATCTTCAGCTGCGAGTGGTTGTCTGCATCTGGAACGGTGTCTGGCTGGCTTGCAATTAATCTGCAACTGTGTAACAGGTACGTGTTAATTCGGTTTTTATACATATATTGATTTTCTTTTTCTTGTCACACAGGATGTCATCACACACCTTTTTACCTGAAAGTGGATCCGGCCAACAAGGGGCTATCCATGTCCAGCTGTGAGAGGTTGCCTGCATCTGGAAGGGTGCCTGACTGGCTTTCTTTTCATCTGCAACTGAGTTACAGGTACGTGTTAATTCAGTTTATATACATATATTGAGTTTCTTTTTTTTTGTCACACAGGATCCCATCACGCACCTTTTTACCTGAAAGTGGATCCGGCCAACAAGGGGCTATCCATGTCCAGCTGTGAGAGGTTGCCTGCATCTGGAATGGTGTCTTACTGGCTTTCTTTTCATCTGCATCTGAGTTACAGGTAAGTGAACATTCAGTTTCTTTACTTATATTGACTTTCTTTTGTGTCTTTCTTATTTTCAGGATCTCATGACCCACCTGACTGACCTTTTTACCTGAAAGTGGATCTTGCAATTAATCTGCAACTATGTAAAAGGTACGTGTTAATTCGGTTTTTATACATATATTGATTTTCTTTTTTCTTGTCACACAGGATCTCATGACGCACCTTTTTACCTGAAAGTGGACCTGGCCAACATGGGGCAATCCATCTTCAGCTACGAGTGGGTGTCTGAATCCGAAACGGTGTCTGGCTGGCTTGCAATTGATCTGCAACTGTGTAACAGGTACGTGTTAATTCAGTTTTTATACATATATTGATTTTCTTTTTTCTTGTCACACAGGATTCCATCACGCACCTTTTTACCTGAAAGTGGATCCAGCCAACAAGGGGCAATCCATCTTCAGCTATGAGTGGTTGTCTGCATCTAGAACGGTGTCTGGCTGGCTTGCAATTAATCTGCAACTGTGTTGACATTCTTTTTTTTTCTTTCTTATTGTCAGGATCTCATGACCCACCTGATGCATCTTTTTACTTGAAAGTGGATCTTGCAATTAATCTGCAACTGTGTCACAGGTACGTGTTAAATTGTTTTTTATACATATAATGATTTTCTTTTTTCTTGTCACAGAGGATCTCATGACGCACCTTTTTACCTGAAAGTGGACCTGTCCAACAGGGGGCAATCCATCTTCAGCTACGAGTGGTTGTCTGCATCTGGAACGGTGTCTGGCTGGCTTGCAATTAATCTGCAAGTGTGTAAAAGATACGTGTTAATTCGTTTTTATACATATTGATTTCTTTTTTCTGGATCAGTGTCTGGTTGGCTTGCAATTAATCTGCAACTGTTTTTACTTTATTTTTTGTCTTTCTTATTTTCAGGATCTCAGGACCCACCTGACTGACCTTTTTACCTGAAAGTGGATCTTGCAATTAATCTGCAACTGTGTAAAAGGTACGTGTTAATTCGGTTTTTATACATATATTGATTTTCTTTTTTCTTGTCACACAGGATCTCATGACGCACCTTTTTGCCTGAAAGTGGATCTGGCCAACAAGGGGCTATCCATGTCCAGCTGTGAGAGGTTGCCTGCTTCTGGAATGGTGTCTGACTGGCTTTCTTTTCATCTGCAACTGAGTTACAGGTAAGTGAACATTCAGTTTCTATACCTATATTGAATTTCTTTTTTGTCTTTCTTAATTTTCAGGATGTCATGACCCACCTGACGCACCTTTTTACCAGAAAGTGGATCTGGCCAACAAGGGGCAATCCATCTTCAGCGGTGAGTGGTTGTCTGCATCTGGAACGGTGTCTGGCTGGATTGCAATTAATCTGCAACTGTGTAAAAGATACTTGTTAATTTGTTTTTTATACATATTGATTTCTTTTTTCTGGATCAGTGTCTGGCTGGCTTGCAATTAATCTGCAACTGTGTAAAAGATGCGTGTTAATTTGTTTTTTATACATATTGATTTCTTTTTTCTGGATCAGTGTCTGGCTGGCTTGCAATTAATCTGCAACTGTGTTGACATTCTTTTTTGTCTTTCTAATTTTCAGGATCTCATGACGCACCTTTTTAACTGAAAGTGGACCTGGCCAACAAGGGGCAATCCATCTTCAGCTATGAGTGGTTGTCTGCATCTAGAACGGTGTCTGGCTGGCTTGCAATTAATCTGCAACTGTGTTGACTTTCTTTTTTGTCTTTCTTATTTTCAGGATCTTATGACCCACCTGACGCACCTTTTTGCCTGAAAGTGGATCTAGCCAACAAGGGGCAATCCATCTTCAGGTCTGAATGGTTGTCTGCATCTGGAACGGTGTCTGGCTGGCTTGCAATTAATCTGCAACTGTGTAAAAGATACGTGTTAATTCGTTTTTTATACATATTGATTTCTTTTTTTCTGAATCAGTGTCTGGCTGGCTTGCAATTAATCTGCAACTGTGTTGACATTCTTTTTTGTCTTTCTTATTTTCAGGATCTCATGACCCACCTGACGCATCTTTTTACCTGAAAGTGGATCTTGCAATTAATCTGCAACTGTGTAACAGGTACGTGTTAAATCGTTTTTTATTCATATAATGATTTTCTTTATTCTTGTCACACAGGATCTCATGACGCACCTTTTTACCTGAAAGTGGACCTGGCCAACAAGGGGCAATCCATCTTCAGCTGCAAGTGGTTGTCTGCATCTGGAACGGTGTCTGGCTGGCTTGCAATTAATCTGCATCTGTGTAACAGGTACGTGTTAATTCGGTTTTTATACATATATTGATTTTTTTTTTCTTGTCACAGAGGATCTCATTACGCACCTTTTTACCTGAAAGTGGATCTGGCCAACAAGGGGCAATCCATCTTCAGCTACGAGTGGTTGTCTGCATCTGGAACGGTGTCTGGCTGGCTTGCAATTGATCTGCAACTGTGTAACAGGTACGTGTTCATTCAGTTTTTATACATATATTGATTTTCTTTTTTTGTCACAAAGGATCCCATCACGCACCTTTTTACCTGAAAGTGGATCCGGCCAACAAGGGGCTATCCATGTCCAACTGTGAGAGGTTGCCTGCATCTGGAATGGTGTCTGACTGGCTTTCTTTTCATCTGCAACTGAGTTACAGGTAAGTGAACATTCAGTTTCTATACCTATATTGAATTTCTTTTTTGTCTTTCTTAATTTTCAGGATGTCATGACCCACCTGATGCACCTTTTTACCAGAAAGTGGATCTGGCCAACAAGGGGCAATCCATCTTCAACGGTGAGTGGTTGTCTGCATCTGGAACGGTGTCTGGCTGGAATGCAATTAATCTGCAACTGTGTAAAAGATACTTGTTAATTTGTTTTTTATACATATTGATTTCTTTTTTCTGGATCAGTGTCTGGCTGGCTTGCAATTAATCTGCAACTGTGTTGACATTCTTTTTTGTCTTTCTAATTTTCAGGATCGCATGACGCACCTTTTTAACTGAAAGTGGACCTGGCCAACAAGGGGCAATCCATCTTCAGCTATGAGTGGTTGTCTGCATCTAGAACGGTGTCTGGCTGGCTTGCAATTAATCTGCAACTGTGTTGACTTTCTTTTTTGTCTTTCTTATTTTCAGGATCTTATGACCCACCTGACGCACCTTTTTGCCTGAAAGTGAATCTAGCCAACAAGGGGCAATCCATCTTCAGGTCTGAATGGTTGTCTGCATCTGGAACGGTGTCTGGCTGGCTTGCAATTAATCTGCAACTGTGTAAAAGATACGTGTTAATTCGTTTTTTATACATATTGATTTCTTTTTTTCTGGATCAGTGTCTGGCTGGCTTGCAATTAATCTGCAACTGTGTTGACATTCTTTTTTGTCTTTCTTATTTTCAGGATCTCATGACCAACCTGACGCATCTTTTTACCTGAAAGTGGATCTTGCAATTAATCTGCAACTGTGTAACAGGTACGTGTTAAATCGATTTTTATTCATATAATGATTTTCTTTATTCTTGTCACAGAGGATCTCATGACGCACCTTTTTACCTGAAAGTGGACCTGGCCAACAAGGGGCAATCCATCTTCAGCTGCAAGTGGTTGTCTGCATCTGGAACGGTGTCTGGCTGGCTTGCAATTAATCTGCATCTGTGTAACAGGTACGTGTTAATTCGGTTTTTATACATATATTGATTTTTTTTTCTTGTCACAGAGGATCTCATTACGCACCTTTTTACCTGAAAGTGGATCTGGCCAACAAGGGGCAATCCATCTTCAGCTACGAGTGGTTGTCTGCATCTGGAACGGTGTCTGGCTGGCTTGCAATTGATCTGCAACTGTGTAACAGGTACGTGTTAATTCAGTTTTTATACATATATTGATTTTCTTTTTTTGTCACAAAGGATCCCATCACGCACCTTTTTACCTGAAAGTGGATCCGGCCAACAAGGGGCTATCCATGTCCAACTGTGAGAGGTTGCCTGCATCTGGAATGGTGTCTGACTGGCTTTCTTTTCATCTGCAACTGAGTTACAGGTAAGTGAACATTCAGTTTCTATACCTATATTGAATTTCTTTTTTGTCTTTCTTAATTTTCAGGATGTCATGACCCACCTGACGCACCTTTTTACCAGAAAGTGGATCTGGCCAACAAGGGGCAATCCATCTTCAACGGTGAGTGGTTGTCTGCATCTGGAACGGTGTCTGGCTGGAATGCAATTAATCTGCAACTGTGTAAAAGATACTTGTTAATTTGTTTATTATACATATTGATTTCTTTTTTCTGGATCAGTGTCTGGCTGGCTTGCAATTAATCTGCAACTGTGTTGACTTTCTTTTTTGTCTTTCTTATTTTCAGGATCTTATGACCCACCTGACGCACCTTTTTGCCTGAAAGTGGATCTAGCAAACAAGGGGCAATCCATCTTCAGGTCTGAATGGTTGTCTGCATCTGGAACGGTGTCTGGCTGGCTTGCAATTAATCTGCAACTGTGTAAAAGATACGTGTTAAGTCGTTTTTTATACATATTGATTTCTTTTTTTCTGGATCAGTGTCTGGCTGGCTTGCAATTAATCTGCAACTGTGTTGACATTCTTTTTTGTCTTTCTTATTTTCAGGATCTCATGACCCACCTGACGCATCTTTTTACCTGAAAGTGGATCTTGCAATTAATCTGCAACTGTGTAACAGGTACGTGTTAAATCGTTTTTTATTCATATAATGATTTTCTTTATTCTTGTCACACAGGATCTCATGACGCACCTTTTTACCTGAAATTGGACCTGGCCAACAAGGGGCAATCCATCTTCAGCTGCAAGTGGTTGTCTGCATCTGGAACATTGTCTGGCTGGCTTGCAATTAATCTGCATCTGTGTAACAGGTACGTGTTAATTCGGTTTTTATACATATATTGATTTTTTTTTTCTTGTCACAGAGGATCTCATGACGCACCTTTTTACCTGAAAGTGGATCTGGCCAACAAGGGGCAATCCATCTTCAGCTACAAGTGGTTGTCTGCATCTGGAACGGTGTCTGGCTGGCTTGCAATTGATCTGCAACTGTGTAAAAGGTACGTGTTAATTCAGTTTTTATACATATATTGATTTTCTTTTTTTTGTCACAAAGGATCCCATCACACACCTTTTTACCTGAAAGTGGATCTGGCCAACAAGGGGCAATCCATCTTCAGCTACGAGTGGTTGTCTGCATCTGGAACGGTGTCTGGCTTGCTTGCAATTGATCTGCAACTGTGTAACAGGTACGTGTTAATTCAGTTTTTATACATATATTGATTTTCTTTTTTTTGTCACAAAGGATCCCATCACACACCTTTTTACCTGAAAGTGGATCCGGCCAACAAGGGGCTATCCATGTCCAGCTGTGAGAGGTTGCCTGCATCTGGAATGGTGTCTGACTGGCTTTCTTTTCATCTGCAACTGAGTTACAGGTAAGTGAACATTCAGTTTCTATACCTATATTGAATTTCTTTTTTGTCTTTCTTAATTTTCAGGATGTCATGACCCACCTGACGCACCTTTTTACCAGAAAGTGGATCTGGCCAACAAGGGGCAATCCATCTTCAACGGTGAGTGGTTGTCTGCATCTGGAACGGTGTCTGGCTGGATTGCAATTAATCTGCAACTGTGTAAAAGATACTTGTTAATTTGTTTTTTATACATATTGATTTTTTTTTTCTGGATCAGTGTCTGGCTGGCTTGCAATTAATCTGCAACTGTGTTGACTTTCTTTTTTGTCTTTCTTATTTTCAGGATCTCATGACCAACCTGACGCACCTTTTTACCTGAAAGTGGATCTGGCCAACAAGGGGCAATCCATCTTCAGCTCTGAATGGTTGTCTGCATCTGTAATGGTGTCTGGCTGGCTTGCAATTAATCTTCAACTGTGTAAAAGATACGTGTTAATTCGTTTTTTTTATACATATTGATTTCTTTTTTCTGGATCAGTGTCTGGCTGGCTTGCAATTAATCTGCAACTGTGTTGACATTCTTTTTTGTCTTTCTTATTTTCAGGATCTCATGACCCACCTGACGCATCTTTTTACCTGAAAGTGGATCTTGCAATTAATCTGCAACTGTGTAACAGGTACGTGTTAAATCGTTTTTTATACATATATTGATTTTCTTTATTCTTGTCACACAGGATCTCATGATGCACCTTTTTACCTGAAAGTGGACCTGGCCAACAAGGGGCAATCCATCTTCAGCTGCGAGTGGTTGTCTGCATCTGGAACGGTGTCTGGCTGGCTTGAAATTAATCTGCAACTGTGTAACAGGTACGTGTTAATTCAATTTTTATACATATATTGATTTTCTTTTTTTTTGTCACACAGGATCCCATCACGCACCTTTTTACCTGAAAGTGGATCCGGCCAACAAGGGGCTATCCATGTCCAGCTGTGAGAGGTTGCCTGCATCTGGAATGGTTTCTGACTGGCTTGCAATTAATCTGCAACTGTCTAAAATATACGTGATAATTCGTTTTTTATACATATTGATTTCTTTTTTCTGGATCAGTGTCTGGCTGGCTTGCAATTAACCTGTAACTGTGTTGACTTTTTTTTTGTCTTTCTTATTTTCAGGATCTCAGGACCCACCTGACTGACCTTTTTACCTGAAAGTGGATCTTGCAATTAATCTGCAACTGTGTAAAAGGTACATGTTAATTCGGTTTTTATACATATATTGATTTTCTTTTTTCTTGTCACAGAGGATCTCATGACGCACCTTTTACCTGAAAGTGGACCTGGCAAACAAGGGGCAATCCATCTTCAGCTGCGAGTGGTTGTCTGCATCTGGAACGGTGTCTGGCTGGCTTGCAATTAATCTGCAACTGTGTAACAGGTACGTGTTAATTCGGTTTTTATACATATATTGATATTCTTTTTTTTGTCACACAGGATCCCATCACACACCTTTTTACCTGAAAGTGGATCTGGCCAACAAGTGGCTATCCATGTCCAGCTGTGAGAGGTTGCCTGCATCTGGAATGGTGTCTGACTGGCTTTCTTTTCATCTGCAACTGAGTTACAGGTAAGTGAACATTCAGTTTCTATACCTATATTGAATTCCTTTTTTGTCTTTCTTTATTTTCAGGATGTCATGACCCATCTGACGCACCTTTTTACCAGAAAGTGGATCTGGCCAACAAGGGGCAATCCATCTTCAGCGGTGAGTGGTTGTCTGCATCTGGAACGGTGTCTGGCTGGATTGCAATTAATCTGCAACTGTGTAAAAAAAATATGTGTTAATTTGTTTTTTATACATATGGATTTCTTTTTTCTGGATCAGTGTCTGGCTGGCTTGCAATTAATCTGCAACTGTGTTGACTTTCTTTTTTGTCTTTTTTATTTTCAGGATCTCAGGACCCACCTGACGCACCTTTTTACCTGAAAGTGGATCTGGCCAACAAGGGGCAATCCATCTTCAGCTGTGAGTGGTTGTCTGCATCTGGAATGGTGTCTGGCTGGCTTGCAATTAATCTGCAACTGTGTAACAGGTACGTGTTAATTCGGTTTTTATACGTATATTTAATTCCTTTTTTTTTGTCACACAGGATTCCATCACGCACCTTTTTACCTGAAAGTGGATCAGGCCAACAAGGGGCTATCCATGTCCAGCTGTGAGAGGTTGCCTGCATCTGGAATGGTGTCTGACTGGCTTTCTTTTCATCTGCAACTGAGTTACAGGTAAGTGAACATTCAGTTTCTATACCTATATTGAATTTCTTTTTTGTCTTTCTTAATTTTCAGGATGTCATGACCCACCTGACGCACCTTTTTACCAGAAAGTGGATCTGGCCAACAAGGGGCAATCCATCTTCAGCTCTGAATGGTTGTCTGCATCTGGAACGGTGTCTGGCTGGCTTGCAATTAATCTGCAACTGTGTTGACATTCTTTTTTGTCTTTCTTCTTTTCAGGATCTCATGACCCACCTGACTGACCTTTTTACCTGAAAGTGGATCTTGCAATTAATCTGCAACTGTGTAAAAGGTACGTGTTAATTCGGTTTTTATACATATATTGATTTTCTTTTTTCTTGTCAAAGAGGATCCCATCATGCACCTTTTTACCTGAAAGTGAATCTGGCCAACAAGGGGCAATCCATCTTCAGCTCTGAATGGTTGTCTGCATCTGGAACGGTGTCTGGCTGGCTTGCAATTAATCTGCAACTTTGTAACAGGTACGTGTTAATTCGGTTTTTATACATATATTGATTTTCGTTTTTTTGTCACACAGGATCCCATCACGCACCTTTTTACCTGAAAGTGGATCTGGCCAACAAGGGGCAATCCATCTTCAGCTCTGAATGGTTGTCTGCATCTGGAACGGTGTCTGGCTGGCTTGCAATTAATCTGCAACTGTGTAAAAGATACGTGTTAATTCTTTTTTATACATATTGATTCCTTTTTTCTGGATCAGTGTCTTGCTGGCTTGCAATTAATCTGCAACTGTGTTGACATTCTTTTTTGTCTTTCTTATTTTCAGGATTTCATGACCCACCTGACTGACCTTTTTACCTGAAAGTGGATCTTGCAATTAATCTGCAACTGTGTAAAAGGTACGTGTTAATTCGGTTTTTATACATATATTGATTTTCTTTTTTCTTGTCACACAGGATCTCATGACGCACCTTTTTACCTGAAAGTGGACCTGGCCAACAAGGGGCAATCCATCTTCAGCTACGAGTGGTTCTCTGCATCTGAATCGGTGTCTGGCTGGCTTGCAATTGATCTGCAACTGTGTAACAGGTACGTGTTAATTCAGTTTTTATACATATATTGATTTTCTTTTTTCTTGTCACACAGGATCCCATCACGCACCTTTTTACCTGAAAGTGGATCCGGCCAAAAAGGGGCAATCCATCTTCAGCTATGAGTGGTTGTCTGCATCTAGAACGGTGTCTGGCTGGCTTGCAATTAATCTGCAACTGTGTTGGCATTCTTTTTTTGTCTTTCTTATTTTCAAGATGTCATGACCCACCTGACGCATCTTTTTACCTGAAAGTGGATCTTGCAATTAATCTGCAACTGTGCAACAGGTACGTGATAAATCGTTTTTTATACATATAATGATTTTCTTTTTTCTTGTCACAGAGGATCTCATGACACACCTTTTTACCTGAAAATGGATCTGGCCAACAAGGGGCAATCCATCTTCAGCTCTGAATGGTTGTCTGCATCTGGAACGGTGTCTGGCTGGCTTGCAATTAATCTGCAACTGTGTAACAGGTACGTGTTAATTCGGTTTTTATACATATATTGATTTTCTTTTTTTTGTCACACAGGATCCCATCACACACCTTTTTACCTGAAAGTGGATCTGGCCAACAAGGGGCTATCCATGTCCAGCTGTGAGAGGTTGCCTGCATCTGGAATGGTGTCTGACTGGCTTTCTTTTCATCTGCAACTGAGTTACAGGTAAGTGAACATTCAGTTTCTATACCTATATTGAATTTCTTTTTTGTCTTTCTTTATTTTCAGGATGTCATGACCCATCTGACGCACCTTTTTACCAGAAAGTGGATCTGGCCAACAAGGGGCAATCCATCTTCAGCGGTGAGTGGTTGTCTGCATCTGGAATGGTGTCTGGCTGGATTGCAATTAATCTGCAACTGTGTAAAAAAAATACGTGTTAATTTGTTTTTTATACATATGGATTTCTTTTTTCTGGATCAGTGTCTGGCTGGCTTGCAATTAATCTGCAACTGTGTTGACTTTCTTTTTTGTCTTTCTTATTTTCAGGATCTCAGGACCCACCTGACGCACCTTTTTACCTGAAAGTGGATCTGGCCAACAAGGGGCAATCCATCTTCAGCTGTGAGTGGTTGTCTGCATCTGGAACGGTGTCTGGCTGGCTTGCAATTAATCTGCAACTGTGTAACAGGTACGTGTTAATTCGGTTTTTATACGTATATTTAATTCCTTTTTTTTTGTCACACAGGATTCCATCACGCACCTTTTTACCTCAAAGTGGATCAGGCCAACAAGGGGCTATCCATGTCCAGCTGTGAGAGGTTGCCTGCATCTGGAATGGTGTCTGACTGGCTTTCTTTTCATCAGCAACTGAGTTACAGGTAAGTGAACATTCAGTTTCTATACCTATATTGAATTTCTTTTTTGTCTTTCTTAATTTTCAGGATGTCATGACCCACCTGACGCACCTTTTTACCAGAAAGTGGATCTGGCCAACAAGGGGCAATCCATCTTCAGCTCTGAATGGTTGTCTGCATCTGGAACGGTGTCTGGCTGGCTTGCAATTAATCTGCAACTGTGTTGACATTCTTTTTTGTCTTTCTTATTTTCAGGATCTCATGACCCACCTGACTGACCTTTTTACCTGAAAGTGGATCTTGCAATTAATCTGCAACTGTGTAAAAGATACGTGTTAATTCGGTTTTTAAACATATATTGATTTTCTTTTTTCTTGTCAAAGAGGATCTCATGACGCACCTTTTTCCTGAAAGTGGACCTGGCCAACAAGGGACAATCCATCTTCAGCTACGAGTGGTTGTCTGCATCTGGAACAGTGTCTGGCTGGCTTGCAATTAATCTGCAACTGTGTAACAGGTATGTGTTAATTCGGTTTTTATACATTTATTGATTTTCTTTTTTCTTGTCACACAGGATCCCATCATGCACCTTTTTACCTGAAAGTGAATCTGGCCAACAAGGGGCAATCCATCTTCAGCTCTGAATGGTTGTCTGCATCTGGAACGGTGTCTGGCTGGCTTGCAATTAATCTGCAACTTTGTAACAGGTACGTGTTAATTCGGTTTTTATACATATATTGATTTTCGTTTTTTTGTCACACAGGATCCCATCACGCACCTTTTTACCTGAAAGTGGATCTGGCCAACAAGGGGCAATCCATCTTCAGCTCTGAATGGTTGTCTGCATCTGGAACGGTGTCTGGCTGTCTTGCAATTAATCTGCAACTGTGTAAAAGATACGTGTTAATTCTTTTTTATACATATTGATTCCTTTTTTCTGGATCAGTGTCTTGCTGGCTTGCAATTAATCTGCAACTGTGTTGACATTCTTTTTTGTCTTTCTTATTTTCAGGATTTCATGACCCACCTGACTGACCTTTTTACCTGAAAGTGGATCTTGCAATTAATCTGCAACTGTGTAAAAGGTACGTGTTAATTCGGTTTTTATACATATATTGATTTTCTTTTTTCTTGTCACACAGGATCTCATGACGCACCTTTTTACCTGAAAGTGGACCTGGCCAACAAGGGGCAATCCATCTTCAGCTACGAGTGGTTCTCTGCATCTGAATCGGTGTCTGGCTGGCTTGCAATTGATCTGCAACTGTGTAACAGGTACGTGTTAATTCAGTTTTTATACATATATTGATTTTCTTTTTTCTTGTCACACAGGATCCCATCACGCACCTTTTTACCTGAAAGTGGATCTGGCCAACAAGGGGTAATCCATCTTCAGCTCTTAATGGTTCTCTGCATCTGGAACGGTGTCTGGCTGGCTTGCAATTAATCTGCAACTGTGTTGACATTCTTTTTTGTCTTTCTTATTTTCAGGATCTCATGACCCACCTGACTGACCTTTTTACCTGAAAGTGGATCTTGCAATTAATCTGCAACTGTGTAAAAGATACGTGTTAATTCGGTTTTTATACATATATTGATTTTCTTTTTTCTTGTCAAAGAGGATCTCATGACGCACCTTTTTCCTGAAAGTGGACCTGGCCAACAAGGGACAATCCATCTTCAGCTACGAGTGGTTGTCTGCATCTGGAACAGTGTCTGGCTGGCTTGCAATTAATCTGCAACTGTGTAACAGGTATGTGTTAATTCGGTTTTTATACATTTATTGATTTTCTTTTTTCTTGTCACACAGGATCCCATCATGCACCTTTTTACCTGAAAGTGAATCTGGCCAACAAGGGGCAATCCATCTTCAGCTCTGAATGGTTGTCTGCATCTGGAACGGTGTCTGGCTGGCTTGCAATTAATCTGCAACTTTGTAACAGGTACGTGTTAATTCAGTTTTTATACATATATTGATTTTCGTTTTTTTGTCACACAGGATCCCATCACGCACCTTTTTACCTGAAAGTGGATCTGGCCAACAAGGGGCAATCCATCTTCAGCTCTGAATGGTTGTCTGCATCTGGAACGGTGTCTGGCTGTCTTGCAATTAATCTGCAACTGTGTAAAAGATACGTGTTAATTCTTTTTTATACATATTGATTCCTTTTTTCTGGATCAGTGTCTTGCTGGCTTGCAATTAATCTGCAACTGTGTTGACATTCTTTTTTGTCTTTCTTATTTTCAGGATTTCATGACCCACCTGACTGACCTTTTTACCTGAAAGTGGATCTTGCAATTAATCTGCAACTGTGTAAAAGGTACGTGTTAATTCGGTTTTTATACATATATTGATTTTCTTTTTTCTTGTCACACAGGATCTCATGACGCACCTTTTTACCTGAAAGTGGACCTGGCCAACAAGGGGCAATCCATCTTCAGCTACGAGTGGTTCTCTGCATCTGAATCGGTGTCTGGCTGGCTTGCAATTGATCTGCAACTGTGTAACAGGTACGTGTTAATTCAGTTTTTATACATATATTGATTTTCTTTTTTCTTGTCACACAGGATCCCATCACGCACCTTTTTACCTGAAAGTGGATCCGACCAAAAAGGGGCAATCCATCTTCAGCTATGAGTGGTTGTCTGCATCTAGAACGGTGTCTGGCTGGCTTGCAATTAATCTGCAACTGTGTTGGCATTCTTTTTTTGTCTTTCTTATTTTCAAGATGTCATGACCCACCTGACGCATCTTTTTACCTGAAAGTGGATCTTGCAATTAATCTGCAACTGTGTAACAGGTACATGTTAATTCGGTTTTTATACATACATTGATTTTCTTTTTTTTGTCAAACAGGATCCCATCACGCACCTTTTTACCTGAAAATAGATCTGGCCAACAAGGGGCAATCCATCTTCAGCTCTGAATGTTTGTCTGCATCTGGAACGGTGTCTGGCTGGCTTGCAATTAATCTGCAACTTTGTAACAGGTACGTGTTAATTCTGTTTTTATACATACATTGATTTTCTTTTTTTTGTCACACAGGATCCCATCACGCACCTTTTTACCTGAAAATAGATCTGGCCAACAAGGGGCAATCCATCTTCAGCTCTGAATGGTTGTCTGCATCTGGAACGGTGTCTGGCTGGCTTGCAATTAATCTGCAACTGTGTAAAAGATACTTGTTAATTTGTTTTTTATACATATTAATTTCTTTTTTCTGGATCAGTGTCTGGCTGGCTTGCAATTAATCTGCAAAAGTGTTGACATTCTTTTTTGTCTTTCATATTTTCAGGATGTCATGACGCACCTGACGCATCTTTTTACCTGAAAGTGGATCTTGCAATTAATCTGCAACTGTGTAACAGGTACGTGTTAATTCGGTTTTTATACATATATTGATTTTCTTTTTTCTTGTCACACAGGATCTGATGACGCTCCTTTTTACCTGAAAGTGGATCTGGCCAACAAGGGGCAATCCATCTTCAGCTGCGAGTGGTTTTCTGCATCTGGAATGGTGTCTGGCTGGCTTACAATTAATCTGCAACTGTGTAACAGGTATGTGTTAATTCGGTTTTTATACATATATTGATTTTCTTTTTTCTTGTCTCACAGGATCTCATGACGCACCTTTGTACCTGAAAGTGGATCTGGCCAACAAGGGGTTATCCATCTTCAGCTGCGAGTAGTTGTCTGCATCTGGAACGGTGTCTGGCTGGCTTGCAATTAATCTGCAACTGTGTAACAGGTACGTGTTAATTCGGTTTTTATACATATATTGATTTTCTTTTTTCTTGTCACACAGGATCCCATCATGCACCTTTTTACCTGAAAGTGGATCTGGCCAACAAGGGGCAATCCATCTTAAGCTGTGAGTGGTTGTCTGCATCTGGAACGGTGTCTGGCTGGCTTGCAATTAATCTGCACCTGTCTAAAAGATACGTGTTAATTCGTTTTTTATACATATTGATTTCTTTTTTCTGGATCAGTGTCTGGCTGGCTTGCAAATAATCTGCAACTGTTTTGACTTTATTTTTTGTCTTTCTTATTTTCAGGATCTCAGGACCCACCTGACTGACCTTTTTACCTGAAAGTGGATCTTGCAATTAATCTGCAACTGTGTAAAAGGCACGTGTTAATTCGGTTTTTATACATATATTGATTTTCTTTTTTCTTGTCACACAGGATCTCATGACGCAGCTTTTTACCTGAAAGTGGATCTGGCCAACAAGGGGCAATCCATCTTCAGCAGCGAGTGGTTTTCTGCATCTGGAATGGTGTCTGGTTGGCTTGCAATTAATCTGCAACTGTGTAACAGGTACGTGTTAATTCAGTTTTTATACGTATATTTAATTCCTTTTTTTTTGTCACACAGGATTCCATCACGCACCTTTTTACCTGAAAGTGGATCCGGCCAACAAGGGGCAATCCATGTCCAGCTGTGAGAGGTTGCCTGCATCTGGAATGGTGTCTGACTGGCTTTCTTTTCATCTGCAACTGAGTTACAGGTAAGTGATCAATCAGTTTCTTTACTTATATTGACTTTCTTTTTTGTCTTTCTTATTTTCAGGATGTCATGACCCACCTGACGCATCTTTTTACCTGAAAGTGGATCTTGCAATTAATCTGCAACTGTGTAACAGGTACGTGTTAATTCGTTTTTTATTCATATATTGATTTTCTTTTTTCTTGTCACACAGGATCTCATGACGCAGCTTTTTACCTGAAAGTGGATCTGGCCAACAAGGGGCAATCCATCTTCAGCAGCGAGTGGTTTTCTGCATCTGGAATGGTGTCTGGTTGGCTTGCAATTAATCTGCAACTGTGTAACAGGTACGTGTTAATTCAGTTTTTATACATATATTGATTTTCTTTTTTCTTCTCACACAGGATCTCATGACGCACCTTTGTACCTGAAAGTGGACCTGGCCAACAAGGGGCAATCCATCTTCAGCTATGAGTGGTTGTCTGCATCTAGAACGGTGTCTGGCTGGCTTGCAATTAATCTGCAACTGTGTAACAGGTATGTGTTAATTCGGTTTTTATACATATATTGATTTTCTTTTTTTTGTCACACAGGATCCCATCACGCACCTTTTTACCTGAAAAAGGATCTGGCCAACAAGGGGCAATCCATCTTCAGCTCTGAATGGTTGTCTGCATCTGGAACGGTGTCTTGCTGGCTTGCAATTAATCTGCAACTGTGTTGACATTCTTTTTTGTCTTTCTTATTTTCAGGATGTCATGACGCACCTGAAGCATCTTTTTACCTGAAAGTGGATCTTGCAATTAATCTCCAACTGTGTAACAGGTACGTGTTAATTCGGATTTTATACATATATTGATTTTCTTTTTTCTTGTCACACAGGATCTCATGATGCACCTTTTTACCTGAAAGTGGACCTGGCCAACAAGGGGCAATCCATCTTCAGCTACGAGTGGTTGTCTGCATCTGGAACGGTGTCTGGCTGGCTTGCAATTAATCTGCAACTGTGTTGACTTTCTTTTTTGTCTTTCTTATTTTCAGGATCTCATGACCCACCTGACGCACCTTTTTACCTGAAAGTGGATCTGGCCAACAAGGGGCAATCCATCTTCAGCTCTGCATGGTTGTCTGCATCTGGAACGGTGTCTGGCTGGCTTGCAATTAATCTGCAACTGTGTAAAAGATATGTGTTAATTCGTTTTTTATACATATTGATTTCTTTTTTCAGGATCAGTGTCTGGCTGGCTTGCAATTAATCTGCAACTGTGTTGACTTTTTTTTTGTCTTTCTTATTTTCAAGATCTCAGGACCCACCTGACTGACCTTTTTACCTGAAAGTGGATCTTGCAATTAATCTGCAACTGTGTAGAAGGTACGTGTTAATTCGGTTTTTATACATACATTGATTTTCTTTTTTCTTGTCACACAGGATCTCATGACGCACCTTTTACCTGAAAGTGGACCTGGCCAACAAGGGGCAATCCATCTACAGCTGCGAGTGGTTGTCTGCATCTGGAACGGTGTCTGGCTGGCTTGCAATTAATCTGCAACTGTGTAACAGGTACGTGTTAATTCGTTTTTTATACATATATTGATTTTCTTTTTTTTGTCACACAGGATCCCATCACACACCTTTTTACCTGAAAGTGGATCTGGCCAACAAGGGGCTATCCATGTCCAGCTGTGAGAGGTTGCCTGCATCTGGAATGATGTCTGACTGGCTTTCTTTTCATCTGCAACTGAGTTACAGGTAAGTGAACATTAAGTTTCTATACCTATATTGAATTTCTTTTTTGTCTTTCTTTATTTTCAGGATGTCATGACCCATCTGACGCACCTTTTTACCAGAAAGTGGATCTGGCCAACAAGGGGCAATCCATCTTCAGCAGCGAGTGGTTTTCTGCATCTGGAATGGTGTCTGGTTGGCTTGCAATTAATCTGCAACTGTGTAACAGGTACGTGTTAATTCAGTTTTTATACATATATTGATTTTCTTTTTTCTTGTCACACAGGATCTCATGACGCACCTTTTTACCTGAAAGTGGATCTGGCCAACAAGGGGCAATCCATCTTCAGCTGCGAGTGGTTGTCTGCATCTGGAACGGTGTCTGGCTGGCTTGCAATTAATCTGCAACTGTGTAACAGGTACGTGTTCATTCGGTTTTTATACGTATATTTAATTCCTTTTTTTTTGTCACACAGGATTCCATCACGCACCTTTTTACCTGAAAGTGGATCCGGCCAACAAGGGGCTATCCATGTCCAGCTGTGAGAGGTTGCCTGCATCTGGAATGGTGTCTGACTGGCTTTCTTTTCATCTGCAACTGAGTTACAGGTAAGTGATCAATCAGTTTCTATACTTATATTGACTTTCTTTTTTGTCTTTCTTATTTTCAGGATGTCATGACCCACCTGACGCATCTTTTTACCTGAAAGTGGATCTTGCAATTAATCTGCAACTGTGTAACAGGTACGTGTTAATTCGTTTTTTATACATATATTGATTTTCTTATTTCTTCTCACACAGGATCTCATGACGCACCTTTGTACCTGAAAGTGGACCTGGCCAACAAGGGGCAATCCATCTTCAGCTATGAGTGGTTGTCTGCATCTAGAACGGTGTCTGGCTGGCTTGCAATTAATCTACAACTGTGTAAAAGATACTTGTTAATTAGTTTTTTATACATCTTAATTTCTTTTTTCTGGGTCAGTGTCTTGCTGGCTTGCAATTAATCTGCAACTGTGTTGACATTCTTTTTTGTCTTTCTTATTTTCAGGATGTCATGACGCACCTGAAGCATCTTTTTACCTGAAAGTGGATCTTGCAATTAATCTCCAACTGTGTAACAGGTACGTGTTAATTCGGATTTTATACATATATTGATTTTCTTTTTTCTTGTCACACAGGATCTCATGATGCACCTTTTTACCTGAAAGTGGACCTGGCCAACAAGGGGCAATCCATCTTCAGCTACGAGTGGTTGTCTGCATCTGGAACGGTGTCTGGCTGGCTTGCAATTAATCTGCAACTGTGTTGACTTTCTTTTTTGTCTTTCTTATTTTCAGGATCTCATGACCCACCTGACGCACCTTTTTACCTGAAAGTGGATCTGGCCAACAAGGGGCAATCCATCTTCAGCTCTGCATGGTTGTCTGCATCTGGAACGGTGTCTGGCTGGCTTGCAATTAATCTAAAACTGTGTAAAAGATATGTGTTAATTCGTTTTTTATACATATTGATTTTTTTTTCAGGATCAGTGTCTGGATGGCTTGCAATTAATCTGCAACTGTGTTGACTTTTTTTTTGTCTTTCTTATTTTCAGGATCTCAGGACCCACCTGACTGACCTTTTTACCTGAAAGTGGATCTTGCAATTAATCTGCAACTGTGTAGAAGGTACGTGTTAATTCGGTTTTTATACATATATTGATTTTCTTTTTTCTTGTCACACAGGATCTCATGACTCACCTTTTACCTGAAAGTGGACCTGGCCAACAAGGGGCAATCCATCTTCAGCTGCGAGTGGTTGTCTGCATCTGGAACGGTGTCTGGCTGGCTTGCAATTAATCTGCAACTGTGTAACAGGTACGTGTTAATTCGTTTTTTATACATATATTGATTTTCTTTTTTTTGTCACACAGGATCCCATCACACACCTTTTTACCTGAAAGTGGATCTGGCCAACAAGGGGCTATCCATGTCCAGCTGTGAGAGGTTGCCTGCATCTGGAATGATGTCTGACTGGCTTTCTTTTCATCTGCAACTGAGTTACAGGTAAGTGAACATTAAGTTTCTATACCTATATTGAATTTCTTTTTTGTCTTTCTTTATTTTCAGGATGTCATGACCCATCTGACGCACCTTTTTACCAGAAAGTGGATCTGGCCAACAAGGGGCAATCCATCTTCAGCAGCGAGTGGTTTTCTGCATCTGGACTGGTGTCTGGTTGGCTTGCAATTAATCTGCAACTGTGTAACAGGTACGTGTTAATTCAGTTTTTATACATATATTGATTTTCTTTTTTCTTGTCACACAGGATCTCATGATGCACCTTTTTACCTGAAAGTGGATCTGGCCAACAAGGGGCAATCCATCTTCAGCTGCGAGTGGTTGTCTGCATCTGGAACGGTGTCTGGCTGGCTTGCAATGAATCTGCAACTGTGTAACAGGTACGTGTTCATTCGGTTTTTATACGTATATTTAATTCCTTTTTTTTTGTCACACAGGATTCCATCACGCACCTTTTTACCTGAAAGTGGATCCGGCCAACAAGGGGCTATCCATGTCCAGCTGTGAGAGGTTGCCTGCATCTGGAATGGTGTCTGACTGGCTTTCTTTTCATCTGCAACTGAGTTACAAGTAAGTGAACATTCAGTTTCTATACTTATATTGACTTTCTTTTTTATCTTTCTTATTTTCAGGATGTCATGACCCACCTGACGCATCTTTTTACCTGAAAGTGGATCTTGCAATTAATCTGCAACTGTGTAAAAGATACTTTTTAATTTGTTTTTTATACATATTAATTTCTTTTTTCTGGATCAGTGTCTTGCTGGCTTGCAATTAATCTGCAACTGTGTTGACATTCTTTTTTGTCTTTCTTATTTTCAGGATGTCATGACGCACCTGAAGCATCTTTTTACCTGAAAGTAGATCTTGCAATTAATCTGCAACTGTGTAACAGGTACGTGTTAATTCGGATTTTATACATATATTGATTTTCTTTTTTCTTGTCACACAGGATCTCATGACGCACCTTTTTACCTGAAAGTGGACCTGGCCAACAAGGGGCAATCCATCTTCAGCTAGGAGTGGTTGTCTGCATCTGGAACGGTGTCTGGCTGGCTTGAAATTAATCTGCAACTGTGTAACAGGTATGTGTTAATTCAGTTTTTATACATATATTGATTTTCTTTTTTTTGTCACACAGGATCCCATCACGCACCTTTTTACCTGAAAGTGGATCCGGCCAACAAGGGGCTATCCATGTCCAGCTGTGAGAGGTTGCCTGCATCTGGCATGGTGTCTGACTGGCTTTCTTTTCATCTGCATCTGAGTTACAGTTAAGTGAACATTCAGTTTCTTTACTTATATTGACTTTATTTTTGTCTTTCTTATTTTCAGGAACTCAGGACCCACCTGACTGACATTTTTACCTGAAAGTGGATCTTGCAATTAATCTGCAACTGTGTAAAAGGTACGTGATAATTCGGTTTTTATACATATATTGATTTTCTTTTTTTTGTCACACAGGATCACATCACACACCTTTTTACCTGGAAGTGGATCCGGCCAACAAGGGGCTATCCATGTCCAGCTGTGAGAGGTTGCCTGCATCTGGAATGGTGTCTGACTGGCTTTCTTTTCATCTGCAAATGAGTTACAGGTAAGTGAACATTCAGTTTCTATACCTACATTGAATTTCTTTTTTGTCCTTTATTTTCAGGATGTCATGACCCACCTGATGCATCTTTTTATCAGAAAGTGGATCTGGCCAACAAGGGGCAATCCATCTTCAGCGGTGAGTGGTTGTCTCTATCTGGAACGGTGTCTGGCTGGCTTGCAATTAATCTGCAACTGTGTTGACATTCTTTTTTGTCTTTCTTATTTTCAGGATCTCATAACCCACCTGACGCATCTTTTTACCTGAAAGTGGATCTTGCAATTAATCTGCAACTGTGTAAAAGGTACGTGTTAAATCGTTTTTTATACATATAATGATTTTCTTTATTCTTGTCACACAGGATCTCATGACGCATCTTTTTACCTGAAAGTGGACCTGGCCAACAAGGGGCAATCCATCTTCAGCTGCGAGTGGTTGTCTGCATCTGGAACGGTGTCTGGCTGGCTTGCAATTAATCTGCAACTGTCTAAAAGATACGTGTTAATTCGTTTTTTATACATATATTGATTTCTTTTTTCTGGATCAGTGTCTGGCTGGCTTGCAATTAATCTGCAACTGTGTTGACATTCTTTTTTGTCATTCTTATTTTCAGGATCTCATGACCCACCTGACGCATCTTTTTACCTGAAAGTGGATCTTGCAATTAATCTGCAACTGTGTAACAGGTACGTGTTAAATCGTTATTTATACATATAATGATTTTCTTTATTCTTGTCACACAGGATTCCTTCACGCACCTTTTTACCTGAAAGTGGATCTGGCCAACAAGGGGCTATCCATGTCCAGCTGTGAGAGGTTGCCTGCATCTGGAATGGTGTCTGACTGGCTTTCTTTTCATCTGCAACTGAGTTACAGGTAGGTGAACATTCAGTTTCTATACTTATATTGACTTTCTTTTTTGTCTTTCTTATTTTCAGGATCTCATGACGCACCTTTTTACCTGAAAGTGGATCTGGCCAACAAGGGGCAATCCATCTTCAGCGGTGAGTGGTTGTCTGCATCTGGAACGGTGTCTGGCTGGATTGCAATTAATCTGCAACTGTGTAAAAGATACGTGTTAATTTGATTTTTATACATATTGATTTCTTTTTTCTGGATCAGTGTCTGGCTGGCTTGCAATTAATCTGCAACTGCGTTAACTTTCTTTTTTGTCTTTCTTATTTTCAGGATCTCATGACCCACCTGACGCACCTTTTTACCAGAAAGTGGATCTGGCCAACAAGGGGCATTCCATCTTCAGCTCTGAATGGTTGTCTGCATCTGGAACGGTGTCTGGCTGGCTTGCAATTAATCTGCAACTGTGTAAAAGATACGTGTTAATTCGTTTTTTATACATATTGATTTCTTTTTTCTGGATCAGTGTCTGGCTGGCTTGCAATTAATCTGCAACTGTGTTGACTTTCTTTTTTGTCTTTCTTATTTTCAGGATGTCATGACCCACCTTACGCATCTTTTTACCTGAAAGTGGATCTTGCAATTAATCTGCAACTGTGTAACAGGTACGTGTTAATTCGGTTTTCAGACATATATTGATTTTCTTTTTTCTTGTCACACAGGATCTCATGACGCACCTTTTTACCTGAAAGTGGACCTGGCCAACAAGGGGCAATCTATCTTCAGCTATGAGTGGTTGTCTGCATCTGAAACGGTATCTGGCTGGCTTGCAATTGATCTGCAACTGTGTAACAGGTACGTGTTAATTCAGTTTTTATACATATATTGATTTTCTTTTTTCTTCTCACACAGGATCCCATCATGCACCTTATTACCTGAAAGTGGATCCAGCCAACAAGGGGCAATCCATCTTCAGCTATGAGTGGTTGTCTGCATCTAGAATGGTGTCTGGCTGACTTGCAATTAATCTGCAACTGTGTAACAGGTACGTGTTAATTCGGTTTTTATACATATATTGATTTTCTTTTTTTGCCACGCATGATCCCATCACGCACCTTTTTACCTGAAAGTGGATCTGGCCAACAAGGGGCAATCCATCTTCAGCTCTGAATTGTTGTCTGCATCTGGAACGGTGTCTGGCTGGCTTGCAATTAATCTGCAACTGTGTAACAGGTACGTGTTAATTCGGTTTTTATACATATATTGATTTTCTTTTTTTGCCACGCAGGATCCCATCACGCACCTTTTTACCTGAAAGTGGATCCGGCCGACAAGGAGCTATCCATGTCCAGCTGTGAGAGGTTGCCTGCATCTGGAATGGTGTCTGACTGGCTGTCTTTACATCTGCATCTGAGTTACAGGTAAGTGAACATTCAGTTTCTATACTTATATTGACTTTCTTTTTTGTCTTTCTTATTTTTAGGATGTCATGACCCACCTGACGCATCTTTTTACCTGAAAGTGGATCTTGCAATTAATCTGCAACTGTGAAACAGATACGTGTTAAATCGTTTTTTATACATATAATGATTTTCTTTTTTCTTGTCACACAGGATCTCATGACGTACCTTTTTACCTGAAAGTGGACCTGGCCAACAAGGGGCAATCCATCTTCAGCTGCGAGTGGTTGTCTGCATCTGGAACGGTGTCTGGCTGGCTTGCAATTAATCTGCAACTGTGTAACAGGTACGTGTTACTTCGGTTTTTATGCATATATTGATTTTCTTTTTTCTTATCACAGAGGATCTCATGACGCACCTTTTTACCTGAAAGTGGACCTAGCCAACAAGGGGCAATCCATCTTCAGCTACGAGTGGTTGTCTGCATCTGGAACGGTCTCTGGCTGGCTTGCAAATGATCTGCAACTGTGTTACAGGTACGTGTTAATTCAGTTTTTATACATATATTGATTTTCTTTTTTTTTGTCACACAGGATCCCATCACGCACCTTTTTACCTGAAAGTGGATCCGGCCGACAAGGGGCTATCCATGTCCAGCTGTGAGAGGTTACCTGCATCTGGAATGGTGTCTGACTGGCTTTCTTTACATCTGCTTCTGAGTTACAGGTAAGTGAACATTCAGTTTTTATACTTATATTGACTTTCTTTTTTATCTTTCTTATTTTTAGGATGTCATGACCCACTTGACGCATCTTTTTACCTGAAAGTGGATCTTGCAAATGATCTGCAACTGTGTAACAGGTACGTGTTAATTTGGTTTTTATACATATATTGATTTTCTTTTTTTTGTCACACAGGATCCCATCACGCACCATTTTACCTGAAAGTGGATCTGGCCAACAAGGGGCAATCCATCTTCAGCTGCGAGTGGTTGTCTGCATCTGGAACGGTGTCTGGCTGGCTTGCAATTAATCTGCAACTGTGTTAAAGATACGTGTTAATTCGTTTTTTATACATATTGATTTCTTTTTTCTGGATCAGTGTCTGTCTGGCTTGCAAATATTCTGCAACTGTGTTGACATTGTTTTTTGTCTTTCTTATTTTCAGGATCTCATGACCCACCTGACGCATCTTTTTACCTGAAAGTGGATCTTGCAATTAATCTGCAACTGTGTAACAGGTACGTGTTAAATCGTTTTTTATACATATAATGATTTTCTTTATTCTTGTCACACAGGATCTCATGACACACCTTTTTACCTGAAAGTGGACCTGGCCAACAAGGGGCAATCCATCTTTAGCTGCGAGTGGTTGTCTGCATCTGGAATGGTGTCTGACTGGCTTTCTTTTCATCTGCAACTGAGTTACAGGTTAGTGAACATTCAGTTTCTATACCTATATTGACTTCCTTTTTTGTCTTTTTTATTTTCAGGATGTCATGACCCACCTGACGAAACTTTTTACCAGAAAGTGGATCTGGCCAACAAGGGGCAATCCATCTTCAGCTGTGAGACGTTGCCTGCATCTGGAATGGTGTCTGACTGGCTTTCTTTTCATCTGCATCTGACTTACAGGTAAGTGAACATTCAGTTTCTATACTTATATTGACTTCCTTTTTTGTCTTTCTTATTTTCAGGATGTCATGACCCACCTGACGAAACTTTTTACCTGAAAGTGGATCTTGCAATTAATCTGCAACTGTGTAACAGGTACGTGTTAAATCGTTTTTTATACATATATTGATTTTCTTTATTCTTGTCACACAGGATCTCATGACGCACCTTTTTACCTGAAAGTGGACCTGGCCAACAAGGGGCAATCCATCTTCAGCTACGAGTGGTTGTCTGCATCTGAAACGGTGTCTGGCTGGCTTGCAATTGATCTGCAACTGTGTAACAGGTACGTGTTAATTCAGTTTTTATACATATATTGATTTTCTTTTTTCTTCTCACACAGGATCCCATCACGCACCTTCTTACCTGAAAGTGGATCCAGCCAACAAGGGGCAATCCATCTTCAGCTATGAGTGGTTGTCTGCATCTAGAACGGTGTCTGGCTGACTTGCAATTAATCTGCAACTGTGTAACAGGTACGTGTTAATTCGGTTTTTATACATATATTGATTTTCTTTTTTTGCCACGCAGGATCCCATCACGCACCTTTTTACCTGAAAGTGGATCCGGCCGACAAGGAGCTATCCATGTCCAGCTGTGAGAGGTTGCCTGCATCTGGAATGGTGTCTGACTGGCTGTCTTTACATCTGCATCTGAGTTACAGGTAAGTGAACATTCAGTTTCTATACTTATATTGACTTTCTTTTTTGTCTTTCTTATTTTTAGGATGTCATGACCCACCTGACGCATCTTTTTACCTGAAAGTGGATCTTGCAATTAATCTGCAGCTGTGAAACAGATACGTGTTAAATCGTTTTTTATACATATAATGATTTTCTTTTTTCTTGTCACACAGGATCTCATGACGTACCTTTTTACCTGAAAGTGGACCTGGCCAACAAGGGGCAATCCATCTTCAGCTGCGAGTGGTTGTCTGCATCTGGAACGGTGTCTGGCTGGCTTGCAATTAATCTGCAACTGTGTAACAGGTACGTGTTACTTCGGTTTTTATACATATATTGATATTCTTTTTTCTTATCACAGAGGATCTCATGACGCACCTTTTTACCTGAAAGTGGACCTGGCCAACAAGGGGCAATCCATCTTCAGCTACGAGTGGTTGTCTGCATCTGGAACGGTGTCTGGCTGGCTTGCAAATGATCTGCAACTGTGTTACAGGTACGTGTTAATTCAGTTTTTATACATATAATGATTTTCTTTTTTTTTGTCACACAGGATCCCATCACGCACCTTTTTACCTGAAAGTGGATCCGGCCGACAAGGGGCTATCCATGTCCAGCTGTGAGAGGTTACCTGCATCTGGAATGGTGTCTGACTGGCTTTCTTTACATCTGCTTCTGAGTTACAGGTAAGTGAACATTCAGTTTCTATACTTATATTGACTTTCTTTTTTGTCTTTCTTATTTTCAGGATGTCATGACCCACCTGACGCATCTTTTTACCTGAAAGTGGATCTTGCAATTAATCTGCAACTGTGTAACAGGTACGTGTTAATTCGGTTTTTATACATATATTGATTTTCTTTTTTCTTGTCACACAGGATCTCATGATGCACCTTTTTACCTGAAAGTGGATCCGGCCAACAAGGAGCAATCCATCTTCAGCTATGAGTGGTTGTCTGCATCTAGAACGGCGTTTGGCTGGCTTGTAATTAATCTGCAACTGTGTAACAGGTACGTGTTAATTTGGTTTTTATACATATATTGATTTTCTTTTTTTTGTCACACAGGATCCCATCACGCACCATTTTACCTGAAAGTGGATCTGGCCAACAAGGGGCAATCCATCTTCAGCTGCGAGTGGTTGTCTGCATCTGGAACGGTGTCTGGCTGGCTTGCAATTAATCTGCAACTGTGTTAAAGATACGTGTTAATTCGTTTTTTATACATATTGATTTCTTTTTTCTGGATCAGTGTCTGTCTGGCTTGCAAATATTCTGCAACTGTGTTGACATTGTTTTTTGTCTTTCTTATTTTCAGGATCTCATGACCCACCTGACGCATCTTTTTACCTGAAAGTGGATCTTGCAATTAATCTGCAACTGTGTAACAGGTACGTGTTAAATCGTTTTTTATACATATAATGATTTTCTTTATTCTTGTCACACAGGATCTCATGACACACCTTTTTACCTGAAAGTGGACCTGGCCAACAAGGGGCAATCCATCTTTAGCTGCGAGTGGTTGTCTGCATCTGGAATGGTGTCTGACTGGCTTTCTTTTCATCTGCAACTGAGTTACAGGTAAGTGAACATTCAGTTTCTATACCTATATTGACTTCCTTTTTTGTCTTTTTTATTTTCAGGATGTCATGACCCACCTGACGAAACTTTTTACCAGAAAGTGGATCTGGCCAACAAGGGGCAATCCATCTTCAGCTGTGAGACGTTGCCTGCATCTGGAATGGTGTCTGACTGGCTTTCTTTTCATCTGCATCTGACTTACAGGTAAGTGAACATTCAGTTTCTATACTTATATTGACTTCCTTTTTTGTCTTTCTTATTTTCAGGATGTCATGACCCACCTGACGAAACTTTTTACCTGAAAGTGGATCTTGCAATTAATCTGCAACTGTGTAACAGGTACGTGTTAAATCGTTTTTTATACATATATTGATTTTCTTTATTCTTGTCACACAGGATCTCATGACGCACCTTTTTACCTGAAAGTGGACCTGGCCAACAAGGGGCAATCCATCTTCAGCTACGAGTGGTTGTCTGCATCTGAAACGGTGTCTGGCTGGCTTGCAATTGATCTGCAACTGTGTAACAGGTACGTGTTAATTCAGTTTTTATACATATATTGATTTTCTTTTTTCTTCTCACACAGGATCCCATCACGCACCTTCTTACCTGAAAGTGGGTCCAGCCAACAAGGGGCAATCCATCTTCAGCTATGAGTGGTTGTCTGCATCTAGAACGGTGTCTGGCTGACTTGCAATTAATCTGCAACTGTGTAACAGGTACGTGTTAATTCGGTTTTTATACATATATTGATTTTCTTTTTTTGCCACGCATGATCCCATCACGAACCTTTTTACCTGAAAGTGGATCTGGCCAACAAGGGGCAATCCATCTTCAGCTCTGAATTGTTGTCTGCATCTGGAACGGTGTCTGGCTGGCTTGCAAGTAATCTGCAACTGTGTAACAGGTACGTGTTAATTCGGTTTTTATACATATATTGATTTTCTTTTTTTGCCACGCAGGATCCCATCACGCACCTTTTTACCTGAAAGTGGATCCGGCCGACAAGGAGCTATCCATGTCCAGCTGTGAGAGGTTGCCTGCATCTGGAATGGTGTCTGACTGGCTGTCTTTACATCTGCATCTGAGTTACAGGTAAGTGAACATTCAGTTTCTATACTTATATTGACTTTCTTTTTTGTCTTTCTTATTTTTAGGATGTCATGACCCACCTGACGCATCTTTTTACCTGAAAGTGGATCTTGCAATTAATCTGCAGCTGTGAAACAGATACGTGTTAAATCGTTTTTTATACATATAATGATTTTCTTTTTTCTTGTCACACAGGATCTCATGACGTACCTTTTTACCTGAAAGTGGACCTGGCCAACAAGGGGCAATCCATCTTCAGCTGCGAGTGGTTGTCTGCATCTGGAACGGTGTCTGGCTGGCTTGCAATTAATCTGCAACTGTGTAACAGGTACGTGTTACTTCGGTTTTTATACATATATTGATATTCTTTTTTCTTATCACAGAGGATCTCATGACGCACCTTTTTACCTGAAAGTGGACCTGGCCAACAAGGGGCAATCCATCTTCAGCTACGAGTGGTTGTCTGCATCTGGAACGGTGTCTGGCTGGCTTGCAAATGATCTGCAACTGTGTTACAGGTACGTGTTAATTCAGTTTTTATACATATATTGATTTTCTTTTTTTTTGTCACACAGGATCCCATCACGCACCTTTTTACCTGAAAGTGGATCCGGCCGACAAGGGGCTATCCATGTCCAGCTGTGAGAGGTTACCTGCATCTGGAATGGTGTCTGACTGGCTTTCTTTACATCTGCTTCTGAGTTACAGGTAAGTGAACATTCAGTTTCTATACTTATATTGACTTTCTTTTTTGTCTTTCTTATTTTCAGGATGTCATGACCCACCTGACGCATCTTTTTACCTGAAAGTGGATCTTGCAATTAATCTGCAACTGTGTAACAGGTACGTGTTAATTCGGTTTTTATACATATATTGATTTTCTTTTTTCTTGTCACACAGGATCTCATGATGCACCTTTTTACCTGAAAGTGGATCCGGCCAACAAGGAGCAATCCATCTTCAGCTATGAGTGGTTGTCTGCATCTAGAACGGCGTTTGGCTGGCTTGTAATTAATCTGCAACTGTGTAACAGGTACGTGTTAATTTGGTTTTTATACATATATTGATTTTCTTTTTTTTGTCACACAGGATCCCATCACGCACCATTTTACCTGAAAGTGGATCTGGCCAACAAGGGGCAATCCATCTTCAGCTGCGAGTGGTTGTCTGCATCTGGAACGGTGTCTGGCTGGCTTGCAATTAATCTGCAACTGTGTTAAAGATACGTGTTAATTCGTTTTTTATACATATTGATTTCTTTTTTCTGGATCAGTGTCTGTCTGGCTTGCAAATATTCTGCAACTGTGTTGACATTGTTTTTTGTCTTTCTTATTTTCAGGATCTCATGACCCACCTGACGCATCTTTTTACCTGAAAGTGGATCTTGCAATTAATCTGCAACTGTGTAACAGGTACGTGTTAAATCGTTTTTTATACATATAATGATTTTCTTTATTCTTGTCACACAGGATCTCATGACACACCTTTTTACCTGAAAGTGGACCTGGCCAACAAGGGGCAATCCATCTTTAGCTGCGAGTGGTTGTCTGCATCTGGAATGGTGTCTGACTGGCTTTCTTTTCATCTGCAACTGAGTTACAGGTAAGTGAACATTCAGTTTCTATACCTATATTGACTTCCTTTTTTGTCTTTCTTATTTTCAGGATGTCATGACCCTCCTGACGAAACTTTTTACCAGAAAGTGGATCTGGCCAACAAGGGGCAATCCATCTTCAGCTGTGAGACGTTGCCTGCATCTGGAATGGTGTCTGACTGGCTTTCTTTTCATCTGCATCTGACTTACAGGTAAGTGAACATTCAGTTTCTATACTTATATTGACTTCCTTTTTTGTCTTTCTTATTTTCAGGATGTCATGACCCACCTGACGAAACTTTTTACCTGAAAGTGGATCTTGCAATTAATCTGCAACTGTGTAACAGGTACGTGTTAAATCGTTTTTTATACATATATTGATTTTCTTTATTCTTGTCACACAGGATCTCATGACGCACCTTTTTACCTGAAAGTGGACCTGGCCAACAAGGGGCAATCCATCTTCAGCTACGAGTGGTTGTCTGCATCTGAAACGGTGTCTGGCTGGCTTGCAATTGATCTGCAACTGTGTAACAGGTACGTGTTAATTCAGTTTTTATACATATATTGATTTTCTTTTTTCTTCTCACACAGGATCCCATCACGCACCTTCTTACCTGAAAGTGGATCCAGCCAACAAGGGGCAATCCATCTTCAGCTATGAGTGTTTGTCTGCATCTAGAACGGTGTCTGGCTGGCTTGCAATTAATCTGCAACTGTGTAACAGGTACATGTTAATTCGGTTTTTATACATATATTGATTTTCTTTTTTTTGTCACACAGGATCCCATCACGCACCTTTTTACCTGAAAGTGGATCTGGCCAACAAGGGGCAATCCATCTTCAGCTCTGAATGGTTGTCTGCATCTGGAACGGTGTCTGGCTGGATTGCAATTGATCTGCAACTGTGTAACAGGTACGTTTTAATTCAGTTTTTATACATATATTGATTTTCTTTTTTCTTCTCACACAGGATCCCATCACGCACCTTCTTACCTGAAAGTGGATCTGGCCAACAAGGGGCAATCCATCTTCAGCTCTGAATTGTTGTCTGCATCTGGAACGGTGTCTGGCTGGCTTGCAAATGATCTGCAACTGTGTAAAAGATACGTGTTAATTCGTTTTTTATACATATTGATTTCTTTTTTCTGGATCAGTGTCTGGCTGGCTTGCAATTAATCTGCAACTGTGCTGACATTCTTTTTTGTCTTTCTTATTTTCAGGATCTCATGACCCACCTGACGCATCTTTTTACCTGAAAGTGGATCTTGCAATTAATCTGCAACTGTGTAACAGGTACGTGTTAAATCGTTTTTTATACATATAATGATTTTCTTTATTCTTGTCACACAGGATCTCATGACGCACCTTTTTACCTGAAAGTGGACCTGGCCAACAAGGGGCAATCCATCTTCAGCTGCGAGTGGTTGTCTGCATCTGGAACGGTGTCTGGCTGGCTTGCAATTAATCTGCAACTGTGTAACAGGTACGTGTTAATTCGGTTTTTATACATATATTGATTTTCTTTTTTCTTGTCACAGAGGATCTCATGACGCACCTTTTTACCTGAAAGTGTACCTGGCCAACAAGGGGCAATCCATCTTCAGCTACGAGTGGTTGTCTGCATCTGGAACGGTGTCTGGCTGGCTTGCAATTGATCTTCAACTGTGTAACAGGTACGTGTTAATTCGGTTTTTATACATATATTGATTTTCTTTTTTCTTGTCACACAGGATCTCATGACGCACCTTTTTACCTGAAAGTGGACCTGGCCAACAAGGGGAAATCCATCTTCAGCTATGAGTGGTTGTCTGCATCTAGAACGGTGTCTGGCTGGTTTGCAATTAATCTGCAACTATGTAACAGGTACGTGTTAATTTGGTTTTTATACATATATTGATTTTCTTTTTTTTGTCACACAAGATCCCATCACGCACCTTTTTACCTGAAAGTGGATCTGGCAAACAAGGGGCAATCCATCTTCAGCTCTGAATGGTTGTCTGCATCTGGAACGGTGTCTGGCTGGCTTGCAATTAATCTACAACTGTGTAAAAGATACGTGTTAATTCGTTTTTTTATACGTATTGATTTCTTTTTTTCTGGATCAGTGTCTGGCTGGCTTGCAATTAATCTGCAACTGTGTTGACATTCTTTTTTGTCTTTCTTATTTTCAGGATCTCATGACCCACCTGACACATCTTTTTACCTGAAAGTGGATCTTGCAATTAATCTGCAACTGTGTAACAGGTACGTGTTAAATCTTTTTTTATACATATAATGATTTTCTTTATTCTTGTCACACAGGATCTCATGACGCACTTTTTCCCTGAAAGTGGACCTGGCCAACAAGGGGCAATCCATCTTCAGCTGCGAGTGGTTGTCTGCATCTGGAACGGTGTCTAGCTGGCTTGCAATTAATCTGCAACTGTGTAACAGGTACGTGTTAATTCGGTTTTTATACATATATTGATTTTCTTTTTTCTTGTCACAGAGGATCTCATGACGCACCTTTTTACCTGAAAGTGGACCTGGCCAACAAGGGGCAATCCATCTTCAGCTACGAGTGGTTGTCTGCATCTGGAACGGTGTCTGGCTGGCTTGCAATTGATCTTCAACTGTGTAACAGGTACGTGTTAATTCAGTTTTTATACATATATTGATTTTCTTTTTATCTTGTCACACAGGATCCCATCACGCACCTTTTTACCTGAAAGTGGATCCGGCCAACAAGGGGCTATCCATGTCCAGCTGTGAGAGGTTGCCTGCATCTGGAATGGTGTCTGACTGGCTTTCTTTTCATCTGCATCTGAGTTACACGTAAGTGAACATTCAGTTTCTATACTTATATTGACTTTCTTTTTTGTCTTTCTTATTTTCAGGATGTCATGACCCACCTGACGCATCTTTTTACCTGAAAGTGGAACTTGCAATTAATCTGCAACTGTGTAACAGGTACGTGTTAAATCGTTTTTTATACATATAATGATTTTCTTTTTTCTTGTCACAGAGGATCTCATGACGCACCTTTTTACCTGAAAGTCGACCTGGCCAACAAGGGGCAATCTATCTTCAGCTACGAGTGGTTGTCTGCATCTGGAACGGTGTCTGGCTGGCTTGCAAATGATCTTCAACTGTGTAACAGGTACGTGTTAATTCAGTTTTTATACATATATTGATTTTCTTTTTTTTTGTCACACAGGATCTCATGACGCACCTTTTTACCTGAAAGTGGACCTGGCCAACAAGGGGCAATCCATCTTCAGCTATGAGTGGTTGTCTGCATCTAGAACGGTGTCTGGCTGGCTTGCAATTGATCTGCAACTGTGTAACAGGTACGTGTTAATTCAGTTTTTATACATATATTGAGTTTCTTTTTTTTTGTCACACAGGATCCCATCACGCACCTTTTTACCTGAAAGTGGATCTGGCCAACAAGGGGCAATCCATCTTCAGCTATGAGTGGTTGTCTGCATCTAGAACGGTGTCTGGCTGGCTTGCAATTGATCTGCAACTGTGTAACAGGTACGTGTTAATTCGGTTTTTATACATATATTGATTTTCTTTTTTTTGTCAAACAGGATCCCATCACGCACCTTTTTACCTGAAAGTGGATCTGGCCAACAAGTGGCAATCCATCTTCAGCTCTGAATGGTTGTCTGCATCTGGAACGGTGTCTGGCTGGCTTGCAATTAATCTGCAACTGTGTAAAAGATACGTGTTAATTCGTTTTTTATACATATTGATTTCTTTTTTTCTGGATCACTGTCTGGCTGGCTTGCAATTAATCTGCAACTGTGTTGACATTCTTTTTTGTCTTTCTAATTTTCAGGATCTCATGACCCACCTGACGCATCTTTTTACCTGAAAGTGGATCTTGCAATTAATCTGCAACTGTGTAACAGGTACGTGTTAAATCGTTTTTTATACATATAATGATTTTCTTTATTCTTGTCACACAGGATCTCATGACGCACCTTTTTACCTGAAAGTGGACCTGGCCAACAAGGGGCAATCCATCTTCAGCTGCGAGTGTTTGTCTGCATCTGGAACGGTGTCTGGCTGGCTTGCAATTAATCCGCAACTGTGTAACAGGTACGTGTTAATTCGGTTTTTATACATATATTGATTTTCTTTTTTCTTGTCACAGAGGATCTCATGACGCACCTTTTTACCTGAAAGTGGACCTGGCCAACAAGGGGCAATCCATCTTCAGCTACGAGTGGTTGTCTGCGTCTGGAACGGTGTCTGGCTGGCTTGCAATTGATCTGCAACTGTGTAACAGGTACGTGTTAATTCAGTTTTTATACATATATTGATTTTCTTTTTTTTTGTCACACAGGATCCCATCACGCACCTTTTTACCTTAAAGTGGATCCGGCCAACAAGGGGCAATCCATCTTCAGCTATGAGTGGTTGTCTGCATCTAGAATGGTGTCTGGCTGGCTTGCAATTAATCTGCAACTGTGTAACAGGTACGTGTTAATTCGGTTTTTATACATATATTTATTTTCTTTTTTTTGTCAAACAGGATCCCATCACGCACCTTTTTACCTGAAAGTGGATCTGGCCAACAAGGGGCAATCCATCTTCAGCTCTGAATGGTTGTCTGCATCTGGAACGGTGTCTGGCTGGCTTGCAATTAATCTGCAACTGTGTAAAAGATACGTGTTAATTCGTTTTTTATACATATTGATTTCTTTTTTCTGGATCAGTGTGTGGCTGGCTTGCAATTAATCTGCAACTGTGTTGACATTCTTTTTTGTCTTTCTTATTTTCAGGATCTCATGACCCACCTGACGCATCTTTTTACCTGAAAGTGGATCTTGCAATTAATCTGCAGCTGTGTAACAGGTACGTGTTAAATCGTTTTTTATACATATAATGATTTTCTTTATTCTTGTCACACAGGATCTCATGACGCACCTTTTTACCTGAAAGTGGACCTGGCCAACAAGGGGCAATCCATCTTCAGCTGCGAGTGGTTGTCTGCATCTGGAACGGTGTCTAGCTGGCTTGCAATTAATCTGCAACTGTGTAAAAGATACGTGTTAATTCGTTTTTTATACATATTGATTTCTTTTTTTCTGGATCAGTGTCTGGCTGGCTTGCAATTAATCTGCAACTGTGTTGACATTCTTTTTTGTCTTTCTAATTTTCAGGATCTCATGACCCACCTGACGCATCTTTTTACCTGAAAGTGGATCTTGCAATTAATCTGCAACTGTGTAATAGGTACGTGTTAAATCGTTTTTTATACATATAATGATTTTCTTTATTCTTGTCACACAGGATCTCATGACGCACCTTTTTACCTGAAAGTGGACCTGGCCAACAAGGGGCAATCCATCTTCAGCTACGAGTGGTTGTCTGCATCTGGAACGGTGTCTAGCTGGCTTGCAATTAATCTGCAACTGTGTAAAAGATACGTGTTAATTCGTTTTTTATACATATTGATTTCTTTTTTTCTGGATCAGTGTCTGGCTGGCTTGCAATTAATCTGCAACTGTGTTGACATTCTTTTTTGTCTTTCTAATTTTCAGGATCTCATGACCCACCTGACGCATCTTTTTACCTGAAAGTGGATCTTGCAATTAATCTGCAACTGTGTAACAGGTACGTGTTAAATCGTTTTTTATACATATAATGATTTTCTTTATTCTTGTCACACAGGATCTCATGACGCACCTTTTTACCTGAAAGTGGACCTGGCCAACAAGGGGCAATCCATCTTCAGCTACGAGTGGTTGTCTGCGTCTGGAACGGTGTCTGGCTGGCTTGCAATTGATCTGCAACTGTGTAACAGGTACGTGTTAATTCAGTTTTTATACATATATTGATTTTCTTTTTTTTTGTCACACAGGATCCCATCACGCACCTTTTTACCTGAAAGTGGATCTGGCCAACAAGGGGCAATCCATCTTCAGCTCTGAATGGTTGTCTGCATCTGGAACGGTGTCTGGCTAGCTTGCAATTAATCTGCAACTGTGTAAAAGATACGTGTTAATTCGTTTTTTATACATATTGATTTCTTTTTTCTGGATCAGTGTCTGGCTGGCTTGCAATTAATCTGCAAATGTGTTGACATTCTTTTTTGTCTTTCTTATTTTCAGGATCTCATGACCCACCTGACGCATCTTTTTACCTGAAAGTGGATCTTGCAATTTATCTGCAACTGTGTAACAGGTACATGTTAAATCGTTTTTTATACATATAATGATTTTCTTTATTCTTGTCACACAGGATCTCATGACGCACCTTTTTACCTGAAAGTGGACCTGGCCAACAAGGGGCAATCCATCTTCAGCTGCGAGTGGTTGTCTGCATCTGGAACGGTGTCTGGCTGGCTTGCAATTAATCTGCAACTGTGTAACAGGTACGTGTTAATTCGGTTTTTATACATATATTGATTTTCTTTTTTCTTTTCACAGAGGATCTCATGACGCACCTTTTTACCTTAAAGTGGACCTGGCAAACAAGGGGCAATCCATCTTCAGCTACGAGTGGTTGTCTGCATCTGGAACGGTGTCTGGCTGGCTTGCAATTGATCTTCAACTGTGTAACAGGTACGTGTTAATTCAGTTTTTATACATATATTGATTTTCTTCATTTTTGTCACACAGGATCCCATCACGCACCTTTTTAACTGAAAGTGGATCCGGCCAACAAGGGGCTATCCATGTCCAGCTGTGAGAGGTTGCCTGCATCTGGAATGGTGTCTGACTGGCTTTCTTTTCATTTGCATCTGAGTTACAGGTAAGTGAACATTCAGTTTCTATACTTATATTGACTTTCTTTTTTGTCTTTCTTATTTTCAGGATGTCATGACCCACCTGACGCATCTTTTTACCTGAAAGTGGATCTTGCAATTAATCTGCAACTGTGTAACAGGTACGTGTTAATTCGGTTTTTACACATATATTGATTTTCTTTTTTCTTGTCACACAGGATCTCATGACGCACCTTTTTACCTGAAAGTGGACCTGGCCAACAAGGGGCAATCCATCTTCAGCTATGAGTGGTTGTCTGCATCTAGAACGGTGTATGGCTGGCTTGCAATTAATCTGCAACTATGTAACAGGTACGTGTTAATTTGGTTTTTATACATATATTGATTTTCTTTTTTTTGTCACACAGGATCCCATCACGCACCTTTTTACCTGAAAGTGGATCTGGCAAACAAGGGGCAATCCATCTTCAGCTCTGAATGGTTGTCTGCATCTGGAACGGTGTCTGGCTGGCTTGCAATTAATCCGCAACTGTGTAAAAGATACGTGTTAATTCGTTTTTTATACATATTGATTTCTTTTTTCTGGATCAGTGTCTGGCTGGCTTGCAATTAATCTGCAACTGTGTTGACTTTCTTTTTTGTCTTTCTTATTTTCAGGATGTCATGACCCACCTGACGCATCTTTTTACCTGAAAGTGGATCTTGCAATTAATCTGCAACTGTGTAACAGGTACGTGTTAATTCGGTATTTATACATATATTGATTTTCTTTTTTCTTGTCACACAGGATCTCATGACGCACCTTTTTACCTGAAAGTGGACCTGGCCAACAAGGGGCAATCCATCTTCAGCTACGAGTGGTTGTCTGCATCTGAAACGGTGTCTGGCTGGCTTGCAATTAATCTGCAACTGTGTAAAAGATACGTGTTAATTCGTTTTTTATACATATTGATTTCTTTTTTCTGGATCAGTGTCTGGCTGGCTTGCAATTAATCTGCAACTGTGTTGACTTTCTTTTTTGTCTTTCTTATTTTCAGGATATCATGACCCACCTGACGCATCTTTTTACCTGAAAGTGGATCTTGCAATTAATCTGCAACTGTGTAACAGGTACGTGTTAATTCAGTTTTTATACATATATTGATTTTCTTTTTTCTTGTCACACAGGATCCCATCACGCACCTTTTTACCTGAAAGTGGATCTGGCCAACAAGGGGCAATCCATCTTCAGCTCTGAATGGTTGTCTGCATCTGGAACGGTGTCTGGCTGGCTTGCAATTAATCTGCAACTGTGTAACAGGTACGTGTTAATTCGGTCATTATACATATATTGATTTTCTTTTTTTTGTCACACAGGATCCCATCACGCACCTTTTTACCTGAAAGTGGATCTGGCCAACAAGGGGCAATCCATCTTCAGCTCTGAATGGTTGTCTGCATCTGGAACGGTGTCTGGCTGGCTTGCAAATTATCTGCAACTGTGTAAAAGATATGTGTTAATTAGTTTTTATACATATTGATTTCTTTTTTCTGGATCAGTGTCTGGCTGGCTTGCAATTAATCTGCAACTGTGTTGACATTCTTTTTTTGTCTTTCTAATTTTCAGGATCTCATGACCCACCTGACGCATCTTTTTACCTGAAAGTGGATCTTGCAATTAATCTGCAACTGTGTAACAGGTACGTGTTAATTCGGTTTTTATACATATATTGATTTTCTTTTTTCTTCTCACAGAGGATCTCATGACGCACCTTTTTACCTGAAAGTGGACCTGGCCAACAAGGGTAGCAATCCATCTTCAGCTACGAGTGGTTGTCTGCATCTGGAACGGTGTCTGGCTGGCTTGCAATTAATCTGCAACTGTGTAACAGGTACGTGTTAATTCGGTTTTTATACATATATTGATTTTCTTTTTTCTTGTCACACAGGAACTCATGATGCACCTTTTTACCTGAAAGTGGACCCGGCCAACAAGGGACAATCCATCTTCAGCTGTGAGTGGTTGTCTGCATCTGGAACGGTGTCTGGCTGGCTTGCAATTGATCTGCAACTGTGTATCAGGTACGTGTTAATTCAGTTTTTATACATATATTGATTTTCTTTTTTCTTGTCACACAGGATCCCATCACGCACCTTTTTACCTGAAAGTGGATCCAGCCAACAAGGGGCAATCCATCTTCAGCTGTGAGTGGTTGTCTGCATCTGGAACGGTGTCTGGCTGGCTTGCAATTAATCTGCAACTGTCTAAAAGATACGTGTTAATTCGTTTTTTATACATATTGATTTCTGTTTTCTGGATCAGTGTCTGGCTGGCTTGCAATTAATCTGAAACTGTTTTGACTTTATTTTTTGTCTTTCTTATTTTCAGGATCTCTGGACCCACCTGACTGACCTTTTTACCTGAAAGTGGATCTTGCAATTAATCTGCACCTGTGTAACAGGTACGTGTTAATTCGGTTTTTATACATATATTGATTTTCTTTTTTTTTGTCACACAGGATCCCATCACGCACCTTTTTTCCTGAAAGTGGATCCGGCCAGCAAGGGGCTATCCATGTCCAGCTGTGAGAGGTTGCCTGCATCTGGAATGGTGTCTGACTGGCTTTCTTTTCATCTGCATCTGAGTTACAGGTAAGTGAATATTTAGTTTCTATACTTATTTTGACTTTCTTTGTTGTCTTTCTTATTTTCAGGATGTCATGACCCACCTGACGCATCTTTTTACCTGAAAGTGGATCTTGCAATTAATCTGCAACTGTGTAACAGGTATGTGTTAATTCAGTTTTTATACATATATTGATTTTCTTTTTTCTTCTCACAGAGGATCTCATGACGCACCTTTTTACCTGAAAGTGGACCTGGCCAACAAGGGGCAATCCATCTTCAGCTGCGAGTGGTTGTCTGCATCTGGAACGGTGTCTGGCTTGCTTGCAATTAATCTGCAACTGTGTAACAAGTACGTGTTAATTCGTTTTTTATACATATATTGATTTTCTTTTTTCTTATCACAGAGGATCTCATGACGCACCTTTTTACCTGAAAGTGGACCTGGCCAACAAGGGGCAATCCATCTTCAGCTACGAGTGGTTGTCTGCATCTGGAACGGTGTCTGGCTGGCTTGCAAATGATCTGCAACTGTGTTACAGGTACGTGTTAATTCAGTTTTTATACATATATAAAAACTGATTTTCTTTTTTCTTGTCAAACAGGATCACATCATGCACCTTTTTATCTCAAAGTGGATCCGGCCGACAAGGGGCTATCCATGTCCAGCTGTGAGAGCTTGCCTGCATCTGGAATGGTGTCTGACTGGCTTTCTTTACATCTGCATCTGAGTTACAGGTAAGTGAACATTCAGTTTCTATACTTATATTGACTTTCTTCTTTGTCTTTCTTATTTTCAGGATGTCATGACCCACCTGATGCATCTTTTAACCTGAAAGTGGATCTTGCAATTAATCTGTAACTGTGTAACAGGTACGTGTTAATTCGGTTTTTATACATATATTGATTTTCTTTTTTTTGTCACACAGGATCCCATCACGCACCTTTTTACCTGAAAGTGGATCTGGCCAACAAGGGGCAATCCATCTTCAGCTGTGAGTGGTTGTCTGCATCTGAAACGGTGTCTGGCTGGCTTGCAATTAATCTGCAACTGTCTAAAAGATACGTGTTAATTCGTTTTTTATACATATTGATTTCTTTTTTCTGGATCAGTGTCTGGCTGTGTTACCTTTCCCTGATTTCTGCCTCTCGACCGTGGTCGTGAGGCTCAGGAGAGCTGCTTCACCTGCTAGCTCCTGGGCCAGAACGGCGTTAGCTTCTCCACCCGTTCTGGGGTAATACCCAAACTTTAGTTTACTTTCACCGCAAAGACGGGTCAAAGACAGGATTACCTCAAAGTACTCGGCGTTTATTGCAGCCAGCTTGGGCATAACACAAATACAATCTGAGTGGCCGTGTTGAACAAAAGAGAAAGGAGCGGAGGGGCGAGAGAGGAAAACTTTACGTGCTGCTCTCAGCTGCGACACCCGGCGGCTACTGCCCCTGCACTACAATACCCACACTGCAATGCGTTTCCAAAGCATTAACCCCTTACATTCCCAACACTACCCCCACTCTGGATGGTGATTAAACCTAACACCACTCCAGCACTATTTCTCTGGTACACATCGACATCAAATACAAAACATTGAGTTACCCCGCTTTTTCAGTCTCTTAAGGCAATCTTAACTCCACTGAAAGGAGCAAACAGTCCATACAGTCCATTTGCAACGGCGTGAGCATAGTTGAGGTAGATGGGTAGCACAGTGTTAGGAACTTTTGGTCCAAAGTAGAAAGAGAAGGAAGATGAGCCAGTATTTTCCAGGGCTTAATCAGTTGAGACTGAGCAGACATACACTCCCCTGTGTGTGAGGGTCTCTGCTAGCTCGTTTCTGAAAAAGAAGAGGTTAGTACATACAACTTAAAACAACTCCCTTATTATACTTAAGATGGCTTATTGGATATAACATGGCTCTCATCCCATACTACTCAAACATATGTATATACGCTTTAAATGCCTCCTCTTACAAAAAAAAAACGGACCACTCAACCAAAGGTTTGCACAAAAGCACAAGATTATGCATTTTGTTTCACAGTTAACAATACCCCTTTTTTTTTTTTTTTTTTTTTTTTTTTTTACAGAACAGAACTTTCTTTGAACTGTCTTTCCCTGGCTCTTTTTTTTTTTTTTTTAAACAACTTACAGTTCCAGTTAAAGTACTGGTTTCAGTTCAGCTCAAGAGACTAACCAGTCCCCAAATCTTTTGGGTGGTTTAATGTTTCTCTTGGGTCTTTTGGGTGTTGGACCTACAACAGGGTTATTAACAGTCCATGTTTGTCCTTGCTGCACTGCGCTACCCCCACTAGACTGAAGTTCATCTGAACCTTCAGGGCTTGGAAGAGCAGACGAAGGGAAATCAACAACATGGTCTGTGCTGTCACAGCTTGGTTTGTCTGAGAATAGGCTGGGCAGATCCAGTTCAGAGGTGAAAGTGTCATCCTCAAGAGCAGGTGGTAAAGCTTCCACTGGCCGCCATGCTTCGGCATACTGGCGCACCCAAGAGGTGTCTAGTGGAGTGCGAGAGTTGTAGGGCTTGAGCTTGTCGTGATGAACCACCTTCACCTTTGTTTTTGGATTTTTCTGAATCCGATACACCAGATCGTCCAGCTGTCCTAAGATGAAGTAAGGTCCCTCATATGATGGGAGGAACTTTCTGACTTTGTTCCGCACACGCTTGGTTCCTTTAACCAGATGCCATACTGCGTCACCAATATTGTAACTGGTCTTGTGGGCATTCTTGTCATACTGCTTCTTTGCACGCTTGACAGACTCACCCAGTGCTTCTCTTGCGATTCTGTGAGCGAGTTCCAGCCGGTCTCGCAGTTGTGCAACATACTCTGGAGGTGTCTTGGCACTTTCATGGTCAGGTGGCAATCCAGCCACAAGGTCAATTGGCTCTGTCAGTTCCCTACCAAAAAGCATCATATTCGGGGTCAGTCCACTCGAACTGTGCTTGGTGGCTCTGTAGGCCATGACAGCTAATGGAATCATCAGGTCCCAATCCCAGTGACACCGTTCTGCAGTGGTGGCTAGAATCTTTTGGAGTGTGGCATTAAATCGCTCCACTTGCCCGTCAGACTGTGGTCTAAAGGGGGTGGTACGAGTCTTCTCAATTCCCAGAAGCTCACACATTCTCTGGAAAACATCAGATTCAAAATTAGACCCCTGGTCACTGTGAAGGGTTTGGGGCGCTCCGTAGCGACACACCCACTCGGCAGTAAGGACTTCAGCCACCGTGACAGCTTGGTCATTGGGCAATGGATAGGCCTCCACCCATTTGGTGAAATAATCTTGGGCCACCAAAATGTAACGATTATGGCGTTCAGTTTCATTCATTGGCCCCATCAGGTCAATGGCGATCCTTTCCATTGGTGCACCCACACGTACGGTACCCATAGGTGCTTGAGGTTTCTTGGAGGGGCGGGCCCTGGCAGCACAGTTGGTACATGTGTGACACCAGAGAGTGACATCTTCTCTCATTTGGTACCAGTAGTACCGTGTCTGTATCCGTGCCAAAGTCCGTTCCACACCAAAATGTCCACCCACTGGACCATCATGCATCTGCTTCAGAACAGCCTGCCGGAAAACACGAGGTAGAACAATTTGTGGATGGAACACAGCCTCATTAGTGGAATAGAAGCGTCGTAGGAGAACACCATCTCGCGTGTAAAGTCTCTTCCACTGGCTCCAATAAGCTTTAGTGGCTGGCCCTAAAGGTGAAACATCCACCCAGGTGGGGCGCTCGCCTCCTTCCTCCAGCCATCGCCAGACTGGGGCGATATCAGGATCAGCTTTTTGAGCAGTGCATAGATCTTCCAGAGTCCAGCCATTAAACAGCATAGTTGGCATAGCGTCAGCTACATAGACTCTCTCCACTGCGGGAGAACTATCTAAACTGGTTTGGCATTTCAGATCTGCTTTTGGGACAACTTCGTATGGTCTGGCTTGAGAGCCAGAGCCTGCCCCTACCCCCACTACTCTGAGCTCCGGGGAAGTAACATCACCATGGAGTTCAAGATTACACTGCACTCCCTGGTGGTGAATCTTGCCATTTTTCTCAGCAGGATCTGTCATGCTGCACGGGCATGTTGGTCGACATGGTCTTCGCGACATAACATCTGCATTGTGGTGGTGATGTCCAGGCCGATGCACGACCTCAAAGTCATACTCTGCAAGCTTTTCAAGCCATCTTGCCAGTTGACCCTCAGGCTCCTTCATCTTGACAAGCCACCGCAGACTACTATGGTCTGAACGCACAATGAAGGGCCTTCCTAGAAGGTACTGACGGAAATGTCTGGTGAACTCCACCACTGCGAGTAATTCTCTCCGTGTGGTACAGTAATTCTGTTCAGTAGAAGACAGTCGTCGGCTCCCATAGGCTAGCACACGCTCCACGCCATCTTGCATTTGGGATAAGACTGCTCCAATGCCAAAATTACTGGCATCTGTGTCGAGAATGAGATCGCCGCTGTCACGGGGGTAGCCCAGGACAGGTGTGGTGGTAAGCAAATTCTTTAGCGTCTCGAAAGCATCTTGGCATTCCGGTGTCCACCGGAAGCGAACATTTTTCTTGGTGAGCTCGTGAAGGGGTCTCGCTATGGCTGCAAAATCCTGCACAAATCGTCGATAATATGCAGCCAAGCCCACGAACTGACGAACTTCAGACAGACAAGTAGGCTCGGGCCACTGCTGAACTTTCTGGACCTTTTCTGGGTCTGTGGCGATCCCTTGTGCCGAAACGATGTGACCCAGATAAGCTACTTGGCGACGGAAAAGGCAGCACTTAGCTGGCTTCAACTTTAAGTTGGCTTGGCGGAGCCGGTTGAACACTTGAGAAAGGTGTTGGAGCATTTCTGAGACATCTTTCCCCAGCACTATGATATCATCCAGGTATACGAGACATGTCTCCCACTGCAGGCCTGCCAGGACGCGATCCATCAGACGCTGGAACGTCGCTGGTGCATTGCAAAGACCGAAAGGCATGACATTCCATGTGAATAAGCCTTTCCTGCTACAGAAAGCGGCGGCCTTACGGGCCCTGGGCGTTAGCGCAACTTGCCAGTAACCGGAAGCCAGGTCTAAAGTACTGAACCATTTGGCAGTCGAAAGGGTCTCCAGTGTGTCTTGGATGCGTGGGAGAGGATATGCGTCTTTTACAGTACGTGCATTCAGGGCCCTGTAGTCCACACACAGGCGGTAGGTCTGGTCCTTCTTGCGCACCAATACTATTGGTGACGCCCAGCTGCTGTTGCTTGGTGAAGCCAACCCAACTTCAAGGCTCTGCTGGATCTGCTTATCAGATTCAATCTGTTTCTCAAAGGCCATTCGTCGCGGCTGCTGTTTCACCGGTGGGCCAGGCAAGGTCTGTATGTCATGCTGGACAAGGCTGGTGCAACCGAGATCAGTCGGTCCGGTAGAAAACACATCGCCATAGGTGCTGAGAAGTTGGGCCAACCCGCAACGTTCATCGGCACTCAAAGCAGCAGCACTGTCTCTATACAACGATTGCAAATGGGGAGGAACAACTGGAAAACCACAGCCAACTGGGAGTGGTTCGGCAGATGGAACACTAAGAGAAGACTGGACAACATCGGCAGCCTGAAGAAAACCAGCAATAGCACCTTTCCTCACCTTTACTGGCGTTGTTCCAGGATTGTACAGCCTGATGGGAATTTGCTGGTTGGGCTGCGCATTAACCACCACTCTCGCCACTAGGAGGCAATGTTTTTCCACAAAACCTTTAGTTGGATTCAGCATGACATCACCTCGAACGGGTTCACGGAAATGTGCATACCCAGGAACAATATATTCACACTCGGGCTCGATAACAGTTGTGCGCGCCACCCTGACCACATGCACCTTGGGTTTGTTGTGTGGGTTAAAGTAAGGCACTTGTTCCCCAAATAGCACAATCTTTTTGCCGCCAAAGTCAAGATAAGCTTTCGATTGCTCTAGAAAAGGGTGACCAAGGATGGCTTCAGAGTTCTCTGCGATGTCTGCAACAATGAAGTTAACACTTACTGTGCGAGTGCCAATCTGAACAGGCAGGTGTACTTCTCCACAAACATCTATATTTTCAGAACCAATGCCCTGCAGCGACTCCACAGCTGAGAGCTGCAAGGGAGGCTTGACATCCTCATCAATTTCGGTATAACATCGCAAGGTTAGCACATTCCTCCGGGCGCCAGTGTCTAACAGAGCACATACTTCCATGTTACACATCAGCATGTGAATGCACATTTCAGCTCCTGTACCTTTAACATGGAGGCGAGCAGGTGAACTTTGGCTTTTAGCGGTTTTTGGAATTGCCCTTGAGTTAGCTGGCATCTTTGGTGACGGACAGCTACGCTGCATGTGCCCAATGCCTTGGCAGTTGTGGCATTTAATGTCACTCCAATTTATGTTCCCATCCTCACTTGACTTTGGTCTACGTGGCTTGAAGCTAGCTCTTTGGAACTTACGAATAGGCTCTACAAATGATGCTGTCTCGTTCTCGTCTTCAACTTGTTCTGCACGCTCACGAACAGGAGCCGTTCTCACCCTACGCTCTGTTGGGTGCACACCAGATTGCATCAGGCGAGTAACACTGGCAGCGGCACGTTTTGCTGTTTCGTACCTGTGAGCAAGCTCATAAGCTCGTGCGAGCGTGCGTGGACGCTCCTCCAACAGCTTCCGGACCATCCCAGCACTATCCATGGCGTTGGTAAACACTTCCACACCGATACTGTCTTGCTCGGCCTCAGAACGATCTGCATACACAATAGACACTTTTTCATAGATATCGTCTCTCAGCACATGCAGTAGCTCACCTGGCTTTCGCACTCTTTGCCTCAGCTCAATGCCTAAAGCAGCAGCATTCTCTGAAGACGGACCATATGCAGCTTCTATTTCGTCCACAATGCGCAGGTAGCTCCAGCGTGAAGACCTTGGATTTTTGTGGACAACAGCTCCTGCAGCACCTACCAAACAGAACCTCAACTGGACAGCCATTGTCTCTTCTGACCAATGATTAGCCTCGGCACAGCTCTCAAAGCGATGTAGAAACTCCCTCCATGACCCAGTACCATCAAACTGACCTGGTCGCAGTGTAGGAATTCTCTCTCTCTGAGCTGCATTCTCACCTTCGCTGTCAGATGAAATGTCGTAATGCACACGTCTGGGCTGCCTGTCACAAGAACTGGACTTTGAAGGCTTTAGGAGAACATGCTCACTTCCAGAATGAACTCCAGTGGACTTAACATCACAACGGACACATCTACACTGTCCCTGGGGCTGTGCACTCTGAGTTTCAATTCGTGGCATTTCTAGAGTGAACGGTGGGGCAGCTGGCTCTCTACGTGGCACGGTAGTGTAATTAGCATTAGCAGGTGTGCTCTCCGTGAAAAACCTGCGCTGAGCAGAGCTGAACGGGTTAGCATGAGGTGAATGCGATATCTCCATTACAGGCTGAGAAACATTTCCACAGCTTTGGCTCGGCTGTGACTCAATTCCACTATCACACCACTTTGCAGCGTCCTCACACATCCTAAACGGATTGGTTTCTCTCATTGGTTGGTACGAGTGTGAACTCGGTTGTGCTGGTTCACATGTGCCGGTTTCAATCGGTTTACAGTTACACACTCGGTTTCCGTTTTCGTCATGAATCTGCCTCCCCCAGTCTCCAAATTCAATTTGTGACCGTTTACTTTCATTCACGACTGTCAGTGACATGAACGGGTTTGAGCAAGTTGTTACATTCTCCAACTTCTGAGCTGTTTTATCTTCGGTAGCCGCCATTTCGTCTCTCTCGCTCCGAAACCCACTAAACGCTCCGCTAGCCGCTGTATTAGCCACTCGTGGACGTCACTTTATCACCAGTCCGTTTCACTTTCACAACGTTGGTTTTACTTCAGCAATCCAGTACAGTCTTCGTTTCAATGACTCACCAATGCAGGAGGAAATCCCGGACGAGCCCCCAGTGTTACCTTTCCCTGATTTCTGCCTCTCGACCGTGGTCGTGAGGCTCAGGAGAGCTGCTTCACCTGCTAGCTCCTGGGCCAGAACGGCGTTAGCTTCTCCACCCGTTCTGGGGTAATACCCAAACTTTAGTTTACTTTCACCGCAAAGACGGGTCAAAGACAGGATTACCTCAAAGTACTCGGCGTTTATTGCAGCCAGCTTGGGCATAACACAAATACAATCTGAGTGGCCGTGTTGAACAAAAGAGAAAGGAGCGGAGGGGCGAGAGAGGAAAACTTTACGTGCTGCTCTCAGCTGCGACACCCGGCGGCTACTGCCCCTGCACTACAATACCCACACTGCAATGCGTTTCCAAAGCATTAACCCCTTACATTCCCAACAGCTGGCTTGCAATTAATCTGCAACTGTTTTGACTTTATTTTTTGTCTTTCTTATTTTCAGGATCTCTGGACCCACCTGACTGACCTTTTTACCTGAAAGTGGATCTTGCAATTAATCTGCAACTGTGTAACAGGTACGTGTTAATTCGGTTTTTATACATATATTGATTTTCTTTTTTCTTGTCACACAGGATCTCATGATGCACCTTTTTACCTGAAAGTGGATCTGGCCAACAAGTGGCAATCCATTTTCAGCTGCGAGTGGTTGTCTGCATCTGGAACGGTGTCTGGCTGGCTTGCAATTAATCTGCAACTGTGTAACAGGTACGTGTTAATTCGGTCATTATACATATATTGATTTTCTTTTTTTTGTCACACAGGATCCCATCACGCACCTTTTTACCTGAAAGTGGATCTGGCCAACAAGGGGCAATCCATCTTCAGCTCTGAATGGTTGTCTGCATCTGGAACGGTGTCTGGCTGGCTTGCAAATTATCTGCAACTGTGTAAAAGATATGTGTTAATTAGTTTTTATACATATTGATTTCTTTTTTCTGGATCAGTGTCTGGCTGGCTTGCAATTAATCTGCAACTGTGTTGACATTCTTTTTTTGTCTTTCTAATTTTCAGGATCTCATGACCCACCTGACGCATCTTTTTACCTGAAAGTGGATCTTGCAATTAATCTGAAACTGTGTAACAGGTACGTGTTTATTCGGTTTTTATACATATATTGATTTTCTTTTTTCTTCTCACAGAGGATCTCATGACGCACCTTTTTACCTGAAAGTGGACCTGGCCAACAAGGGTAGCAATCCATCTTCAGCTACGAGTGGTTGTCTGCATCTGGAACGGTGTCTGGCTGGCTTGCAATTAATCTGCAACTGTGTAACAGGTACGTGTTAATTCGGTTTTTATACATATATTGATTTTCTTTTTTCTTGTCACACAGGATCTCATGATGCACCTTTTTACCTGAAAGTGGACCTGGCCAACAAGGGACAATCCATCTTCAGCTGTGAGTGGTTGTCTGCATCTGGAACGGTGTCTGGCTGGCTTGCAATTGATCTGCAACTGTGTAACAGGTACGTGTTAATTCAGTTTTTATACATATGTTGATTTTCTTTTTTCTTGTCACACAAGATCCCATCACGCACCTTTTTACCTGAAAGTGGATCCAGCCAACAAGGGGCAATCCATCTTCAGCTATGATTGGTTGTCTGCATCTAGAACGGTGTCTGGCTGGCTTGCAATTAATCTGCAACTGTGTAACAGGTACGTGTTAATTCGGTCATTATACATATATTGATTTTCTTTGTTCTTGTCACACAGGATCTCATGACGCACCTTTTTACCTGAAAGTGGACCTGGCCAACAAGGGGCAATCCATCTTCAGCTGCGACTGGTTGTCTGCATCTGGAACGGTGTCTGGCTTGCTTGCAATTATTCTGCAACTGTGTAACAAGTACGTGTTAATTCGTTTTTTATACATATATTGATTTTCTTTTTTCTTATCACAGAGGATCTCATGACGCACCTTTTTACCTGAAAGTGGACCTGGCCAACAAGGGGCAATCCATCTTCAGCTACGAGTGGTTGTCTGCATCTGGAACGGTGTCTGGCTGGCTTGCAAATGATCTGCAACTGTGTTACAGGTACGTGTTAATTCAGTTTTTATACATATATTGATTTTCTTTTTTCTTGTCAAACAGGATCACATCATGCACCTTTTTATCTGAAAGTGGATCCGGCCGACAAGGGGCTATCCATGTCCAGCTGTGAGAGCTTGCCTGCATCTGGAATGGTGTCTGACTGGCTTTCTTTACATCTGCATCTGAGTTACAGGTAAGTGAACATTCAGTTTCTATACTTATATTGACTTTCTTCTTTGTCTTTCTTATTTTCAGGATGTCATGACCCACCTGATGCATCTTTTAACCTGAAAGTGGATCTTGCAATTAATCTGTAACTGTGTAACAGGTACGTGTTAATTCGGTTTTTATACATATATTGATTTTCTTTTTTTTGTCACACAGGATCCCATCACGCACCTTTTTACCTGAAAGTGGATCTGGCCAACAAGGGGCAATCCATCTTCAGCTGTGAGTGGTTGTCTGCATCTGAAACGGTGTCTGGCTGGCTTGCAATTAATCTGCAACTGTCTAAAAGATACGTGTTAATTCGTTTTTTATACATATTGATTTCTTTTTTCTGGATCAGTGTCTGGCTGGCTTGCAATTAATCTGCAACTGTTTTGACTTTATTTTTTGTCTTTCTTATTTTCAGGATCTCTGGACCCACCTGACTGACCTTTTTACCTGAAAGTGGATCTTGCAATTAATCTGCAACTGTGTAACAGGTACGTGTTAATTCGGTTTTTATACATATATTGATTTTCTTTTTTCTTGTCACACAGGATCTCATGATGCACCTTTTTACCTGAAAGTGGATCTGGCCAACAAGTGGCAATCCATTTTCAGCTGCGAGTGGTTTTCTGCATCTGGAAAGGTGTCTGGCTGGCTTGCAATTAATCTGCAACTGTGCAACAGGTACGTGTTAATTCGGTCATTATACTTATATTGATTTTCTTTTTTTTGTCACACAGGATCCCATCACGCACATTTTTACCTGAAAGTGGATCTGGCCAACAAGGGGCAATCCATCTTCAGCTCTGAATGGTTGTCTGCATCTGGAACGGTGTCTGGCTGGCTTGCAAATTATCTGCAACTGTGTAAAAGATACGTGTAAATTCGTTTTTATACATATTGATTTCTTTTTTCTGGATCAGTGTCTGGCTGGCTTGCAATTAATCTGCAACTGTGTTGACATTCTTTTTTTGTCTTTCTTATTTTCAGGATCTCATGACCCACCTGACGCATCTTTTTACCTGAAAGTGGATCTTGCAATTAATCTGCAACTGTGTAACAGGTACGTGTTAAATCGTTTTTTATACATATAATGATTTTCTTTTTTCTTGTCACAGAGGATCTCATGACGCACCTTTTTACCTGAAAGTGGACCTGGCCAACAAGGGGCAATCCATCTTCAGCTACGAGTGGTTGTCTGCATCTGGAACGGTGTCTGGCTGGCTTGCAAATGATCTGCAACTGTGTAACAGGTACGTGTTAATTCAGTTTTTATACATATATTGATTTTCTTTTTTCTTTTCACACAGGATCCCATCACGCACCTTTTTGCCTGAAAAAGGATCTGGCCAACAAGGGGCAATCCATCTTCAGCTCTGAATGGTTGTCTGCATCTGGAACGGTGTCTGGCTGGCTTGCAATTAATCTACAACTGTGTAAAAGATACTTGTGAATTAGTTTTTTATACATCTTAATTTCTTTTTTCTGGGTCAGTGTCTTGCTGGCTTGCAATTAATCTGCAACTGTGTTGACATTCTTTTTTGTCTTTCTTATTTTCAGGATGTCATGACGCACCTGAAGCATCTTTTTACCTGAAAGTGGATCTTGCAATTAATCTGCAACTGTGTAACAGGTACGTGTTAATTCGGATTTTATACATATATTGATTTTCTTTTTTCTTGTCACACAGGATCTCATGATGCACCTTTTTACATGAAAGTGGACCTGGCCAACAAGGGGCAATCCATCTTCAGCTACGAGTGGTTGTCTGCATCTGGAACGGTGTCTGGCTGGCTTGCAATTAATCTGCAACTGTGTTGACTTTCTTTTTTGTCTTTCTTATTTTCAGGATCTCATGACCCACCTGACGCACCTTTTTACCTGAAAGTGGATCTGGCCAACAAGGGGCAATCCATCTTCAGCTCTGCATGGTTGTCTGCATCTGGAACGGTGTCTGGCTGGCTTGCAATTAATCTGCAACTGTGTAAAAGATATGTGTTAATTCGTTTTTTATACATATTGATTTCTTTTTTCAGGATCAGTGTCTGGCTGGCTTGCAATTAATCTGCAACTGTGTTGACTTTTTTTTGTCTTTCTTATTTTCAGGATCTCAGGACCCACCTGACTGACCTTTTTACCTGAAAGTGGATCTTGCAATTAATCTGCAACTGTGTAGAAGGTACGTGTTAATTCGGTTTTTATACATATATTGATTTTCTTTTTTCTTGTCACACAGGATCTCATGACGCACCTTTAACCTGAAAGTGGACCTGGCCAACAAGGGGCAATCCATCTTCAGCTGCGAGTGGTTGTTTGCATCTGGAACGGTGTCTGGCTGGCTTGCAATTAATCTGCAACTGTGTAACAGGTACGTGTTAATTCGTTTTTTATACATATATTGATTTTCTTTTTTTTGTCACACAGGATCCCATCACACACCTTTTTACCTGAAAGTGGATCTGGCCAACAAGGGGCTATCCATGTCCAGCTGTGAGAGGTTGCCTGCATCTGGAATGATGTCTGACTGGCTTTCTTTTCATCTGCAACTGAGTTACAGGTAAGTGAACATTAAGTTTCTATACCTACATTGAATTTTTTTTTTGTCCTTTATTTTCAGGATGTCATGACCCACCTGACGCACCTTTTTATCAGAAAGTGGATCTGGCCAACAAGGGGCAATCCATCTTCAGCGGTGAGTGGTTGTCTGCATCTGGAACGGTGTCTGGCAGGATTGCCATTAATCTGCAACTGTGTAAAAGATACGTGTTAATTTGTTTTTTATACATATTGATTTCTTTTTTTCTGGATCAGTGTCTGGCTGGCTTGCAATTAATCTGCAACTGCGTTGACTTTCTTTTTTGTCTTTCTTATTTTCAGGATCTCATGACCCACCTGACGCACCTTTTTACCTGAAAGTGGATCTTGCAATTAATCTGCAACTGTGTAACAGGTACGTGTTAATTCATTTTTTATACAAATATTGATTTTCTTTTTTCTTGTCACACAGGATCTCGTGACGCACCTTTTAAGTGAAATTGGACCTGGCCAACAAGGGGCAATCCATCTTCAGCTATGAGTGGTTGTCTGCATCTAGAACGGTGTCTGGCCGGCTTGCAATTAATCTGCAACTGTGTAACAGGTACGTGTTAATTCGGTTTTTATACATATATTGATTTTCTTTTTTCTTGTCACACAGGATCTCATGACGCACCATTTTACCTGAAAGTGGACCTGGCCAACAAGGGGCAATCCATCTTCAGCTCTGAATGGTTGTCTGCATCTGGAACGGTGTCTGGCTGGCTTGCAATTAATCTGCAACTTTGTAAAAGATACGTGTTAATTCGTTTTTTATACATATTGATTTCTTTTTTCTGGATCAGTGTCTGGCTGGCTTGCAATTAATCTGCAACTGTTTTGACTTCATTTTTTGTCTTTCTTATTTTCAGGATCTCAGGACCCACCTGACTGACCTTTTTACCTGAAAGTGGATCTTGCAATTAATCTGCAACTGTATAAGAGGTACGTGTTAATTCGGTTTTTATACATATATTGATTTTCTTTTTTTTTCTCACACAGGATCACATCATGCACCTTTTTACCTGAAAGTGGATCCGGCCAACAAGGGGCTATCCATGTCCAGCTGTGAGAGGTTGCCTGCATCTGGAATGGTGTCTGACTGGCTTTCTTTTCATCTGCATCTGAGTTACAGTTAAGTGAACATTCAGTTTCTATACTTATATTGACTTTCTTTTTTGTCTTTCTTATTTTCAGGATGTCATGACCCACCTGACGCATCTTTTTACCTGAAAGTGGATCTTGCAATTAATCTGCAACTGTGTAACAGGTACGTGTTAATTCGGTTTTTATACATATGATGATTTTCTTTTTTTTGTCACACAGGATCCCATCACACACCTTTTTACCTGGAAGTGGATCCGGCCAACAAGGGGCTATCCATGTCCAGCTGTGAGAGGTTGCCTGCATCTGGAATGGTGTCTGACTGGCTTTCTTTTCATCTGCATCTGAGTTACAGTCAAGTGAACATTAAGTTTCTATACCTACATTGAATTTTTTTTTTGTCCTTTATTTTCAGGATGTCATGACCCACCTGACGCACCTTTTTATCAGAAAGTGGATCTGGCCAACAAGGGGCAATCCATCTTCAGCGGTGAGTGGTTGTCTGCATCTGGAACGGTGTCTGGCTGGCTTGCAATTAATCTGCAACTGTGTTGACATTCTTTTTTGTCTTTCTTATTTTCAGGATCTCATAACCCACCTGACGCATCTTTTTACCTGAAAGTGGATCTTGCAATTAATCTGCAACTGTGTAAAAGGTACGTGTTAAATCGTTTTTTATACATATAATGATTTTCTTTATTCTTGTCACACAGGATCTCATGACGCACCTTTTTACCTGAAAGTGGACCTGGCCAACAAGGGGCAATCCATCTTCAGCTGCGAGTTGTTGTCTGCATCTGGAACGGTGTCTGGCTGGCTTGCAATTAATCTGCAACTGTCTAAAAGATACATGTTAATTCGTTTTTTATACATATATTGATTTCTTTTTTCTGGATCAGTGTCTGGCTGGCTTGCAATTAATCTGCAACTGTGTTGACATTCTTTTTTGTCTTTCTTATTTTCAGGATCTCATGACCCACCTGACGCATCTTTTTACCTGAAAGTGGATCTTGCAATTAATCTGCAACTGTGTAACAGGTACGTGTTAAATCGTTATTTATACATATAATGATTTTCTTTATTCTTGTCACACAGGATCCCATCACGCACCTTTTTACCTGAAAGTGGATCTGGCCAACAAGGGGCTATCCATGTCCAGCTGTGAGAGGTTGCCTGCATCTGGAATGGTGTCTGACTGGCTTTCTTTTCATCTGCAACTGAGTTACAGGTAGGTGAACATTCAGTTTCTATACTTATATTGACTTTCTTTTTTGTCTTTCTTATTTTCAGGATCTCATGACGCACCTTTTTACCTGAAAGTGGATCTGGCCAACAAGGGGCAATCCATCTTCAGCGGTGAGTGGTTGTCTGCATCTGGAACGGTGTCTGGCTGGATTGCAATTAATCTGCAACTGTGTAAAAGATACGTGTTAATTTGATTTTTATACATATTGATTTCTTTTTTCTGGATCAGTGTCTGGCTGGCTTGCAATTAATCTGCAACTGCGTTAACTTTCTTTTTTGTCTTTCTTATTTTCAGGATCTCATGACCCACCTGACGCACCTTTTTACCAGAAAGTGGATCTGGCCAACAAGGGGCATTCCATCTTCAGCTCTGAATGGTTGTCTGCATCTGGAACGGTGTCTGGCTGGCTTGCAATTAATCTGCAACTGTGTAAAAGATACGTGTTAATTCGTTTTTTATACATATTGATTTCTTTTTTTCTGGATCAGTGTCTGGCTGGCTTGCAATTAATCTGCAACTGTGTTGACATTCTTTTTTGTCTTTCTAATTTTCAGGATCTCATGACCCACCTGACGCATCTTTTTACCTGAAAGTGGATCTTGCAATTAATCTGCAACTGTGTAACAGGTACGTGTTAAATCGTTTTTTATACATACAATGATTTTCTTTATTCTTGTCACACAGGATCTCATGACGCACCTTTTTACCTGAAAGTGGACCTGGCCAACAAGGGGCAATCCATCTTCAGCTGCGAGTGTTTGTCTGCATCTGGAACGGTGTCTGGATGGCTTGCAATTAATCCGCAACTGTGTAACAGGTACGTGTTAATTCGGTTTTTATACATATATTGATTTTCTTTTTTCTTGTCACAGAGGATCTCATGACGCACCTTTTTACCTGAAAGTGGACCTGGCCAACAAGGGGCAATCCATCTTCAGCTACGAGTGGTTGTCTGCGTCTGGAACGGTGTCTGGCTGGCTTGCAATTGATCTGCAACTGTGTAACAGGTACGTGTTAATTCAGTTTTTATACATATATTGATTTTCTTTTTTTTTGTCACACAGGATCCCATCACGCACCTTTTTACCTGAAAGTGGATCCGGCCAACAAGGGGCAATCCATCTTCAGCTATGAGTGGTTGTCTGCATCTAGAACGGTGTCTGGCTGGCTTGCAATTGATCTGCAACTGTGTAACAGGTACGTGTTAATTCAGTTTTTATACATATATTGATTTTCTTTTTTTTTGTCACACAGGATCCCATCACGCACCTTTTTACCTGAAAGTGGATCTGGCCAACAAGGGGCAATCCATCTTCAGCTCTGAACGGTTGTCTGCATCTGGAACGGTGTCTGGCTAGCTTGCAATTAATCTGCAACTGTGTAAAAGATACGTGTTAATTCGTTTTTTATACATATTGATTTCTTTTTTCTGGATCAGTGTCTGGCTGGCTTGCAATTAATCTGCAAATGTGTTGACATTCTTTTTTGTCTTTCTTATTTTCAGGATCTCATGACCCACCTGACGCATCTTTTTACCTGAAAGTGGATCTTGCAATTAATCTGCAACTGTGTAACAGGTACGTGTTAAATCGTTTTTTATACATATAATGATTTTCTTTATTCTTGTCACACAGGATCTCATGACGCACCTTTTTACCTGAAAGTGGACCTGGCCAACAAGGGGCAATCCATCTTCAGCTGCGAGTGGTTGTCTGCATCTGGAACGGTGTCTGGCTGGCTTGCAATTAATCTGCAACTGTGTAACAGGTACGTGTTAATTCGGTTTTTATACATATATTGATTTTCTTTTTTCTTTTCACAGAGGATCTCATGACGCACCTTTTTACCTGAAAGTGGACCTGGCAAACAAGGGGCAATCCATCTTCAGCTGCGAGTGGTTGTCTGCATCTGGAACGGTGTCTGGCTGGCTTGCAATTAATCTGCAACTGTGTAACAAGTACGTGTTAATTCGTTTTTTATACATATATTGATTTTCTTTTTTCTTATCACAGAGGATCTCATGATGCACCTTTTTACCTGAAAGTTGACCTGGCAAACAATGGGCAATCCATCTTCAGCTCTGAATGGTTGTCTGCATCTGGAACGGTGTCTGGCTGGCTTGCAATTAATCTGCAACTGTGTAACAGGTACGTGTTAATTCGGTTTTTATACATATATTGATTTTCTTTTTTCTTGTCACAGAGGATCTCATGACGCACCTTTTTACCTCAAAGTGGACCTGGCGAACAAGGGGCAATCCATCTTCAGCTACGATTGGTTGTCTGCATCTGGAACGGTGTCTGGCTGGCTTGCAAATGATCTGCAACTGTGTAACAGGTACGTGTTAATTCGTTTTAATACATATATTGATTTTCTTTTTTTTTGTCACACAGGATCTCATCACGCACATTTTTAACTGAAAGTGGATCCGGCCAACAAGGGGCTATCCATGTCCAGCTGTGAGAGGTTGCCTGCATCTGGAATGGTGTCTGACTGGCTTTCTTTTCATCTGCATCTGAGTTACAGGTAAGTGAACATTCAGTTTCTATACTTATATTGACTTTCTTCTTTGTCTTTCTTATTTTCAGGATGTCATGACCCACCTGACGCATCTTTTAACCTGAAAGTGGATCTTGCAATTAATCTGTAACTGTGTAACAGGTACGTGTTAATTCGGTTTTTATACATATATTGATTTTCTTTTTTTTGTCACACAGGATCCCATCACGCACCTTTTTACCTGAAAGTGGATCTGGCCAACAAGGGGCAATCCATCTTCAGCTGTGAGTGGTTGTCTGCATCTGAAACGGTGTCTGGCTGGCTTGCAATTAATCTGCAACTTTCTAAAAGATACGTGTTAATTCGTTTTTTATACATATTGATTTCTTTTTTCTGGATCAGTGTCTGGCTGGCTTGCAATTAATCTGCAACTGTTTTGACTTTATTTTTTGTCTTTCTTATTTTCAGGATCTCTGGACCCACCTGACTGACCTTTTTACCTGAAAGTGGATCTTGCAATTAATCTGCAACTGTGTAACAGGTACGTGTTAATTCGGTTTTTACACATATATTGATTTTCTTTTTTCTTGTCACACAGGATCCCATCACACACCTTTTTACCTGAAAGTGGACCTGGCCAACAAGGGGCAATCCATCTTCAGCTATGAGTGGTTGTCTGCATCTAGAACGGTGTCTGGCTGGATTGCAATTAATCTGCAACTGTGTAAAAGATACTTGTTAATTTGTTTTTTATACATATTGATTTCTTTTTTCTGGATCAGTGTCTGTCTGGCTTGCAATTAATCTGCAACTGTGTAAAAGATATGTGTTAATTAGTTTTTTATACATATTGATTTCTTTTTTCTGGATCAGTGTCTGGCTGGCTTGCAATTAATCTGCAACTGTGTAACAGGTACGTGTTAAATCATTTTTTATACATATAATGATTTTCTTTATTCTTGTCACACAGGATCTCATGACGCACCTTTTTATCTGAAAGGGGACCTGGCCAACAAGGGGCAATCCATCTTCAGCTGCGAGTGGTTGTCTGCAGCTGGAACGGTGTCTGGCTGGCTTGCAATTAATCTGCAACTGTGTAACAGGTACGTGTTAATTCGGTTTTTATACATATATTGATTTTCTTTTTACTTGTCACAGAGGATCTCATGACGCACCTTTTTACCTCAAAGTGGACCTGGCCAACAAGGGGCAATCCATCTTCAGCTACGATTGGTTGTCTGCATCTGGAACGGTATCTGGCTGGCTTGCAAATGATCTGCAACTGTGTAACAGGTACGTGTTAATTCGTTTTAATACATATATTGATTTTCTTTTTTTTTGTCACACAGGATCTCATCACGCACATTTTTAACTGAAAGTGGATCCGGCCAACAAGGGGCTATCCATGTCCAGCTGTGAGAGGTTGCCTGCATCTGGAATGGTGTCTGACTGGCTTTCTTTTCATCTGCATCTGAGTTACAGGTAAGTGAACATTCAGTTTCTATACTTATATTGACTTTCTTCTTTGTCTTTCTTATTTTCAGGATGTCATGACCCACCTGACGCATCTTTTAACCTGAAAGTGGATCTTGCAATTAATCTGTAACTGTGTAACAGGTACGTGTTAATTCGGTTTTTATACATATATTGATTTTCTTTTTTTTGTCACACAGGATCCCATCACGCACCTTTTTACCTGAAAGTGGATCTGGCCAACAAGGGGCAATCCATCTTCAGCTGTGAGTGGTTGTCTGCATCTGAAACGGTGTCTGGCTGGCTTGCAATTAATCTGCAACTTTCTAAAAGATACGTGTTAATTCGTTTTTTATACATATTGATTTCTTTTTTCTGGATCAGTGTCTGGCTGGCTTGCAATTAATCTGCAACTGTTTTGACTTTATTTTTTGTCTTTCTTATTTTCAGGATCTCTGGACCCACCTGACTGACCTTTTTACCTGAAAGTGGATCTTGCAATTAATCTGCAACTGTGTAACAGGTACGTGTTAATTCGGTTTTTACACATATATTGATTTTCTTTTTTCTTGTCACACAGGATCCCATCACACACCTTTTTACCTGAAAGTGGACCTGGCCAACAAGGGGCAATCCATCTTCAGCTATGAGTGGTTGTCTGCATCTAGAACGGTGTCTGGCTGGATTGCAATTAATCTGCAACTGTGTAAAAGATACTTGTTAATTTGTTTTTTATACATATTGATTTCTTTTTTCTGGATCAGTGTCTGTCTGGCTTGCAATTAATCTGCAACTGTGTAAAAGATATGTGTTAATTAGTTTTTTATACATATTGATTTCTTTTTTCTGGATCAGTGTCTGGCTGGCTTGCAATTAATCTGCAACTGTGTAACAGGTACGTGTTAAATCATTTTTTATACATATAATGATTTTCTTTATTCTTGTCACACAGGATCTCATGACGCACCTTTTTATCTGAAAGGGGACCTGGCCAACAAGGGGCAATCCATCTTCAGCTGCGAGTGGTTGTCTGCAGCTGGAACGGTGTCTGGCTGGCTTGCAATTAATCTGCAACTGTGTAACAGGTACGTGTTAATTCGGTTTTTATACATATATTGATTTTCTTTTTACTTGTCACAGAGGATCTCATGACGCACCTTTTTACCTCAAAGTGGACCTGGCCAACAAGGGGCAATCCATCTTCAGCTACGATTGGTTGTCTGCATCTGGAACGGTATCTGGCTGGCTTGCAAATGATCTGCAACTGTGTAACAGGTACGTGTTAATTCGTTTTAATACATATATTGATTTTCTTTTTTTTTGTCACACAGGATCTCATCACGCACATTTTTAACTGAAAGTGGATCCGGCCAACAAGGGGCTATCCATGTCCAGCTGTGAGAGGTTGCCTGCATCTGGAATGGTGTCTGACTGGCTTTCTTTTCATCTGCATCTGAGTTACAGGTAAGTGAACATTCAGTTTCTATACTTATATTGACTTTCATTTTTGTCTTTCTTATTTTCAGGATGTCATGACCCACCTGACGCATCTTTTTACCTGAAAGTGGATCTTGCAATTAATCTGCAACTGTGTAACAGGTACATGTTAATTCGGTTTTTATACATATATTGATTTTCTTTTTTCTTGTCACAGAGGATCTCATGACGCACCTTTTTACCTGAAAGTGGACCTGGCCAACAAGGGGCAATCCATCTTCAGCTACGAGTGGTTGTCTGCATCTGGAACGGTGTCTGGCTGGCTTGCAATTGATCTTCAACTGTGTAACAGGTATGTGTTAATTCAGTTTTTATAAATATATTGATTTTCTTTTTTTTGTCACACAGGATCCCATCACGCACCTTTTTACCTGAAAGTGGATCCGGCCAACAAGGGGCTATCCATGTCCAGCTGTGAGAGGTTGCCTGCATCTGGAATGGTGTCTGACTGGCTTTTTTTCATCTGCATCTGAGTTGCAGGTAAGTGAACATTCAGTTTCTATACTTATATTGACTTTCTTTTTTGTCTTTCTTATTTTCAGGATGTCATGACCCACCTGACGCATCTTTTTACCTGAAAGTGGATCTTGCAATTAATCTGCAACTGTGTAACAGGTACGTGTTAATTCGGTTTTTATACATATATTGATTTTCTTTTTTCTTGTCACACAGGATCCCATCACACACCTTTTTACCTGAAAGTGGATCCAGCCAACAAGGGACAATCCATCTTCAGCTATGAGTGGTTGTCTGCATCTAGAACGGTGTCTGGCTGGCTTGCAATTAATCTGCAACTGTGTAACAGGTACGTGTTAATTCGATTATTATACATATATTGATTTTCTTTTTTTTGTCACACAGGATCCCATCACACACCTTTTTACCTGAAAGTGGATCTGGCCAACAAGGGGCAATCCATCTTCAGCTCTGAATGGTTGTCTGCATCTGGAACGGTGTCTGGCTGGCTTGCAATTTATCTGCAACTGTGTAAAAGATACGTGTTAATTCGTTTTTATACATATTGATTTCTTTTTTCTGGATCAGTGTCTGGCTGGCTTGCAATTAATCTGCAACTGTGTTGACATTCTTTTTTTGTCTTTCTTATTTTCAGGATCTCATGACCCACTTGACGCATCTTTTTACCTGAAAGTGGATCTTGCAATTAATCTGCAACTGTGTAAAAGGTACGTGTTAATTCAGTTTTTATACATATATTGATTTTCTTTTTTTTTGTCACACAGGATCTCATGACGCACCTTTTTACCTGAAAGTGGACCTGGCCAACAAGGGGCAATCCATCTTCAGCAATGAGTGGTTGTCTGCATCTAGAACGGTGTCTGGCTGGATTGCAATTAATCTGCAACTGTGTAAAAGATACTTGTTAATTTGTTTTTTATACATATTGATTTCTTTTTTCTGGATCAGTGTCTGGCTGGCTTGCAATTAATCTGCAACTGTGTAAAAGATATGTGTTAATTAGTTTTTTATACATATTGATTTCTTTTTTCTGGATCAGTGTCTGGCTGGCTTGCAATTAATCTGCAACTGTGTTGACATTGTTTTTTGTCTTTCTTATTTTCAGGATCTCATCACCCACCTGACGCATCTTTTTACCTGAAAGTGGATCTTGCAATTAATCTGCAACTGTGTAACAGGTACGTGTTAAATCATTTTTTCTACATATAATGATTTTCTTTATTCTTGTCACACAGGATCTCATGACGCACCTTTTTAACTGAAAGGGGACCTGGCCAACAAGGGGCAATCCATCTTCAGCTGCGAGTGGTTGTCTGCATCTGGAACGGTGTCTGGCTGGCTTGCAATTAATCTGCAACTGTGTAACAGGTACGTGTTAATTCGGTTTTTATACATATATTGATTTTCTTTTTTCTTGTCACAGAGGATCTCATGACGCACCTTTTTACCTGAAAGTGGACCTGGCCAACAAGGGGCAATCCATCTTCAGCTACGAGTGGTAGTCTGCATCTGGAACGGTGTCTGGCTGGCTTGCAATTGATCTTCAACTGTGTAACAGGTATGTGTTAATTCAGTTTTTATAAATATATTGATTTTTTTTTTTTTGTCACACAGGATCCCATCACGCACCTTTTTACCTGAAAGTGGATCCGGCCAACAAGGGGCTATCCATGTCCAGCTGTGAGAGGTTGCCTGCATCTGGAATGGTGTCTGACTGGCTTTTTTTCATCTGCATCTGAGTTACAGGTAAGTGAACATTCAGTTTCTATACTTATATTGACTTTCTTTTTTGTCTTTCTTATTTTCAGGATGTCATGACCCACCTGACGCATCTTTTTACCTGAAAGTGGATCTTGCAATTAATCTGCAACTGTGTAACAGGTACGTGTTAATTCGGTTTTTATACATATATTGATTTTCTTTTTTCTTGTCACACAGGATCTCATGACGCACCTTTTTACCTGAAAGTGGACCTGGCCAACAAGGGGCAATCCATCTTCAGCTACGAGTGGTTGTCTGCATCTGGAACGGTGTCTGGCTGGCTTGCAATTGATCTTCAACTGTGTAACAGGTATGTGTTAATTCAGTTTTTATAAATATATTGATTTTCTTTTTTTTGTCACACAGGATCCCATCACGCACCTTTTTACCTGAAAGTGGATCCGGCCAACAAGGGGCTATCCATGTCCAGCTGTGAGAGGTTGCCTGCATCTGGAATGGTGTCTGACTGGCTTTTTTTCATCTGCATCTGAGTTGCAGGTAAGTGAACATTCAGTTTCTATACTTATATTGACTTTCTTTTTTGTCTTTCTTATTTTCAGGATGTCATGACCCACCTGACGCATCTTTTTACCTGAAAGTGGATCTTGCAATTAATCTGCAACTGTGTAACAGGTACGTGTTAATTCGGTTTTTATACATATATTGATTTTCTTTTTTCTTGTCACACAGGATCCCATCACACACCTTTTTACCTGAAAGTGGATCCAGCCAACAAGGGACAATCCATCTTCAGCTATGAGTGGTTGTCTGCATCTAGAACGGTGTCTGGCTGGCTTGCAATTAATCTGCAACTGTGTAACAGGTACGTGTTAATTCGGTTATTATACATATATTGATTTTCTTTTTTTTGTCACACAGGATCCCATCACACACCTTTTTACCTGAAAGTGGATCTGGCCAACAAGGGGCAATCCATCTTCAGCTCTGAATGGTTGTCTGCATCTGGAACGGTGTCTGGCTGGCTTGCAATTTATCTGCAACTGTGTAAAAGATACGTGTTAATTCGTTTTTATACATATTGATTTCTTTTTTCTGGATCAGTGTCTGGCTGGCTTGCAATTAATCTGCAACTGTGTTGACATTCTTTTTTTGTCTTTCTTATTTTCAGGATCTCATGACCCACTTGACGCATCTTTTTACCTGAAAGTGGATCTTGCAATTAATCTGCAACTGTGTAAAAGGTACGTGTTAATTCAGTTTTTATACATATATTGATTTTCTTTTTTTTTGTCACACAGGATCTCATGACGCACCTTTTTACCTGAAAGTGGACCTGGCCAACAAGGGGCAATCCATCTTCAGCTATGAGTGGTTGTCTGCATCTAGAACAGTGTCTGGCTGGATTGCAATTAATCTGCAACTGTGTAAAAGATACTTGTTAATTTGTTTTTTATACATATTGATTTCTTTTTTCTGGATCAGTGTCTGGCTGGCTTGCAATTAATCTGCAACTGTGTAAAAGATATGTGTTAATTAGTTTTTTATACATATTGATTTCTTTTTTCTGGATCAGTGTCTGGCTGGCTTGCAATTAATCTGCAACTGTGTAAAAGATATGTGTTAATTAGTTTTTTATACATATTGATTTCTTTTTTCTGGATCAGTGTCTGGCTGGCTTGCAATTAATCTGCAACTGTGTTGACATTGTTTTTTGTCTTTCTTATTTTCAGGATCTCATCACCCACCTGACGCATCTTTTTACCTGAAAGTGGATCTTGCAATTAATCTGCAACTGTGTAACAGGTACGTGTTAAATCATTTTTTCTACATATAATGATTTTCTTTATTCTTGTCACACAGGATCTCATGACGCACCTTTTTACCTGAAAGGGGACCTGGCCAACAAGGGGCAATCCATCTTCAGCTGCGAGTGGTTGTCTGCATCTGGAACGGTGTCTGGCTGGCTTGCAATTAATCTGCAACTGTGTAACAGGTACGTGTTAATTCGGTTTTTATACATATATTGATTTTCTTTTTTCTTGTCACAGAGGATCTCATGACGCACCTTTTTACCTCAAAGTGGACCTGGCCAACAAGGGGCAATCCATCTTCAGCTACGATTGGTTGTCTGCATCTGGAACGGTGTCTGGCTGGCTTGCAAATGATCTGCAACTGTGTAACAGGTACGTGTTAATTCGTTTTAATACATATATTGATTTTCTTTTTTTTTGTCACACAGGATCTCATCACGCACATTTTTAACTGAAAGTGGATCCGGCCAACAAGGGGCTATCCATGTCCAGCTGTGAGAGGTTGCCTGCATCTGGAATGGTGTCTGACTGGCTTTCTTTTCATCTGCATCTGAGTTACAGGTAAGTGAACATTCAGTTTCTATACTTATATTGACTTTCATTTTTGTCTTTCTTATTTTCAGGATGTCATGACCCACCTGACGCATCTTTTTACCTGAAAGTGGATCTTGCAATTAATCTGCAACTGTGTAACAGGTATATGTTAATTCGGTTTTTATACATATATTGATTTTCTTTTTTCTTGTCACAGAGGATCTCATGACGCACCTTTTTACCTGAAAGTGGACCTGGCCAACAAGGGGCAATCCATCTTCAGCTACGAGTGGTAGTCTGCATCTGGAACGGTGTCTGGCTGGCTTGCAATTGATCTTCAACTGTGTAACAGGTATGTGTTAATTCAGTTTTTATAAATATATTGATTTTTTTTTTTTTTTTTCACAGGATCCCATCACGCACCTTTTTACCTGAAAGTGGATCCGGCCAACAAGGGGCTATCCATGTCCAGCTGTGAGAGGTTGCCTGCATCTGGAATGGTGTCTGACTGGCTTTTTTTCATCTGCATCTGAGTTACAGGTAAGTGAACATTCAGTTTCTATACTTATATTGACTTTCTTTTTTGTCTTTCTTATTTTCAGGATGTCATGACCCACCTGACGCATCTTTTTACCTGAAAGTGGATCTTGCAATTAATCTGCAACTGTGTAACAGGTACGTGTTAATTCGGTTTTTATACATATATTGATTTTCTTTTTTCTTGTCACACAGGATCCCATCACACACCTTTTTACCTGAAAGTGGATCCAGCCAACAAGGGACAATCCATCTTCAGCTATGAGTGGTTGTCTGCATCTAGAACGGTGTCTGGCTGGCTTGCAATTAATCTGCAACTGTGTAACATGTACGTGTTAATTCGGTTATTATACATATATTGATTTTCTTTTTTTTGTCACACAGGATCCCATCACACACCTTTTTACCTGAAAGTGGATCTGGCCAACAAGGGGCAATCCATCTTCAGCTCTGAATGGTTGTCTGCATCTGGAACGGAGTCTGGCTGGCTTGCAATTTATCTGCAACTGTGTAAAAGATACGTGTTAATTCGTTTTTATACATATTGATTTCTTTTTTCTGGATCAGTGTCTGGCTGGCTTGCAATTAATCTGCAACTGTGTTGACATTCTTTTTTTGTCTTTCTTATTTTCAGGATCTCATGACCCACTTGACGCATCTTTTTACCTGAAAGTGGATCTTGCAATTAATCTGCAACTGTGTAACAGGTACGTGTTAATTAAGTTTTTATACATATATTGATTTTCTTTTTTTTTTGTCACACAGGATCTCATGACGCACATTTTTACCTGAAAGTGGACCTGGCCAACAAGGGGCAATCCATCTTCAGCTATGAGTGGTTGTCTGCATCTAGAACGGTGTCTGGCTGGATTGCAATTAATCTGCAACTGTGTAAAAGATACTTGTTAATTTGTTTTTTATACATATTGATTTCTTTTTTCTGGATCAGTGTCTGGCTGGCTTGCAATTAATCTGCAACTGTGTAAAAGATATGTGTTAATTAGTTTTTTATACATATTGATTTCTTTTTTCTGGATCAGTGTCTGGCTGGCTTGCAATTAATCTGCAACTGTGTTGACATTGTTTTTTGTCTTTCTTATTTTCAGGATCTCATCACCCACCTGACGCATCTTTTTACCTGAAAGTGGATCTTGCAATTAATCTGCAACTGTGTAACAGGTACGTGTTAAATCATTTTTTCTACATATAATGATTTTCTTTATTCTTGTCACACAGGATCTCATGACGCACCTTTTTACCTGAAAGGGGACCTGGCCAACAAGGGGCAATCCATCTTCAGCTGCGATTGGTTGTCTGCATCTGGAACGGTGTCTGGCTGGCTTGCAATTAATCTGCAACTGTGTAACATGTACGTGTTAATTCAGTTTTTATACATATATTGATTTTCTTTTTTCTTGTCACAGAGGATCTCATGACGCACCTTTTTACCTCAAAGTGGACCTGGCCAACAAGGGGCAATCCATCTTCAGCTACGATTGGTTGTCTGCATCTGGAACGGTGTCTGGCTGGCTTGCAAATGATCTGCAACTGTGTAACAGGTACGTGTTAATTCGTTTTAATACATATATTGATTTTCTTTTTTTTTGTCACACAGGATCTCATCACGCACATTTTTAACTGAAAGTGGATCCGGCCAACAAGGGGCTATCCATGTCCAGCTGTGAGAGGTTGCCTGCATCTGGAATGGTGTCTGACTGGCTTTCTTTTCATCTGCATCTGAGTTACAGGTAAGTGAACATTCAGTTTCTATACTTATATTGACTTTCATTTTTGTCTTTCTTATTTTCAGGATGTCATGACCCACCTGACGCATCTTTTTACCTGAAAGTGGATCTTGCAAGTAATCTGCAACTGTGTAACAGGTACATGTTAATTCGGTTTTTATACATATATTGATTTTCTTTTTTCTTGTCACAGAGGATCTCATGACGCACCTTTTTACCTGAAAGTGGACCTGGCCAACAAGGGGCAATCCATCTTCAGCTACGAGTGGTAGTCTGCATCTGGAACGGTGTCTGGCTGGCTTGCAATTGATCTTCAACTGTGTAACAGGTATGTGTTAATTCAGTTTTTATAAATATATTGATTTTTTTTTTTTTTTTTCACAGGATCCCATCACGCACCTTTTTACCTGAAAGTGGATCCGGCCAACAAGGGGCTATCCATGTCCAGCTGTGAGAGGTTGCCTGCATCTGGAATGGTGTCTGACTGGCTTTTTTTCATCTGCATCTGAGTTACAGGTAAGTGAACATTCAGTTTCTATACTTATATTGACTTTCTTTTTTGTCTTTCTTATTTTCAGGATGTCATGACCCACCTGACGCATCTTTTTACCTGAAAGTGGATCTTGCAATTAATCTGCAACTGTGTAACAGGTACGTGTTAATTCGGTTTTTATACATATATTGATTTTCTTTTTTCTTGTCACACAGGATCCCATCACACACCTTTTTACCTGAAAGTGGATCCAGCCAACAAGGGACAATCCATCTTCAGCTATGAGTGGTTGTCTGCATCTAGAACGGTGTCTGGCTGGCTTGCAATTAATCTGCAACTGTGTAACATGTACGTGTTAATTCGGTTATTATACATATATTGATTTTCTTTTTTTTGTCACACAGGATCCCATCACAAACCTTTTTACCTGAAAGTGGATCTGGCCAACAAGGGGCAATCCATCTTCAGCTCTGAATGGTTGTCTGCATCTGGAACGGTGTCTGGCTGGCTTGCAATTTATCTGCAACTGTGTAAAAGATACGTGTTAATTCGTTTTTATACATATTGATTTCTTTTTTCTGGATCAGTGTCTGGCTGGCTTGCAATTAATCTGCAACTGTGTTGACATTCTTTTTTTGTCTTTCTTATTTTCAGGATCTCATGACCCACTTGACGCATCTTTTTACCTGAAAGTGGATCTTGCAATTTATCTGCAACTGTGTAACAGGTACGTGTTAATTAAGTTTTTATACATATATTGATTTTCTTTTTTTTTTGTCACACAGGATCTCATGACGCACATTTTTACCTGAAAGTGGACCTGGCCAACAAGGGGCAATCCATCTTCAGCTATGAGTGGTTGTCTGCATCTAGAACGGTGTCTGGCTGGATTGCAATTAATCTGCAACTGTGTAAAAGATACTTGTTAATTTGTTTTTTATACATATTGATTTCTTTTTTCTGGATCAGTGTCTGGCTGGCTTGCAATTAATCTGCAACTGTGTAAAAGATATGTGTTAATTAGTTTTTTATACATATTGATTTCTTTTTTCTGGATCAGTGTCTGGCTGGCTTGCAATTAATCTGCAACTGTGTTGACATTGTTTTTTGTCTTTCTTATTTTCAGGATCTCATCACCCACCTGACGCATCTTTTTACCTGAAAGTGGATCTTGCAATTAATCTGCAACTGTGTAACAGGTACGTGTTAAATCATTTTTTCTACATATAATGATTTTCTTTATTCTTGTCACACAGGATCTCATGACGCACCTTTTTACCTGAAAGGGGACCTGGCCAACAAGGGGCAATCCATCTTCAGCTGCGATTGGTTGTCTGCATCTGGAACGGTGTCTGGCTGGCTTGCAATTAATCTGCAACTGTGTAACATGTACGTGTTAATTCGGTTTTTATACATATATTGATTTTCTTTTTTCTTGTCACAGAGGATCTCATGACGCACCTTTTTACCTCAAAGTGGACCTGGCCAACAAGGGGCAATCCATCTTCAGCTACGATTGGTTGTCTGCATCTGGAACGGTGTCTGGCTGGCTTGCAAATGATCTGCAACTGTGTAACAGGTACGTGTTAATTCGTTTTAATACATATATTGATTTTCTTTTTTTTTGTCACACAGGATCTCATCACGCACATTTTTAACTGAAAGTGGATCCGGCCAACAAGGGGCTATCCATGTCCAGCTGTGAGAGGTTGCCTGCATCTGGAATGGTGTCTGACTGGCTTTCTTTTCATCTGCATCTGAGTTACAGGTAAGTGAACATTCAGTTTCTATACTTATATTGACTTTCATTTTTGTCTTTCTTATTTTCAGGATGTCATGACCCACCTGACGCATCTTTTTACCTGAAAGTGGATCTTGCAAGTAATCTGCAACTGTGTAACAGGTACATGTTAATTCGGTTTTTATACATATATTGATTTTCTTTTTTCTTGTCACAGAGGATCTCATGACGCACCTTTTTACCTGAAAGTGGACCTGGCCAACAAGGGGCAATCCATCTTCAGCTACGAGTGGTAGTCTGCATCTGGAACGGTGTCTGGCTGGCTTGCAATTGATCTTCAACTGTGTAACAGGTATGTGTTAATTCAGTTTTTATAAATATATTGATTTTTTTTTTTTTTTTTCACAGGATCCCATCACGCACCTTTTTACCTGAAAGTGGATCCGGCCAACAAGGGGCTATCCATGTCCAGCTGTGAGAGGTTGCCTGCATCTGGAATGGTGTCTGACTGGCTTTTTTTCATCTGCATCTGAGTTACAGGTAAGTGAACATTCAGTTTCTATACTTATATTGACTTTCTTTTTTGTCTTTCTTATTTTCAGGATGTCATGACCCACCTGACGCATCTTTTTACCTGAAAGTGGATCTTGCAATTAATCTGCAACTGTGTAACAGGTACGTGTTAATTCGGTTTTTATACATATATTGATTTTCTTTTTTCTTGTCACACAGGATCCCATCACACACCTTTTTACCTGAAAGTGGATCCAGCCAACAAGGGACAATCCATCTTCAGCTATGAGTGGTTGTCTGCATCTAGAACGGTGTCTGGCTGGCTTGCAATTAATCTGCAACTGTGTAACATGTACGTGTTAATTCGGTTATTATACATATATTGATTTTCTTTTTTTTGTCACACAGGATCCCATCACACACCTTTTTACCTGAAAGTGGATCTGGCCAACAAGGGGCAATCCATCTTCAGCTCTGAATGGTTGTCTGCATCTGGAACGGTGTCTGGCTGGCTTGCAATTTATCTGCAACTGTGTAAAAGATACGTGTTAATTCGTTTTTATACATATTGATTTCTTTTTTCTGGATCAGTGTCTGGCTGGCTTGCAATTAATCTGCAACTGTGTTGACATTCTTTTTTTGTCTTTCTTATTTTCAGGATCTCATGACCCACTTGACGCATCTTTTTACCTGAAAGTGGATCTTGCAATTAATCTGCAACTGTGTAACAGGTACGTGTTAATTCAGTTTTTATACATATATTGATTTTCTTTTTTTTTTGTCACACAGGATCTCATGACGCACCTTTTTACCTGAAAGTGGACCTGGCCAACAAGGGGCAATCCATCTTCAGCTATGAGTGGTTGTCTGCATCTAGAACGGTGTCTGGCTGGATTGCAATTAATCTGCAACTGTGTTGACATTCTTTTTTTGTCTTTCTTATTTTCAGGATCTCATGACCCACTTGACGCATCTTTTTACCTGAAAGTGGATCTTGCAATTAATCTGCAACTGTGTAACAGGTACGTGTCAATTCAGTTTTTATACATATATTGATTTTCTTTTTTTTTTGTCACACAGGATCTCATGACGCACCTTTTTACCTGAAAGTGGACCTGGCCAACAAGGGGCAATCCATCTTCAGCTATGAGTGGTTGTCTGCATCTAGAACGGTGTCTGGCTGGATTGCAATTAATCTGCAACTGTGTAAAAGATACTTGTTAATTTGTTTTTTATACATATTGATTTCTTTTTTCTGGATCAGTGTCTGGCTGGCTTGCAATTAATCTGCAACTGTGTAAAAGATATGTGTTAATTAGTTTTTTATACATATTGATTTCTTTTTTCTGGATCAGTGTCTGGCTGGCTTGCAATTAATCTGCAACTGTGTTGACATTCTTTTTTGTCTTTCTTATTTTCAGGATCTCATCACCCACCTGACGCATCTTTTTACCTGAAAGGGGATCTTGCAATTAATCTGCAACTGTGTAACAGGTACGTGTTAAATCGTTTTTTATACATATAATGATTTTCTTTATTCTTGTCACACAGGATCTCATGACGCACTTTTTTACCTGAAAGTGGACCTGGCCAACAAGGGGCAATCCATCTTCAGCTGCGAGTGGTTGTCTGCATCTGGAATGGTGTCTTGCTGGCTTGCAATTAATCTGCAACTGTCTAAAAGATACGTGTTAATTCGTTTTTTATACATATTGATTTCTTTTTTCTAGATCGGTGTCTGGCTGGCTTGCAATTAATCTGCAACTGTGTTGACTTTCTTTTTTTGTCTTTCTTATTTTCAGGATCTCATGACCCACCTGACGCATCTTTTTACCTGAATGTGGATCTTGCAATTAATCTGCAACTGTGTAACAGGTACGTGTTAAATCATTTTTTATACATATAATGATTTTCTTTATTCTTGTCACACAGGATCTCATGACGCACCTTTTTACCTGAAAGGGGACCTGGCCAACAAGGGGCAATCCATCTTCAGCTGCGAGTGGTTGTCTGCATCTGGAATGGTGTCTGGCTGGCTTGCAATTAATCTGCAACTGTGTAACAGGTACGTGTTAATTCGGTTTTTATACATATATTGATTTTCTTTTTTCTTGTCACAGAGGATCTCATGACGCACCTTTTTACCTCAAAGTGGACCTGGCCAACAAGGGGCAATCCATCTTCAGCTACGATTGGTTGTCTGCATCTGGAACGGTGTCTGGCTGGCTAGCAAATGATCTGCAACTGTGTAACAGGTACGTGTTAATTCGTTTTAATACATATATTGATTTTCTTTTTTTTTGTCACACAGGATCTCATCAAGCACATTTTTAACTGAAAGTGGATCCGGCCAACAAGGGGCTATCCATGTCCAGCTGTGAGAGGTTGCCTGCATCTGGAATGGTGTCTGACTGGCTTTCTTTTCATCTGCATCTGAGTTACAGGTAAGTGAACATTCAGTTTCTATACTTATATTGACTTTCATTTTTGTCTTTCTTATTTTCAGGATGTCATGACCCACCTGACGCATCTTTTTACCTGAAAGTGGATCTTGCAATTAATCTGCAACTGTGTAACAGGTACATGTTAATTCGGTTTTTATACATATATTGATTTTCTTTTTTCTTGTCACAGAGGATCTCATGACGCACCTTTTTACCTGAAAGTGGACCTGGCCAACAAGGGGCAATCCATCTTCAGCTATGAGTGGTTGTCTGCATCTGGAACGGTGTCTGGCTGGCTTGCAATTGATCTTCAACTGTGTAACAGGTATGTGTTAATTCAGTTTTTATACATATATTGATTTTCTTTTTTTTTGTCACACAGGATCCCATCACGCACCTTTTTACCTGAAAGTGGATCCGGCCAACAAGGGGCTATCCATGTCCAGCTGTGAGAGGTTGCCTGCATCTGGAATGGTGTCTGACTGGCTTTCTTTTCATCTGCATCTGAGTTACAGATAAGTGAACATTCAGAATCTATGCTTATATTGACTTTCTTTTTTGTCTTTCTTATTTTCAGGATGTCATGACCCACCTGACGCATCTTTTTACCTGAAAGTGGATCTTGCAATTGATCTGCAACTGTGTAACAGGTACGTGTTAATTCAGTTTTTATACATATATTGATTTTCTTTTTTCTTTTCACACATGATCCCATCACGCACCTTTTTACCTGAAAGTGGATCCAGCCAACAAGGGGCAATCCATCTTCAGCCATGAGTGGTTGTCTGCATTCAGAACGGTGTCTGGCTGGCTTGCAATTAATCTGCAACTGTGTAACAGGTACGTGTTAATTCGGTTTTTATACATATATTGATTTTCTATTTTTTGTCACACAGTATCCCATCACGCACCGTTTTACCTGAAAGTGGATTTGGCCAACAAGGGGCAATCCATCTTCAGCTCTGAATGGTTGTCTGCATCTGGAACGGTGTCTGGCTGGCTTGCAATTAGTCTGCAACTGTGTAAAAGATACGTGTTAATTCGTTTTTTATACATATTGATTTCTTTTTCCTGGATCAGTGTCTGGCTGGCTTGCAATTAATATGCGACTGTGTTGACATTCTTTTTTGTCTTTCTTATTTTCAGGATCTCATGACCCACATGACGCATCTTTTTACATGAAAGTGGATCTTGCAATTAATCTGCAACTGTGTAACAGGTACGTGTTAAATCGTTTTTTATACATATAATGATTTTCTTTATTCTTGTCACACAGGATCTCATGACGCACCTTTTTACCTGAAAGTGGACCTGGCCAACAAGGGGCAATCCATCTTCAGCTGCGAGTGGTTGTCTGCATCTGGAACGGTGTCTGGCTGGCTTGCAATTAATCTGCAACTGTGTAACAGGTACGTGTTAATTCGGTTTTTATACATATATTGATTTTCTTTTTTCTTGTCACACAGGATCTCATGACGCACTTTTTTATCTGAAAGTGGACCTGGCCAACAAGGGGCAATCCATCTTCAGCTACGAGTGGTTGTCTGCATCTGGAACGGTGTCTGGCTGTCTTGCAATTAATCTGCAACTGTCTAAAAGATACGTGTTAATTCGTTTTTTATACATATTGATTTCTTTTTTCTAGATCAGTGTCTGGCTGGCTTGCAATTAATCTGCAACTGTTTTGACTTTATTTTTTGTCTTTCTTATTTTCAGGATCTCAGGACCCACCTGACTGACCTTTTTACCTGAAAGTGGATCTTGCAATTAATCTGCAAGTGTGTAAAAGGTACGTGTTAATTCGGTTTTTATACATATATTGATTTTCTTTATTTTTATCACACAGGATCTCATGACGCACCTTTTTACCTGAAAGTGGATCTGGCCAACAAGGGGCAATCCATTTTCAGCTGCGAGTGGTTTTCTGCATCTGGAATGGTGTCTGGCTGGCTTGCAATTAATCTGCAACTGTGTAACAGGTACGTGTTAATTCGGTTTTTATACATATATTGATTTTCTTTTTTCTTGTCACACAGGATCTCATGACGCACCTTTTTACCTGAATGTGGATCCGGCCAACAAGGGGCAATCCATCTTCAGCTATGCGTGGTTGTCTGCATCTAGAATGGTGTCTGGCTGGCTTGCAATTAATCTGCAATTGTGTAACAGGTACGTATTAATTCGGTTTTTGTACATATATTGATTTTCTTTTTTTTGTCACACAGGATCCCATCAAGCACCTTTTTACCTGAAAGTGGATCTGGCCAACAAGGGGCAATCCATCTTCAGCTCTGAATGGTTGTCTGCATCTGGAACGGTGTCTGGCTGGCTTGCAATTAATCTGCAACTGTGTTGACATTCTTTTTTGTCTTTCTTATTTTCAGGATCTCATGACCCACCTGACGCATCTTTATACCTGAAAGTGGATCTTGCAATTAATCTGCAACTGTGTAACAGGTACGTGTTAAATCGTTTTTTATACATATAATGATTTACTTTATTCTTGTCACACAGGATCTCATGACGCACCTTTTTACCTGAAAGTGGACATGGCCAACAAGGGGCAATCCATCTTCAGCTACGAGTGGTTGTCTGCATCTGGAACGGTTTCTGGCTGGCTTGCAATTAATCTGCAACTGTGTAACAGGTACGTGTTAATTCGTTTTTTATACATATATTGATTTTCTTTTTTCTTATCACAGAGGATCTCATGACGCACCTTTTTACCTGAAAGTGGACCTGGCCAACAAGGGCAATCCATCTTCAGCTACGAGTGGTTGTCTGCATCTGGAACGGTGTCTGGCTGGCTTGCAAATGATCTGCAACTGTGTTACAGGTACGTGTTAATTCAGTTTTTATATAATATTGATTTTCATTTTTTTTGTCACACAGGATCCCATCACGCAACTTTTTACCTGTAAGTGGATCCGGCCGACAAGGGGCTATCCATGTCCAGCTGTGAGAGGTTGCCTGCATCTGGAATGGTGTCTGACTGGCTTTCTTTACATCTGCATCTGAGTTACAGGTAAGTGAACATTCCGTTTCTATGCTTATATTGACTTTCTTTTTTGTCTTTCTTATTTTCAGGATGTCATGACCCACCTGACGCATCTTTTTACCTGAAAGTGGATCTTGCAATTAATCTGCAACTGTGTAACAGGTACGTGTTAATTCGGTTTTTATACATATATTGATTTTCTTTTTTCTTGTCACAGAGGATCTTATGATGCACCTTTTTACCTGAAAGTGGACCTGGCCAACAAAGGGCAATCCATCTTCAGCTACGAGTGGTTGTCTGCATCTGGAACGGTGTCTGGCTGGCTTGCAATTAATCTGCAACTGTGTAACAGGTACGTGTTAATTCGGTTTTTAAACATATATTGATTTTCTTTTTTCTTGTCACACAGGATCCCATCACGCACCTTTTTACCTGAAAGTGATCCAGCCAACAAGGGGCAATCCATCTTCAGCTATGATTGGTTGTCTGCATCTAGAACGGTGTCTGGCTGGCTTGCAATTAATCTGCAACTGTGTAACAGGTACGTGTTAATTCGGTCATTATACATATATTGATTTTTATTTTTTTGTCACACAGGATCCCATCACGCACCTTTTTACCTGAAAGTGGATCTGGCCAACAAGGGGCAATCCATCTTCAGCTCTGAATGGTTGTCTGCATCTGGAACGGTGTCTGGCTGGCTTGCAAATTATCTGCAACTGTGTAAAAGATACGTGTTAATTCGTTTTTATACATATTGATTTCTTTTTTCTGGATCAGTGTCTGGCTGGCTTGCAATTAATCTGCAACTGTGTTGACATTCTTTTTTTGTCTTTCTTATTTTCAGGATCTCATGACCCACCTGACGCATCTTTTTACCTGAAAGTGGATCTTGCAATTAATCTGCAACTGTGTAACAGGTACGTGTTAAATCGTTTTTTATACATATAATGATTTTCTTTTTTCTTGTCACAGAGGATCTCATGACGCACCTTTTTACCTGAAAGTGGACCTGGCCAACAAGGGGCAATCTATCTTCAGCTACGAGTGGTTGTCTGCATCTGGAACGGTGTCTGGCTGGCTTGCAAATGATCTGCAACTGTGTAACAGGTACGTGTTAATTCAGTTTTTATACATATATTGATTTTCTTTTTTTTTGTCACACAGGATCACATCATGCACCTTTTTACCTGAAAGTGGATCCGGCCAACAAGGGGCTATCCATGTCCAGCTGTGAGAGGTTGCCTGCATCTAGAATGGTGTCTGACTGGCTTTCTTTTCATCTGCATCTGAGTTACAGGTAAGTGAACATTCAGTTTCTATTCTAATATTGACTTTCTTCTTTGTCTTTCTTATTTTCAGGATGTCATGACCCACCTGACGCATCTTTTTACCTGAAAGTGGATCTTGCAATTAATCTGCAACTGTGTAACAGGTACCTGTTAATTCGGTTTTTATACATATATTGATTTTCTTTTTTTTGTCACACAGGATCCCATCACGCACCTTTTTACCTGAAAGTGGATCTGGCCAACAAGGGGCAATCCATCTTCAGCTGTGAGTGGTTGTCTGCATCTGGAACGGTGTCTGGCTGGCTTGCAATTAATCTGCAACTGTCTAAAAGATACGTGTTAATTTGTTTTTTATACATATTGATTTCTTTTTTCTGGATCAGTGTCTGGCTGGCTTGCAATTAATCTGCAACTGTTTTGACTTTATTTTTTGTCTTTCTTATTTTCAGGATCTCTGGACTCACCTGACTGACCTTTTTACCTGAAAGTGGATCTGGCCAACAAGGGACAATCCATCTTCAGCTATGAGTGGTTGTCTGCATCTAGAACGGTGTCTGGCTGGCTTGCAATTAATCTGCAACTGTGTAACAGGTACGTGTTAATTCGGTTTTTATACATATATTGATTTTCTTTTTTCTTCTCACAGAGGATCTCATGACGCACCTTTTTACCTGAAAGTGGACCGGGCCAACAAGGGTAGCAATCCATCTTCAGCTACGAGTGGTTGTCTGCATCTGGAACGGTGTCTGGCTGGCTTGCAATTAATCTGCAACTGTGTAACAGGTACGCGTTAATTCGGTTTTTATACATATATTGATTTTCTTTTTTCTTGTCACACAGGATCTCATGATGCACCTTTTTACCTGAAAGTGGACCTGGCAAACAAGGGACAATCCATCTTCAGCTACGAGTGGTTGTCTGCATCTGGAATGGTGTCTGGCTGGCTTGCAATTGATCTGCAACTGTGTAACAGGTACGTGTTAATTCAGTTTTTATACATATATTGATTTTCTTTTTTCTTGTCACACAGGATCCCATCACGCACCTTTTTACCTGAAAGTGGATCCAGCCAACAAGGGGCAATCCATCTTCAGCTCTGAATGGTTGTCTGCATCTGGAACGGTGTCTGGCTGGCTTGCAATTAATCTGCAACTGTCTAAAAGATACGTGTTAATTCGTTTTTTATACATATTGATTTCTTTTTTCTGGATCAGTATCTGGCTGGCTTGAAATTAATCTGCAACTGTGTCGACATTCTTTTTTGTCTTTCTTATTTTCAGGATCTCATGACCCACCTGACACATCTTTTTACCTGAAAGTGGATTTTGCAATTAATCTGCAACTGTGAAACAGATACGTGTTAAATCATTTTTTATACATATAATGATTTTCTTTATTCTTGTCACACAGGATCCCATCACGCACCTTTTTACCTGAAAGTGGATCTGGCCGACAAGGGGCTATCCATGTCCAGCTGTGAGAGGTTGCCTGCATCTGGAATGGTGTCTGACTGGCTTTCTTTACATCTGCATCTGAGTTACAGGTAAGTGAACATTCAGTTTCTATACTTATATTGACTTTCTTTTTTGTCTTTCTTATTTTCAGGATGTCATGACCCACCTGACGCATCTTTTTACCTGAAAGTGGATCTTGCAATTAATCTGCAATTGTGTAACAGGTACGTGTTAATTCGGTTTTTATACATATATTGATTTTCTTTTTTCTTGTCACAGAGGATCTCATGATGCACCTTTTTACCTGAAAGTGGACCTGGCCAACAAAGGGCAATCCATCTTCAGCTACGAGTGGTTGTCTGCATCTGGAACGGTGTCTGGCTGGCTTGCAATTAATCTGCAACTGTGTAACAGGTACGTATTAATTCGGTTTTTATACATATATTGATTTTCTTTTTTTTGTCACACAGGATCCCATAACGCACCGTTTTACCTGAAAGTGGATCTGGCCAACAAGGGGCAATCCATCTTCAGCTCTGAATGGTTGTCTGCATCTGGAACGGTGTCTGGCTGGCTTGCAATTAGTCTGCAACTGTGTAAAAGATACGTGTTAATTCATTTTTTATACATATTGATTTCTTTTTTCTGGATCAGTGTCTGGCTGGCTTGCAATTAATCTGCAACTGTGTTGACATTCTTTTTTGTCTTTCTTATTTTCAGGATCTCATGACCCACCTGACGCATCTTTTTACCTGAAAGTGGATCTTGCAATTAATCTGCAACTGTGTAACAGGTACGTGTTAAAACGTTTTTTATACATATAATGATTTTCATTATTCTTGTCACACAGGATCTCATGACGCACCTTTTTACCTGAAAGTGGACCTGGCCAATAAGGGGCAATCCATCTTCAGCTGCGAGTGGTTGTCTGCATCTGGAACGGTGTCTGGCTGGCTTGCAATTAATCTGCAACTGTGTAACAGGTACGTGTTAATTCGGTTTTTATACATATATTGATTTTCTTTTTTTTGTCACACAGGATCCCATCACGCACCTTTTTACCTGAAAGTGGATCTGGCCAACAAGGGGCAATCCATCTTCAGCTCTGAATGGTTGTCTGCATCTGGAACGGTGTCTGACTGGCTTGCAATTAATCTGCAACTGTGTAAAAGATACGTGTTAATTCGTTTTTTATACATATTGATTTCTTTTTTCTGGATCAGTGTCTGGCTGGCTTGAAATTAATCTGCAACTGTGTCGACATTCTTTTTTGTCTTTCTTATTTTCAGGATCTCATGACCCACCTGACGCATCTTTTTACCTGAAAGTGGATCTTGCAATTAATCTGCAACTGTGAAACAGATACGTGTTAAATCGTTTTTACACATATAATGATTTTCTTTATTCTTGTCACACAGGATCTCATGACGCACCTTTTTACCTGAAAGTGGACCTGGCCAACAAGGGGCAATCCATCTTCAGCTACGAGTGGTTGTCTGCATCTGGAACGGTGTCTGGCTGGCTTGCAAATGATCTGCAACTGTGTTACAGGTACGTGTTAATTCAGTTTTTATATAATATTGATTTTCTTTTTTTTTGTCACACAAGATCCCATCACGCACCTTTTTACCTGAAAGTGGATCCGGCCGACAAGGGGCTATCCATCTCCAGCTGTGAGAGGTTGCCTGCATCTGGAATGGTGTCTGACTGGCTTTCTTTACATCTGCATCTGAGTTACAGGTAAGTGAACATTCAGTTTCTATACTTATATTGACTTTCTTTTTTGTCTTTCTTATTTTCAGGATGTCATGACCCACCTGACGCATCTTTTTACCTGAAAGTGGATCTTGCAATTAATCTGCAACTGTGTAACAGGTACGTGTTAATTCGGTTTTTATACATATATTGATTTTCTTTTTTCTTCTCACAGAGGATCTCATGACGCACCTTTTTACCTGAAAGTGGACCTGGCCAACAAGGGGCAATCCATCTTCAGCTATTAGTGGTTGTCTGCATCTGGAACGGTGTCTGGCTGGCTTGAAATTAATCTGCAACTGTGTAACAGGTACGTGTTAATTCGGTTTTTATACATATATTGATTTTCTTTTTTCTTGTCACACAGGATCCCATCACGCACCTTTTTACCTGAAAGTGGATCCAGCCAACAAGGGGCAATCCATCTTCAGCTATGATTGGTTGTCTGCATCTAGAACGGTGTCTGGCTGGCTTGCAGTTAATCTGCAACTGTGTAACAGGTACGTGTTAATTCGGTCATTATACATATATTGATTTTCTTTATTCTTGTCACACAGGATCTCATGACGCACCTTTTTACCTAAAAGTGGACCTGGCCAACAAGGGGCAATCCATCTTCAGCTGCGAGTGGTTTTCTGCATCTGGAACGGTGTCTGGCTGGCTTGCAATTAATCTGCAACTGTGTAACAGGTACGTGTTAATTCGGTTTTTATACATATATTGATTTTCTTTTTTTTGTCACAAAGGATCCCATCACGCACCTTTTTACCTGAAAGTGGATCCAGCCACCAAGGGGCAATCCATCTTCAGCTATGATTGGTTGTCTGCATCTAGAACGGTGTCTGGCTGGCTTGCAATTAATCTGCAACTGTGTAACAGGTACGTGTTAATTCGGTCATTATACATATATTGATTTTCTTTTTTTTGTCACACAGGATCCCATCACGCACCTTTTTACCTGAAAGTGGATCTGGCGAAAAAGGGGCAATCCATCTTCAGCTCTGAATGGTTGTCTGCATCTGGAACGGTGTCTGGCTGGCTTGCAAATTATCTGCAACTGTGTAAAAGATACGTGTTAATTCGTTTTTATACATATTGATTTCTTTTTTCTGGATCAGTGTCTGGCTGGCTTGCAATTAATCTACAACTGTGTTGACATTCTTTTTTTGTCTTTCTTATTTTCAGGATCTCATGACCCACCTGACGAATCTTTTTACCTGAAAGTGGACCTGGCCAACAAGGGGCAATCCATCTTCAGCTACGAGTGGTTGTCTGCATCTGGAACGGTGTCTGGCTGGCTTGCAATTAATTTGCAACTGTCTAAAATATACGTGTTAATTCATTTTTTATACATATTGATTTCTTTTTTCTGGATCAGTGTCTGGCTGGCTTGCAATTAATCTGCAACTGTTTTGACTTTATTTTTTGTCTTTCTTATTTTCAGGATCTCTGGACCCACCTGACTGACCTTTTTACCTGAAAGTGGATCTTTCAATTGATCTGCAACTGTGTAACAGGTACGTGTTAATTCGGTTTTTATACATATATTGATTTTCTTTTTTCTTGTCACACAGGATCTCATGATGCACCTTTTTACCTGAAAGTGGATCTGGCCAACAAGGGGCAATCCATCTTCAGCTGCGAGTGGTTTTCTGCATCTGGAAAGGTGTCTGGCTGGCTTGCAATTAATCTGCAACTGTGTAAAAGGTACGTGTTAATTCAGTTTTTATACATATATTGATTTTCTTTTTTCTTGTCACACAGTTTCCCATCACGCACCTTTTTACCTGAAAGTGGATCCAGCCAAAAAGGGGCAATCCATCTTTAGCTATGAGTGGTTGTCTGCATCTAGAACGGTGTCTGGCTGGCTTGCAATTAATCTGCAACTGTGTAACAGGTACGTGTTAATTCAGTTTTTATACATATATTGATTTTCTTTTTTTTGTCACACAGGATCCCATCACGCACTGTTTTACCTGAAAGTGGATCTGGCCAACAAGGGGCAATCCATCTTCAGCTCTGAATGGTTGTCTGCATCTGGAATGGTGTCTGGCTGGCTTGCAATTAATCTGCAACTGTGTAAAAGATACGTGTTAATTCTTTTTTTATACATATTGATTTCTTTTTCCTGGATCAGTGTCTGGCTGGCTTGCAATTAATCTGCAACTGTGTTGACTTTCTTTTTTGTCTTTCTTATTTTCAGGATCTCATGACCCACCTGACGCATCTTTTTACCTGAAAGTGGATCTTGCAATTAATCTGCAACTGTGTAACAGGTACGTGTTAAATCGTTTTTTATACATATAATAATTTTCTTTATTCTTGTCTCACAGGATCTCATGACGCACCTTTTTACCTGAAAGTGGACCTGGCCAACAAGGGGCAATCCATCTTCAGCTGCGAGTGGTTGTCTGCATCTGGAACGGTGTCTGGCTGGCTTGCAATTAATCTGCAACTGTGTAACAGGTACGTGTTAATTTGGTTTTTATACATATATTGATTTTCTTTTTTCTTGTCACACAGGATCTCATGACGCACTTTTTTACCTGAAAGTGGACCTGGCCAACAAGGGGCAATCCATCTTCAGCTACGAGTGGTTGTCTGCATCTGGAATGGTGTCTGGCTGGCTTGCAATTGATCTTCAACTGTGTAACAGGTATGTGTTAATTCAGTTTTTATACATATATTCATTTTCTTTTTTTTTGTCACACAGGATCCCATCACGCACCTTTTTACCTGAAAGTGGATCCGGCCAACAAGTGGCTATCCATGTCCAGCTGTGAGAGGTTGCCTGCATCTGGAATGGTGTCTGACTGGCTTTTTTTCATCTGCATCTGAGTTACAGGTAAGTGAACATTCAGTTTCTATACTTATATTGACTTTCTTTTTTGTCTTTCTTATTTTCAGGATGTCATGACCCACCTGACGCATCTTTTTACCTGAAAGTGGATCTTGCAATTAATCTGCAACTGTGTAACAGGTACGTGTTAATTCTTTTTTTATACATATTGATTTCTTTTTCCTGGATCAGTGTTTGGCTGGCTTGCAATTAATCTGCAACTGTGTTGACTTTCTTTTTTGTCTTTCTTATTTTCAGGATCTCATGACCCACCTGACGCATCTTTTTACCTGAAAGTGGATCTTGCAATTAATCTGCAACTGTGTAACAGGTACGTGTTAAATCGTTTTTTATACATATAATGATTTTCTTTATTCTTGTCTCACAGGATCTCATGACGCACCTTTTTACCTGAAAGTGGACCTGGCCAACAAGGGGCAATCCATCTTCAGCTGCGAGTGGTTGTCTGCATCTGGAACGGTGTCTGGCTGGCTTGCAATTAATCTGCAACTGTGTAACAGGTACGTGTTAATTTGGTTTTTATACATATATTGATTTTCTTTTTTCTTGTCACACAGGATCTCATGACGCACTTTTTTACCTGAAAGTGGACCTGGCCAACAAGGGGCAATCCATCTTCAGCTACGAGTGGTTGTCTGCATCTGGAATGGTGTCTGGCTGGCTTGCAACTGATCTTCAACTGTGTAACAGGTATGTGTTAATTCAGTTTTTATACATATATTGATTTTCTTTTTTTTTGTCACACAGGATCCCATCACGCACCTTTTTACCTGAAAGTGGATCCGGCCAACAAGTGGCTATCCATGTCCATCTGTGAGAGGTTGCCTGCATCTGGAATGGTGTCTGACTGGCTTTTTTTCATCTGCATCTGAGTTACAGGTAAGTGAACATTCAGTTTCTATACTTATATTGACTTTCTTTTTTGTCTTTCTTATTTTCAGGATGTCATGACCCACCTGACGCATCTTTTTACCTGAAAGTGGATCTTGCAATTAATCTGCAACTGTGTAACAGGTACGTGTTAATTCGGTTTTTATACATATATTGATTTTCTTTTTTCTTGTCACAAAGGATCTCATGATGCACCTTTTTACCTGAAAGTGGATCCAGCCAAAAAGGGGCAATCCATCTTCAGCTCTGAATGGTTGTCTGCATCTGGAATGGTGTCTGGCTGGCTTGCAATTAGTCTGCAACTGTGTAAAAGATACGTGTTAATTCTTTTTTTATACATATTGATTTCTTTTTCCTGGATCAGTGTTTGGCTGGCTTGCAATTAATCTGCAACTGTGTTGACTTTCTTTTTTGTCTTTCTTATTTTCAGGATCTCATGACCCACCTGACGCATCTTTTTACCTGAAAGTGGATCTTGCAATTAATCTGCAACTGTGTAACAGGTACGTGTTAAATCGTTTTTTATACATATAATGATTTTCTTTATTCTTGTCTCACAGGATCTCATGACGCACCTTTTTACCTGAAAGTGGACCTGGCCAACAAGGGGCAATCCATCTTCAGCTGCGAGTGGTTGTCTGCATCTGGAACGGTGTCTGGCTGGCTTGCAATTAATCTGCAACTGTGTAACAGGTACGTGTTAATTTGGTTTTTATACATATATTGATTTTCTTTTTTCTTGTCACACAGGATCTCATGACGCACTTTTTTACCTGAAAGTGGACCTGGCCAACAAGGGGCAATCCATCTTCAGCTACGAGTGGTTGTCTGCATCTGGAATGGTGTCTGGCTGGCTTGCAATTGTTCTTCAACTGTGTAACAGGTATGTGTTAATTCAGTTTTTATACATATATTGATTTTCTTTTTTTTTGTCACACAGGATCCCATCACGCACCTTTTTACCTGAAAGTGGATCCGGCCAACAAGTGGCTATCCATGTCCAGCTGTGAGAGGTTGCCTGCATCTGGAATGGTGTCTGACTGGCTTTTTTTCATCTGCATCTGAGTTACAGGTAAGTGAACATTCAGTTTCTATACTTATATTGACTTTCTTTTTTGTCTTTCTTATTTTCAGGATGTCATCACCCACCTGACGCATCTTTTTACCTGAAAGTGGATCTTGCAATTAATCTGCAACTGTGTAACAGGTACGTGTTAATTCGGTTTTTATACATATATTGATTTTCGTTTTTCTTGTCACACAGGATCCCATCACGCACCTTTTTACCTGAAAGTGGATCTGGCCAACAAGGGTCAATCCATCTTCAGCTCTGAATGGTTGTCTGCATCTGGAACGGTGTCTGACTGGCTTGCAATTAATCTGCAACTGTGTAAAAGATACGTGTTAATTCGTTTTTTATACATATTGATTTCTTTTTTCTGGATCAGTGTCTGGCTGGCTTGAAATTAATCTGCAACTGTGTCGACATTCTTTTTTGTCTTTCTTATTTTCAGGATCTCATGACCTACCTGACGCATCATTTTACCTGAAAGTGGATTTTGCAATTGATCTGCAACTGTGTAACAGGTACGTGTTAATTCAGTTTTTATACATATATTGATTTTCTTTTTTCTTGTCACACAGGATCCCATCACGCACCTTTTTACCTGAAAGTGGATCCAGCCAACAAGGGGCAATCCATCTTCAGCTATGAGTGGTTGTCTGCATCCAGAACGGTGTCTGGCTGGCTTGCAATTGATCTGCAACTGTGTAACAGGTACGTGTTAATTCAGTTTTTATACATATATTGATTTTCTTTTTTCTTGTCACACAGTATCCCATCACGCTCCGTTTTACCTGAAAGTGGATCTGGCCAACAAGGGGCAATCCATCTTCAGCTACGAGTGGTTGTCTGCATCTGGAACGGTGTCTGGCTGGCTTGCAATTAATCTGCAACTGTGTTGACATTCTTTTTTGTCTTTCTTATTTTCAGGATCTCATGACCCACCTGACGCATCTTTTTACCTGAAAGTGGATCTTGCAATTAATCTGCAACTGTGTAACAGGTACGTGTTAATTCGGTTTTTATACATATATTGATTTTCTTTTTTCTTATCATAGAGGATCTCATGACGCACCTTTTTACCTGAAAGTGGACCTTGCCAACAAGGGGCAATCCATCTTCAGCTACGAGTGGTTGTCTGCATCTGGAACGGTGTCTGGCTGGCTTGCAATTGATCTTCAACTGTGTAACAGGTACGTGTTAATTCAGTTTTTATACATATATTGATTTTCTTTTTTTTGTCACACAGGATCCCATCACGCACCTTTTTACCTAAAAGTGGATCCGGCCAACAAGGGGCTATCCATGTCCAGCTGTGAGAGGTTGCCTGCATCTGGAATGGTGTCTGACTGGCTTTTTTTCATCTGCATCTGAGTTACAGGTAAGTGAACATTCAGTTTCTATACTTATATTGACTTTCTTTTTTGTCTTTCTTATTTTCAGGATGTCATGACCCACCTGACGCATCTTTTTACCTGAAAGTGGATCTTGCAATTGATCTGCAACTTTGTAACAGGTACGTGTTAATTCAGTTTTTAGACATATATTGATTTTCTTTTTTCTTGTCACACAGGATCCCATCACGCACCTTTTTACCTGAAAGTGGATCCAGCCAACTAGGGGCAATCCATCTTCAGCTATGAGTGGTTGTCTGCATCCAGAACGGTGTCTGGCTGGCTTGCAATTAATCTGCAACTGTGTAACAGGTACGTGTTAATTCGGTTTTTATACATATATTGATTTTCTTTTTTTTGTCACACAGGATCCCATCACGCACCTTTTTACCTGAAAGTGGATCTGGCCAACAAGGGGCAATCCATCTTCAGCTCTGAATGGTTGTCTGCATCTGGAACGGTGTCTGACTGGCTTGCAATTAATCTGCAACTGTGTAAAAGATACGTGTTAATTCGTTTTTTATACATATTGATTTCTTTTTTCTGGATCAGTGTCTGGCTGGCTTGAAATTAATCTGCAACTGTGTCGACATTCTTTTTTGTCTTTCTTATTTTCAGGATCTCATGACCCACCTGACGCATCTTTTTACCTGAAAGTGGATCTTGCAATTAATCTTCAACTGTGAAACAGATACGTGTTAAATCGTTTTTACACATATAATGATTTTCTTTATTCTTGTCACACAGGATCTCATGACGCACCTTTTTACCTGAAAGTGGACCTGGCCAACAAGGGGCAATCCATCTTCAGCTACGAGTGGTTGTCTGCATCTGGAACGGTGTCTGGCTGGCTTGCAAATGATCTGCAATTGTGTTACAGGTACGTGTTAATTCAGTTTTTATATAATATTGATTTTCTTTTTTTTTGTCACACAAGATCCCATCACGCACCTTTTTACCTGAAAGTGGATCCGGCCAACAAGTGGCTATCCATGTCCAGCTGTGAGAGGTTGCCTGCATCTGGAATGGTGTCTGACTGGCTTTTTTTCATCTGCATCTGAGTTACAGGTAAGTGAACATTCAGTTTCTATACTTATATTGACTTTCTTTTTTGTCTTTCTTATTTTCAGGATGTCATGACCCACCTGACGCATCTTTTTACCTGAAAGTGGATCTTGCAATTAATCTGCAACTGTGTAACAGGTACGTGTTAATTCGGTTTTTATACATATATTGATTTTCTTTTTTCTTGTCACAAAGGATCTCATGATGCACCTTTTTACCTGAAAGTGGATCCAGCCAAAAAGGGGCAATCCATCTTCAGCTCTGAATGGTTGTCTGCATCTGGAATGGTGTCTGGCTGGCTTGCAATTAGTCTGCAACTGTGTAAAAGATACGTGTTAATTCTTTTTTTATACATATTGATTTCTTTTTCCTGGATCAGTGTTTGGCTGGCTTGCAATTAATCTGCAACTGTGTTGACTTTCTTTTTTGTCTTTCTTATTTTCAGGATCTCATGACCCACCTGACGCATCTTTTTACCTGAAAGTGGATCTTGCAATTAATCTGCAACTGTGTAACAGGTACGTGTTAAATCGTTTTTTATACATATAATGATTTTCTTTATTCTTGTCTCACAGGATCTCATGACGCACCTTTTTACCTGAAAGTGGACCTGGCCAACAAGGGGCAATCCATCTTCAGCTGCGAGTGGTTGTCTGCATCTGGAACGGTGTCTGGCTGGCTTGCAATTAATCTGCAACTGTGTAACAGGTACGTGTTAATTTGGTTTTTATACATATATTGATTTTCTTTTTTCTTGTCACACAGGATCTCATGACGCACTTTTTTACCTGAAAGTGGACCTGGCCAACAAGGGGCAATCCATCTTCAGCTACGAGTGGTTGTCTGCATCTGGAATGGTGTCTGGCTGGCTTGCAATTGATCTTCAACTGTGTAACAGGTATGTGTTAATTCAGTTTTTATACATATATTGATTTTCTTTTTTTTTGTCACACAGGATCCCATCACGCACCTTTTTACCTGAAAGTGGATCCGGCCAACAAGTGGCTATCCATGTCCAGCTGTGAGAGGTTGCCTGCATCTGGAATGGTGTCTGACTGGCTTTTTTTCATCTGCATCTGAGTTACAGGTAAGTGAACATTCAGTTTCTATACTTATATTGACTTTCTTTTTTGTCTTTCTTATTTTCAGGATGTCATCACCCACCTGACGCATCTTTTTACCTGAAAGTGGATCTTGCAATTAATCTGCAACTGTGTAACAGGTACGTGTTAATTCGGTTTTTATACATATATTGATTTTCTTTTTTCTTGTCACAAAGGATCTCATGATGCACCTTTTTACCTAAAAGTGGACCTGGCCAACAAGGGGCAATCCATCTTCAGCTACGAGTGGTTGTCTGCATCTGGAACGGTGTCTGGCTGGCTTGCAAATTATCTGCAACTGTGTAAAAGATACGAGTTAATTCGTTTTTATACATATTGATTTCTTTTTTCTGGATCAGTGTCTGGCTGGCTTGCAATTAATCTACAACTGTGTTGACATTCTTTTTTTGTCTTTCTTATTTTCAGGATCTCATGACCCACCTGACGCATCTTTTTACCTGAAAGTGGACCTGGCCAACAAGGGGCAATCCATCTTCAGCTAAGAGTGGTTGTCTGCATCTGGAACGGTGTCTGGCTGGCTTGCAATTAATCTGCAACTGTCTAAAAGATACGTGTTAATTCGTTTTTTATACGTATTGATTTCTTTTTTCTGGATCAGTGTCTGGCTGGCTTGCAATTAATCTGCAACTGTTTTGACTTTATTTTTTGTCTTTCTTATTTTCAGGATCTCTGGACCCACCTGACTGACCTTTTTACCTGAAAGTGGATCTTGCAATTGATCTGCAACTGTGTAACAGGTACGTGTTAATTCGGTTTTTATACATATATTGATTTTCTTTTTTCTTGTCACACAGGATCTCATGATGCACCTTTTTACCTGAAAGTGGATCCAGCCAAAAAGGGGCAATCCATCTTTAGCTATGAGTGGTTGTCTGCATCTAGAACGGTGTCTGGCTGGCTTGCAATTAATCTGCAACTGTGTAACAGGTACGTGTTAATTCAGTTTTTATACATATTTTGATTTTCTTTTTTTTGTCACACAGTATCCCATCACGCACTGTTTTACCTGAAAGTGGATCTGGCCAACAAGGGGCAGTCCATCTTCAGCTCTGAATGGTTGTCTGCATCTGGAATGGTGTCTGGCTGGCTTGCAATTAGTCTGCAACTGTGTAAAAGATACGTGTTAATTCTTTTTTTATACATATTGATTTCTTTTTCCTGGATCAGTGTCTGGCTGGCTTGCAATTAATCTGCAACTGTGTAACAGGTACGTGTTAATTCGGTTTTTATACATATATTGATTTTCTTTTTTCTTGTCACACAGGATCCCATCACGCACCTTTTTACCTGAAAGTGGATCCAGCCAACAAAGGGCAATCCATCTTCAGCTACGAGTGGTTGTCTGCATCTGGAACGGTGTCTGGCTGGCTTGCAAATGATCTGCAACTGTGTAACAGGTACGTGTTAATTCAGTTTTTACACATATATTGATTTTCTTTTTTTTTGTCACACAGGATCCCATCATGCACCTTTTTACCTGAAAGTGGATCCGGCCAACAAGGGGCTAATTATGTCCAGCTGTGAGAGGTTGCCTGCATCTGGAACGGTGTCTGACTGGCTTTCTTTTCATCTGCATCTGAGTTACAGGTAAGTGAACATTCAGTTTCTATACTTATATTGACTTTCTTTTTTGTCTTTCTTATTTTCAGGATGTCATGACCTTCCTGACGCATCTTTTTACCTGAAAGTGGATTTTGCAATTGATCTGCAACTGTGTAACAGGTACGTGTTAATTCAGTTTTTATACATATATTGATTTTCTTTTTTCTTGTCACACAGTATCCCATCACGCTCCGTTTTACCTGAAAGTGGATCTGGCCAACAAGGGGCAATCCATCTTCAGCTACGAGTGGTTGTCTGCATCTGGAACGGTGTCTGGCTGGCTTGCAATTAATCTGCAACTGTGTTGACATTCTTTTTTGTCTTTCTTATTTTCAGGATCTCATGACCTACCTGACGCATCTTTTTACCTGAAAGTGGATCTTGCAATTAATCTGCAACTGTGTAACAGGTATGTGATAAATCATTTTTTATACATATAATGATTTTCTTTATTCTTGTCACACAGGATCTCATGACGCACCTTTTTACCTGAAAGTGGACCTGGCCAACAAGGGCCAATCCATCTTCAGCTGCGAGTGGTTGTCTGCATCTGGAACGGTGTCTGGCTGGTTTGCAAATAATCTGCAACTGTGTAACAGGTACGTGTTAATTCGGTTTTTATACATATATTGATTTTCTTTTTTCTTATCACAGAGGATCTCATGACGCACCTTTTTACCTGAAAGTGGACCTGCCCAACAAGGGGCAATCCATCTTCAGCTACGAGTGGTTGTCTGCATCTGGAACGGTGTCTGGCTGGCTTGCAATTGATCTTCAACTGTGTAACAGGTACGTGTTAATTCAGTTTTTATACATATATTGATTTTTTTTTTTTTGTCACACAGGATCCCATCACGCACCTTTTTACCTGAAAGTGGATCCGGCCAACAAGGGGCTATCCATGTCCAGCTGTGAGAGGTTGCCTGCATCTGGAATGGTGTCTGACTGGCTTTCTTTTCATCTGCATCTGAGTTACAGGCAAGTGAACATTCAGTTTCTATACTTATATTGACTTTCTTTTTTGTCTTTCTTATTTTCAGGATCTCATGACCCACCTGACGCATCTTTTTACCTGAAAGTGGATCTTGCAATTAATCTGCAACTGTGTAACAGGTACGTGTTAAATCGTTTTTTATACATATAATGATTTTCTTTATTCTTGTCACACAGGATCTCATGACGCACCTTTTTACCTGAAAGTGGACCTGGCCAACAAGGGGCAATCCATCTTCAGCTGCGAGTGGTTGTCTGCATCTGGAACGGTGTCTGGCTGGCTTGCAATTAATCTGCAACTGTGTAACAGGTACGTGTTAATTCGGTTTTTATACATATATTGATTTTCTTTTTTTTGTCACACAGGATCCCATCACGCACCTTTTTACCTGAAAGTGGATCTGGCCAACAAGGGGCAATCCATCTTCAGCTGCGAGTGGTTGTCTGCATCTGGAACGGTGTCTGGCTGGCTTGCAATTAATCTGCAACTGTGTAACAGGTACGTGTTAATTTGGTTTTTATACATATATTGATTTTCTTTTTTCTTGTCACACAGGATCTCATGACGCACTTTTTTACCTGAAAGTGGACCTGGCCAACAAGGGGCAATCCATCTTCAGCTACGAGTGTTTGTCTGCATCTGGAATGGTGTCTGGCTGGCTTGCAATTGATCTTCAACTGTGTAACAGGTATGTGTTAATTCAGTTTTTATACATATATTGATTTTCTTTTTTTTTGTCACACAGTATCCCATCACGCACATTTTTACCTGAAAGTGGATCCGGCCAACAAGGGGCTATCCATGTCCAGCTGTGAGAGGTTGCCTGCACCTGGAATGGTGTCTGACTGGCTTTTTTTCATCTGCATCTGAGTTACAGGTAAGTGAACATTCAGTTTCTATACTTATATTGACTTTCTTTTTTGTCTTTCTTATTTTCAGGATGTCATGACCCACCTGACGCATCTTTTTACCTGAAAGTGGATCTTGCAATTAATCTGCAACTGTGTAACAGGTACGTGTTAATTCGGTTTTTATACATATATTGATTTTCTTTTTTCTTGTCACAAAGGATCTCATGATGCACCTTTTTACCTAAAAGTGGACCTGGCCAACAAAGGGCAATCCATCTTCAACTACGAGTGGTTGTCTGCATCTGGAACGGTGTCTGGCTGGCTTGCAATTAATCTGCAACTGTGTAACAGGTACGTGTTAATTCGGTTTTTATACATATATTGATTTTCTTTTTTCTTGTCACACAGGATCCCATCACGCACCTTTTTACCTGAAAGTGGATCCAGCCAACAAAGGGCAATCCATCTTCAGCTACGAGTGGTTGTCTGCATCTGGAACGGTGTCTGGCTGGCTTGCAAATGATCTGCAACTGTGTAACAGGTACGTGTTAATTCAGTTTTTACACATATATTGATTTTCTTTTTTTTTCTCACACAGGATCCCATCATGCACCTTTTTACCTGAAAGTGGATCCGGCCAACAAGGGGCTAATCATGTCCAGCTGTGAGAGGTTGCCTGCATCTGGAACGGTGTCTGACTGGCTTTCTTTTCATCTGCATCTGAGTTACAGGTAAGTGAACATTCAGTTTCTATACTTATATTGACTTTCTTTTTTGTCTTTCTTATTTTCAGGATGTCATGACCTACCTGACGCATCTTTTTACCTGAAAGTGGATTTTGCAATTGATCTGCAACTGTGTAACAGGTACGTGTTAATTCAGTTTTTATACATATATTGATTTTCTTTTTTCTTGTCACACAGGATCCCATCACGCACCTTTTTACCTGAAAGTGGATCCAGCCAACAAGGGGCAATCCATCTTCAGCTATGAGTGGTTGTCTGCATCCAGAACGGTGTCTGGCTGGCTTGCAATTAATCTGCAACTGTGTAACAGGTACGTGTTAATTCGGTTTCTATACATATATTGATTTTCTTTTTTTTGTCACAGTATCCCATCACGCACCGTTTTACCTGAAAGTGGATCTGGCCAACAAGGGGCAATCCATCTTCAGCTACGAGTGGTTGTCTGCATCTGGAACGGTGTCTGGCTGGCTTGCAATTAATCTGCAACTGTGTTGACATTCTTTTTTGTCTTTCTTATTTTCAGGATCTCATGACCCACCTGACGCATCTTTTTACCTGAAAGTGGATCTTGCAATTAATCTGCAACTGTGTAACAGGTACGTGATAAATCATTTTTTATACATATAATGATTTTCTTTATTCTTGTCACACAGGATCTCATGACGCACCTTTTTACCTGAAAGTGGACCTAGCCAACAAGGGCCAATCCATCTTCAGCTGCGAGTGGTTGTCTGCATCTGGAACGGTGTCTGGCTGGTTTGCAATTAATCTGCAACTGTGTAACAGGTACGTGTTAATTCGGTTTTTATACATATATTGATTTTGTTTTTTCTTATCAAAGAGGATCTCATGACGCACCTTTTTACCTGAAAGTGGACCTGGCCAACAAGGGGCAATCCATCTTCAGCTACGAGTGGTTGTCTGCATCTGGAACGGTTTCTGGCTGGCTTGCAATTGATCTTCAACTGTGTAACAGGTACGTGTTAATTCAGTTTTTATACATATATTGATTTTTTTTTTTTGTCACACAGGATCCCATCACGCACCTTTTTACCTGAAAGTGGATCCGGCCAACAAGGGGCTATCCATGTCCAGCTGTGAGAGGTTGCCTGCATCTGGAATGGTGTCTGACTGGCTTTCTTTTCATCTGCATCTGAGTTACAGGCAAGTGAACATTCAGTTTCTATACTTATATTGACTTTCTTTTTTGTCTTTCTTATTTTCAGGATCTCATGACCCACCTGACGCATCTTTTTACCTGAAAGTGGATCTTGCAATTAATCTGCAACTGTGTAACAGGTACGTGTTAAATCGTTTTTTATACATATAATGATTTTCTTTATTCTTGTCACACAGGATCTCATGACGCACCTTTTTACCTGAAAGTGGACCTGGCCAACAAGGGGCAATCCATCTTCAGCTGCGAGTGGTTGTCTGCATCTGGAACGGTGTCTGGCTGGCTTGCAATTAATCTGCAACTGTGTAACAGGTACGTGTTAATTCGGTTTTTATACATATATTGATTTTGTTTTTTCTTATCAAAGAGGATCTCATGACGCACCTTTTTACCTGAAAGTGGACCTGGCCAACAAGGGGCAATCCATCTTCAGCTCTGAATGGTTGTCTGCATCTGGAACGGTGTCTGACTGGCTTGCAATTAATCTGCAACTGTGTAAAAGATACGTGTTCATTCGTTTTTTATACATATTGATTTCTTTTTTCTGGATCAGTGTCTGGCTGGCTTGAAATTAATCTGCAACTGTGTCGACATTCTTTTTTGTCTTTCTTATTTTCAGGATCTCATGACCCACCTGACGCATCTTTTTACCTGAAAGTGGATCTTGCAATTAATCTGCAACTGTGAAACAGATACGTGTTAAATCGTTTTTACACATATAATGATTTTCTTTATTCTTGTCACACAGGATCTCATGACGCACCTTTTTACCTGAAAGTGGACCTGGCCAACAAGGGGCAATCCATCTTCAGCTACGAGTGGTTGTCTGCATCTGGAACGGTGTCTGGCTGGCTTGCAAATGATCTGCAACTGTGTTACAGGTACGTGTTAATTCAGTTTTTATATAATATTGATTTTCTTTTTTTTGTCACAAAAGATCCCATCACGCACCTTTTTACCTGAAAGTGGATCCGGCCGACAAGGGGCTATCCATCTCCAGCTGTGAGAGGTTGCCTGCATCTGGAATGGTGTCTGACTGGCTTTCTTTACATCTGCATCTGAGTTACAGGTAAGTGAACATTCAGTTTCTATACTTATATTGACTTTCTTTTTTGTCTTTCTTATTTTCAGGATCTCATGACCCACCTGACGCATCTTTTTACCTGAAAGTGGATCTTGCAATTAATCTGCAACTGTGTAACAGGTACGTGTTAAATCGTTTTTTATACATATAATGATTTTCTTTATTCTTGTCACACAGGATCTCATGACGCACCTTTTTACCTGAAAGTGGATCTGGCCAACAAGGGGCAATCCATCTTCAGCTGCGAGTGGTTGTCTGCATCTGGAACGGTGTCTGGCTGGCTTGCAATTAATCTGCAACTGTGTAACAGGTACGTGATGATTCGGTTTTTATACATATATTGATTTTCTTTTTTTTGTCACACAGGATCCCATCACGCACCTTTTTACCTGAAAGTGGATCTGGCCAACAAGGGTCAATCCATCTTCAGCTCTGAATGGTTGTCTGCATCTGGAACGGTGTCTGACTGGCTTGCAATTAATCTGCAACTGTGTAAAAGATACGTGTTAATTCGTTTTTTATACATATTGATTTCTTTTTTCTGGATCAGTGTCTGGCTGGCTTGAAATTAATCTGCAACTGTGTCGACATTCTTTTTTGTCTTTCTTATTTTCAGGATCTCATGACCCACCTGACGCATCTTTTTACCTGAAAGTGGATCTTGCAATTAATCTGCAACTGTGTAACAGGTACGTGTTAAATCGTTTTTTATACATATAATGATTTTCTTTATTCTTGTCACACAGGATCTCATGACGCACCTTTTTACCTGAAAGTGGACCTGGCCAACAAGGGGCAATCCATCTTCAGCTGCGAGTGGTTGTCTGCATCTGGAACGGTGTCTGGCTGGCTTGCAATTAATCTGCAACTGTGTAACAGGTACGTGTTAATTCGGTTTTTATACATATATTGATTTTCTTTTTTTTGTCACACAGGATCCCATCACGCACCTTTTTACCTGAAAGTGGATCTGGCCAACAAGGGGCAATCCATCTTCAGCTCTGAATGGTTGTCTGCATCTGGAACGGTGTCTGACTGGCTTGCAATTAATCTGCAACTGTGTAAAAGATACGTGTTCATTCGTTTTTTATACATATTGATTTCTTTTTTCTGGATCAGTGTCTGGCTGGCTTGAAATTAATCTGCAACTGTGTCGACATTCTTTTTTGTCTTTCTTATTTTCAGGATCTCATGACCCACCTGACGCATCTTTTTACCTGAAAGTGGATCTTGCAATTAATCTGCAACTGTGAAACAGATACGTGTTAAATCGTTTTTACACATATAATGATTTTCTTTATTCTTGTCACACAGGATCTCATGACGCACCTTTTTACCTGAAAGTGGACCTGGCCAACAAGGGGCAATCCATCTTCAGCTACGAGTGGTTGTCTGCATCTGGAACGGTGTCTGGCTGGCTTGCAAATGATCTGCAACTGTGTTACAGGTACGTGTTAATTCAGTTTTTATATAATATTGATTTTCTTTTTTTTGTCACACAAGATCCCATCACGCACCTTTTTACCTGAAAGTGGATCCGGCCGACGAGGGGCTATCCATCTCCAGCTGTGAGAGGTTGCCTGCATCTGGAATGGTGTCTGACTGGCTTTCTTTACATCTGCATCTGAGTTACAGGTAAGTGAACATTCAGTTTCTATACTTATATTGACTTTCTTTTTTGTCTTTCTTATTTTCAGGATGTCATGACCCACCTGACGCATCTTTTTACATGAAAGTGGATCTTGCATTTAATCTGCAACTGTGTAACAGGTACGTGTTAATTCGGTTTTTATACATATATTGATTTTTTTTTCTTGTCACAGAGGATCTCATGATGCAACTTTTTACCTGAAAGTGGACCTGGCCAACAAAGGGCAATCCATCTTCAGCTATGAGTGGTTGTCTGCATCTGGAACGGTGTCTGGCTGGCTTGAAATTAATCTGCAACTGTGTAACAGGTACGTGTTAATTCGGTTTTTATACATATATTGATTTTCTTTTTTCTTGTCACACAGGATCCCATCACGCACCTTTTTACCTGAAAGTGGATCCAGCCAACAAGGGGCAATCCATCTTCAGCCATGATTGGTTGTCTGCATCTAGAACGGTGTCTGGCTGGCTTGCAATTAATCTGCAACTGTGTAACAGGTACGTGTTAATTCGGTCATTATACATATATTGATTTTCTTTATTCTTGTCACACAGGATCTCATGACGCACCTTTTTACCTGAAAGTGGACCTGGCCAACAAGGGGCAATCCATCTTCAGCTGCGAGTGGTTGTCTGCATCTGGAACGGTGTCTGGCTGGCTTGCAATTAATCTGCAACTGTGTAACAGGTACGTGTTAATTCGGTTTTTATACATATATTGATTTTCTTTTTTTTTCACACAGGATCCCATCACGCACCTTTTTACCTGAAAGTGAATCTGGCCAACAAGGGGCAATCCATCTTCTGCTCTGAATGGTTGTCTGCATCTGGAACGGTGTCTGACTGGCTTGCAATTAATCTGCAACTGTGTAAAAGATACGTGTTAATTCGTTTTTTATACATATTGATTTCTTTTTTCTGGATCAGTGTCTGGCTGGCTTGAAATTAATCTGCAACTGTGTCGACATTCTTTTTTGTCATTCTTATTTTCAGGACTCATGACCCACCTGACGCATCTTTTTACCTGAAAGTGGATCTTGCAATTAATCTGCAACTGTGAAACAGATACGTGTTAAATCGTTTTTTATACATATAATGATTTTCTTTATTCTTGTCACACAGGATCTCATGACGCACCTTTTTACCTGAAAGTGGACCTGGCCAACAAAGGGCAATCCATCTTCAGCTACGAGTGGTTGTCTGCATCTGGAACGGTGTCTGGCTGGCTTGCAATTAATCTGCAACTGTGTATCAGGTACGTGTTAATTCGGTTTTTATACATATATTGATTTTCTTTTTTCTTGTCACACAGGATCTCATGACGCACCTTTTTACCTGAAAGTGGATCCAGCCACCAAGGGGCAATCCATCTTCAGCTATGATTGGTTGTCTGCACCTAGAACGGTGTCTGGCTGGCTTGCAATTAATCTGCAACTGTGTAACAGGTACGTGTTAATTCGGTCATTATACATATATTGATTTTCTTTTTTTTGTCACACAGGATCCCATCACGCACCTTTTTACCTGAAAGTGGATCTGGCGAACAAGGGGCAATCCATCTTCAGCTCTGAATGGTTGTCTGCATCTGGAACGGTGTCTGGCTGGCTTGCAAATTATCTGCAACTGTGTAAAAGATACGTGTTAATTCGTTTTTATACATATTGATTTCTTTTTTCTGGATCAGTGTCTGGCTGGCTTGCAATTAATCTGCAACTGTGTTGACATTCTTTTTTTGTCTTTCTTATTTTCAGGATCTCATGACCCACCTGACGCATCTTTTTACCTGAAAGTGGACCTGGCCAACAAGGGGCAATCCATCTTCAGCTACGAGTGGTTGTCTGCATCTGGAACGGTGTCTGGCTGGCTTGCAAATGATCTGCAACTGTGTAACAGGTACGTGTTAATTCAGTTTTTATACATATATTGATTTTCTTTTTTTTTGTCACACAGGATCACATCATGCAACTTTTTACCTGAAAGTGGATCCGGTCAACAAGGGGCAATCCATCTTCAGCTGCGAGTGGTTGTCTGCATCTGGAACGGTGTCTGGCTGGCTTGCAATTAATCTGCAACTGTGTAACAGGTACGTGTTAATTTGGTTTTTATACATATATTGATTTTCTTTTTTCTTGTCACACAGGATCTCATGACGCACTTTTTTACCTGAAAGTGGACCTGGCCAACAAGGGGCAATCCATCTTCAGCTACGAGTGTTTGTCTGCATCTGGAATGGTGTCTGGCTGGCTTGCAATTGATCTTCAACTGTGTAACAGGTATGTGTTAATTCAGTTTTTATACATATATTTTCTTTTTTTTTGTCACACAGTATCCCATCACGCACATTTTTACCTGAAAGTGGATCCGGCCAACAAGGGGCTATCCATGTCCAACTGTGAGAGGTTGCCTGCATCTGGAATGGTGTCTGACTGGCTTTTTTTCATCTGCATCTGAGTTATAGGTAAGTGAACATTCAGTTTCTATACTTATATTGACTTTCTTTTTTGTCTTTCTTATTTTCAGGATGTCATGACCCACCTGACGCATCTTTTTACCTGAAAGTGGATCTTGCAATTAATCTGCAACTGTGTAACAGGTACGTGTTAATTCGGTTTTTATACATATATTGATTTTCTTTTTTCTTGTCACAAAGGATCTCATGATGCACCTTTTTACCTAAAAGTGGACCTGGCCAACAAAGGGAAATCCATCTTCAACTACGAGTGGTTGTCTGCATCTGGAACGGTGTCTGGCTGGCTTGCAATTAATCTGCAACTGTGTAACAGGTACGTGTTAATTCGGTTTTTATACATATATTGATTTTCTTTTTTCTTGTCACACAGGATCCCATCACGCACCTTTTTACCTGAAAGTGGATCCAGCCAACAAAGGGCAATCCATCTTCAGCTACGAGTGGTTGTCTGCATCTGGAACGGTGTCTGGCTGGCTTGCAAATGATCTGCAACTGTGTAACAGGTACGTGTTAATTCAGTTTTTACACATATATTGATTTTCTTTTTTTTTCTCACACAGCATCCCATCATGCACCTTTTTACCTGAAAGTGGATCCGGCCAACAAGGGGCTAATCATGTCCAGCTGTGAGAGGTTGCCTGCATCTGGAACGGTGTCTGACTGGTTTTCTTTTCATCTGCATCTGAGTTACAGGTAAGTGAACATTCAGTTTCTATACTTATATTGACTTTCTTTTTTGTCTTTCTTATTTTCAGGATGTCATGACCTACCTGACGCATCTTTTTACCTGAAAGTGGATTTTGCAATTGATCTGCAACTGTGTAACAGGTACGTGTTAATTCAGTTTTTATACATATATTGATTTTCTTTTTTCTTGTCACACAGGATCCCATCACGCACCTTTTTACCTGAAAGTGGATCCAGCCAACAAGGGGCAATCCATCTTCAGCTATGAGTGGTTGTCTGCATCCAGAACGGTGTCTGGCTGGCTTGCAATTAATCTGCAACTGTGTAACAGGTACGTGTTAATTCGGTTTCTATACATATATTGATTTTCTTTTTTTTGTCACAGTATCCCATCACGCACCGTTTTACCTGAAAGTGGATCTGGCCAACAAGGGGCAATCCATCTTCAGCTACGAGTGGTTGTCTGCATCTGGAACGGTGTCTGGCTGGCTTGCAATTAATCTGCAACTGTGTTGATATTCTTTTTTGTCTTTCTTATTTTCAGGATCTCATGACCCACCTGACGCATCTTTTTACCTGAAAGTGGATCTTGCAATTAATCTGCAACTGTGTAAAAGATACGTGTTCATTCGTTTTTTATACATTTTGATTTCTTTTTTCTGGATCAGTGTCTGGCTGGCTTGAAATTAATCTGCAACTGTGTCGACATTCTTTTTTGTCTTTCTTATTTTCAGGATCTCATGACCCACCTGACGCATCTTTTTACCTGAAAGTGGATCTTGCAATTAATCTGCAACTGTGAAACAGATACGTGTTAAATCGTTTTTACACATATAATGATTTTCTTTATTCTTGTCACACAGGATCTCATGACGCACCTTTTTACCTGAAAGTGGACCTGGCCAACAAGGGGCAATCCATCTTCAGCTACGAGTGGTTGTCTGCATCTGGAACGGTGTCTGGCTGGCTTGCAAATGATCTGCAACTGTGTTACAGGTACGTGTTAATTCAGTTTTTATATAATATTGATTTTCTTTTTTTTGTCACAAAAGATCCCATCACGCCCCTTTTTACCTGAAAGTGGATCCGGCCGACAAGGGGCTATCCATCTCCAGCTGTGAGAGGTTGCCTGCATCTGGAATGGTGTCTGACTGGCTTTCTTTACATCTGCATCTGAGTTACAGGTAAGTGAACATTCAGTTTCTATACTTATATTGACTTTCTTTTTTGTCTTTCTTATTTTCAGGATCTCATGACCCACCTGACGCATCTTTTTACCTGAAAGTGGATCTTGCAATTAATCTGCAACTGTGTAACAGGTACGTGTTAAATCGTTTTTTATACATATAATGATTTTCTTTATTCTTGTCACACAGGATCTCATGACGCACCTTTTTACCTGAAAGTGGATCTGGCCAACAAGGGGCAATCCATCTTCAGCTGCGAGTGGTTGTCTGCATCTGGAACGGTGTCTGGCTGGCTTGCAATTAATCTGCAACTGTGTAACAGGTACGTGATAATTCGGTTTTTATACATATATTGATTTTCTTTTTTTTGTCACACAGGATCCCATCACGCACCTTTTTACCTGAAAGTGGATCTGGCCAACAAGGGTCAATCCATCTTCAGCTCTGAATGGTTGTCTGCATCTGGAACGGTGTCTGACTGGCTTGCAATTAATCTGCAACTGTGTAAAAGATACGTGTTAATTCGTTTTTTATACATATTGATTTCTTTTTTCTGGATCAGTGTCTGGCTGGCTTGAAATTAATCTGCAACTGTGTCGACATTCTTTTTTGTCTTTCTTATTTTCAGGATCTCATGACCCACCTGACGCATCTTTTTACCTGAAAGTGGATCTTGCAATTAATCTGCAACTGTGTAACAGGTACGTGTTAAATCGTTTTTTATACATATAATGATTTTCTTTATTCTTGTCACACAGGATCTCATGACGCACCTTTTTACCTGAAAGTGGACCTGGCCAACAAGGGGCAATCCATCTTCAGCTGCGAGTGGTTGTCTGCATCTGGAACGGTGTCTGGCTGGCTTGCAATTAATCTGCAACTGTGTAACAGGTACGTGTTAATTCGGTTTTTATACATATATTGATTTTCTTTTTTTTGTCACACAGGATCCCATCACGCACCTTTTTACCTGAAAGTGGATCTGGCCAACAAGGGGCAATCCATCTTCAGCTCTGAATGGTTGTCTGCATCTGGAACGGTGTCTGACTGGCTTGCAATTAATCTGCAACTGTGTAAAAGATACGTGTTCATTCGTTTTTTATACATATTGATTTCTTTTTTCTGGATCAGTGTCTGGCTGGCTTGAAATTAATCTGCAACTGTGTCGACATTCTTTTTTGTCTTTCTTATTTTCAGGATCTCATGACCCACCTGACGCATCTTTTTACCTGAAAGTGGATCTTGCAATTAATCTGCAACTGTGAAACAGATACGTGTTAAATCGTTTTTACACATATAATGATTTTCTTTATTCTTGTCACACAGGATCTCATGACGCACCTTTTTACCTGAAAGTGGACCTGGCCAACAAGGGGCAATCCATCTTCAGCTACGAGTGGTTGTCTGCATCTGGAACGGTGTCTGGCTGGCTTGCAAATGATCTGCAACTGTGTTACAGGTACGTGTTAATTCAGTTTTTATATAATATTGATTTTCTTTTTTTTTCACAAAAGATCCCATCACGCACCTTTTTACCTGAAAGTGGATCCGGCCGACAAGGGGCTATCCATCTCCAGCTGTGAGAGGTTGCCTGCATCTGGAATGGTGTCTGACTGGCTTTCTTTACATCTGCATCTGAGTTACAGGTAAGTGAACATTCAGTTTCTATACTTATATTGACTTTCTTTTTTGTCTTTCTTATTTTCAGGATCTCATGACCAACCTGACGCATCTTTTTACCTGAAAGTGGATCTTGCAATTAATCTGCAACTGTGTAACAGGTACGTGTTAAATCGTTTTTTATACATATAATGATTTTCTTTATTCTTGTCACACAGGATCTCATGACGCACCTTTTTACCTGAAAGTGGATCTGGCCAACAAGGGGCAATCCATCTTCAGCTGCGAGTGGTTGTCTGCATCTGGAACGGTGTCTGGCTGGCTTGCAATTAATCTGCAACTGTGTAACAGGTACGTGATAATTCGGTTTTTATACATATATTGATTTTCTTTTTTTTGTCACACAGGATCCCATCACGCACCTTTTTACCTGAAAGTGGATCTGGCCAACAAGGGTCAATCCATCTTCAGCTCTGAATGGTTGTCTGCATCTGGAACGGTGTCTGACTGGCTTGCAATTAATCTGCAACTGTGTAAAAGATACGTGTTAATTCGTTTTTTATACATATTGATTTCTTTTTTCTGGATCAGTGTCTGGCTGGCTTGAAATTAATCTGCAACTGTGTCGACATTCTTTTTTGTCTTTCTTATTTTCAGGATCTCATGACCCACCTGACGCATCTTTTTACCTGAAAGTGGATCTTGCAATTAATCTGCAACTGTGTAACAGGTACGTGTTAAATCGTTTTTTATACATATAATGATTTTCTTTATTCTTGTCACACAGGATCTCATGACGCACCTTTTTACCTGAAAGTGGACCTGGCCAACAAGGGGCAATCCATCTTCAGCTGCGAGTGGTTGTCTGCATCTGGAACGGTGTCTGGCTGGCTTGCAATTAATCTGCAACTGTGTAACAGGTACGTGTTAATTCGGTTTTTATACATATATTGATTTTCTTTTTTTTGTCACACAGGATCCCATCACGCACCTTTTTACCTGAAAGTGGATCTGGCCAACAAGGGGCAATCCATCTTCAGCTCTGAATGGTTGTCTGCATCTGGAACGGTGTCTGACTGGCTTGCAATTAATCTGCAACTGTGTAAAAGATACGTGTTCATTCGTTTTTTATACATATTGATTTCTTTTTTCTGGATCAGTGTCTGGCTGGCTTGAAATTAATCTGCAACTGTGTCGACATTCTTTTTTGTCTTTCTTATTTTCAGGATCTCATGACCCACCTGACGCATCTTTTTACCTGAAAGTGGATCTTGCAATTAATCTGCAACTGTGAAACAGATACGTGTTAAATCGTTTTTACACATATAATGATTTTCTTTATTCTTGTCACACAGGATCTCATGACGCACCTTTTTACCTGAAAGTGGACCTGGCCAACAAGGGGCAATCCATCTTCAGCTACGAGTGGTTGTCTGCATCTGGAACGGTGTCTGGCTGGCTTGCAAATGATCTGCAACTGTGTTACAGGTACGTGTTAATTCAGTTTTTATATAATATTGATTTTCTTTTTTTTGTCACAAAAGATCCCATCACGCATCTTTTTACCTGAAAGTGGATCCGGCCGACAAGGGGCTATCCATCTCCAGCTGTGAGAGGTTGCCTGCATCTGGAATGGTGTCTGACTGGCTTTCTTTACATCTGCATCTGAGTTACAGGTAAGTGAACATTCAGTTTCTATACTTATATTGACTTTCTTTTTTGTCTTTCTTATTTTCAGGATCTCATGACCCACCTGACGCATCTTTTTACCTGAAAGTGGATCTTGCAATTAATCTGCAACTGTGTAACAGGTACGTGTTAAATCGTTTTTTATACATATAATGATTTTCTTTATTCTTGTCACACAGGATCTCATGACGCACCTTTTTACCTGAAAGTGGATCTGGCCAACAAGGGGCAATCCATCTTCAGCTGCGAGTGGTTGTCTGCATCTGGAACGGTGTCTGGCTGGCTTGCAATTAATCTGCAACTGTGTAACAGGTACGTGATAATTCGGTTTTTATACATATATTGATTTTCTTTTTTTTGTCACACAGGATCCCATCACGCACCTTTTTACCTGAAAGTGGATCTGGCCAACAAGGGTCAATCCATCTTCAGCTCTGAATGGTTGTCTGCATCTGGAACGGTGTCTGACTGGCTTGCAATTAATCTGCAACTGTGTAAAAGATACGTGTTAATTCGTTTTTTATACATATTGATTTCTTTTTTCTGGATCAGTGTCTGGCTGGCTTGAAATTAATGTGCAACTGTGTCGACATTCTTTTTTGTCTTTCTTATTTTCAGGATCTCATGACCCACCTGACGCATCTTTTTACCTGAAAGTGGATCTTGCAATTAATCTGCAACTGTGTAACAGGTACGTGTTAAATCGTTTTTTATACATATAATGATTTTCTTTATTCTTGTCACACAGGATCTCATGACGCACCTTTTTACCTGAAAGTGGACCTGGCCAACAAGGGGCAATCCATCTTCAGCTGCGAGTGGTTGTCTGCATCTGGAACGGTGTCTGGCTGGCTTGCAATTAATCTGCAACTGTGTAACAGGTACGTGTTAATTCGGTTTTTATACATATATTGATTTTCTTTTTTTTGTCACACAGGATCCCATCACGCACCTTTTTACCTGAAAGTGGATCTGGCCAACAAGGGGCAATCCATCTTCAGCTCTGAATGGTTGTCTGCATCTGGAACGGTGTCTGACTGGCTTGCAATTAATCTGCAACTGTGTAAAAGATACGTGTTCATTCGTTTTTTATACATATTGATTTCTTTTTTCTGGATCAGTGTCTGGCTGGCTTGAAATTAATCTGCAACTGTGTCGACATTCTTTTTTGTCTTTCTTATTTTCAGGATCTCATGACCCACCTGACGCATCTTTTTACCTGAAAGTGGATCTTGCAATTAATCTGCAACTGTGAAACAGATACGTGTTAAATCGTTTTTACACATATAATGATTTTCTTTATTCTTGTCACACAGGATCTCATGACGCACCTTTTTACCTGAAAGTGGACCTGGCCAACAAGAGGCAATCCATCTTCAGCTACGAGTGGTTGTCTGCATCTGGAACGGTGTCTGGCTGGCTTGCAAATGATCTGCAACTGTGTTACAGGTACGTGTTAATTCAGTTTTTATATAATATTGATTTTCTTTTTTTTGTCACACAAGATCCCATCACGCACCTTTTTACCTGAAAGTGGATCCGGCCGACAAGGGGCAATCCATCTTCAGCCATGATTGGTTGTCTGCATCTAGAACGGTGTCTGGCTGGCTTGCAATTAATCTGCAACTGTGTAACAGGTATGTGTTAATTCGGTCATTATACATATATTGATTTTCTTTATTCTTGTCACACAGGATCTCATGACGCACCTTTTTACCTGAAAGTGGACCTGGCCAACAAGGGGCAATCCATCTTCAGCTGCGAGTGGTTGTCTGCATCTGGAACGGTGTCTGGCTGGCTTGCAATTAATCTGCAACTGTGTTGATATTCTTTTTTGTCTTTCTTATTTTCAGGATCTCATGACCCACCTGACGCATCTTTTTACCTGAAAGTGGATCTTGCAATTAATCTGCAACTGTGTAAAAGATACGTGTTCATTCGTTTTTTATACATTTTGATTTCTTTTTTCTGGATCAGTGTCTGGCTGGCTTGAAATTAATCTGCAACTGTGTCGACATTCTTTTTTGTCTTTCTTATTTTCAGGATCTCATGACCCACCTGACGCATCTTTTTACCTGAAAGTGGATCTTGCAATTAATCTGCAACTGTGTAACAGGTACGTGTTAAATCGTTTTTTATACATATAATGATTTTCTTTATTCTTGTCACACAGGATCTCATGACGCACCTTTTTACCTGAAAGTGGACCTGGCCAACAAGGGGCAATCCATCTTCAGCTGCGAGTGGTTGTCTGCATCTGGAACGGTGTCTGGCTGGCTTGCAATTAATCTGCAACTGTGTAACAGGTACGTGTTAATTCGGTTTTTATACATATATTGATTTTCTTTTTTTTGTCACACAGGATCCCATCACGCACCTTTTTACCTGAAAGTGGATCTGGCCAACAAGGGGCAATCCATCTTCAGCTCTGAATGGTTGTCTGCATCTGGAACGGTGTCTGACTGGCTTGCAATTAATCTGCAACTGTGTAAAAGATACGTGTTCATTCGTTTTTTATACATATTGATTTCTTTTTTCTGGATCAGTGTCTGGCTGGCTTGAAATTAATCTGCAACTGTGTCGACATTCTTTTTTGTCTTTCTTATTTTCAGGATCTCATGACCCACCTGACGCATCTTTTTACCTGAAAGTGGATCTTGCAATTAATCTGCAACTGTGAAACAGATACGTGTTAAATCGTTTTTACACATATAATGATTTTCTTTATTCTTGTCACACAGGATCTCATGACGCACCTTTTTACCTGAAAGTGGACCTGGCCAACAAGGGGCAATCCATCTTCAGCTACGAGTGGTTGTCTGCATCTGGAACGGTGTCTGGCTGGCTTGCAAATGATCTGCAACTGTGTTACAGGTACGTGTTAATTCAGTTTTTATATAATATTGATTTTCTTTTTTTTGTCACAAAAGATCCCATCACGCACCTTTTTACCTGAAAGTGGATCCGGCCGACAAGGGGCTATCCATCTCCAGCTGTGAGAGGTTGCCTGCATCTGGAATGGTGTCTGACTGGCTTTCTTTACATCTGCATCTGAGTTACAGGTAAGTGAACATTCAGTTTCTATACTTATATTGACTTTCTTTTTTGTCTTTCTTATTTTCAGGATCTCATGACCCACCTGACGCATCTTTTTACCTGAAAGTGGATCTTGCAATTAATCTGCAACTGTGTAACAGGTACGTGTTAAATCGTTTTTTATACATATAATGATTTTCTTTATTCTTGTCACACAGGATCTCATGACGCACCTTTTTACCTGAAAGTGGATCTGGCCAACAAGGGGCAATCCATCTTCAGCTGCGAGTGGTTGTCTGCATCTGGAACGGTGTCTGGCTGGCTTGCAATTAATCTGCAACTGTGTAACAGGTACGTGATAATTCGGTTTTTATACATATATTGATTTTCTTTTTTTTGTCACACAGGATCCCATCACGCACCTTTTTACCTGAAAGTGGATCTGGCCAACAAGGGTCAATCCATCTTCAGCTCTGAATGGTTGTCTGCATCTGGAACGGTGTCTGACTGGCTTGCAATTAATCTGCAACTGTGTAAAAGATACGTGTTAATTCGTTTTTTATACATATTGATTTCTTTTTTCTGGATCAGTGTCTGGCTGGCTTGAAATTAATGTGCAACTGTGTCGACATTCTTTTTTGTCTTTCTTATTTTCAGGATCTCATGACCCACCTGACGCATCTTTTTACCTGAAAGTGGATATGCAATTAATCTGCAACTGTGTAACAGGTACGTGTTAAATCGTTTTTTATACATATAATGATTTTCTTTATTCTTGTCACACAGGATCTCATGACGCACCTTTTTACCTGAAAGTGGACCTGGCCAACAAGGGGCAATCCATCTTCAGCTGCGAGTGGTTGTCTGCATCTGGAACGGTGTCTGGCTGGCTTGCAATTAATCTGCAACTGTGTAACAGGTACGTGTTAATTCGGTTTTTATACATATATTGATTTTCTTTTTTTTGTCACACAGGATCCCATCACGCACCTTTTTACCTGAAAGTGGATCTGGCCAACAAGGGGCAATCCATCTTCAGCTCTGAATGGTTGTCTGCATCTGGAACGGTGTCTGACTGGCTTGCAATTAATCTGCAACTGTGTAAAAGATACGTGTTCATTCGTTTTTTATACATATTGATTTCTTTTTTCTGGATCAGTGTCTGGCTGGCTTGAAATTAATCTGCAACTGTGTCGACATTCTTTTTTGTCTTTCTTATTTTCAGGATCTCATGACCCACCTGACGCATCTTTTTACCTGAAAGTGGATCTTGCAATTAATCTGCAACTGTGAAACAGATACGTGTTAAATCGTTTTTACACATATAATGATTTTCTTTATTCTTGTCACACAGGATCTCATGACGCACCTTTTTACCTGAAAGTGGACCTGGCCAACAAGAGGCAATCCATCTTCAGCTACGAGTGGTTGTCTGCATCTGGAACGGTGTCTGGCTGGCTTGCAAATGATCTGCAACTGTGTTACAGGTACGTGTTAATTCAGTTTTTATATAATATTGATTTTCTTTTTTTTGTCACACAAGATCCCATCACGCACCTTTTTACCTGAAAGTGGATCCGGCCGACAAGGGGCAATCCATCTTCAGCCATGATTGGTTGTCTGCATCTAGAACGGTGTCTGGCTGGCTTGCAATTAATCTGCAACTGTGTAACAGGTATGTGTTAATTCGGTCATTATACATATATTGATTTTCTTTATTCTTGTCACACAGGATCTCATGACGCACCTTTTTACCTGAAAGTGGACCTGGCCAACAAGGGGCAATCCATCTTCAGCTGCGAGTGGTTGTCTGCATCTGGAACGGTGTCTGGCTGGCTTGCAATTAATCTGCAACTGTGTTGATATTCTTTTTTGTCTTTCTTATTTTCAGGATCTCATGACCCACCTGACGCATCTTTTTACCTGAAAGTGGATCTTGCAATTAATCTGCAACTGTGTAAAAGATACGTGTTCATTCGTTTTTTATACATTTTGATTTCTTTTTTCTGGATCAGTGTCTGGCTGGCTTGAAATTAATCTGCAACTGTGTCGACATTCTTTTTTGTCTTTCTTATTTTCAGGATCTCATGACCCACCTGACGCATCTTTTTACCTGAAAGTGGATCTTGCAATTAATCTGCAACTGTGAAACAGATACGTGTTAAATCGTTTTTACACATATAATGATTTTCTTTATTCTTGTCACACAGGATCTCATGACGCACCTTTTTACCTGAAAGTGGACCTGGCCAACAAGGGGCAATCCATCTTCAGCTACGAGTGGTTGTCTGCATCTGGAACGGTGTCTGGCTGGCTTGCAAATGATCTGCAACTGTGTTACAGGTACGTGTTAATTCAGTTTTTATATAATATTGATTTTCTTTTTTTTGTCACAAAAGATCCCATCACGCCCCTTTTTACCTGAAAGTGGATCCGGCCGACAAGGGGCTATCCATCTCCAGCTGTGAGAGGTTGCCTGCATCTGGAATGGTGTCTGACTGGCTTTCTTTACATCTGCATCTGAGTTACAGGTAAGTGAACATTCAGTTTCTATACTTATATTGACTTTCTTTTTTGTCTTTCTTATTTTCAGGATCTCATGACCCACCTGACGCATCTTTTTACCTGAAAGTGGATCTTGCAATTAATCTGCAACTGTGTAACAGGTACGTGTTAAATCGTTTTTTATACATATAATGATTTTCTTTATTCTTGTCACACAGGATCTCATGACGCACCTTTTTACCTGAAAGTGGATCTGGCCAACAAGGGGCAATCCATCTTCAGCTGCGAGTGGTTGTCTGCATCTGGAACGGTGTCTGGCTGGCTTGCAATTAATCTGCAACTGTGTAACAGGTACGTGATAATTCGGTTTTTATACATATATTGATTTTCTTTTTTTTGTCACACAGGATCCCATCACGCACCTTTTTACCTGAAAGTGGATCTGGCCAACAAGGGTCAATCCATCTTCAGCTCTGAATGGTTGTCTGCATCTGGAACGGTGTCTGACTGGCTTGCAATTAATCTGCAACTGTGTAAAAGATACGTGTTAATTCGTTTTTTATACATATTGATTTCTTTTTTCTGGATCAGTGTCTGGCTGGCTTGAAATTAATCTGCAACTGTGTCGACATTCTTTTTTGTCTTTCTTATTTTCAGGATCTCATGACCCACCTGACGCATCTTTTTACCTGAAAGTGGATCTTGCAATTAATCTGCAACTGTGTAACAGGTACGTGTTAAATCGTTTTTTATACATATAATGATTTTCTTTATTCTTGTCACACAGGATCTCATGACGCACCTTTTTACCTGAAAGTGGACCTGGCCAACAAGGGGCAATCCATCTTCAGCTGCGAGTGGTTGTCTGCATCTGGAACGGTGTCTGGCTGGCTTGCAATTAATCTGCAACTGTGTAACAGGTACGTGTTAATTCGGTTTTTATACATATATTGATTTTCTTTTTTTTGTCACACAGGATCCCATCACGCACCTTTTTACCTGAAAGTGGATCTGGCCAACAAGGGGCAATCCATCTTCAGCTCTGAATGGTTGTCTGCATCTGGAACGGTGTCTGACTGGCTTGCAATTAATCTGCAACTGTGTAAAAGATACGTGTTCATTCGTTTTTTATACATATTGATTTCTTTTTTCTGGATCAGTGTCTGGCTGGCTTGAAATTAATCTGCAACTGTGTCGACATTCTTTTTTGTCTTTCTTATTTTCAGGATCTCATGACCCACCTGACGCATCTTTTTACCTGAAAGTGGATCTTGCAATTAATCTGCAACTGTGAAACAGATACGTGTTAAATCGTTTTTACACATATAATGATTTTCTTTATTCTTGTCACACAGGATCTCATGACGCACCTTTTTACCTGAAAGTGGACCTCGCCAACAAGGGGCAATCCATCTTCAGCTACGAGTGGTTGTCTGCATCTGGAACGGTGTCTGGCTGGCTTGCAAATGATCTGCAACTGTGTTACAGGTACGTGTTAATTCAGTTTTTATATAATATTGATTTTCTTTTTTTTTCACAAAAGATCCCATCACGCACCTTTTTACCTGAAAGTGGATCCGGCCGACAAGGGGCTATCCATCTCCAGCTGTGAGAGGTTGCCTGCATCTGGAATGGTGTCTGACTGGCTTTCTTTACATCTGCATCTGAGTTACAGGTAAGTGAACATTCAGTTTCTATACTTATATTGACTTTCTTTTTTGTCTTTCTTATTTTCAGGATCTCATGACCCACCTGACGCATCTTTTTACCTGAAAGTGGATCTTGCAATTAATCTGCAACTGTGTAACAGGTACGTGTTAAATCGTTTTTTATACATATAATGATTTTCTTTATTCTTGTCACACAGGATCTCATGACGCACCTTTTTACCTGAAAGTGGATCTGGCCAACAAGGGGCAATCCATCTTCAGCTGCGAGTGGTTGTCTGCATCTGGAACGGTGTCTGGCTGGCTTGCAATTAATCTGCAACTGTGTAACAGGTACGTGATAATTCGGTTTTTATACATATATTGATTTTCTTTTTTTTGTCACACAGGATCCCATCACGCACCTTTTTACCTGAAAGTGGATCTGGCCAACAAGGGTCAATCCATCTTCAGCTCTGAATGGTTGTCTGCATCTGGAACGGTGTCTGACTGGCTTGCAATTAATCTGCAACTGTGTAAAAGATATGTGTTAATTCGTTTTTTATACATATTGATTTCTTTTTTCTGGATCAGTGTCTGGCTGGCTTGAAATTAATGTGCAACTGTGTCGACATTCTTTTTTGTCTTTCTTATTTTCAGGATCTCATGACCCACCTGACGCATCTTTTTACCTGAAAGTGGATCTTGCAATTAATCTGCAACTGTGTAACAGGTACGTGTTAAATCGTTTTTTATACATATAATGATTTTCTTTATTCTTGTCACACAGGATCTCATGACGCACCTCTTTACCTGAAAGTGGACCTGGCCAACAAGGGGCAATCCATCTTCAGCTGCGAGTGGTTGTCTGCATCTGGAACGGTGTCTGGCTGGCTTGCAATTAATCTGCAACTGTGTAACAGGTACGTGTTAATTCGGTTTTTATACATATATTGATTTTCTTTTTTTTGTCACACAGGATCCCATCACGCACCTTTTTACCTGAAAGTGGATCTGGCCAACAAGGGGCAATCCATCTTCAGCTCTGAATGGTTGTCTGCATCTGGAACGGTGTCTGACTGGCTTGCAATTAATCTGCAACTGTGTAAAAGATACGTGTTCATTCGTTTTTTATACATATTGATTTCTTTTTTCTGGATCAGTGTCTGGCTGGCTTGAAATTAATCTGCAACTGTGTCGACATTCTTTTTTGTCTTTCTTATTTTCAGGATCTCATGACCCACCTGACGCATCTTTTTACCTGAAAGTGGATCTTGCAATTAATCTGCAACTGTGAAACAGATACGTGTTAAATCGTTTTTACACATATAATGATTTTCTTTATTCTTGTCACACAGGATCTCATGACGCACCTTTTTACCTGAAAGTGGACCTGGCCAACAAGAGGCAATCCATCTTCAGCTACGAGTGGTTGTCTGCATCTGGAACGGTGTCTGGCTGGCTTGCAAATGATCTGCAACTGTGTTACAGGTACGTGTTAATTCAGTTTTTATATAATATTGATTTTCTTTTTTTTGTCACACAAGATCCCATCACGCACCTTTTTACCTGAAAGTGGATCCGGCCGACAAGGGGCAATCCATCTTCAGCCATGATTGGTTGTCTGCATCTAGAACGGTGTCTGGCTGGCTTGCAATTAATCTGCAACTGTGTAACAGGTATGTGTTAATTCGGTCATTATACATATATTGATTTTCTTTATTCTTGTCACACAGGATCTCATGACGCACCTTTTTACCTGAAAGTGGACCTGGCCAACAAGGGGCAATCCATCTTCAGCTGCGAGTGGTTGTCTGCATCTGGAACGGTGTCTGGCTGGCTTACAATTAATCTGCAACTGTGTAACAGGTACGTGTTAATTCGGTTTTTATACATATATTGATTTTCTTTTTTTTTCCACACAGGATCCCATCACGCACCTTTTTACCTGAAAGTGGATCTGGCCAACAAGGGGCTATCCATTTCCAGCTGTGAGAGGTTGCCTGCATCTGGAATGGTGTCTGACTGGTTTTCTTTTCATCTGCATCTGAGTTACAGGTAAGTGAACATTCAGTTTCTATACTTATATTGACTTTCTTTTTTGTCTTTCTTATTTTCAGGATGTCATGACCCACCTGACGCATCTTTTTACCTGAAAGTGGATCTTGCAATTAATCTGCAACTGTGTAACAGGTACGTGTTAATTTGTTTTTTATACATATTGATTTCTTTTTTCTGGATCAGTGTCTGGCTGGCTTGCAATTAATCTGCAACTGTGTTGACTTTCTTTTTTGTCTTTCTTATTTTCAGGATCTCATGACCCACCTGACGCACCTTTTTACCTGAAAGTGGATCTTGCAATTAATCTGCAACTGTGTAACAGGTACATGTTAATTTGTTTTTTATACAAATATTGATTTTCTTTTTTTTTGTCACACAGGATCCCATCACGCACCTTTTTACCTGAAAGTGGATCCGGCCAACAAGGGGCTATCCATCTTCAGCTATGAGTGGTTGTCTGCATCTAGAACGGTGTCTGACTGGCTTGCAATTAATCTGCAACTGTGTAACAGGTACGTGTTAATTCGGTTTTTATACATATATTGATTTTCTTTTTTTTGTCACACAGGATCCCATCACGCACCTTTTTACCTGAAAGTGGATCTGGCCAACAAGGGGCTATCCATCTTCAGCTGTGGCTGGTTTTCTGCATCTGGAATGGTGTCTGGCTGGATTGCAATTAATCTGCAACTGTGTAACAGGTACATGTTAATTCAGTTTTTATACATATATTGATTTTCTTTTTTCTTGTCACACAGGATCTCATGACGCATCTTTTTACCTGAAAGTGGATCCGGCCAACAAGGGGCTATCCATGTCCAGCTGTGAGAGGTTGCCTGCATCTGGAATGGTGTCTGACTGGCTTTCTTTTCATCTGCAACTAAGTTACAGGTAAGTTAACATTCAGTTTCTATACCTATATTGAATTTCTTTTTTGTCTTTCTTTATTTTCAGGATGTCATGACCCACCTGACGCACCTTTTTACCAGAAAGTGGATCTGGCCAACAAGGGGCAATCCATCTTCAGCGGTGAGTGGTTGTCTGCATCTTTAACGGTGTCTGGCTGGATTGCAATTAATCTGCAACTGTGTAAAAGATACGTGTTAATTTGTTTTTTATACATATTGATTTCTTTTTTCTGGATCAGTGTCTGGCTGGCTTGCAATTAATCTGCAACTGTGTTGACTTTCTTTTTTGTCTTTCTTATTTTCAGGATCTCATGACCCACCTGATGCACCTTTTTACCTGAAAGTGGATCTTGCAATTAATCTGCAACTGTGTAACAGGTACGTGTTAATTCGGTTTTTATACAAATATTGATTTTCTTTTTTCTTGTCACACAGGATCTTATGACGCACCTTTTTACCTGAAATTGGACCTGGCCAACAAGGGGCAATCCATCTTCAGCTATGAATGGTTGTCTGCATCTAGAACGGTGTCTGGCTGGCTTGCAATTAATCTGCAACTGTGTAACAGGTACGTGTTAATTCGGTTTTTATACATATATTGATTTTCTTTTTTTTGTCACACAGGATCCCATCACACACCTTTTTACCTGAAAGTGGATCCGGCCAACAAGGGGCTATCCATGTCCAGCTGTGAGAGGTTGCCTGCATCTGGAATGGTGTCTGACTGGCTTTCTTTTCATCTGCAACTGAGTTACAGGTAAGTGAACATTCAGTTTCTATACCTATATTGAATTTCTTTTTTGTCTTTCTTTATTTTCAGGATGTCATGACCCACCTGACGCACCTTTTTACCAGAAAGTGGATCTGGCCAACAAGGGGCAATCCATCTTCAGCTATGAGTTGTTGTCTGCATCTAGAACGGTGTCTGGCTGGCTTGCAATTAATCTGCAACTATGTAACAGGTACGTGTTAATTCGTTTTTTATACATATTGATTTCTTTTTTCTGGATCAGTGTCTGGCTGGCTTGCAATTAATCTGCAACTGTTTTGACTTTATTTTTTATCTTTCTTATTTTCAGGATCTCAGGACCCAACTGACTGACCTTTTTACCTGAAAGTGGATCTTGCAATTGATCTGCAACTGTGTAAAAGGTACGTGTTAATTCGGTTTTTATACATATATTGATTTTCTTTTTTTTGTCACACAGGATCCCATCACGCACCTTTTTACCTGAAAGTGGATCTGGCGAACAAGGGGCAATCCATCTTCAGCTCTGAATGGTTGTCTGCATCTGGAACGGTGTCTGGCTGGCTTGCAAATTATCTGCAACTGTGTAAAAGATACGTGTTAATTCGTTTTTATACATATTGATTTCTTTTTTCTGGATCAGTGTCTGGCTGGCTTGCAATTAATGTGCAACTGTGTTGACATTCTTTTTTTGTCTTTCTTATTTTCAGGATCTCATGACCCACCTGACGCATCTTTTTACCTGAAAGTGGACCTGGCCAACAAGGGGCAATCCATCTTCAGCTACGAGTGGTTGTCTGCATCTGGAACGGTGTCTGGCTGGCTTGCAAATGATCTGCAACTGTGTAAAAGGTACGTGTTAATTCAGTTTTTATACATATATTGATTTTCTTTTTTTTTGTCACACAGGATCACATCATGCAACTTTTTACCTGAAAGTGGATCCGGTCAACAAGGGGCTATCCATGTCCTGCTGTGAGAGGTTGCCTGCATCTGGAATGGTGTCTGACTGGCTTTCTTTTCATCTGCATCTGAGTTACAGGTAAGTGAACATTCAGTTTCTATACTTATATTGACTTTCTTCTTTGTCTTTCTTATTTTCAGGATGTCATGACCCTCCTGACGCATCTTTTAACCTGAAAGTGGATCTTGCAATTAATCTGCAACTGTGTAACAGGTACGTGTTAATTCGGTTTTTATACATATATTGATTTTCTTTTTTTTGTCACACAGGATCCCATCACGCACCTTTTTACCTGAAAATGGATCTGGCCAACAAGGGGCAATCCATCTTCAGCTGTGAGTGGTTGTCTGCATCTGAAACGGTGTCTGGCTGGCTTGCAATTAATCTGCAACTGTCTAAAAGATACGTGTTAATTCGTTTTTTATACATATTGATTTCTTTTTTCTGGATCAGTATCTGGCTGGCTTGCAATTAATCTGCAACTGTTTTGACATTATTTTTTGTCTTTCTTATTTTCAGGATCTCTGGACCTACCTGACTGACCTTTTTACCTGAAAGTGGATCTTGCAATTAATCTGCAACTGTGTAACAGGTACGTGTTAAATCGGTTTTTATACATATATTGATTTTCTTTTTTCTTGTCACACAGGATCTCATGATGCACCTTTTTACCTGAAAGTGGATCTGGCCAACAAGGGGCAATCCATCTTCAGCTGCGAGTGGTTTTCTGCATCTGGAAAGGTGTCTGGCTGGCTTGCAATTAATCTGCAACTGTGTAAAAGGTACGTGTTAATTCAGTTTTTATACATATATTGATTTTCTTTTTTCTTGTCACACAGGATCCCATCACGCACCTTTTTACCTGAAAGTGGATCCAGCCAAAAAGGGGCAATCCATCTTTAGCTATGAGTGGTTGTCTGCATCTAGAACGGTGTCTGGCTGGCTTGAAATTAATCTGCAACTGTGTAACAGGTACGTGTTAATTCAGTTTTTATACATATATTGATTTTCTTTTTTTTGTCACACAGGATCCCATCACGCACCTTTTTACCTGAAAGTGGATCTGGCCAACAAGGGGCTATCCATTTCCAGCTGTGAGAGGTTGCCTGCATCTGGAATGGTGTCTGACTGGCTTTCTTTTCATCTGCATCTGAGTTACAGGTAAGTGAACATTCAGTTTCTATACTTATATTGACTTTCTTCTTTGTCTTTCTTATTTTCAGGATGTCATGACCCTCCTGACGCATCTTTTAACCTGAAAGTGGATCTTGCAATTAATCTGCAACTGTGTAACAGGTACGTGTTAATTCGGTTTTTATACATATATTGATTTTCTTTTTTTTGTCACACAGGATCCCATCACGCACCTTTTTACCTGAAAGTGGATCTGGCCAACAAGGGGCAATCCATCTTCAGCTGTGAGTGGTTGTCTGCATCTGAAACGGTGTCTGGCTGGCTTGCAATTAATCTGCAACTGTCTAAAAGATACGTGTTAATTCGTTTTTTATACATATTGATTTCTTTTTTCTGGATCAGTATCTGGCTGGCTTGCAATTAATCTGCAACTGTTTTGACATTATTTTTTGTCTTTCTTATTTTCAGGATCTCTGGACCTACCTGACTGACCTTTTTACCTGAAAGTGGATCTTGCAATTAATCTGCAACTGTGTAACAGGTACGTGTTAAATCGGTTTTTATACATATATTGATTTTCTTTTTTCTTGTCACACAGGATCTCATGATGCACCTTTTTACCTGAAAGTGGATCTGGCCAACAAGGGGCAATCCATCTTCAGCTGCGAGTGGTTTTCTGCATCTGGAAAGGTGTCTGGCTGGCTTGCAATTAATCTGCAACTGTGTAAAAGGTACGTGTTAATTCAGTTTTTATACATATATTGATTTTCTTTTTTCTTGTCACACAGGATCCCATCACGCACCTTTTTACCTGAAAGTGGATCCAGCCAAAAAGGGGCAATCCATCTTTAGCTATGAGTGGTTGTCTGCATCTAGAACGGTGTCTGGCTGGCTTGAAATTAATCTGCAACTGTGTAACAGGTACGTGTTAATTCAGTTTTTATACATATATTGATTTTCTTTTTTTTGTCACACAGGATCCCATCACGCACCTTTTTACCTGAAAGTGGATCTGGCCAACAAGGGGCTATCCATTTCCAGCTGTGAGAGGTTGCCTGCATCTGGAATGGTGTCTGACTGGTTTTCTTTTCATCTGCATCTGAGTTACAGGTAAGTGAACATTCAGTTTCTATACTTATATTGACTTTCTTTTTTGTCTTTCTTATTTTCAGGATGTCATGACCCACCTGACGCATCTTTTTACCTGAAAGTGGATCTTGCAATTAATCTGCAACTGTGTAACAGGTACGTGTTAATTTGTTTTTTATACATATTGATTTCTTTTTTCTGGATCAGTGTCTGGCTGGCTTGCAATTAATCTGCAACTGTGTTGACTTTCTTTTTTGTCTTTCTTATTTTCAGGATCTCATGACCCACCTGACGCACCTTTTTACCTGAAAGTGGATCTTGCAATTAATCTGCAACTGTGTAACAGGTACATGTTAATTCGTTTTTTATACAAATATTGATTTTCTTTTTTTTTGTCACACAGGATCCCATCACGCACCTTTTTACCTGAAAGTGGATCCGGCCAACAAGGGGCTATCCATCTTCAGCTATGAGTGGTTGTCTGCATCTAGAACGGTGTCTGACTGGCTTGCAATTAATCTGCAACTGTGTAACAGGTACGTGTTAATTCGGTTTTTATACATATATTGATTTTCTTTTTTTTGTCACACAGGATCCCATCACGCACCTTTTTACCTGAAAGTGGATCTGGCCAACAAGGGGCTATCCATCTTCAGCTGTGAGTGGTTTTCTGCATCTGGAATGGTGTCTGGCTGGATTGCAATTAATCTGCAACTGTGTAACAGGTACATGTTAATTCAGTTTTTATACATATATTGATTTTCTTTTTTCTTGTCACACAGGATCTCATGACGCATCTTTTTACCTGAAAGTGGATCCGGCCAACAAGGGGCTATCCATGTCCAGCTGTGAGAGGTTGCCTGCATCTGGAATGGTGTCTGACTGGCTTTCTTTTCATCTGCAACTAAGTTACAGGTAAGTTAACATTCAGTTTCTATACCTATATTGAATTTCTTTTTTGTCTTTCTTTATTTTCAGGATATCATGACCCACCTGACGCACCTTTTTACCAGAAAGTGGATCTGGCCAACAAGGGGCAATCCATCTTCAGCGGTGAGTGGTTGTCTGCATCTGGAACGGTGTCTGGCTGGATTGCAATTAATCTGCAACTGTGTAAAAGATACGTGTTAATTTGTTTTTTATACATATTGATTTCTTTTTTCTGGATCAGTGTCTGGCTGGCTTGCAATTAATCTGCAACTGTGTTGACTTTCTTTTTTGTCTTTCTTATTTTCAGGATCTCATGACCCACCTGATGCACCTTTTTACCTGAAAGTGGATCTTGCAATTAATCTGCAACTGTGTAACAGGTACGTGTTAATTCGGTTTTTATACAAATATTGATTTTCTTTTTTCTTGTCACACAGGATCTTATGACGCACCTTTTTACCTGAAATTGGACCTGGCCAACAAGGGGCAATCCATCTTCAGCTATGAATGGTTGTCTGCATCTAGAACGGTGTCTGGCTGGCTTGCAATTAATCTGCAACTGTGTAACAGGTACGTGTTAATTCGGTTTTTATACATATATTGATTTTCTTTTTTTTGTCACACAGGATCCCATCACACACCTTTTTACCTGAAAGTGGATCCGGCCAACAAGGGGCTATCCATGTCCAGCTGTGAGAGGTTGCCTGCACTTGGAATGGTGTCTGACTGGCTTTCTTTTCATCTGCAACTGAGTTACAGGTAAGTGAACATTCAGTTTCTATACCTATATTGAATTTCTTTTTTGTCTTTCTTTATTTTCAGGATGTCATGACCCACCTGACGCACCTTTTTACCAGAAAGTGGATCTGGCCAACAAGGGGCAATCCATCTTCAGCTATGAGTTGTTGTCTGCATCTAGAACGGTGTCTGGCTGGCTTGCAATTAATCTGCAACTATGTAACAGGTACGTGTTAATTCGTTTTTTATACATATTGATTTCTTTTTTCTGGATCAGTGTCTGGCTGGCTTGCAATTAATCTGCAACTGTTTTGACTTTATTTTTTATCTTTCTTATTTTCAGGATCTCAGGACCCAACTGACTGACCTTTTTACCTGAAAGTGGATCTTGCAATTAATCTGCAACTGTGTAAAAGGTACGTGTTAATTTGGTTTTTATACATATATTGATTTTCTTTTTTCTTGTCACACAGGATCTCATGACGCAGCTTTTTACCTGAAAGTGGATCTGGCCAACAAGGGGCAATCCATCTTCAGCTGTGAGTGGTTTTCTGCATCTGGAATGGTGTCTGGTTGGCTTGCAATTAATCTGCAACTGTGTAACAGGTACGTGTTAAATCGTTTTTTATACATATAATGATTTTCTTTATTCTTGTCACACAGGATCTCATGACGCACCTTTTTACCTGAAAGTGGACCTGGCCAACAAGAGGCAATCCATCTTCAGCTGCGAGTGGTTGTCTGCATCTGGAACGGTGTCTGGCTGGCTTGCAATTAATCTACAAATGTGTAAAAGGTACGTGTTAATTCAGTTTTTATACATATATTGATTTTCTTTTTTTTGTCACACAGGATCCCATCACTCACCTTTTTACCTAAAAGTGGATCCGGCCAACAAGGGGCTATCCATGTCCAGCTGTGAGAGGTTGCCTGCATCTGGAATGGTGTCTGATTGGCTTTCTTTTCATCTGCATCTGAGTTACAGGTAAGTGAACATTCAGTTTCTATACTTATATTGACTCTCTTTTTTGTCTTTCTTATTTTCAGGATGTCATGACCCACCTGACGCATCTTTTTACCTGAAAGTGGATCTTGCAATTGATCTACAACTGTGTAACAGGTACGTGTTAATTCATTTGTTATAAATATTGATTTCTTTTTTCTGGATCAGTGTCTGGCTGGCTTGCAATTAATCTGCAACTGTTTTGACTTGACTTTCTTTTTTGTCTTTCTTATTTTCAGGATGTCACGACCCACCTGTCGCATCTTTTTACCTGAAAGTGGATCTTGCAATTAATCTGCAACTGTGTAACAGGTACGTGTTAATTCGGTTTTTATACATATATTGATTTTCTTTTTTCTTGTCACAGAGGATCTCATGACGCACCTTTTTACCTGAAAGTGGATCTGGCCAACAAGGGGCAATCCATCTTCAGCTGTGAGTGGTTGTCTGCATCTGGAACGGTGTCTGGCTAGCTTGCAATTAATCTGCAACTGTGTAACAGGTACGTGTTAATTCGGTTATTATACATTCATTGATATTCTTTTTTCTGGAACAGTGTCTGGCTGGCTTGCAATTAATCTGCAATTGTGTTGACTTTCTTTTTTGTCTTTCTTATTTTCAGGATCTCATGACTCACCTGAAGCACCTTTTTACCTGAAAGTGGATCTGGCCAACAAGGGGCAATCCATCTTCAGCTGTGAGTGGCTGTCTGCATCTAAAACAGTGTCTGAATGGCTTTCTTTTCATCTGCAACTGAGTAACAGTTAAGCTAACATTCAGTTTCTATACATATATTGACTTTCTTTTTTGTATTTCTTATCTCATGTCCCACCTGACGCATCTTTTTACCTGAAAGTGGATCTTGCAATTAATCTGCAACTGTGTAACAGGTACGTGTTAATTCGGTTTTTATACATATATTGATTTTCTTTTTTCTTGTCACACAGGATCTCATGACGCACCTTTTTACCTGAAAGTGGACCTGGCAAACAAGGGACAATCCATCTTCAGCTACGAGTGGTTGTCTGCATCTGGAACGGTGTCTGGCTGGCTTGCAATTAATCTGCAACTGTGTAAAAGATACGTGTTAATTCATTTTTTATACATATAGATTTCTTTTTTCTGGAACAGTGTCTGGCTGGCTTGCAATTTATCTGCAACTGTGTTGACTTTCTTTTTTGTCTTTCTTATTTTCAGGATCTCATGACCCACCTGATGCATCTTTTTACCTGAAAGTGGATCTTGCAATTAATCTGCAACTGTGTAAAAGGTACGTTTTAATTCGGTTTTTATTCATATTGATTTTCTTTTTTCTTGTCACACAGGATCTCATGACGCACCTTTATACCTGAAAGTGGATCTGGCCAACAAGGGGCAATCCATCTTCAGCTGCGAGTGGTTGTCTGCATCTGGAACGGTGTCTGGCTGGCTTGCAATTAATCTGCAACTGTGTAACAGGTACGTGTTAATTCGGTTTTTATACATATATTGATTTTCTTTTTTTTTGTCACACAGGATCCCATCACGCACCTTTTTACCTGAAAGTGGATCCGGCCAACAAGGGGCAATCCATGTTCAGCTGCGAGTGGTTGTCTGCATCTAGAACGGTGTCTGGCTGGCTTGCAATTAATCTGCAACTGAGTAACAGGTAAGTGAACATTCAGTTTCTATACTTATATTGACTTTCTTTGTTGTCTTTCTTATTTTCAGGATCTCATGACCCACCTGACGCACCTTTTTACCTGAAAGTGGATCTGGACAACAAGTGGCAATCCATCTTCAGCTGTGATAGGTTGCCTGCATTTGGAATGGTGTCTGACTGGCTTTCTTCTCATCTGCAACTGAGTAACAGGTAAGTGAAAATTCAGTTTCTATACATATATTGACTTTCTTATTTGTTTTTCTTATTTTCAGGATCTCACAACCCAGCTTTTTACCTGAAAGTGGATCTGGCCAATCCATCTTCAGCTGCGAGTGGTTGTCTGCATCTGGAGCAGTGTCTGGCTGGCTTACAATTAATCTGCAACTGTGTAACAGGTACGTGTTAATTCGGTTTTTATGCATATATTGATTGTCTTTTTTCTGGAAAAGTGTCTGGCTGGCTTGCAATTAATCTGCAACTGTGTTGATTTTCTTTTTTGTCTTTCTTATTTTCAGGATCTCATGACTCACCCGACGCACCTTTTTACCTGAAAGTGGACCTGGCCAACAAGAGGCAATCCATCTTCAGCTGCGAGTGGTTGTCTGCATCTGGAACGGTGTCTGGCTGGCTTGCAATTAATCTACAAATGTGTAAAAGGTACGTGTTAATTCAGTTTTTATACATATATTGATTTTCTTTTTTTTGTCACACAGGATCCCATCACTCACCTTTTTACCTAAAAGTGGATCCGGCCAACAAGGGGCTATCCATGTCCAGCTGTGAGAGGTTGCCTGCATCTGGAATGGTGTCTGATTGGCTTTCTTTTCATCTGCATCTGAGTTACAGGTAAGTGAACATTCAGTTTCTATACTTATATTGACTCTCTTTTTTGTCTTTCTTATTTTCAGGATGTCATGACCCACCTGACGCATCTTTTTACCTGAAAGTGGATCTTGCAATTGATCTACAACTGTGTAACAGGTACGTGTTAATTCATTTGTTATAAATATTGATTTCTTTTTTCTGGATCAGTGTCTGGCTGGCTTGCAATTAATCTGCAACTGTTTTGACTTGACTTTCTTTTTTGTCTTTCTTATTTTCAGGATGTCACGACCCACCTGTCGCATCTTTTTACCTGAAAGTGGATCTTGCAATTAATCTGCAACTGTGTAACAGGTACGTGTTAATTCGGTTTTTATACATATATTGATTTTCTTTTTTCTTGTCACAGAGGATCTCATGACGCACCTTTTTACCTGAAAGTGGATCTGGCCAACAAGGGGCAATCCATCTTCAGCTGTGAGTGGTTGTCTGCATCTGGAACGGTGTCTGGCTAGCTTGCAATTAATCTGCAACTGTGTAACAGGTACGTGTTAATTCGGTTATTATACATTCATTGATATTCTTTTTTCTGGAACAGTGTCTGGCTGGCTTGCAATTAATCTGCAATTGTGTTGACTTTCTTTTTTGTCTTTCTTATTTTCAGGATCTCATGACTCACCTGAAGCACCTTTTTACCTGAAAGTGGATCTGGCCAACAAGGGGCAATCCATCTTCAGCTGTGAGTGGCTGTCTGCATCTAAAACAGTGTCTGAATGGCTTTCTTTTCATCTGCAACTGAGTAACAGTTAAGCTAACATTCAGTTTCTATACATATATTGACTTTCTTTTTTGTATTTCTTATCTCATGTCCCACCTGACGCATCTTTTTACCTGAAAGTGGATCTTGCAATTAATCTGCAACTGTGTAACAGGTACGTGTTAATTCGGTTTTTATACATATATTGATTTTCTTTTTTCTTGTCACACAGGATCTCATGACGGACCTTTTTACCTGAAAGTGGACCTGGCAAACAAGGGACAATCCATCTTCAGCTACGAGTGGTTGTCTGCATCTGGAACGGTGTCTGGCTGGCTTGCAATTAATCTGCAACTGTGTAAAAGATACGTGTTAATTCATTTTTTATACATGTAGATTTCTTTTTTCTGGAACAGTGTCTGGCTGGCTTGCAATTTATCTGCAACTGTGTTGACTTTCTTTTTTGTCTTTCTTATTTTCAGGATCTCATGACCCACCTGATGCATCTTTTTACCTGAAAGTGGATCTTGCAATTAATCTGCAACTGTGTAAAAGGTACGTTTTAATTCGGTTTTTATTCATATTGATTTTCTTTTTTCTTGTCACACAGGATCTCATGATGCACCTTTATACCTGAAAGTGGATCTGGCCAACAAGGGGCAATCCATCTTCAGCTGCGAGTGGTTGTCTGCATCTGGAACGGTGTCTGGCTGGCTTGCAATTAATCTGCAACTGTGTAACAGGTACGTGTTAATTCGGTTTTTATACATATATTGATTTTCTTTTTTTTTGTCACACAGGATGCCATGACGCACCTTTTTACCTGAAAGTGGATCCGGCCAACAAGGGGCAATCCATGTTCAGCTGCGAGTGGTTGTCTGCATCTAGAACGGTGTCTGGCTGGCTTGCAATTAATCTGCAACTGAGTAACAGGTAAGTGAACATTCAGTTTCTATACTTATATTGACTTTCTTTGTTGTCTTTCTTATTTTCAGGATCTCATGACCCACCTGACGCACCTTTTTACCTGAAAGTGGATCTGGACAACAAGTGGCAATCCATCTTCAGCTGTGATAGGTTGCCTGCATTTGGAATGGAGTCTGACTGGCTTTCTTCTCATCTGCAACTGAGTAACAGGTAAGTGAAAATTCAGTTTCTATACATATATTGACTTTCTTATTTGTTTTTCTTATTTTCAGGATCTCACAACCCAGCTTTTTACCTGAAAGTGGATCTGGCCAATCCATCTTCAGCTGCGAGTGGTTGTCTGCATCTGGAGCAGTGTCTGGCTGGCTTACAATTAATCTGCAACTGTGTAACAGGTACGTGTTAATTCGGTTTTTATGCATATATTGATTGTCTTTTTTCTGGAAAAGTGTCTGGCTGGCTTGCAATTAATCTGCAACTGTGTTGATTTTCTTTTTTGTCTTTCTTATTTTCAGGATCTCATGACTCACCCGACGCACCTTTTTACCTGAAAGTGGGTCTTGCAATTAATCTGCAACTGTGTTGACTTTCTTTTTTGTCATTCTTATTTTCAGGATGTCATGACCCTCCTGACGCACCTTTTTACCTGAAAGTGGATCTGGCCAACAACTGCCTATCCATCTCCAGCTGAGAGATTGTCTGCATCTGGAAGTCTGTCTGCCTGGCTTTCTTATTTGCAACTAAGTAACAGGTAAGTGAACATTCGATTTCTTTACATATATTGACTTTATTTATCTTTCTTATTTTCAGGATCTCATGACCCAGCTTTTTACCTGAAAGTGGATCTGGCCAACAAGGGGCAATCCATCTTCAGCTGTGACTGGCTGTCTGCATCTGGAACAGTGTCTGGCTGGCTTGCAATTAATCTGCAACTGTGTAACAGGTCCGTGTTAATTCGGTTTTTATACATATATTGATTTTCTTTTATCTTGTCACACAGGATCTCATGATACACCTTTTTAACTGAAAGTGGATCTGGCCAAAAAGTGGCTATCCATTGCCAGCTTTGAGAGGTTGTCTGCATCTGGAATTCTGTCTGCCTCACTTTCTTTTCATCTGCAACTGAGTAACATGTAAGTGAACATTCAGTTTCTATACTTGTATTGACTTTCTTTTTTGTCTGTCTTACTTTCAGGATCTCATGACCCACCTGACGCACCTTTTTACCTGAAAGTGGATCTTGCAATTAATCTGCAACTGTGTAACAGGTACGTGTTAATTCGGTTATTATACTTATATTGATTTTCTTTTTTCTTGTCACACAGGATCTCATGACCCAGCTTTTTACCTGAAAGTGGATCCGGCCAACAAGGGGCTATCCATCTCCAGCTGTGAGTTTGTCTGCATCTGGAACGGTGTCTGACTGGCTTTCTTCTCATCTGCAACTGAGTTACAGGTAAGTGAACATTCAGTTTCTATACATATAATGGCTTTCTTATTTGTCTTTCTTATTTTCAGGATCTCATGACCCAGCTTTTTACCTGAAAGTGAATCCGGCCCACAAGGGGCTATCCATGTCCAGCTGTGAGAGGTTTCCAGCATCTGCAATGGTGTCTGACTGGCTTTCTTTTCATCTGCAACTGAGTTACAGGTAAGTGAACATTCAGTTTCGATACTTATATTGACTTTCTTTTTTGTCTTTCCTATTTTCAGGATGTCATGACCCACCTGACGCACCTTTTTACCTGAAAGTGGATCTGGCCAACAAGAGGCAGTCCTTCAGCTGCGAGTGGTTGTCTGCATCTGGATCGGTTTCTTGATGGCTTGCAATTAATCTGCAACTGTGTAAAAGATAAGTGTTAATTTGTTTTTTATACATATTGATTTCTTTTTTCTGGAACAGTGTCTGGCTGGCTTGCAAATAATCTGCAACTGTGTTGACTTTCTTTTTTGTCTTTCTTATTTTCAGGATCTCATGACTCACCCGACGCACCTTTTTACCTGAAAGTGGGTCTTGCAATTAATCTGCAACTGTGTTGACTTTCTTTTTTGTCTTTCTTATTTTCAGGATGTCATGAACCACCTGACGCACCTTTTTACCTGAAAGTGGATCTGGCCAACAAGGGGCTATCCATCTCCAGCTGTGAGAGGTTGTCTGCATCTGGAACGGTGTCTTACTGGCTTTCTTTTCATCTGCAACTGAGTTACAGGTAAGTGAACATTCAGTTTCTATACTTGTATTGACTTTCTTTTTTGTCTCTTATTTTCAGGATCTCATGACCCACCTGACGCACCTTTTTACCTGAAACTGAATCTTGCAGTTGATCTGCAACTGTGTAACAGGTACGTGTTAATTCGGTTATTATACATTCATTGATATTCTTTTTTCTGGAACAGTGTCTGGCTGGCTTGCAATTAATCTGCAATTGTGTTGACTTTCTTTTTTGTCTTTCTTATTTTCAGGATCTCATGACTCACCTGACGCACCTTTTTACCTGAAAGTGGATCTGGCCAACAACTGCCTATCCATCTCCAGCTGTCAGAGGTTGTCTGCATCTGGAACGGTGTCTGACTGGCTTTCTTTTCATCTGCAACTGAGTTACAGGTAAGTGAACATTCAGTTTCTATACTTGTATTGACTTTCTTTTTTGTCTCTTATTTTCAGGATCTCATGACCCACCTGACGCACCTTTTTACCTGAAAGTGGATCTTGCAATTAATCTGCAACTGTGTAACAGGTACGTGTTAATTCGGTTTTTATACATATATTGATTTTCTTTTTTCTTGTCACACAGGATCTCATGACGCACCTTTTTACCTGAAAGTGGACCTGGCAAACAAGGGACAATCCATCTTCAGCTACGAGTGGTTGTCTGCATCTGGAACGGTGTCTGGCTGGCTTGCAATTAATCTGCAACTGTGTAAAAGATACGTGTTAATTCATTTTTTATACATATAGATTTCTTTTTTCTGGAACAGTGTCTGGCTGGCTTGCAATTTATCTGCAACTGTGTTGACTTTCTTTTTTGTCTTTCTTATTTTCAGGATCTCATGACCCACCTGATGCATCTTTTTACCTGAAAGTGGATCTTGCAATTAATCTGCAACTGTGTAAAAGGTACGTTTTAATTCGGTTTTTATTCATATTGATTTTCTTTTTTCTTGTCACACAGGATCTCATGATGCACCTTTATACCTGAAAGTGGATCTGGCCAACAAGGGGCAATCCATCTTCAGCTGCGAGTGGTTGTCTGCATCTGGAACGGTGTCTGGCTGGCTTGCAATTAATCTGCAACTGTGTAACAGGTACGTGTTAATTCGGTTTTTATACATATATTGATTTTCTTTTTTTTTGTCACACAGGATGCCATCACGCACCTTTTTACCTGAAAGTGGATCCGGCCAACAAGGGGCAATCCATGTTCAGCTGCGAGTGGTTGTCTGCATCTAGAACGGTGTCTGGCTGGCTTGCAATTAATCTGCAACTGAGTAACAGGTAAGTGAACATTCAGTTTCTATACTTATATTGACTTTCTTTGTTGTCTTTCTTATTTTCAGGATCTCATGACCCACCTGACGCACCTTTTTACCTGAAAGTGGATCTGGACAACAAGTGGCAATCCATCTTCAGCTGTGATAGGTTGCCTGCATTTGGAATGGTGTCTGACTGGCTTTCTTCTCATCTGCAACTGAGTAACAGGTAAGTGAAAATTCAGTTTCTATACATATATTGACTTTCTTATTTGTTTTTCTTATTTTCAGGATCTCACAACCCAGCTTTTTACCTGAAAGTGGATCTGGCCAATCCATCTTCAGCTGCGAGTGGTTGTCTGCATCTGGAGCAGTGTCTGGCTGGCTTACAATTAATCTGCAACTGTGTAACAGGTACGTGTTAATTCGGTTTTTATGCATATATTGATTGTCTTTTTTCTGGAAAAGTGTCTGGCTGGCTTGCAATTAATCTGCAACTGTGTTGATTTTCTTTTTTGTCTTTCTTATTTTCAGGATCTCATGACTCACCCGACGCACCTTTTTACCTGAAAGTGGGTCTTGCAATTAATCTGCAACTGTGTTGACTTTCTTTTTTGTCATTCTTATTTTCAGGATGTCATGACCCTCCTGACGCACCTTTTTACCTGAAAGTGGATCTGGCCAACAATTGCCTATCCATCTCCAGCTGAGAGATTGTCTGCATCTGGAAGTCTGTCTGCCTGGCTTTCTTATTTGCAACTAAGTAACAGGTAAGTGAACATTCGATTTCTTTACATATATTGACTTTATTTATCTTTCTTATTTTCAGGATCTCATGACCCAGCTTTTTACCTGAAAGTGGATCTGGCCAACAAGGGGCAATCCATCTTCAGCTGTGACTGGCTGTCTGCATCTGGAACAGTGTCTGGCTGGCTTGCAATTAATCTGCAACTGTGTAACAGGTCCGTGTTAATTCGGTTTTTATACATATATTGATTTTCTTTTATCTTGTCACACAGGATCTCATGATACACCTTTTTAACTGAAAGTGGATCTGGCCAAAAAGTGGCTATCCATTGCCAGCTTTGAGAGGTTGTCTGCATCTGGAATTCTGTCTGCCTCACTTTCTTTTCATCTGCAACTGAGTAACATGTAAGTGAACATTCAGTTTCTATACTTGTATTGACTTTCTTTTTTGTCTGTCTTACTTTCAGGATCTCATGACCCACCTGACGCACCTTTTTACCTGAAAGTGGATCTTGCAATTAATCTGCAACTGTGTAACAGGTACGTGTTAATTCGGTTATTATACTTATATTGATTTTCTTTTTTCTTGTCACACAGGATCTCATGACCCAGCTTTTTACCTGAAAGTGGATCCGGCCAACAAGGGGCTATCCATCTCCAGCTGTGAGTTTGTCTGCATCTGGAACGGTGTCTGACTGGCTTTCTTCTCATCTGCAACTGAGTTACAGGTAAGTGAACATTCAGTTTCTATACATAAAATGGCTTTCTTATTTGTCTTTCTTATTTTCAGGATCTCATGACCCAGCTTTTTACCTGAAAGTGAATCCGGCCCACAAGGGGCTATCCATGTCCAGCTGTGAGAGGTTTCCAGCATCTGCAATGGTGTCTGACTGGCTTTCTTTTCATCTGCAACTGAGTTACAGGTAAGTGAACATTCAGTTTCGATACTTATATTGACTTTCTTTTTTGTCTTTCCTATTTTCAGGATGTCATGACCCACCTGACGCACCTTTTTACCTGAAAGTGGATCTGGCCAACAAGAGGCAGTCCTTCAGCTGCGAGTGGTTGTCTGCATCTGGATCGGTTTCTTGATGGCTTGCAATTAATCTGCAACTGTGTAAAAGATAAGTGTTAATTTGTTTTTTATACATATTGATTTCTTTTTTCTGGAACAGTGTCTGGCTGGCTTGCAAATAATCTGCAACTGTGTTGACTTTCTTTTTTGTCTTTCTTATTTTCAGGATCTCATGACTCACCCGACGCACCTTTTTACCTGAAAGTGGGTCTTGCAATTAATCTGCAACTGTGTTGACTTTCTTTTTTGTCTTTCTTATTTTCAGGATGTCATGACCCACCTGACGCACCTTTTTACCTGAAAGTGGATCTGGCCAACAAGGGGCTATCCATCTCCAGCTGTGAGAGGTTGTCTGCATCTGGAACGGTGTCTTACTGGCTTTCTTTTCATCTGCAACTGAGTTACAGGTAAGTGAACATTCAGTTTCTATACTTGTATTGACTTTCTTTTTTGTCTCTTATTTTCAGGATCTCATGACCCACCTGACGCACCTTTTTACCTGAAACTGAATCTTGCAGTTGATCTGCAACTGTGTAACAGGTACGTGTTAATTCGGTTATTATACATTCATTGATATTCTTTTTTCTGGAACAGTGTCTGGCTGGCTTGCAATTAATCTGCAATTGTGTTGACTTTCTTTTTTGTCTTTCTTATTTTCAGGATCTCATGACTCACCTGACGCACCTTTTTACCTGAAAGTGGATCTGGCCAACAACTGCCTATCCATCTCCAGCTGTCAGAGGTTGTCTGCATCTGGAACGGTGTCTGACTGGCTTTCTTTTCATCTGCAACTGAGTTACAGGTAAGTGAACATTCAGTTTCTATACTTGTATTGACTTTCTTTTTTGTCTCTTATTTTCAGGATCTCATGACCCACCTGACGCACCTTTTTACCTGAAAGTGGATCTGGCCAACAAGGGGCAATCCATCTTCAGCTGTGAGTGGCTGTCTGCATCTAAAACAGTGTCTGAATGGCTTTCTTTTCATCTGCAACTGAGTAACAGTTAAGCTAACATTCAGTTTCTATACATATATTGACTTTCTTTTTTGTCTTTCTTATCTCATGTCCCACCTGACGCATCTTTTTACCTGAAACTGAATCTTGCAGTTGATCTGCAACTGTGTAACAGGTTCGTGTTAATTCGTTTTTTATACATATATTGATTTTCTTTTTTCTTGTCACACAGGATCCCATGACGCACCTTTTTACCTGAAAGTGGATCCGGCCAACAAGGGGCTATCCATCTCCAGCTGTGAGAGGTTGTCTGCATCTGGAACGGTGTCTGACTGGCTTTCTTCTCATCTGCAACTGAGTAACAAGTGAACATTCGGTTTCTATACATGTATTGACTTTCTTATTTGTCTTTCTTATTTTCAGGATCTCATGACCCAGCTTTTTACCTGAAAGTGGTTCTGGCCAACAAGGGGCAATCCATCTTCAGCTGTGAGTGGTTGTCTCCATCTGGAACAGTGTCTGACTGGCTTGCAATTAATCTGCAACTGTGTAACAGGTCCGTGTTAATTCGGTTTTTATACATATATTGATTTTCTTTTATCTTGTCACACAGGATCTCATGATACACCTTTTTAACTGAAAGTGGATCTGGCCAAAAAGTGGCTATCCATTGCCAGCTTTGAGAGGTTGTCTGCATCTGGAATTCTGTCTGCCTCACTTTCTTTTCATCTGCAACTGAGTAACATGTAAGTGAACATTCAGTTTCTATACTTGTATTGACTTTCTTTTTTGTCTGTCTTACTTTCAGGATCTCATGACCCACCTGACGCACCTTTTTACCTGAAAGTGGATCTTGCAATTAATCTGCAACTGTGTAACAGGTACGTGTTAATTCGGTTATTATACTTATATTGATTTTCTTTTTTCTTGTCACACAGGATCTCATGACCCAGCTTTTTACCTGAAAGTGGATCCGGCCAACAAGGGGCTATCCATCTCCAGCTGTGAGTTTGTCTGCATCTGGAACGGTGTCTGACTGGCTTTCTTCTCATCTGCAACTGAGTAACAAGTGAACATTCGGTTTCTATACATGTATTGACTTTCTTATTTGTCTTTCTTATTTTCAGGATCTCATGACCCAGCTTTTTACCTGAAAGTGGTTCTGGCCAACAAGGGGCAATCCATCTTCAGCTGTGAGTGGTTGTCTCCATCTGGAACAGTGTCTGACTGGCTTGCAATTAGTCTGCAACTGTGTAACAGGTACGTGTTAATTCAGTTTTTATACATATATTGATTTTCTTTTTTGTCACACAGGATCCCATGACCCACCTATTTGCCTCAAGGTTGTTCCTATGCAGTTTCTAGGTAGTTGCTATGGTGTTCCAGGGTGTTACCATGGATTTTGTAGGTGGTTGCTATGGAGTTGCTACATGGTTGCTATGGTGTCACAGGTGATTGCTAGGGTGTCAGAAGTGGTTGCTATGTTTTTGCTAGATGGTTTCTAAGATGTTGCTAGGCAGTTGCTAGGATGTCACAAGCAGTTTCTATGATGTCACTAGGTGGTTGCTATAGTGTCACTAAGTGGTTGCTAGGTGGTTGCTATAGTGTTGCTAGGTGGTTGATATACTGTTGCTAGGTGCTTGCTATGGTGTCCCAGGTGGTTGCTATGGATTTTGTTGGTGGTTGCTATGGTGTTGCAAGTGGTTGCAATGGTGTCCCTAAGTGATTGCAAGGTGGTTGCTATGCTGGCATAGGTTGGTTGCTATGGTGTCACCAGATGGTTGATAGGGTGTTGCTAGGTGGTTGCAATGGTGTTGCTCTGTTGTCACTAGGTGGTTGCCTGGCCGGGACCCAGGCCGAAGTCTGGAACCAAGCCAGGACCCAGACCGAAGCCTGGAACCAAGCTGGGACCCAGACCGAAGCCTTGACACAGGATGAAGTTGGGAACCAGGCAGGGACCCAAGCCGAAGCCAGGAACCAAGCCAGGACCAAAACAGAAGCCGGGACTGTGGGAAGAGCCGTGGAAGGGGCCGGGGCAGTGAGGCTGGAGCAATACAGCTCCGTGAACCAGGCGGATGCCTGAGATAAATTCATCTCAGCAGTGTTATTATTAAATTTAAGATTAGCTCTGCTGAGGTGAATTTAATATTAACATTTCTGAGATAAATTTAATAAACACTATTGAGAAAATTATGATTAGCATTGCTGAGATAAATAAGATTTACACTGCTGTGGTTAATGTATGATTAGCACTGCTGAGATAAATTTAATATTAACACTGCTTAAATATATGTAAGATTAATACCGCTAAGGTACATTTAAGATTAGCAATGGTGAGATAATTGTAATATTAACTCTTTTGATATAAATTTATGATTAGCACTGCTGAGATACATTTAATATTAACATTGCTGAGAAATTTATAATTAGCATTGCTGCGGTAAATTTATGATCACTGCTCAGATGAATTTAATATTAACACTGCTGAGACATTTAATATTAACACTGCAGAGATAAATTTAAGATTAGCACGGCTGAGGTTAATTCAAGATGATTAACACTGCTGTGGTAAATGTATGATTAGCACTGCTAAGAAATTTAATATAAACACTGCTTAAATAAATGTAAGATTAATACCGCTAAGGTACTTTTAAGATTAGCACTGGTAAATTAATTGTAATATTAACTCTTCTGAGATAAATTTATGATTAGCACTGCTGAGATACATTTAATATTAACATTGCTGAGAAATATATTAACACTTCTGAGATTAATTTAACAATAACACTGCTTAAATAAATGTAATATTAACATTGCTGAGAAATTTAAGATTAACTTCTGAAATTAATTTTAAGTTTAGCACTGCTAAGATAAATTTATGATTAGCACTGCTTAAATGCATTTAATAACATTGCTGAAATACATTTAGGATGAACACTGCTGAGAAAAATTTTGGATTAGCACTGCTCAGATGAACTTAATATTAACACTGCTGAGAAATTTAATATTAACACTGTTGAGATTAATTTATGATTAGCACTGCTGAGATACATTTATGATTAGCACTGATGAGATGAATGTAATATTAACACTACTGAGAAATGTATAATTAACACTGCTAAGATAAATGTATTTTTATTAACACTATTGAGATAAAATTATGATTAGCATTGCTGAGAAAATTAATATGAACACTGCTGACAAATTTAAGATGAGGACTGCTGCGGTTAACGTATGATTTTTAAAATGTAATTTTCTGATGAACACTGCTGGGATTAATTTAATAATAACACTGCTGAGAAAATTATGATTATGATTGCTGAAATAAATTTAATAACACTGCTTAAATACATGTAATATTAACATGGCTGAGATAAATTTCAGATTAACAATGCTGAGATAAATTTAGGATTAACGTTGTTGAGATAAATTTAGGATTAGCAGTGCTGAGAAATGTAATAATACTGCTGACATAAATGTATTAACACTGCTGAGGTAAAGATATGATTATCACTGCTGACATAAAATTAAGAATAAGACTGCTGCGGTAAACGTATGTTTATCACTGCTGAGAAATTTAATATTAACACTGCAGAGATAAATTTTAGATAAGCACTGCTGAGATAAATTTAAAATCAACACTGCTTAAATAAACGTAATATTAACATTGCTGAGAAATTTATGATTAGCACTGGTAAGATACATTTATTAATAACATTGCTAAGAAATTTAGGATTAACTTCTGAGATAAATTTATGATTAATACTACTGAGACAAATTTAGGATTAGCACTGCTGAGAAAAATTTAGGATTAGCACTTCTAAGATAAATTTATGATTAGCATTGCTGAGGTAAATTTATGATCACTGCTCAGATGAATTTAATATTAACACTGCTGAGACATTTAATATTAACACTATTGAGATCAAATTATGATTATCACTGCTGAGAAATTTAAGATTAACACTGCTGTGATAAATTTAATAACACTGCAGAGATAAATTTAAGATTAGCACGGCTGAGGTTAATTCAAGATGATTAACACTGCTGAGATACATTTAAAATTAACATTGCTGAGAAATATATTAAAACTTCTGAGATTAATTTAATAATAACACTGCTTAAATAAATGTAATATTAACATTGCTGAGATAAATTTAAGATTAACTTCTGAAATTAATTTTAAGATTAGCACTGCTAAGATAAATTTATGATTAGCACTGCTTAAATGCATTTAATAACATTGCTGAAATACATTTAGGATGAACACTGCTGAGAAAAATTTTGGATTAGCACTGCTCAGATGAACTTAATATTAACACTGCTGAGAAATTTAATATTAAAATTTAATATTAAAATGTTGATTAGCACTGCTAAGATAAATTTATGATTAGCACTGCTGAGATAAAGTTATGATCACTGCTCAGATAAATTTTATATTAACACTGATGAGATTAATTTAATATTAACACTGCTGAGATTCATTTATGACTAACCTTGCTGAGACAAATTTAATATTAACACTGCTTAAATAAATGTCATATTAACATTGCTAAAATAAAATTAAGATCAATACCACTAAGGTACATTTAAGATTAGCACTGCTGAGATACATTTAATATTAACATTGCTGAGATACATTTCTTATTTACACTGCTGAGAAAGATTTAGGATTAACACTGCTGAGGTAAATTTATTTCTAACACTGCTTAAATAAATGTAATATTAACATTGCTGAGATAAATTCCAGATTAGCATTGCTGAGATAAATTTAGGATTATCACTGCTGAGATAAATGTAATACTAACATTGCGGAGATAAATTTAAGATTAACTTCTGAGAAATGTATGATTGGCACCGCGGAGATAAATTTATGATTGGCCCTGCTGAAATAAATTTATTATTAGCACTGCTGAGATACATTTAATTTTAGCACTGCTGAAGTAAATTTAAGAGTAATACTGCTAAGGTAAATTTAAGATTAGCACTGGTGAGATAAATGTAATATTAACACTTTTGAAATAAATTTAATATTTAACACTGCTGAGATAAATTTAATAACACTGCTGAGATAAATTTCAGATTAATATCGCTAAGGTATATTTAAGATTAGCGCAGGTGAGATAATTGCAATATTAACTCTTCTGAGAGAAATTTATGATTAACACTGCTGAAAAATTCTGGATTATCACTGCTGACATAAATTTAATATTAACACTGCTGACATAAGTTTAAGATTAACTTCTGAGATAAATTTAAGATTAGCACTGCTGAGAAAGTTATGATCACTGCTCAGATGAATTTAATGTTAACACTGCTGAGATTAATTTATGATTAACATTGCTGAGATTAATTTATGATTAGCACTGCTTGATAAATTTGATTAGCACTGCTGAGATCAATTTATGATTAGCACTGCTGAGATCTATTTATGATTAGCACTATTGAGATAAATTTAACATTAACACTACTGAGAATTTATGATTTACACTGCTGAGATAAACTTAGGATTAGCACTGCTGAGAAATTTAATATTAACACTGCTAAGAAATTTATTATTAACACTGCTGACAAAGTTATGATTATCACTTCTGAGATAAATTTAATAACACTGCTTAAATAAATGTAATATTAACACTGCTCAGATAAATTTCAGATTAGCACTGTTGAGAGAAATTTTGGATTGGCACTGCTGAGAAAAATGTAATTAACACTGCTGAGGTAAACTTATGATTAGCACTGCTAAGATAAATTTAATATTAACACTGCTGAGAAATTTATGATTAGCGCTATTGAGATACATTTATTATTTGAACTGCTGAGATAAATTTAATATTAACACTGCTGAGATAAACTTATGATTAGCACTGCTGAGGTAAATTTAGGATCACTGCTTAGATTAATTTTATATTAACACTGCTGAGATAAATTTAGGATTATGATTAGCACTATTGAGACATTTATTATTTGAACTGCTGAGATGGATTTAATATTAACACTGCTGAGATAAATGTAAGGTTAACACTGCTGAGGTAAATGTATGATTATCACTGCTGACATGAATTTAATATTAACACTGCTGAGAAATTTAATATTAACACTCTTAAGAAATTTATGAGTAGCACTGCTGAGAAATTTTATATTAACACTGCTGAGGTAAATTTATGATCACTGTTGAGATAAATGTCATATTAACACTGTTGAGATTAATTTAATATTAACATTGCTTAAATAAATGTCATATTAACATTGCTGAGATAAAATTAAGATTAGTTCTGCTGAGGTGAATTTCTGATTAGCACTGCTGAGAGAAATTTAGGATTAGCGCTGCTGAGAAAGTTATGATCACTGCTCAGATGAATTTAATATTAACACTGCTGAGATTAATTTAATATTAACACTGCTGAGATAAATTTAATATTAACACTTGAGAAATTTCATATTAACACTGCTGAGGTAAACTTATGATTAGCACTGCTAAGATAAAGTTATGATCACTGCTCAGATAAATGTAATATTAACACTGTTGAGATTAATTTAATATTAACACTGCTTAAATAAATGTCATTAACATTGCTGAGATAAAATTATGATTAGCATTGCTGAGATAAATTTATGATTAGCACTGCTGAGATAAATTTAAGATTAACACTGCTGTGGTAAATGTATGATTAGCACTGCTGAGATAAATTTTGTATTAATACTGCTTAAATAAATGTAAAATTAATACCGCTAAGGTACTTTTAAGATTAGCACTGGTGAGATAATTGTAATATTAAGTCATCTGAGATAAATTTATGATAAGAACTGCTGAGATACATTTAATATTAACATTGCTGAGATAAATTTAAGATTAACACTGCTGAGAAAGATTTAGGATTAACACTGCTGAGGTAAATTTATTTCTAACATTGCTGAGATAAATTTCAGATTAGCACTGCTGAGGTAAATTTAAGATTAGCACTATTGAAATAAATGTAATATATAGCACTGCTGATATAAATTTATGATTAGCACTGCTGAGATGCATTTAATTTTAACACTGCTGTGGTAAATGTATGATTAGCACTGCTAAAATCAATTTAAGATTAGCACTGCTGAGGTAAATGTAAGATTAGCACTGCTGAGGTAAATGTAAGATTAACACTGCTGAGGTAAATTTAACATTAACATTGCTGAGATAAATTTAAGATTAATCCTGCTGAGGTAAATTTAAGATTAACACTGCTGAGTGGAGGGTGGAAAAGGGGTAAATTTAAGATTAGCACTGCTGAGATTAATTTAATATTAACACTGCTTAAATAAATGTCATATTAACATTGCTGAGATAAAATTAAGATTAGCTCTGCTGAGGTGAATTTCTGATTAGCACTGCTGAGGTGAATTTAATATTAACACTGCTTAAATAAATGTAAGATTAATACCGCTAAGGTACATTTAAGATGGTGAGATGCATTTAATATTAACATTGCTGTGATAACTTTCTCAGCAGTGCTAATCATATATTTATGATCACTGCTCAGATAAATGTAATATTAACACTGCTAAAATTAATTTATGATTAGCACTGCTAAGGTAAACTTATGATTAGCACTGCTGAGGTAAATTTATGATCACTGCTCAGATTAATTTAATATTAACACTGCTGAGATAAATTTATGATTAGCACTGCTGAGATGAACTTATGATTAGCACTGCTGGGATAAATTTAATATTAACACTGCTTAAATAAATGTCAAATTAACATTGCTGAGAAAATTAAAATAAGTTCTGGTGAGGTAAATTTCTGATTAGCACTGCTGAGATGAATTTATTTTTATTAACACTATTGAGATAAAATTATGATTAGCATTGCTGAGAAAATTAATAATTAAATTAATATTAACATGGCTGAGAAATTTCAGATTAACACTGCTGAGATAAATTTAGGATTAGCACTGCTGAGGTAAATTTCTGATTAGCACTGCTGAGGTCAATTTCTGATCAACACTGCTGAGATAAATATAAGATTAGCGCTGCTGAGAAAGTTATGATAACTGCTCAGATGAATTTAATATTAACACTGATTAGATTAATTTCAGATTAGCACTGCTGAGATAAATTTATGATTAGCACTGCTGAGAAAGTTATGATCACTGCTCAGATGAATTTAATATTAACACTGCTGAGATCAACTTATGATTAGCACTGCTGGGATAAATTTAATATTAACACTGCTGAGATAATTTAATATTTAGCACTATTGAGAAATTTAACATTAACACTGCTGAGATAAATGCATGATTAGCACTTCTGAGAAATTTAATAATACTGCTGAGACAAATTTATTATTAACACTGCTGAGATAAATTTCTCAGCAGTGCTAATCCTAAATTTCTCTCAGCAGTTCAAATAATAAATGTATCTCAATAGTGCTAATCATAATCCTAAAGGTATCTCAGCAGTGTTAATATTAAATTGATCTCAGCAGTTCTAATCCTAAATTTCTCATCAGTTCAAATAATAAACGTATCTCAATAGTGCTAATCATAATCATAAATTTAGGATTAGCACTATTGAGATACATTTATTATTTGAACTGCTGAGATTAATGTAAAATCAACACTGCTGAGATTAATGTAAGATTATTAACACTGCTGAGATTAATGTAAGATTATTAACACTGCTGGGTCAGGACTGGTTAGGACAATGACGGGTGAACACTCATGGTGCGATGCAAGACTTTATTAAACCAAACAGGGGAAACAAGAATGCAGCAATAACAAGAACGAATGAATAAACCAAACAAACGAGACAAACTAACATGAGCTAAACCTGAAAGCCACTTGAGGCTGGTTGGGAGTCAGGGTGTCAGGCGAGATAGTGAGATAGTGTATATCAGTGTATATAATATAAAAGTCCTGGACCTTGAAGCCTGTGGACCTGACAAAGCACTGCTGAGATATATTTAATAATAATACTGCTGAGATATATTTAATATTAATACTGCTGAGATATATTTAATATTAATACTGCTGAGATATATTTAATATTAACACTGCTGAGATAAATGTAATATTAACACTGCTGAGAAAAAATTAATATTAACACTACTGAGATAAATTTAATATTAATATTGCTGAGATATATTTAATATTAACACTGCTGAGATAAATGTAATATTAACACTGCTGAGAAAAAAAATAATATTAACACTACTGAGATAAATTTAATATTAATATTGCTGAGATATATTTAATATTAATATTGCTGAGATATATTTAATATTAACACTGCTGAGAAAATTTATATTAACACTACTGAGATATATTTAATATTAACACTGCTGAGATACATGTAATATTAACACTGCTGAGATCATTTTAAAATGAACACTGCTGAGATAAATGTAATATTAACACTGCTGAGATAAATGTTATATTAACACTGCTGAGATAATTTTAATATTAACACTGCTGAGATAAACGTAAGATTAAAGTCATTTTTCTGGAACGATCTTCTCCAGGAGGTCTATGAACTGATTAGCTTCCAGCAGATGGAGATGTAGCACCAGCAAGCAGAACTGAATTTCCGGTCTGAAGCAGACAGGACTTATTTAGTGAAGGTAAAGGAAGCAGTGGGAGACAGTGGGAGTAGAAGTTCTGATTTACAGCTCTGTAGTTTTTAAAGCGGGTTTTTTTCTGCTTCACTGTTTAATCATCTCATTTTAGCTCCACTTTTTAGCTCTTCACCTTTCTCCTTCTCTTGAGTTTGTGTGAATTATTGTTTATTATTGTAAGTCCATTGTTAATCCTCCTCCTCCTTCTACTAATAATAACAATAATAATAAAAGTGGAAATAAATAAGTATGAATTGCAGTTTGAAATCTAGAGGTGAAACATTAAGATGAAATATAATATACTATTTTTAATATAATAAAGTGCTGCTACTACTTTTTTGCTATAATTTGTACAGGGATAAGGACAGATATTTGAAAGAGATTTACATTGTAAACAGGTCTGTATGTGTTATGATCTATATTTATAATATATTTTATTTGAGATTTCAGAATCTTAAATTTTGGAGCATCACTGTAAAGATTTGATTGTATTTAGCAACAAGGGCATTGGTGCGGTCAGAATATTGGATGATCATCACCCAACCTCATCCCCAACTGAAAGATTAAAGTTTCCCCAGCTCATCCCAGAAGTAATGGGCACCGTTTACCATTCACTGGCCACTGAATGTTATTAGTTGCACTTGTTTCTGAACCCATGTTCCATGTTTTCAGCTCACACTAATCGTACAGGATACTTTACATAATAAAGTATGCAGAGAAATAGGAGGACTACAATCTGTAATTCTAGAACTACAAAGTTCTCCTACAGTGGGGAAAAAAAGTATTTAGTCAGTCACCAATTGTGCAAGTTCTCCCACTTAAAAAAATGAGAGAGGCCTGTAATTGACATCATAGGTAGACCTCAACTATGAGAGACAAAATGAGGAAAAAAAATTCTGAAAATCACATCACATAAAGAATTTATTAGACCCAGGGAATTGAAGTACACTGAGATGCTGGAGCTGTGGTCTCGCAGCTTACACGCGATCACTCAGGTTTGTTGACGGTGGAGCAGATGGGTGCTCCCGTGTCCGTGTTACCCTCTGGCTCTCTCCTTTTAATTAGGCTGTAATAGTCAGACCTGCCGGAGTCGTCAGACACAATCTGATACTGACCAACATTCTCTGCTCTCCATAAAATTCCTCTCCGAATTAACCCTCTCTCTTTACCCTCTCCGAGTAAATGGCCACCCGGCCCGACCTGCTGGAAGATTGCCCGTTAAGGTCCCCTCTACCTTCGTCAAACCAGCTGCCACCTACGGTCCAACCAGCAGGCCCCCGACCCACCACCACCCATAGCAGACCAGCGGCTCACACGCCTACCACTGCTACCTGTTTAGCGACCATGTTAAAAACATGTTTAACTATCTGTTGTATCTGGTTTGGAAATTTTATTATTAATGTTTAAATAGTTCTGGCCAGAGGAGGATGGGTCCCCCTTGTGAGTCTTGGTTCCTCCCAAGGTTTCTTCCTCCAGCTCTGAGGGAGTTTTTCCTTGCCACTGTCGCCATTGGCTTGCTCATTGGGGGTCTTTGATTCGTTATTTCTTCTTTGTCTCTCTTTTATTAATCACTATTTATGTGAAGCTGCTTTGTGACGACAACAGTTGTAAAAAGCGCAATACAAATAAATCTGACTTGACTTGACTCTTCTGCATTTTCTCTTTCATTAGTCCAACCAAGCCCGATTTTCCTCCACACATTGCAGGTGCGGTGTCTATGGTTAATCCAACCAATTTTTGCCAGGGCAATGCATTTTTACTTAAGGACTTCTCCACCGCATCAAAAATGTCCCGTACTGTTGTGGTCCCATGCATGGCAGCTATATCCAACAGCTCTTCAGTGACAGAGGTCCGACTTCACGCCTCCAATGAAAATGGATAGCTGCGCTGTATCCGTGCTGCCTGTGCTTTCATCAAGCGCTAATGAAAAGGTGATGTAGTTGCGCGTCTCTGCGGCCAGCTGTGTTGCCAGGTTTCCTGCAAGTTCCCTAATTCTCTGGTCGGGACACAGCTGCTCACAGACCTTCAGCATACACTGCTTCAAAAATGCACCCTCTGAAAAAGACTTAGATGTGCAAGTTTTTTTCAGCTACAATAAAGCTGGCTTTCACAGCTGCGTTGTTTTGGGCCGTAGCTCTTGTGAACATATTCTGCTGCGATCGCAGTTTGCCTTTTAATTCTTGTACAATTTGTTGCTTTTCTTGAAGGCTAACTTTGGCATACTTAGCTCCGTGTTTGGTATCAAAGTGCAGACGTAGATTGTACTCCTTGACAACTGCCACCGCCTCATAACACAAGACATACCGTTTTTTTCTCCTTGAAGCACAAACATGTATTCGCCTTCCCATCTCTCTTGAAACTGTCTTCCATCGGCATCAATTTTTCTTTTCCTGGACATTATGGGATCAATATTTGTAGCTATTTCTTAATTCCACTTGTTGAAAAAAATCACATCAAAAAGGATACACTGTAATCTAGTGGTGAAATGCCGTCACTTGGCGGGCAACAGAAGAAAACAACTCAACACACTTTTAATCAACAATTATAGGACTTCAATGGTTTTAGTGGTTAAAAATGTTTGAATGTTGTTTTCTGGTCTTTCAGGCAGGAATAATTTTTAATTAGCAGAAGAAATTGTTACATAAATGAATATGATGTATTGTGTCGAGAATGATGCACAATCAGGATTGTGGTGTGAATCTGAAGGGGCCGCATGGCACTTCCAAGCTTTTGCTTTCCCTTTTTGGCGAAATTGATACACGGATTGGACCATGTTTCAAAAGGACAGATGGTAGCAACAGCGAACAAGCACTGGTTGGCGCCAGGTTTTTCAACGTTTGCAGAAAAGTTTTGCAAATCCTGAGTCATTTGTATGAACATAACATAGGGAAAATGACACGACAGCTCAATCGGCACATCCTACTCCAAATTTTCCATTTGAACACATTATGATTGACTTCATTGAGCTAACACCATGCCAAAATTACTGGTATTGTCTGATAATCATTGTTCAGCAAATGTCCAGAGTGCTTTCCATGTAGAAAACAAGACACACTCGCAGTAGCAAAATGCTTGCTAAGGGAAGTAATTACTAGAGTACTTCCTTTGGAGTTCCAGTAAAAATTTCATCAGACAATGGCAAGCACTTTTAGAACAAACTGATCCAACATCTTTCTGGTGCTTTGAAAATTGATTTGGAAAACACATTGCGTCGGCTGGTGCATGGGAACGTCTAAACCAGACCATCAAATAATTCAAACCGCCAAACAGGACTGAGCCCAATGGAAGTATTATGTGGTTTCCTAACCTTTCTCTTTACAGGCCAGTTGAATGCTCTCTACAGCAGGTCGATGATCACATGATTGATTATATGAGTGCACTGTGCAAAACTCTTCAGTCTATTCATTCACAGGTGAAAGAGGTGTTGCCACTGAGTGCTGAGGGTCCTCTACACTCTGTGAAAGTCGGTGACTGGGTGGTAGTGAAAGCCTGTCGAAGGAAGGCTCATGGATCCACTGCTCACATTGCAAGAGAGAGACTGTTCCAGACAGCTTTGTGTCTAAAACTGAAGATCCAGGTGATCAGATGACGTGCTAGTAACCTCTCCCTGTTATGCCCAACGTCTCCTATGTAGTGCAAAACTCCACTAGGCAGAAGACGGTTGTTTCCATGCCACGAAAACCAACGCTGGCCCGGAGTAGTGGCCCAGAAGCAGATGCTTGTCGACAAGTTTGTTGTTGTTTCCACTGTTTTCCGTCTAGTGTGTTAAAATTTTCTTTAGGGAAACAGACAGGACTTTGACCTTTATGTTACACTTGTTCTTACTTATACTTCATGCTCTCCTATCTTTATGAACAATTGTATTAGATTTTATGACATGTAGAGGTCATTGGAATCGTGGACATAGATCTAAATTCAGATCAACTAGTTCTGAACAGTTAGAATCTTTGTTTGACATTTTATGTTTAAAGGGAGGAAATGTGGTTTTGAGATCATAGTAGTACATAGTCAGGTGATCTATTATCACTCACATATACCATATGTATTTCATTTCATCATCATTCTCTTAGTAAATTATATCCAGGCTAACATACTACTAGACCTACGCACTTAATCAAAACTTTCGGGTGGACTTTTACTGCTCCATATGAAGGAGACCACAAATCAGTTACTCCCCTTCAGCCGGAGTGGAACAAACTAGCTACTCCTCCGATCCCAAGTGTAGACCTTATCTGTTTTCTCTATGCTGGCCACAGTGAGTTATTGTTCAAGTGACCTCGAAGTTGTATACCAACTCGTTTGGGTATCTCCAGGTGTGAGGGGCTTCTAAAAAACATATTTGAGCTTCCTTCCTCTTCATTAATTATGCACGTATGTTAACGCCCTTTTGTTTATTCATATCACAGTTAGGTGTAACCAATGCGCTTCAATAACTTCTTTTTCTTCTGTGAATCAATGGAAAGTGACAACACCCCTTTGGGAAGATATATATGACCTTTTGTAACTTGGTCAACCTTCAGAGATCTCGGAGTATTTGCCAGGAGCTTCTCCCCGGCCGAAAGCTTTTCAATAAACATATTACTTTGGAGCATTAATAGTGATTTCTGCTTATTTAAAAAATGTCCACCATGGCTTAGTGTCAGTTTTAGGTTCAGCTCAGGTTTAGACTTGATTTAAAGTTAGGCTTGACATCAGTTTTAGGTTCAGCTGAGGTTTAGGCTTGATTTAAAGTTAGGCTTAGTGTCAGTTTTAGGTTCAGCTCAGGTTAGGCTTGATTAAAAGTTAGGCCTGACATCAGTTTTAGGTTCAGCTGAGGTTTAGGCTGGATTTAAGGTTAGGCTTGACATCAGTTTTAGGTTCAGCGCAGGTTAGGCTTGATTTAAAGTTAGGCTTGACATCAGATCTAGGTTCAGCTGAGATGTAGGCTTGATTTAAAGTTAGGTTTAGTGTCAGTTTTAGGTTCAGCTGAGGTTAAGAGTTGATTTAAAGTTAGGCTTAGTGTCAGTTTTAGATTCAGCTGAGGTTTAGGCTATTTTAAGCAGACCTTTGTAGGAAGATAAAGTAATGGGAGGTAAAATACTGGACAGATCAGGTGGTTATAGGAGAAGACTTTATTGTAGTTCCAGACGACTCAGTTGACCATCTTCCCTCTAGAGGGCAGCAGCATCTTTTTGATTATATTTTCAATAACTTAGTCTCCAATACTAATCTGACAAACTGTTGGAGGACAAGAAACCCCAATGCCAGACAGTACACCTGGTTTAATGCTTCTAATAATGCTCAGTGTTCAAGGCTACACTACTGGTTAATCTCTCACAATATGATGGATAGTAGTTGGAGCAGCAGCAATTAGGACAGTATGCTTCTAAACAGATGAGGGTCCAACACTCACAACAGACACACACAGACTCGTTCAGCATTGATTAGGAAGTGAATATGGGTTGAATGCAGTGTATTAAGCTTAGCCTGTAGCTCAGCTAGTCTGTGCTGCAGCATGAATGAGGAGACAGAGGCTGCTTCTCTTTAGTGAACTGCATCTTTTCATTTCATTTAGACGGGCTGGAGCATGGTCGAAGAGAAGAACCAGGCTGAACCAGCAGACAGAGTCCAGCCCGTTTCTTTGTGCAGCTGGACACAACGCAGAGTCGTGGACGGGTATCCCGGATGTAAAGAGGACCGGCTACATTTATACACTGATCCATTAATAAAGACTTTTATCTTAGATTTTGTCTGAATAACTTAATACTTTTGTCTCAGTCCCTCTGACGCCTACTTTCCAGAATGTGTGAAAGTGTGTAAAAAAGAGAGAGAGACATTTTTAGGTCAAATAAAGTTTTTTTTTTTGTTTGTTTTTTTTTCGGTGGTTAATAAGAATGAGAATTATATCAGTTCAGTGGTATATTAATTTAATTTTGGAAACATCAAATTGACATTTGCGTTGTATGAAAGGTGTAGTTGTATTAAACGACAGAAACAGTCATTGTAGGAGATTAAACTAGACGCTAGGTGGCAGCATGGAGTCAGGAGTCAAATGCTTCAACAGCACTGAACTGTGTTAATACTCTGAAAAGCTTCTCAGTGAGCATCTCTACACCAAAGCTGCTCAAGTACTTCAAGTACATTGCTGCGCTAATGGCGCCCCCTGTGGAGAGTCTTAAGCTCGCAGGAGCCATTACAGCACAGTGTGTAATAAAAACTGAATCCAAATTTCTAAAGAATTGAATTTTTAAAGCATAAAGGAAAATGATATCACTCTCCAGTGTAAATTAGACCTTCCAGCAGTAAATATTCACTCAGCTTCTAGTTAAAGAAATATTTGAAGGCGTAGGGTTCAGTTAAACTGCTCACACCACCCAACCTAACCCCTCATATGAGTCGTGTTTTATGTTAAATTAAATATAGGAAATGTTACACAAGGAACGACAACAAATATTTACCATCTCACCCTGAATGTCACGAGAAGCGCCGGGAAGCGAGTCTTTAAAAAGGAAGCTGTTACTGACATATAATGATCGCTAGATGGCGATTCTTCCACGCATCATTCAGTTGGGTGTAGAGACTCTCGATATGCCCGGTGAGTTTAAACTGTTCACTGGATGTTCAAAAATAAAATTATTATAATTAAAAATATATTAAATAATCATATACATAAGAATAATCAGTGTAATTACAAATTACAAAAGTATATTTAAGTATTAAATAATTGTTTACTGTTGTCTACAGAATATTGTTTCTGAAAGATGACCCATGCCCCCTACTGTTACCATAAAGCTATAACTGTCAGGCCCTCGTTATCGTGCCCTCCCCCGGGGCGATCCCGAGCCGCTGCCCACAGGCCCAAATAGGGACTTCCTGATCGTGTCTGTTTATTTGTGTTGATTCATTGTTCATGTGTTTCACCTGGGACTGGGAGTAAGGAGAAAGGAGTGTAGTTCCCTTTGTTCTCTGCCGTGAATTGACTCGGCTGGAATCCCTGTGACGCTCTGGGATTCATCACGCGTTACTGGCGTGTTCAGCTCAGCTCTAGTTTTGCGGTCCATGTTTAGGAGAGATTCTCCGTCTGACTCGGAGGCAAGCGAGGTACGTTCGCTTCCTGCTCAGGTTCCAAGGCGACCTACATTTTAGGCAGTACTCTGCAGGTTCAGGTTAGGTCTGCCCTGCTTTCTAGTCTGGCAGCTGGCTCTCCAGCTACCCCTGTGTGTTTACGATACCATAGTCTGTTTCGAGAGGCAAGCGTGTTACATTCGCTTCCTGCTCAGGTTCCAAGGCGACCTACGTTTTAGTACTCTGCAGGTTCAGGTTAGGTCGGCCTTGCTTGCTCGTCTAGCGGCTAGTTCCCCAGCTACCTTCGTTTGTACACAGAGTTCAGCTCTGTCCTTAGTTTTGTATCTCCCCTCTCTGCCCAAGCGAGGCTTGTGGTTTTGTGTTTATCTCCCCTGTAGTTCTCCCCTCGTGTCACTCTCGTTCAGCTCCCTGCTCCTCCCAGTCCCGGGTTTGTTTTGTTCGCCATCTGATTTGTCGCGTTTTGGTTCTGTTCATGGTTTTGCCCATGTTGCTGCACTTTGCTGTTCATATCTCTTTGTTTTGTATTTGGTTAATAAAGTATCTTGCTTTGATTTCCATCTCTGCGAGTGTTCATCCCTTCAGGTCTGGCCGTACACGCCATGATAATAACATTAACAGGTGAACGTCATTCTTTTTTGAGGTTAATTTATTTAGATTTTCATTTGTTGTATTTAATAATCATTTAAGAAAGAGGAGAGAGGTCTGTAATTTTCATCATAGGAACACTTCAGCTATAATCCAGGAAATCACATTGTAGGATTTGTAAAGAATTTATTTGTAAATTTTGGTGGAAAATAAGTATTTGGTCAATAACAAAAGTTCAACTCAATACTTAGTAACATAACCTTTGTTGGCAATGACAGGTCAAACGTTTCCTGTCTTCACCAGGTTTGCACCCACTGTAGCTGGTATATTAAGCATGATTAAAAAACCCCATGTATCCAGGATGTACTTGGATTACCTGGATGTCATGCAAGCTAGCAGACCAAGAAGCATTCTGGTCAATAAGACAAACAGATCTTCCATTAACTTCTGTTATTAGACTGTACTATTACACTGCATAGTGTTAGAAGGGTGAGCTGAACTGTATTGATTACTTAAGTGCTGATTTAACACTGGGAACGTTACTGTGCATGTAGTCTTTATAAGTCAGAAGTCAGAGGTTTCTTAATAACAAAAACTAACTGGCACCATTAATGATCAGAGACTAATCACATTCCTTTAACAGACGCCCTGGAGAGCCCAAAGCTCACCCTAAACACCTCAAACTCGTCTCACCTGGGGAAGCAGTCCAGTACAGCTGTGACCACTGTAACATCTTATACAAATCAGACAGGAGCAACTCCATCAGCATCACTGTGGGTAAGAGAACAGAGAATGACTTTATAATAAGCTCGTCTGACTGCAGTAGTAGTAGCAGCTTTCTGTAATCATATGTGAGCAGCACGGATTGCTACTGGCTGTCTAAAAACGTCCATAAAAAAAAGTGTGCCACTACCGGATTCACACCCGGCCAGTTTTGTGCTTAGCATGTGCTGCTCTGTTTAGAGAACAGGTATGGACTATAAGAAGTTATAAGAACCAATGAAAATTAAAGAGAATATTATATTATACTAATTAGCGCTAAATCAAGAATTCTGTGATTTACACTATATGGACAAAAGTATTTGGACACCTGCTCATTCATTGTTTCTTCTAAATGAAGGATATAAAAAAAGTATTTATCCTGCTTTTGTTGGAGTAACTGTCTCTACTGTTCAGGGAAGAAGGCTTTCTACTAGAGTTTGGAGGAGCATTGCTGTGAGGATTTTATTGCATTCAGTGACAAGAGCGTTAGTGAGGTCAGGATGTTGGATGATCACCACCCCACCACCTCATCCCCAACTCATCCCATCTAAAACTATTAGATGGAGCACCACCATAATTCAGCTCAATGCTGGGTCCTATTCTAATAGCAGTACTTTTCTACAAGCACTAGACAAGCTGAGTGCTGTTTGCACATCTGTGTCAGAAATAGGTGCACCTTAAAGATGCTGAATTCAGTCCATTATCTATTTTTAGTAGAGCAACTTAACTGATTGTGAGCTGATGACAGCCAGACAGATACCAAACAGTAGCTGCCTTCCCACAGAGAACTGCTGTATGTGTGAACAGCCACTGTGGGTGAGCTGCTGCAATCACAATGTGGCCTGTGTAAATGTTGTACCAGTTTACAGCTACTGATACCAGTTCCTCTTCTTTTCCAGTGAATTTGCTGCAGCCCAACATCTCCTTCAGTGCTTCACCAGTGTTTCACTGGTGGCTTGAAGGGCCTGAAGTGACCAGGAGCTACAGCTCCATCATCTGCTCCGTTCAACCGCAGTATCCAGGAGGCTCCTTCCACCTGGAGTTCAGTGGTGAATCCAGCATCACCAAAACTCAGTCAGCTGTTAACCACTCCACCACCTTCTCCTTCCCTGAGGCTGATTATGTCCACCAGGGAAACTACATTTGTGTTTATGAAGTAACTGTGTCTTCACACTCTTTTAGATCCTCCAACACGGAACTCTTGGCCGTCACTGTGAAAGTTACAGTAATAAGATGAGCTCATCGTTTTTCTGGACTAGTTCTCCTGAAGTGTAAATGTTCCGACAGTTTTGGTTCCCATCATCAGTTTTTCAGCAGCAGCAGCAGGACTGTTACTCGTATCAGTGCCGATCATTGTTTTCCTCAAAGGGAGAAATAAGCAAAAACTGCAGAAAGCTGAGAAGACGTATCGTAGACACTGTGAGTACTTTCTGTTCAGAGGACAGTTTACTGAGGTACATTGAAACTCATAGAAGGTAAACAGAGAGTAGATACACGTGTCCAAATGTTTGTGGACACCTGCTCATTCATTATTTCTTCTGAAATCAAGGGTATTAAAAAGTATCTTATTTTCTTCTCTGCAGAACGAACACGGATGTGAGGATTACCACCCCACCTCATCCCAAACTTCCCAACTCATCCCAAACTCCCCAACTCATCAACTGCCCAACTCATGAAGCATCATCCATTATATTTTGAAGACATTTTATAAAATCTATAAGAAATCCCAAAAAGAAACATTCTTCTTGCAGACTACTTTGTTGAGTTGTTGTGGATCTCTATATTGAGAAGAAACAATGAGCATGAGCAGGTGTCCCAATACTTTTGTACCTAGTTACATAGTGTACCTAGGTACTGTGCAGAATGCCTTTTGGTAAAAATGTACTGATTTTAAAAAAATAATAATTTAATCAGGCAAGGAACCATGTAAAATTCAGTAGTTCTTTGATGTGTCATGGTTTTATAAAGAGGCCTTTAAGAACCCCCTTGTTTAAAGTGTAGAGAAATGTGCTGCTGTAAAAGATGGTTAACCACTGAAAAGATGTATTTATTTATTTATTAATTTATCTATCCACACAATTCTTCAGGTGCCAGAGCCCCGGCGGGAAATGAGGAGACTGAGGGGGAGGAGGATGATGATTATGAAAAAAGCAGAAATCGCTCTTCAACAAAGAGAGGACTCTAATCTGGTGCATCCTGTTACACTTAGTAGTCTAATGCCTCTCTGGTTCGTCAGACTGGAATCTGCTAATTCACTTATTTCCCAGTAAAGGCAGGGGATTTGGTTCTACTGGGAGGGACTTTGGATGTACTGAGAGGAGTTAAGGTGGTACTGGGAGGAGTTACGCTTGTACTGGTGGTGATTTTGTTTGTACTCGCAACGGAATTCTGGTTGCCCTTGGAGGAGTTGGGGTTGTATTGAACCAGGTGTAAGAGAATTAAAGAACTCTGGAATTAGAGAAGGGTGGAATTCTGGTGGCTTTTGCTTTGTGGGAGAAGACCAGACCCTCCTCTGAAAAGTGAAGCTAGGACTGAGAGATGTGGCAGAGTTAAGTTTTAACTGTATTGTGACAGGATCAGGATCACCTGTTTGAGGAAGAAGATGGAGGATGAAGATGATTATGATGAAAGTGGAGAAACAGTTCTTCCAGAGAAAGAAGATTCGGTGACTCTGATGATGACTACATCAATGTAGATGCTGATGTGTGAAAACCAGCGTTGGAAAATCAGCAGCAGGTGAATGTTTATGTAAACTGTGTAGAACATCATAGTCATTTGTGTCAGTACTGGTTATAATATTGGAAATTGACTTATTTTCCCATCTTTCAGGTTCCTGCCCACTTTGCAGTTCACATAACATTGACATTTTGTGGCTAAAATTGTGTCGTAAACCAGTTTTTCATTTATGTGTTCTGCCAAACACACACACACGACTGCCCATGTGGAGATTGAATCCTCTGAGTTCTCATAATAGTCTTCATCATCCATCTCAGAGTTCTCTGATGAGGACTACATTAATGTAAACTAGATAGTGGTGATGACGTACTCTGACCAGAAAAGTCAAGAGGTCTTCATACACATTCAGCCACTAAGCTCAGAGGAGCAGACGCTGTTCTGCTCTCCACAGCTGTACAGAGTGATTCTCTGAGTCACTGTAGCCTTTCTGTCAGCTCCAACCAGTCTGACCATCCTCTGTTGACCCTCTCCTAGTAACAACGTGTTTCCGTCTGCTGAACTGAATGTGTTTTCTTTATTAAATCTCTGACTGTCTCAATTCCAGAAGAGGTGAGAAAAGCATCTTCAAGCACCTGCTGAAACACTTTCTAGTGACAGATGTGAGTAACTGGGGCAGCGTCACTGCTCACACATTCAGACAGGAGGGACAGTGTGGAGGAGGCCGGCTGTGGTTTTCCTTCTGGGCTTTGCATGTGCTGCTATGTTGTTGATGCTCGGTGTAAAACATTAAGGAAAGGCCACACAAATACAAATCAGCTGGCCCTCCTGTTGGCTACCTGGAGAACTAGGGGCATGTCTGCAAGTGATTGCTGTGATTGTCTAAGTTCAAAAATCAGTTCAGTTTCAAGTAATGAATAAAGGACATCATTATTATTACTGTTGTTGTTGTTCCTTTATAATTAACAATAATGGCAATATAAATATATTTAAATATTTAAAACTGTAAACATAACCGTTATTATTAATAGTAAAATAAATGATATAAATGAATTGTGTAAATACAGTGTAATACCTGTAACTGTCAGGCCCTCGGCACGCGCTCAGCAGCCGGCTTCCCTCATTAAGCGGATCAAGGTCAGCTGGGACTGGAGCTTCTTAAGCCGTCGCTTTGTTTTCTCTCGTTGTCGTGAATCAGCTCTGTTACAGCCTCTGTAGCACTGCGCTCTACGCTCTGCTCAAAGAGGAAGCAGACTGATCCTGTCGTTGCCTGTTTGGTCTTATGTCTGTTATCCTTGTTGCTCTGTCTGCTCTGCTAATCTAAGCCTTGATGCCTCCCTGTTTTACTGAAGTCTTGCTTCTCTGTTTTTCCTTCATTATTTTGGTTTGTTGGTTTTTCTGCTTCCAGGTTTCTGTTCATTGTTTTTTTCAACACCTCGCTTGTGTTCTTTCTCCTGGCCCGAGCTCCGTCTAGTGTTCTGCTTTTGTTTGATATGTTTCTCGTTTTCCTGAATACTGCTCAGCTTCCTCCCAGTCCCAGCTGTGTTACTGTGTCCAGTTTGAGTTGTGAGGTTTGGATTTTGTTTCTGGTTCTGTGCATTAGATTGCTGTTCTCCCGGTTGTGCTTTGCTTTGTTGTGTCTGTTTACTTTTGCCCAGGTTACATTAAAGTCCTGCATCGACCATTCCTGCAAGTGTTTCCTTGTGTTCACTGCCACGTCTGACCAGGTATGACAGTAACTAATAAATTATTTATTAGCATTATTATTATTGAAAACAACTGTATCATGAAAACATCGCATCTGTAATACATAAAGGAAATTATTATTGTGGTTGTCATTATTTATTAACAATAATAACAATGGCAATATTTACATATTTAATGTGCTAAAATGCCTTAAGATGAAACGATTAGCCTCGTTAATAAGTGAGTCTATGACTGGAGCTGCTGCTGCAGATATGATGGTAGGTGGCGCTGCTGAGTCGCTTTTCATCCTGAATCAGTGTAATCTCTGTGAAACTGGACTGACTACATATGTCTCTTTACCCTGAACTGTCTCCATTATGTTGTGCTAATAACCACAGTATGAGGAGGCCTGGAGAAAATGACCTTAATGTGGTTTCAGACTGACCTAAAGTGACCTTCACCTTTAAGTTCCATAATGAGTGTAAACAGTCCTTATTTCCCAACATGAATCCAGATCAAATTTACCCAGACCCAGATTCATTTTAGAAACTATGAACTGAAACTCCATGGCAGCATTTGAAAACCATTAATATGCAACATTATGGGCTGTTTAATTTAGACGTCTAATAGACTGTAGTGTCTAAATGATCAACTCCGGCATATATTAAATATAACAGCAGTTTATTTGTTCTTATCTCCTGCTCTCCGGGACCCTCACCTCACTTGGCCTTGGAGGCAATCTCCCTGCACCCTCCCACAAGCCTTTGCAAGGTCTAGGCCACAGAGACCAGCTACAGTTTGTTTCTTTAGTTCCAGTGCATTTAAACATTCAGTTCAAGTGAGGATTCTACAGATTTATCAATTCTTCTGTTTACAGACCGTCACTCTTCCTTTTCATGACTGTCATGAACTGAACTACATCCAGTTTTTTCACATATTTTTTATTTTAAGATATGGTTCTTCTCATCCCACCTACCACCTGGGAGTCCATGTTCATATATTTTCCAAGTATCGGTCAATAGATGCTCTAAATTCAGTTCAGGATGAGAAGATTACAGAGAGGACGTAATGAACACGAGATAAGGGGTAAAGATAAATTTACCATAACAGTTTAAGTGTTAAATGTGTGTTCCCCTTTTACTCCCATACTGAATTTACATATATATGGTCACCTGAAGTAATTCATAATTAATACACTGGCCCGAGTAAGATCTTCCTGTCTTGAGTATTCCATCAGAAACCTTTAATCAGCATTAGTGAACAGTTCAGGTTTTTTTTGTATTGACTTCTGCTTTTGTATTGACTTTTACTGTTTTGACTTCTACATAGCCTGGTATACTTAGAGACTAAATCTATAACCACTAGACTACTATAATAACACACAAAGAATGACTTAAAGTAAAGTAACAGCAAATGTTACATGTATTATGATTATTATTATTATTAGTGGAAAATAAGGGATTAAAGACTGCACACACTGCTTTCAGAATATAGAAGAGTATATATATGATATACAAGCTTTGACAGCCCTAGTTTCTCTAAAGCAGGAAAGTACAAGCAGTTGGCGTCATCACTCGGTTATATGTTCAAAGTGTCAACAAGTAATAAATAATAGGAAAAGGGAGTGATATTGAAACATTGGCAAAAAACTAAATAGATAAAAGGGGAAAAAAGCCTTATAAAATCAATTCAAGTTTATTTATAAAACACTTTTCACAATGAATGTCATCACAAAGCATTTTAACAGAGATATGGGTATAAATACCTAGAATAAAACCCAGGAATAAAAACAATAAATCAATACTGAATTAAGAGAATATGAAAATGTGCCGTCAAGCCATAAAAGACGAAAACATGAGTAAAAAATGTTGAAGTCCAGGCAGGTATGCATGTTCATGCAGTGAGGTGAGGATGAATCAACACGAGGCTCTAGATCAGGACAGTGGGTAGTAGGGTAGTAGAGAGCCAGGTCTGGTGGTACAAGGATGGAACAGCTGGAACTGGGCATCCTAATACATGGTAGAGAGAGAGAGTAAAAACAGAAAGGAGGGGGAGTTTAGGAGATCCAATAGGTAGGGTGGAAGTCGGATCACGGCAAGCTGGGAGGGGGAAAAAAAAAAAAAAAAAAAAAAAAAAAAAAAAAAAAAAAAAGTAGTAGTAAAGGTTTCAAGCCAATTTCAATACAGTGTAATACCTGTAACTGTCAGGCCCTCGGCACGCGCTCAGCAGCCGGCTTCCCTCATTAAGCGGATCAAGGTCAGGTGGGACTGGAGCTTTTTAAGCCATTGTTTTCTCTCGTTGTCGTGAATCAGCTCTGTTACAGCCTCTGTAGCCCTGCACTATAACAGTAGAGACAGAATTGTGGCCAAAATACATTTGCAAAGAAACAGACATATCTACCACTCAGAGAAAAAGGCCTCGAATGAACAGGATAATACAGCAGCCACCGAGCACAAGCACTGCAATCCATATGATCAGCTCAGAGTCCATAAACATTTTCCATTTACTAAACATGGATTTCTATCATCCCGTAAGACTGGTGTCCTCACCCCTTATTTCAGTCCTGAAGCACTGTGGCTGTAAAAGCTACATAGGACAACCACATGCTGTCATTTCCTAAAGTAGTGTTGGTAAGAGTCTCGAACGTGAGAACAGCTCAGCCAGTTTGGATGAAACACTTTGTTTTAAACACAGAATCTCACAAGAGACATCGGTATGACTGACTAATTAAACATTAGGTGATGCATTGTCCTTGTGTGTGAAAAAGGATAGGAACCAGATTCCTGGGGGGCTGAAAGGAGGTCAAGAGTGCACAATGTTCTGGACCATTTTACTCAGAAAGTGTTGTAAATAGTCCAGAGTTCAATCCTGTTCTGGGTGCATTCCCAACCTACAAATCCATTTCTGTTCCACCACAACTGAAACAAAGCGTTCTGGGTCAGATCTTGAAGGTGGTGGGAAGCGAGCAATACAATCAGTCCAATGCGGTTGTTTACAGGGTGCTGAGACAGGAATTCTCCTGTCACAGTCTTTGTCCTTCAGAGCTAAAAGTTTAACTGTGGCGTGTCAGCGTTATCGCAGGCAGCCAAGGCGGCGCTAGGATCACACCTTAGGCTGTGTTGTCAACGTAGGATGGAGTCAGGATGACTGTTTGCCAGCCGTTGCCATTGACTCTTCAGATGGTCATATCATCTGATCACATGCACCTTAAAATCCTAACAATAAAAGTGTCACTCAGGTCATTTGAAGTATAAGAACTGTACAGAACACACTGATTATTGATTGTTACAGACCTATTCTACAATAGACTGAGTTCTACACAACTCTACACAATGACAAAGTGAAAGCAGGGTTTTAGACATTTGTGGTAATTAAAAAATAAAATAAATAAATAATAAATTTTAAATCTCATATGTACACAAGTTGAAGAAAAAAACCTTGAGAGGAACCAAGACTCAAAAGAGTAACCCATTCTCTTCTGCTCAACACAGGATAGCACAACACGACAGAACAAGAATAAAAATCAACAAAGAAACAGTAGTGAATTTTAAGAGCTGCTGCAAATGTGACGTCAAGCCAAAAAGGATGGGAGTGCAATGTGAAAGTGTGTGCAGGTAAACAGTCATGTGCACAGCTATGCAGTGAGGTAAGAATGACTCAATATAAAGACGCAGAGCAAGACAACATATTAGTGGGAGGAGCGCAGCAAAACAGGAGGGTTTACAGTGGGACAAGGCTGACCCAGAGGGTAGGCACCAGCACCCAACCATGAATGAACTCACGTCAGCAGCGAGCAGCTCAGCATATGAGGACAAAGAAAAAAATTAAGAAAGGAATTTAGGAGTATGAGTAGACTGGTGTACAACCTGTAAACGTGGCTTAGAAAGACAATAATAATCAGAACCTATAATCAGATCAGGACAAAACAGTGTTAGTATGAAAACAGGCTACAGCAGCATGATTAGAATACTGAAAGTGTGCCCAGAACAGCAACAGGACATTTATTCCAGAGTTGGAGGTTCTTCCCCAAGAGTTGTCCAGAAATGTACGTTACCGGTTGTAAGGTTTAAGACGTTTTTTCAAGATGCTGTGGGGACAATCGAGAGACTCAAGTCAGAAGAAGTATTTTATAATCAAAGTGGATATTAACTGGAGTCCAGTGCAGGGATGAGAGAATAGACATACGTGGACACAAAAGCCGCTGCATTCTGAACTTATTTAATGACCCTGAGCTTATTTAAAGATTTACATTAACTTCCTACCATAGCAGCATTACATTAATCCAATCTTGAGGTTATAAATCTATATAAATTTAATAGTGTGTGCGACTGAGTGAGCTCATTTGTGTTCTGTTCTGTTTTATTTTTTTTATATACATTTTCCTTTGACTTGTTTCATAAATTCAATATCACCTGAACTTACCTGGAAGTATTCAGCTATGTGCTTGTGGTGAAGCATCCTTCACATCTGCTTGAAGCCACACTACCACATCACAGCCAGCCAGCCAGAGTTGCAGGTGGACAGACAGCGAGCTACAGATTTGTAGATGGGTAAAATAGAACGAGCTGCAGATGAACAGAAAAACAACCACAGAGCTGCAGATTTAAAAACACACACAGTTGCAGACAGTCAGGAGTTGCAACCAGAGTCTAAACAGAATGAATTGCAGATTTATAACCAGAGAGGTATAGATTGACAGACAGCCAGAGATGCAGAAGGACTGAAAGCCAAGGGACATACATACAAGTCAAACAGAGTTGCAGATGCATAGTCGGAAAAACAGTCAGCCAGTCAACCAGAACTGCACATTGAAAGAAAGTTGCCACTGAATTGCCACACAGTTGCAGATGGATACAACCAGCCAGAGATGCAGATAGTCAGACAGTTTCACATGAATACAGCGTTTCATATGGATACACACAGCCAGAGTTGCTGCCAACGCCTTAGCAGGATGAATTGTAGAGTTTTAGATGAAGACAGACAGAGATGCAGAAGGGTAAGCAGCCAGCGAGCCAGCCAGCCAGAGTTGCACAAAGACAGCCAGTCCAGCCACAGAATCACACATGGAAAGAAAGCCAGCCAGCCACAAAGTTGAACATGGACATGCAAACAGTGCCACACACAGTTGCAGACAGACACAGTTTAAAATGGACAGCCACCCAGTCAACCAGTTGCAGATGGACATACAGCCAGTCAGAGTTGAAGCCAGAGTCTAAACAGAACCAATTGCAGATTTATAAACAGCCAGAGTTGCGGAGCGAAATACACACTGCCAAACAGTCAGAAACAGTCAGTCACACAGTCAGAAAGACAGCCAGCCATAGAGTTGCACATTGTTAGACAGCAATCCATTGAACTGCACATGGATAGACAGCCAGCCATCAGAGTTTAAACAGAACGCAACAGAATTGCAGATTCATAGACAGCCAAAGAGTGCTGATGGACATACACACAGCCAAATATAGTTACAGACGCACAGTCAGAAAGACAGCCAGCCACAGAGTTGCACATGAATGGACAGACAGAGCCTAGGCAAAACCAGTTTTAAAAACTGTGATGGAACTATGCTAAACAAGTCCTTTTCAGTAACTGAAGCAGGTATGCTTTGGAGCTGGTGCACCATTCATTAACACAAAAAGCTGTGGTTAGAGAGTGTGGTGCAGGGTAGATCATCTGTTACATGAATCAGATCTTTAGGGTGAGTCGGTAGGGAGATTATATGCCTTATATGTAAAGAGAGCTACCTCGGATTAAAAGTTGGACTGACACACAGACACTGAAAGTTGCAGATGGATGGACAACCAGCCAGAGTTATAGATGGACAAAGAGATAAAGATAGACAGACAGTCACACACTGTTGCAGATGGAATAGATAAAAAGACTTAGCTTTTTATCATAAATATGCCGCCACGACCAGACCTGTAAAGAAAACTGTAATAGTTAAAACCTGGGGGAGTGGATTCATTCAGGGCCATGTATTCATTAGACATGGTGAACTAAGGTGGTTATCCCTAATATTGTCATTGATAATGTTTGGTTACAATGTGAGGGACCGACACAGGTTAGATACTGCAGGGTTTGTCAGAAATATGAGCTAGACAATTTTTAACACAAGCAGAGCAATGGCAGAATTAATGATGGGAATAAAGTAAATCATGTAAATCACTTACCTGACTGGTGTGACTGGGTAGGGCCAGTCAGTCCTGGCATAGCACCTTCTTGATGTTCCCAGAGAGATCAACAAACCCCAGGGAGCACAGATGAAGCCTTTCTTTGCAGCCAGCAGTGGAGCGTGAAGAGTTGGCTGAACGGCTTGCTCATTTATCAGTATATGGGCATGGAGCTAGAGATGACGATGCTGGCAGCGGTCTTCTTCCATATGTTGTCTGGGAGTGTGCAGTAGTGGTCCTCCAGGACACTGGCACCTTGGAGTTACCTTTTGTGACAGATATTAATTAGTGTTTTAGAAGACAGTCTCCAACAATGAGAACACCACCCTGAGTAGTTGTCCTTCGCTGAAGATAAAGTGCTGAGGACATTTTACCGGTTTCCCTGGTCACGCTGACTCTCCCAGGGCCTCTCCACTGCCACCGTATTCCTTGAGTAAACACAGGGGTTAGTAAGTTAGTAAAGAACAATAATGTAAAGTAACACACTAGATAACACCAGGATTAAAACTGGCTAAGAAACAAGCCAATGCTAATGTTAAAGAAAATGAAGAAATGCCTAGGAGTAACAAGCAACATGAGAGGTCTTGCGGACAGAGGAGATTAAGATGAACCTATATTAGAAAAATTGTGTGCTGCTCACTAGCACTTGGAGGGGGGTTAAATTGTCTGCAATCACTCCTTTATTTACATGTAGACCTATTAACCCATTCCCAATCATGGCTTTGTAGCTCATCCTCAGGTAAAGGAGAAAGAGTGAGAAGAGAACAATCCACTTAAAGTTATTTGGTTTACTACACCACAAACCCCCAAACCCAATCAAAAACCCTAACATTCAAACAAACATACAGTCATTACACCAATACACACTTTGACGCAGATGACAGCAAAGTACAACCTTCAGCTCCAGCAGATGGACGTTACAACAGCCTCCTTGAATGCTTTAATTAATTGTGAGATCTGTAAGAAGCAACCAGAGAGATTTAAGCGAAAATCAAACATGGTGAAAAGGTTTTCTGTAAAATGAATGTCATTGTATGCTCTCAAACAGTCTGGAAGAACCCGGGGGTGCATTATGATCTAGATAAAAATGGCTTTACACTAGATGACCATTGTGTCCAAAACAAGCACACTGAAATCAGGAGGATAATACTAATAATCTGGATTAAGGATCATTTACCAGTTTTCCTACCCTGAGGATGAAGAATCTGGATTAATTCTAATAAGGTTGTTCGGTTTTCTGACGTTCTAATTACAAATCATGTGAGGGACAGACAGTCTCGATACTGCAAGATTTGTCTGAAACATTGAGTGACACTGATATTATTTTTTCTGCTTGTATTAAAAAGTAATATCGCACACACACACACACACAGACACACAGACACACACCTGCCAACTGTCCAAATCACCAAGAATGAACGACGGACCCCAAGCGGCCTCTTCGATCCTTGAGTCTGTCTTTTTCGGAAAGGTGTCCAGAAGTGTGCGGCAGTGCTCCTTCAGGGCCTCGCTGAGTCAGGTGGAGAACAGTGGAGAACAATGATGCTGAAGGTGTCACACTGCCGAAGCACCAAAGGAAGCCTGTTCAGGACACAGGCACCTAGAAAACAGGAGACAGCGTTTCACAGTGGAATCTCCAACAATGAGAACACGACGACTCTCCCAGGCTGCCTCCGGCCTCGTCTTCCATCTGTGGAGTTTGGTCTGTCTCTACAACAGCAACTAGATCTGCGGTTCAAGCAGGACGAGCTCCATGCAGAGCATCTGGAGATCTTGTTCCTCCGCGGTCGCCATGTTCCTCGAGGGTAAACACAAAGACAGAAATGCAAAAGTCAGTTAGTGAGGAAAAAGTACTGTACAGTAACACAGATAGCAGATAGCACGGGGATTACAAGACAAAGCCAATATTAAGGCAATAAAGTAGGGATAGTTGCTCGACTCTGAGTCGAGCTTTCAAAGCAGGACCGCATCGAAACAGCAATTTGGAGTCTTGCTCAAAATACTAGCTGGTCCTATAGATCCAGTGTGCAAAAGAGGGTTATAGACACACTCTGGTGAGAGCTATCCAACTACTGTTTTTGGGTTGTTCCAATAGACAAAGTATGAAAGAACCATTAAAAGAACTGGTGGATGATTGCATGTTTTGTTGTGTTTTCAGTGGGTTTGTGGTGCAGTAAGCAAAAAAACACTTAGTGGATGGTTCGCTCTGCATTTTTTTTCTTATTAGTTTGAAGACGACTTACAAAGCCACAACCATTACTACATGTACAAGACCTGATCCAAGTTGGACCGTCAGTAAATTGTCACAGTTCATTTGGGTCAGACAAGAACAACACTGGACTGCAGTCAAGCATGTAAGGAGGTACTTAAAGGCTTCAACTGATCATGGACTGTGTTACCAGAAGAGAGGAGAGAAACAGTGATCACCAATATGCACCTGTGAAAATACCTGAAGACAATCAAGAAGCAATCACTCTTTCCATGAACCCTGTATGGTGACAAAGATGAAGACACGACCACATTAGACACCACTTCATTAGATCAGTGCTCCATGAGTGTTAAATAACTGAACACTGTCCCACAGCAGATATGGTTATGAAAAAGCCAAACCTTTTAAAGATGAGAGTATTTGGATCAGTATACAACACTTACAAACATGACAGATAGAAACGAGACTCAAAATGAGAAAGGGAATCTGCCCATCATACCTAGTCTACTATCCAGACACAGGGAAAGTCAAACACAGACTGGTGACATTTCTTACAAAGTGTGTTACTGAACACCAAACCCAGACTGACCAGTCAATAGCAAATGACTTCCAAGAAGAGAGATTTGTATCCCCATGGCAACAGCTAACCGTGTTCAGTTCCAGAAGAGGTAAAAGAGTTTCAAACTGACGCTTAAGATTGTGTTTAAACAAAGGTTGACATAGCACACGCCATTCAAAGAGAGACAGGAAAGCACCTCAGTATTTAAGCTGACTGTGTGTCAGATATTAAAGACCAGATACTGAACAATACTGACTACTGTTACAGGGTCTGTAATGTACCACAGAGCTTCAAAGAGGTGTTCAACAAAATCACAGTTTGACTTGATGCAGATGACCTTGAGCTCCACCAGGTGGACGTTACAACATCCTACTTGTATGCACAGATTGATGGAGAGATGTGTATGGAGCAACCAGAGGGATTTAAAGGAAAGACAAATACAGGTGAAAAGGTTTTCTGTAAACTGAATAAGTCACTGTATGTTCTCAAAGCATCTGGAAGAACCTGAAACATGATTATCAAGATAAAAAAGGCTTTACACAGAACCTAGATGACCATCATGTCTTCAACAAACACCCTGAAAACAGCAGGATGATACTGATAATCTGGGTTGAGGATCTCATCATTGCTGCCAGAAACAATTACTTACTCATGGAGGTGAAAAAAAGGCAAACAACATTCAAGATGAAGGAAAACTGAACTATTTTCTAGGTACTGATTTGGATCAAAGTCAAGGAGCAGTAAAGAGGAGTCAAAAGAAGTACACATCAAAAGTACTAGAACAATTTGGTATGTCTGCTAAGGTCAACCCCATGTAGACAAAAGTCACAGTGTAACAAGTAGTGATTCTGTTGATCCTACAAGATCTCACAAAACAGCAGGTAGATTGATGTATGTGAAGAGCCAAAGGTGTGTGTGTGTGGGGGGTATTAGGCAGCAAGGAAGCTTAGTAATGTGGACAAATTCAGGCCTCACTGTATTGAAGACCCTTATTCAAGGAACATAAGGTTCTAATACTCATTGCAAGTTTTTCCATGGTTCCATTTTTTATATATTCATGTTGTGTGTAGGTTTTACTCCTTACAATTAACTTGCTCCCCATATGGCTATTGGGATCAACTTTACACAGAGGACTCAGAGGGACAACGGCAGCATTCCTGAATGGAATCACAGAAACTCCAACCAAGGACTTCCCTGGTTTAGAATTTCCATTCATAAGGAAACACCCAGGATTTATAAACTGTCTTCAGAGAGAAGGACATCTGAAGTAAAAAACACCTCGGTGAGAGCTACTGTTTTCAATTGTTCCAATGGACACCAAGTATGAAAGAACGGTTAAAAAAAAACTGGTGGATGTTTGTGTGTTTTGTGTTTTTACTGGGTTTGTGGTACAGAACAAAAATACATTTATATATTCATATATTCTTTTCTTTTTAATCTAAAGACGACTTAAAGCTGCAACAGTTACAATGTGTACAAGATCTGATCCAAGTTGGACCGTCAGTAAATTGTCGCAGTACGTGTCTGAGCCAAATGAACAACACTGGACTGCAGTCAAGCATGTATAAGGGAGGGTGGGGAGAAACTGACACTTGAGGCACACAGTGATGCAGATTCAGCATCAAATACAGAAGACAAACGAAGCACAACAGACTCCGGTTTTAGTTCAACTAAAGACGGTCCTCTTACTCTCTGCTCTCTACATGTGAAGGAGAATATATGGCACTGTCTGCAACCACTAAGGAAAGCTTGTACCTCACAGCTACTAAATGCCATGAACATGTGATAACCAATATGCACCTGTGAAAATATTGGAAGACAACCAAGAAGCAAAGAACTCTTCACAACAGGGGCTTAAATAGCTGTTTGAAACCACCTCTATACGACATGCTGCCACAGAGAAAGCCTAACCTAGACTCAAAGTGTGAAAGGGAATCTTTGTAGGGTAAGAACAGTCCATCATACCTAGTCTACTATCCAGACACAGAGAAAGTCCATAAACACAGACTGGTGAAATTTCTTAGTGTGTGTTACTGAACACCAAACCCAGACTGACTGTGTGTCAGATATTAAAGACCAGATACTGACCAATACTGACTACTGTTTCAGGGTTTGTAATGTACCACAGAGCTTCAAAGAGGTGTTCAACAGAATCACAGTTTGAGTTGATGCAGATGACCTTCAGCTCCACCAGATGGACGCTACAACATCCTACTTGAGTGCTTTAATTAATTGTGAGATGTATATGGAGCAACCAGAGGTAAATACAGGTGAAAAAGGTTTTCTGTAAACTGAATAAGTCACTGTATGCTCTCAAACAGTCTGGAAGAACCTGTAACAACATGTTGTCTGATTATCCAGATGAAAATAACTTTACACATAAGCTAGATGATCACTGGGTCTACAACAAACCCCCTGAACACAGGGTTAGATGTTCATCATTAAGTACAGTAAGCTATCTGTGATGCTGTTGGTGATCATGATCACAGGTGTGTATTTATTGTCTCAGGAACAGACTGGCTCCTTTACGAGTGTGTTGCTACAGTATCTGTACATAAAGGCTCTATATAACATGACATGAGGTCAGAAGTCCATCATGAACGCTAAAAGCCTCCACAAACTTCCAGAGGGGCTGATTCTATGTCCCCCACCAATGTGAAAATCACTCCTAGGCCTTGATTCAGAGCTCTGTATTCACTAGGTTTTGATCAAGTTTCACGGAGACATTGTGAACTAAGGAGCTGATCAGTCAGAACTTCACTGACCGTGATTTCTTTAGGGGCTAGAGATCGTATATTTAACAGCCCAGATTCAATACAGGAGCTGCTTGTACTCGGAAAGCTGAATGAATCTGGATCAATTCTAATAAAGTTGATAAAGACGATTTTCTGACGTTACGATTATAAATCATGCGGGGACACAGACACAGTCTCCATACTGCAGGGTTTGTCTGAAACACTGAGTGACACTGATATATTACTTTTTAATGCAAGCAGAGAAATCACAGAATTAATGCTGATAAAATCGAGGAAATCCTCTTAAACTAACCTGACTGGTGGGACTGGGAAGGGCCAGAAGCCGCGACGCTGCCGCTGAGGGAAGCCGCCTGCCGACGTCCAGAACACGAACACCTGGAGAACAGGAGACCGTGGCGCTGCTCTTTGGGCTCCGATACTCTGAGGAGTTTTACAGTAGAGTCTCCAGCAATGAGAGCACCGCCCTGAGGAGCTGTACTCGGAGCCGGAGCAGGTGAAGGAGAAGTCGAAGAGCTGTGGTGGTGGAGGAGCCCTCGACTTTTTCGACCACGCCGACGCCCCCAGACCCTCTCCGGTGCGGGAGTGGCTGTGACGATCCTCGGGGTCTTCCGCTCCGGTAGCGCTGGAACTGAGACCGCCGCGTTGGAGACGTCGCGGGCTGCCTCTGGCCTCGTCTTCTGTCGGTGGAACTCGGACTGCCGGTCCAGCTGGACGAGCTCCAAGCTGAGCGTCTGGAGAGCTCGTTCCTCCGCGGTCTCCATGTTCCCCCACAGTAAACAGACAGAAACACAGACGGTCAGCGAGACAGAGGACTGTGCAGTAACACAGCCAGCTGCTGTAATCCTCGAGCTCTCTGCTCCCTAAGATCAGTAAGACAGAGCTGAGAGTAAAGACTATAAAGGAGAGTCGGTCGCTCGACGCTCTGAGTCGACTCACGTCTCGAACAGCGGTTCAGAGTCTCGCTCAAAAAAACGGAAATCACGTGATCGCTGGAAGCGAAGCTTCGTTACGTCACTGAAACAAATCACGTGCCAACGCGCGTCTGAAATGTGTACTTAAATAAAATATAAATGTATAAAATCAGTGAATTTGGTTGACTTTCATTTTAAGAGAAATATTTGAACATCAGGTGTTGTTTCCAAACCGACAGAAGAGATAAAAGTCCTTGACAAACCTCCGTATTCGAGGGTTTCTAACTGGAGACGACGTGAAATGTCCTCTAATAAAACATCAAAAGGAACAATAAGGACTAAACGACAGCAATCGTTTAAAATTTCTACCGCAATCCAATTTCCAAACACTGGAGAGAGGGGTCTGCCCCGCCCCTTCAACACCAGACCCGCAGCTCGAGCGGGTTGCCAGGTTGAGGACACTGAACCTGCAGGAACCAGCGCGAGACGAGTTCAATAACTTTTACAATGACAAGCGACGACGAGTCATATTCTGTAAGATGATCAGTAAATATACTCGCTTGATCTGTTTTTATTGTCTGTTCATTATAAACCAGCTCATGAGGATTTTATATAACTCTGTCAACTGTTAGCGAGCTGGATGCAGCGCTGCCGGCTTTATCCAGAGCCAAGCTCGTTCTCCTGAACACAAAAGCCCACTGCTCCTAAAATACACTCTGGAGCTGGAGTTACTAATTTACACATCCTGACAACATACTGCTCAGTTTAACAGATGATATACACACTTTTCTCCGAGTAGTAGCTGCTGTAGACCTCAGTTATGAAGGGCCCTCACTGGAGCTTCACCACACAAACCTTCTGGACGCAGGAAGATCATCAGGGCTTCCAGCTCTTCAGCTTTCATTCATCACCAGCTCCCTCCATTTCATGTAGTTACTGTTACACATCAGTTTATTTCAGACTGTCTTTACCCTGATTTACACTTCTAACATTGTTGTTTGTTGTTAAAATAAAGTCTAATTATTAATGAACAATGCTGCTGTAACAACAAAGTATGACTTATGAGTTGATGAAAAAGACAAGATGAAAATGAACAACTTTATTAAACAGTTCTATACATTATCTATTTACAGAGTAATAAGGGTTTATAAGGGTAAGTACATAACAAAATGGTAATCACATTGTTTAAAATGGTTATGATGAACATGATTTACAGTATTGAAAAGTGAAAATTTCATAGTATATCATTAATAAAACCAGAAATGCTCAGATCAGTATACAAACTCCAATCAGTGCAACGACCTTATTGTAAAAATAATGCAAAACAAGGTATAGCAACAGATATGAATAAATATAATACAGAAAAATATGTAAAATGGACTTTAAAGGGACTTGAGAGATGTGCAGCTCTTCCTCCAGTGGGAACTGCTGCTCATTAGTCTGTCTGGAACGCTGCACTGTGGAGAATAACTGAAGTTATTACACAAAAAATGTAGTTATTGTTTTGTGGGCTAGTTCTTCAGCACAGTATGATGTAGAAAAGAAAGGATAGTTTATAGCTGTGGAGCATACGATCAAGCCTGGGTTTGCCTGAGTTCCTCTATGGTTGGTGCCGAGACGGGTAGAAGCAGGCCAAACCTTCTGGGGTCATCAGGGCGAAGCGACCTCAGTCTGGGTCTTCCCCTGCCAGTCATGAAGCAGCAGCTGTAAGAATCAAATTCTAACAAACTGTTTACAAAGACCAGGAACATATTCCTCATCTGGGCTGTCATCACCTTTCCATTTTCTCCCTGATCATCTGTTCCACAATCAAAACTGTCAAATGTGAGATGAGTAAATACTAGGAATCATACTACAAGTACATTTACTTCTACATTACTACTCAAAACAATAATCACAACTTCCTGAGGTCACTGATCTCATGTTCATTCATGTTCAGGTTTTCGTTGTCTTGGACTCTCCTATTCTGAAGACAATATGATAAAGAATTACACACTGTCAGCATAGGTGTGGACTGCAGCTACTATTTTCTCTGTGTCATGTTCAGTAATAAACTATAGTTACCTCTTCTCCAAAGCTTCAGAGACATCCATGGTGCTCTCCAGAGCTTCAATCCCTTCTTCTATATGTGGTAGATCTTCTCTATAGAGATAAAACTGTTCTGTTTGTGAAAATATAGGCCACCAGTAATACTGTACTTCTGTATTGATATTAGGATCTATAATTTACAATGTGGTCTGAAATCATATTTGTTCAGATCATGAATACTGACCGGTCTGAAAGTGCTCCACTTGATGGACACTAAAGCTAAAAAGAAAATCCCATAATCAACTTGTTCACTTTTCTGTGTAAATATCATTTCACCACAATATCAAACCTGAGTGATCTCTACTAAAAAGGGGTTCATGGATTCTTTTAGATACGACGGATAAACAGCTAACGTCTGATAGACTACTGTGCACACGATTGAAAGATTATTTTCCACGATTCTGAACAAACGAGCACAATTTAAACGATGGAATAAACAATAAGATGTAGATGGGATTATATAATACACTTAAACCAAGCAATTAACATTAAAAACACAATAAAACATTATAAATACCAAGTTATCTGACTGCACTGATGAAATGCAGAAAGTCCAGGTAGGAGGAAATTATGGCCGGACCGCCAAGCACATGAATCATGACGTAATATTGAAGAGCGCATGCGCAGTAAGCCTCTGTAGGACAGTAGGGGGGCAGCACTAGTCTGGAGCACTTTAGCTACCTAGCTCTCTCAAACACGCACTGTCTTCATAACCCAGCTGCACTCGGACCACTGGGTAGAAATGAAGCACTCCAATGTTTAAAGGACTTAAAAAGCCCATCTCTACTAGTGGCTGTAATAAATGATCTAGATGAGGTTAGCTAAACTTAGCTGAAGCTCAGTGCTCACCTGTTCAGGAGAAAATCAGCCAGTTCGTCCGTTTTGAAGTCCTTCTGGGCTCTAAGCTGTCTCCATCTATCAAACCTCTCGTGTTACTCCGTCTCTGGTCATGGAGCTTTTTAGACGAATGCCGAGGCTTTTTAGGTTGTGTAACATCTAATGATCCAGGTCCAGGTCGCTTCCTCGCCTCCACGGCTGCAGCTCGCTGTGTTTCCTTGCTGTTGTCTTTCCTTATCTGGCAACCCGGGGTGTGGCAGTAGGAGTGGGGCAATGGGCGGGATAGGAAGCTACAGCACAACCAGAGATCCGCTCCGTACCTGACCCCTCAAAGACCACCATACAGGTAGAAGCACTGCGGTCAAGAAACGCTGGAGCTGAAACCTGTGTGTTTCTTTAATATCTGGAGACAAATCCTGGTCATTTTATCAGTTAGTTCAGAAAATGTAACACTTAATGACCTTTAACTGATCAAATGGAGGTTTGTGATTTCCACTAGAGTTTAGAAGTCGTCAGCCCTTAAACTCAGGTCTCTAAATGAGTTTAATGAAGTGGACATTTGGAGTCAGATGAACTTCACACTGTGAGGTATGGCTGTGTCTAACAGTCCGGCTGTGTGTCTCTGTATTAATGCGCCACAGGAGGAGCGCTTTTTTTTAGACACAACAAATGAGTAATATATTGATCCTTTCTGGTAAAATACATCATCTTACAGATATTCCTCAAACAATACTAATGAATAATATAGAGAATTCTAAGTGAAGCACTGAGATCAGCAGAAGAACAAGTAACCTAAAGGAACTAGACCAGGCGGCGGATGACTACATTTTGAGGACCCGCTGATGAAGTTCAGCTCAACCAGGCTGGAGGGAGAAGGTCCGCTATCAGAGAGAGGAGAGTGAGGCTTTATCAACGGTGGAGGAAACTAGTCTGAATCCCAGCACTTCAGTGTATGTAGGCTACAATAATCACTTCCATGATATTAAAATATGAAATAATAAGATAAAGCTCTCATTAGTTTATTGTTGTTGTAGATTGATAATTAAGAAGGACTTGGCAGATCTAGCTAGATAGTTGGGTAGCTCGGCTAATTAGCTGTTAGCTTTCACTGAACTCCAGCTTTTCTTCCCTCACAGTTTATTCAGATCAGAGAGCTTTTAGACAACAAATCCACGCCCTTCCATCAGAGTTTTATACGAGTCTCAAAATGTAGATTTTGTCTCCTTCAGCAGCACTAACTCTTTTAATGAGTCTGTTTTTGTTCAGCAGTAAGAAGATAATAAATGAATGAAATTAAAACATTTAGTTTAGAATAAACTGCTTTAAAACTGGTGCAAAGGAACAAAACCCTGTGATATTGAACTTTTTTGTGAATAGAGGATAGAGGTAAGCTTTAGTGTTTCAGGATTCTCCGATATGTCCAAAGACATTTAGTTATTTCCAGCATTTTTCTGTATGATGTTGAAACAGTTGTTTCATTGGAGAAATGGTGCTGAGCTGCTAATGCAGGTGAGGGCTCTTCATCTCTGTGAGAGCAGCTGAGCTTGAGGACTAGCTAGCTAACTACCATGTGTTCAGTGAAAGATCAGCATTTTTATTAATGGAAACACAAATAACTAAAGAAAGAAATCAACAGTGAATAGAAAGTCATTTGTATGAAATCATACAGAATTATCTCTGTGGAGGATATTTCATTATTTTTACTTAGAAAACAAAGCAGGATTTCTCAGTCAGGGAGCTTAAGATCATAGAGGAGGATTTTCTAATAAAAATGTGCCTCAGCTCTTTGTCTACTGGATAAGCTTGACTTTGGGCTAAAGTTATCCTGCTAATCTGAGAAATCCTGCTTTGTGAAATTCCTCCCAGGAGTGACTGAATGTTTACATAGGATACATCTGATTTTGTTAGATGAACAGAATTACTGACACATTTGATTGATTTTGTTGCTCTTGGTCTGCAGGTATCCCACCAATGCAGAGTATGTCCAAGTTGTAAAGTTTTAATGATGAAGAGCTCTTTCCTGAGGGGTGTTGAGGAGGATGGTTATGTAAGTTTGTTTAAGAAGTTTGTTTATTATGGTTGATCACAGAAGAGTAGTTGGTGTAATATTGGTGGAGAGATTTGAGTAATTTTCTTTTTTTGGTTGTTACTGATAACTTATGGTATCTTAGATGAAGGACTCATGCGTTGTTGGAGAGGATGCTACGTCTGAGGCCCACATTGAGGTATCTCATGAAAAGTACAGGGAGACCCAATCTGATTTGTTGATTGTGAAGGACCACATGAAGAAGACCTTTGAATACTTTTGGAAGATTCTCAGGGGTAAGTGGAATAAAGTAATGGGAGGTAAAACAGTATAGCCATCAAATGTGATGTGATGAACCAACTTCATATGAATAATTGTGTCTTTTATAGTTGATTATAAGATATTTATGACTGTTCTAGGTTTTTTACTGTCTCTAGGCTCTACTGCCTTCATCTCTACACTTTATTGCAACATCATAATGAAGTTTTTGTGTATTTTCTGCTTTTGTCTTACAGTGTATGATGATGTTGATGCCGTCCATCCTGTGATGGGGAACATTTGTCACTGCTTTAGCTGAAACAGGGCTGAAAGTTTACCTCTAAAGGACTCCAGGGTGATCTTCAAGAGATGCTCAGCAAAAGTGTAAGCACACCATTCTCATCTCCACCAGCAGACCTACAGAAGACTCTTAAATTCAGTGATGCTCTCAGAGGGAGAATTATGTATTCCATTGATGATGTTGGTGTAACGGGCCGTCTGCATACTGAAGTGATTCCATTGTTTTGGAAAGTCACGTATATAAAAAAACATAGACACTGTGTGGGTTCTGTGTGGTAAAATGTTGCTTGTGATTTCTGGTGGGTGTTTTTCTTTTTAATAAGGCTGATATTTTCTTATATAAGTGAAACCTACATTACGTACATTTTGCCATGTCAGGATGAAATATGATTCTTTTAGCTTTTAGCAATTTCTTTCAATTTAATCTCCATAAACATTGTTCATTTTATTTCTATTTCTGTTGCTCTTTCAGTTAATGCTAAAGTTCAATATGTTTACTATTTACTTGTTATAAATAAACAGTATAGAAATACATTTTGAACATGAGTGGATATTTCTGGTTCTCTTTAGTCACTATAGGGTCCAGAATGGCTTGTCACTGGTGTGGTACCTCTAAAAGCACATGCTGGTACCTTTTGGAGAGGGGATACAGTTGTAACATAGTTTAGAGGTGCATTTTAGCCTCTTGGAGAACTTAATAGTACCTTAACTGGTAAAGGAAACATTGGTACAAAAACGTACTTGTGCTGAAATGTTCTCTACAGTACCTCAATAGGGTACAGCTGCAGGGACAAGCCTTTGTACTCTCTTAAGTCCAAAATATTCTTAGTGTGTATGTGCACTATATAAGGGAGAAGCCCTCAACACCTGCATGGGGACATCCTAATAAAAACGACCCCAGTATGTGCGTTTGTGTAGTTCTGTGTCCTCCAGGCTCTCTGTGTGACAGTGGAATACGGCAGCTCCACTGTGACAGACTGCAAAATGCTCAGGACATCACATCTTGCACAAGGTCCCCTTCCATGAGAGACGTTCCTCACCAGCACTGTGAAAATTGGCAGTAGTTTAGGGTTCTGATGGACTTTAGTTCATGAAGTAATGTGAAGGAAAGAACACTCTCCCTCTCTATGGAGTTCACTTTTATAAAGCAAAAACACACAACAACGGCTTCTGCACTCGAGAGTCTAATACAGTGTCTTTTAATATTCAGCCTCCAATCACTCACTATTAAGGACACAGAAGCCGTTCACTCGAATGGAAGAGTGCACTTCTATATAGTGAGAAGGAATCCCTTTGAAATTGACCTCATGGATGGAGCTTGGATGTCAACGTGTGGTCAAACTGATAAACTGCAAGAGTTATAAATAGATGCACATATTGACAAAATCTGAATAAATGGAATACATTAAAATCTGTTTTAACAGCTTTTAATCTGTTGAGGCTTTTTAACAAAACTACCTGTAAAATAAAGTAATCTTTACTGACAAAAATAGCAGAATCTTCTGCAATTTAACAAAAAGACTTTAGTTATGCTGATATATCTCTGCCAAATACATCAAATACTGTCAATAATGCATTTAAAAATTAAGAACTGCTAGAAAATATGTGAGCAAAGATTGTCTTCCTTATGAGACGGTATAAATGATATTTCAACAGATTTGAACTTTGACTTTATTGATGCATTTGATTCATTTAAAGACTGAATTCTTCAATAAGTGAAATTCATGTTTCTACAAACTGTGTAAAACCAAAGAGTCAAAAGTTATTACCTGTGATTTATTCTTACATTCTAATATTTAAATCAAGCATAAATGACCCATCCCCACATTCCCCAATACACACATAAAGGTATTACAGTCCAGCTGTGCAACATGTTGGGTGCAGATTCCTACCAGAGCCCCACAGATAGAAAATGATGACCCACCAGTTACAGCAGACATATGACTCTCCCATCATAAAGCTATGAACTGCAGATGTTTGCGGTTCCAGTGGACAGGTCGTACGCTCGCTCACCTGCTGTTTGTTTGTTTGCTCTCTTATTACTTGAAAAATGACTTGTTACTCCTAGTCCTCAGTTGATATCCCTTCATCTTTGCTTTTGCTTATTTGCTTCTTATTTCTCTTAGCTGGTTGGTATTGTAATCTTTGTGCCAACTGCGACCTCTTACTTCACGTTACTTTGTCTTACCATCTGTTGATTGTGCTTCTGTGTGTTTGTTTGCCTCAAGGAACATGGCGACCGCAGAGGAATGTGCTCTTCGGACACTCAGCAAGGAGCTTGCTCTGCTGGACCAGAAGATCCAGTGGCTTTTGGAGAAGCAGGCCGAGGAAAATAGTAATTTACCAGTATCACTCTCATATAGCTTATCAGATAAACCCTGCAGTATTGAGACTGTGTCTGTCCCTTATATGGTCCGCAATTGTAGACGTTCAAAAATCAATTTTAACAACCTGATTAGAATCAACGTTAGCGCTTCGTGATTTCCGAGTACTAGCAACTCCCACATTAAGTTTGGGATGTTAAACATACGGTCTCTAGCATGTAAAGTAGTCATTGTCAATGAAATTATTACTGTAAACCCCCTCAGTTCACTGTGTCTTTTTGAAATGTGGGTTAAACCTAATGAATTATTGCTCTGAATGAATCGACTCCCCCAGGCAGTTACTCTCCTACTGCCTAGGCCAGGTCATGGCGGTGGCGTAGCCTCAATCTATGATTCAGTTCTAGGCATAATCCAAAACTCAGGTTATGAAGCTAAATCGTTTGAAGTGCTTAGTCTTAAAGTGGGAGGCTTTTCTCCGGCTTCTAGAAAGCAGCACTGTGTTCTGCTTATTACAGTCTATCGTCCTCCTGGACGGTATACAGATTTTCTTAGTGAAATTGATGACTTCTTTTCAGAAGTAGCTGTCTCTACTGATAAGGCTTTGATTGTTGGAGATTTCAATATTCACTTTAAAAAAAAAGACTCAGGACCCCCTCAGAACTGGGTTTAAAATTAATCTTGATGCTTTTGGATGTTATAGGTCCAACTCATAGATATAGGTCCAACCATACACTAGACCTAGTTCTGACCCTGGGTATTGAAACAGAACATTTAGTAAGCATTTCTCAGCCTGACTCCATTTCTGACCATTACCTAATCATATAGTCTTAAACCAGGATATCCGCCTGCCGCCTCACATTATGAGCAAAAACGTACCGTAACAATGTCTACAGCTAGTGTATTTATTAATAACCTTTCAGATTTAACCATCTCCAGCCCATCTCATCATATAGATCTTGAGCATGAAACAGGTGATCTGCTGTCTGTGCTCCGCTCTAATCTTGACAATGTTGTGCCAATTAAGATCAAACTAATTATGGAGAAAAAGCTAGCGCCTTGGTATAATGACCATACGCATACTCTCTAGGCTTGAATGGCATCATAGTCATGCAGAATGCAAAATAGCCTTAATTAAAGCCAAATCGTCATAAATCGCATCACTAATAGACAATAACAAACACAACCCCAGATTCCTTTTTAATACTGTGATCAAACTCAACAGCAGTCACAGACACACTAACTCAGCCATTCCTGGTGGTCGCTGACCACTGCAGTGAATGTTGATGAATGGTGCACCAGCTTTAATGCACACTCTGAATATTTCCATCCGGTTACTGAAAGGACTTATTATTACTCATTATTAGCTTATTAAAGTCATCCTCATGTGTACTAGATCCTGTTCCAACACAGTTGTTTTAACAGGTTCTGCCTAGGGTTATAGAAGCAGTACTGGTCATAGTTAACTCTTCCCTCAACATTGGCTACATACCTAAATCCCTTAATTCAGCAATTATCAAGCCTATTCTCAAAAAACCTAACCTTGACCCCAATGAGCTTGGTAATTATAGACCCATCTCAAATCTCCCCTTCATAGCCGAGGTCCTAGAAAAGGCAGCGTTCCAGCTGCTGTGCACCTATGTCCACAACAGTAGCATTTACAAGGTCTTTCAGTCTGGATTTAGACCCAACCACAGCACTGAAACAGTGTTACTAAGAGCCACAAAAGACCTCCGTGTTTCATTTGATAGGGGCTGCTCTACTATTCTTGTGCTACTTGACCTTGGTGCTGTATTTGACACCATAGATAATGCAGTTCTGCTTGACAGGCTTGAAAATACTGTAGAAATTAAAGGATCGGCTCTCACTTGGTTTAGATTGTATCTAACCGATCGCCACCAATGTGTTCACTTAAATAATGAAAATTCCTACTACTCAAAAGTAAAATATGGTGTTTCTCAGGGATCAATCTTGGGTCCGCTACTGTTTACTCTTTATGTGCTGCCGCTGGACAAAATAATCCGTAAACATGGTATTGACTTTCATTGCTGTGCTGATGACACCCAGCTCTACTTATCGGCCAAAGCAAATGAGGAGATTTGGTGAACAGACTGTCTTAAAGACATAAAGAACTGGATGACTCACAACTTTCTTTTGCTAAATCCAGAAAAAAACAGAGGTCTTACTTATTGATCCAAAAAAGCAAATATTGCTGTAGATTTAAATGGATTCTCAGTCATACCCAGTAGCACTGAAAAACCCTAGGAGTTGTTTTTGACTCTGTCCTCTCATTTGATGCACACATCTGTTACATAATTAAAACAGCCTTCTTCCACCTACGTAATATTGCCAAACTGCGTAAATTGGCAAATCATGTAAATCAATAAAAAAAAGCTGTCTGCTGTCTGCCTGCTGCTGATACAAGTCTATTTATTGGATCCTATCATGCCATATTATCATGCCTCCCCAACACTTTCCTGCGCTCCTCCTAACCCCTTGTGTTTTTCCCTCCTTTCTGTTTTCTCTCTGTCTCTTTCACATGTATTGAGATGCCTGGCTCCAACTGTTCCATCCTGGTACCGCCTGACCTGACCTGGCTCCCCACTACCCCCCCGCCCGCTGTCCTGCTCTGGGGCCTCGCATTGATTCATCCTCATCTCACTGCATGACTCTGCTTCTGACTGTTTCTCTGCATGCACTTTATCTTTCTCACTCACATTTTCACCTTGTTTGGCTTGATGCCACATTTACCTTTTTTCTGAATTCAGTTTTGTTTTATTGTTGTTTTTATTCCTGTTTTGCTTTTTAGCATTATCCGGTGTCGACCTGCGAAGGGGTTTTTCCTTGCCACTAGCTGTTGCCACTAGCTTGCTCAAAAGAGGCTTGGACCCGGATCTCTGTAAAGCTGCTTTGTGACATTTGTTGTTAAAAGTGCTAGCTAGCTGACATCTCACCATTCCTTTCTCCCAGACAAACCTCATGTGAGCATTTTCACTAGGATTTCTAAATAGACCTACAAAGACAAATTAATTGCTGATCAGTCATCCACCTATAAAGTGTGCTGTAAATTTTACAGTACAAAATGCAGCTCTGGATAGAGTAAAGTAAGTTGAGCAGTTCTGCCTCATATGATGAAAATATTATATTAGGTTATTACTAAGACAGTCTAGAACACAGGTATAGCATGTTTAACATGGACTTGTGATGCAGGTATGCTGTGGGTCCTGTGAATAATGATTTCTTTTTATTAATTATATAAACTATAGAGGAGCATTATTGGGAAGTCCTGGGCATGTCCCTGTTCACTAAATAAGGGCTTTGTTGTATAGGTTGTGTACTGGCAGTAATGAGTTAACTGAGCTCATCAGTTAAGTGATCAAAAATCCATTCTCTCTCCATTAGCCGATCAGTTCAGACTGATCAGCTGCTCCTCAAACCATTGATGAGTTGGATCAGCTGTGCTAAAGCAAAGAGAGCTGGAAAGTAAGCAGAGAGGGTTGCTTCAATGAGGGGAGTTGGGAATCATCAGTCTAGGCTTATGACAGAAATGTGGCCTCATAGAGTAAAGCATCGTCCTTCTAGACTAAACGGAAACTCAGTTTTTCCTGGTTTTAAAGGTTCTGGTGGAACTGGATGTGGAGATGAAGCTGACTTACTGAGAAGCAATGTAGCTGCTCAACAAGGTGCTGTTTCTCAGGAGACGTTCAATGTTTATTTGTGGTAGAGGAGACTATTGTATTACACAACCTCAAAGATGTCCCATGCAGCTTTGCTATTAATTGAGTAAATGTTGAGTGAATGAGTCCTCAAGCTAGGAAGTGTTCCTCTGAGTTTTTACAGTGAGTTGTGGTGAAGCTCACACCAGACCAAGCCTCTGCAGGAACACACGGATTAAGAAACATGATCAGAAGCTGCTGTAAAACATTTCTCCACGTGGTAGCCGTTAGCTATTAATGACTGAAATGGATATTTTAGACTTTTGTTAGTTTTTTATGTAAATGTAATTTTAGGTTGGTCAGTCTACTTCATGTTTAATGTGTAGAGTATTTTGATCTGTGTTTGGTGTTTAAAGCATATCTCTTATAGACTCTTCTAGTCTATGGTGTAATCTGTACTGCTGTACACACCAGACACACTAGATGGCAGCAAAGAGGACTAAACCGGGTGAGTGGGTGTGTGTTGGGTCAGGTGGGCACTGTTATTGAAATGGGCATGTAGCCACATTTCTGGACAGCAGGAAAATGGCAGGGATTGATGTATATAGTGCTGTAGAGTGAACGACTGCACTCGTGTTCTGTTAACAATCAACGTTAATGAGCTGAAGAGTTTCATCAGCAGTTTAACAGGTAAGGAAACTAGGTCTTTCTCTCCTTTCAGAAAATAATAAAAATAAAGTTGTTTTTATTTCATTTCATTTCATTGTTCTGCACAAACTAACGGTGGTACAGGCTAACCATGGTTATATTATATTGATATATCAACATGGTTATATTGATCCCAATATTCTGCTGCTTAGTCAATAAGTGGAACTGGACTCTTGGTCCTGCACTGGTGAAAGAAATAGACCAGTATGAATTGATTAGTGCTGGTTTAGTTCTTCTCCAGTGTTTAACACTAGAAGCTCCGTGCCGGTCTGATCTAGAAGCTCTGGTCATCTGACCGCTCTGACTACTCGCCCAACTGTTTAAGACCTACTTCTACAGGCAGTGAATGAAATAGAAACAGCAGCCTGGGCAGTGTCTTCATTTTTAGAGCATCTGTTCGCTTCAACTAATTCATTGGAAGCAGCGACCAACGATTTAGCTCTGCTTTAATATCAGCTAGTCCTCTTCACTTCAACATGAGGTCTAGAAATAATGCTCACTATGAGACTCGCTCCTGTGGCTGGATCAACTGCTAGGTACCGAGAGTTTTTACTGAACTGGGTAACTTGCTTTTAGTCTCAGAGCAGCAGCGAGCTGGAATTCACTACATGAAGAACTAAAGCTCAGCTCTCTGGAGTCAGTTTAAACCTTTCAATTCTAACCAACTCATTTATTAGTTTTTATTTTAGTTATTGTATTTAATTCATTTACTTCATATCATTCTTCTACTTTCATTTTCAGTTTCCTTTAATTCATTGCATTACAAATATGATTCTTTTATTTGATCTTTTTAATTAATTTAGCTTTACTTAGTTTTCTTTTCTTATTATTCTGATATTTACATTTTATAATTCTGTTGATTGTTACTTTGATATACTTTATTTTTAAATGTTATTTTTAATAGTTGACTTGTACTGTCATCTTTTCAATTTTCTCTCCATATTCTGGTTTTATTTGTGTCAGTTTTGTTTATAAAGCTTTTCTTTATTATTTTTTCTTAATATCTTAAGATTAATTCCTATTTTTATACCTTACTAATTAGATATTAGTGTGTTCATTTTATCATATAATTTACTCTTAATCTTCTATTATCTTGATTTTCTTTTTATGTTTTTAATTTATTCATTTACCTTCGTTCCTTTTAGATAAAATATATCAAATAAAAAATATTTTCCTCTTTCAATCCTCATCTATTGTAAAACTCTGTATTTTCCGAGTGGAAATAAAGGTTGATTGGTTGATTGATTGATTGATTAGTTGATTGTATTTTGTTTCAGCGGCCACCCAGAATGTAATAGCTGAATCAAGAATGGCACCAGCAGACCAAAAAGCGCAGCTGTGCTGTTCGGCCCATTTCTAAACGAATGACCCTCCAAAAACCCTCACGCTTAAAAATAAAGATTCCTAAAGAGGTTCTTTGGAGTGATTCCATAGAAAACCCCAAAGAACCCATCAATGGTTGTTTCTTTAAAGAACTATTTTAATAAATGAGAGGAGTTCGACCCAAAAACCTTAACATTTAAAGAACCTCCACATAATCTAAAGGTTCTGGATCAGTTTATGACTCCAGTCAGGAACCATGTTAGAACCTTTATTGTAGGTTATTTGGTTCTTCAAGATTTAGGTTCCTAACATCCACATCTCTTCTACAAAAGAACAATTCATTAAAAGAACCATCAAACCGTCAAGCAGGTCTGACCTCTCCACCTGTTTTCTCCACTTTTGGGGATCACAATCACCAGCAGAGGGTTTCAGTCATGAACAGGGAATAGCTAGAAAAAAGGAAAGACTGAAGTCTGTCCAGAATAAGCGCATGTGTTGTCCAGTGCAGCAGCTTGAACGTCTACCTGTAGAAGGTGTCCATCCGCTAATGTTTGGCAGGTCACTCTTTTCCAAGCATTACATACATATCCTTAGCTTTAAAATTTATTTTTTTATTAACTTAATTGCCTGAGATTTTATTTGAATTGAAGTGTTTGTCATTATTGAACAGTATGAATATTACTCCATTGAGTGTCATTTTAGTAAGAGAAGGGCATTAATATGTAATGTTTAATATATCAAGCAAGTTTGTTAATGAACATTAAAGCACATACATTTACTCATTTAACAAAACTAATAAATAGCCTTACTCTGCTTACAGGGCCAAATCATATCCTTTCAGTCCAACTTAAGTGTCAAGTAAAATAATAAAAAGCAAAGTTTTACTTTTACACCTTTTACTTTACGTTTTTCAGATTCATGTCAATGTAAAATATATAAACAAATTCCTAAATAAAATAAAAACTCAGATACAGAAAAGCTCATTTGTGTTTATTTACATTTGGGTTTTAGGCTGTGGCCAATCGACTGTGGTGAGAAGCAGTTTGACCAATGGTTGATGTAGACGCCCGTACATCTAGACCAATCGTGTTGGTGAGAAGGCGGGGCTTCAGCGGGCGTGTTTAAAGCTGTATAAATCCACACAGACTGAGTAGCGACTGTAGAAAGAGACGCAGACGTGAAATAAATGAGCACAGTTTTCACATCCCAAAAAGAGAACATGTCCGGTAAAGAGAGGACGTCTGCTCACCCTGCTTAACCAACATCCACTTAGTCTGTCCTGATCATTTATATGATCATTAAATCAGGATTTCTACTGGAGCTTTCCAGCTGCTGGTCTTCTAACACAGCTTTAACTCAGGCTGATATTAAACGCCATCTGCTGGTCACTTCACCACATTACATCAGCGCCGTATTTCCAACTTACAGCGTCATTTTTAACATTTTTAAATTATACTGATATTTAATTATCACAGATTTTAAATGAATTTAAATGTATTAACAGTGGTGGCTTTTTAACAGATGTTTTTAAATTAAATTAGAGGAAAACAACTCAACACACTTTTAATCAACAATTATAGGACTTCAGTGGTTTCAGTGGTTAAAAATGTTTTAATGTTTTTTCTGGTCTTTCAGGCAGGAATTATCTTTAATTACTAAAGCAGAAGAAATTGTTACAGAAATTAATAATGAAAAAAATGTAACAGCGTACACATCCTGCCCTACAGGAAACAGATTTAGAGCAGAAACCGCTTCCATTCTGGCTACTGAGTGCTGATTGACTGGTGAACTGATCTGCTTATCGGCTGGTCAGACTCACTGACGTCTTGAATTCTGTCTCATAAAAGATTAAAATGTGTGTTGAGCTGTTTTATGATGTATTGTGTCGAGAACGTGAGCAGTTATCTGTATCAAAATGTAGGATCGTTATTATTTTTGCACAAAAGCTCCGTATGAATTCATTTTGGACTTTTAGTGTCCAAACAAAACAGAGGGCATAATCAAGTGGTTAATCCCTTTAGAATAATGTCTAATACTGTAGGTCAGATAAAGTCCACAATGGGGAACTAAAGGTTCTCTGGAACAGCAGCAGCAGAGTCACTGGACCTCCTCATTTATCTCATGATTAGCTTTGGTCAGTTACAGATGCCGGCTGCTAGACGGCGACAAAGCGACAATTACACTGGCCGTACTCTAACAGACATACTGGGTGCGGTTCCCAAAAGCGTTAGCTAATTAGGCCGCTGTCGCACCCGTGTCTGGACACATCCTATCCCCTCTGACGTCATCTTACAGAGGGACCATTTAGGACGTAGTATGTTTGCCAGTCGATGTAGATAACATACCACTGGTTAGCCAGCTGAGCTGGTCCACCCCCCCGCCTGTATAACAATAACAATAAGAAAAGTAGTTAAAATAGTAAAAAGGAGTTAAAAAGGCTGCTTTTCCTGATCTCAGTGTCTTCGCCTCCTCCTCTTCCTCTTGGGCTGCTTAGGCATTGGCTCTCTGCTTGTATCCAGTTCAAAGTGAGGGGCGAAGCTTGTCCCAGTGGGTGAGCTGAAGACCTGATATGGACCTATGGAGGCTGGACCTCCATACTCAGAGTAGGACAGCGGAGCTCCTCCCACAGACGCTGCTTGATTTCTCGGCCTAGCTGCAGGCTGTAGGGACGGAGATGTCCTGAGGGAGTTCTGAGCAGCGGGTCCACCACAGAGTGATACACATTCTGGTAGTCCCTCACACTAAGGCCATGGACCAGCAGGGAGGTCTCGCCACCAGTGGAGCTCGTCTCTGGGACTGAGTCAGGAGCAGTAGGTAGATTAACGACAGTCTGAATCAAGAAGCACATCAAGAAGGTTCAGAATCTGTTTGTTTTAGGACCTAAATCTACATCTACAAAGGAACCTTAGTAATTTAATTTACTAAGTTTAATTTACCAGTTTAATTTAATTTAATTTAATTTAATTAAAAAACATCTGTTACAAAGTCACCACTATTAATACATTTAAAAGCATTTACAATAATTGGTTTAATAATTCAATATCAGTATAATTTAAAAATGATGAACGGTATAAGAGGAAAATACCGCACTGATGTAATGTGGTGAAGTGACCAGCAGATGGTATACAAATATACCGTTTAATATCAGAGTTAAACCTGTGTTAGAAGATCAGCAGCTGGAAAGCTTCAGTACAAATCCTGATCTCAGTAACCTACAGGGTCTAGACAAGCTGTGTGTATGTGTGCATTTACACAGAAGCAATGGGTGCAACATACAGTAACTGAATGCATTGTTTAGAAGGGCTGTCCACAAACATTTGGACTTATAGTGTGAGTTAAGTGAAACGCTTGGTAGGTTTGAAAGTAGGTGCATTTTAGACATTTGAAAAAGAACTTACAGAACAATTGAACAATATCTGCTGTCCATTGTACAATTCTTCATGCAGCTCGTAATTAAACATCTGTTCTGAGAGAAAAAGTATGTTTATTTACAGGAGATGTGATCCTTAACGTGCAGTGGTTGAATGTTCTTTACCAGAGTCTTCACCTCAGGCATCGGCTCTCCACTGGCGTCCAGTTCAATATAGAGGGAAAGGTTGTCCCAGTGGGTGAGCTGAAGGCCTCAGTGATACGCACCTGAACCCCCACACTTAAGGACAGTGGACTTTCTCCCACAGACACTGTTTGATTTGGAGCTGTCCTGAGAGATCCATACTCTGGTAGGCCCTTATACTGAGGCCATGGACCAGCAGCTCGTCTCTGGGACTGAGTCAGGAGCAGTAGGTAGACTGACGACAGTCTAAATCAAGAAGCACAACAAGAAGATTCTGAACCTGTTTGTTTTAGGACCTAAATCTACAGCTACAGAGGAACCTTACTACCTCTGATCTGAAGGAGGAGTCTATTAAATAAACGAGAATTAATGAAGAGATTCTAGGTTACAGAGAGGTTTCTAGGTTGTGCTGGTGTGTGGTTTACCTGCTGAGGAGTACTGATAGACGTGGAGATGCAGCTGTAAGTGTGGTCCAGCCTGGAGCTTAACACCTGTAATGAGATCTCTGGAGCTTTGGGCTCTGGAGCTCTACTTTTAGCTGCAGACACTTCCTCCAAGTACTCTCTCAGCCGTCTAGTAGGTACTAGTTTCCTCCTGAGGCCGCACTGACCTGCAGAGGAACGATTCCTCGAATCCTGAAACTAAAATATGAATATTTAATAAGTATGCACTGTTACAATAATTAGTCTAATTTAATAAAAATACACCTATACAGTAGGACCAAGAGTCCCGTTCAACTTATTGATTAAGCAGCAGAATATTGGGATCAGATAGCAGAGTTAATGGCAGATCAGTCCTCACCAAAGCTCCTGGAGACCTGCTTTCTTGGATGGTTGATGTTCAACTTATCTATAAATACTTTATTCAGTGAATTTAAGCAGCCAAAAATGAGATCAGTCAGATGGAGTCTGCAAGACAGTAACACACTAAAACACAAGTACTGAGCTCAGAACTGGCTGAACTGTCATGAGAGTTGGGTCAGGTGTGTTGGAAACTGTTCTAACAGAGCAGGTCCAAGACCAAGAGTTAAGAACTGCTGTGTGGAGCAGAGAGAACCCTGAAATGTAGAGAACAGGCATTATCCAGAACACAGGTTAAATACACTGAGGTAAAAGTACAAAACTGAAGACAACTACGGCTGATCTCAGCACCTCATGGTTAGCCGTTACCACCATTAGTTTGTGCAGAACAATGAAATGAAAACAACACTTTATCAAAGTTAACGTTTTATTAATAAAACTAAAGCTATGTCTGAAAAGAGAGAAAGACCTTGTTTCCTTACCTGTTAAACTGCTGATGAAACTCTTCAGTTCATTAATGCTGTTAACAGAACACGAGTGCAGTCGTTCACTCTACAGCACTAAATACATCAATCCCTGCCATTTTCCTGCTGTCCGGAAATGTGGCTACATGCCCATTTCAATAACAGTGCCCACCTGACCCAACACACACCCACTCACCCGGTTTAGTCCTCTTTGCTGCCATCTAGTGTGTCTGGTGTGTACAGCAGTACAGATTACACCATAGACTAGAAGAGTCTATAAGAGATATGCTTTAAACACCAAACACAGATCAAAATACTCTACACATTAAACATGAAGTAGACTGACCAACCTAAAATTACATTTACATAAAAAACTAACAAAAGCCTAAAATATCCATTTCAGTCATTAATAGCTAACGGCTACCACGTGGAGAAATGTTTTACAGCAGCTTCTGATCATGTTTCTTAATCCGTGTGTTCCTGCAGAGGCTTGGTCTGGTGTGAGCTTCACCACAACTCACTGTAAAAACTCAGAGGAACACTTCCTAGCTTGAGGACTCATTTACTCAACATTTACTCAATTAATAGCAAAGCTGCATGGGACATCTTTGAGGTTGTGTAATACAATAGTCTCCTCTACCACAAATAAACATTGAACGTCTCCTGAGAAACAGCACCTTGTTGAGCAGCTACATTGCTTCTCAGTAAGTCAGCTTCATCTCCACATCCAGTTCCACCAGAACCTTTAAAACCAGAAAAAAATGAGTTTCCGTTTAGTCTAGAAGGACGATGCTTTACTCTATGAGGCCAGATTTCTGTCATAAGCCTAGACTGATGATTCCCAACTCCCCTCATTGAAGCAACACTCTCTGCTTACTTTCCAGCTCTCTTTGCTTTAGCACAGATGATCCAACCCATCAATGGTTTGAGGAGCAGCTGATCAGTCTTAACTGATCGGCTAATGGAGAGAGAATGGATTTTTGATCACTTAACTGATGAGCTCAGTTAACTCATTACTGCCAGTACACAGCCCATAGAACAAAGCCCTCATTTAGTGAACAGGGACATGCCCAGGAATTCCCAATAATGCTCCTCTATAGTTTATATAATTAATAAAAAGAAATCATTATTCACAGGACCCACAGCATACCTGCATCACAAGTCCATGTTAAACATGCTATACCTGTGTTCTAGACTGTCTTAGTAATAACCTAATATTATATTTTCATCATATGAGGCAGAACTGCTCAACTTACCTTACTCTATCCAGAGCTGCAGCCCGAAATTCAGACAATTTGTACCTGTAAAAATTACAGCACACTTTATAGGTGGATAACTGATCAGCAGTTCATTTGTCTTTGTAGGTCTATTTAGAAATCCTAGTGAAAATGCTCACATGAGGTTTGTCTGGGAGGAAGGAATGGTGAGATGTCAGCTAGTTCAATTCAATTCTATTTTATTTATATAGCATTTTTTACAACAAATGTCACAACGCAGCTTTACAGAGATCCGGGTCCAAGCCTCTTTTGAGCAAGCTAGTGCATCAGCAAGGAGAACAGTACAGTGCATTGATGAATTATCCGAAAGCTTGAGCAAAAAGGTAGGTTTTTAATCTAGATTTACACACAGAGAGTGTGTCTGAGTCCCGAACACCAATAGGAAGTCTATTCCAGAGTTGGGGAGCCTTAATAAGAGATAGAAGATAAACAAGGGAAAGCTCATCCTCCAGCGTTGATTCTCCTAAAGCGAGGAACTGACAGAAGGGCAGCATCCTGTGAACGAAGTGTACGTGATGGATTATATGGTTTAAAAAGTTCCCCGAGATATTGTGAGGCCAAACCATTTAGTGACTTCTTAGTCAGAAGGAGTGTTTTATAATCAATGCAGAATTTAAATGGTAACCAGTGCAGGGACGAGAGAATTGGACTAATATGGGCACATTTTCGAGCTCCTAGTGAGAACTCTAGCAGCTGCAGTCTGAACTAGTTGGAGCTTTTTTTATTGATTTACATGATTTGCCAATTTACGCAGTTTGGCAATATTACGTAGGTGGAAGAAGGCTGTTTTAATTATATAACAGATGTGTGCATCAAATGAGAGGACAGAGTCAAAAACAACTCCTAGGGTTTTTACAGTGCTACTGGGTATGACTGAGAATCCATTTAAATCTACAGCAATATTTGCATTTTTGGATCAATAAGTAAGACCTCTGTTTTTTTCTGGATTTAGCAAAAGAAAGTTGTGAGTCATCCAGTTCTTTATGTCTTTAAGACAGTCTTTGGCTGATAAGTAGAGCTGGGTGTCATCAGCACAGCAATGAAAGTCAATACCATGTTTACGGATTATTTTGTTCAGCGGCAGCATATAAAGAGTAAACAGTAGCGGACCCAAGATTGATCCTTGAGAACCAGCATATTTTACTTTTGAGTAGTAGGAATTTTCATTATTTAAGTGAACACATTGGTGGCGATCTGTTAGATACAATCTAAACCAAGTGAGGGCCGATCCTTTAATTCCTACAGTATTTTCAAGCCTGTCAAGCAGAACTGCATTATCTATGGTGTCAAATACAGCACCAAGGTCAAGCAGCACAAGAATAGTAGAGCAGCCCCTATCAAATGAAACGAGGAGGTAATTTGTGGCTCTTAGTAACGCTGTTTCAGTGCTGTGGTTGGGTCTAAATCCAGACGGAAAGACCTTGTAAATGCTACTGTTGTGGAGGTAGGTGCACAGCAGCTGAAACACTGCTTTTTCTAGGACCTTGGCTATGAAGGGGAGATTTGAGATTGGTCTATAATTACCAAGCTCATTGGGGTCAAGGTTAGGTTTTTTGAGAATAGGCTTGATAATTGCTGAATTAAGGGATTTAGGTATGTAGCCAATGTTGAGGGAAGAGTTAACTATGGCCAGTACTGCTTCTATAACCCTAGGCAGAACCTGTTTAAACAACTGTGTTGGAACAGGATCTAGTACACATGAAGATGACTTTAATGAGCTAATAATGCTAACCAAGTCCTTTCAGTAACCGGATGGAAATATTCAGAGTGTGCATTAAAGCTGGTGCACCATTCATCAACATTCACTGCAGTGGTCAGCGACTGACTATGAATTTTTAGTTCAATGTTTTCCATTTTATCCTGCTAATGTCAGCAGGAATGGCTGAGTTAGTGTGTCTGTGACTGCTGTTAAGTTTGATCACAGTATTAAAAAGGAATCTGGGGTTGTGTTTGTTATTGTCTATTAGTGATGCGATTTATGATGATTTGGCTTTAATTAAGGCTATTTTGCATTCTGCATGACTATGATGCCATTCAAGCCTAGAGAGTACGTGTATGGTCATTATACCAGAGCGCTAGCTTTTTCTCCCTAAATTGTTTGATCTTAATTGGCACAACATTGTCAAGATTAGAGCGGAGCACAGACAGCAGATCATCTGTTTCATGCTCAAGATCTATATGCTGAGATGGGCTGGAGATGGTAAAATCTGGAAGGTTATTAATAAATACACTAGCTGTAGACATTGTTATGGTACGTATTTGCTCATAATGTGAGGCGGCAGGCGGATATCCTGGTTTAAGACTACATGATTAGGTAATGGTCAGAAATGAAGTCAGGCTGAGAAATGCTTACTAAATGTTCTGTTTCAATACCCAGGGTCAGAACTAGGTCTAGTGTATGGTTGGACCTATATTTATGAGTTGGACCTATAACATTTTAAATAAATCCCAAAGCATCAAGATTAATTTTAAACCCAGTTCTAAGGGGGTCCTGAGTCTTTTTTAAAGTGAATATTGAAATCTCCAACAATCAAAGCCTCATCAGTAGAGAGAGCTACTTCTGAAAAGAAGTCAGCAATTTCACTAAGAAAATCTGTATACGGTCCAGGAGGACGATAGACTGTAATAAGCAGAACACAGTGCTGCTTTCTAGAAGCCGGAGAAAAGCCTGCCACTTTAAGACTAAGCACTTCAAGTGATTTAGCTTCATAACCTGAGTTTTGGATTAGGCCTAGAACTGAATCATAGATTGAGGCTACGCCGCCGCCACGACCGGACCTTAGTGGATAACTGCAGTAGTTAAAGCCTGGGGGAGTCGATTCATTCAGAGCAATAATTCAGTAGGTTTAACCCACATTTCACAAAGACACAGTGAACTGAGGGGGGTTTACAGTAATAATTTCATTGACAATGACTACTTTATGTGCTAGAGACCGTATGTTTAACAGCCCAAACTTAATGTGGGAGTTGCTAGTACTCGGAAATCACGAAGCGCTAACGTTGATTCTAATCAGGTTGTTAAAATTGATTTTTGAACGTCTACAATTGCGGACTATATGAGGGACAGACACAGTCTCAATACTGCAGGGTTTATCTGATAAGCAATATGAGAGTGATACTGGTAAATTACTATTTCCCTCGGCCTGCTTCTCCAAAAGCCACTGGATCTTCTGGTCCAGCAGAGCAAGCTCCTTGCTGAGCGTCCGAAGAGCACGTTCCTCTGTGGTCGCCATGTTCCTTGAGGTAAACAAACACACAGAAGCGCAATCGACAGATGGTAAGACAAAGTAACGTTAAGTAAGAGGTCGCAGTTGACACAAAGATTACAATACCAACCAGCTGAGAAAAATAAGCAAATAAGCAAAAGCAAAGATGAAGGAATATCAACTGAGGACTAGGAGTAACAAGTCATTTTTCAAGTAATAAGAGAGCAAACAAACAAACAGCAGGTGAGCGAGCGTACAACCTGTCCACCGGAACCGCAAACATCTGCAGAGTTCATAGCTTTATGATAGGAGAGTCATATGTCTGCTGTAACTGGTGGGTCATCATTTTCTATCTGTGGAGCTCTGGTAGGAATCTGCACCCAACATGTTGCACAGCTGGACTGTAATACCTTTATGTGTGTATTGGGGAATGTGGGGATGGGTCATTTATGTTTGTAGAAACATGAATTTCACTTATTGAAGAATTCAGTCTTTAAATGAATCAAATGCATCAATAAAGTCAAAGTTCAAATCTGTTCAAATATCATTTATACCGTCTCATAAGATATTATAACATAAGACATATTTTCTAGCAGTTCTTAATTTTTAAATGCATTATTGACAGTATTTGATGTATTTGGCAGAGATATATCAGCATAACTAAAGTCTTTTTGTTAAATTGCAGATGATTCTGCTATTTTTGTCAGTAAAGATTACTTTATTTTACAGGTAGTTTTGTTAAAAAGCCTCAACAGATTAAAAGCTGTTAAAACAGATTTTTAATGTATTCCATTTATTCAGATTTTGTCAATATGTGCATCTATTTATAACTCTTGTAGTTTATCAGATTGACCACAGGGTGACATCCAAGCTCCATCCATGAGGTCAATTCCAAAGGGATTCCTTCTCACTATATAGAAGTGCACTCTTCTATTCGAGTGAACGGCTTCTGTGTCCTTAATAGTGAGTGATCGGAGGCTGAATATTAAAGACACTGTATTAGACTCTCAAGTGCAGAAGTCGTTGTTGTGTGTTTTTGCTTTATAAAAGTGAACTCCATAGAGAGGGAGAGTGTCCTTTCCTTCACATTACTTCATGAACTAAACTAAAGTCCATCAGAACCCTAAACTACTGCCAATTTTCACAACAATAAACTAGCTTTATCTTATTATTTCATATTTTAATATTTAAAAAAAAAACATATTGAACTTTAGCATTAACTGAAAGAGCAACAGAAATAGAAAAAAAACAATGTTAACAATGTTTATGGAGATTAAATTGAAAGAAATTGCACTCCATACCATTACAATATGGCATTAACAGCAAACAAGACAATGAAACTAAGTAAAAAGGTTTTATTAAACCAGCTAAAAGAATCATATTTCATCCTGACATGGCAAAATGTACATAATGTAGGTTTCACTTATATAAGAGAATATCAGCCTTATTAAAAAGAAACCAGAAACCAGAAACCACAAGCAACATTTTACCACACAGAACCCACACAGTGTCTATGTTTTTTATATACGTGACTTTCCAAAACAATGGAATCACTTCAGTATGCAGACGGCCCGTCACACCAACATCATCAAGGGAATACTTACATAATTCTCCGTCTGAGAGCATCACTGAATTTAAGAGTCTTCTGTAGGTCTGCTGGAGGAGGTGAAAATGGTGTGCTTACACTTTTGCTGAGCATCTCTTGAAGATGACCTGGGAGTCCTTTAGAGGAAAACTTGCAGCCCTGTTTCAGCTAAAGCGGTGACAAATGTTCCTCATCACAGGATGGACGGCATCAACCTCATCATACACTGTAAGACAAAAGCAGAAAATACACAAAAGCTTCATTATGATGTTGCAATAAAGTGTAGTGATGAAGGCAGTAGTACAAAGTAAAAAAATAGAACAGTCATAAATTAAGTGCTTTGAGAGACTGGTTCTACAGCACATCAGAGCCAGTCTCCCACTCAGCTTTGACACACATCAGTTTGCCTATAAGGCCACTGAGGATGCCATCGCCACTGCCCTTCACACAGCACTCACACACCTGGATCACCAGGGGAGTTATGTGAGGATGCTGTTCATAGACTTTAGCTCTGCCTTTAACACGGTCATCCCCAGCAGACTGGTGACCAAACTCACAGACCTTGGACTTTCCCAACCCACCTGCATCTGGATTAAGGACTTTTTAACAGACCACACCCAGTCTGTTAGATTTGGCCGCCGTCACTCCTCTAGGGTAACACTCAACACTGGAGTTTCACAAGGTTGCGTGCTGAGTCCTCTTCTCTACACTCTACACCCACAACTGCACCCCCACCCACTCCAGCAACACGTTTGCGGACGACACGACCGTGGTGGGACTCATATCTGGTGGAGACGAGACCGCCTACAAGGATGAAGTCCAGGGACTGGCTGAGTGGTGTGCAGAGAACAACTTGAACTCCTCTAAAACAAAGGAACTGGTTATAGACTTTCCGGAGGAGATGCATCGATCCCACACCACTGGGTGTGGGATCGATCCCCATAAATGGGGACTGTGTGGAAAGAGTGTCTTCCTTCAGATTTCTGGGTACGCACATCTCTGAAGATCTCTCCTGGAACACCAACACCACAGCTGCGGTCAGGAAGGCACAGCAGAGACTCTATTTCCTGAGAATTCTCAGGAAAAATAACCTCCATGAGAAGCTGCTGGTGTCCTACTACCGCTGTGCCATTGAGAGTGTGTTGACCTACTGCATCTCAACATGGTACGTCAGCTGCTCAGCGGCAGGAAGGAGAGCACTACAGAGAGTGATCAACTCAGCCCAGAAGATCACCGGCTGTCCACTGCCCAGTCTGGAGGACCTGTTCAGCTCCCGCTGCCTCAGCAGGGCAGCCAACATCCTGAAGGACTCCTCCCACCCTGGACATCATCTGTTCCAACAGCTGCCTTCTGGAAAATGCTTCAGGTCCATCACATCCAGGACAAACAGACTGAAAAACAGTTTTTACCCCAGCGCTGTATGGGAACTGAACACAGCAAAACACACACACATTCACAGAGCACTACCAAGGAACTGAAAACTGAAAAGTAAAAAAAAAAACAAAAAAACAAAAACAAAACAACAACAACACTGATAGCTGCACTTTCACCAGCCATGCGCACTTTCACTTTTCCATATTTATTTTGAAAAAATCTCTTAACTACTCAGGACTTGTGCAATAATCTGTTAATTATATTGTATATATTTTCATCATCCACTGTGTAAATTTGTGTGTCTATTTTTGTTTTTAGTCGTGTTAATTATTGTATGCTTAAGCACCTTAAGGATTGCTGCTCAATTTCGTTGTACATTGTGCAATGACAATAAAAGTATCTTATCTTATCTTAAATATCTTATAATCGACTATAAAAGACACAATTATTCATATGAAGTTGGTTCATCACATTACATTTGATGGCTATACTGTTTCACCTCCCATGACTTTATTCCACTTACCCCTGAGAATCTTCCAAGAGTCTTCTTCTTTTGTTTTCTAAGTAAAAATAATGAAATATCCTCCACAGAGAAAATTCTGTATGATTTCATGCAAATGACTTTTCTATTTACTAACTTTCTTTAGTTATTTGTGTTCCCATTAATAAAAATGCTGACCTTTCACTGAACACATGGTAGTTAGCTAGCTAATGATCAGGATGTGTCTCCAGATATTAAAGAAACACACAGGTTTCAGCTCCAGCATTTCTTGACCGCAGTGCTTCTAGCTGTATGGTGGTCTTTGAGGGGTCAGGTACGGAGCGGATCTCTGGTTGTGCTGTAGCTTCCTATCCCGCCCATTGCCCCACTCCCCCACCCCCCAGTCCTACTGCCACACCCCGGGTTGCCAGATAAGGAAAAACAACAGCAAGGAAACACAGCGAGCTGCAGCCCTGGAGGCGAGGAAGCGACCTGGACCTGGATCATAAGATGTTACACAACTAATCTACGTCCGACTATCTTTCCAAAAATCCCTTTGAGGCGTTGATTCGTTATTTTCACAATGAGGAGTTTAGTGATCAGTGAGGCTGCTGCATCCCTATATAACATTCTAATGAAGTCTGAGGTTGGTGAAAAAAATGCTGCTGCTACTGTTACCGCTTTGTTTTTCTGCACGCTGTCATTTCATTTATTAAACATGTTCCTCTTCTCATTTTCATGTGTTTCATGTTATACATATATATCCTGATGTAGACAAAAGAAATCCCCATAGTATTACTCCATATCCATATTTATCATGTTTTTGTCTTAAATGTATTTAACTACATTGATTAAACATATATAGCATGTTTCATATTATTAATACAACGTATTATTACGTATGATGTTTAACAACTTTTACTTATTCAGTTTTACTTCTTTTTTTATTTTTCAACAAAAAAAAAAAAAAAAATATATAAAAAATTGCATCCAAATTTAAAAAACAAAAACAATCTACAACTTTTTATTCAAATTTTTGTTGTTGATAAAAGGGTGGAGGAGGAACGGGTTCTTCTGGAGGTGGGTTTTTCCTTGACTTTAAATATATATATATAGGTATAAAAATACACACACACAGTCTGTCATTTGAGTTTTTTTTTGGTTTGTTAGTTTGCTTGTTTTGTTTTGGGCTTTATTTCTAAACGTTATGGCAGCGAACGAACGTTTAGAAGAACTTTATTAGGAAGGTGGGGAGTTTGAGCGGTAGACAGAGTTTTATCCGTAGTCTAAAGTACTCTGGTTCCTTCAATAATAATAATAATAATAATAATAATAAATAAATAAATAAATAAATAAATAAATAAATAAATAAAAATAATAATAATAATAATAATAATATAAACAATAATATAATAATAAAATGAGGCCGATGTTTTTCTTGGGAGTTTAGACACATATTCCTTACATAAACCCAGACTAATTAATTTCAGAAGGAACGTGGTTCTAGTTTTGGAAAAGGAAGCTCAGTGGCGAATTGATTTGGTGGATTTAAGCAATCTTTCAGTACAATGATGAAAAAAAAATATTCTCATGTGTATAGACATTTTTTTCTAAATATGCCTGGGTAAAATAAATGAGCACGAATCCTGACTAGGGCTTATAAAATATTTTTGGAAGGCAGACGACCCGTCACTCTACAATCCGACAAAGGTAAGGAGTTTTTAAACAAATCTTTTTAAAACCCTTTGAAAAGATATAACATTAGACATTTCACTACGGCTAGAGAACTGAAGGCCTCGTGGTGGAGCGTTTCAACAAAACTCTTAAGGGTCGTATGTTTAGGTATTTTACAGGTTAAACACTTACAGGTATTTAGATGCGTTGAAAGATCTGGTGCATTCATACAGTCCTACGTTTCACAGATCTGTCAGAATGAAACCCGTTGAGGTGACGCGCCCTAATCAAGTTCAAGTTTATCATTTATAAGGTAAACGGGTTGGTGGTTAAAATATCTGGCTATCTACATTTAAAGTGAACGACGTGGTTCACATTTCCAAAGAACGCAGGGCGTTCACCAAAGATTACCGGCAAACATTTTCAGACGAATATTTCGGAAAGCGGGTTCGAAGATTTACGGACAGTCAAGAGGGCACAGGTCTGTCCGCGCTCAGTCGCGTGCACATGCGCCCTCCGGGGCAACGCGCGTCTAACCCCCATAAAATCAAAGGATCTCCTTACAAAGCAGAAAGTGACTGAGGCGCTGACCTTTGGACATTCTTTGAAGAAAAAGCAAAAGCAAAAGAAACAAAGACCAAAACCGCAAAGAAGAGGAAAAGAGTTTGACTGAGTCCCGATAAATTTTAAAAAGAAGAAGAAGAAGAAAAAAACAACAAAACAAAAACAAGCATGTCTCTGATACACGCCGCTTCTACCGAGTGTTTGAAATCAGAGTTGGGCTTATTTACTCTGCCTATCACACAAACCAGCATCGAATCTTACAAATATGTGAAACGCCACCCATCACATCCATCACAGACACCGGTCCCATACATTTCTTCGTAGCAGGTTCCGGAGACGAGCATCTGGATTTGAATCGTTGGCTGTTGTACCTGACCTGCAAAATGACGAATCCGGACGGTTCTGATTTAGCGCGCGACGCCAAGGTCGGTTTGATCAACTACCCCATCGCGAGCCTTTTTAGCCAGGTGGAAGTTTCTCTGGGCGATAAACTGATTTCCCAGAGCAGTTCGACCTACGGCTACCGAGCCGCCATGGAGTGTTTGCTGAATTATTCTGAGGAGACCCTGCATCTCATTTTCCCACCGGCATGTTTAGAAGTGATACTGCGGGACATATGGACGACGCTGACCCCACTGGAGAGAACCAGGGCCTGTCATAGAGGAGCGAATTCAGCGAACGGAGCCGGGTTTTTGAACTGCTGGGACACAGACACAGACATTTTGGATTTCAGGAAAAACTTCTTTTAAATTCCGTGGACGTGAGAGTTAAACTGCTGCGTAATAAAACGAATTAGTTTTGATGTCTTCTGATCAAAACCCGGCTATAATCTACGCATCCTGTCGGCTCTGCTGTACGTCAGAAAAGTCAACGGGCGTGAACCTCGCTCACACCTCCGCTCTGATGAGCTCAAACACCAAGTATCCGCTGGAGCGCGTGACCGCTGCACTGATCAGTGTCCCCGCCGGTCACCGCGGATCCAGTCAAGATCATTTGTTTCTGAAACAAGTGCCTAAATTTATAGGGTTGGGATTCGTCCATAACCAGGCCTTTAGCGGTTCTTACACTCGCAACCCTTTTCATTTTCATCACTATGACGTAGAATCTTAACATTTGGCAGTGGATGGCGTTTCCTACCCCGCTACACCTTTCCGCCCCGTTTGTAACTGTCAAAGAAGTCTGAGAGAATATTTCAGTCTGGTCGAGGCCACAGATCAGTACCTAAAGGATCAACATTTGGCCATGAGCAGAGAAGACTATCACCGAGGTTATACTTTATTTATTTCCAGAGTTGGGGGGCTTTATAAGAAAAGGCTCTTCCCCCTGCTGAGGTTTTTCAGAATTTTGGGAACTACTAAGAAGTCAGCAGCCTGAGATCTAAGTATTTTTGATGGATCATAATATGTAATAAGATCTCGCAGGTACTCAGGAGCGAGGCCATGTAGGGCTTTGTATGTTAATAGAAGAATTTAATAATCAGTACAGAATTTAACTGGGAGCCAGTGCAGTGCTGATAGAACTGGACTGATATGGTCAAATGTTCTAGTTTTAGTAAGGACCCTGGCTGCAGCATTTTAAACTAGTCAAAGTTTATTGAGGTTCCTGCTGGAACAACCTGATAAAAGTGCATTACAGTAATCTAGTCTTAAGGTAGACAGTGGCGGGGGATAAATGAACATTCTGAAATTGTACAATAGTACAGCTCATTTACACTCAGCTAAACGTCTCGCCATAGATGCTCTATTCTTAATGGGAAAGAAGGAGAGGAACAGTAGCATTAGCACAGCATTTACTCTGAGCAGCTGATAAAGAACACCTTTATGTTAATAAAGTGACAAATTCCAGCATATTTTAAAAGTATTGAGAAAAGAAGTTATTCAGTGAATCAAGAAGTGTGTCCACTATTCTTAAAAGGTCATGTATAGAGACCTTGGTGGTCAGGCATAGTTTTGAACTGCTTTAAGAGAAAAATCCAGGAGCAGTGCTTGAGCAGTTCTCTACCAGCTACATGATTTATATATAAACAGAACTCCAGCAGAATCCACTCTGTGCATGAACTTGATGAAACTCCACTGAACTCTGCATGCAAGGCACCTTTTACCACCCTGTATCCTGTCATTATTTTAAATGTATTTTTTAATAATGCAATAGCATTTAACATTTTTGATAATGTAATAGCAGTGATGTGTGAAGATTAAGACACACCTAGGGCTGGGCCTAAATGTCCAATTATTATGTTAAAGGACCATAAACTCCATTTTCCTATTTTCTCTTCAGTCCTACTTAGTGTTTGTGGAGTTTTGTGAACCAAAAATCTCGCTTTATCCCTTACAATTAAAACTGGCTGTTTTTGTTTATTACAGTGCCGTTAAGATATATGTAAATGAGCTTTGTTCTGATTAGCTGTGTTTCTCTGAAGTTCAGGCTCTTAACTATGGAGTGAAGCATTTGTCAAGTTCTATCAGATGTATGAAGTGGAGAATTTAGCATTTCATTTCAGCTCATTTCTCCTGTGTGGGGTGAAACTTTTGGCGTTCTCGGTCAGGTACTTTAAACTACAGGATGTGGGAAAATAAACATTTTATTTTAGGTCTTTTCAACTGTGTGAAATTCTGTTTCAGATACTTTAACCTAGATACAGTGGGGTATGAAATGTTTGATTTCTGATATTTACAGTATTTTTAGGATTACATTTCAGGGGGTGAATCATGTTATCTGAAAAATAGGCTACGCTAACCCTCTTATAGAATCCATAGGGGGCGCTACAAGCTCCATGTTGAATGTGAAGCGCAACACTGTTGTATCCCGTATTCAGAGCTATGCTACTGAATTCTGTATGAAAAGTAGCAGAACTTTCCTACAGACCACAGTAACAGAACACTGTTCTACCAGAATAGAGTAGCGTAACGATGTCTTACAGAACACAGTAGCCTGAAACTGTTCATTCACAACAGAGTAGCATAACGCTTTTATTCAGAAGACATTAGTTATTGTTACTAGTTACTCGTCATTAGTTAGACAATAATTATTTTGATATAGAATACAGTACCAGTTCTCTTTCAATCAGAATACGGTAGCATAACACTACACAACCAGCATAGAGGAGAATAACTCACGCAGAATACAGGATTCAATTCAAATGAATTTTATTTAAACAGTGCTTTCACAACAAATGTGGTCACACAGCAGCTTTACAGAGATCCGGGTCAAAGCCTCTTTTGAGCAAGACAGTGGCAACAGTGGCAAGGAAAAACCTCAGATCGAGAGGAAGAAACCTTGAGAGGAACCAAGACTCAAAAAGGGAACCCATCCTCCTCTGGTCGACACCGGATAGCACAATGAAAAGCAAAACAGCAATAAAACACGGAATTAAGGGAATCTGGCCAATGTGCCGTCAAGATAAAAACATGAGTGAAATGTTAAAGTTCATGCAGGTACACGGTCACAAGCACAGCCATGCAGTGAGGGGAGGATGACTCCATTAGATGACCCAGAACCGGACTGCGGGCAGGAGAGTGGTGGAGAGAGCCAGGTCTGCCGATGGAACAGTTGAAACTGGGCATCTCAACACATGGGAAAGAGAGAGAAAACACAAAGGGTTAGGAAGGGGGGCAAGACTTTTTAGAAGGGTTACAGCAGGACAGGGTAGGCAAGAGCAGCCAAACACAAATGCACTCGTGCCAGCAGACAGGAAGGGGCAACTCAACACATGAGGGAGAGCGAAGAAATGAAGGAAAAAATAAAAATAACAATACTAATGAAGAAAAGGTTTAGGTTTATATATGAATATGAACAACATTGTAACACCATGTAAGCACAACAAAGCAGCAAAACAATGTATACAGAACACAGCAGCATAACCATTTTCATGCAAAACACAAGCAAGTTGCACAGCAGCGAAATATCATTATTATACAGAACAAGGTTAAGTGACACTGTTCAAGCAGGACACAGCAGCATAATTAAACAATTTTTAGGCAAAACACAAGCAGGACACAGCAGCCCAACACAGTTCAAGCAGGAAACAGCAGCGAAATACAAAATAAGCAGGACACAGCAGCGAAATACAAAATAAGCAGGACACAGCAGCGTAACAATTTTCAGGCAGGACACAGCATCATAATTATTATAACGGTTAAGGGACACTGTTCAAGAAGGACACAGCAGCATAATTAAACAATTTTTAGGCAAAACACAAGCAGGACACAGCAGCCCAACACAGTTCAAGCAGGAAACAGCAGCGAAATACAAAATAAGCAGGACACAGCAGCGTAATTAAACAGGACACCGCAGCGTAACAATTTTCAGGCAGGACACACAGCAGCCCAACACGGTTCAAGCAGAACACAAGCAAGTGGCACAGCTGCGGCCACATTTAGCACTGTGCTTGCAAGGCAATTGGAGACTGTGGGTGCAAAAGTTTTACCGGTTTCTTACAGAGTGAGATTGTTGACGAGTCTGAAAAAGTCCAATGCGCCACCTTTCAGCATGTCGCTGGGGAAGATGCAGTGAAGGTCTACAACATGTTACAATTCAGTGAGGAAGAAACAAACAAGAAATGTGCTGAAAAACAAGTTCAGCGATTACTGAGAGTCAGCGTCCAGTTGAAAGCACTGAGGCGTACGGGAGGAATTCAGGGACCAAAAACTGCAGAATTCAGCAAAGTACTCACATATTCTGGCCACCGCATGTCACCGCTGGGAAAGCTACACTTATTATATATATACACATACACATATTGTTGATGGTGATGTACCAGCAATACTAGGACGTGAGACATGGGAGATGTTACAGCAGGACAGGGTAGGAAAGAGCAGCCAAACACAAATGCACTCGCACCAGCAGACAGCAGCTCAGCACATGGGGGAGAGAGAAGAAATGAAGGAAAAAAAAAAAATAATGAAGAAAAGGTTTAGGTTTATATATGAATATGAACAGCACCGTAACACCGCTCAAGCACAACAAAAACACAGCAGCATAATTTTCATGCAGAACACAGCAGCCCAACATGGTTCAAGCAGGACACAGCAGCATAATTAAACAGAACACAGTAGCGTAACCATTTTCATGCAAAACACAAGCAGGAAAGAGCAGCCCAGCACCGTTCAAACAGGGCACAGCAGCATAACGTTGATGAAAAACACAAGCAGGACAGCAGCGAAATTATTATATAGAACAAGTGACACTGTTCAAGCAGAACACAGCAGCGTAATTAAACAGAACACAGCAGCGTAACAAGTTTGATGCAAAATACAAGCAGGACACAGCAGCCCAATACGGTCCAAGCAGAACACAAGCAAGTGGCACAGCTGCAGCCACCTTCAGCACTGTGCTTCTCGTCAAAAATTGGATTTCCTTTCCGCACATCACTGGGGAAGATGCAGTGAAGGTCTACAACATGTTACAATTCAGTGAGGAAGAAACTGAAACAAGAAATGTGCTGAAAAACAAGTTCAGGGATTACGGAGAGTCAAGAAAGAACCTACCCTATGTTCGCCATTTGTTCTTCACGAGAGCTCAGGGTCCAGCTGAAAGCACTGAGGCGTACGGGAGGAATTTGGGGACCAGAAACTGCAGAACTCAGCAAAATACTCATATTCTGGCCACCGCATGTCACCGTTGGGAAAGCTACCACTCACCTGTGAACACAAAAGCCAAAAATTCTAAATGAATTTCACATTATTGACAGTGATGTATCAGCAATACTAGAACGTGAGACATGGGAGATGTTAGGTGTGGTTTAAAGAGTGCATGGAATCACAACGTAAAATGACATTCTGATAGACGGTCATCTGTTCACTGTTCTGGGATTCCTACCAGGGCATCACCACATTCAGTAGATCCCATGGTCTCGCCAGTGATTCATCCACCAAGAAAAGTCCAGATTGCCCTGAAAGACAACAATCATTGATGAGCTACACAAAAAATGAAGGGGTGTAATCCCCAAACAGCATGAACTGAACGACTGGGTAAGCAGTATGGTCACAGTGGTGAGGATATTGGCAGATCAAACTTCTGATCACATCACAAATCCGGTACATGGCCTTGTGCTCACTGCAGAAGGTCTCAATCTAGATTGAGAGAAAGTGAGAGCTGTAACACACATGCCTACACCAGAAAACAAGCAGGCACTCATGGTCATGATTCATTACCTTTCCAAGTTTATTCCCAGCCTGTCTGAAGTCAGCACACTGATCCAGAGATGCAGCTACTACACACAATCACCATAGAAGGATGGCCCAATGAGAAAAATCCAAACATACTGGACATTCAAAGCAGAAAAGCAAAATACAGATTCAAGACAAGCTGTAGAGAAGACAACTCAAGCAGAACAGCTATTATGACAGATAGACAAAGAGCCCACCAAGCATATACATGTGGGACAAGGTGACAATTCATAGAAGGGCAACCTGCTATCATGATCAGCCACGATTCTTCACAGTCCAGACGCCAGATGGAAGAACCTATAGGAGAAACAGAAAACAGAACACACGTTCACAGGACACAGTTCAAGTTCCTGTCCTTCTACAGATGTGGTTATGAACATAAACAGAAACAATATCCTGCTTATGAACAAGTGTGCAAATCCTGTAACAGCAAAATCACTAACAAAAATGTGTCTAACAAAACAAATCAAAGCAGAAGGAGAAAAGAAATCATGTAGTTGAACAAAATGCAGAGGTTTACTGATTGAAAAAGCTGAAATCAGAAAAACATCAACACTGTCACAACAAAAGTGAACAGAATGACTGGACTGTAAATAATACAAGAACTTTGCATTCAGCACCAGTGTCCAACTTGAAAACAATGCCATCGCAGCACAGATCTACAAATCAAAAATGCAAGATTGAATTTTACATTGTTGACAGTGCAATACTAGGACGTGAGACATGCGCAACGTTAGGTGTGGTTTAAAGATGGAAGAACCTATAGGAGAAACAGAAAACACCTCAGGACGACTGAAAAACAGTTCCCATCAGCATCACCCAATGTTGTTGCCGATTCCCATTTCGAGTCGCAGGTCAGTGAATCCGGTCCACCTGCAGAAACTGGTATTGCAAAACAATCTGACTTACCTGAGTCACATCCGAGAGAGGCATATAGAGAGAGGCTTCTTCCACAGACCTGAAAAAGGCAAAAGACCATGAATTTGGTGAATTGCATGACTCGTTATTCAGAGACAGGACTGTTTGTGGTATTAGGGAAGACTAATTGTTGGCAAGGTTGCTGAAAGAAACAGATCAGACATAGACAAATGCCATGAATATCTGCTGTGCAAATGAAGGGACATCAAGTGAAGTGAAAAAAAGTGCTCAATGAAATACAAAACAGAACAGAAACAAAAACAGTTGGGTTTGAACAGAAGAGCAAATCCAAACTAGCTAAAAATGAACAAGCAACAGAAGCAAGCTGCTCCAGATGTGGTTATGAACATAAACAGAAACAATGTCCTGCCTATGGCCAAGTGTGTAAATCCTGCAACAGAAAATCACTTTACCAAAAATGTGTAAATCAAAACAATCACAGCAGAATGAGGAAAAAAAAAAAGTCATGTAGATGAACAAAGGACAGAGCAGGAAGATTTCTTCATTGAAACAGTTGAAATCAGAAAAACAGAATATTAGACAAACATCAACACTGTCACAACAAAAGTGAAAAGAATAACTGGACTGAAAATCTTGAAATAAACAAGAACATTGTTTTCAAGTTGGACACTGGTGCTGAATGCAAGGTCATCTCAGGAAATGTCTACAAGTCACTCAGATTTAAAACAAAACTCCAGAACTCAGCTTGAAAACCGCTCACATATTCTAGACACTGCAGGTCACCGTTGGAAAAGCTAACGCTCACCTGTGAACACAAAAGCCAAAAATGCAAGATTAAATTTCATATTGTTGACAGTGATGTACCAGCAATACCAGGACGTGAGACATGATGGAAGAACCTATAGGAGAAACAGAAAACACGTCCTCAGGGTGGCTGAATAAGTTTCCATCAGCATCACCCAACGTTGTTGGAGATTCCTGTGTCGAGCCGCAGGTGAGTGAATCCGGTCCACCTGCAGACACTGGTGTTGCAAAACAATCAGTCTTACCTGAGGCACATCCGAGAGAGGCATTCTTCACAAGGTCAGGAAGACAAGTGAAAACGCCAGCAAGATAAAAGGACTGAATCTGGAACACACATACAGTACACATTTAGAATATTCACACACACATTCAGAGGACACGGTTCAAGCTCCTGTCCATCTGCTGACTGAACTTAAAGTTACTGTCATTTACTGCATCTTAGATTTGTTTAGTTTATTCTGCAACATCAAGCTATTCTAATAAATATGGTGTCAAATGTACAGTTCATGTAGTTCAGTTCAGAGACTTCATCTCATTTTCCTTGAATTTTAAAGCATTATGGTCCGACAGAGTTTGTATGAACGTTGTTGAGAGTCCTGCACAGCCCAAATCATCCTCATTTATAGTTATATTCATATTAAGAGAAACAAAAAGATATAAATTCAAGTGTGGAGATTTTACATGTTATGTAGCTAAGAGGCAGCCCTAGCTAAGAATTACGCAGGTCACCCAAAAGTAATAAAGTGTAAGTGTACCACAGAGGCCTCCTTCCTCCATACCGCACAGCCATGCAGTGAGGTGAGGATGACTCCATTGGAGGCCCCAGAACCAGACAGCAGGCAGGAGGGTGGTGGAGAGAGCCAGGTCTGCCGATGGAACAGTTGAAACTGGGCATCTCAACACATGGGAGAGAGAGAAAACACAAAGGGTTAGGAGGGAGGGGGGGGGGTTGGGGGAATCACAGCAAAAACTTTTTAGAAGGGTTACAGCAGGACAGGGTAGGCAAGAGCAGCCAAACGCACTCGCACCCACAGACAGCAGGGGGCAGCTCAGCACACAGGGAAGAGAGAAGAAATTAAGAAGAAAAAAAATTAATAATAAAATAAGAATAATAATAATGAAGAAAAGGTTTAGGTTTATATATGAATATGAACAGCATCGTTACACCGCTCAAGCACAACAAAGCAGTCAAACAATTTATACAAAACACAGCAGTGTAACCATTCTCATGCAGAACACAAGCAAGTTGCACAGCAGCGAAATATTGTTCAAGCACAAGACAGCAGCGAAACAATTTTGATGCAGGACACAGCAGCCCCACATGGTAAAAGCAGAACACAGTAGTGAAATGTTGTTCAAGCAGAACACAGCAGTAAAATACCAATCAAGCAGAATACAAGCAAGTGGCACAGCAGCGAAATATTTTTTACATTTATGGCATTTAGCTGACGCTCTTATTCAGAGCGACTTACAAGGTTACTCGTATTACATAGGAGGGCCAATGGTGTTAGGAATCTTGTCCAAGGACTCTTATTGGTGTAGCGCTAGCACCTAGTCACCCAGGCCGGGAATCGAACCCCAGTCTCCAACATGGTGCGGTAGCTCAGTGGCAGGTAGTGGTGTTATCTGTTGCGCCACACCAACCACTCATATCATTCAAACAGGACACAGCAGCGTAACAATTTTTTAGGTAAAACACAAGCAGAACAGAGCAGTGTAACCATTCTCATGCAGAACACAAGCAAGTGGCACAGCAGCAAAATATTGTTCAAGCACAAGACAGCAGCGAAACAATTTTGATGCAGGACACAACAGCCCCACATGGTAAAAGCAGAACACAGTAGTGAAATGTTGTTCAAGCAGAACACAGCAGTGAAATACCAATCAAGCAGGACACAGCAGTGTAACAATTTTTAGGTAAAACACAAGCAGGACACAGCAGCGTAGCAATTTTGATGCAGAACAAGCAGGACACAGCAGCCCAACACGGTTCAAGCAGAACACAAGCAAGTTGCACAGCTGCAGCAACCTTTAGCACTGTGCTTGCAAGGCAATCTCGTTGAAAATTGGAGACTGTGGGTGCAAAAGTTTTACCGGTTTCTTACAGAAAGTGGGATTGTTGAGGAGTCTGAAAAAGTCCAATGCGCCACCTTTCCGCACGTCGCTGGGGAAGATGCAGTGAAGGTCTACAACATGTTACAATTCAGTGAGGAAGAAACTGAAACAAGAAATGCGCTGAAAAACAAGTTCAGGGATTACTGAGCGTCAAGAAAGAACCTACCCTATGTTCACCATTTGTTCTTCATGAGAGCTCAGGGTCCACCTGAAAGCACTGAAGCGTACGGGAGGAATTTGGGGACCAGAAACTGCAAAATTTAGCAAAGTACTCACATATTCTAGCCACCGCATGTCACTGCTGGGAAAGCTACCGCTCACCTGTGAACACAAAAGCCAAAAATTCAAAAATTAATTTCACATATTGTTGATTGTGATGTACCAGCAGTACTAGGGCGTGAGACATGGGAGATGTTACAGCAGGACAGGGTAGGAAAGAGCAGCCAAACACAAATGCACTCGCACCAGCAGAAAGCAGGGGGCAGCTCAGCACATTGGGGAGAGAGAAGAAATGAAGGAAAAAATAAAAATGAAGAAAAGGTTTAGGTTTATATATATAAATATATGAACAGCACTGTAAACACCGCTCAAGCACAACAAAGCAACAAAAAAAAATTATACAGAACACAGCAGCATCATTTTCATGCAAAACAAGCAGGACACAGCAGCCCAACACGGTTCAAGCAGAACACAGTAGCGAAATATCGTTCAAGCAGGACACAGCAGCATAACATTGATGAAAAACACAAGCAGGACAGCAGCGAAATTATTATACAGAACAAGTGACACTGTTCAAGCAGAACACAGATGAGTAAAAAATTTTATGAAAAACACAGGCAGGATACAGCAGCCCAACACGGTCGAAGCAGCACACAAGCAAGTGGCACAGCTGCAGCCACCTTTAGCACTGTGCTTGCAAGGCAATCTCATCAAAAATTGGATTTTTAGGTGCAAAAGTTTTACCGGTTTCTTACCGAAAGTGGGATTGTTGAGGAGTCTGAAAAAGTCCAATACGCCACCTTTCCGCACATCGCAGGGAAAGATGCAGTGAAGGTCTACAACATGTTACAATTCAGAGAGAAAGAAACTGAAACAAGAAATGCGCTGAAAAACAAGTTCAGGGATTACTGAGAGTCAAGAAAGAACCTACCCTATGTAAACCATTTGTTCTTCATGAGAGCTCAGGATCCAGCTGAAAGCGTACGGGAGGAATTCGGGGACCAAAAACTGCAGAATTCAGCACAGTACTCACATATTCTGACCTCGCATGTCACCGTTGGGAAAGCTACCACTCACCTGTGAACACAAAAGCCAAAAATGCTAAACTGAATTTCACATATTCTTGACGGTGATGTACCAGCAATACTAGGACGTGAGACATGGGAGATATTAGGTGTGGTTAAAAGAGTGCATGGAATCACAACGTAAAATTACATTCTGAAAGACATTGATCTGTTCACTGTTCTTGGATTCCTACCAGGACATCACCACATTCAAGTAGATCCCATGGTCTCACCAGTGATACATCCACCAAGAAAAGATTGCCCTGAAAGACAACAATCATTGATGAGCTACACAAAATGGAGAAAAGGGGTGTAATCACCGAACAGCATGAACCGAACGACTGGGTAAGCAGCATGGTCACAGTGGTGAGGATTTTGGCAGATCAAACTTCATGATGAAAGTTCCAAGCTCTGCACACTGAACATACCCATTGAAAGATACAGATTCCTTTGACTTTCTTTTCGAGTGTCCTCAGCTTCAGAGGTATTCCAAAGGTCGATTGCAGACTATTAAAGGCCTGGAAGGTGTCGTCAACGTTACGAACGATATCTTAGTCTGGGGTGAAACGGTCAAGGAAACATGACGGCAGACTCATCCAAGTGCTGAAAAGGGAAAGACAGTGGAACCTGAGACTCAACAAAAACAAGTGCAAAATCAGATCATCACAAATGTGGTACATTGGCCATATGCTCTCTGCAGAAGGTCTCAATCCAGATCGAGATAAAGTGAGAGCTGCAACACACATGCCTGCACCAGAAAACAAGCAGGCACTCATGAGATTAATGGGCATGATTCAGTACCTTTCCAAGTTTATTCCCAACCTGTCTGAAGTCGGTGCACCTCTCAGAAAACTGCTCGAGCATGACACTCCGTCGCAAGTCGAGCACAAAGCTATGAAAAACCTGAAATCTCTGGTACTGGTAACACCATGGTACTGGTACACCATCTGCAGATGCGAGCTCAGAAGGCTTCGGAGCAGCAGTTCTGCAGGAGGGAAAGCCAGTGGCTAAATTACATTCCGAAAGGCAACAGCAAATGATCCAGAGATGCAGCTACTACACACAAGGACCATGGAAGGATGGCCCAATGAGAAAAATCCAAACATACTGGACATTCAAAGAAAAGCAAAAATGAAGATTTAAGACAAGCTGCAGAGAAGACAACTCAAGCAAAACAGCTATTATGACAGAGACAAAGAACCCACCAAACATATACATGTGGGACAAGCTGAGAATTCAGAGAAGGCAACCTGCTATCATGATCAGCCACGATTCTTCACAGTCCAGACGCCAGATGGAAGAACCTATAGAAGAAACAGAAAACAGAACACACATTCACAGGACACAGTTCAAGTTCCTGTTCTTCTCCAGATGTGGTTATGAACATAAACAGAAACAATGTCCTGCTTATGGACAAGTGTGCAAATCCTGTAACAGCAAAATCACTTCACCAAAAATGTGTCTAACAAAACAAATCAGAACAGAATGAGGAAAAAAAATCACGCAGTTGAACAAAAAGGCAGAGCAGGAAGATTTCTTCATTGGAACAGTTGAAATAAGAAGAAAAAAACAGGAGTATTAGATAAACATCAACACTGTCACAACCAAATTCAATAGAATAAGTGGACTGAAAATAAAACAAAGAACATTGTTTTCAAGTTGGACACTGGTGCTGAATGCAATGTCATCTCAGGAAATGTCTACAAGTCACTTAGATTTGAAACAAAACTCCAGAATTCAGCTTGAAAACCGCTCACATATTCTAGCCACCGCATGTCACCGTTGGGAAAGCAAACGCTCACCTGTGAACACAAAAGCCACAAATGCAAGATTGAATTTCACATTGTTGACAGTGATGTACCAGCAATACTAGGACGTGAGACATGTGAGACGTTAGGTGTGGTTTAAAGATGGAAGAACCTATAGAAACAGAAAACACCTCAGGACGACTGAAACAGTTCCCATCAGCATCACCCAATGTTGTTGCAGATTCCTGTGTCGAGCTGCAGGTCAGTGAATCTGGTCCACCTGCAGAAACTGGTACTGCAAAACAATCTGACTTACCTGAGACACATCAGAGAGAGACATTCTTCACAAGGTCAGGAAGACAAGTGAAAACGCCAGCAAGATACAAGGACTGAATCTGGAACACACATACAGTACACATACAATATTCACACACACATTCAGAGGACACGGTTCAAGCTCCTGTCCATCTGCTGACTGAATTTAAAGTTACTGTCATTTACTGCATCTTAGGTTTGTTTAGGTTATTCTGCAACTTCAAGCTATTCTCATAAATATGGTGTTAAATGTACAGTTCATGTAGTTCAGTTCAGAGACTTCATCTCATTTCCCTTGAGTTTTAAAGCATTATGGTCCGACAGTGTTTGTATGAACGCTGTTGAGAGTCCTGCACAGCCCAAATCATCCTCATTTATAGTTATATTCATATTAAGAAAGAGAACAAAAAAATATATGAATTCAAATGTGGGGATTTCACATGTTCTGTAGCTAAGAGGCAGCCCTAGCTAAGAATCACGCAGGTCACCCAAAAGTAATAAAGTATAAGTGTACCACAGAGTCGTCCTTCCTCCATACTGCACAGCCATGCAGTGAGGTGAGGATGACTCCATTCGAGGCCCCAGAACCAGACAGCAGGCAGGAGGGTGGTGGAGAGAGCCAGGTCTGCCGATGGAACAGTTGAAACTGGGCATCTCAACACATGGGAGAGAGAGAAAACACAAAGGGTTAGGAGGGGGGAAAAATCACAGCAAAAACTTTTTAGAGTGGTTACAGCAGGACAGGGTAGGCAAGAGCAGCCAAACGCACCCGCAGACAGCAGGGGGCAGCTCAGCACACGGGGAAGAGAGAAGAAATTAAGTAAAAAATAATAATAATAATGAAGAAAAGGTTTAGGTTTATATATGAATATGAACAGCATTGTTACACCGCTCAAGCACAACAAAGCAGTCAAACAATTTATACAAAACACAGCAGTGTAACCACTCATGCAGAACACAAGCAGAGAGCAGCAAAACACCGTTCAAGCAGAACACAAGCAAGTGCCACAGCAGCGAAATATTGTTCAAGCACAAGACAGCAGCGAAACAATTTTGATGCAGGACACAGCATCCCCACATGGTAAAAGCAGAACACAGTAGTGAAAAGTTGTTCAAGCAGAACACAGCAGTGAAATACCAATCAAGCAGAATACAAGCAAGTGGCACAGCAGCGAAATATCATTCAAGCAGGGCACAGCAGCATAACAATTTTGATGCAGAACACAAGCAGGACACAGCAGCCCAACACGGTTCAAGCAGAACACAGTAGTGAAATATCATTCAAGCAGGGCACAGCAGCGTAACAATTTTGATGCAGAACACAAGCAGGACACAGCAGCCCAACATGGTTCAAGCAGAACACAGTAGCGAAATATCGTTTAAGCAAGGCACAGCAGCATAACGATGAAAAACACAAGCAGGACAGCAGCGAAATTATTATACAGAACAAGTGACACTGTTCAAGCAGAACACAGCAGAGTAACAAATTTGATGCAAAACACAAGAAGGATACAGCAGCCCAACACGGTCGAAGCAGCACACAAGCAAGTGGCACAGCTGCAGCCACCTTTAGCACTGTGCTTGCAAGGCAATCTAATCAAAAATTGGATTTTTAGGTGCAAAAGTTTTACCTGTTTCTTACAGAGAGTGGGATTGTTGAGTCTGAAATGGTACAATGCGCCACCTTTCCGCACGTCGCAGGGAAAGATGCAGTGATGGTCTACAACATGTTACAATTCAGAGAGAAAGAAACTGAAACAAGAAATGTGCTGAAAAACAAGTTCAGGGATTACTGAGAGTCAAGAAAGAACCTACCCTATGTTCACCATTTGTTCTTCACGAGAGCTCAGGATCCAGCTGAAAGCGTACGGGAAGAATTCGGGGACCAAAAACTGCAGAATTCAGCACAGTACTCACATATTCTGGCCACTGCATGTCACCGTTGGGAAAGCTACCACTCACCTGTGAACACAAAAGCCAAAAATGCTAAACTGAATTTCACATATTGTTGACGGTGATGTACCAGCAATACTAGGACGTGAGACATGGGAGATGTTAGGTGTGGTTTAAAGAGTGCATGGAATCACAACGTAAAATGACATTATGAAAGACATTGATCTGTTCACTGTTCTTGGATTCCTACCAGGACATCACCACATTCAAGTAGATCCCATGGTCTCACCAGTGATACATCCACCAAGAAAAGTCCTAATTGCCCTGAAAGACAACAATCATTGATGAGCTACACAAAATTAAGGGGTGTAAATCACCAAACCGAACGACTGGGTAAGCAGCAGGGTCACAGTGGTGAGGATTTTGGCAGATCAAACTTCAGATCACATCACAAATCCGGTACATGGCCATGTGCTCTCTGCAGAACTCAATCTAGATAGAGATAAAGTGAGAGCTGTAACACACATGCCTACACCAGAAAACAAGCAGGCACTCATGAGATTCATGGTCATGATTCATTACCTTTCCAAGTTTATTCCCAGCCTGTCTGAAGTCAGCGCACTGATCCAGAGATGCAGCTACTACACACAAGGACCATGGAAGGATGGCCCAATGAGGAAAAATCCAAACATACTGGACATTCAAAGAAGAAAAGCAAAATGCAGCTTTAAGATAAGCTGTAGAGAAAACAACAAGTAGAACAGCTATTATGACAGACAGACAAAGAGCTCACCAAGCATATACATGTGGGACAAGGTGAGAATTCAGTGAGGGCAACCTGCCATCATGATCAGCCACGATTCTTCACAGTCCAGACGCCAGATGGAAGAACCTATAGAAGAAACAGAAAACAGAACACACATTCACAGGACACAGTTCAAGTTCCTGTCCTTCTCCAGATGTGGTTATGAACGTAGACACATTTTTGGTAAAGTGATTTTGCTGTTACAGGATTTGCACACTTGTCCATAAGCAGGACATTGTTTCTGTTTAACAAAACAAATCAGAACAGAATGACGGGGGGAAAAAAAATCATGCAGTTGAACAAAAAGGCAGAGCAGGAAGATTTCTTCATTGGAACAGTTGAAATAAGAAAAAAAAACAGGAGTATTAGATAAACATCAACACTGTCACAACAAAAGTCAATAGAATAACTGCCCTGAAAATAAAACAAGAACTTTGCATTCAGCACCAGTGTCCAACTTGAAGACAATGTCATCGCAGCACAGATCTACAAATCAGGTTTGAAACAAAACTTAAATCAAAAATGCAAGATTGAATTTCACATTGTTGATAGAGATGTACCAGCAATACTAGGATGTGAGACATGTGAGACGTTAGATGTGGTTTAAAGATGGAAGAACCTATAGGAGAAACAGAAAACACCTCAGGACGACTGAAAAACAGTTCCCATCAGCATCACCCAATGTTGTTGCAGATTCCTGTGTCGAGCCGCAGGTCAGTGAATCCGGTCCATCTGCAGAAGCCGGTCAGACAATCAGACTTACCTGAGTCACATCCGAGAGAGGCATACAGAGAGGCTTCTTCCACAGACCTGAAAGAGGCGAAAGACCATGAATTCAGTGACTTGTTAATCAGAGACAGGACTGTTTGTGGTATTAGGAAAGACCTATTGTGGGCAAGGTTGCTGAGAGAAACAGATTGGACATAGACAAAGAATATCTGCTGTGCAAATGAAGGGACATCAAGTGAAGTGAAAAAAAAAAGAGCAGAATGAGGAAAAAAAAAAAATCATGCAGTTGAACAAAAGACAGAGCAGGAAGATTTCTTCATTGGAACAATTGACATCAGAAAAACTCAATACATCAGAAAAACATTGACAGTCACAACAAAAGTGAAAATAACAGAACTGAAAATCAAAATAAAAACAACTTTGTCTTCAGATTGGACACTGGTGCTGAATGCAAGGTCATCACAGCACAGATCTACAAATCAGCTTTGAAACAAAACTCCAGAATTCAGCTTGAAAACCGCTCCCATATTCTAGACACTGCAGGTCACCGCTGGGAAAGCTAACGCTCACCTGTGAACACAAAAGCCAAAAATGCAAGATTAAATTTCACATTGCTGACAGTGATGTACAAGCAACACTAAGACGTGAGACATGATGGAAGAACCTATAGGAGAAACAGAAAACACCTCCTCAGGATGGCTAAAAGAGTTTCCACCAGAATCACCTAATGTTGTTGCCTATTCCTGTTTCGAGCAGCAGGTCAGTGATTCCGGTCCACCTGCAGAAACTGGTACTGCAAAACAATCTTACTTACCTGAGTCACATCCGAGAGAGGCATACAGAGAGGCTTCTTCCACAGACCTGAAAAAGGCGAAAGACCATGAATTTGGTGAGTTACATGACTCGTTAATCAGAGACAGGACTGTTTGTGGTATTAGGGAAGACTAATTGTGGGCAAGGTTGCTGAGAGAAACAGGTCGGACATAGACAAAGGCCATGAATATCTGCTGTGCAAATGAAGGGACATCAAGTGAAGTGAAAAAAAGTGCTCAATGAAATACAAAACAGAACGACAGAAACAAAACAAACAGTTGGGTTTGAACAGAAGAGCAAATCCAAACAACTAAAACAGAACAAGCAACAGAAGCAAGCTGCTCCAGATGTGGTTATGAACATAAACAGAAACAATGTCCTGCCTATAGCCAAGTGTGTAAATCCTGCAACAGAAAAATCACTTTACCAAAAATGTGTAAAACAAAACAAATCAAAGCAAAATGAGGAAAAAAAATCATGCAGTTGAACAAAAAGGCAGAGCAGGAAGATTTCTTCATTGGAACAGTTGAAATCAGAAAAACAGAATATTGACAAACATCAACACTGTCACAACAAAAGTGAAAAAAAATAACTGGACTGAAAATCTTTAAACAACAAGAACATTGTTTTCAAGTTGGACACTGGTGCTGAATGCAAGGTCATCTCAGGAAATGTCTACAAGTCACTCAGATTTAAAACAAAACTCCAGAATTCAGCTTGAAAACCGCTCACATATTCTAGACACTGCATGTCACCATTGGAAAAGCTAACGCGCACCTGTGAACACAAAAGCAAGATTAAATTTCACATTGTTGACAGTGATGTACCAGCAATACCAGGACGTGAGACATGATGAAAGAACCTATAGGAGAAACAGAAAACACGTCCTCAGGACGACTGAAAGAGTTCCCATCAGCATCACCCAATGTTGTTGCAGATTCCTGTGTCGAGCAGCAGGTCAGTGAATCTGGTCCACCTGCAGAAACTGGTACTGCAAAACAATCTGACTTACCTGAGACACATCCGACAGAGGCATTCTTCACAAGGTCAGGAAGACAAGTGAAAACACCAGCAAGATACAAGGACTGAATCTGGAACACACATACAGTACACATTTACAATATTCACACACACATTCAGAGGACACAGTTCAAGCTCCTGTCCATCTGCTGACTGAATTTAAAGTTAGTCATTTACTGCAGCTCAGATTTGTTTAGTTTATTCTGCAACATCAAGCTATTCTCATAAATATGGTGTCAAATGTACAGTTCATGTAGTTCAGTTCAGAGACTTCATCTCATTTCCCTTGAGTTTTAAAGCATTATGGTCCGACAGTGTTTGTATGAACGTTGTTGAGAGTCCTGCACAGCCCAAATCATCCTCATTTATAGTTATATTCATATTAAGAGAAACAAAAATATATAAATTCAAGTGTGGATATTTCACATGTTCTGTAGCTAAGAGGCAGCCCTAGCTAAGAATCACGCAGCTCACCCAAAAGTAATAAAGTGTAAGTGTAGCACAGAGTCGTCCTTCCTCCATACTTTACACTGAGGAACTGAACCGGTTAGCAGAGGGAAAAACGGCCGTGGTGGTCGAGGAGCTCCTCGGCTTTTCCGGGGTCACGCAGACGCCGCCAGTCCCTCTCCGGTGCGGGAGTGGAGACGACGACTCTCGGTGTCCGTCGCGCCGGTAGTGCTGGAGCTCAGACGCCGCGTTGGAGGAGTCACGGGTCAAGCTGGACGACTTCCTTGCAGAGCGGCTGGAAAGCTCGTTTTTCCGCGGTCGCCATGTTTCTCGAGGGTAAAGAGAAAAACGCAAAGCGCGGTTAGTGAGACAGAGGACTGTACAGTAACACAGACAGCACAAGGATTCCAACAAGTGTCTAAGATGAAGAAGACAAAGCTCACATTACGGACTATAAAGTAGGATGGCCGGTCGAAGCTCTGTGTGGAATCACGGCTCGAGCTTTGAAAGCAGGGCCGCATCGAAACAGCAGCTCCGAGTCTCCTGAAAATACCTACGATCACGTGACCGCCGGAAACGAAGCTTCCTTACGTCACTGGAACGCAATCGCGGTTCAATGCGCGTGAGTTTCCGGTCCCGCTGTAGACAAGCTGCATATAATCTGAAATTTGTACTTAAATAAAACGGAAATACAGAACATGTGTGAATTTGCTTCACTTTCATGATAAAATTATTGATATTTCTCAGCATTTAAGGTTTTTTACTGGAGACGATGTGAAATGACCTTGAATAAAAACATTTTACAGCTCTATTTCTGTGTTCAACAGATGTACAGTCTACATGCACATTCAACAGTGGTGTTTTTCCCTTAATCTAATAGTGTCAAACATGGCTGTTTTGTTTAGGAGGAGAGTAAAGGAATTACACACTCAGATGAAATTCATTCAGTTAAAGGAAGAAACGCAGTCCGACATCGCTGTATGGAGCAGTTTGGACAAAGCTTATGAACACAAGTGAATCAGGCAGTGGTGGTGTAGTATTGTATTTGTACAACAGGTGGCGCAGTAGAGCTGTGAAGCTGAGCAGCATCCAACCACTTTTCCCTCATTTCTGCATGAAAGGGTTGATTGATTACAGACTCATTTTTGTGATAAAGGATCTGCCCTGTTTTTAGACTTTTATAAAGCCTCAGTTCAGCAGAGCTTTATTTTATTAAGTAATTATTATATATTTTCTTTATATTATCTGACAGTAACACACTAAATGTCCAAATGTTTGTGGACACCATTTTTTAATTAATGCATTCAGCAATCAGTTGCACCCATTGCTGAAACTGTCACCGTAATGCAGTATTGCCAATAGAATAGGACTCTCTGGAACAGATAAACATGAACCTATCGGCTCCATGCCTAATGCCAATCGTGGGCTAGAGGGGTATAAAGCCTCCAGCATTGAGCTGAGGAGAGGTGGAACTGTGTTCTCTGGAATGATGGTGCTCATGATGTCCTTTACTTCTAGGGTGAGCTGGGGAAACTTTTTACTTTGAGTTGGAGATGAGGTTGGGTGATCATCCAATATTCTGACCTCACCAATGCTCTTCTTGCTAAATGCATTTCTCACAGCAATGCTCCAAAATCTAGCAGAAAGTCTTCCATGGTAGTAGAAACAGTTAATCCAACAAAAGCAGGCTAAACTCCCTTTTAATACTCTTGATTTCAAAAGAAACAACAAATAAGCAGGTGTCCAAATACTTTTGTTACATAGTGTATTTCTTAGAAATGCTGAATTCTTTTGTTGAAGAGACTCTGGGTCAGTTCTGAGAGCAGCAGGTCTAAAATTAAACCTGGACTAAATAAAGAGAGAAGTTTTAGATTTTACTTTGAGTAGAAACAAATAAACATCCAGAACACATCAGTAATGCAGAACAGCTCTTCATTCAGGCTCTTTTTCTGAACATGATATTAATAATATAAACTTTACAGCTGTTTGGAAAAGATGAAGCATTAAGGAGGAGTCTTAAGTAAGTGTAGAAATGAAGACACTGCTCAGCACTGATGTAAGTATTAATGATAAACTGATTAGTCGTGTGCTTCTCTGTGGACGAGTTGTGATGAAAAAGAGGATCTCAGCCCATTCTCTTCCTACAATGGAAAACACACACACACACACAAAAGTTAAACACTTCATACACTTCCATCTCCAACTATAAGGGTTTATTTAGGGTGTATTCTACACTGCTCACTAACACGTTTCTATAAAACAACAATGGGGCAGAAATGAAAATATTGCAGCACTGATATTAAAAAGTACCACAAGTGTTTGAGCAGCATGAGTGTAGAGCTTTTGCACTGACTGCATTTTAAACTGAAGGTCACACTGATGGTCAATAAGAGAAAATATCTCACATACTTTAAAAATGAATCTTCTAGTCTAGATACAGGAGAGGAAACCTCGGTCTCCTGGTTTAAAGACTGTATGTTGAGGAGTTTAGTCAGTTGTGGATAAATGCTGCGTCAGCATGTTCAGAAACTTCAAACAGCATGTTAGCGTGTGGGTTGTTGTGAAAAAGGTTCCTTGGATCTTAGACTCTGATCGCTGTGGCCTCCCAGGGATCAAACTCCCTCTCTCTCAATGACAGGAGCAGCGATTAGACGTTGTGTTGTGTTGCTGTGTATTTTCTAATTAAACTGACGGTTAGAATCAGTGTAGGTACCGAACCCAAGCACAGATTTTTACCTTTGAAGATATTCTATTCTAAAATAATGAAACCTCCTGGGATGGTGAAGCTGATCAACAACACATTTATTTCTTATAAAGACATTTGTGTCACGTAGAAGACATGAACCTCCTTAGGGCCTTTCACCTGACATCCTAAGGATTATTATTCAGCAATGACATGGAATACAGCACGCACTGCCCAAATCCTTCTAAAGTTAGAGGAGTGAGGAATGAGTTCCTGTGGAGTTTCAGAGGTTAAAACGGTGTTTAAACAAACACTGAAAGTTACCTGGAATCATGCTGGACATCTTCTCTAACTGGCTACAAGAGGTATAGTCTTCCTTTTCTTCAGGATCTGCTTGAGAGACAACATGACAGATTATCTAGAACATGTCAAGTGATTTGGATAACGTCAAATACCTCAGAGCTGAATACTAGTTAATAATAATAATAATAATAATAATAAATTGAAGGGGAGTTGAAGCCTCGGTCTCCTGGTTTCCTGCATCACTGTGGGAGCAAAGGTTCCAGCTCAACCATGACTCACGAAGCAGGATTTTCCTATCAGAATTGAACCCAGCCAGTAGGTCAACACTTAGAGCCATGCTTGAGGGCTACAAGGGGTTTACCCTTGTCGACTTCTTTATTCATTTATTCACTCACCACTCAACTCACATACCTTAATCTTGGGAACTTTAGCCTCCTGGTTCTTTGCTTCATGGTGGACTGTGTAAGAACAGCTTCTCCCTCCACCACTGGACCACAGAGCACAACCTCACAAGCCTGCTGGGAACACGAAGAAGCAGAAACTTCTGCAGAGGAAGCAGAATGATGAGCATCCTGCTGGGAAAAAGTTCAAATTCAGTAGGCATAGCTCCATTCAACCTCACAAGTTAGTCAGAAATTTCATTTTTCTAATGACAAATGACAGGTATTGGGTCCTATGCACAAAAACACAAGCACACATTTCACAACACCTAAACACAATAAATGCATGTAGTCTAATGCAAAACTACTGACAAGGTCTTCCAGCTGTAATAAGTGAACTTTTGTCATTTTTTTTAATTCTGCTACTTAGAAGGAGGACTACTTTCAGATACTGTAAAGCAATCAGTACTTTTTCATTACGTTTCAGAGCAAAAATGTGACCCTGGAAGTTTTCAATTCACACTTAAATAAGAACTAATGAAATATGTGAGGTAAAGTTGAGTTAAACAGAGCTAATGCAGCTCAGCATCAGCTATTAACTCTAACTAATATTCCTACTGGAGGAAACAACAAGATTAGCTAAAACAGCTAACGGCAGAAAGCCTGTGTTGTCGGATGAAACAGTATAGAAAAGTTAGTCCGTTTTTATCAGGACCTTTTCCAACAACGTGGAAAATAAGACCCCTCTTTTAGAAAGGTTAGAGCTCCCGAAGTTTCTAAGTTAACGCCGAACATCAGCAGCGCTAGCAAGTTAACTCCTACAGTCGTACAGCTAAAGTACAAACACACACGAAACCATAAAACCAAGCTTTCAAATATTCGCTGTACGTTTATGGTCACATATAAGGTAAAAGATCAGCTTAAAAGCAGCTAGTTCACATGAACTCACCTGGCTCTATCGGGAACGTCTGTCCTGGGTGCCTCCTTGAAGTAGACTGACAGACTGGAAGGGGCGATACCGGTGACTGCGCCTCGTCCCAACAGAACTGGACTACAGCTTCATTTGGGCAAAGCTGGAGCGACGATGAGGATTGCAGATGGAAAATCTTCCATAAACTCAAAACTGCTAAAACTCCTCATTTAGATAACGCTTTAAACACTGTACACTCATATGCAATTGTACACACACTGTTTAATTAGCATATTTGATTTCATTTAGAAAGTCCAGAATATGCTGCTATAGTATTTCTATGTTGTTTATTTGATGAACAATCCACATTTAGTACATCATACATATTTATAGTACTAAACTGTAAATCATACAGATTTAAACATTTGATATATTTTGTTATTTTATTAAATAGGTTAATTCTCAGCGTCTTTAAAGCTTGCAGATGAAAACACTGAGAGACAGAAAGTCTAAACTTCAGTACTGGAAATCATGATGTAATTGAATTTATTAAAAAATAAATGAAGTGAAATGAAAACTTTAACACTGTAGAAGAAATCTGTCTCTACTGGACAGACACGTCACTTCCGGCTGACAGGTCCAGCGCTTGCTCTCCTGCTGCTTGTTTCTCCCAGTCATATCTTTGTATTAGGGATGAGCAGAACGAGGCTTTTTAACCATTTGAAGCCGAAGTGGTTCATTTGAAGCTGTACTGCGCCACCTGTTGTACAAATACAATACTACACCACCACTGCCTGATTCACTTGTGTTCGTAAGCTTTGTCCAAACTGCTCCATACAGCGATGTCGGACTGCGTTTCTTCCTTTAACTGAATGAATTTCATCTGAGTGTGTAATTCCTTTACTCTCCTCCTAAACAAAACAGCCATGTTTGACACTATTAGATTAAGGGAAAAACACCACTGTTGAATGTGCATGTAGACTGTACATCTGTTGAACACAAAAACAGAGTTGTAAAATGTTTTTATTCAAGGTCATTTCACATCGTCTCCAGTAAAAACCCTTGAATGCTGAGGAATGTCAATCATTTTATCATGAAAGTGAAGCAAATTCACACATGTTCTGTATTTCCGTTTTATTTAAGTACAAATTTCAGATTATATGCAGCTCGTCTACAGCGGGACCGGAAACTCACGCGCATTGAACCGCGATTGCGTTCCAGTGACGTAAGGAAGCTTCGTTTCCGGCGGTCACGTGATCGTAGGTATTTTCAGGAGACTCTGAGCTGCTGTTTCGATGCGGCCCTGCTTTCAAAGCTCGAGCCGTGATTCCACACAGAGCTTCGACCGGCCATCCTACTTTATAGTCCGTAATGTGAGCTTTGTCTTCTTCATCTTAGGCACTTGTTGGAATCCTTGTGCTGTCTGTGTTACTGTACAGTCCTCTGTCTCACTAACCGCGCTTTGCGTTTTTCTCTTTACCCTCGAGAAACATGGCGACCGCGGAAAAACGAGCTTTCCAGCCGCTCTGCAAGGAAGTCGTCCAGCTTGACCCGTGACTCCTCCAACGCGGCGTCTGAGCTCTAGCACTACCGGCGCGACGGACACCGAGAGTCGTCGTCTCCACTCCCGCACCGGAGAGGGACTGGCGGCGTCTGCGTGACCCCGGAAAAGCCGAGGAGCTCCTCGACCACCACGGCCGTTTTTCCCTCTGCTAACCGGTTCAGTTCCTCAGTGTAAAGTATGGAGGAAGGACGACTCTGTGCTACACTTACACTTTATTACTTTTGGGTGAGCTGCGTGATTCTTAGCTAGGGCTGCCTCTTAGCTACAGAACATGTGAAATATCCACACTTGAATTTATATCTTTTTGTTTCTCTTTCTTAATATGAATATAACTATAAATGAGGATGATTTGGGCTGTGCAGGACTCTCAACAACGTTCATACAAACACTGTCGAACCGTAATGCTTTAAAACTCAAGGGAAATGAGATGAAGTCTCTGAACTGAACTACATGAACTGTACATTTGACACCATATTTATTAGAATAGCTTGATGTTGCAGAATAACCTAAACAAATCTGAGCTGCAGTAAATGACAGTAACTTTAAGTTCAGTCAGCAGATGGACAGGAGCTTGAACCGTGTCCTCTGAATGTGTGTGTGAATATTGTAAATGTGTACTGTATGTGTGTTCCAGATTCAGTCCTTGTATCTTGCTGGTGTTTTCACTTGTCTTCCTGACCTTGTGAAGAATGTCTCTCTCTGATGTGTCTCAGGTAAGTCTGATTGTTTTGCAATACCGGTTTCTGCAGGTGGACCAGATTCACTGACCTGCGGCTCGACACAGGAATCTGCAACAACATTGGGTGATGCTGATGGGAACTGTTTTAGTCGTCCTGAGGTGTTTTCTGTTTCTATAGGTTCTTCCATCTTTAAACCACACCTAACGTCTCACATGTCTCACGTCCTAGTATTGCTGGTACATCACTGTCAACAATGTGAAAATCAATCTTGCATTTTTGATTTAAGTTTTGTTTCAAACCTGATTTGTAGATCTGTGCTGCGATGACATTGTCTTCAAGTTGGACACTGGTGCTGAATGCAAAGTTCTTGTTTTATTTTCAGTGCAGTTATTCTATTGACTTTTGTTGTTACAGTGTTGATGTTTATCTAATACTCCTGTTTTTGTTTCTTATTTCAACTGTTCCAATGAAGAAATCTTCCTGCTCTGCCTTTTTGTTCAACTGCGTGATTATTTCCCCCCTCATTTTGTTCTGATTTGTTTTGTTAAACAGAAACAATGTCCTGCTTATGGACAAGTGTGCAAATCCTGTAACAGCAAAATCACTTTACCAAAAATGTGTCTGTTCATAACCACATCTGGAGAAGGACAGGAACTTGAACTGTGTCCTGTGAATGTGTGTTCTGTTTTCTGTTTCTTCTATAGGTTCTTCCATCTGGCGTCTGGACTGTGAAGAATCGTGGCTGATCATGATAGCAGGTTGCCCTCTCTGAATTCTCACCTTGTCCCACATGTATATTCTTGGGGGGCTCTTTGTCTGTCTGTCATAATAGCTGTTCTACTTGAGTTGTCTTCTCTGCAGCTTGTCTTAAATCTGCATTTTGCTTTTCTTCTTTGAATGTCCAGTATGTTTGGATTTTTCTCATTGGGCCATCCTTCCATGGTCCTTGTGTGTAGTAGCTGCATCTCTGGATCATTTGCTGTTGCCTTTCGGAATGTAATTTAGCCACTGGCTTTCCCTCCTGCAGAACTGCTGCTCCGAAGCCTTCTGAGCTCGCATCTACAGATGGTGTACCAGTACCATGGTGTTACCAGTACCAGAGATTTCAGTTTTTCATAGAAAACTGCTCGAGCATGACACTCCGTGGCAAGTCGAGCACAAAGCTGAGAGGTGCACTGGGATTTGGGATGATCTGATCTTGCACTTGTTTTTGTTGAGTTTCAGGTTCCACAGTCTTTCCCTTTTCAGCACTTGGATGAGCCTGCCGTCATGTTTCCTTAACCGTTTCACCCCAGACTAAGATATCGTTCGTAACGTTGGCGACACCTTCCAGGCCTTTAATAGTCTGCAATTGACCTTTGGAATACATCTGAAGCTGAGGACACTCCAAAAGAAAGTCAAAGGAATCTGTATCTTTCAATGGGTATGTTCAGTGTGCAGAGCTTGGAACTTTCATCATGAAGTTTGATCTGCCAAAATCCTCACCACTGTGACCATGCTGCTTACCCAGTCGTTCGGTTCATGCTGTTTGGTGATTACACCCCTTTTCTCCATTTTGTGTAGCTCATCAATGATTGTTGTCTTTCAGGGCAATCGGGACTTTTCTTGGTGGATGAATCACTGGTGAGACCATGGGATCTACTTGAATGTGGTGATGTCCTGGTAGGAATCCAAGAACAGTGAACAGATCAATGTCTATCAGAATGTCATTTTGCTTTGTGATTCCATGCACTCTTTCAACCACACCTAACATCTCCCATGTCTCACGTCCTAGTATTGCTGGTACATCACCGTCAACAATATGTGAAATTCAGTTTAGCATTTTTGGCTCTTGTGTTCACAGGTGAGTGGTAGCTTTCCCAACGGTGACATGCGGTGGCCAGAATGTGAGTACTGTGCTGAATTCTGCAGTTTTTGGTCCCCGAATTCCTCCCGTATGCTTTCAGCTGGATCCAGAGCTCTCATTAAGAACAAATGGTGAACATAGGGTAGGTTCTTTCTTGACTCTCAGTAATCCCTGAACTTGTTTTTCAGCACATTTCTTGTTACAATTCAGAGAGAAAGAAACTGAAACATGTTGTAGACCATCACTGCATCTTTCCCTGCGACGTGCGGAAAGGTGGCGCATTGGACTTTTTCAGACTCCTCAACAATCCCACTCTCTGTATGAAACAGGTAAAACTTTTGCACCTAAAAATCCAATTTTTGATGAGATTGCCTTGCAAGCACAGTGCTAAAGGTGGCTGCAGCTGTGCCACTTGCTTGTGTGCTGCTTCGGCCATGTTGGGCTGCTGTATCCTGCTTGTGTTTTGCATCAAATTTGTTACTCTGCTGTGTTCTGCTTAAACAGCGTCACTTGTTCTGTATAATAATTTCGCTGCTGTCCTGCTTGTGTTTTTCATCCATGTTATGCTGCTGTGCCCTGCTTGAACGATATTTCGCTACTGTGTTCTGCTTGAACCATGTTGGGCTGCTGTGTCCTGCTTGTTTTGCATGAAAATGATGCTGCTGTGTTCTGTATAATTTTTTTTTGTTTCTTTGTTGTGCTTGAGTGGTGTTTACAGTGCTGTTCATATATATATATATAAACCTAAACCTTTTCTTTATTTTTATTTTTTCCTTTATTTCTTCTCTCTCCCCAATGTGCTGAGCTGCCCCCTGCTGTCTGCTGGTGCGAGTGCATTTGTGTTTGGCTGCTCTTTCCTACCCTGTCCTGCTGTAACATATCTCCCATGTCTCACGCCCTAGTACTGCTGGTACATCACCATCAACAATATGTGAAATTCAGTTTAGCATTTTTGGCTTTTGTGTTCGCAGGTGAGCGGTAGCTTTCCCAGCAGTGACATGCGGTGGCCAGAATATGTGAGTACTTTTGCTGAATTCTGCAGTTTCTGGTCCCCAAATTCCTCCCGTACGCTTCAGTGCTTTCAGGTGGACCCTGAGCTCTCATGAAGAACAAATGGTGAACATAGGGTAGGTTCTTTCTTGACTCTCAGTAATCCCTGAACTTGTTTTTCAGCACATTTTCTTGTTTGAGTTTCTTCCTGACTGAATAGTAACATGTTGTAGACCTTCACTGCATCTTCCCCAGCGATGTGCGGAAAGGTGGCGCATTGGACTTTTTCAGACTCCTCAACAATCCCACTTTCTGTAAGAAACCGGTAAAACTTTTGCACCCACAGTCTCCAATTTTCAATGAGATTGCCTTGCAAGCACAGTGCTAAAGGTTGCTGCAGCTGTGCAACTTGCTTGTGTTCTGCTTGAACCGTGTTGGGCTGCTGTGTCCTGCTTGTTCTGCATCAAAATTGTTACGCTGCTGTGTCCTGCTTGATTTGTATTTCGCTGCTGTTCCACTTGCTTGTATCTGCTTGATTGGTATTTTACTGCTGTGTCCTGCTTGAACAACATTTCACTACTGTGTCCTGCTTTTACCATGTGGGGCTGCTGTGTCCTGCATCAAAGTTGTTTCGCTGCTGTGCCACTTGCTTGTGTTCTGCATGAGAATGGTTATAGTGCTGTGTTTTGTATAAATTGTTTGACTGCTTTGTTGTGCTTGAGCGGTGTAACGATGCTGTTCATATTCATATATAAACCTAAACCTTTTCTTCATTAGTATTATTTTATTGTATTTTTTTATTTTTCTTCATTTCTTCTCTCTTCCCTGTGTGCTGAGCTGCCTCCTGCTGTCTGCGGGTGCGAGTGCGTTTGGCTGCTCTTGCCTGCCCTGTCCTGCTGTAACCCTTCTAAAAAGTTTTTACTGTGATTTTTTTTTTTTTTTTCTCCCTCCCTCCTAACCCTTTGTGTTTTCTCTCTCTCCCATGTGTTGAGATGCCCAGTTTCAACTGTTCCATCGGCAGACCTGGCTCTCTCCACCACCCTCCTGCCTGCTGTCTGGTTCTGGGGCCTCGAATGGAGTCATCCTCCCCTCACTGCATGGCTGTGCAGTATGGAGGAAGAAGGCCTCTGTGGTACACTTACACTTTATTACTTTTGGGTGACTTGCGTGATTCTTAGCTAGGGCTGCCTCTTAGCTACATAACATGTAAAATCTCCACACTTGAATTTATATCTTTTTGTTTCTCTTAATATGAATATAACTATAAATGAGGATGATTTCGGCTGTGTCTCAGGTAAGATTGATTGATTGTTTTGCTACACCAGTTTCTGCAGGTGGACCAGATTCACTGACCTGCGGCTCGACACAGGAATCTCCAACAACGTTGGGTGATGCTGATGGAAACTTATTCTGCCACCCTGAGGATGTGTTTTCTGTTTCTCCTATAGGTTCTTCCATCATGTCTCACGTCCTAGTGTTGCTGGTACATCACTGTCAACAATGTGAAATTCAATCTTGCATTTTTGGATTTTGTGTTCACAGGTGAGCGTTAGCTTTTCCAACGGTGACCTGCAGTGTCTAGAATATGTGAGTGGTTTTCAAGCTGAATTCTGGAGTTTTGTTTTAAATCTAAGTGACTTGTAGACATTTCCTGAGATGACCTTGCTTTCAGCACCAGTGTCCAACTTGAAAACAATGTTCTTGTTTATTTCAAGATTTCACTTTTCACTTTTGTTGTGACAGTGTTTGTTTGTCTAATATTCTGTTTTTCTGATTTCAACTGTTCCAATGAAGAAATCTTCCTGCTCTGTCCTTTGTTCATCTGCATGATTTTTTTTTTTTTTCCTCATTCTGCTCTGATTGTTTTGTTTTACACATTTTTGGTAAAGTGATTTTTCTGTTGCAGGATTTACACACTTGGCCATAGGCAGGACATTGTTTCTGTTTATGTTCATAACCACATCTGGAGCAGCTTGCTTCTGTTGCTTGTTCATTTTTAGCTAGTTTGGATTTGCTATTCTGTTCAAACCCAACTGTTTTTGTTTGTTGTTCTGTTTTGTATTTCATTGAGCACTTTTTTTTTCACTTCATTTGATGTCCCTTCATTTGCACAGCAGATATTCATGGCCTTTGTCTATGTCTGATCTGTTTCTTTCAGCAACCTTGCCCACAATTGGTCTTCCCTCATACCACAAACAGTCCTGTCTCTGATTAACGAGTCATGCACCTCACCGAATTCATGGTCTTTTGCCTTTTTCAGGTCTGTGGAAGAAGCCTCTCTATGCCTCTCTCTGATGTGAGTCAGGTAAGTCAGATTGTTTTGCAATACCGGCTTCTACAGGTGGACCGGTTTCACTGACCTGCGGCTCGACACAGGAATCTGCAACAACATTGGGTGATGCTAATGGAGACTCTTTTAGCCGCCCTGAGGAGGTGTCTTCTGTTTCTCCTACAGGTTCTTCCATCATGTCTCACGTCCTAGTATTGCTTGTACATCACTGTCAACAACAAACAGTCCTGTCTCTGATTAACGAGTCATGTAACTCAGTGAATTTGTGGTCTTTTGCCTTCTTCAGGTCTGTGGTCAGTGCTTTCAACGGGCCCAAGAAAAGCTAAGGGCTCCTCGAACACCACTGCCGGTGTTCCTTTTTTCTTACCGGTACCTCAGTGTAAAGTATGGACTAAGGATGACTCTGTGATATACTTTGTGTTTGGTTGCCTCTTTGGTACATAACATAGGTGACATCCCCACAATTGTTTTTTTTTTTTTTTATTCATATATGAGAATAGCTTGACATTGCAGAATAACCTAAACAAATCTAAGATGCAATAAATGACAGTAACTTTAAATTCAGTCAGCAGATGGACAGGAGCTTGAACCGTGTCCTCTGAATGTGTTTGTGAATATTCTAAATGTGTACTGTATGTGTGTTCCAGATTCAGTCCTTGTATCTTGCTGGTGTTTTTACTTGTCTTCCTGACCTTGTGAAGAATGTCTCTCTCTGATGTCTCAGGTAAGTCTGATTGTTTTGCAGTACCAGTTTCTGCAGGTGGACCGGATTCACTGACCTGCGACTCGAAACGGGAATCGGCAACAACATTGGGTAATGCTGATGGGAACTGTTTTTCAGTCGTCCTGAGGTGTTTTCTGTTTCTCCTATAGGTTCTTCCATCTTTAAACCACACCTAACGTCTCGCATGTCTCACGTCCTAGTATTGCACTGTCAACAATGTAAAATTCAATCTTGCATTTTTGATTTGTAGATCTGCTGCAATGACATTGTCTTCAAGTTGGACACTGGTGCTGAATGCAAAGTTCTTGTAGTTTTATTTACAGTCCAGTTGTCCAGTTTTCCACTTTTGTTGTGACTGTGTCAATGTTTTTCTGATTTCATCTTTTCCAATGAGTAAACCTCTGCATTTCGTTCAACTACATGATTTCTTTTCTCCTTCTGCTTTGGTTTGTTTTGTTAGACACATTTTTGGTAAAGTGATTTTCTGTTGCAGAATTTGCACACTTGGCCATTGGCAGGACATTTGTTTCTGTTTCTGTTCATTACCACATCTGGAGAGGGACAGGAACTTGAACTGTGTCCTGTGAATGTGTGTTCTGTTTTCTGTTTCTCCTATAGGTTCTTTCATCTGGCGTCTGGACTGTGAAGAATCGTGGCTGATCATGATAGCAGGTTGCACTTCTCTGAATTTTCACCTTGTCCCACATGTATATGCTTGGTGGGCTCTTTGTCTATCTGTCATAATAGCTGTTCTGCTTGAGTTGTCTTCTCTACAGCTTGTCTTGAATCTGTATTTTGCTTTTCTGCTTTGAATGTCCAGTATGTTTGGATTTTTCTCATTGGGCCATCCTTCCATGGTCCTTGTGTGTAGTAGCTGCATCTCTGGATCAGTGCGCTGACTTCAGACAGGCTGGGAATAAACTTGGAAAGGTAATGAATCATGACCATGAATCTCATGAGTGCCTGCTTGTTTTCTGGTGTAGGCATGTGTGTTACAGCTCTCACTTTATCTCTATCTAGATTGAGTTCTGCAGAGAGCACATGGCCATGTACCGGATTTGTGATGTGATCTGAAGTTTGATCTGCCAAAATCCTCACCACTGTGACCCTGCAGCTTACCCAGTCGTTCGGTTTGGTGATTTACACCCCTAAACAGATGTCTTTCAGAATGTCATTTTACATTGCGATTCCATGCAGTCTTTAAACCACACCTAACATCTCCCATGTCTCACGTCCTAGTATTGCTGGTACATCACCGTCAACAATATGTGAAATTCAGTTTAGCATTTTTGGCTTTTGTGTTCACAGGTGAGTGGTAGCTTTCCCAACAGTGACATGCGGTGGCCAGAATATGTGAGTACTTTGCTGAATTCTACAGTTTCCGGTTCCCGAATTCTTCCCGTACGCCACAGTGTTTTCAACTGGATCCTGAGCTCTTGTGAAGAACAAATGGTAAACATAGGGTAGGTTCTTTCTTGACTCTCAGTAATCGCTGAACTTGTTTTTCAGCACATTTCTTGTTTCAGTTTCTTCCTCACTGAATTGTAACATGTTGTAGGCCTTCACTGCATCTTCCCCAGCGATGTGCGGAAAGGTGGCGCATTGAACTTTTTCAAACTCCTTAACAATCCCACTCTCTGTAAGAAACAGGTAAGACTTTTGCACCCACAGTCTCAATTTTCGAAGAGATTGCCTTGCCAGCACAGTGCTAAAGGTGGATGCAGCTGTGCCATTTGCTTGTGTTCTACTTGAACCGTGTTGGGCTGCTGTGTCCTGCTTGTGTTTTGCATGATCGTTGGTACGCTGCTGTGTTCTGCTTGAACGATATTTTACTGCTGTGCCACTTGCTTGTGTCCTGCTTGAACGATGTCAATGAATTGTGTTGTGTATAATAATTTTGCTGCTGTGTCCTGCTTGAACTGTGTTGGGCTGCTGTGTCCTGCTTGTGTCCTGCTTGTGTCCTGCTTGTGTCCTGCTTGTGTTCTGCATCAAAATTGTTCCACTGCTGTGTTCTGCTTGATTTGGTATTTCGCTGCTGTGTTCTGCTTGAATAATGTTTCTCTACTAAGTTCTGCTTGATCCATGTTGCGTTGCTGTGTCCTGCTTGTGTTTTGCATCAAAATTGTTCTGCTGATGTCCTGCTTGAATAATATTTCGGTACTCTGTCCTGCTTGAACGGTGTTGGGCTGCTGTGTCTTGCTTATGTTTTGCATGTAAATTGTTTTGCTGCTTTGTTGTGCTTGAGCAGTGTTACAGTGCTCTTCATATTTATATATAAACCTAAACCTTTTCTTCATTATTTTTATTTATTTATTTATTTTCCTCACTGAATTGTAACATGTTGTAGACCTTTACTGCATCTTCCCCAGCAACGTGCAGAAAGGTGGCGCATTGTACTTTTCAGACTCCTCCACAATCTCCCTCTCAGTAAGAAACAGGTAAAACTTTTACACCCACAGTCTCCAATTTTCGAAGAGATTGCTTTGCCAGCACAGTGCTAAAAGTGGCTGCAGCTGTACCACTTGCTTGTGCTCTGCTTGATCCATATTGGGCTGCTATGCCCTGCTTGTATTTTGCATGATCGATGGTACGCTGCTGTGTTCTGCTTGAACGATATTTTACTGCTGTGCCACTTGCTTGTGTTCTGCTTGAACGATGTCAATTAACTGTGTTGTGTATAATAATTTTGCTGCTGTGTTCTGCTTGATCCATGTTGCGTTGCTGTGTCCTGCTTGTGTTATGCATAAAAATTATTCTGCTGCTGTGTCCTGCTTGAATAATATTTCTCTACCATTTCCTGCTTGAACGGTGTTGGGCAGCTGTGTCTTGCTTGTGTTTTGCATGTAAATTGTTTTGCTGCTTTGTTGTGCTTGGACGGTGTTACAGTGCTGTTCATATTCATATATAAACCTAAACCTTTTCTTCATTATTTTTATTTATTTATTTATTTATTTTCCTCACTGAATTGTAACATGTTGTAGACCTTTACTGCATCTTCCCCAGCGACGTGCAGAAAGGTGGCGCATTGTACTTTTCCGACTCCTCAACAATCCCACTCTCCGTAAGAAACAGGTAAAACTTTTGCACCCACAGTCTCCAGTTTTTTACAAGATTGCTTTGCCAGCACAGTGCTAAATGTGGCTGCAGCTGTGCCACTTGCTTGTGTTGTGCTTGATCCATGTTGGGCTGCTATGCCCTGCTTGTGTTTTGTATGATCGTTGGTACGCTGCTGTGTTCTGCTTGAACGAGATTTCACTGCTGTGCCACTTGCTTGTGTTCTGCTTGATTGGTATTTCGCTGCTGTGTCCTGCTTGTGTTTTTCATTAAAATTGTTACGCTGCTGTGTTCTGCTTGAACGATGTCAATTAACTGTGTTCTGTATAATAATTATGCTGCTGTGTCTAAAAATCCAATTTCTCGAGATTGCCTTGCAAGCACAGTGCTAAAGGTGGCTGCAGCTGTGCCACTTGCTTGTGTTCAGTTTGATCCATGTTGGCCTGCTGTGTCGTGCTTGTGTTTTGCATGAAAATTACGCTGCTGTGTTCTGTATAAATTGTTGTGCTTGAGCGGTGTTAGTGTTGTTCATATTCATATATAAACCTAAACCTTTTCTTCATTATTACTTTTTCTTCATTTCATCTCTGGTCTCCATGTGCTAAGCTGCCCCCTGCTGTCTGCGGGTCCGAGTGCATTTGTGTTTGGCTGCTTTTGCCTACAATGTCCTGCTGCAACCATTTCTAAAAAGTTTTTGCTGTGATTCCACCCCTCCCATCCTAACCCTTTGTGTTTTTTTTTTTTTTTGTTTTGTTTTTTTTTTTTTTTTTTCCTCTCGTTTCCATGTGTTGAGATGCCCAGTTTCAACTGTTCCATCGACACGTCTCTCCCTCTCTCTCCACCACCCTCCTGCCCGCTGTCCGGTCCTGGGTCCTCGAATTGAGTCATCCTCCCCTCACTGCATGGCTGTGCTTATGACCGTGTACCTGCATGGACTTCATTTCACTCCTGTTTTCATCTTTTTATGGCTTGATGGCACATTGGCCATATTCCCTTATTTCCGTGTTTTATTGCTGTTTTGCTTTTCATTGTGCTATCCGGTGTCGACCAGAGGAGGATGGGTTCCCTTTTTGAGTCTTGGTTCCTCCTTTTTCCTTGCCACTGTTGCCACTGGCTTGCTCAAATGATCTCTGTAAAGCTGCTGTGACCACATTTGTTGTGAAAGTGCTGTATAAATAAAATTCATTTGAATTGAATCCTGTATTCTGTGTGAGTTATTCTCCTCTATGCTGGTTGTGTAGTGTTATGCTACCATATTCTGGTTGAAAGAGAACTGGTACTGTATTCTGTATTAAAATAATTATTCTAATGTCTTCTGAATGAAAGCGTTATGCTACTCTGTTGTGAATGAACAGTTTCAGGCTACTGTGTTCTGTAAGACATTGTTACGCTACTCTATTCTGGTAGAACAGTGTTCTGTTACTGTGGTCTGTAGGAAAGTTCTGCTACTTTTTATACAGAATTCAGTAGCATAGCTCTGAATACGGGATACAACAGTGTTGCGCTTCACATTCATCATGGAGCTTGTAGCGCCCCCTATGGATTCTATAAGAGGGTTAGCGTAGCCCATTTTTCAGATAACATGATTCACCCCCTGAAATGTAATCCTAAAAATACTGTAAATATCAGAAATCAAACATTTCATACCCCACTGTATCTAGGTTAAAGTACCTGAAGCAGAATTTCACACAGTTGAAAAGACCTAAAATAAAATGTTTAAAGTACCTGACCGAGAACGGCAAAAGTTTCACCCCACACAGGAGAAATGACCTGAAATGAAATGCTGAATTCTCCACTTCATATGTCTGATAGAACTTGAACTTCAGAGAAACACAGCTAATCAGAACAAAGCTCATTTACATATATCTTAAAGGCACTGTAATAAACAAAAACAGCCAGTTTTAATTGTAAGGGCTAAAGTGTGATTCACAAACACTAAGTAGGACTGAAGAGAAAAGAGGGAAAATGGAGTTTATGGTCCTTTAACATAATATTTGGACATTTAGGCCCAGCCCTAGGTGCGTCTTAATCTTCACACATCACTGCTATTACATTATCAAAAATGTTAAAAAACAAAAAAATACATTTAAAATAATGACAGGATACAGGGTGGTAAAAGGTGCCTTGCATGCAGAGTTCAGTGGAGTTTCATCAAGTTCATGCACAGAGTGGATTCTGCTGGAGTTCTGTTTGTATATAGATCATGTAGCTGGTAGAGAACTGCTCAAGCGCTGCTCCTGTATTTTCTCTTAAAGCAGTTCAAAACTATGCCTGACCATCAAGGTCTATACATGACCTTTTAAGAATAGTGGACACACTTCTTGATTCACTGAATAACTTATTTTCTCAATACTTTTAAAATATGCTGGAATTTGTCACTTTATTAACATAAAGGTGTTCTTTATCAGCTGCTCAGGGTAAATGCTGTGCTAATGCTACTGTTCCTCTCCTTCTTTCCCATTAAGAATAGAGCATCTATGGCGAGACGTTTAGCTGAGTGTAAATGAGCTGTACTATTGTACAATTTCAGAATGTTCATTTGTCCCCCGCCACTGTCTACCTTAAGACTAGATTACTGTAATGCACTTTTATCAGGTTGTTCCAGCAGGAACCTCAATAAACTTCGACTAGTTCAAAATGCTGCAGCCAGGGTCCTTACTAAAACTAGAACATTTGACCATATCAGTCCAGTTCTATCAGCACTGCACTGGCTCCCAGTTAAATTCTGTACTGATTATTAAATTCTTCTATTAACATACTAAGCCCTACATGGCCTCACTCCTGAGTACCTGCGAGATCTTATTACATATTATGATCCATCAAAAATACTTAGATCTCAGGCTGCTGACTTCTTAGTAGTTCCCAAAATTCTGAAAACCTCAGCTGGGGGAAGAGCCTTTTCTTATAAAGCCCCCCAACTCTGGAAATAAATAAAGTATAACCTCGGTGATAGTCTTCTCTGCTCATGGCCAAATGTTGATCCTTTAGGTAGCGATCTGTGGCCTCGACCAGACTCAAATATTCTCTCAGACTTCTTTGACAGTTACAAACGGGGCGGAAAGGTGTAGCGGGGTAGGAAACGCCATCCACTGCCAAATTTTAAGATTCTACGTCATAGTGATGAAAATGAAAAGGGTTGCGAGTGTAAGAACCGCTAAAGGCCTGGTTATGGACGAATCCCAACCCTATAAATTTAGGCACTTGTTTCAGAAACAAATGATCTTGACTGGATCCGCGGTCACCGGCGGGGACACTGATCAGTGCAGCGGTCACGCGCTCCAGCGGATACTTGGTGTTTGAGCTCATCAGAGCGGAGGTGTGAGCGAGGTTCACGCCCGTTGACTTTTCTGACGTACAGCAGAGCCGACAGGATGCGTAGTTTATAGCCGGGTTTTGATCAGAAGACATCAAAACTAATTCGTATTATTACGCAGCAGTTTAACTCTCACGTCCACGGAATTTAAAAATGTCTGTGTCTGTGTCCCATCAGTTCAAAAACTCGGCTCCGTTCGCTGAATTCGCTCCTCTATGACAGGCCCTGGTTCTCTCCAGTGGGGTCAGCGTCGTCCATATGTCCCGCAGTATCCCTTCTAAACATGCCGGTGGGAAAATGAGATGCAGCAAACACTCCATGGCGGCTCGGTAGCCGTAGGTCGAACTGCTCTGGGAAATCAGTTTATCGCCCAGAGAAACTTCCACCTGGCTAAAAAGGCTCGCGATGGGGTAGTTGATCAAACCGACCTTGGCGTCGTGCGCTAAATCAGAACCTTCCGGATTCGTCATTTTGCAGGTCAGGTACAGCAGCCAACGATTCAAATCCAGATGCTCGTCTCCGGAACCTGCTACGAAGAAATGTATGGGACCGGTGTCTGTGATGGATGTGATGGGTGGCGTTTCACATATTTGTAAGATTCGATGCTGGTTTGTGTGATAGGCAGAGTAAATAAGCCCAACTCTGATATCAAACACTCGGTAGAAGCGGCGTGTATCAGAGACATGCTTGTTTTTGTTTTGTTGTTTTTTTCTTCTTCTTCTTCTTTTTAAAATTTATCGGGACTCAGTCAAACTCTTTTCCTCTTCTTTGCGGTTTTGGTCTTTGTTTCTTTTGCTTTTTCTTCGAAGAATGTCCAAAGGTCAGCGCCTCAGTCACTTTCTGCTTTGTAAGGAGATCCTCTGATTTTATGGGGGTTAGACACGCGTTGCCCCGGAGGGCGCATGTGCACGCGACTGAGCGCGGACAGACCTGTGCCCTCTTTACTGTCCGTAAATCTTCGAACCGCTTTGTCCGCCACAGCAGAAACAACATATTTAGCAATGTTCTGAACAGCCGTCTTGAGGTGTGGGTGGACTAGACTGAAAGCGTTTTGAAACAGCGACACGTCTGAATATACGTACAGATAAAACCTCCACCCTTTATACAGGCCGGGTGCTCGCCCCTGTGCGCAGCGACCCACCGATGTTCTGTGAAACCCAGAATATCTGCAAAAGCTCCAGACGTTCTAACGTTAACGGGCTACTTATTTTCCCAGACCAAACGCTTCATTTCTTCTTTTTCAAGGTTAAGTTGGAGGCGTCTGGTCAGTGGGTCTAAAACAAAATTACACCACAGGTCTTTTTCCTAAAAAACTTGTTTATTTTGAGCAAAAGTTCCTCGACGGTGGCATAAAAACCACCGTGTGCTTTTCTATATGAATCAGTTCCAAACCGAAATTAAACCAAATTTCAACCTCTTCTGTTTTCCCTCTGTGGTCTAGGCAGAGTGCACCACGTCGTCGGATAGTTCATTTCTGAGAGACCCACCACCCAGCACCCTTTCAGACAAACAGTTTTAGACAACTTTACGCAATAACTAGAAATTTCGTTTTGCGGATACAGTTTGGGACATGTGTTCCTGAGAAGCGTGATGTAAAAATCGCTGTTCTCCTCCATGTCTTAGTACGACTGCGGGGGAGCGAGGTCATGAGCATCCCTTTCATCTATCCACCAATCACATTTCAGATCCCAACTTTTCCATCTGACTTTTATTTAATTCTAGCCAATATTTATTTTTTAATTTGATACATTCTGTTTTTCAGCACAACTATGTTCTGCATTTCTTCTTCGTAAAAAGAATCATCTATTACCTCTCCTTCCAGATCCCTAAGTTTATACATGGGCGGGTCTCTTTTTAACACCTCCTTTATGAAAAAATATTCGACTGAAAATGTTTGCCTTTGGTGAATGCCCTGCCTTCTTTGGCAATGTGAACCACGTCGTTCACTGTAAATGTAGATAGCCAGATATTTTTAACCACCAACCCGTTTACCGTATAAATGATAAACTTGAACTTGATTAGGGCGCGTCACCTCAACGGGTTTCATTCTGACAGATCTGTGAAACGTACGACTGTATGAATGCACCAGATCTTTCAACGCATCTAAATACCTGTAAGTGTTTAACCCCGTAAAATACCTAAACATACGACCCGTGAGAGTTGTGTTGAAACGCTCCACCACCGAGGCCTTCAGTTCTCTAGCCGTAGTGAAATGTCTAATGTTATATCTTTTCAAAGGGTTTCAAAAAGATTTGTTTAAAAACTCCTTACCTTTGTCGGATTGTAGAGTGACGGGTCGTCTGCCTTCCAAAAATATTTTATAAGCCCTAGTCACGATTCATGCTCATTTATTTTACCCAGGAGTTTTTAGAAAAAATGTCTATACACGTGAGAATATTTTTTTCCATCATTGTACTGAAAGATTGCTTAAATCCACCAAATCAATTTGCCACTGAGCTTCCTTTTCCAAAACTAGAACCACGTTCCTTCTGAAATTAATTAGTCTGGGTTTATGTAAGGAATAGGTGTCTAAACTCCCAAGAAAAACATCGGCCTCATTTTATTAATTATTATTATTATTATTATTATTATTATTATTATTATTGAAGGAACCAGAGAACTTAAGACTACGGATAAAACTGTCTACCGCTCAAACTCCCCACCGTCCTAATAAAGTTCTTCTAAACGTTCGTTCGCTGCCATAACGTTTAGAAATAAAGCCCAAAACAAAACAAGCAAATTAACAAACAAACAAAAAAAAAAACTCAAATGACAGACTGTGCGTATGTGTGTTTTTTTTTTATACCAATATATATATTTAGGTATTATGGAAAAACCCACCTCCAGAAGAACCCGTTCCTCCTCCACCCTTTTATCAACAACAACAACAACAAAAAAACTTGAATAAAAAGTTGTAGATAGTTTTTTTTTTTTTTAATTGGATGCAATTTTTTTATATGTTATGTTTTTTTGTTGGTTTAGGAACACTGAATAAGTAAAAAAAAGTTGTTAAACATCATACGTAATAATATGTTGTATTAGTAATATGATACATGCTATATATGTTTAATCAGTGTAGTTAAATACATTTAAGGCAAAAACATGTTAAATATGGATATGGAGTAATACTATGGGGATTTCTTTTTTCTACATCAGGATATATATGTATAACATGAAATACATAAAAATGAGAAGAGGAACATGTTTAATAAATGAAATGACAGCGTGCAGAAAAACAAAGCGGTAACAGTAGCAGCAGCATTTTTTTCACCAACCTCAGACTTCATTAGAATGTTATACAGGGATGCAGCAGCCTCTTTACACTGATCACTAAACTCCTCATTGTGAAAATAACGAATCAACGCCTCAAAGGGATTTTTGGAAAGATAGTCGGACGTAGATTCTTCAACTGTCAAATCATCTTGCAGCTGGTCGTGAAACTTTTTCAGGATCCTCGTTACAAATCCATCCATCCTGGTCGGTAACTCCAAACTCCAGACGCATGGTTTGGTGAAGGAGGCTCTCGCTTTCGTCCAGAACGCTGAACCACTTTTGTTTGAACACATCTAGGAAACGCACCGGCACTCCTTCCACACAGGTCTGTTGATTTTGTGATGAATGGTCAATCAATTTTACACCCCTCACACTGTTGCTCATTCCATTCTCTGATAATATCTTTGAGAGCTCGTGTGCAGATCCTTTCCTAAAGCTTTGACATTTCTGTCATTTTATCATTTCTTGGTTTCCCGTTTCACCTTTTCTTCCACTTCTTCTTCTTCACGTCGACCATTCTCCGATACCTTCACCTCATCATCGTCATCATCATCATCATCATCATCAACCTCCCATTCTTTAACACCCACAATTTCTACGTTCTCAGATTCGTCGCTCACCGTGGTTTCATCATCATCATCATCATCGTTGTCGCTCCCGGAGGATGGCAGGTTTGTCATCATTATGTTTATCACATCTTCTTCTGAACTTTCCTCGTCTGTAAGAGGTGAACCGGGCCGACTTTCGATGCCGTTTTGCTTCTCGCTTAGCGAAGGTGAGGACAACCTTCACCCGTTTGTTGTTTTTAAATTCATCGTCGTCGTCCTGGTCGTTTTGACTGGTCAGCAGGACTCTCGTCCCAGGTATGTCGCAGTCGATACAGGTGCACTTGTCTCTCGCTGGTGACAGAGAAAGAAAAGTGTTGAAAGGATCGTACGTGATTACTGTGATTTGAATGGTCAAACATAAGGCATCTCTTCCACATGAACTATGGAAGCTGATTAAGGTATAAAATAAATAAACAAACAAAAGAAAACGTTTTACTTATCTGTCAAAATGTGACGGGTCGTTTCATAGACGTCTAAAAGTTTAGATTCCAGCAGCGAACCTTCAGTGATCTCCTCGGTCTCATTTTCGAGTGAAGTGAAAAAGTTAATCATTGCTCCTCGTCATTTTCACACAAACTTTCTTCACGTACGACCTCAGCCGTTCACACCTCCAGCTGAACTCTGCAGGGGTTATCGTGCTCCATATAGCGTGAGATGATCAGAGTTATGCATCGTTGTTGAAAGGCGGATCTCATCTTAACGCTCATCAGTCCACCTTTCCTTACAGACACAGAGGAGCCCGAATCGTGAACGGTGGGTCTCGTGTTTCGTGTCTGAACCAGCATAGAATGGATTTCTCCAACTCACGTGTTTTCGGGATGGTTTGATTGAGCATGTACAGCTCTCTCTCTCTCTCTCTCTCTCTCTCTCTCTCTCTCTCTCTCTCTCTTTCAGTCAGCTTCACATTGGTCAGGTTACAGTTCTTTTCCTTCTCAGAAAAGCTGGACTTGTGAAAAACAACGTAACGTTCTCCGTTTTTGTTCTTTTTTGGTGAAATGACCAGAGACCCTTTTCCCTCAAAGTCTTTAATCTGGCGCTGTTTGAACAGTCTATCAGAGCACCGGAAAACAAAGTTGCTCGGTCTTCTTTTCCCCAGCGTGACGTTTTGTTTCACATCATCCTTTTTATCACGTTTATCTCCCGGAGGTTTCACCCTCGAAACGACATTTTCAGACACCATTTCCTCTCTGATGACGGACGGCCAGTATTCCGGAGGAATGTTGCAATATCTTCGGCCGTAGGTGCGAGATCCTCTACTACCATTTGCTCCCGCAACTTTTTAAACCACAGGGAAACGGTACGCTGTGCAAATGCAGGTTTTTCCGAAAGCTTTCTTCCTACGTTTCCTTGGTGAAAGTAGTCCGATCGATTCAAGATCCTCCTTGGGAAGTTGGCTGGAATCCATACTGAGTTTCCTCAAAGTATGTGTGTGTGTGTGTGTGTGTTTGGGTCCCGCTCTTTCACTGGTGATGTGTGGAAGATCTACGGTCAGAGGTGGGGTTTTTAAAGCAATTCTGTAACGTCACCCCGACCATTTACCATTATGTTTTAGTCACGTTTTACAGAGAGGAACTGTTTGATGAAAACACACGCCTTACTTTTCTCAAACCCAAACGCCAAACCATAAACATTTAAGACTTTGCTTCTCTCTGACTAAGGGTCTTTGGTGCAGCTGTGACACGCACACACACACACACACAGGAAAACTGTGGGAAAAATTTCACACAATCGAATTTCACACAATCCTACATAATCCTAGGGTAGGAAAAAAAATGGGAAGCAAAAAAAAGTCCTACCGTGGACAAAGAATTAGAAACATTTCCCACACTTCTACCATTGGAAAAAAATGGGAAATATTTGCACAAATTTACCTACTCAATGATGTCACGTGGGACAATCCGACATCACATTCCCACGGTCCTAAATCTTTTTGGCATAAAGTGGTACTTATTACTACTGATATTTAAACAGATGTGTTAAAGCTTACAACCAACTTGGCGTACAGTCGCTTTATTGAGGGACAGAAACAGCCGGGGTACACCAGGACTACCCAAACACCAGTTATAATTACTGCTCCCAGAACGAATGTGCAAATTCCCTCCCACACAGAGATCAGATTTTAGGGGGGGGGGGGGGGGGGAGAAAGTTAAAATACAGTGGTGTAGTTTTAAATATGAAGAAATAATAAGTCTTCCTCACAATTACATATTCTTCTTAAAAGTAAGATCAATAGTTTAGGTTTAGTTGGAGTTTTACACTGTAAATATCATTTATTTATTTATTTATTTATTTATTTGAACATTTTTAGTCTTCTTCAAGGTAACTGCAGTGCAAACACACAAAAAAACGCTCACCTCTCTCCCTGAGTCAGGTGTTCAACTTCTGGTGGGACTTCTTCCAAATGAAGAGTTTCCTCCTTGTACTGACTCACAAAGTCTCTGATTTTCACTGTTTTATGAAAGAGTTGTCAGAGAGTTAGGAAATCACGGCTTCTGTAAATCCACGGTTCACAGTGTCTCCGTCTGACTTCAGCCAAGTCAGCTTCACTTCTACCAGTAAGGATAACGGTACCAGTACTGCAAATAGTACCAGTACAAAGGAGAAGAGGAAGACCATGATGACCAAGCTGTTTTCTAGTTCAGCCATTGTAAATGACATTCAATTACATCATGATTTCCAGTACTGAAGTTTACACTTTCTGTCTCTCAGTGTTTTCATCTGCAAGCTTTAAAGGCGCTGAGAATTAACCTATTTAATAAAATAAAAATATATAAAATGTTTAAATCTGTATGATTTACAGTTTAGTACTATAAATATGTATGATGTGCTAAATGTGGATTGTTCATCAAATAAACAACATAGAAATACTATAGCAGCATATTCTGGACTTTCTAAATGAAATCAAATATGCTAATTAAACAGTGTGTGTACAATTGCATATGAGTGTACAGTGTTTAAAGCGTTATCTAAATGAGGAGCTTTAGCAGTTTTGAGTTTATGGAAGATTTTCCATCTGCAATCCTCATCGTCGCTCCAGCTTTGCCCAAATGAAGCTGTAGTCCAGTTCTGTTGGGACGAGGCGCAGTCACCGGTATCGCCCCTTCCAGTCTGTCAGTCTACTTCAAGGAGGCACCCAGGACAGACGTTCCCGATAGAGCCAGGTGAGTTCATGTGAACTAGCTGCTTTTAAGCTGATCTTTTACCTTATATGTGACCATAAACGTACAGCGAATATTTGAAAGCTTGGTTTTCTGGTTTCGTGTGTGTTTGTACTTTAGCTGTACGACTGTAGGAGTTAACTTGCTAGCGCTGCTGATGTTCGGCGTTAACTTAGAAACTTCAGGAGCTCTAACCTTTCTAAAAGAGGGGTCTTATTTTCCACGTTGTTGGAAAAGGTCCTGATAAAAACGGACTAACTTTTATATATTGTTTCATCCGACAACACAGGCTTTCTGCCGTTAGCTGTTTTAGCTAATCTTGTTGTTTCCTCCAGTAGGAATATTAGTTAGAGTTAATAGCTGATGCTGAGCTGCATTAGCTCTGTTTAACTCAACTTTACCTCACATATTGAATTAGTTCTTATTTAAGTGTGAATTGAAAACTTCCAGGGTCACATTTTTGCTCTGAAGCGTAATGAAAAAGTACTGATTGCTTTACAGTATCTGAAAGTAGTCCTCCTTCTAAGTAGCAGAATTAAACAGCTCCAGAAGCTGCTGTTTGTCTAGATATTGGGAGGCAGGGGCTAAATCTGGTATTCCTGCTCATACTTTGGCAACACAGGGTAAAATGAATTTGTGGGTTTTATTAGATCCTGAAATGTATTTGCAGAGACACTGAATTAACTGTAGCTAACGATATAATAATATATAGAAACATTAGGTCCAGAAGCTCACGGGACTTGGGACAGGATTTGCTGTACCACAACACACTGGCAGTGCTTAAACAGTAGAAACATTAAATTAGTAGGTATTATTGCAACCTCAGTTTAATTTAATGTTTAAATGTACGGTGGGTGCCTCCAGGACCAGGGTGGAGAAGCTGAATGGCTGAAGTGAACGCTTTAGCAACTGAACTGACAGCCCATATGCTAAATGAAGTTAATGAGGCTGTAACTGTGAAAACGAGAGCCAGTAGTAATCTAGATTTTCCAGACATAACCTGGAATTCTAGTAGCGTCTAGTAGAGTCTACAGACTATGGATATTGTGAAAATGTGGAGTAGACACAGATGCAGAACTTTTAAGCACAGTTGGTGATGGACCTGACCTCGCCTCAGCCATGAACTACAGAACTACAGAATGAAGGTGTTATCTTTCAGGGAGACACCGACAAAGTCAGACATGTCCATGTGATTAACCTGCTTGAGCTTTTTTAAAATGTACCAGACTTTGAAGCAAAGAACAGATAAAGAGGTCAGTCAGTTTGCACACCACGAGAACCACCAGTTTGACAAAAGCCCACTTATTACAGCTGGAAGACCTTGTCAGTAGTTTTGCATTAGACTACATGCATTTATTGTGTTTAGGTGTTGTGAAATGTGTGCTTGTGTTTTTGTGCATAGGACCCAATACCTGTCATTTGTCATTAGAAAAATGAAATTTCTGACTAACTTGTGAGGTTGAATGGAGCTATGCCTACTGAATTTGAACTTGTTCCCAGCAGGATGCTCATCATTCTGCTTCCTCTGCAGAAGTTTCTGCTTCTTCGTGTTCCCAGCAGGCTTGTGAGGATGTGCTCTGTGGTCCAGTGGTGGAGGGAGAAGCTGTTCTCACACAGTCCACCATGAAGCAAAGAACCAGGAGGCTAAAGTTCCCAAGATTAAGGTATGTAAGTTGAGTGGTGAGTGAATAAATGAATAAAGAAGTCGACAAGGGTAAACCCCTTGTAGCCCTCAAGCATGGCTCTAAGTCTTGACCTACTGGCTGGGTTTAATTCTGATAGGAAAGTCCTGCTTCGTGAGTCATGGTTGAGCTGGAACCTTTGCTCCCACAGTGATGCAGGAAACCAGGAGACCGAGGCTTCAACTCCCCTTCAATTTATTATTATTATTAACTACTATTAAACTCTGAGGTATTTGATGTTATCCAAATCACTTGACATGTTCTAGATAATCTGTCATGTTGTCTCTCAAGCAGATCCTGACGAAAAAAGAAGAAACCTTTTTCCTCAACAACCCTCACGCTAACATGCTGTTTGAAGTTTCTGAACATGCTGATGCAGCATTTATCCACAACTGACTAAACTCCTCAACATACAGTTTTTAAACCAGGAGACCGAGGTTTCCTCTCCTGTATCTAGACTAAGATTCATTTTTAAAGTATGTGAGATATTTCCTCTTATTGACCATCAGTGTGACCTTCAGTTTAAAATGCAGTCATTACAAAAGCTCTACACTCATGCTGCTCAAACACTTGTGGTACTTTTTAATATCAGTGCTGCAATATTTTCTTTTCTGCCCCATTGTTGTTTTATAGAAACATGTTAGTGTGCAGTGTGTAGAATACACCCTAAATAAACCCTCATATTTGGCGATGGAAGTGTATGAAGTGTTTAATGTGTGTGTGTGTCTGTGTCTGTGTCTGTGTGTGTGTGTGTGTGTGTGTGTGTGTGTGTGTGTGTGTTTTCCATTGTAGGAAGAGAATGGGCTGAGATCCTCCTTTTCATCACAACTTGTCCACAGAGAAGCACACGATTAATCAGTTTATCATTAATACTTACATCTGTGCTGAGCAGCGTCTTCATTTCTACACTTACTTTAGACTCCTCCTGAATGCTTCATCTTTTCCAAACAGCTGTAAAGTTTATATTATTAATATCATGTTCAGGAAAAGAGCCTGAATGAAGAGCTGTTCTGCATTACTGATGTGTTCTGGATGTTTATTTGTTTCTACTCAAAGTAAAATTTAAAACTTCTCTCTGTATTTAGTCCAGGTTTAAGTTTAGACCTGCTGCTCTCAGAACTGACCAGAGTCTCTTCAACAAAAGAATTCAGCATTTCTAAGAAATACACTATATGACAAAAGTATTTGGACACCTGCTTATTTGTTGTTTCTTTTGAAATCAAGAGTATTAAAAAGGAGTTTAGCCTGCTTTTGTTGGAGTAACTGTTTCTACTACCATGAAAGACTTTCTGCTAGATTTTGGAGCATTGCTGTGAGAAATGCATTTAGCAAGAAGAGCATTGGTGAGGTCAGAATATTGGATGATCACCCAACCTCATCTCCAACTCAAAGCTAAAAGTTTCCCCAGCTCACCCTAGAAGTAAAGGGCATCATGAGCACCATCATTCCAGAGGTTTATCATTCCTTTATACCTCTCTAGCCCACGATTGGTATTAGGCATGGAGCCGATAGGTTCATGTTTATCTGTTCCAGAGAGTCCTATTCTATTGGCAGTACTTCTTTAGGGACTGTGTCAGCAATGGGTGCAACTGATTGCTGAATGCATTGATTAAAAAATAGTGTCCACCAACATTTGGACATTTAGTGTGTTACTGTCAGATAATATAAAGAAAATATATAATAATCACTTAATAAAATAAAGCTCTGCTGAACTGCGGCTTTATAAAAGTCTAAAAACAGGGCAGATCCTTTATCACAAAAATGAGTCTGTAATCAATCAACCCTTTCATGCAGAAATGAGGGAAAAGTGGTTGGATGCTGCTCAGCTTCACAGCTCTACTGCGCTCTACTGTTCATAAGCTTTGTCCAAACTGCTCCATACAGCGATGTCGGACTGCGTTTCTTCCTTTAACTGAATGAATTTCATCTGAGTGTGTAATTCCTTTACTCTCCTCCTAAACAAAACAGCCATGTTTGACACTATTAGATTAAGGGAAAAACACCACTGTTGAATGTGCATGTAGACTGTACATCTGTTGAACACAGAAATAGAGCTGTAAAATGTTTTTATTCAAGGTCATTTCACATCGTCTCCAGTAAAAACCCTTGAATGCTGAGGAATGTCAATAATTTTATCATGAAAGTGAAGCAAATTCACACATGTTCTGTATTTCCGTTTTATTTAAGTACAAATTTCAGATTATATGCAGCTCGTCTACAGCGGGACCGGAAACTCACGCGCATTGAACCGCGATTGCGTTCCAGTGACGTAAGGAAGCTTTGTTTCCGGCGGTCACGTGATCGTAGGTATTTTCAGGAGACTCGGAGCTGCTGTTTCGATGCGGCCCTGCTTTCAAAGCTCGAGCCGTGATTCCACGCAGAGCTTCGACCGGCCATCCTACTTTATAGTCCGTAATGTGAGCTTTGTCTTCTTCATCTTAGACACTTGTTGGAATCCTTGTGCTGTCTGTGTTACTGTACAGTCCTCTGTCTCACTACCCGCGCTTTGCGTTTTTCTCTTTACCCTCGAGAAACATGGCGACCGCGGAAAAACGAGCTTTCCAGCCGCTCTGCAAGGAAGTCGTCCAGCTTGACCCGTGACTCCTCCAACGCGGCGTCTGAGCTCCAGCACTACCGGCGCGACGGACACCGAGAGTCGTCGTCTCCACTCCCGCACCGGAGAGGGACTGGCGGCGTCTGCGTGACCCCGGAAAAGCCGAGGAGCTCCTCGACCACCACGGCCGTTTTTCCCTCTGCTAACCGGTTCAGTTCCTCAGTGTAAAGTATGGAGGAAGGACGACTCTGTGCTACACTTACACTTTATTACTTTTGGGTGAGCTGCGTGATTCTTAGCTAGGGCTGCCTCTTAGCTACAGGACATGTGAAATATCCACACTTGAATTTATATATTTTTGTTTCTCTTTCTTAATATGAATATAACTATAAATGAGGATGATTTGGGCTGTGCAGGACTCTCAACAACGTTCATACAAACACTGTCGGACCATAATGCTTTAAAACTCAAGGGAAATGAGATGAAGTCTCTGAACTGAACTACATGAACTGTACATTTGACACCATATTTATGAGAATAGCTTGATGTTGCAGAATAAGCTAAACAAATCTAAGATGCAGTAAATGACAGTAACTTTAAGTTCAGTCAGCAGATGGACAGGAGCTTGAACCGTGTCCTCTGAATGTGTGTGTGAATATTGTAAATGTGTACTGTATGTGTGTTCCAGATTCAGTCCTTGTATCTTGCTGGTGTTTTCACTTGTCTTCCTGACCTTGTGAAGAATGCCTCTGTCGGATGTGTCTCAGGTAAGTCAGATTGTTTTGCAGTACCAGTTTCTGCAGGTGGACCAGATTCACTGACCTGCTGCTCGACACAGGAATCTGCAACAACATTGGGTGATGCTGATGGGAACTGTTTCAGTCGTCCTGAGGTGTTTTCTGTTTCTATAGGTTCTTCCATCTTTAAACCACACCTAACGTCTCACATGTCTCACGTCCTAGTATTGCTGGTACATCACTGTCAACAATGTGAAAATCAATCTTGCATTTGTGGCTTTTGTGTTCACAGGTGAGCGTTAGCTTTCCCAACGGTGACATGCAGTGTCTAGAATATGTGAGCGGTTTTCAAGCTGAATTCTGGAGTTTTGTTTCAAATCTAAGTGACTTGTAGACATTTCCTGAGATGACCTTGCATTCAGCACCAGTGTCCAACTTGAAAACAATGTTCTTGTTTATTTTCAGTGCAGTTATTCTACTGACTTTTGTTGTTAGTGTTGATGTTTATCTAATACTCCTGTTTTTGTTTCTTATTTCAACTGTTCCAATGAAGAAATCTTCCTGCTCTGCCTTTTTGTTCAACTGCATGATTTTTTTCCCCCCTCATTCTGTTCTGATTTGTTTTGTTAGACACATTTTTTGGTGAAGTGATTTTGCTGTTACAGGATTTGCACACTTGTCCATAAGCAGGACATTGTTTCTGTTAATGTTCATAACCACATGTGGAGAAGAACAGGAACTTAAACTGTGTTCTGTGAATGTGTGTTCTGTTTTCTGTTTCTTCTATAGGTTTCTCCATCTGGCGTCTGGACTGTGAAGAATCGTGGCTGATCATCATAGCAGGTTGCCCTCTCTGAATTCTCACCTTGTTCCACATGTATATGTTTGGTGGGTTCTTTGTCTGTCTGTCATAATAGCTGTTCTGCTTGAGTTGTCTTCTCTACAGCTTGTCTTAAATCTGCATTTTGCTTTTCTTTCTTGAATGTCCAGTATGTTTTGGATTTTTCCTCATTAGGCCATCCTTCCATGGTCCTTGTGTGTAGTAGCTGCATCTCTGGATCATTTGCTGTTGCCTTTTGGAATGTAATTTAGCCACTGGCTTTTCCTCCTGCAGAACTGCTGCTCCGAAGCCTTCTGAGCTTGCATCTACAGATGGTGTACCAGTACCATGGTGTTACCAGTACCAGAGATTTCAGTTTTTCATAGCTTTGTTCTCGACTTGCCACGGAGTGTCATGCTCAAGCAGTTTTCTGAGAGGTGCACCGACCTTCTGCAGCGAGCATATGGCCATGTACCGCATTTGTGATGATCTGATCTTGCACTTGTTTTTGTTGAGTTTCAGGTTCCACTGTCTTTCCGTTTTCAGCACTTGGATGAGCCTGCCGTCATGTTTCCTTAACCGTTTCACCCCAGACTAAGATATCGTTCGGAACGTTGACGACACCTTCCAGGCCTTTAATAGTCTGCAATTGACCTTTGGAATACCTCTGAAGCTGAGGACACTCCAAAAGAAAGTCAGAGGAATCTGTATCTTTCAATGGGTATGTTCAGTGTGCAGAGCTTGGAACTTTTATCATAAAGGTTGATCTGCCTAAATCCTCACCACTGTGACCATGCTGTTTATCCAGTTATTCAGCTCATGCTGTTTGGGGATTACACCCCTTAATTTTGTGTAGCTCATCAATCATTGTTGTCTTTCAGGGCAATCGGGACTTTTCTTGGTGGATGTATCACTGGTGAGACCATGGGATCTACTGAATGTAGTGATGTCCTGGTATGAATCCAAGAACAGTGAACAGATCAATGTCTTTCAGAATGTAATTTTACTTTGTGATTCCATGCACTCTTTCAACCACACCTAACATCTCCCATGTCTCACGTCCTAGTATTGCTGGTACATCACCGCCAACAATATGTGAAATTCAGTTAAGCATTTTTGGCTTTTGTGTTCACAGGTGAGTGGTAGCTTTCCCAACAGTGACATGCAGTGGCTAGAATATGTGAGTACTGTGCTGAATTCTGCAGTTTTTGGTCCCCGAATTCTTCCCGTATGCTTTCACCTGGATCCTGAGCTCTCGTGAAGAACAAATGGTGAACATAGGGTAGGTTCTTTCTTGACTCTCAGTAATCGCTGAACTTGTTTTTCAGCGCATTTCTTGTTTCAGTTTCTTTCTCTCTGAATTGTAACATGTTGTAGACAATCACTGCATCTTTCCCTGCGACGTGTGGAAAGGTGGCGCATTGGACTTTTTCAGACTCCTCAACAATCCCACTCTCGGTAAGAAACGACAACTTTTGCACCTAAAAATCCAATTTTTGATGAGATTGCCTTGCAAGCACAGTGCTAAAGGTGGCTGCAGCTGTGCCACTTGCTTGTGTGCTGCTTCGACCGTGTTGGGCTGCTGTATCCTGCTTGTGTTTTGAATCAAATTTGTTACGCTGCTGTGTTCTGCTTGAACAGTGTCACTTGTTCTGTATAATAATTTCGCTGCTGTCCTGCGTGTTTTTCATCTGCGTTATGCTGCTGTGCCCTGCTTGAACCATGTTGGGCTGCTGTGTCCTGCTTGTGTTCTGCATAAAAATTGTTACGCTGCTGTGTTCTGGTTAATTATGCTGCTGTGTCCTGCTTGTTTTGCATGAAAATGATGATGCTGTGCTCTGTATAATTTGTTTTGTTGCTTTGTTGTGCTTGAGTGGTGTTACAGTGCTGTTCATATTCATACATAAACCTAAACCTTTTTTTCCATTTTATTTTTTCCTTCATTTCTTCTCTCTCCCCCATGTGCTGAGCTGCCCCCTGCTGTCTGCTTGTGCAAGTGCATTTGTGTTTGGCTGCTCTTTACTACCCTGTCCTGCTGTAACATCTCCCATGTCTCATGCCCTAGTACTGCTGGTACATCACCATCAACAATATGTGAAATTCATTTTTGCATTTTTGGCTTTTGTGTTCACAGGTGAGCTGTAGCTTTCCCAGCAGTGACATGCGGTGGCCAGAATATGTGAGTACTTTGCTGAATTCTGCAGTTTCTGGTCCCCAAATTCCTCCCGTACGCCTCAGTGCTTTCAGCTGGACCCTGAGCTCTCGTGAAGAACAAATGGTGAACATAGGGTAGGTTCTTTCTTGACTCAGCAATCCCTGAACTTGTTTTTCAGCACATTTCTTGTTTCAGTTTCTTCCTCACTAAATTGTAACATGTTGTAGACCTTTACTGCATCTTCCCCAGCGAAGTGCGGAAAGGTGGCGCATTCGACTTCTTCAGACTTCTCAACAATCCCACTTTCTGTAAGAAACTGGTAAAACTTTTGCACCCACAGTCCCCAATTTTTTACAAGATTGCCTTGCAAGCACAGTGCTGAAGGTGGCTGCAGCTGTGCAACTTGCTTGTGTTCTGCTTGAACCGTGTTGGGCTGCTGTGTCCTGCTTGTGTTCTGCATCAAAATTGTTACGCTGCTGTGTCCTGCTTGATTTGTATTTTGCTGCTGTGCCACTTGCTTGTATTCTGCTTGATTGGTATTTCACTGCTGTGTTCTGCTTTTACCATGTGGGGCTGCTGTGTCCTGCATCAAAATTGTTACGCTGCTGTCTTGTGCTTGAACAATATTTCGCTGCTGTGCCACTTGCTTGAACAGTGTTGGGCTGCTCTGTCCTGCTTCTGTTCTGCATGAGAATGGTTACACTGCTGTGTTCTGTATAAATTGTTTGACTGCTTTGTGCTTGAGCGGTGTTACAATGCTGTTCATTTTCATATATAAATATAATCCTTCTTCATTATTATTGTTTATTATTATTTTCTTTTCTTCATTTCTTCTCTCTTTTCTGTGTGCTCAGCTGCCCCCTGCTGTCTGCGGGTGCGAATGCGTTTGGCTGCTCTTGCCTACCCTGTCCTGCTGTAACCCTTCTAAAAAGTTTTTGCTATGATTTTTGCCTTGTTCATCTGCATGATTTTATTTAATTTTTTTTCCCCCTCATTCTGCTCTGATTTTGTTTTTCACATTTTTGGTAAAGTGAATTCTGTTGCAAGATTTACACACTTGGCCATAGGCAGGACATGTTTCTGTTTATGTTCATAACCACATTTGGAGCAGCTTGCTTCTGTTGCTTGTTCATTTTTTGCTAGTTTGGATTTCCTTTTGTGTTCAAACCCAACTGTTTGTTTTGTTTCTGTCGTTCTGTTTTTTTTTTTTTTTTTTTTTTTTTTTCTTTTTTCACTTCATTTGATGTCCCTTCATTTGCACAGCAGATATTCATGGCCTTTGTCTATGTCTGATCTGTTTCTTTCGGCAACCTGCCCACAATTAGTCTTTCCTAATACCACAAACAGTCCTGTCTCTGATTAACGAGTCATGCACCTCACCGAATTCATGGTCGTTTGCCTTTTTCAGGTCTGTGGAAGAAAGCCTCTCTATGCCTCTCTCGGATGTGACTCAGGTAAGTCAGATTGTTTTGCAATACCGGCTTCTACAGGTGGACCGGATTCCCTGACCTGCGGCTCGACACAGGAATCTGCAACAACATTGGGTGATTCCGATGGGGACTCTTTTAGCCGCCCTGAGGAGGTGTCTTCTGTTTCTCCTACAGGTTCTTCCATCATGTCTCACGCCCTAGTATTGCTTGTACATCACTGTAAACAATGAGAAATTTAATCTTGCGTTTTTGATTTGAGTTCTGTTTCAAATCTGATTTGTAGATCTGTGCTGTGATGACCTTGTCTTTAAATTTAAACACTGGTGCTGAATGCAAAGTTCTTGTTTTATTTTTAGTCCAGTTAATCTTTTCACTTTTGTTGTGACAGTGTTGAGGTTTCTCTAATATTCTGTTTTTCTGATTTCAACTGTTCCAATGAAGAAATCTTCCTTTTGTTCAACTGCATGCTTTGTTTCTGTTTATGTTCATAACTACATCTGGAGCAGCTTGCTTCTGTTGCTTGTTCTTTTTTAGCTATTTTGGATTTGCTCTTGTGTTCAAACCCAACTGTTTTGTTTCTGTCGTTCTGTTTTGTATGTCATTGAGCACTTTTTTTCACTTCACTTGATGTCCCTTCATTTGTACAGCAGATATTCATGGCCTTTGTCCGTGTCCGATCTGTTTTTCTCAGCAACCTTGCCCACAATTAGTCTTCCCCAATACCACAAACAGTCCTGTCTCTGATTAACGAGTCATGCAACTCACTGAATTTGTGGTCTTTTTGCCTTCTTCAGGTCTGTGGTGTATGCGTCAGTGCTTTCAACGGGCCCAAGAAAAGCTGAGGGCTCCTCGAACACCACTGCCGGTTTTCCCCCTCTGCTTGTTTTCCTCTCTTCTTACCGGTTCCTCAGTGTAAAGTATGGACTAAGGACGAATCGGTGATATACTTTGTGTTTGGTTGCCTCTTTGGTACATAACATAGGTGACATATATGAGCTATTCATATATGAGAATAGCTTGACATTGCAGAATAACCTAAACAAATCTAAGATGCAATAAATGACAGTCACTTTAAATTCAGTCAGCAGATGGACAGGAGCTTGAACCGTGTCCTCTGAATGTGTTTGTGAATATTCTAAATGTGTACTGTATGTGTGTTCCAGATTCAGTCCTTGTGTTTTCTTGTCTTCCTGACCTTGTGAAGAAAGCCTCTCTCGGATGTGTCTCCGGTAAGTCTGGTTTGTTTTGCAATACCAGTTTCTGCAGGTGGACCGGATTCACTGACCTGCGGCTCGAAACGGGAATCGGCAACAACATTAGGTGATTCTGATGGAAACTCTTTTTCAGTCGTCCTGAGGATGTGTTTTCTGTTTCTCCTTTAGGTTCTTCCATCTTTAAACCACACCTAACATCTCGCATGTCTCACGTCCTAGTATTGCACTGTCAACAATGTAAAATTCAATCTTGCATTTTTGATTTGTAGATCTGTGCTGCGATGACATTGTCTTCAAGTTGGACACTGGTGCTGAATGCAAAGTTCTTGTAGTTTTATTTACAGTCCAGTTATTCTGTTCACTTTTGTTGTGACAGTGTTGATGTTTTTCTGATTTCAGCTTTTCCAATGAGTAAACCTCTGCATTTTGTTCAACTGCATGATTTCTTTTCTCCTTCTGCTTTGATTTGTTTTGTTAGACACATTTTTGGTAAAGTGACACACTTGTTCATAAGCAGGACATTTGTTTCTGTTTCTGTTCATAACCATATCTGGAGAAGGACAAGAACTTGAACTGTGTCCTGTGAATTTGTGTTCTGTTTTCTGTTTCTCCTATAGGTTCTTCCATCTGGCGTATGGACTGTTAAGAATCGTGGCTGATCATGATAGCAGGTTGCCCTCTCTGAATTCTCACCTTGTTCCACATGTTTATGCTTGGTGGGCTCTTTTTCTGTCTGTCATAATAACTTTTCTGCTTGAGTTGTCTTCTCTGCAGCATGTCTTGAATCTGTATTTTGCTTTGCTGCTTTGAATGTCCAGTATGTTTGAATTTTTCTCATTGGGCCATCCTTCCATGGTCCTTGTGTGTAGTAGCTGCATCTCTGGATCAGTGTGCTGACTTCAGACGGGCTGGGAATAAACTTGGAAAGGTAATGAATCATGACCATGAATCTCATGAGTGCCTGCTTGTTTTTTTGTGTAGGCATGTGTGTTACAGCTCTTACTTTCTCTCGATCTAGATTGAGACCTTCTGCAGAGAGCACATGGCCATATACCGGATTTGTGATGTGATCTGAAGGTGGATCTGCCAAAATCCTCACCACTGTGACCATGCTGCTTACCCAGTCGTTCGGTTCATGCTGTTTGGTGATTACACCCCTTTTCTCCATTTTGTGTAGCTCATCAATGATTGTTGTCTTTCAGGGCAATCAGGACTTTTCTTGGTGGATGAATCACTGGTGGGACCATGGGATCTACTGAATGTGGTGATGTCCTGGTAGGAATCCAAGAATAGTGAACAGATGACTGTCTATCAGAATGTCATTTTATGTTGTGATTCCATGCACTCTTTAAACCACACCTAACATCTCCCTTGTCTCACGTCCTAGTATTGCTGGTACATCACAGTCAACAATATGTGACATTCAATTTAGCATTTTTGGCTTTTGTGGTAGCTTTCCCAACAGTGACATGCGGTGGCCAGAATATGTGAATACTTTGCTGAATTCTGCAGTTTCCGGTTCCCGAATTCCTCCCATACGCCTCAGTGCTTTCACCTGGATCCTGAGCTCTCGTGAAGAACAAATGGTGAACATAGGGGTAGGTTCTTTCTTGACTCTCGGTAATCGCTGAACTTGTTTTTCAGCACATTTCTTGTTTCAGTTTCTTCCTCACTGAATTTTAACATGTTGTAAAACTTCACTGCATCTTCCCCAGCGACGTGCGGAAAGGTGAGGGCATTGGACTTTTTCAAACTCCTTAACAATCCCACTCTGTAAGAAACAGGTAAAACTTTTACACCCACAGTCTCCAATTTTCGAAGAGATTGCCTTGCAAGCACAGTGCTAAAGGTGGCTGCAGCTGTGCCACTTGCTTGTGTTCTGCTTGAACCATGTTGGGCTGCTGTGTCCTGCTTTTGTTTTGCATGATCGTTGGTACGCTGCTGTGTTCTGCTTGAACGATATTTTACTGCTGTGCCACTTGCTTGTGTTCTGCTTGAACGATGTCAATTAACTGTGTTGTGTATAATAATTTTGCTGCTGTGTTCTGCTTGATCCATGTTGCGTTGTTGTGTCCTGCTTGTTTTTTGCATAAAAATTATTCTGCTGCTGTGTCCTGCTTGAATAATATTTCTCTACCATTTCCTGCTTGAACGGTGTTGGGCAGCTGTATCTTGCTTGTGTTTTGCATGTAAATTGTTTTGCTGCTTTGTTGTGCTTGGACGGTGTTACAGTGCTGTTCATATTCATATATAAACCTAAACCTTTTCTTCATTATTTTTATTTATTTATTTATTTATTTTCCTCACTGAATTGTAACATGTTGTAGACCTTTACTGCATCTTCCCCAGCGACGTGCAGAAAGGTGGCGCATTGTACTTTTCCGACTCCTCAACAATCCCACTCTCCGTAAGAAACAGATAAAACTTTTGCACCCACAGTCTCCAATTTTTTACAAGATTGCTTTGCCAGCACAGTGCTAAATGTGGCTGCAGCTGTGCCACTTGCTTGTGTTCTGCTTGATCCATGTTGGGCTGCTATGCCCTGCTTGTATTTTGTATGATCGTTGGTACGCTGCTATGTTCTGCTTGGACGAGATTTCACTGCTGTGCCACTTGCTTGTGTTCTGCTTGATTGGTATTTCGCTGCTGTGTCCTGCTTGTGTTTTTCACTAAAATTGTTACGCTGCTGTGTTCTGCTTGAACGATGTCAATTAACTGTGTTCTGTATAATAATTATGCTGCTGTGTCTAAAAATCAAATTTTTCTCGAGATTGCCTTGCAAGTATAGTGCTAAAGGTGGCTGCAGCTGTGCCACTTGCTTGTGTTCGGCTTGAACCGTGTTGGGCTGCTGTGTCCTGCTTGTGTTTTACCTAATTTTTTTTACGCTGCTGTGTCCTGCTTGATTTGTATTTCACTGCTGTGCCACTTGCTTGTATTCTGCTTGATTGGTATTTCACTGCTGTGTTCTGCTTGAACAACATTTCACTACTGTGTTCTGCTTTTACCATGTGGGGATGCTGTGTCCTGCTTGTGTTTTGCCTGAAAATTACACTGCTGTGTTCTGTATAAATTGTTTTGCTGCTTTGTTGTGCTTGAGCGGTGTTACAGTGCTGTTCATATTCATATATAAACCTAAACCTTTTCTTTCTCTCCCCCCCCCTATGTGCTGAGTTGCCCCCTGCTGGTGCGAGTGCATTTGTGTTTGGCTGCTCTTGCCTACCCTGTCCTGCTGTAACCCTTCTAAAAAGTTTTTGCTGTGATACCCCCCTCCCTTCCCCTCCTAACCCTTTGTGTTTTCTCTCTCTTTCCCATGTGTTGAGATGCCCAGTTTCAACTGTTCCATCAGCAGACCTGGCTCTCTCCACCACCCTCCTGCCCGCTGTCCGGTTCTGGGGCCTCTAATGGAGTCATCCTCCCCTCACTGCATGGCTGTGCTTGTGACAGTGTACCTGCATGGACTTTAACATTTCACTCCTGTTCATCTTTTTATGGCTTGACGGCACCTTGGCCATATTCCCTTAATTCCATGTTTTATTCTTGTTTTGCTTTTCATTGTGCTATCCGGTGTCGACCAGAGGAGGATGGGTTCCTCTTTTTCCTTGCCACTCTTGCCACCGGCTTGCTCAAATGATCTCTGTAAAGCTGCTGTGTGACCACATTTGTTGTGAAAGCGCTGTATAAATAAAATGTGTTTGAATTGAATACTGTATTCTGTATGAGTTATGCTCCTCTATGCTGGTTGTGTAGTGTTATGCTACCGTATTCTGGTTGAAAGAGTACTAGTACTGTATTCTATATCAAAATAAGTATTCTAATGTTTTCTGTATGAAAGCATTATGCTACTCTGTGAATGAACAGTTTCAGGCTACTGTGTTCTGTAACACCTCGTTACGCTACTCTATTCTTGTAGAACAGTGTTCTGTTACTGTGGTCTGTAGGAAAGTTCTGCTACTTTTCATACAGAATTCAGTAGCATAGCTCTGAATACGGGATACAACAGTGTTGCGCTTCACATTCAACACAGAGCTTGTAGCGCCCCCCCTATGGATTCTATAAGAGGGTTAGTGTAGCCCATTTTTCAGATAACATGATTCACCCCCCTGAAATGTAATCCTAAAAATACTGTAAATATCAGAAATCAAACATTTCATACCCCACTGTATCTAGGTTAAAGTACCTGAAACAGAATTTCACACAGTTGAAAAGACCTAAAATAAAATGTTCAATTTCCCACATCCTGCAGTTTAAAGTACCTGACCGAGAACGCCAAAAGTTTCACCCCACACAGGTGAAATGAGCTGAAATTAAATGCTAAATTCTCCACTTCATACATCTGATAGAACAATCAGAACAAATCAAACTCTGCAGACTAACTAAAAGACTGTGGGCTATGCTGCATGAAAGTAAGGCAGCACCCTCCCGCGTGGGGTGGACTCCACCATCCCTGCCTATAAAACCAGGCTTGTCCTCATACTTTATCCAGTTGTCTATGAAGCCCACATGATTTTCTGAACACCACTTGGACATCCAGCGGTTTAGTGCTGTGAGTCTGCTGTAAGCCTGAGGGCAAGCAGCAGAGCATATTACGACATCGCCTGGGCCAGTGTAGTCTCCTCTTGAATATTATCCTTAGTCACTTTAGATATCCACCGGCCAATATTACTGGCCCCTACATGAATGACTATCTTTGACTATCCTTAATATATTAAATATCACACTGATAATAAAAAGATTTATTACTTTTTAAAATATATCTACCAAATGTCATTCATTTATTATTAGAATAAACAAATGAAGCCATTTGTTCCTTAAAATGCGTAATTTTTCCAACACAAAGCCAAGATGTGATTCTGAACAGTGACTGAAGAAAAGTATCAGGACCTCGTCTAATTTGAGCGGGAGAGATGGATCAAAGTGGGCAGGTAATTGGAGGGGAAGACGGTGCAGAGGTAGGTTGGGTCATGTTTGCTTCAAATGATTTAGACATAAACATGAGTAAATCTGTCTCACCCTTACTCTCATTTTATTGGTTGCCTCCTTAAAAATGAGCGTCATGTTTAGCTGGAGTTGCAACATTTTTAAACATGGAGTGGAGACTTTCATAATTGTGTTGCGTTGAATGATGGGTGTCTTTAAGAAAGGGCAGTAACTTCAGCCATTGCTAACCAAGAAGGACAAATTTGGGACATATCTTTTATGGGTATGTCCTTTATGTATACAGTGCCCTCCATAATTATTGGCACCCATGGTTAAGATGTGTTCTTTAGCTTCTAATAAGTTTTTTTCTAAATAATATAGGACCACAATGGAAAAAAGAATAAAATCCAACCTTTAAACATTAAGAAATAATTGTTTAACATCAAATCATGTGTGCCACAATTATTGGTACCCCTGATGTTTATACTTTGTACAACCCATTTTGTACAACCAATGTTTCACAAGATGGGAGAATACAGATAGAGGGATCTTTGACCATTTCTCTTTGCACAATTTCTCTGTCATCCAGCGACCTGGGTCCTCTCCTCTGCACTCTCCTCTTCAGCTTACCCCTCAGGTTTTCAATGGGGTTGAGGTCTGGGGACTGAGATGGCCATGGGAGGAGCTTGATTCTGTGTGTGGTGAACCATTTCTGTGTAGATTTGGCCATATGTTTTGGGTCATTATCTTGCTGAAAAACTCAGTGACGACCCATCTTCAGCTTTTGGGCAGAAGCCACCAGATTTTGTTTTAAAATGTCCTGGTATTTCAAAGCATTCATGATGCCATGCACCCTAACAAGGTTCCCAGGGCCTTTGGAAGAGAAACAGGCCCACAGCATCACTGATCCTCCCCCATATTTCACAGTGGGCATGAGGTGCTTTTCTGCATACTCAGCTCTTGTGTTACGCCAGACCCACTTAGAGCATTTGTTGCCAAAAAGCTCTATCTTAGTTTCATCTGACCAAAGCACACGGTCCCAGTTGAAGTTCCAGTACTGCTTAGCAAACTCCAAACGTTTGCTTTTATGATTGTGAGTGAGAAAAGGTTTTTTCCGTGCATGCCTCCCAAACAGCTTGTTGGCATGCAGATAGCGCCTGATGGTTGTTTTGGAGACTTTGTGACCCCAAGAAGCTACCATTTGTTGCAATTCTGTAACAGTGAGCTTTGGAGACCTTTTTATTTCTCTTATCATCCTCCTCACTGTGCGTGGTGGCAAAATAAACTTGCGTCCTCGTCCAGGCTTGTTTACCACTGTTCCAGTTGTTTTAAACTTCTTAATAATTCCACTGACAGTAGATATGGACAGGTGTAGGTGAGTGGCTATTTTCTTGTAGCCATTGCCTGACTTGTGGAGGTCAACACACATCTGCCATACTTGAATGGTATGTTCCTTTGTCTTTCCCATGTTGAAGAGAAATGGCCTCTGTGTCACATCATATTTATACCCCAGGGAAACAGGAAGTTGTGAATTACAAATAAATGTTCCTACATACTCTGATCAACTTCGTAAACTACTGTAGAATTGACAGAAATACTTTAATTACATTTATTTCCTAAGAAATGTTAGGGGTGTCAATAATTGTGGAACAGGTGATTTTATGAGTTAAAGGTTGGATTTTACTCTTTTTTTTCCATCGTGGTCCTATATTATTTAGAAAAAAACTCAATTTATTAGAAGCTAAAGAACACATCTTAACCAGGGGTGCCAATAATTATGGAGGGCACTGTATATGCATTTGTAATGTATTTATCCTTTGTTCTGTATTCAAATATGAACAATGCAGAGACTGTCCAGGAGACCTACTAGAACCTTTGCTGTATGTGTAAAACATTTTAATTTGCCGTTTGATTTATAACACACACACACACACACACACACACACACACACATAACTTTCAATATACTTTCAATTTTTTTTCTTTTTACTGTATTTGTGTTTATTCTGCATTTAATAAAAATACATGTTTTTACTGTATTTGTGTTTGCAGTTATTCTGAAAGATTTGTTTTTTACTATATTTGCATTTATTTTGCATTCTAATGCAGCTTTTTTATTTTATTAGAAACATTTAAGGGATGTGTACATCTTCACATGTACATTAAACATGAATACACTGAATTTATACCCTTTTATGTCTTCATTTATTGAATGCGGGGATGTTCCCAGCATTTCACCTTCAACCAGGATCTAATTCTGACCACAGCTGTAGTCACTTAGACCCCTTTTACTCCTGGTCACTTCATGGGACTTGTATCTGGACTGTATTCCAAAATCGGATCTCTGTGTGGGACGCAATATGCAGATTCGCATATTTCAGCTCTTCGTCTTCGCCGTCACCTGCTCCGGCACCGCGGATGTCTCCTCAGTGCGGTGTTCTCATTGTTTGATATTCTACTCTAAAACACTTCAAAGTCCACTTGGGTCCCAAAGAGTAACACCACATAAGACTGCTGCCTGTACAGAGAGTTAGAAAACTAACAGTTCTAGTTACACAAGCATACATGATCATCACTGATTAAAAGAAATTAATAATGCCCTCTTACTGATTATGAATCACTTTAATAAACAAGTTCCATTACAACTTCCCCCTTTGATTCTAATCAATCATGTTTACAGATTACTTTCATCAAACAAAAGCCCCAGCCCCAGTTCTTTGTCTAATTCTTCAAGTTCAGGATCCTTCATAATCTGCAGGAGCTGATATCTCACCTGAACTCAGTGAAACAAAGTTTCAGTGATACAATTACACAGTAATGGTCCACAGCAAAGCATAAGCACCAATAACATGAGAATGGGCAAGATCACGAAGAATACACTGCGTAAGCCAGCTAGAATAGATCCCCAACCCCAAGACCATGAATCAACCCCTCGTTCTGAGCTGGGCAGCTACAGTGCGCATTTGGCGCAAAACCATGCTGATGTTACCCTCCTGAGCATCTTTGGGGGGAATATAAGTACAGCAGTGTTTACCAAGCATGCTACAGACTCCCCCTTTCTTGGCTAAGAGCAAATCAAGGGCCATGCAGTTTTGGATGGTCATTAGTCGCAGTGCTGTCAACTCAGACCTTAAGCAAATCGTTCTCCTTCAGTGGTTAATTTGTGCTCGTTGGGTACAGATAAGGTCTTCAGTGCATTACGGCGAGTATGAGGATAAGGATGCATGGAATACAGGGTTATATGTGCACTCAGATGCACCAAGGCGCAGTGGCCCCTTTCCCTTTAAGGAACTGGTAGGTCTCAGTTGCACTCACATAGGTATGGTTAAGCCATCATCAACAGTCTCATATGAGTCTGGATGTATTTCAAAAACAAATGGATCAACTGAGGCGTGTGGCATTAAGAGTATTATTAAAAGTATTATTTACACCTGATGTATGGACTGTGAAATTAACATACTGCCAAAAGTCATTCTTCCCTGGGTGCCTGAAGTAAACTTCATCAGAGCCATCAGAATCATGTTTAGCAGTTAGGATATACAGTGTCCCTATAATGACCAGCTCGGCTGGTTCCACCTTCATCTGCGGAGGTCCCGTATCAGCACCTGATCACCTGGCTTGTGGTCGTCAAAGGGCTGGTCAGCTGGTTGCGGCAGCACTGCTTTCACCTGCTTAGACACAGACGCAATACATCATGAGAGAGTGGTCAAGTAACTGGTTATCTAGTGATGGTGGACCTAATCCCGTATTGGGAGGCCTGCCAAACACTATCTCAAAGGCACGGAGACCAGTTCTTTTTTGTGGCCTGGTTCTGCTTTGCCAGAGAACCACGGGGAGGCGCTTAACCCACTTATCCCAGGCCTGTTTGTTGTGTCATTTTTGCATGCAAAATCCTCTCAACAAGCATATTTCGAAAGGGTACAGCTTCACTAAGTTGCCTAGTAAGTAAATAAATAAAGTATTACATTCACTAAATAAATAACTGTCCTCGAATATCTCGTTTAATAGTCACTTAAGGTTGCTGCTAATGTCCGTTGCTCTGGCCTAGCTATCTAGCTACACTACAGGCCAAAAGTTTGGACACACCTTCTCATTCAATGCGTTTTGTGTATTTTCATGACTATTTACATTGTAGATTCTCACTGAAGGCATCAAAACTATGAATGAACACATGTGGAGTTGTGTACTTAACAAAAAAAGGTGAAATAACTGAAAACATATATTATATTTTATATTTGCTCTGATTACTGCTTTGCACAATCTTGGCATTCTCTCAATGAGCTTCAAGAGGTAGTCACCTGAAATGGTTTTCAGGTGTGCCTTATCAGGGTTAATTAGTGGAATTTCATGCTTTATCAATGGGGTTGGGACCATCAGTTGTGTTGTGCAGAAGTCAGGTTACTACACAGTCAACAGCCCTATTGGACAACTGTTAAAATTCATATTATGGCAAGAACCAATCAGCTAACTAAAGAAAAACGAGTGGCCATCATTACTTTAAGAAATAAAGGTCAGTCAGTCCGGAAAATTGCAAAAACTTTAAATGTGTCCCCAAGTGGAGTCAAAAAAACCATCAAGCGCTACAGCGAAACTGGCACACACGAGGACCGACACAGGAAAGGAAGACCAAGAGTCACCTCTGCTTCTCAGGACAAGTTCATCTGAGTCACCAGCCTCAGAAATCGCAAGTTAACAGCAGCTCAGATCACAGACCAGTTGAATGCCACACAGAGTTCTAGCAGCAGACCCATCTCTAGAACAACTGTTAAGAGGAGACTGCGCAAATCAGGCCTTCATGGTCAAATAGCTGCTAGGAAAACACTGCTAAGGAGAGGCAACAAGCAGAAGAGATTTGTTTGGGCCAAAAAACACAAGGAATGGACATTAGACCAGTGGCAATCTGTGCTTTGGTCTGATGAGTCCAAATTTGAGATCTTTGGTTCCAACCGCCGTGTCTTTGTGTGGGGGTGTTTTGCTGGTGACACTGTTGGGGATTTATTCAAAATTGAAGGCACACTGCACCAGCATGGCTACCCCAGCATCCTGCAGTGACATGCCATCCCATCTGGTTTGCGTTTAGTTGGACCATCATTTTTCAACAGGACAATGACCCCAAACACACCTCCAGGCTGTGTAAGGTGGGGGGGGGGCTGGGTTTGCTAGCTCTCCCTAAGGCATCCAGGGCTGCTACCAGTGACTCTTGCTCTCTATCCTTTAGTAAACCCATGATGCACACCTCTAACTGGTCTACTTTTTCCAAAGGATATAGCCTGTACATGCCACACTTCATACACTCAAAAAGCCCAGCAACAGCCATAATATAGCAGGGACCTTATGCTTGCAATTGATTTAGGCACTGGTTGTTGTAGAGGTTAACTCAGAGCAGAACAGACCAGACCAGACCAGAGCATTGTTGGAACAATCCATTTTCAGAACAGACGACTGTTATGACAGTTCAGTGTTAGAACAAACCAGTTTAAGAACCAGTGAGAACTGAGCAGTGTTGTGATCTCTGTGTTATGGAAGTTTAAAGTGTTGGTTAGATCTGTATTATAATCACAGTCTATTTCTGTTCCTGCGCTGGCCGGACCGGTTTCATCATTATTACAGGTCTGATCATTTTTACAGATCTCATCAATATTACATGTCTGACATGTATTACATGGGGAAAGTTTCAACCCATTTACTGAACATACATACACAGACCAGGAGAAACCGTTTCCCTTCTGCCGGTGTTAATTCCACAAAGTCGATCTGCCAGTGCTGAAATGGCTCTGTCGCTGGGGGGTGACCCACAGGCTGTTGTGACAGAGGTTGTGTGTGTCTGTGTGTGTTTTGTGCACATGTGAGACAGTTAGAACAAACATTTTGGGTGAGTGTGGAGAGTCCGGGTGCATACCAGTGTCTTGCTATCATATCCATTATCACCCCTTTGCTCATGTGACTCCTCCCATGAGCAATAGCAATTAACCCTTTAATGTATGCCTTTGGGATACATGGTCTATTTGTTGCAATGTGTATTCACACATTGTTTTGTTTGACACACCCTGATTTGGTCCACTGAGCTTTTTCTGCTGCAGTGGCAGTAGATTGAATTTCTTGCAGGGTGGGTTTCTCTTGGTCCGTTACAGGAAGTTGAGCAGCGGCAACAGGCGCTGCATGAGCTGTGCATTTGGCCACATGGTCTGCAAAGGCGTTTCCCTTGATGACAGGATCATCTGCTGAGGTGTGCGCTGCGCATTTAACAATTGCAATCTGAGAAGGTACACCGAAGGATGCATTGGCTAAATCTACCACTGTGTAATGGGTGTGGTCTGTAGGAATTTGAGATAAGATAGTATGGGGGTTTGGTACTTCAGGTGCTCGAGCCTGAGCCGCAGCATTTACTGCCTGCAGGTCCTGAACAAACCTCCACTCATCCAGGCCGGGTTTGGTGTCCTAACTGGTGAATCTGGACATGGCACTATGACCCCTGCCTCAAGCAAAGCTTGAAACACGGGTCTAATATCATCAACTGCTTCAGGTTTCAAGGGGTACTGAGCTTGTCTGGGCCTATATGTGGATTTTGGTGTAATGGATACTGGTTCACAATCTTTAATCAATCCCACAGCTGAGGGGGAAGTGAAACAAGCTCCAGTTCCTCCCCTTCTGTGAGTGTGGCAGCCTGAATCAGTGGAGGTTAGCCAAACAGCTCCACTGTTTGCTCTGCTCTCAGCCTGTACTGAAAGGGACACTTCCACATTTTTGTGGAATATACACATTGGGGTGCTCGGTATTGGCCCAATCATTAGCCCTGACCACCCTCAAGGCCCATGGCCCAATATCTCGCCACGGGAGGGTGTGTTTAAATCTGGCCAGGGAGATGTGGGGGTAAGAATTTCCTATGAACAACGCACCATGCTGTTTTGTTAGTGAGACTAGAGCAGCTGCCATCTTACCATTCCATATCAGTGCTGTGGTTTACAAAGGCTCTGTTCCTGATGTGAATTTGTTTTTCATAATCATTATCAGAGCCTTGGCTAATATGTGAAGTGCAATGTAAATCACTCTTCTTCCACTACAAAGGATTAGACACCACCCTCTCTGCCTCTGATAGAAAGTGTCTGACAATCTCCCCCTGCTCATCAACACTGCACCACATATAAGCATACCCCAGAACCCCTGACGCTACCTGTACCATGCATGGTTGTTCTGAAAAATCTACAGCTAATCCCCCCGGGGAGCTAATTAGGGTACACCCTAGTTTACACATCAAATCTCTGGCCAGTAAATTCACAGGACAAACAGAAGACATCAGGAAACAATGCGGAAAAGTTTTCCCATCTAGGGAACATTGGAGGGGCACAGACATCTTTTCTCTGACCACTTCTCCCTCTACCCCTATTAATGCTTGGGGTTTTCACAATGAAGCTCATTAGTCCTAATCACTGAGTGGCCCACCCCGCTATCCTCCCTTCTACAATCAAAGTAAATTTTGGCATACTTAATGAGCATGTTGTAAGCTGTTGCACTAATGAAAGATAGGGAGAAGAAGGCACTTCCCTTTTTGCTGTGTCAGTTGCTGTGTCAGTCCCGTTCCACCGTCCTGCCCCTCCACCGCCCGTTACTGCTCCTGATGCGTTGCTGCTGGTTTTCCCTCCTCCTGGACATACTGCTCGAAACCCTGGTAAAATGTCCATACTGGCCACAATTATAGCATCGATTCACCCATGATTCACCCTGATCCGCATTTGGTTGGTTTGGCTGGAAAGCTGGCCCATTGCCTGCAAATCCTCTTCCTATGCCCCTGCCTCGTCCTTGACTCCTCTGCCTCCCTTGTCCTCTTCCTCGGCCTCCCCCGCATGGAGCGTTAGAGGGGAGGGCTGCAACTTGCTGTACCATCATCAACATGGCTTGATCCAATGTGTCTGTCTGCTTTTTCTCTTTCTTCTTTGACTGAGCATTGAGAAGGTTCTCGTGATGCTTGGCATGGTCCTCTATGATGGCGATGGGCTGTCTGGTATACCCCATGCAATGCTGCTTGATAGCGTTGGTGAGGTCAGATCTCAGACCCATCAGGAAGTTGTTGCGCAGATGTGCTTCCCATGGGGTAACATCTTCTGGATTGTTTGCTCTCGCTGCAGGTACTTCCAGTCTGCTAAAGTACGTGTGAACTCTCGTCAAGCAAACTAGATAATCTTGAACAGTCTCTGCATCTTCCTGCTTGCATGCTGCTATTTTCCCTGTGTTCACATGTAGGGGAAAGGCAGCTTCCAATCGAGTTCTCAAGTCTCTTATCATGTTTCGATAAGGGGCATTGGGGTCCGGATGAACGTTAGCTCCGGGGTTGTAGGTGGGATCAGCCAGGCGTACATCTCCATCCGGCCAGCCTCAATCAACCTTGCAGTAGCTGGAGCCCAATTTTCGGAACAGAATGCGTTTTATCTCATTCGAGGTCAGACGACATGATATAACAAAGTCCTCGAATTCTCCTCCAAACTTGCTTCATCCTACTTGTCGGGGGTCAGACAGGCCGGAGGCAGCTTCCATCATGTCCTTTTCAATCCAGTATCGATGTACTAAGAGGGGACCCTCTGGTCCAGCCACCTCTACCATAGGAAAAGAGCTGCAGTGCAGTGAAGACTTCCCCTGGTCAGGAAGTTAAGTCCTTTTCCTGTGTCATGGCTTCGGGTATGGGAAGCTACTGGCGATGCGAGTGGGCTGGCCCTCCCGTGTCTGGCGTCCAGTTCCTCAAGCGCCTGTTGCGCTGCGGCATAGGGACCTGCGATGCCGGGTCTGGTGGTAGGCCATATGGTGGAGGAGGTTGTTCCACTGCCGCTTGATCGGGTGCTGCTCCAGCCTAGTTCTGGTGTTCCTGCTGCTGCTGGTCTTCCTGCGGGGCAGCGTCGAGGTCAGGATCAGCAGCAACTGAGTAACACAGAGACACTGGTTTAGTTTTACCCCCGCCCCTCTTTCCTCTCTCTGTCTGCCTGCGCTCTGCTTCTTCTATCCAAAACCCAATCGCCCATAACATACTTGCTTTATGTTTCGCACTATGTTTAAACACTGCTTGTGGGCACCCCACCGGTGCTTGTCCCACTCTATCCTTAAACTTATGCAGATATTTCACACTGTGAAATATGGCTCCCAGTAGTCGGGAATCAGAAATATTTTATCCACAATGGGACATACATTACACTATCAGTACCATAATCCTGGCTCATCTGACTTAAGAGAGCTGCAGTGTTAACCTTTGGGTTAAAACGTAATTCCTTTAGTTAACTGGGATCCCATCTTGTTCTCTCACTTGATTTAGTGACTCAATTAGTAATTTAGCCCCAACAAACACACCTCACCTCCCTTTGCCTACTTATTCTATATTTGGTACCCTGTACCAAAACTATTAGCACTCTTTCCCACGGTCTGGACCTATTGCTCTAGTGATATGTCTATCAATAGAGGCCTCGCTATGACCAGGCTAGTCTTCACTTGTTACACCGTCATGTAACTAAACTTCATTCAGGAGGAATGCTCAAGGAAAGGTGGAGGGGAATTAAATTTTCGGAAGTAATTATTCTGTCACTCACCACCACCAATTTTCGTAGATGAGGCTTGGATTGCAAGCGGAGGGATCAGTCACACTCACCCCACGGTACTTCTCCCTTGCTCTGTGGGATTTTCCCCTGCTTTTGGGTCCAGCCTCTGCCAGAGAGCATCCTCTGTGTGTGTTCACTTCTCTCCCCTCTGCTGCACTCCGTTGCTCATCCTGTTCGTGATGCCAGATTGTGATGGAAAAAACGTGACAGAAATGAAAAGCTGAGTCTCTGAGTCAGGATCAAAGTGAGTAACAAATTTATTGGAGTAAGACAATGCAATGCATAAAATCTTCCTCAGTGCAGAACAGTTTCTCAGAGTCTTTATACCCTCAGCCCCACCTTGGTTATGCTACAATTATCAGTCCATTCCCTTATGTAGCTAGAAGCAAAATCATCACTGTATAACATTTACTCTTTTTCTACCTGTTAGCAGTGTTCGGGCACATTCCATCCCCAGTGCACCCCCTTCACACTGGCCTTGACCGATTTTGGCCAGCATAAGTACCCAACTATGGTACAACTGTGTCCCCTTTCCAAAATGTGCTTTAAGAGGCACTATCCCAGTGACAAGCCATTCTTGGCCCTAATAGCCATTCTTGTACCTTGTACCTGAAATATCCACACATGTTCACAATGTCTTTCTATGCTGTTTATTTAGTGGTAAACATACACTCAACTTTAGCATTAATTGAAAGAGCTTTAGAAACAGAACTCTTTTATGGAGGTGAAAATATAAAAGACAAAAAACAAAAAAACAAACAAAAACAATTTGACTCAATAGCATTAAAATGTGGCTTTAACAGCAAACAAAACAATGAAATAAAGCAAAAAATAATTTATTATACCAGCTTTTATTCTAACATGGCCAAATGTATGCCATACTCAAAGAATCCATATCAAAAGGTTACATTTATTCCTTTTGATCAGCCTTATTAAAAAGAAAAGAACCCACCAGACACCAGAAGCAACATTTTACCACACAGAACCCACAGAGTTTCTATGTTTAGGAAGTAAGATTTTCCAAAACAATGGAATCACTTTACTATGCAGATGGCCCATTACACAAACACCAAGAGAATACTAAACATCATTGTGTGCAATATTAGATACACACTGAAGCACCTTTTCTTGAAACTGTATACATCTGAGAGTATCAATGAATTTAAGAGTATTCTGTAGGTCTGCTGGTAGAGACAAAAATGGCATGCTTACACATGGCGAGCATCTCTTGAAGAGTACCTAGGAGTCCTTTAGTGGAAAACTCCCAGCATTGTTTCAGCTGAAGCAGTGACAAACATACATCATTAGGGAATGGATGGCATCGACCTCATCATACAACTGTAAGATAAAAGCAGAAAATACACACTCATTATGATGTTGTAATAAAGTGCAGTGATGAAGGCAGTAGCAAAGAGTTAAAAACCTAGAACAGCCATAAATATCTTATAATAGACTATTAAAGACACAATTGACACATTTGATGGCTAACCTCCAGCAGAAGGTTTTCAATGGCCATTCCCTCAGCTAGTTCTCCATGCTGCCAATGCAAAGGTCTTCTTCATGTGGTCATTCACGATCATTAAATCAGGTTGTGTCGTCCTGTACTTTTCATGCAACACCTTAATGTGGGCCTCAGACGTAGCATCCTCTCCAACAATGCATGATTCCTTCAGCAAAGTTATCAGTCTCAAACAAAAAAGAGAAATTACGCCAATCTCTCCACCAATATTACACCAACTACTCTTCTGTGATCAACAATAATAAATTTATTCTAAAAAAAACAAACTTACATAATCGTCCTCCTCAACATCCCTCAGGAAACGGCTCTTCACAATTAAAGCATCGTCAACCTGAACATACTCTGCATTGGTGGGATACCTGCATGCCAAGAGTAACAAAATGAATCAAATGTGTCAGTAATTCTGTTCATCTAACAAATCAGTTGAATCCTATGTAAACATGTAGCCACTCCTGGGGGTCATTTCACAAAGCAGGATTTCTCAGTTTAATAACCTAAAGTAGGCCCAAAGTCAAGCCTATCCAGTAGGTAAGGAGCTGAGGCACGTTTTGAAAGGGGGTTCAGTTCCTAATCAGCATCTGGCACTAGGAAGTGGCACTGCACTGTCCGAAAGTCAAGTTTGGTGGACATATGCCAAAAAGGGGATGAGGCCTATGCTAAGTAACTGTTTAGAGACCATAAATCCATACATCCTACAATTTTTCATGCTTTACATGCTTAGCCTATTCTACAGTGAAAAGAAAAAGTATGTGAACCCTTTGCAATTCTATGGTTTTCTGCATTAATTTGTCATAAAATGAGATCTAATCCAGGTCAAGCGTATTAACATAATGTGCCTAAAATAAGAACAAAAAAATTCTGAATCTCAAAGAAAGCTAACTGGAGTCAGGTGTTCTCATACCTGAAGTCTTCTCTACTCTTCTGAGTTTCGCTCCACACAAGAAGAATATGCATATGTGAGCCATGCCTCACCAAAAAGAGCTTTCAGAGGATCTACGGTCAAAAACTGTTTTATCAGGAAAGGGTTACAAAACAACCTACAAATGGAGACAATCTGGGACTATGGCTACTCTGCCAGGAAGTGGGCACCCAGTCAAAATGACCCCAAGAGCAGAACGGAGACTCACCATTGAGGTAAAGAAACAGCCCTGAGTGAGAGCCAACGACCTGAAGACCAACCAACTTCAGAAAAGGCTGAAACTCTCGCAGCTCAACAGAACCGCTCAACAGTAAGTAGGTTGTAAATAAATTAAATAATAAAACCAGTCTCTCCTTTCTTTGGCTATGTTTCCTTTCCTTCGAGTTCAATCCACTTGAAAAGTCTAACTTTCTTTATTTTCCTCCCACACTGCTGAGTGTAGTCCCCCCAGAGAAGAAGAAAGGTCCGTCCACTGCTTCTGAACTCTCCAAGCTGTTCCTCTAGACGAGGGCTCGGTTCACCATCAAGTGTTCACGCAGGTGCAGCCAAACTGCAGAGTAGAGTCACAGAAGAGTCAGAAAATAACTGTCCTGTTAACAAAATACAAATAAATGTACAAAGTAAAGCTTTTTTTTCTTCCCTCCTTCAATATAAACACTCATCAGCAGCATGAAATGGGGGCTAGCACTGCCCACTCGCACATGACCCCCTGAAACAAACTGCAGTGCAGCTCAGCATGTCAGCTTTAACTCTACCGGCTTTTCTTTTTACTCTTTTTCATTTATATGCACCAAAAGATTCACCCAGTACACTCACCGAATCAAATGCAGAACAAATCCAAACCGTCGTTTCAGCCGTACTTCTTGTGTTCATGTATTTTTTACCTTATATTCTACATGTTGAAGTGCTTTATTGACAGTATTTGATGTATTTGGCAGTAATATATTGACAAAGTTTTTTTTAAGATTCTGCTATTTTTGTCAATGTGTCAATATTATGTGAAATATTACAACATAAACAACACTGACAACCTCATCTCATTGGTCTCCTCCTGGACTAGATTAATTTATTAGAAAGTGCTTCCAGCAGTAAAACTACACATAAGATAATCTGATAGACTAGATTAATTTATTAGAAAGTGCTTCCAGCAGTAAAACTACAGGTATTAGTGAAGTAAAAAAAACACACCACAACAGTGCTGTGATCTTCTGTTTCCTATGTGTTATATTTAGGGATGCACCAACCTTTTTCAGTTCCTAGACCAATGCATACACTTAACGATAGATACGCAATACTGATCTGAAACCATTGTTAAATAAATAAACCGTATACCTAACCATGTGGGAGAGACTTAAAGCATAAGGATTGATGTAAATCTGACCTCACTAACTTTGTCAAATAAAATACAACAAATTAACACACAGATGTAAATGCATTAAATTGCTATTTATTTGTCACTAAAATAAGAAACAATTGTGCAGGACCTTGGCCTGTTGGGCCTGTTGTGCTGATTCTTTGTCTCATTGGGCTTTAAGCCACTTGCCTATTGTCTGTTTTCTATATTGGCATAAAAGTCCTACAACTCAGGCCTCCTTAAAGCCATAGCTGACACCTATGTGACTCCAGTGTTGTGATAGAGGGCAAGTTTTTTTTCATGGTTATTCCTACTCCATCCACTATGTGGCACTATAATGGAAGTAGGCCAGGTTACAAGCCAAAAGGAGAGACCATGCTGCTGCAAAGAGGTTTACATGTGGCTAACTTCAGGCCTTACTGTAATGAACATCCTGTTCTGCTTTGACAGAAAGCTTCTCTTTTTTCTTATTTGTTTATTTCTTTTCTTTACACTTCCTACAACTAACTTACTCTTCATATGGATATTTGAATACCTACACACAGAGGACAAAGGTAGGATAAAGGTATCACTCCTGAATTTACTCTCAGCAACTCCAACCAAGGACCAAGGTCCAGATATGGTTCAGGATAATAAAATTCCACAAAAATATGTGGAAGTAGTAACACCAGTGAAAGTGGTGAGATTGGGTATGGGGGTGAGATTAGGCATAGCCATGTTAACAGAGTTTAGTAAGTTTCTGTGGGTTGCTTTCCTTTCTGTTCCTTTAAAAAGCTCTTCTCTCTCCATCCATCCACAATGCTCTTTCTGTCTGTTTATCTATCCTGGATGATAGGTCTTCATTTGCCTACTCGCTGTTTGCTAGTTCTTATGTTGTTTGTTACTCCAGAATAGTGTTTTTTTTAGCTGAAAATGCAGTAATTTTGATGATTAGTTGTGTGTATTTATTTGGAACTCATATGTTCATCAGTGTTGCCTGGCTTTTATTCTGAAATATGAAGTCAGTGAGACCAAACATTGCATTGTTAATATCGGGATCAATATCCGATCGTAATATCTGAAAGATGCATCCCTAGTCTCATTGGGCCTGTTTTGCTGGTTGTTTATGTCTCATTGAGCCTGTTTTGCTGGTTCTTTATGTCTCATTAGGCCTGTTTTGCCTGGTTCCTTATGTCTCTTTGGGCCTGCTTTGCAGGTTCTTTATGTCTCATTGGGCCTGCTTTGCTGGTTCTTTATGTCTCATTGGGCCTGTTTTGCCTGGTTCTTTATATCTCATTGGGCCTGTTGTGGCTGGGCCTTTAAGCCACTTGCCTATTGTCTATTTTTCTGTATTGGCATAAAAAAATTTCTACAACTTGGGCCTACTTGAAGCCATAGCTGACACCCATGTGACTCCAGTGTTGGGATAGATGGCATGTTTTTTTCATGGTTATTCCTACTCCATCCACTAGGTGGCAGTATAATGGACATATGCCAGGTTACAAGCCAAAAGAAGGAAACCATGCTTTAGCAAAGAGGTTTACATGTGGCCAACTTCAGGCCTCACTGTAATGAAGATTGTTATTGGTGGAACTATAGGTTCTAATACTTATTGTAAGTTTTTTTAGCTGAAAATGCAGTAATTTTGATGATTAGTTGTGTGTATTTATTTGGAACTCATGTGTTCATCAGTGTTGCCTGGATTTTATTCTGAAATATGAAGTCAGTGAGACCAAACATTGCATTGTTAATATCGGGATCAATATCCGACCCTAATATCTGAAAGATGCATCTCTAGTCTCATTGGGCCTGTTTTGCTGGTTGTTTATGTCTCATTGGGCCTGTTTTGCTGGTTGTTTATGTCTCATTGGGACTGTTTTGCTGGTTCTTTATGTCTCATTGGGTCTGTTTTGCTGGTTCTTTATGTCTCATTGGGTCTGTTTTGCTGGTTCTTTATGTCTCATTGGGCCTGTTCTGTTGGTTCTTTATGTCTCATTGGGCCTGTTTTGCCTGGTTGTTTATATCTCATTGGGCCTGTTTTGCCTGGTTGTTTATATCTCATTGGGCCTGTTTTGCCTGGTTGTTTATATCTCATTGGGCCTGTTTTGCTGGTTGTTTATGTCTCATTGGGCCTGCTTGCCTGGTTCTTTATGTCTCATTGGGCCTGCTTTGCTGGTTCTTTATGTCTCATTGGGCCTGTTTTGCCTGGTTCTATATGTCTCATTGGGCCTGTTTTGCTGGTTCTTTATGTCTCATTGGGCCTGTTGTGGTTGGGCATTTAAGCCACTTGCCTATTGTCTATTTTTCTATATTGGCATAAAAAAAATCCTACAACTTGGGCCTACTTGAAGCCATAGCTGACATCCATGTGACTCCAGTGTTTGGATAGATGGCATGTTTTTTTTTTCATGGTTATTCCTACTCCATCCACTATGTGGCACTATAATGGAAGTAGGCCAGGTTACAAGCCAAAAGGAGAGAGCATGCTGTAGCAAAGAGGTTTACATGTGGCTAAGTTCAGGCCTCACTGTAATGAAGATCCTGTTCTGCTTTGACAGAAAGCTTCTCTTTTTTCTTATTTGTTTATTTCTTTTCTTTACACTTCCTACAACTAACTTACTCTTCATGTGGATATTTGAATACCTACACACAGAGGACAAAGGTAGGATAAAGGTATCACTCCTGAATTGACTCTCAGCAACTCCAACCAAGGCCCAAGGTTCAGATACGGTTCAGGATTATAAAATTCCACAAAAATATGTGGAAATAGTAAAACCAGTGAAAGTGGTGAGATTGGGTATGGAGGGTGAGATTAGGCATAGCCATGTTAACAGAGTTTAGTAAGTTTCTGTGGGTTGCATTCCTTTCTGTTCCTTTAAAAAGCTCTTCTCTCTCCATCCATCCACAATGCTCTTTCTGTCTGTTTATCTATCCTGGATGATAGGTCTTCAGTTGCCTAATCGCTGTTTGCTAGTTCTCATGTTGTTAATTACTCCAGAATAGTGTGTTTTAGCTGAAAATGCAGTAATTGTGATTTAGTTGTGTGTATTTATTTGGAACTCATGTGCCCATCAGTGTTGCCTAGCTTTTATTCTGAAATATGAAGTCAGTGAGACCAAACATTGCATTGTTAATATCGGGATCAATATCCGACCCTAATATCTGAAAGATGCATCCCTAGTCTCATTGGGCCTGTTTTGCTGGTTGTTTATGTCTCATTGGGCCTGTTTTGCTGGTTCTTTATGTCTCATTGGGTCTGTTTTGCTGGTTCTTTATGTCTCATTGGGTCTGTTTTGCTGGTTCTTTATGTCTCATTGGGCCTGTTCTGTTGGTTCTTTATGTCTCATTGGGCCTGTTTTGCCTGGTTGTTTATATCTCATTGGGCCTGTTTTGCCTGGTTGTTTATATCTCATTGGGCCTGTTTTGCCTGGTTGTTTATATCTCATTGGGCCTGTTTTGCTGGTTGTTTATGTCTCATTGGGATTGTTTTGCTGGTTCTTTATGTCTCATTAGGCCTGTTTTGCCTGGTTCTTTATATCTCATTGGGCCTGCTTTGCTGGTTCTTTGTCTCATTGGGCCTGCTTTGCTGGTTCTTTGTCTCATTGGGCCTGCTTTGCTGGTTCTTTATGTCTCATTGGGTCTGTTTTGCTGGTTCTTTGTCTCATTGGGCCTGTTCTGTTGGTTCTTTATGTCTCATTGGGCCTGTTTTGCCTGGTTGTTTATGTCTCATTGGGCCTGTTTTGCTGGTTGTTTATGTCTCATTGGGCCTGTTTTGCCTGGTTCTTTATGTCTCATTGGGCCTGCTTGCCTGGTTCTTTATGTCTCATTGGGCCTGCTTGCCTGGTTCTTTATGTCTCATTGGGCCTGCTTGCCTGGTTCTTTATGTCTCATTGGGCCTGTTTTGCCTGGTTCTATATGTCTCATTGGGCCTGTTTTGCCTGGTTCTATATGTCTCATTGGGCCTGTTTTGCTTGGTTCTTTATGTCTCATTGGGCCTGTTTTGCTGGTTCTTTATGTCTCATTGGGCCTGTTGTGGTTGGACTTTAAGCCACTTGCCTATTGTCTATTTTCTATATTGGCATAAAAAAATTTCTACAACTTAGGCCTACTTGAAGCCATAGCTGACACCTATGTGACTCCAGTGTTGGGATAGATAGCATGTTTTTTTTTTCATGGTTATTCCTACTCCATCCACTATGTGGCAGTATAATGGAAGTATGCCAGGTTACAAGCCAAAAGAAGGGAACCATGCTGTAGCAAAGAGGTTTACATGTAGCTAATTTCAGGCCTCACTGTAATGAATTGGTGAAACTATAGGTCCTAATACTCATTGTAAGTTTAATTCTTTATATATTCAGCCAAGCCTTGTGTGTTTTATTTTAGATTTTGAGCTGTTCTGCTTTTTGCTTCTCTTTTTCTTGTTTGTTTGTTTCTTTGTTTGCATTGTGTACTGGTAATAAGATGGTGAGTGCAGACCTAATTTTACCCCCCTTCAAGCACTAGTGAGTCAGTCCACATTATTCTGTCTTTCCTTCACTCTGATATAGGTTAATCTTAGTCTCATCTGTCTGCAAGACCTTTCTCCAGAATTCTGCTGGCTCTCTTAAGTACTTGTTTGCAAATTGTCTATTCTAAGAGTAGTAATATATTTATCAGATGTTTCTCTGTATACTACAGCTGATTTTGGATTTGTATTTGATATGGATGTTTCACTGGAACAATATTACGTAAAACATGTTAAAATAGGCATATATTATGACGGTGTCAAAATAGTGATTTATTTGTTATAAAAATGCCCTACATGCATGTTTATATTGTCTAAAGTGAGGAAGTTCATTACATCTCAAGTTAGAGGTTTCAAATACAGGTTTGATTGTCTTTATAACTAACCCCAGCAGCTCCTTATCTCTGTGAGAGTTGTAGGCTTCTGCACTTTTACCATGTACAGCACCTGCTGCATAAATTCAGTCTATTTTGATTAAATATCCTTGTTAAAATTAAAACTGGAAATGTTGAGGAAATTAAGTGATTGTAGTTTCTCTATTGTTTAAAAAAAAAAAGTCACGTCTGAGATTTTAGGACATTGTGAGTGAGAGGAGGGGTGAAGTAAATATCAGCAGATCCAACATCAAACTAACTTGACTGAGCTCCCCAAACTCCAGTGAAAATGTGCTTCGATATACAAGCGAAGAACTTTTTTTTTGGCTCCTTAGTAAGACAGCATGTTAAAGTCTGAATGACTAGCGTTTCTGAGGAGACCCTTAAAGCTGGTTGCAATGACCTGTACATGGGTTACTGTCGTGGTCTTCTTTGGAGGACTTCTTTTGGAAAGGAGACTCGTGACCACAGTCTTTCAGTTGTAACAATGAAACATTTTATTCCAGTCAAAAATACAGTGTGGAGAGAGTCTGCCAATTCAGGGTGCCCCTCTGCTCTCACTCCCAGACAAAGGAACACATTGTGTTTTATTCTCTACTACACGTCATATGTTGTTGTACTGTTCCCATATGCAGGATGTCTGCATTTCATCCAGGAATATTCATTAGCCCCCACAATTACTTATGTGGTCTATGTGCTGCAGACACAACTGGACCTTTTAACATCTCTGTCACGTAAATCCGAAAGTATGTCTAATCTAAACATTTTATGTTCGTTCAGTTCATGTTCAGTTTATCAAATTTGGTCTGGGAGCAGATCCCAATCTCCTTTCCCAAGTGTAACCCATGGGCCTCACTATATTATTTCTCAACTCCATACCATTCCTTTAGGCCTATGTACATCTGCATAGCCAATAAATATACTACATTATACTGTAATATGTGGTCTCTTGAATGATCTTTGTTCCTTTAAATGTGCAGTAGCAAAGAGGTTCAGTTGTGACTAACGTCAGGCTTCACTGTAATGAAGATCCTTATTGGTGGAACTATAAGTTCTAATACTCATTGTAAGTTTAATTCTTTATATATTCAGCCAAGCCTTGTGCTGTTCTGCTATTGTAGAAAGCTTTTCATTTTTCTTGTTTGTTTCTTTCTTTATTTGCATTCCTAACAACTAACTTGCTCTTCATATGGACTTTGGAATAGACTTACACACAGAGGACTCCGTTGGATAAAGGTATCACTCCTAAATTGACTCTCAGCAACTCAAACCAAGGACGTGCATGGTTGAGGCATGGATCAGGATTATAAAATGTCTTCAGAAAAAAGGATGTCTGAATACAAAGACCATTGTGAGAGCTTTTCAACTCCTATGTTTTGAATTGTTCTTAAGAACTCAAAGTATGTACTGTTAATTAGAGGGTGAGTGCAGACCAAGCACTTCAAGCACTATTGAGGCAGTCCACATTTTTTCTTTCCTTCAGTCTCATATAGGTTAATCTTAGTCTCATCTGTCCACAAGACCTTTCTGCAGACTTACATAAAAAAATGTTAAAATAGGCATATATTATGACAGTGTCAATATAGTGATTTATTCATTATTAAAAATGTGATACATGCATGTTATGATTGACTGGCTTTAAATTAATCTGCAGATGTTTAATGGGTAAGTGAACATTCGGTTTCTATACGCATATTGACTTTCTTTTTTGTCTTTCTTATTTTCAAGATCTCATGACCCACCTAACACACCTTTTTATCTGAAAGTGGATCTGGCCAACAAGGGCAATCCATCTTCAGCTGTGAGTGGATGTCTGCATCTGGAATGGGGTCTGGCTGGCTTGCAATTAGTCTGCAACTGTGGAAAAGGTACGTGTTAAATCAGTTTTTATACATATTTTGATTTTCTTTTTTCTTGTCACACAGGATCCCATGACGCACCTTTTTACCTGACAGTGCATCTGGCCAACAAGGGGCAATCCATCTTCAGCTGTGAGTGGTTGTCTGTATCTGGAACAGTGTCTGGCTGGCTTGCAATTAATCTGCAACTGTGTAACAGGTAAGTGAACATTCAGTTTCTATACTTATATTGACTTTCTTTTTTGTGTTTCTTATTTTCAGGATGTCATGACCCACCTGACGGACCTTTTTACCTGAAAGTGGATCTTGCAATTAATCTGCAACTGTGTAACAGGTACGTGTTAATTCGGTTTTTATACATATATTGATTTTCTTTTTTCTTTTCACACAGGATCCCATCACGCACCTTTTTACCTGAAAGTGGATCTGGCCAACAAGGGGCAATCCATGTTCAGCTATGATTGGTTGTCTGCATCTAGAACGGTGTCTGGCTGGCTTGCAATTAATCTGCAACTGTGTAACAGGTACGTGTTAATTCGGTTTTTATACATATATTGATTTTCTTTTTTTTTGTCACACAGGATCCCATCACGCACATTTTTACCTGAAAGTGGATCCGGCCAACAAGGGGCTATCCATGTCCAGCTGTGAGAGGTTGCCTGCATCTGGAATGGTGTCTGACTGGCTTTCTTTTCATCTGCATCTGAGTTACAGGTAAGTGAACATTCAGTTTCTATACTTATATTGACTTTCTTTTTTGTCTTTCTTATTTTCAGGATGTCATGACCCACGTGACGCATCTTTTTACCTGAAAGTGGATCTTGCAATTAATCTGCAACTGTGTAACAGGTACGTGTTAATTCGGTTTTTATACATATATTGATTTTCTTTTTTCTTGTCACACAGGATCTCATGACGCACCTTTTTACCTGAAAGTGGACCTGGCCAACAAGGGGCAATCCATCTTCAGCTATGAGTGGTTGTCTGCATCTAGAACGGTGTCTGGCTGGCTTGCAATTAATCTGCAACTATGTAACAGGTACGTGTTAATTCGGTTTTTATACATATATTGATTTTCTTTTTTTTGTCACACAGGATCCCATCACGCACCTTTTTACCAGAAAGTGGATCTGGCCAACAAGGGGCAATCCATCTTCAGCTCTGAATGGTTGTCTGCATCTGGAACGGTGTCTGGCTGGCTTGCAATTAATCTGCAACTGTGCAAAAGATACGTGTTAATTCGTTTTTTATACATATTGATTTCTTTTTTCTGGATCAGTGTCTGGCAGGCTTGCAATTAATCTGCAACTGTGTTGACATTCTTTTTTGTCTTTCTTATTTTCAGGATGTCATGACCCACCTGACGCATCTTTATACCTGAAAGTGGATCTTGCAATTAATCTGCAACTGTGTAACAGGTACGTGTTAATTCGGTTTTTATACATATATTGATTTTCTTTTTTCTTGTCACAGAGGATCTCATGACGCACCTTTTTACCTGAAAGTGGACCTGGCCAACAAGGGGCAATCCATCTTCAGCTACGAGTGGTTGTCTGCATTTGGAACGGTGTCTGGCTGGCTTGCAATTAATCTGCAACTGTGTAACAGGTACGAGTTAATTCGGTTTTTATACATATATTGATTTTCTTTTTTCTTTTCACACAGGATCTCATGACGCACCTTTTTACCTGAAAGTGGACCTGGCCAACAAGGGGCAATCCATCTTCAGCTGCGAGTGGATGTCTGCATCTGGAACGGTGTCTGGCTGGCTTGCAATTGATCTGCAACTGTGTAACAGGTACGTGTTAATTAAGTTTTTATACATATATTGATTTAATTTTTTCTTGTCACACAGGATCCCATCACGCACCTTTTTACCTCAAAGTGGATCCAGCCAACAAGGGGCAATCCATCTTCAGCTATGATTGGTTGTCTGCATCTAGAACGGTGTCTGGCTGGCTTGCAATTAATCTGCAACTGTGTAACAGGTACGTGTTAATTCGGTTTTTATACATATATTGATTTTCTTTTTTTTTGTCACACAGGATCCCATCACGCACATTTTTACCTGAACGTGGATCCGGCCAACAAGTGGCTATCCATGTCCAGCTGTGAGAGGTTGCCTGCATCTAGAATGGTGTCTGACTGGCTTTCTTTTCATCTGCATCTGAGTTACAGGTAAGTGAACATTCAGTTTCTATACTGATATTGACTTTCTTTTTTGTCTTTCTTATTTTCAGGATGTCATGACCCACGTGACGCATCTTTTTACCTGAAAGTGGATCTTGCAATTAATCTGCAACTGTGTAACAGGTACGTGTTAATTCGGTTTTTATACATATATTGATTTTCTTTTTTCTTGTCACACAGGATCTCATGACGCACCTTTTTACCTGAAAGTGGACCTGGCCAACAAGGGGCAATCCATCTTCAGCTATGAGTGGTTGTCTGCATCTAGAACGGTGTCTGGCTGGCTTGCAATTAATCTGCAACTATGTAACAGGTACGTGTTAATTCGGTTTTTATACATATATTGATTTTCTTTTTTTTGTCACACAGGATCCCATCACGCACCTTTTTACCAGAAAGTGGATCTGGCCAACAAGGGGCAATCCATCTTCAGCTCTGAATGGTTGTCTGCATCTGGAACGGTGTCTGGCTGGCTTGCAATTAATCTGCAACTGTGTAAAAGATACGTGTTAATTCGTTTTTTATACATATTGATTTCTTTTTTCTGGATCAGTGTCTGGCTGGCTTGCAATTAATCTGCAACTGTGTTGACATTCTTTTTTGTCTTTCTTATTTTCAGGATCTCATGACCCACCTGACGCATCTTTATACCTGAAAGTGGATCTTGCAATTAATCTGCAACTGTGTAACAGGTACATGTTAATTCGGTTTTTATACATATATTGATTTTGTTTTTTCTTGTCACAGAGGATCTCATGACGCACCTTTTTACCTGAAAGTGGACCTGGCCAACAAGGGGCAATCCATCTTCAGCTACGAGTGGTTGTCTGCATCTGGAACGGTGTCTGGCTGGCTTGCAAATGATCTTCAACTGTGTAACAGGTACGTGTTAATTCAGTTTTTATACATATATTGATTTTCTTTTTTTTTGTCACACAGGATCCCATCACGCACATTTTTACCTGAAACTGGATCCGGCCAACAAGTGGCTATCCATGTCCAGCTGTGAGAGGTTGCCTGCATCTGGCATGGTGTCTGACTGGCTTTCTTTACATCTGCATCTGAGTTACAGGTAAGTGAACATTCAGTTTCTATACTTATATTGACATTCTTTTTTGTCTTTCTTATTTTTAGGATGTCATGACCCACCTGACGCATCTTTTTACCTGAAAGTGGATCTTGCAATTAATCTGCAACTGTGTAACAGGTACGTGTTAATTCGGTTTTTATACATATATTGATTTTCTTTTTTTTTGTCACACAGGATCCCATCACGCACATTTTTACCTGAAAGTGGATCCGGCCAACAAGGGGCTATCCATGTCCAGCTGTGAGAGGTTGCCTGCATCTGGAATGGTGTCTGACTGGCTTTCTTTTCATCTGCATCTGAGTTACAGGTAAGTGAACATTCAGTTTCTATACTGATATTGACTTTCTTTTTTGTCTTTCTTATTTTCAGGATGTCATGACCCACTTGACGCATCTTTTTACCTGAAAGTGGATCCGGCCAACAAGGGGCAATCCATCTTCAGCTATGAGTGGTTGTCTGCATCTAGAACGGTGTCTGGCTGGCTTGCAATTAATCTGCAACTGTGTAAAAGATACGTGTTAATTCGTTTTTTATACATATTGATTTCTTTTTTCTGGATCAGTGTCTGGCTGGCTTGCAATTAATCTGCAACTGTGTTGACATTCTTTTTTGTCTTTCTTATTTTCAGGATCTCATGACCCACCTGACGCATCTTTATACCTGAAAGTGGATCTTGCAATTAATCTGCAACTGTGTAACAGGTACGTGTTAATTCGGTTTTTATACATATATTGATTTTCTTTTTTTTGTCACACAGGATCCCATCACGCACCTTTTTACCTGAAAGTGGATCCAGCCAACAAGGGGCTATCCATGTCCAGCTGTGAGAGGATGCCTGCATCTGGAATGGTGTCTGACTGGCTTTCTTTTCATCTGCATCTGAGTTACAGGTAAGTGAACATAAAGTTTCTATACTTTGATTGACTTTCTTTTTTGTCTTTCTTATTTTCAGGATGTCATGAACCACCTGACGCATCTTTTTACCTGAAAGTGGATCTTGCAATTAATCTGCAACTGTGTAACAGGTACGTGTTAATTCGGTTTTTATACATATATTGATTTTCTTTTTTTCTTGTCACAGAGGATCTCATGACGCACCTTTTTACCTGAAAGTGGACCTGGCCAACAAGGGGCAATCCATCTTCAGCTACGAGTGGTTGTCTGCATCTGGAACGGTGTCTGGCTGGCTTGCAATTGATCTGCAACTGTGTAACAGGTACGTGTTAATTAAGTTTTTATACATATATTGATTTAATTTTTTCTTGTCACACAGGATCCCATCATGCACCTTTTTACCTCAAAGTGGATCCAGCCAACAAGGGGCAATCCATCTTCAGCTATGATTGGTTGTCTGCATCTAGAACGGTGTCTGGCTGGCTTGCAATTAATCTGCAACTGTGTAACAGGTACGTGTTAATTCGGTTTTTATACATATATTGATTTTCTTTTTTTTTGTCACACAGGATCCCATCACGCACATTTTTACCTGAAAGTGGATCCGGCCAACAAGGGGCTATCCATGTCCAGCTGTGAGAGGTTGCCTGCATCTGGAATGGTGTCTGACTGGCTTTCTTTTCATCTGCATCTGAGTTACAGGTAAGTGAACATTCAGTTTCTATACTGATATTGACTTTCTTTTTTGTCTTTCTTATTTTCAGGATGTCATGACCCACTTGACGCATCTTTTTACCTGAAAGTGGATCTTGCAATTAATCTGCAACTGTGTAACAGGTACGTGTTAATTCGGTTTTTATACATATATTGATTTTCTTTTTTCTTGTCACACAGGATCTCATGACGCACCTTTTTACCTGAAAGTGGACCTGGCCAACAAGGGGCAATCCATCTTCAGCTATGAGTGGTTGTCTGCATCTAGAACGGTGTCTGGCTGGCTTGCAATTAATCTGCAACTATGTAACAGGTACGTGTTAATTCGGTTTTTATACATATATTGATTTTCTTTTTTTTGTCACACAGGATCCCATCACGCACCTTTTTACCAGAAAGTGGATCTGGCCAACAAGGGGCAATCCATCTTCAGCTCTGAATAGTTGTCTGCATCTGGAACGGTGTCTGGCTGGCTTGCAATTAATCTGCAACTGTGTAAAAGATACGTGTTAATTCGTTTTTTATACATATTGATTTCTTTTTTCTGGATCAGTGTCTGGCTGGCTTGCAATTAATCTGCAACTGTGTTGACTTTCTTTTTTGTCTTTCTTATTTTCAGGATCTCATGACCCACCTGACGCATCTTTATACCTGAAAGTGGATCTTGCAATTAATCTGCAACTGTGTAACAGGTACATGTTAATTCGGTTTTTATACATATATTGATTTTCTTTTTTCTTGTCACACAGGATCTCATGACGCACCTTTTTACCTGAAAGTGGACCTGGCCAACAAGGGGCAATCCATCTTCAGCTACGAGTGGTTGTCTGCATCTGGAACGGTGTCTGGCTGGCTTGCAAATGATCTGCAACTGTGTAACAGGTACGTGTTAATTCAGTTTTTATACATATATTGATTTTCTTTTTTTTTGTCACACAGGATCCCATCACGCACATTTTTACCTGAAACTGGATCCGGCCAACAAGTGGCTATCCATGTCCAGCTGTGAGAGGTTGCCTGCAGCTGGAATGGTGTCTGACTGGCTTTCTTTACATCTGCATCTGAGTTACAGGTAAGTGAACATTCAGTTTCTATACTTATATTGACATTCTTTTTTGTCTTTCTTATTTTTAGGATGTCATGACCCACCTGATGCATCTTTTTACCTGAAAGTGGATCTTGCAATTAATCTGCAACTGTGTAACAGGTACGTGTTAATTCAGTTTTTATACATATATTGATTTTCTATTTTTTTGTCACACAGGATCCCATCACGCACCTTTTTACCTGAAAGTGGATCCGGCCAACAAGGGGCAATCCATCTTCAGCTATGAGTGGTTATCTGCATCTAGAACGGTGTCTGGCTGGCTCACAATTAATCTGCGACTATGTAACAGGTACGTGTTAATTCGGTCATTATACATATATTGATTTTCTTTTTTTTGTCACACAAGATCCCATCACGCACCTTTTTACCTGAAAGTGGATCTGGCCAACAAGGGGCAATGCATCTTCAGCTCTGAATGGTTGTCTGCATCTGGAATGGTGTCTGGCTGGCTTGCAATTAATCTGCAACTGTGTAACAGGTGCTTGTTAATTCGGTTTTCATACATATATTGATTTTCTTTTTTCTTGTCACACAGGATCTCATGATACACCTTTTTACCTGAAAGTGGATCCGGCCAATAAGGGGCAATCCATCTTCAGCTATGAGTGGTTGTCTGCATCTAGAACGGTGTTTGGCTGGCTTGCAATTAATCTGCGACTGTGTAACAGGTACGTGTTAATTTGGTTTTTATACATATATTGATTTTCTTTTTTTTGTCACACAGGATCCCATCACGCACCTTTTTACCTGAAAGTGGATCTGGCCAACAAGGGGCAATCCATCTTCAGCTCTGAATGGTTGTCTGCATCTGGAACGGTGTCTGGCTGGCTTGCAATTAATCTGCAACTGTGTAAAAGATACGTGTTAATTCGTTTTTTATACATATTAATTTCTTTTTTCTGGATCAGTGTCTGGCTGGCTTGCAATTAATCTGCAACTGTGTTGACATTCTTTTTTGTCTTTCTTATTTTCAGGATCTCATGACCCACCTGACGCATCTCTTTACCTGAAAGTGGATCTTGCAATTAATCTGCAACTGTGTAAAAGATATGTGTTAATTCGTTTTTTATACATATTGATTTCTTTTTTCTGGATCAGTGTCTGGAAGGCTTGCAATTAATCTGCAACTGTGTGGACATTCTTTTTTGTCTTTCTTATATTCAGGATCTCATGACCCACCTGACGCATCTTTTTACCTGAAAGTGGATCTTGCAATTAATCTGCAACTGTGTAACAGGTACGTGTTAAATCGTTTTTTATACATATAATGATTTTTTTTATTCTTGTCACACAGGATCTCATGACGCACCTTTTTACCTGAAAGTGGACCTGGCCAACAAGGGGCAATCCATCTTCAGCTGCGAGTGGTTGTCTGCATCTGGACCGGTGTCTGGCTGGCTTGCAATTAATCTGCAACTGTGTAACAGGTACGTGTTAATTCGGTTTTTATACATATATTGATTTTCTTTTTTCTTGTCACACAGGATCTCATGACACACCTTTTTACCTGAAAGTGGACCTGGCCGACAAGGGGCAATCCATCTTCAGCTGCGAGTGGTTGTCTGCATCTGGAACAGTGTCTGGCTGGCTTGCAATTAATCTGCAACTGTGTAACAGGTACGTGTTAATTCGGATTTTATACATATTGATTTCTTTTTTCTGGATCATTGTCTGGCTGGCTTGCAATTAATCTGCAACTGTGTTGACATTCTTTTTTGTCTTTCTTATTTTCAGGATCTCATGACCCACCTGACGCATCTTTTTACCTGAAAGTGGATCTTGCAATTAATCTGCAACTGTGTAAAAGATATGTGTTAATTCGTTTTTTATACATATTGATTTCTTTTTTCTGGATCAGTGTCTGGCTGGCTTGCAATTAATCTGCAACTGTGTTGACATTCTTTTTTGTCTTTCTTATTTTCAGGATCTCATGACTCACCTGACGCATCTTTTTACCTGAAAGTGGATCTTGCAATTAATCTGCAACTGTGTAACAGGTACGTGTTTAATCGTTTTTTATCCATATAATGATTTTCTTTATTCTTGTCACACAGGATCTCATGACACACCTTTTTACCTGAAAGTGGACCTGGCCAACAAGGGGCAATCCATCTTCAGCTGCAAGTGGTTGTCTGCATCTGGAATGGTGTCTGACTGGCTTTCTTTTCATCTGCAACTGAGTTACAGGTAAGTGAACATTCAGTTTCTATACCTTAATTGGATTTCTTTTTTGTCTTTCTTTATTTCCAGGATGTCATGACTCACCTGACGCACCTTTTTACCAGAAAGTGGATCTGGCCAACAAGGGGCAATCCATCTTCAGCTGTGAGACGTTGCCTGCATCTGGAATGGTGTCTGACTGGCTTTCTTTTCATCTGCATCTGAGTTACAGGTAAGTGAACATTCAGTTTCTATACTTATATTGACTTCCTTTTTTGTCTTTCTTATTTTCAGGATCTCATGACCCACCTGACGCATTTTTTTACCTGAAAGTGGATCTTGCAATTAATCTGCAACTGTGTAAAAGATATGTGTTAATTCGTTTTTTATACATATTGATTTCTTTTTTCTGGATCAGTGTCTGGCTGGCTTGCAATTAATCTGCAACTGTGTTGACATTCTTTTTTGTCTTTCTTATTTTCAGGATCTCATGACCCACCTGACGCATCTTTTTACCTGAAAGTGGATCTTGCAATTAATCTGCAACTGTGTAAAAGATATGTGTTAATTCGTTTTTTATACATATTGATTTCTTTTTTCTGGATCAGTGTCTGGCTGGCTTGCAATTAATCTACAACTGTGTTGACATTGTTTTTTGTCTTTCTTATTTTCAGGATCTCATGACCCACCTGACGCATCTTTTTACCTGAAAGTGGATCTCGCAATTAATCTGCAACTGTGTAACAGGTACGTGTTAAATCGTTTTTTATACATATAATGATTTTCTTTATTCTTGTCACACAGGATCTCATGACACACCTTTTTACCTGAAAGTGGACCTGGCCAACAAGGGGCAATCCATCTTCAGCTGCGAGTGGTTGTCTGCATCTGGAATGGTGTCTGACTGGCTTTCTTTTCATCTGCAACTGAGTTACAGGTAAGTGAACATTCAGTTTCTATACCTTAATTGGATTTCTTTTTTGTCTTTCTTTATTTTCAGGATGTCATGACTCACCTGACGCACCTTTTTACCAGAAAGTGGATCTGGCCAACAAGGGGCAAACCATCTTCAGCTGTGAGACGTTGCCTGCATCTGGAATGGTGTCTGACTGGCTTTCTTTTCATCTGCATCTGAGTTACAGGTAAGTGAACATTCAGTTTCTATACTTATATTGACTTCCTTTTTTGTCTTTCTTATTTTCAGGATGTCATGACACACCTGACGCATCTTTTTACCTGAAAGTGGATTTTGCAATTAATCTGCAACTGTGTAACAGGTGCTTGTTAATTCGGTTTTCATACATATATTGATTTTCTTTTTTCTTGTCACACAGGATCTCATGATACACCTTTTTACCTGAAAGTGGATCCGGCCAATAAGGGGCAATCCATCTTCAGCTATGAGTGGTTGTCTGCATCTAGAACGGTGTTTGGCTGGCTTGCAATTAATCTGCGACTGTGTAACAGGTACGTGTTAATTTGGTTTTTATACATATATTGATTTTCTTTTTTTTGTCACACAGGATCCCATCACGCACCTTTTTACCTGAAAGTGGATCTGGCCAACAAGGGGCAATCCATCTTCAGCTCTGAATGGTTGTCTGCATCTGGAACGGTGTCTGGCTGGCTTGCAATTAATCTGCAACTGTGTAAAAGATACGTGTTAATTCGTTTTTTATACATATTAATTTCTTTTTTCTGGATCAGTGTCTGGCTGGCTTGCAATTAATCTGCAACTGTGTTGACATTCTTTTTTGTCTTTCTTATTTTCAGGATCTCATGACCCACCTGACGCATCTCTTTACCTGAAAGTGGATCTTGCAATTAATCTGCAACTGTGTAAAAGATATGTGTTAATTCGTTTTTTATACATATTGATTTCTTTTTTCTGGATCAGTGTCTGGAAGGCTTGCAATTAATCTGCAACTGTGTGGACATTCTTTTTTGTCTTTCTTATATTCAGGATCTCATGACCCACCTGACGCATCTTTTTACCTGAAAGTGGATCTTGCAATTAATCTGCAACTGTGTAACAGGTACGTGTTAAATCGTTTTTTATACATATAATGATTTTTTTTATTCTTGTCACACAGGATCTCATGACGCACCTTTTTACCTGAAAGTGGACCTGGCCAACAAGGGGCAATCCATCTTCAGCTGCGAGTGGTTGTCTGCATCTGGACCGGTGTCTGGCTGGCTTGCAATTAATCTGCAACTGTGTAACAGGTACGTGTTAATTCGGTTTTTATACATATATTGATTTTCTTTTTTCTTGTCACACAGGATCTCATGACACACCTTTTTACCTGAAAGTGGACCTGGCCGACAAGGGGCAATCCATCTTCAGCTGCGAGTGGTTGTCTGCATCTGGAACAGTGTCTGGCTGGCTTGCAATTAATCTGCAACTGTGTAACAGGTACGTGTTAATTCGGATTTTATACATATTGATTTCTTTTTTCTGGATCATTGTCTGGCTGGCTTGCAATTAATCTGCAACTGCGTTGACATTCTTTTTTGTCTTTCTTATTTTCAGGCTCTCATGACCCACCTGACGCATCTTTTTACCTGAAAGTGGATCTTGCAATTAATCTGCAACTGTGTAAAAGATATGTGTTAATTCGTTTTTTATACATATTGATTTCTTTTTTCTGGATCAGTGTCTGGCTGGCTTGCAATTAATCTGCAACTGTGTTGACATTCTTTTTTGTCTTTCTTATTTTCAGGATCTCATGACTCACCTGACGCATCTTTTTACCTGAAAGTGGATCTTGCAATTAATCTGCAACTGTGTAACAGGTACGTGTTTAATCGTTTTTTATCCATATAATGATTTTCTTTATTCTTGTCACACAGGATCTCATGACACACCTTTTTACCTGAAAGTGGACCTGGCCAACAAGGGGCAATCCATCTTCAGCTGCAAGTGGTTGTCTGCATCTGGAATGGTGTCTGACTGGCTTTCTTTTCATCTGCAACTGAGTTACAGGTAAGTGAACATTCAGTTTCTATACCTTAATTGGATTTCTTTTTTGTCTTTCTTTATTTCCAGGATGTCATGACTCACCTGACGCACCTTTTTACCAGAAAGTGGATCTGGCCAACAAGGGGCAATCCATCTTCAGCTGTGAGACGTTGCCTGCATCTGGAATGGTGTCTGACTGGCTTTCTTTTCATCTGCATCTGAGTTACAGGTAAGTGAACATTCAGTTTCTATACTTATATTGACTTCCTTTTTTGTCTTTCTTATTTTCAGGATCTCATGACCCACCTGACGCATTTTTTTACCTGAAAGTGGATCTTGCAATTAATCTGCAACTGTGTAAAAGATATGTGTTAATTCGTTTTTTATACATATTGATTTCTTTTTTCTGGATCAGTGTCTGGCTGGCTTGCAATTAATCTGCAACTGTGTTGACATTCTTTTTTGTCTTTCTTATTTTCAGGATCTCATGACCCACCTGACGCATCTTTTTACCTGAAAGTGGATCTTGCAATTAATCTGCAACTGTGTAAAAGATATGTGTTAATTCGTTTTTTATACATATTGATTTCTTTTTTCTGGATCAGTGTCTGGCTGGCTTGCAATTAATCTACAACTGTGTTGACATTGTTTTTTGTCTTTCTTATTTTCAGGATCTCATGACCCACCTGACGCATCTTTTTACCTGAAAGTGGATCTCGCAATTAATCTGCAACTGTGTAACAGGTACGTGTTAAATCGTTTTTTATACATATAATGATTTTCTTTATTCTTGTCACACAGGATCTCATGACACACCTTTTTACCTGAAAGTGGACCTGGCCAACAAGGGGCAATCCATCTTCAGCTGCGAGTGGTTGTCTGCATCTGGAATGGTGTCTGACTGGCTTTCTTTTCATCTGCAACTGAGTTACAGGTAAGTGAACATTCAGTTTCTATACCTTAATTGGATTTCTTTTTTGTCTTTCTTTATTTTCAGGATGTCATGACTCACCTGACGCACCTTTTTACCAGAAAGTGGATCTGGCCAACAAGGGGCAAACCATCTTCAGCTGTGAGACGTTGCCTGCATCTGGAATGGTGTCTGACTGGCTTTCTTTTCATCTGCATCTGAGTTACAGGTAAGTGAACATTCAGTTTCTATACTTATATTGACTTCCTTTTTTGTCTTTCTTATTTTCAGGATGTCATGACACACCTGACGCATCTTTTTACCTGAAAGTGGATTTTGCAATTAATCTGCAACTGTGTAACAGGTACGTGTTAAATCGTTTTTTTATACATATATTGATTTTCTTTATTCTTGTCACACAGGATCTCATGACGCACCTTTTTACCTGAAAGTGGACCTGGCCAACAAGGGGCAATCCATCGTCAGCTACGAGTGGTTGTCTGCATCTGAAACGTTGTCTGGCTGGCTTGCAATTGATCTGCAACTGTGTAACAGGTACGTGTTAATTCAGTTTTTAAACATATATTGATTTTCTTTTTTCTTCTCACACAGGATCCCATCACGCACCTTTTTACCTGAAAGTGGATCTGGCCAACAAGGGGCAATCCATCTTCAGCTCTGAATTGTTGTCTGCATCTGGAACGGTGTCTGGCTGGCTTGCAAATAATCTGCAACTGTGTAAAAGATACGTGTTAATTCGTTTTTTATACATATTGATTTCTTTTTTCTGGATCAGTGTCTGGCTGGCTTGCAATTAATCTGCAACTGTGTTGACATTCTTTTTTGTCTTTCTTATTTTCAGGATCTCATGACCCACCTGACACATCTTTTTACCTGAAAGTGGATCTTGCAATTAATCTGCAACTGTGTAAAAGATATGTGTTAATTCGTTTTTTATACATATTGATTTCTTTTTTCTGGATCAGTGTCTGGCTGGCTTGCAATTAATCTGCAACTGTGTTGACATTGTTTTTTGTCTTTCTTATTTTCAGGATCTCATGACCCACCTGACGCATCTTTTTACCTGAAAGTGGATCTCGCAATTAATCTGCAACTGTGTAACAGGTACGTGTTAAATCGTTTTTTATACATATAATGATTTTCTTTATTCTTGTCACACAGGATCTCATGACACACCTTTTTACCTGAAAGTGGACCTGGCCAACAAGGGGCAATCCATCTTCAGCTGCGAGTGGTTGTCTGCATCTGGAATGGTGTCTGACTGGCTTTCTTTTCATCTGCAACTGAGTTACAGGTAAGTGAACATTCAGTTTCTATACCTTAATTGGATTTCTTTTTTGTCTTTCTTTATTTTCAGGATGTCATGACTCACCTGACGCACCTTTTTACCAGAAAGTGGATCTGGCCAACAAGGGGCAAACCATCTTCAGCTGTGAGACGTTGCCTGCATCTGGAATGGTGTCTGACTGGCTTTCTTTTCATCTGCATCTGAGTTACAGGTAAGTGAACATTCAGTTTCTATACTTATATTGACTTCCTTTTTTGTCTTTCTTATTTTCAGGATGTCATGACACACCTGACGCATCTTTTTACCTGAAAGTGGATTTTGCAATTAATCTGCAACTGTGTAACAGGTACGTGTTAAATCGTTTTTTTATACATATATTGATTTTCTTTATTCTTGTCACACAGGATCTCATGACGCACCTTTTTACCTGAAAGTGGACCTGGCCAACAAGGGGCAATCCATCGTCAGCTACGAGTGGTTGTCTGCATCTGAAACGTTGTCTGGCTGGCTTGCAATTGATCTGCAACTGTGTAACAGGTACGTGTTAATTCAGTTTTTAAACATATATTGATTTTCTTTTTTCTTCTCACACAGGATCCCATCACGCACCTTTTTACCTGAAAGTGGATCTGGCCAACAAGGGGCAATCCATCTTCAGCTCTGAATTGTTGTCTGCATCTGGAACGGTGTCTGGCTGGCTTGCAAATAATCTGCAACTGTGTAAAAGATACGTGTTAATTCGTTTTTTATACATATTGATTTCTTTTTTCTGGATCAGTGTCTGGCTGGCTTGCAATTAATCTGCAACTGTGTTGACATTCTTTTTTGTCTTTCTTATTTTCAGGATCTCATGACCCACCTGACACATCTTTTTACCTGAAAGTGGATCTTGCAATTAATCTGCAACTGTGTAACAGGTACGTGTTAAATCGTTTTTTATACATATAATGATTTTTTTATTCTTGTCACACAGGATCTCATGACGCACCTTTTTACCTGAAAGTGGACCTGGCCAACAAGGGGCAATCCATCTTCAGCTGCGAGTGGTTGTCTGCATCTGGACCGGTGTCTGGTTGGCTTGCAATTAATCTGTAACTGTGTAACAGGTACGTGTTAATTCGGTTTTTATACATATATTGATTTTCTTTTTTCTTCTCACACAGGATCTCATGACACACCTTTTTACCTGAAAGTGGACCTGGCCGACAAGGGGCAATCCATCTTCAGCTGCGAGTGGTTGTCTGCATCTGGAACAGTGTCTGGCTGGCTTGCAATTAATCTGCAACTGTGTAACAGGTACGTGTTAATTCGGATTTTATACATATTGATTTCTTTTTTCTGGATCATTGTCTGGCTGGCTTGCAATTAATCTGCAACTGTGTTGACATTCTTTTTTGTCTTTCTTATTTTCAGGATCTCATGACCCACCTGACGCATCTTTTTACCTTAAAGTGGATCTTGCAATTAATCTGCAACTGTGTAAAAGATATGTGTTAATTCGTTTTTTATACATATAGATTTCTTTTTTCTGGATCAGTGTCTGGCTGGCTTGCAATTAATCTGCCACTGTGTTGACATTCTTTTTTGTCTTTCTTATTTTCAGGATCTCATGACTCACCTGACGCATCTTTTTACGAGAAAGTGGATCTTGCAATTAATCTGCAACTGTGTAACAGGTACGTGTTTAATCGTTTTTTATCCATATAATGATTTTCTTTATTCTTGTCACACAGGATCTCATGACACACCTTTTTACCTGAAAGTGGATCCGGCCAACAAGGGGCAATCCATCTTCAGCTGTGAGACGTTGCCTGCATCTGGAATGGTGTCTGACTGGCTTTCTTTTCATCTGCATCTGAGTTACAGGTAAGTGAACATTCAGTTTCTATACTTATATTGACTTTCTTTTTTGTCTTTCTTATTTTCAGGATGTCATGACCCACCTGACTCATCTTTTTACCTGAAAGTGGATCTTGCAATTAATCTGCAACTGTGTAACAGGTACGTGTTAATTCGGTTTTTATACATATATAGATTTTCTTTTTTCTTGTCACAGAGGATCTCATGACGCACCTTTTTACCTGAAAGTGGATCCGGCCAACAAGGGGCAATCCATCTTCAGCTACGAGTGGTTGTCTGCGTCTGGAACGGTGTCTGGCTGGCTTGCAATTGATCTTCAACTGTGTAACAGGTACGTGTTAATTCAGTATTTATACATATATTGATTTTCTTTTTTTTTGTCACACAGGATCCCATCACGCACCTTTTTACCTGAAAGTGGATCCGGCCAACAAGGGGCAATCCATCTTCAGCTATGAGTGGTTGTCTGCATCTAGAACTGTGTCTGGCTGGCTTGCAATTAATCTGCAACTGTGTAACAGGTACGTGTTAATTCGGTTTTTATACATATATTGATTTTCTTTTTTTTGTCAAACAGGATCCCATCACGCACCTTTTTACCTGAAAGTGGATCTGGCCAACAAGGGGCAATCCATCTTCAGCTCTGAATGGTTGTCTGCATCTGGAACGGTGTCTGGCTGGTTTGCAATTAATCTGCAACTGTGTAAAAGATACGTGTTAATTCGTTTTTTATACATATTGATTTCTTTTTTCTAGATCAGTGTCTGGCTGGCTTGCAATTAATCTGCAACTGTGTTGACATTCTTTTTTGTCTTTCTTATTTTCAGGATGTCATGACCCACCTGACGCATCTTTTTACCTGAAAGTGGATCTTGCAATTAATCTGCAACTGTGTAACAGGTACGTGTTAATTCGGTTTTTATACATATATTGATTTTCTTTTTTCTTGTCACACAGGATCTCATGACGCAGCTTTTTACCTGAAAGTGGACCTGGCCAACAAGGGGCAATCCATCTTCCGCTATGAGTGGTTGTCTGCATCTGGAATGGTGTCTGGCTGGCTTGCAATTGATCTGCAACTGTGTAACAGGTACGTGTTAATTCAGTTTTTATACATATATTGATTTTCTTTTTTCTTCTCACACAGGATCCCATCATGCACCTTCTTACCTGAAAGTGGATCTGGCCAACAAGGGGCAATCCATCTTCAGCTGTGAGACGTTGCCTGCATCTGGAATGGTGTCTGACTGGCTTTCTTTTCATCTGCATCGGAGTTACAGGTAAGTGAACATTCAGTTTCTATACTTATATTGACTTCCTTTTTTGTCTTTCTTATTTTCAGGATGTCATGACCCACCTGACGCATTTTTTTACCTGAAAGTGGATCTTGCAATTAATCTGCAACTGTGTAACAGGTACGTGTTAAATCGCTTTTTATACATATATTGATTTTCTTTATTCTTGTCACACAGGATCTCCTGACGCACCTTTTTACCTGAAAGTTGACGTGGCCAACAAGGGGCAATCCATCTTCAGCTACGAGTGGTTGTCTGGATCTGAAACGGTGTCTGGCTGGCTTGCAATTGATCTGCAACTGTGTAACAGGTACGTGTTAATTCACTTTTTATACATATATTGATTTTCTTTTTTCTTCTCACACAGGATCCCATCACGCACCTTCTTACCTGAAAGTGGATCCAGCCAACAAGGGGCAATCCATCTTCAGCTATGAGTGGTTGTCTGCATCTAGAACGGTGTCTGGCTGGCTTGCAATTAATCTGCAACTGTGTAACAGGTACGTGTTAATTCGGTTTTTATACATATATTGATTTTCTTTTTTTTGTCACACAGGATCCCATCACGCACCTTTTTACCAGAAAGTGGATCTGGCCAACAAGGGGCAATCCATCTTCAGCTCTGAATGGTTGTCTGCATCTGGAACGGTGTCTGGCTGTCTTGCAATTAATGTGCAACTGTGTAAAAGATAAGTGTTAATTCGTTTTTTATACATATTGATTTCTTTTTTCTGGATCAGTGTCTGGCTGGCTTGCAATTATTCTGCAACTGTGTTGACATTTTTTTTGTCTTTCTTATTTTCAGGATCTCATGACCCACCTGACGCATCTTTTTACCTGAAAGTGAATCTTGCAATTAATCTGCAACTGTGTAACAGGTATGTGTTAAATCGTTTTTTATACATATAATGATTTTCTTTATTCTTGTCACACAGGATCTCATGACACACCTTTTTACCTGAAAGTGGACCTGGCCAACAAGGGGCAATCCATCTTCAGCTGCGAGTGGTTGTCTGCATCTGGAACAGTGTCTGGCTGCCTTGCAATTAATCTGCAACTGTGTTGACATTCTTTTTTGTCTTACTTATTTTCAGGATCTCATGACCCAGCTGACGCATCTTTTTACCTGAAAGTGGACCTTGCAATTAATCTGCAACTGTGTAAAAGATACGTGTTAATTCGTTTTTTATACATATTGAATTTTTTTTCTGAATCAGTGTGTGGCTGGCTTGCAATTAATCTGCAACTGTGTTGACATCCTTTTTACCTGAAAGTGGACCTGGCCAAGAGGGGCAATCCATCTTCAGCTGCGAGTGGTTGTCTGCATCTGGAATGGTGTCTGACTGGCTTTCTTTTCATCTGCAACTGAGTTACAGGTAAGTGAACATTCAGTTTCTGCACCTTAATTGGATTTCTTTTTTGTCTTTCTTTATTTTCAGGATGTCATTACTCACCTGACGCACCTTTTTACCAGAAAGTGGATCTGGCCAACAAGGGGCAATCCATCTTCAGCTGTGAGACGTTGCCTGCATCTGGAATGTTGTCTGACTGGCCTTCTTTTCATCTGCGTCTGAGTTACAGGTAAGTGAACATTCAGTTTCTATACTTATATTGACTTCCTTTTTTGTCTTTCTTATTTTCAGGATGTCATGACCCACCTGACGCATCTTTTTACCTGAAAGTGGATCTTGCAATTAATTTGCAACTGTGTAACAGGTACGTGTTAAATCGTTTTTTATACATGTATTGATTTTCTTTTTTCTTGTCACAGAGGATCTCATGACGCACCTTTTTACCTGAAAGTGGACCTGGCCAACAAGGGGCAATCCATCTTCAGCTACGAGTGGTTGTCTGCATCTGAAACGGTGTCTGGCTGGCTTGCAATTGATCTGCAACTGTGTAACAGGTACATGTTAATTCAGTTTTTATACATATATTGATTTTCTTTTTTCTTCTCACACAGGATCCCATCACGCACCTTTTTACCAGAAAGTGGATCTGGCCAACAAGGGGCAATCCATCTTCAGCTCTGAATGGTTGTCTGCATCTGGAACGGTGTCTGGCTGTCTTGCAATTAATGTGCAACTGTGTAAAAGATAAGTGTTAATTCGTTTTTTATACATATTGATTTCTTTTTTCTGGATCAGTGTCTGGCTGGCTTGCAATTATTCTGCAACTGTGTTGACATTTTTTTTGTCTTTCTTATTTTCAGGATCTCATGACCCACCTGACGCATCTTTTTACCTGAAAGTGAATCTTGCAATTAATCTGCAACTGTGTAACAGGTATGTGTTAAATCGTTTTTTATACATATAATGATTTTCTTTATTCTTGTCACACAGGATCTCATGACACACCTTTTTACCTGAAAGTGGACCTGGCCAACAAGGGGCAATCCATCTTCAGCTGCGAGTGGTTGTCTGCATCTGGAACAGTGTCTGGCTGCCTTGCAATTAATCTGCAACTGTGTTGACATTCTTTTTTGTCTTACTTATTTTCAGGATCTCATGACCCAGCTGACGCATCTTTTTACCTGAAAGTGGACCTTGCAATTAATCTGCAACTGTGTAAAAGATACGTGTTAATTCGTTTTTTATACATATTGAATTTTTTTTCTGAATCAGTGTGTGGCTGGCTTGCAATTAATCTGCAACTGTGTTGACATCCTTTTTACCTGAAAGTGGACCTGGCCAAGAGGGGCAATCCATCTTCAGCTGCGAGTGGTTGTCTGCATCTGGAATGGTGTCTGACTGGCTTTCTTTTCATCTGCAACTGAGTTACAGGTAAGTGAACATTCAGTTTCTGCACCTTAATTGGATTTCTTTTTTGTCTTTCTTTATTTTCAGGATGTCATGACTCACCTGACGCACCTTTTTACCAGAAAGTGGATCTGGCCAACAAGGGGCAATCCATCTTCAGCTGTGAGACGTTGCCTGCATCTGGAATGTTGTCTGACTGGCCTTCTTTTCATCTGCGTCTGAGTTACAGGTAAGTGAACATTCAGTTTCTATACTTATATTGACTTTCTTTTTTGTCTTTCTTATTTTCAGGATGTCATGACCCACCTGACGCATCTTTTTACCTGAAAGTGGATCTTGCAGTTAATCTGCAACTGTGTAACAGGTACGTGTTAAATCGTTTTTTATACATATATTGATTTTCTTTATTCTTGTCACACAGGATCTCATGACGCACCTTTTTACCTGAAAGTGGACCTGGCCAACAAGGGGCAATCCATCTTCAGCTACGAGTGGTTGTCTGCATCTGAAACGGTGTCTGGTTGGCTTGCAATTGACCTGCAACTGTGTAACAGGTACGTGTTAATTCGGTTTTTATACATATATTGATTTTCTTTTTTCTTCTCACACAGGATCCCATCACGCACCTTCTTACCTGAAAGTGGATCTGGCCAACAAGGGGCAATCCATCTTCAGCTATGAATTGTTGTCTGCATCTGGAACGGTGTCTGGCTGGCTTGCAAATTATCTGCAACTGTGTAAAAGATACGTGTTAATTCGTTTTTTATAAATATTGATTTCTTTTTTCTGGATCATTGTCTGGCTGGCTTGCAATTAATCTGCAACTGTGTTGACATTCTTTTTTGTCTTTCTTATTTTCAGGATCTCATGACCCACCTGACGCATCTTTTTACCTGAAAGTGGATCTTGCAATTAATCTGCAACTGTGTAACAGGTACGTGTTAAATCGTTTTTTATACATATAATGATTTTCTTTATTCTTGTCACACAGGATCTCATGACGCACTTTTTTACCTGAAAGTGGACCTGGACAACAAGGGGCAATCCATCTTCAGCTGCGAGTGGTTGTCTGCATCTGGAACGGTGTCTGGCTGGCTTGCAATTAATCTGCAACTGTGTAACAGGTACGTGTTAATTCGGTTTTTAGACATATATTGATTTTCTTTTTTCTTGTCACAGAGGATCTCATGATGCACCTTTTTACCTGAAAGTGGACCTGGCCAACAAGGGGCAATCCATCTTCAGCTACGAGTTGTTGTCTGCATCTGGAACGGTGTCTGGCTGGCTTGCAATTGATCTTCAACTGTGTAACAGGTACGTGTTAATTCAGTTTTTATACATATATTGATTTTCTTTTTTTTTTGTCACACATGATCCCATCACGCACCTTTTTACCTGAAAGTGGATCCGGCCAACAAGGGGCTATCCATGTCCAGCTGTGAGAGGTTGCCTGCATCTGGAATGGTGTCTGACTGGCTTTCTTTTCATCTGCATCTGAGTTACAGGTAAGTGAACATTCAGTTTCTATACTTATATTGACTTCCTTTTTTGTCTTTCTTATTTTCAGGATGTCATGACCCACCTGACGCATCTTTTTACCTGAAAGTGGATCTTGCAATTAATCTGCAACTGTGTAACAGGTAGGTGTTAATTCAGTTTTTATACATATATTGATTTTCTTTTTTCTTGTCACACAGGATCTCATGACGCACCTTTTTACCTGAAAGTGGACCTGGCCAACAAGGGGCAATCCATCTTCAGCTGCGAGTGGTTGTCTGCATCTGGAATGGTGTCTGACTGGCTTTCTTTTCATCTGCATCTGAGTTACAGGTAAGTGAACATTCAGTTTCTATACTTATATTGACTTCCTTTTTTGTCTTTCTTATTTTCAGGATGTCATGACCCACCTGACGCATCTTTTTACCTGAAAGTGGATCTTGCAATTAATTTGCAACTGTGTAACAGGTACGTGTTAAATCGTTTTTTATACATGTATTGATTTTCTTTTTTCTTGTCACAGAGGATCTCATGACGCACCTTTTTACCTGAAAGTGGACCTGGCCAACAAGGGGCAATCCATCTTCAGCTACGAGTGGTTGTCTGCATCTGAAACGGTGTCTGGCTGGCTTGCAATTGATCTGCAACTGTGTAACAGGTACATGTTAATTCAGTTTTTATACATATATTGATTTTCTTTTTTCTTCTCACACAGGATCCCATCACGCACCTTCTTACCTGAAAGTGGATCCAGCCAACAAGGGGCAATCCATCTTCAGCTATGAGTGGTTGTCTGCATCTAGAACGGTGTCTGGCTTGCTTGCAATTAATCTGCAACTGTGTAACAGGTACGTGTTAATTCGGTTTTTATACATATATTGATTTTCTTTTTTTGTCACACAGGATCCCATCACGCACCTTTTTACCTGAAAGTGGATCTGGCCAACAAGAGGCAATCCATCTTCAGCTCTGAATGGTTGTCTGCATCTGGAACAGTGTCTGGCTGGCTTGCAATTAATCTGCAACTGTGTAAAAGATACGTGTTAATTCGTTTTTTATACATATTGATTTCTTTTTTCTGGATCAGTGTCTGGCTGGCTTGCAGTTAATCTGTAACTGTGTTGACATTCTTTTTTTGTCTTTCTTATTTTCAGGATCTCATGACCCACCTGACGCATCTTTTTACCTGAAAGTGGATCTTGCAATTTATCTGCAACTGTGTAAAAGATACGTGTTAATTCGTTTTTATACATATTGATTTCTTTTTTCTGGATCAGTGTTTGGCTGGCTTGCAGTTAATCTGTAACTGTGTTGACATTCTTTTTTTGTCTTTCTTATTTTCAGGATCTCATGACCCACCTGACGCATCTTTTTACCTGAAAGTGGATCTTGCAATTAATCTGCAACTGTGTAACAGGTACGTGTTAAATCGTTTTTTATACATATAATGATTTTCTTTATTCTTGTCACACAGGATCTTATGACGCACCTTTTTACCTGAAAGGGGACCTGGCCAACAAGGGGCAATCCATCTTCAGCTGCGAGTGGTTGTCTGCATCTGGAACGGTGTCTGGCTGGCTTGCAATTGATCTTCAACTGTGTAACAGGTACGTGTTAATTCAGTTTTTATACATATATTGATTTTCTTTTTTTTTGTCACACATGATCCCATCACGCACCTTTTTACCTGAAAGTGGATCCGGCCAACAAGGGGCTATCCATGTCCAGCTGTGAGAGGTTGCCTGCATCTGGAATGGTGTCTGACTGGCTTTCTTTTCATCTGCATCTGAATTACAGGTAAGTGAACATTCAGTTTCTATACTTATATTGACTTCCTTTTTTGTCTTTCTTATTTTCAGGATGTCATGACCCACCTGACGCATCTTTTTACCTGAAAGTGGATCTTGCAATTAATCTGCAACTGTGTAACAGGTACGTGTTAATTCGGTTTTTATACATATATTGATTTTCTTTTTTCTTCTCACACAGGATCCCATCACGCACCTTCTTACCTGAAAGTGGATCTGGCCAACAAGGGGCAATCCATCTTCAGCTATGAATTGTTGTCTGCATCTGGAACGGTGTCTGGCTGGCTTGCAAATTATCTGCAACTGTGTAAAAGATACGTGTTAATTCGTTTTTTATAAATATTGATTTCTTTTTTCTGGATCATTGTCTGGCTGGCTTGCAATTAATCTGCAACTGTGTTGACATTCTTTTTTGTCTTTCTTATTTTCAGGATCTCATGACCCACCTGACGCATCTTTTTACCTGAAAGTGGATCTTGCAATTAATCTGCAACTGTGTAACAGGTACGTGTTAAATCGTTTTTTATACATATAATGATTTTCTTTATTCTTGTCACACAGGATCTCATGACGCACTTTTTTACCTGAAAGTGGACCTGGACAACAAGGGGCAATCCATCTTCAGCTGCGAGTGGTTGTCTGCATCTGGAACGGTGTCTGGCTGGCTTGCAATTAATCTGCAACTGTGTAACAGGTACGTGTTAATTCGGTTTTTAGACATATATTGATTTTCTTTTTTCTTGTCACAGAGGATCTCATGATGCACCTTTTTACCTGAAAGTGGACCTGGCCAACAAGGGGCAATCCATCTTCAGCTACGAGTTGTTGTCTGCATCTGGAACGGTGTCTGGCTGGCTTGCAATTGATCTTCAACTGTGTAACAGGTACGTGTTAATTCAGTTTTTATACATATATTGATTTTCTTTTTTTTTGTCACACATGATCCCATCACGCACCTTTTTACCTGAAAGTGGATCCGGCCAACAAGGGGCTATCCATGTCCAGCTGTGAGAGGTTGCCTGCATCTGGAATGGTGTCTGACTGGCTTTCTTTTCATCTGCATCTGAGTTACAGGTAAGTGAACATTCAGTTTCTATACTTATATTGACTTCCTTTTTTGTCTTTCTTATTTTCAGGATGTCATGACCCACCTGACGCATCTTTTTACCTGAAAGTGGATCTTGCAATTAATCTGCAACTGTGTAACAGGTAGGTGTTAATTCGGTTTTTATACATATATTGATTTTCTTTTTTCTTGTCACACAGGATCTCATGACGCACCTTTTTACCTGAAAGTGGACCTGGCCAACAAGGGGCAATCCATCTTCAGCTGCGAGTGGTTGTCTGCATCTGGAATGGTGTCTGACTGGCTTTCTTTTCATCTGCATCTGAGTTACAGGTAAGTGAACATTCAGTTTCTATACTTATATTGACTTCCTTTTTTGTCTTTCTTATTTTCAGGATGTCATGACCCACCTGACGCATCTTTTTACCTGAAAGTGGATCTTGCAATTAATTTGCAACTGTGTAACAGGTACGTGTTAAATCGTTTTTTATACATGTATTGATTTTCTTTTTTCTTGTCACAGAGGATCTCATGACGCACCTTTTTACCTGAAAGTGGACCTGGCCAACAAGGGGCAATCCATCTTCAGCTACGAGTGGTTGTCTGCATCTGAAACGGTGTCTGGCTGGCTTGCAATTGATCTGCAACTGTGTAACAGGTACATGTTAATTCAGTTTTTATACATATATTGATTTTCTTTTTTCTTCTCACACAGGATCCCATCACGCACCTTCTTACCTGAAAGTGGATCCAGCCAACAAGGGGCAATCCATCTTCAGCTATGAGTGGTTGTCTGCATCTAGAACGGTGTCTGGCTTGCTTGCAATTAATCTGCAACTGTGTAACAGGTACGTGTTAATTCGGTTTTTATACATATATTGATTTTCTTTTTTTGTCACACAGGATCCCATCACGCACCTTTTTACCTGAAAGTGGATCTGGCCAACAAGAGGCAATCCATCTTCAGCTCTGAATGGTTGTCTGCATCTGGAACGGTGTCTGGCTGGCTTGCAATTAATCTGCAACTGTGTAAAAGATACGTGTTAATTCGTTTTTTATACATATTGATTTCTTTTTTCTGGATCAGTGTCTGGCTGGCTTGCAGTTAATCTGTAACTGTGTTGACATTCTTTTTTTGTCTTTCTTATTTTCAGGATCTCATGACCCACCTGACGCATCTTTTTACCTGAAAGTGGATCTTGCAATTTATCTGCAACTGTGTAAAAGATACGTGTTAATTCGTTTTTATACATATTGATTTCTTTTTTCTGGATCAGTGTTTGGCTGGCTTGCAGTTAATCTGTAACTGTGTTGACATTCTTTTTTTGTCTTTCTTATTTTCAGGATCTCATGACCCACCTGACGCATCTTTTTACCTGAAAGTGGATCTTGCAATTAATCTGCAACTGTGTAACAGGTACGTGTTAAATCGTTTTTTATACATATAATGATTTTCTTTATTCTTGTCACACAGGATCTCATGACGCACCTTTTTACCTGAAAGGGGACCTGGCCAACAAGGGGCAATCCATCTTCAGCTGCGAGTGGTTGTCTGCATCTGGAACGGTGTCTGGCTGGCTTGCAATTGATCTTCAACTGTGTTACAGGTACGTGTTAATTCAGTTTTTATACATATATTGATTTTCTTTTTTTTTGTCACACAGGATCCCATCACGCACCTTTTTACCTGAAAGTGGATCCGGCCAACAAGGGGCTATCCATGTCCAGCTGTGAGAGGTTGCCTGCATCTGGAATGGTGTCTGACTGGCTTTCTTTTCATCTGCATCTGAGTTACAGGTAAGTGAACATTCAGTTTCTATACTTATATTGACTTTCTTTTTTGTCTTTCTTATTTTCAGGATGTCATGACCCACCTGACGCATCTTTTTACCTGAAAGTGGATCTTGCAATTTATCTGCAACTGTGTAAAAGATACGTGTTAATTCGTTTTTATACATATTGATTTCTTTTTTCTGGATCAGTGTCTGGCTGGCTTGCAGTTAATCTGTAACTGTGTTGACATTCTTTTTTGGTCTTTCTTATTTTCAGGATCTCATGACCCACCTGACGCATCTTTTTACCTGAAAGTGGATCTTGCAATTAATCTGCAACTGTGTAACAGGTACGTGTTAATTCGGTTTTTATACATATATTGATTTTCTTTTTTCTTGTCACACAGGATCTCATGACGCACCTTTTTACCTGAAAGTGGACCTGGCCAACAAGGGGCAATCCATCTTCAGCTATGAGTGGTTGTCTGCATCTAGAACGGTGTCTGGCTGGCTTGCAATTAATCTGCAACTGTGTAACAGGTACGTGTTAATTCGGTTTTTAGACATATATTGATTTTCTTTTTTCTTGTCACAGAGGATCTCATGATGCACCTTTTTACCTGAAAGTGGACCTGGCCAACAAGGGGCAATCCATCTTCAGCTACGAGTGGTTGTCTGCATCTGGAACGGTGTCTGGCTGGCTTGCAATTGATCTTCAACTGTGTAACAGGTACGTGTTAATTCAGTTTTTATACATATATTGATTTTCTTTTTTTTTGTCACACATGATCCCATCACGCACCTTTTTACCTGAAAGTGGATCCGGCCAACAAGGGGCTATCCATGTCCAGCTGTGAGAGGTTGCCTGCATCTGGAATGGTGTCTGACTGGCTTTCTTTTCATCTGCATCTGAGTTACAGGTAAGTGAACATTCAGTTTCTATACTTATATTGACTTCCTTTTTTGTCTTTCTTATTTTCAGGATGTCATGACCCACCTGACGCATCTTTTTACCTGAAAGTGGATCTTGCAATTAATCTGCAACTGTGTAACAGGTACGTGTTAATTCGGTTTTTATACATATATTGATTTTCTTTTTTCTTCTCACACAGGATCCCATCACGCACCTTCTTACCTGAAAGTGGATCTGGCCAACAAGGGGCAATCCATCTTCAGCTATGAATTGTTGTCTGCATCTGGAACGGTGTCTGGCTGGCTTGCAAATTATCTGCAACTGTGTAAAAGATACGTGTTAATTCGTTTTTTATAAATATTGATTTCTTTTTTCTGGATCATTGTCTGGCTGGCTTGCAATTAATCTGCAACTGTGTTGACATTCTTTTTTGTCTTTCTTATTTTCAGGATCTCATGACCCACCTGACGCATCTTTTTACCTGAAAGTGGATCTTGCAATTAATCTGCAACTGTGTAACAGGTACGTGTTAAATCGTTTTTTATACATATAATGATTTTCTTTATTCTTGTCACACAGGATCTCATGACGCACTTTTTTACCTGAAAGTGGACCTGGACAACAAGGGGCAATCCATCTTCAGCTGCGAGTGGTTGTCTGCATCTGGAACGGTGTCTGGCTGGCTTGCAATTAATCTGCAACTGTGTAACAGGTACGTGTTAATTCGGTTTTTAGACATATATTGATTTTCTTTTTTCTTGTCACAGAGGATCTCATGATGCACCTTTTTACCTGAAAGTGGACCTGGCCAACAAGGGGCAATCCATCTTCAGCTACGAGTTGTTGTCTGCATCTGGAACGGTGTCTGGCTGGCTTGCAATTGATCTTCAACTGTGTAACAGGTACGTGTTAATTCAGTTTTTATACATATATTGATTTTCTTTTTTTTTTGTCACACATGATCCCATCACGCACCTTTTTACCTGAAAGTGGATCCGGCCAACAAGGGGCTATCCATGTCCAGCTGTGAGAGGTTGCCTGCATCTGGAATGGTGTCTGACTGGCTTTCTTTTCATCTGCATCTGAGTTACAGGTAAGTGAACATTCAGTTTCTATACTTATATTGACTTCCTTTTTTGTCTTTCTTATTTTCAGGATGTCATGACCCACCTGACGCATCTTTTTACCTGAAAGTGGATCTTGCAATTAATCTGCAACTGTGTAACAGGTAGGTGTTAATTCGGTTTTTATACATATATTGATTTTCTTTTTTCTTGTCACACAGGATCTCATGACGCACCTTTTTACCTGAAAGTGGACCTGGCCAACAAGGGGCAATCCATCTTCAGCTGCGAGTGGTTGTCTGCATCTGGAATGGTGTCTGACTGGCTTTCTTTTCATCTGCATCTGAGTTACAGGTAAGTGAACATTCAGTTTCTATACTTATATTGACTTCCTTTTTTGTCTTTCTTATTTTCAGGATGTCATGACCCACCTGACGCATCTTTTTACCTGAAAGTGGATCTTGCAATTAATTTGCAACTGTGTAACAGGTACGTGTTAAATCGTTTTTTATACATGTATTGATTTTCTTTTTTCTTGTCACAGAGGATCTCATGACGCACCTTTTTACCTGAAAGTGGACCTGGCCAACAAGGGGCAATCCATCTTCAGCTACGAGTGGTTGTCTGCATCTGAAACGGTGTCTGGCTGGCTTGCAATTGATCTGCAACTGTGTAACAGGTACATGTTAATTCAGTTTTTATACATATATTGATTTTCTTTTTTCTTCTCACACAGGATCCCATCACGCACCTTCTTACCTGAAAGTGGATCCAGCCAACAAGGGGCAATCCATCTTCAGCTATGAGTGGTTGTCTGCATCTAGAACGGTGTCTGGCTTGCTTGCAATTAATCTGCAACTGTGTAACAGGTACGTGTTAATTCGGTTTTTATACATATATTGATTTTCTTTTTTTGTCACACAGGATCCCATCACGCACCTTTTTACCTGAAAGTGGATCTGGCCAACAAGAGGCAATCCATCTTCAGCTCTGAATGGTTGTCTGCATCTGGAACAGTGTCTGGCTGGCTTGCAATTAATCTGCAACTGTGTAAAAGATACGTGTTAATTCGTTTTTTATACATATTGATTTCTTTTTTCTGGATCAGTGTCTGGCTGGCTTGCAGTTAATCTGTAACTGTGTTGACATTCTTTTTTTGTCTTTCTTATTTTCAGGATCTCATGACCCACCTGACGCATCTTTTTACCTGAAAGTGGATCTTGCAATTTATCTGCAACTGTGTAAAAGATACGTGTTAATTCGTTTTTATACATATTGATTTCTTTTTTCTGGATCAGTGTTTGGCTGGCTTGCAGTTAATCTGTAACTGTGTTGACATTCTTTTTTTGTCTTTCTTATTTTCAGGATCTCATGACCCACCTGACGCATCTTTTTACCTGAAAGTGGATCTTGCAATTAATCTGCAACTGTGTAACAGGTACGTGTTAATTCGGTTTTTATACATATATTGATTTTCTTTTTTCTTGTCACACAGGATCTCATGACGCACCTTTTTACCTGAAAGTGGACCTGGCCAACAAGGGGCAATCCATCTTCAGCTATGAGTGGTTGTCTGCATCTAGAACGGTGTCTGGCTGGCTTGCAATTGATCTTCAACTGTGTAACAGGTACGTGTTAATTCAGTTTTTATACATATATTGATTTTCTTTTTTTTTGTCACACATGATCCCATCACGCACCTTTTTACCTGAAAGTGGATCCGGCCAACAAGGGGCTATCCATGTCCAGCTGTGAGAGGTTGCCTGCATCTGGAATGGTGTCTGACTGGCTTTCTTTTCATCTGCATCTGAATTACAGGTAAGTGAACATTCAGTTTCTATACTTATATTGACTTCCTTTTTTGTCTTTCTTATTTTCAGGATGTCATGACCCACCTGACGCATCTTTTTACCTGAAAGTGGATCTTGCAATTAATCTGCAACTGTGTAACAGGTACGTGTTAATTCGGTTTTTATACATATATTGATTTTCTTTTTTCTTCTCACACAGGATCCCATCACGCACCTTCTTACCTGAAAGTGGATCTGGCCAACAAGGCAATCCATCTTCAGCTATGAATTGTTGTCTGCATCTGGAACGGTGTCTGGCTGGCTTGCAAATTATCTGCAACTGTGTAAAAGATACGTGTTAATTCGTTTTTTATAAATATTGATTTCTTTTTTCTGGATCATTGTCTGGCTGGCTTGCAATTAATCTGCAACTGTGTTGACATTCTTTTTTGTCTTTCTTATTTTCAGGATCTCATGACCCACCTGACGCATCTTTTTACCTGAAAGTGGATCTTGCAATTAATCTGCAACTGTGTAACAGGTACGTGTTAAATCGTTTTTTATACATATAATGATTTTCTTTATTCTTGTCACACAGGATCTCATGATGCACTTTTTTACCTGAAAGTGGACCTGGACAACAAGGGGCAATCCATCTTCAGCTGCGAGTGGTTGTCTGCATCTGGAACGGTGTCTGGCTGGCTTGCAATTAATCTGCAACTGTGTAACAGGTACGTGTTAATTCGGTTTTTAGACATATATTGATTTTCTTTTTTCTTGTCACAGAGGATCTCATGATGCACCTTTTTACCTGAAAGTGGACCTGGCCAACAAGGGGCAATCCATCTTCAGCTACGAGTTGTTGTCTGCATCTGGAACGGTGTCTGGCTGGCTTGCAATTGATCTTCAACTGTGTAACAGGTACGTGTTAATTCAGTTTTTATACATATATTGATTTTCTTTTTTTTTGTCACACATGATCCCATCACGCACCTTTTTACCTGAAAGTGGATCCGGCCAACAAGGGGCTATCCATGTCCAGCTGTGAGAGGTTGCCTGCATCTGGAATGGTGTCTGACTGGCTTTCTTTTCATCTGCATCTGAGTTACAGGTAAGTGAACATTCAGTTTCTATACTTATATTGACTTCCTTTTTTGTCTTTCTTATTTTCAGGATGTCATGACCCACCTGACGCATCTTTTTACCTGAAAGTGGATCTTGCAATTAATCTGCAACTGTGTAACAGGTAGGTGTTAATTCGGTTTTTATACATATATTGATTTTCTTTTTTCTTGTCACACAGGATCTCATGACGCACCTTTTTACCTGAAAGTGGACCTGGCCAACAAGGGGCAATCCATCTTCAGCTGCGAGTGGTTGTCTGCATCTGGAATGGTGTCTGACTGGCTTTCTTTTCATCTGCATCTGAGTTACAGGTAAGTGAACATTCAGTTTCTATACTTATATTGACTTCCTTTTTTGTCTTTCTTATTTTCAGGATGTCATGACACACCTGACGCATCTTTTTACCTGAAAGTGGATCTTGCAATTAATTTGCAACTGTGTAACAGGTACGTGTTAAATCGTTTTTTATACATGTATTGATTTTCTTTTTTCTTGTCACAGAGGATCTCATGACGCACCTTTTTACCTGAAAGTGGACCTGGCCAACAAGGGGCAATCCATCTTCAGCTACGAGTGGTTGTCTGCATCTGAAACGGTGTCTGGCTGGCTTGCAATTGATCTGCAACTGTGTAACAGGTACATGTTAATTCAGTTTTTATACATATATTGATTTTCTTTTTTCTTCTCACACAGGATCCCATCACGCACCTTCTTACCTGAAAGTGGATCCAGCCAACAAGGGGCAATCCATCTTCAGCTATGAGTGGTTGTCTGCATCTAGAACGGTGTCTGGCTTGCTTGCAATTAATCTGCAACTGTGTAACAGGTACGTGTTAATTCGGTTTTTATACATATATTGATTTTCTTTTTTTGTCACACAGGATCCCATCACGCACCTTTTTACCTGAAAGTGGATCTGGCCAACAAGAGGCAATCCATCTTCAGCTCTGAATGGTTGTCTGCATCTGGAACGGTGTCTGGCTGGCTTGCAATTAATCTGCAACTGTGTAAAAGATACGTGTTAATTCGTTTTTTATACATATTGATTTCTTTTTTCTGGATCAGTGTCTGGCTGGCTTGCAGTTAATCTGTAACTGTGTTGACATTCTTTTTTTGTCTTTCTTATTTTCAGGATCTCATGACCCACCTGACGCATCTTTTTACCTGAAAGTGGATCTTGCAATTTATCTGCAACTGTGTAAAAGATACGTGTTAATTCGTTTTTATACATATTGATTTCTTTTTTCTGGATCAGTGTTTGGCTGGCTTGCAGTTAATCTGTAACTGTGTTGACATTCTTTTTTTGTCTTTCTTATTTTCAGGATCTCATGACCCACCTGACGCATCTTTTTACCTGAAAGTGGATCTTGCAATTAATCTGCAACTGTGTAACAGGTACGTGTTAAATCGTTTTTTATACATATAATGATTTTCTTTATTCTTGTCACACAGGATCTCATGACGCACCTTTTTACCTGAAAGGGGACCTGGCCAACAAGGGGCAATCCATCTTCAGCTGCGAGTGGTTGTCTGCATCTGGAACGGTGTCTGGCTGGCTTGCAATTGATCTTCAACTGTGTTACAGGTACGTGTTAATTCAGTTTTTATACATATATTGATTTTCTTTTTTTTTGTCACACAGGATCCCATCACGCACCTTTTTACCTGAAAGTGGATCCGGCCAACAAGGGGCTATCCATGTCCAGCTGTGAGAGGTTGCCTGCATCTGGAATGGTGTCTGACTGGCTTTCTTTTCATCTGCATCTGAGTTACAGGTAAGTGAACATTCAGTTTCTATACTTATATTGACTTTCTTTTTTGTCTTTCTTATTTTCAGGATGTCATGACCCACCTGACGCATCTTTTTACCTGAAAGTGGATCTTGCAATTTATCTGCAACTGTGTAAAAGATACGTGTTAATTCGTTTTTATACATATTGATTTCTTTTTTCTGGATCAGTGTCTGGCTGGCTTGCAGTTAATCTGTAACTGTGTTGACATTCTTTTTTGGTCTTTCTTATTTTCAGGATCTCATGACCCACCTGACGCATCTTTTTACCTGAAAGTGGATCTTGCAATTAATCTGCAACTGTGTAACAGGTACGTGTTAATTCGGTTTTTATACATATATTGATTTTCTTTTTTCTTGTCACACAGGATCTCATGACGCACCTTTTTACCTGAAAGTGGACCTGGCCAACAAGGGGCAATCCATCTTCAGCTATGAGTGGTTGTCTGCATCTAGAACGGTGTCTGGCTGGCTTGCAATTAATCTGCAACTGTGTAACAGGTACGTGTTAATTCGGTTTTTATACATATTGATTTCTTTTTTCTGGATCAGTGTCTGGCTGGCTTGCAATTAATCTGCAACTGTGTTGACATTCTTTTTTGTCTTTCTTATTTTCAGGATCTCATGACCCACCTGACGCATCTTTATACCTGAAAGTGGATCTTGCAATTAATCTGCAACTGTGTAACAGGTACGTGTTAATTCGGTTTTTATACATATATTGATTTTCTTTTTTTGTCACACAGGATCCCATCACGCACCTTTTTACCTGAAAGTGGATCTGGCCAACAAGGGGCAATCCATCTTCAGCTCTGAATGGTTGTCTGCATCTGGAACGGTGTCTGGCTGGCTTGCAATTCATCTGCAACTGTGTAAAAGATACGTGTTAATTCGTTTTTTATACATATTGATTTCTTTTTTCTGGATCAGTGTCTGGCTGGCTTGCAATTAATCTGCAACTGTGTTGACTTTCTTTTTTGTCTTATTTTCAGGATGTCATGACCCACCTGACGCATCTTTTTACCTGAAAGTGGATCTTGCAATTAATCTGCAACTGTGTAACAGGTACGTGTTAAATAGTTTTTTATACATATAATGATTTTCTTTATTCTTGTCACACAGGATCTCATGACGCACCTTTTTACCTGAAAGTGGACCTGGCCAACAAGGGGCAATCCATCTTCAGCTGCGAGTGGTTGTCTGCATCTGGAAAGGTGTCTGGCTGGCTTGCAATTAATCTGCAACTGTGTAACAGGTACGTGTTAATTCGGTTTTTATACATATATTGATTTTCTTTTTTCTTGTCACAGAGGATCTCATGACGCACCTTTTTACCTGAAAGTGGACCTGGCCAACAAGGGGCAATCCATCTTCAGCTACGAGTGATTGTCTGCATCTGGAACGGTGTCTGGCTGGCTTGCAATTGATCTTCAACTGTGTAACAGGTACGTGTTAATTCAGTTTTTATACATATATTGATTGTCTTTTTTTTTGTCAAACAGGATCCCATCACGCACCTTTTTACCTGAAAGTGGATCCGGCCAACAAGGGGCTATCCATGTCCAGCTGTGAGAGGTTGCCTGCATCTGGAATGGTGTCTGACTGGCTTTCTTTTCATCTGCATCTGAGTTACAGGTAAGTGAACATTCAGTTTCTATACTTATATTGACTTCCTTTTTTGTCTTTCTTATTTTCAGGATGTCATGACCCACCTGACGCATCTTTTTACCTGAAAGTGGATCTTGCAATTTATCTGCAACTGTGTAAAAGATACGTGTTAATTCGTTTTTATACATATTGATTTCTTTTTTCTGGATCAGTGTCTGGCTGGCTTGCAGTTAATCTGTAACTGTGTTGACATTCTATTTTTGTCTTTCTTATTTTCAGGATCTCATGACCCACCTGACGCATCTTTTTACCTGAAAGTGGATCTTGCAATTAATCTGCAACTGTGTAACAGGTACGTGTTAATTCGGTTTTTATACATATATTGATTTTCTTTTTTCTTGTCACACAGGATCTCATGACGCACCTTTTTACCTGAAAGTGGACCTGGCCAACAAGGGGCAATCCATCTTCAGCTACGAGTGGTTGTCTGCATCTAGAACGGTGTCTGGCTGGCTTGCAATTAATCTGCAACTGTGTAACAGGTACGTGTTAATTCGGTTTTTATACATATTGATTTCTTTTTTCTGGATCAGTGTCTGGCTGGCTTGCAATTAATCTGCAACTGTGTTGACATTCTTTTTTGTCTTTCTTATTTTCAGGATCTCATGACCCACCTGACGCATCTTTATACCTGAAAGTGGATCTTGCAATTAATCTGCAACTGTGTAACAGGTACGTGTTAATTCGGTTTTTATACATATATTGATTTTCTTTTTTCTTGTCACAGAGGATCTCATGACGCACCTTTTTACCTGAAAGTGGACCTGGGCAACAAGGGGCAATCCATCTTCAGCTACGAGTGGTTGTCTGCGTCTGGAACGGTGTCTGGCTGGCTTGCAATTGATCTGCAACTGTGTAACAGGTACGTGTTAATTCGTTTTTTATACATACATTGATTTTCTTTTTTCTTGTCACAGAGGATCTCATGACGCACCATTTTGCCTGAAAGTGGACCTGGCCAACAAGGGGCAATCCATCTTCAGCTACGAGTGGTTGTCTGCATCTGGAACGGTGTCTGGCTGACTTGCAAATTATCTGCAACTGTGTAAAAGATACATGTTTATTCGTTTTTTATACATATTGATTTCTTTTTTCTGGATCAGTGTCTGGCTGGCTTGCAATTAATCTGCAACTGTGTTGACATTCTTTTTTGTCTTTCTTATTTTCAGGATATCATGACCCACCTGACGCATCTTTTTACCTGAAAGTGGATCTTGCAATTAATCTGCAACTGTGTAACAGGTACGTGTTAAATCGTTTTTTATACATATAATGATTTTCTTTATTCTTGTCACACAGGATCTCATGACGCACCTTTTTACCTGAAAGTTGATCCGGCCAACAAGGGGCTATCCATGTCCAGCTGTGAGAGGTTGCCTGCATCTGGAATGGTGTCTGACTGGCTTTCTTTTCATCTGCATCTGAGTTACAGGTGAGTGAACATTCAGTTTCTATACTTATATTGACTTTCTTTTTTGTCTTTCTTATTTTCAGGATGTCATGACCCACCTGACGCATCTTTTTACCTGAAAGTGGATCTTGCAATTAATCTGCAACTGTGTAACAGGTACGTGTTAATTCGGTTTTTATACATATATTGATTTTCTTTTTTCTTGTCACACAGGATCTCATGACGCACCTTTTTACCTGAAAGTGGACCTGGCCAACAAGAGGCAATCCATCTTCAGCTCTGAATGGTTGTCTGCATCTGGAACAGTGTCTGGCTGGCTTGCAATTAATCTGCAACTGTGTAAAAGATACGTGTTAATTCGTTTTTTATACATATTGATTTCTTTTTTCTGGATCAGTGTCTGGCTGGCTTGCAGTTAATCTGTAACTGTGTTGACATTCTTTTTTTGTCTTTCTTATTTTCAGGATCTCATGACCCACCTGACGCATCTTTTTACCTGAAAGTGGATCTTGCAATTTATCTGCAACTGTGTAAAAGATACGTGTTAATTCGTTTTTATACATATTGATTTCTTTTTTCTGGATCAGTGTTTGGCTGGCTTGCAGTTAATCTGTAACTGTGTTGACATTCTTTTTTTGTCTTTCTTATTTTCAGGATCTCATGACCCACCTGACGCATCTTTTTACCTGAAAGTGGATCTTGCAATTAATCTGCAACTGTGTAACAGGTACGTGTTAAATCGTTTTTTATACATATAATGATTTTCTTTATTCTTGTCACACAGGATCTCATGACGCACCTTTTTACCTGAAAGGGGACCTGGCCAACAAGGGGCAATCCATCTTCAGCTGCGAGTGGTTGTCTGCATCTGGAACGGTGTCTGGCTGGCTTGCAATTGATCTTCAACTGTGTAACAGGTACGTGTTAATTCAGTTTTTATACATATATTGATTTTCTTTTTTTTTGTCACACATGATCCCATCACGCACCTTTTTACCTGAAAGTGGATCCGGCCAACAAGGGGCTATCCATGTCCAGCTGTGAGAGGTTGCCTGCATCTGGAATGGTGTCTGACTGGCTTTCTTTTCATCTGCATCTGAGTTACAGGTAAGTGAACATTCAGTTTCTATACTTATATTGACTTCCTTTTTTGTCTTTCTTATTTTCAGGATGTCATGACCCACCTGACGCATCTTTTTACCTGAAAGTGGATCTTGCAATTAATCTGCAACTGTGTAACAGGTACGTGTTAATTCGGTTTTTATACATATATTGATTTTCTTTTTTCTTCTCACACAGGATCCCATCACGCACCTTCTTACCTGAAAGTGGATCTGGCCAACAAGGGGCAATCCATCTTCAGCTATGAATTGTTGTCTGCATCTGGAACGGTGTCTGGCTGGCTTGCAAATTATCTGCAACTGTGTAAAAGATACGTGTTAATTCGTTTTTTATAAATATTGATTTCTTTTTTCTGGATCATTGTCTGGCTGGCTTGCAATTAATCTGCAACTGTGTTGACATTCTTTTTTGTCTTTCTTATTTTCAGGATCTCATGACCCACCTGACGCATCTTTTTACCTGAAAGTGGATCTTGCAATTAATCTGCAACTGTGTAACAGGTACGTGTTAAATCGTTTTTTATACATATAATGATTTTCTTTATTCTTGTCACACAGGATCTCATGACGCACTTTTTTACCTGAAAGTGGACCTGGACAACAAGGGGCAATCCATCTTCAGCTGCGAGTGGTTGTCTGCATCTGGAACGGTGTCTGGCTGGCTTGCAATTAATCTGCAACTGTGTAACAGGTACGTGTTAATTCGGTTTTTAGACATATATTGATTTTCTTTTTTCTTGTCACAGAGGATCTCATGATGCACCTTTTTACCTGAAAGTGGACCTGGCCAACAAGGGGCAATCCATCTTCAGCTACGAGTTGTTGTCTGCATCTGGAACGGTGTCTGGCTGGCTTGCAATTGATCTTCAACTGTGTAACAGGTACGTGTTAATTCAGTTTTTATACATATATTGATTTTCTTTTTTTTTGTCACACATGATCCCATCACGCACCTTTTTACCTGAAAGTGGATCCGGCCAACAAGGGGCTATCCATGTCCAGCTGTGAGAGGTTGCCTGCATCTGGAATGGTGTCTGACTGGCTTTCTTTTCATCTGCATCTGAGTTACAGGTAAGTGAACATTCAGTTTCTATACTTATATTGACTTCCTTTTTTGTCTTTCTTATTTTCAGGATGTCATGACCCACCTGACGCATCTTTTTACCTGAAAGTGGATCTTGCAATTAATTTGCAACTGTGTAACAGGTACGTGTTAAATCGTTTTTTATACATGTATTGATTTTCTTTTTTCTTGTCACAGAGGATCTCATGACGCACCTTTTTACCTGAAAGTGGACCTGGCCAACAAGGGGCAATCCATCTTCAGCTACGAGTGGTTGTCTGCATCTGAAACGGTGTCTGGCTGGCTTGCAATTGATCTGCAACTGTGTAACAGGTACATGTTAATTCAGTTTTTATACATATATTGATTTTCTTTTTTCTTCTCACACAGGATCCCATCACGCACCTTCTTACCTGAAAGTGGATCCAGCCAACAAGGGGCAATCCATCTTCAGCTATGAGTGGTTGTCTGCATCTAGAACGGTGTCTGGCTTGCTTGCAATTAATCTGCAACTGTGTAACAGGTACGTGTTAATTCGGTTTTTATACATATATTGATTTTCTTTTTTTGTCACACAGGATCCCATCACGCACCTTTTTACCTGAAAGTGGATCTGGCCAACAAGAGGCAATCCATCTTCAGCTCTGAATGGTTGTCTGCATCTGGAACGGTGTCTGGCTGGCTTGCAATTAATCTGCAACTGTGTAAAAGATACGTGTTAATTCGTTTTTTATACATATTGATTTCTTTTTTCTGGATCAGTGTCTGGCTGGCTTGCAGTTAATCTGTAACTGTGTTGACATTCTTTTTTTGTCTTTCTTATTTTCAGGATCTCATGACCCACCTGACGCATCTTTTTACCTGAAAGTGGATCTTGCAATTTATCTGCAACTGTGTAAAAGATACGTGTTAATTCGTTTTTATACATATTGATTTCTTTTTTCTGGATCAGTGTTTGGCTGGCTTGCAGTTAATCTGTAACTGTGTTGACATTCTTTTTTTGTCTTTCTTATTTTCAGGATCTCATGACCCACCTGACGCATCTTTTTACCTGAAAGTGGATCTTGCAATTAATCTGCAACTGTGTAACAGGTACGTGTTAAATCGTTTTTTATACATATAATGATTTTCTTTATTCTTGTCACACAGGATCTCATGACGCACCTTTTTACCTGAAAGGGGACCTGGCCAACAAGGGGCAATCCATCTTCAGCTGCGAGTGGTTGTCTGCATCTGGAACGGTGTCTGGCTGGCTTGCAATTGATCTTCAACTGTGTTACAGGTACGTGTTAATTCAGTTTTTATACATATATTGATATTCTTTTTTTTTGTCACACAGGATCCCATCACGCACCTTTTTACCTGAAAGTGGATCCGGCCAACAAGGGGCTATCCATGTCCAGCTGTGAGAGGTTGCCTGCATCTGGAATGGTGTCTGACTGGCTTTCTTTTCATCTGCATCTGAGTTACAGGTAAGTGAACATTCAGTTTCTATACTTATATTGACTTTCTTTTTTGTCTTTCTTATTTTCAGGATGTCATGACCCACCTGACGCATCTTTTTACCTGAAAGTGGATCTTGCAATTTATCTGCAACTGTGTAAAAGATACGTGTTAATTCGTTTTTATACATATTGATTTCTTTTTTCTGGATCAGTGTCTGGCTGGCTTGCAGTTAATCTGTAACTGTGTTGACATTCTTTTTTTGTCTTTCTTATTTTCAGGATCTCATGACCCACCTGACGCATCTTTTTACCTGAAAGTGGATCTTGCAATTAATCTGCAACTGTGTAACAGGTACGTGTTAATTCGGTTTTTATACATATATTGATTTTCTTTTTTCTTGTCACACAGGATCTCATGACGCACCTTTTTACCTGAAAGTGGACCTGGCCAACAAGGGGCAATCCATCTTCAGCTATGAGTGGTTGTCTGCATCTAGAACGGTGTCTGGCTTGCTTGCAATTAATCTGCAACTGTGTAACAGGTACGTGTTAATTCGGTTTTTATACATATTGATTTCTTTTTTCTGGATCAGTGTCTGGCTGGCTTGCAATTAATCTGCAACTGTGTTGACATTCTTTTTTGTCTTTCTTATTTTCAGGATCTCATGACCCACCTGACGCATCTTTATACCTGAAAGTGGATCTTGCAATTAATCTGCAACTGTGTAACAGGTACGTGTTAATTCGGTTTTTATACATATATTGATTTTCTTTTTTTGTCACACAGGATCCCATCACGCACCTTTTTACCTGAAAGTGGATCTGGCCAACAAGGGGCAATCCATCTTCAGCTCTGAATGGTTGTCTGCATCTGGAACGGTGTCTGGCTGGCTTGCAATTCATCTGCAACTGTGTAAAAGATACGTGTTAATTCGTTTTTTATACATATTGATTTCTTTTTTCTGGATCAGTGTCTGGCTGGCTTGCAATTAATCTGCAACTGTGTTGACTTTCTTTTTTGTCTTATTTTCAGGATGTCATGACCCACCTGACGCATCTTTATACCTGAAAGTGGATCTTGCAATTAATCTGCAACTGTGTAACAGGTACGTGTTAAATCGTTTTTTATACATATAATGATTTTCTTTATTCTTGTCACACAGGATCTCATGACGCACCTTTTTACCTGAAAGTTGATCCGGCCAACAAGGGGCTATCCATTTCCAGCTGTGAGAGGTTGCCTGCATCTGGAATGGTGTCTGACTGGCTTTCTTTTCATCTGCATCTGAGTTACAGGTGAGTGAACATTCAGTTTCTATACTTATATTGACTTTCTTTTTTGTCTTTCTTATTTTCAGGATGTCATGACCCACCTGACGCATCTTTTTACCTGAAAGTGGATCTTGCAATTAATCTGCAACTGTGTAACAGGTACGTGTTAATTCGGTTTTTATACATATATTGATTTTCTTTTTTCTTGTCACACAGGATCTCATGACGCACCTTTTTACCTGAAAGTGGACCTGGCCAACAAGAGGCAATCCATCTTCAGCTATGAGTGGTTGTCTGCATCTTGAACGGTGTCTGGCTGGCTTGCAATTGATCTGCAACTGTATAACAGGTACGTGTTTATTCAGTTTTTATACATATATTGATTTTCTTTTTTTTTGTCACAGAGGATCCCATCACGTAAAAAGGTGCGTGATGGGATCCTCTTCTTTTTTGTCTTTCTTATTTTCAGGATCTCATGACCCACCTGACGCATCTTTATACCTGAAAGTGGATCTTGCAATTAATCTGCAACTGTGTAACAGGTACGTGTTAATTCGGTTTTTATACATATATTGATTTTCTTTTTTCTTGTCACACAGGATCTCATAACGCACCTTTTTACCTGAAAGTGGACCTGGCCAACAAGGGGCAATCCATCTTCAGCTTCGAGTGGTTGTCTGCATCTGAAACGGTGTCTGGCTGGCTTGCAATTGATCTTCAACTGTGTAACAGGTACGTGTTAATTCAGTTTTTATACATATATTGATTGTCTTTTTTTTTGTCAAACAGGATCCCATCACGCACCTTTTTACCTGAAAGTGGATCCGGCCAACAAGGGGCTATCCATGTCCAGCTGTGAGAGGTTGCCTGCATCTGGAATGGTGTCTGACTGGCTTTCTTTTCATCTGCATCTGAGTTACAGGTAAGTGAACATTCAGTTTCTATACTTATATTGACTTTCTTTTTTGTCTTTCTTATTTTCAGGATGTCATGACCCACCTGACGCATCTTTTTACCTGAAAGTGGATCTTGCAATTTATCTGCAACTGTGTAAAAGATACGTGTTAATTCGTTTTTATACATATTGATTTCTTTTTTCTGGATCAGTGTCTGGCTGGCTTGCAGTTAATCTGTAACTGTGTTGACATTCTTTTTTTGTCTTTCTTATTTTCAGGATCTCATGACCCACCTGACGCATCTTTTTACCTGAAAGTGGATCTTGCAATTAATCTGCAACTGTGTAACAGGTACGTGTTAATTCGGTTTTTATACATATATTGATTTTCTTTTTTCTTGTCACACAGGATCTCATGACGCACCTTCTTACCTGAAAGTGGACCTGGCCAACAAGGGGCAATCCATCTTCAGCTACGAGTGGTTGTCTGCATCTAGAACGGTGTCTGGCTGGCTTGCAATTAATCTGCAACTGTGTAACAGGTACGTGTTAATTCGGTTTTTATACATATTGATTTCTTTTTTCTGGATCAGTGTCTGGCTGGCTTGCAATTAATCTGCAACTGTGTTGACATTCTTTTTTGTCTTTCTTATTTTCAGGATCTCATGACCCACCTGACGCATCTTTATACCTGAAAGTGGATCTTGCAATTAATCTGCAACTGTGTAACAGGTACGTGTTAATTCGGTTTTTATACATATATTGATTTTCTTTTTTCTTGTCACAGAGGATCTCATGACGCACCTTTTTACCTGAAAGTGGACCTGGGCAACAAGGGGCAATCCATCTTCAGCTACGAGTGGTTGTCTGCGTCTGGAACGGTGTCTGGCTGGCTTGCAATTGATCTGCAACTGTGTAACAGGTACGTGTTAATTCGTTTTTTATACATATATTGATTTTCTTTTTTCTTGTCACAGAGGATCTCATGACGCACCATTTTGCCTGAAAGTGGACCTGGCCAACAAGGGGCAATCCATCTTCAGCTACGAGTGGTTGTCTGCATCTGGAACGGTGTCTGGCTGACTTGCAAATTATCTGCAACTGTGTAAAAGATACATGTTTATTCGTTTTTTATACATATTGATTTCTTTTTTCTGGATCAGTGTCTGGCTGGCTTGCAATTAATCTGCAACTGTGTTGACATTCTTTTTTGTCTTTCTTATTTTCAGGATCTCATGACCCACCTGACGCATCTTTTTACCTGAAAGTGGATCTTGCAATTAATCTGCAACTGTGTAACAGGTACGTGTTAAATCGTTTTTTATACATATAATGATTTTCTTTATTCTTGTCACACAGGATCTCATGACGCACCTTTTTACCTGAAAGTTGATCCGGCCAACAAGGGGCTATCCATTTCCAGCTGTGAGAGGTTGCCTGCATCTGGAATGGTGTCTGACTGGCTTTCTTTTCATCTGCATCTGAGTTACAGGTGAGTGAACATTCAGTTTCTATACTTTTATTGACTTTCTTTTTTGTCTTTCTTATTTTCAGGATGTCATGACCCACCTGACGCATCTTTTTACCTGGAAGTGGATCTTGCAATTAATCTGCAACTGTGTAACAGGTACGTGTTAATTCGGTTTTTATACATATATTGATTTTCTTTTTTCTTGTCACACAGGATTTCATGACGCACCTTTTTACCTGAAAGTGGACCTGGCCAACAAGAGGCAATCCATCTTCAGCTATGAGTGGTTGTCTGCATCTTGAACGGTGTCTGGCTGGCTTGCAATTGATCTGCAACTGTATAACAGGTACGTGTTTATTCAGTTTTTATACATATATTGATTTTCTTTTTTTTTTGTCACAGAGGATCCCATCACGTAAAAAGGTGCGTGATGGGATCCTCTTCTTTTTTGTCTTTCTTATTTTCAGGATCTCATGACCCACCTGACGCATCTTTATACCTGAAAGTGGATCTTGCAATTAATCTGCAACTGTGTAACAGGTACGTGTTAATTCGGTTTTTATACATATATTGATTTTCTTTTTTCTTGTCACACAGGATCTCATAACGCACCTTTTTACCTGAAAGTGGACCTGGCCAACAAGGGGCAATCCATCTTCAGCTTCGAGTGGTTGTCTGCATCTGAAATGGTGTCTGGCTGGCTTGCAATTGATCTGCAACTGTGTAACAGGTACGTGTTAATTCAGTTTTTATACATATATTGATTTTCTTTTTTCTTCTCACACAGGATCCCATCACGCACCTTCTTACCTGAAAGTGGATCTGGCCAACAAGGGGCAATCCATCTTCAGCTCTAAATTGTTGTCTGCATCTGGAACGGTGTCTGGCTGGCTTGCAAATTATCTGCAACTGTGTAAAAGATACATGTTTATTCGTTTTTTTATACATATTGATTTCTTTTTTCTGGATCAGTGTCTGGCTGGCTTGCAATTAATCTGCAACTGTGTTGACATTCTTTTTTGTCTTTCTTATTTTCAGGATCTCATGACCCACCTGACGCATCTTTTTACCTGAAAGTGGATCTTGCAATTAATCTGCAACTGTGTAACAGGTACGTGTTAAATCGTTTTTTATACTTATAATGATTTTCTTTATTCTTGTCACACAGAATCTCATGACGCACCTTTTTACCTGAAAGTGGACCTGGCCAACAAGGGGCAATCCATCTTCAGCTGCGAGTGGTTGTCTGCATCTGGAACGGTGTCTGGCTGGCTTGCAATTAATCTGCAACTGTGTAACAGGTACGTGTTAATTCGGTTTTTATACATATATTGATTTTCTTTTTTCTTGTCACAGAGGATCTCATGACGCACCTTTTTACCTGAAAGTGGACCTGGCCAACAAGGGGCAATCCATCTTCAGCTACGAGTGGTTGTCTGCATCTGGAACGGTGTCTGGCTGGCTTGCAATTGATCTTCAACTGTGTAACAGGTACGTGTTAATTCAGTTTTTATACATATATTGATTTTCTTTTTTTTGTCACACAGGATCCCATCACGCACCTTTTTACCTGAAAGTTGATCCGGCCAACAAGGGGCTATCCATTTCCAGCTGTGAGAGGTTGCCTGCATCTGGAATGGTGTCTGACTGGCTTTCTTTTCATCTGCATCTGAGTTACAGGTAAGTGAACATTCAGTTTCTAAACTTATATTGACTTTCTTTTTTGTCTTTCTTATTTTCAGGATGTCATGACCCACCTGACGCATCTTTTTACCTGAAAGTGGATCTTGCAATTAATCTGCAACTGTGTAACAGGTACGTGTTAATTCGGTTTTTATACATATATTGATTTTCTTTTTTCTTGTCACACAGGATCTCATGACGCACCTTTTTACCTGAAAGTGGATCTGGCAAACAAGGGGCAATCCATCTTCAGCTCTGAATGGTTGTCTGCATCTGGAACGGTGTCTGGCTGGCTTGCAATTAATCTGCAACTGTGTAAAAGATACGTGTTAATTCGTTTTTTATACATATTGATTTCTTTTTTTTTGGATCAGTGTCTGGCTGGCTTGCAATTAATCTGCAACTGTGTTGACATTCTTTTTTTGTCTTTCTTATTTTCAGGATCTCATGACCCACCTGACGCATCTTTTTACCTGAAAGTGGATCTTGCAATTAATCTGCAACTGTGTAACAGGTACGTGTTAAATCGTTTTTTATACTTATAATGATTTTCTTTATTCTTGTCACACAGAATCTCATGACGCACCTTTTTACCTGAAAGTGGACCTGGCCAACAAGGGGCAATCCATCTTCAGCTATGAGTGGTTGTCTGCATCTAGAACGGTGTCTGGCTGGCTTGCAATTAATCTGCAACTATGTAACAGGTACGTGTTAATTTGGTTTTTATACATATATTGATTTCCTTTTTTTTGTCACACAGGATCCCATCACGCACCTTTTTACCTGAATGTGGATCTGGCAAACAAGGGGCAATCCATCTTCAGCTCTGAATGGTTGTCTGCATCTGGAACGGTGTCTGGCTGGCTTGCAATTAATCTGCAACTGTGTAAAAGATACGTGTTAATTCGTTTTTTATACATATTGATTTCTTTTTTTCTGGATCAGTGTCTGGCTGGCTTGCAATTAATCTGCAACTGTGTTGACATTCTTTTTCGTCTTTCTTATTTTCAGGATCTCATGACCCACCTGACACATCTTTTTACCTGAAAGTGGATCTTGCAATTAATCTGCAACTGTGTAACAGGTACGTGTTAAATCGTTTTTTATACATATAATGATTTTTTTATTCTTGTCACACAGGATCTCATGACGCACCTTTTTACCTGAAAGTGGACCTGGCCAACAAGGGGCAATCCATCTTCAGCTGCGAGTGGTTGTCTGCATCTGGACCGGTGTCTGGTTGGCTTGCAATTAATCTGTAACTGTGTAACAGGTACGTGTTAATTCGGTTTTTATACATATATTGATTTTCTTTTTTCTTCTCACACAGGATCTCATGACACACCTTTTTACCTGAAAGTGGACCTGGCCGACAAGGGGCAATCCATCTTCAGCTGCGAGTGGTTGTCTGCATCTGGAACAGTGTCTGGCTGGCTTGCAATTAATCTGCAACTGTGTAACAGGTACGTGTTAATTCGGATTTTATACATATTGATTTCTTTTTTCTGGATCATTGTCTGGCTGGCTTGCAATTAATCTGCAACTGTGTTGACATTCTTTTTTGTCTTTCTTATTTTCAGGATCTCATGACCCACCTGACGCATCTTTTTACCTTAAAGTGGATCTTGCAATTAATCTGCAACTGTGTAAAAGATATGTGTTAATTCGTTTTTTATACATATAGATTTCTTTTTTCTGGATCAGTGTCTGGCTGGCTTGCAATTAATCTGCCACTGTGTTGACATTCTTTTTTGTCTTTCTTATTTTCAGGATCTCATGACTCACCTGACGCATCTTTTTACCTGAAAGTGGATCTTGCAATTAATCTGCAACTGTGTAACAGGTACGTGTTTAATCGTTTTTTATCCATATAATGATTTTCTTTATTCTTGTCACACAGGATCTCATGACACACCTTTTTACCTGAAAGTGGATCCGGCCAACAAGGGGCAATCCATCTTCAGCTACGAGTGGTTGTCTGCGTCTGGAACGGTGTCTGGCTGGCTTGCAATTGATCTTCAACTGTGTAACAGGTACGTGTTAATTCAGTATTTATACATATATTGATTTTCTTTTTTTTTGTCACACAGGATCCCATCACGCACCTTTTTACCTGAAAGTGGATCCGGCCAACAAGGGGCAATCCATCTTCAGCTATGAGTGGTTGTCTGCATCTAGAACTGTGTCTGGCTGGCTTGCAATTAATCTGCAACTGTGTAACAGGTACGTGTTAATTCGGTTTTTATACATATATTGATTTTCTTTTTTTTGTCAAACAGGATCCCATCACGCACCTTTTTACCTGAAAGTGGATCTGGCCAACAAGGGGCAATCCATCTTCAGCTCTGAATGGTTGTCTGCATCTGGAACGGTGTCTGGCTGGTTTGCAATTAATCTGCAACTGTGTAAAAGATACGTGTTAATTCGTTTTTTATACATATTGATTTCTTTTTTCTAGATCAGTGTCTGGCTGGCTTGCAATTAATCTGCAACTGTGTTGACATTCTTTTTTGTCTTTCTTATTTTCAGGATGTCATGACCCACCTGACGCATCTTTTTACCTGAAAGTGGATCTTGCAATTAATCTGCAACTGTGTAACAGGTACGTGTTAATTCGGTTTTTATACATATATTGATTTTCTTTTTTCTTGTCACACAGGATCTCATGACGCAGCTTTTTACCTGAAAGTGGACCTGGCCAACAAGGGGCAATCCATCTTCCGCTATGAGTGGTTGTCTGCATCTGGAATGGTGTCTGGCTGGCTTGCAATTGATCTGCAACTGTGTAACAGGTACGTGTTAATTCAGTTTTTATACATATATTGATTTTCTTTTTTCTTCTCACACAGGATCCCATCATGCACCTTCTTACCTGAAAGTGGATCTGGCCAACAAGGGGCAATCCATCTTCAGCTGTGAGACGTTGCCTGCATCTGGAATGGTGTCTGACTGGCTTTCTTTTCATCTGCATCGGAGTTACAGGTAAGTGAACATTCAGTTTCTATACTTATATTGACTTCCTTTTTTGTCTTTCTTATTTTCAGGATGTCATGACCCACCTGACGCATTTTTTTACCTGAAAGTGGATCTTGCAATTAATCTGCAACTGTGTAACAGGTACGTGTTAAATCGCTTTTTATACATATATTGATTTTCTTTATTCTTGTCACACAGGATCTCCTGACGCACCTTTTTACCTGAAAGTTGACGTGGCCAACAAGGGGCAATCCATCTTCAGCTACGAGTGGTTGTCTGGATCTGAAACGGTGTCTGGCTGGCTTGCAATTGATCTGCAACTGTGTAACAGGTACGTGTTAATTCACTTTTTATACATATATTGATTTTCTTTTTTCTTCTCACACAGGATCCCATCACGCACCTTCTTACCTGAAAGTGGATCCAGCCAACAAGGGGCAATCCATCTTCAGCTATGAGTGGTTGTCTGCATCTAGAACGGTGTCTGGCTGGCTTGCAATTAATCTGCAACTGTGTAACAGGTACGTGTTAATTCGGTTTTTATACATATATTGATTTTCTTTTTTTTGTCACACAGGATCCCATCACGCACCTTTTTACCAGAAAGTGGATCTGGCCAACAAGGGGCAATCCATCTTCAGCTCTGAATGGTTGTCTGCATCTGGAACGGTGTCTGGCTGTCTTGCAATTAATGTGCAACTGTGTAAAAGATAAGTGTTAATTCGTTTTTTATACATATTGATTTCTTTTTTCTGGATCAGTGTCTGGCTGGCTTGCAATTATTCTGCAACTGTGTTGACATTTTTTTTGTCTTTCTTATTTTCAGGATCTCATGACCCACCTGACGCATCTTTTTACCTGAAAGTGAATCTTGCAATTAATCTGCAACTGTGTAACAGGTACGTGTTAAATCGTTTTTTATACATATAATGATTTTCTTTATTCTTGTCACACAGGATCTCATGACACACCTTTTTACCTGAAAGTGGACCTGGCCAACAAGGGGCAATCCATCTTCAGCTGCGAGTGGTTGTCTGCATCTGGAACAGTGTCTGGCTGCCTTGCAATTAATCTGCAACTGTGTTGACATTCTTTTTTGTCTTACTTATTTTCAGGATCTCATGACCCAGCTGACGCATCTTTTTACCTGAAAGTGGACCTTGCAATTAATCTGCAACTGTGTAAAAGATATGTGTTAATTCGTTTTTTATACATATTGAATTTTTTTTCTGAATCAGTGTGTGGCTGGCTTGCAATTAATCTGCAACTGTGTTGACATCCTTTTTACCTGAAAGTGGACCTGGCCAAGAGGGGCAATCCATCTTCAGCTGCGAGTGGTTGTCTGCATCTGGAATGGTGTCTGACTGGCTTTCTTTTCATCTGCAACTGAGTTACAGGTAAGTGAACATTCAGTTTCTGCACCTTAATTGGATTTCTTTTTTGTCTTTCTTTATTTTCAGGATGTCATGACTCACCTGACGCACCTTTTTACCTGAAAGTGGACCTGGCCAACAAGGGGCAATCCATCTTCAGCTGCGAGTGGTTGTCTGCATCTGGAATGGTGTCTGACTGGCTTTCTTTTCATCTGCATCTGAGTTACAGGTAAGTGAACATTCAGTTTCTATACTTATATTGACTTCCTTTTTTGTCTTTCTTATTTTCAGGATGTCATGACCCACCTGACGCATCTTTTTACCTGAAAGTGGATCTTGCAATTAATCTGCAACTGTGTAACAGGTACGTGTTAATTCGGTTTTTATACATATATTGATTTTCTTTTTTCTTCTCACACAGGATCCCATCACGCACCTTCTTACCTGAAAGTGGATCTGGCCAACAAGGGGCAATCCATCTTCAGCTATGAATTGTTGTCTGCATCTGGAACGGTGTCTGGCTGGCTTGCAAATTATCTGCAACTGTGTAAAAGATACGTGTTAATTCGTTTTTTATAAATATTGATTTCTTTTTTCTGGATCATTGTCTGGCTGGCTTGCAATTAATCTGCAACTGTGTTGACATTCTTTTTTGTCTTTCTTATTTTCAGGATGTCATGACCCACCTGACGCATCTTTTTACCTGAAAGTGGATCTTGCAATTAATCTGCAACTGTGTAACAGGTAGGTGTTAATTCGGTTTTTATACATATATTGATTTTCTTTTTTCTTGTCACACAGGATCTCATGACGCACCTTTTTACCTGAAAGTGGACCTGGCCAACAAGGGGCAATCCATCTTCAGCTGCGAGTGGTTGTCTGCATCTGGAATGGTGTCTGACTGGCTTTCTTTTCATCTGCATCTGAGTTACAGGTAAGTGAACATTCAGTTTCTATACTTATATTGACTTCCTTTTTTGTCTTTCTTATTTTCAGGATGTCATGACCCACCTGACGCATCTTTTTACCTGAAAGTGGATCTTGCAATTAATTTGCAACTGTGTAACAGGTACGTGTTAAATCGTTTTTTATACATGTATTGATTTTCTTTTTTCTTGTCACAGAGGATCTCATGACGCACCTTTTTACCTGAAAGTGGACCTGGCCAACAAGGGGCAATCCATCTTCAGCTACGAGTGGTTGTCTGCATCTGAAACGGTGTCTGGCTGGCTTGCAATTAATCTGCAACTGTGTAACAGGTACGTGTTAATTCGGTTTTTAGACATATATTGATTTTCTTTTTTCTTGTCACAGAGGATCTCATGATGCACCTTTTTACCTGAAAGTGGACCTGGCCAACAAGGGGCAATCCATCTTCAGCTACGAGTGGTTGTCTGCATCTGGAACGGTGTCTGGCTGGCTTGCAATTGATCTTCAACTGTGTAACAGGTACGTGTTAATTCAGTTTTTATACATATATTGATTTTCTTTTTTTTTGTCACACATGATCCCATCACGCACCTTTTTACCTGAAAGTGGATCCGGCCAACAAGGGGCTATCCATGTCCAGCTGTGAGAGGTTGCCTGCATCTGGAATGGTGTCTGACTGGCTTTCTTTTCATCTGCATCTGAGTTACAGGTAAGTGAACATTCAGTTTCTATACTTATATTGACTTCCTTTTTTGTCTTTCTTATTTTCAGGATGTCATGACCCACCTGACGCATCTTTTTACCTGAAAGTGGATCTTGCAATTAATCTGCAACTGTGTAACAGGTACGTGTTAATTCGGTTTTTATACATATATTGATTTTCTTTTTTCTTCTCACACAGGATCCCATCACGCACCTTCTTACCTGAAAGTGGATCTGGCCAACAAGGGGCAATCCATCTTCAGCTATGAATTGTTGTCTGCATCTGGAACGGTGTCTGGCTGGCTTGCAAATTATCTGCAACTGTGTAAAAGATACGTGTTAATTCGTTTTTTATAAATATTGATTTCTTTTTTCTGGATCATTGTCTGGCTGGCTTGCAATTAATCTGCAACTGTGTTGACATTCTTTTTTGTCTTTCTTATTTTCAGGATCTCATGACCCACCTGACGCATCTTTTTACCTGAAAGTGGATCTTGCAATTAATCTGCAACTGTGTAACAGGTACGTGTTAAATCGTTTTTTATACATATAATGATTTTCTTTATTCTTGTCACACAGGATCTCATGACGCACTTTTTTACCTGAAAGTGGACCTGGACAACAAGGGGCAATCCATCTTCAGCTGCGAGTGGTTGTCTGCATCTGGAACGGTGTCTGGCTGGCTTGCAATTAATCTGCAACTGTGTAACAGGTACGTGTTAATTCGGTTTTTAGACATATATTGATTTTCTTTTTTCTTGTCACAGAGGATCTCATGATGCACCTTTTTACCTGAAAGTGGACCTGGCCAACAAGGGGCAATCCATCTTCAGCTACGAGTTGTTGTCTGCATCTGGAACGGTGTCTGGCTGGCTTGCAATTGATCTTCAACTGTGTAACAGGTACGTGTTAATTCAGTTTTTATACATATATTGATTTTCTTTTTTTTTGTCACACATGATCCCATCACGCACCTTTTTACCTGAAAGTGGATCCGGCCAACAAGGGGCTATCCATGTCCAGCTGTGAGAGGTTGCCTGCATCTGGAATGGTGTCTGACTGGCTTTCTTTTCATCTGCATCTGAGTTACAGGTAAGTGAACATTCAGTTTCTATACTTATATTGACTTCCTTTTTTGTCTTTCTTATTTTCAGGATGTCATGACCCACCTGACGCATCTTTTTACCTGAAAGTGGATCTTGCAATTAATCTGCAACTGTGTAACAGGTAGGTGTTAATTCGGTTTTTATACATATATTGATTTTCTTTTTTCTTGTCACAAAGGATCTCATGACGCACCTTTTTACCTGAAAGTGGACCTGGCCAACAAGGGGCAATCCATCTTCAGCTGCGAGTGGTTGTCTGCATCTGGAATGGTGTCTGACTGGCTTTCTTTTCATCTGCATCTGAGTTACAGGTAAGTGAACATTCAGTTTCTATACTTATATTGACTTCCTTTTTTGTCTTTCTTATTTTCAGGATGTCATGACCCACCTGACGCATCTTTTTACCTGAAAGTGGATCTTGCAATTAATTTGCAACTGTGTAACAGGTACGTGTTAAATCGTTTTTTATACATGTATTGATTTTCTTTTTTCTTGTCACAGAGGATCTCATGACGCACCTTTTTACCTGAAAGTGGACCTGGCCAACAAGGGGCAATCCATCTTCAGCTACGAGTGGTTGTCTGCATCTGAAACGGTGTCTGGCTGGCTTGCAATTGATCTGCAACTGTGTAACAGGTACATGTTAATTCAGTTTTTATACATATATTGATTTTCTTTTTTCTTCTCACACAGGATCCCATCACGCACCTTCTTACCTGAAAGTGGATCCAGCCAACAAGGGGCAATCCATCTTCAGCTATGAGTGGTTGTCTGCATCTAGAACGGTGTCTGGCTTGCTTGCAATTAATCTGCAACTGTGTAACAGGTACGTGTTAATTCGGTTTTTATACATATATTGATTTTCTTTTTTTGTCACACAGGATCCCATCACGCACCTTTTTACCTGAAAGTGGATCTGGCCAACAAGAGGCAATCCATCTTCAGCTCTGAATGGTTGTCTGCATCTGGAACAGTGTCTGGCTGGCTTGCAATTAATCTGCAACTGTGTAAAAGATACGTGTTAATTCGTTTTTTATACATATTGATTTCTTTTTTCTGGATCAGTGTCTGGCTGGCTTGCAGTTAATCTGTAACTGTGTTGACATTCTTTTTTTGTCTTTCTTATTTTCAGGATCTCATGACCCACCTGACGCATCTTTTTACCTGAAAGTGGATCTTGCAATTTATCTGCAACTGTGTAAAAGATACGTGTTAATTCGTTTTTATACATATTGATTTCTTTTTTCTGGATCAGTGTTTGGCTGGCTTGCAGTTAATCTGTAACTGTGTTGACATTCTTTTTTTGTCTTTCTTATTTTCAGGATCTCATGACCCACCTGACGCATCTTTTTACCTGAAAGTGGATCTTGCAATTAATCTGCAACTGTGTAACAGGTACGTGTTAAATCGTTTTTTATACATATAATGATTTTCTTTATTCTTGTCACACAGGATCTCATGACGCACCTTTTTACCTGAAAGGGGACCTGGCCAACAAGGGGCAATCCATCTTCAGCTGCGAGTGGTTGTCTGCATCTGGAACGGTGTCTGGCTGGCTTGCAATTGATCTTCAACTGTGTAACAGGTACGTGTTAATTCAGTTTTTATACATATATTGATTTTCTTTTTTTTTGTCACACATGATCCCATCACGCACCTTTTTACCTGAAAGTGGATCCGGCCAACAAGGGGCTATCCATGTCCAGCTGTGAGAGGTTGCCTGCATCTGGAATGGTGTCTGACTGGCTTTCTTTTCATCTGCATCTGAATTACAGGTAAGTGAACATTCAGTTTCTATACTTATATTGACTTCCTTTTTTGTCTTTCTTATTTTCAGGATGTCATGACCCACCTGACGCATCTTTTTACCTGAAAGTGGATCTTGCAATTAATCTGCAACTGTGTAACAGGTACGTGTTAATTCGGTTTTTATACATATATTGATTTTCTTTTTTCTTCTCACACAGGATCCCATCACGCACCTTCTTACCTGAAAGTGGATCTGGCCAACAAGGGGCAATCCATCTTCAGCTATGAATTGTTGTCTGCATCTGGAACGGTGTCTGGCTGGCTTGCAAATTATCTGCAACTGTGTAAAAGATACGTGTTAATTCGTTTTTTATAAATATTGATTTCTTTTTTCTGGATCAGTGTCTGGCTGGCTTGCAATTAATCTGCAACTGTGTTGACATTCTTTTTTGTCTTTCTTATTTTCAGGATCTCATGACCCACCTGACGCATCTTTTTACCTGAAAGTGGATCTTGCAATTAATCTGCAACTGTGTAACAGGTACGTGTTAAATCGTTTTTTATACATATAATGATTTTCTTTATTCTTGTCACACAGGATCTCATGACGCACTTTTTTACCTGAAAGTGGACCTGGACAACAAGGGCCAATCCATCTTCAGCTGCGAGTGGTTGTCTGCATCTGGAACGGTGTCTGGCTGGCTTGCAATTAATCTGCAACTGTGTAACAGGTACGTGTTAATTCGGTTTTTAGACATATATTGATTTTCTTTTTTCTTGTCACAGAGGATCTCATGATGCACCTTTTTACCTGAAAGTGGACCTGGCCAACAAGGGGCAATCCATCTTCAGCTACGAGTTGTTGTCTGCATCTGGAACGGTGTCTGGCTGGCTTGCAATTGATCTTCAACTGTGTAACAGGTACGTGTTAATTCAGTTTTTATACATATATTGATTTTCTTTTTTTTTGTCACACATGATCCCATCACGCACCTTTTTACCTGAAAGTGGATCCGGCCAACAAGGGGCTATCCATGTCCAGCTGTGAGAGGTTGCCTGCATCTGGAATGGTGTCTGACTGGCTTTCTTTTCATCTGCATCTGAGTTACAGGTAAGTGAACATTCAGTTTCTATACTTATATTGACTTCCTTTTTTGTCTTTCTTATTTTCAGGATGTCATGACCCACCTGACGCATCTTTTTACCTGAAAGTGGATCTTGCAATTAATCTGCAACTGTGTAACAGGTAGGTGTTAATTCGGTTTTTATACATATATTGATTTTCTTTTTTCTTGTCACACAGGATCTCATGACGCACCTTTTTACCTGAAAGTGGACCTGGCCAACAAGGGGCAATCCATCTTCAGCTGCGAGTGGTTGTCTGCATCTGGAATGGTGTCTGACTGGCTTTCTTTTCATCTGCATCTGAGTTACAGGTAAGTGAACATTCAGTTTCTATACTTATATTGACTTCCTTTTTTGTCTTTCTTATTTTCAGGATGTCATGACCCACCTGACGCATCTTTTTACCTGAAAGTGGATCTTGCAATTAATTTGCAACTGTGTAACAGGTACGTGTTAAATCGTTTTTTATACATGTATTGATTTTCTTTTTTCTTGTCACAGAGGATCTCATGACGCACCTTTTTACCTGAAAGTGGACCTGGCCAACAAGGGGCAATCCATCTTCAGCTACGAGTGGTTGTCTGCATCTGAAACGGTGTCTGGCTGGCTTGCAATTGATCTGCAACTGTGTAACAGGTACATGTTAATTCAGTTTTTATACATATATTGATTTTCTTTTTTCTTCTCACACAGGATCCCATCACGCACCTTCTTACCTGAAAGTGGATCCAGCCAACAAGGGGCAATCCATCTTCAGCTATGAGTGGTTGTCTGCATCTAGAACGGTGTCTGGCTTGCTTGCAATTAATCTGCAACTGTGTAACAGGTACGTGTTAATTCGGTTTTTATACATATATTGATTTTCTTTTTTTGTCACACAGGATCCCATCACGCACCTTTTTACCTGAAAGTGGATCTGGCCAACAAGAGGCAATCCATCTTCAGCTCTGAATGGTTGTCTGCATCTGGAACGGTGTCTGGCTGGCTTGCAATTAATCTGCAACTGTGTAAAAGATACGTGTTAATTCGTTTTTTATACATATTGATTTCTTTTTTCTGGATCAGTGTCTGGCTGGCTTGCAGTTAATCTGTAACTGTGTTGACATTCTTTTTTTGTCTTTCTTATTTTCAGGATCTCATGACCCACCTGACGCATCTTTTTACCTGAAAGTGGATCTTGCAATTTATCTGCAACTGTGTAAAAGATACGTGTTAATTCGTTTTTATACATATTGATTTCTTTTTTCTGGATCAGTGTTTGGCTGGCTTGCAGTTAATCTGTAACTGTGTTGACATTCTTTTTTTGTCTTTCTTATTTTCAGGATCTCATGACCCACCTGACGCATCTTTTTACCTGAAAGTGGATTTTGCAATTAATCTGCAACTGTGTAACAGGTACGTGTTAAATCGTTTTTTATACATATAATGATTTTCTTTATTCTTGTCACACAGGATCTCATGACGCACCTTTTTACCTGAAAGGGGACCTGGCCAACAAGGGGCAATCCATCTTCAGCTGCGAGTGGTTGTCTGCATCTGGAACGGTGTCTGGCTGGCTTGCAATTGATCTTCAACTGTGTTACAGGTACGTGTTAATTCAGTTTTTATACATATATTGATTTTCTTTTTTTTTGTCACACAGGATCCCATCACGCACCTTTTTACCTGAAAGTGGATCCGGCCAACAAGGGGCTATCCATGTCCAGCTGTGAGAGGTTGCCTGCATCTGGAATGGTGTCTGACTGGCTTTCTTTTCATCTGCATCTGAGTTACAGGTAAGTGAACATTCAGTTTCTATACTTATATTGACTTTCTTTTTTGTCTTTCTTATTTTCAGGATGTCATGACCCACCTGACGCATCTTTTTACCTGAAAGTGGATCTTGCAATTTATCTGCAACTGTGTAAAAGATACGTGTTAATTCGTTTTTATACATATTGATTTCTTTTTTCTGGATCAGTGTCTGGCTGGCTTGCAGTTAATCTGTAACTGTGTTGACATTCTTTTTTTGTCTTTCTTATTTTCAGGATCTCATGACCCACCTGACGCATCTTTTTACCTGAAAGTGGATCTTGCAATTAATCTGCAACTGTGTAACAGGTACGTGTTAATTCGGTTTTTATACATATATTGATTTTCTTTTTTCTTGTCACACAGGATCTCATGACGCACCTTTTTACCTGAAAGTGGACCTGGCCAACAAGGGGCAATCCATCTTCAGCTATGAGTGGTTGTCTGCATCTAGAACGGTGTCTGGCTGGCTTGCAATTAATCTGCAACTGTGTAACAGGTACGTGTTAATTCGGTTTTTATACATATTGATTTCTTTTTTCTGGATCAGTGTCTGGCTGGCTTGCAATTAATCTGCAACTGTGTTGACATTCTTTTTTGTCTTTCTTATTTTCAGGATCTCATGACCCACCTGACGCATCTTTATACCTGGAAGTGGATCTTGCAATTAATCTGCAACTGTGTAACAGGTACGTGTTAATTCGGTTTTTATACATATATTGATTTTCTTTTTTTGTCACACAGGATCCCATCACGCACCTTTTTACCTGAAAGTAGATCTGGCCAACAAGGGGCAATCCATCTTCAGCTCTGAATGGTTGTCTGCATCTGGAACGGTGTCTGGCTGGCTTGCAATTCATCTGCAACTGTGTAAAAGATACGTGTTAATTCGTTTTTTATACATATTGATTTCTTTTTTCTGGATCAGTGTCTGGCTGGCTTGCAATTAATCTGCAACTGTGTTGACTTTCTTTTTTGTCTTATTTTCAGGATGTCATGACCCACCTGACGCATCTTTTTACCTGAAAGTGGATCTTGCAATTAATCTGCAACTGTGTAACAGGTACGTGTTAAATAGTTTTTTATACATATAATGATTTTCTTTATTCTTGTCACACAGGATCTCATGACGCACCTTTTTACCTGAAAGTGGACCTGGCCAACAAGGGGCAATCCATCTTCAGCTGCGAGTGGTTGTCTGCATCTGGAAAGGTGTCTGGCTGGCTTGCAATTAATCTGCAACTGTGTAACAGGTACGTGTTAATTCGGTTTTTATACATATATTGATTTTCTTTTTTCTTCTCACACAGGATCCCATCACGCACCTTCTTACCTGAAAGTGGATCCAGCCAACAAGGGGCAATCCATCTTCAGCTATGAGTGGTTGTCTGCATCTAGAACGGTGTCTGGCTTGCTTGCAATTAATCTGCAACTGTGTAACAGGTACGTGTTAATTCGGTTTTTATACATATATTGATTTTCTTTTTTTGTCACACAGGATCCCATCACGCACCTTTTTACCTGAAAGTGGATCTGGCCAACAAGAGGCAATCCATCTTCAGCTCTGAATGGTTGTCTGCATCTGGAACGGTGTCTGGCTGGCTTGCAATTAATCTGCAACTGTGTAAAAGATACGTGTTAATTCGTTTTTTATACATATTGATTTCTTTTTTCTGGATCAGTGTCTGGCTGGCTTGCAGTTAATCTGTAACTGTGTTGACATTCTTTTTTTGTCTTTCTTATTTTCAGGATCTCATGACCCACCTGACGCATCTTTTTACCTGAAAGTGGATCTTGCAATTTATCTGCAACTGTGTAAAAGATACGTGTTAATTCGTTTTTATACATATTGATTTCTTTTTTCTGGATCAGTGTTTGGCTGGCTTGCAGTTAATCTGTAACTGTGTTGACATTCTTTTTTTGTCTTTCTTATTTTCAGGATCTCATGACCCACCTGACGCATCTTTTTACCTGAAAGTGGATTTTGCAATTAATCTGCAACTGTGTAACAGGTACGTGTTAAATCGTTTTTTATACATATAATGATTTTCTTTATTCTTGTCACACAGGATCTCATGACGCACCTTTTTACCTGAAAGGGGACCTGGCCAACAAGGGGCAATCCATCTTCAGCTGCGAGTGGTTGTCTGCATCTGGAACGGTGTCTGGCTGGCTTGCAATTGATCTTCAACTGTGTTACAGGTACGTGTTAATTCAGTTTTTATACATATATTGATTTTCTTTTTTTTTGTCACACAGGATCCCATCACGCACCTTTTTACCTGAAAGTGGATCCGGCCAACAAGGGGCTATCCATGTCCAGCTGTGAGAGGTTGCCTGCATCTGGAATGGTGTCTGACTGGCTTTCTTTTCATCTGCATCTGAGTTACAGGTAAGTGAACATTCAGTTTCTATACTTATATTGACTTTCTTTTTTGTCTTTCTTATTTTCAGGATGTCATGACCCACCTGACGCATCTTTTTACCTGAAAGTGGATCTTGCAATTTATCTGCAACTGTGTAAAAGATACGTGTTAATTCGTTTTTATACATATTGATTTCTTTTTTCTGGATCAGTGTCTGGCTGGCTTGCAGTTAATCTGTAACTGTGTTGACATTCTTTTTTTGTCTTTCTTATTTTCAGGATCTCATGACCCACCTGACGCATCTTTTTACCTGAAAGTGGATCTTGCAATTAATCTGCAACTGTGTAACAGGTACGTGTTAATTCGGTTTTTATACATATATTGATTTTCTTTTTTCTTGTCACACAGGATCTCATGACGCACCTTTTTACCTGAAAGTGGACCTGGCCAACAAGGGGCAATCCATCTTCAGCTATGAGTGGTTGTCTGCATCTAGAACGGTGTCTGGCTGGCTTGCAATTAATCTGCAACTGTGTAACAGGTACGTGTTAATTCGGTTTTTATACATATTGATTTCTTTTTTCTGGATCAGTGTCTGGCTGGCTTGCAATTAATCTGCAACTGTGTTGACATTCTTTTTTGTCTTTCTTATTTTCAGGATCTCATGACCCACCTGACGCATCTTTATACCTGGAAGTGGATCTTGCAATTAATCTGCAACTGTGTAACAGGTACGTGTTAATTCGGTTTTTATACATATATTGATTTTCTTTTTTTGTCACACAGGATCCCATCACGCACCTTTTTACCTGAAAGTGGATCTGGCCAACAAGGGGCAATCCATCTTCAGCTCTGAATGGTTGTCTGCATCTGGAATGGTGTCTGGCTGGCTTGCAATTCATCTGCAACTGTGTAAAAGATACGTGTTAATTCGTTTTTTATACATATTGATTTCTTTTTTCTGGATCAGTGTCTGGCTGGCTTGCAATTAATCTGCAACTGTGTTGACTTTCTTTTTTGTCTTATTTTCAGGATGTCATGACCCACCTGACGCATCTTTTTACCTGAAAGTGGATCTTGCAATTAATCTGCAACTGTGTAACAGGTACGTGTTAAATAGTTTTTTATACATATAATGATTTTCTTTATTCTTGTCACACAGGATCTCATGACGCACCTTTTTACCTGAAAGTGGACCTGGCCAACAAGGGGCAATCCATCTTCAGCTGCGAGTGGTTGTCTGCATCTGGAAAGGTGTCTGGCTGGCTTGCAATTAATCTGCAACTGTGTAACAGGTACGTGTTAATTCGGTTTTTATACATATATTGATTTTCTTTTTTCTTGTCACAGAGGATCTCATGACGCACCTTTTTACCTGAAAGTGGACCTGGCCAACAAGGGGCAATCCATCTTCAGCTACGAGTGATTGTCTGCATCTGGAACGGTGTCTGGCTGGCTTGCAATTGATCTTCAACTGTGTAACAGGTACGTGTTAATTCAGTTTTTATACATATATTGATTGTCTTTTTTTTTGTCAAACAGGATCCCATCACGCACCTTTTTACCTGAAAGTGGATCCGGCCAACAAGGGGCTATCCATGTCCAGCTGTGAGAGGTTGCCTGCATCTGGAATGGTGTCTGACTGGCTTTCTTTTCATCTGCATCTGAGTTACAGGTAAGTGAACATTCAGTTTCTATACTTATATTGACTTTCTTTTTTGTCTTTCTTATTTTCAGGATGTCATGACCCACCTGACGCATCTTTTTACCTGAAAGTGGATCTTGCAATTTATCTGCAACTGTGTAACAGGTACGTGTTAATTCGGTTTTTATACATATATTGATTTTCTTTTTTCTTGTCACACAGGATCTCATGACGCACCTTTTTACCTGAAAGTGGACCTGGCCAACAAGGGGCAATCCATCTTCAGCTACGAGTGGTTGTCTGCATCTAGAACGGTGTCTGGCTGGCTTGCAATTAATCTGCAACTGTGTAACAGGTACGTGTTAATTCGGTTTTTATACATATTGATTTCTTTTTTCTGGATCAGTGTCTGGCTGGCTTGCAATTAATCTGCAACTGTGTTGACATTCTTTTTTGTCTTTCTTATTTTCAGGATCTCATGACCCACCTGACGCATCTTTATACCTGAAAGTGGATCTTGCAATTAATCTGCAACTGTGTAACAGGTACGTGTTAATTCGGTTTTTATACATATATTGATTTTCTTTTTTCTTGTCACAGAGGATCTCATGACGCACCTTTTTACCTGAAAGTGGACCTGGGCAACAAGGGGCAATCCATCTTCAGCTACGAGTGGTTGTCTGCGTCTGGAACGGTGTCTGGCTGGCTTGCAATTGATCTGCAACTGTGTAACAGGTACGTGTTAATTCGTTTTTTATACATATATTGATTTTCTTTTTTCTTGTCACAGAGGATCTCATGACGCACCATTTTGCCTGAAAGTGGACCTGGCCAACAAGGGGCAATCCATCTTCAGCTACGAGTGGTTGTCTGCATCTGGAACGGTGTCTGGCTGACTTGCAAATTATCTGCAACTGTGTAAAAGATACATGTTTATTCGTTTTTTATACATATTGATTTCTTTTTTCTGGATCAGTGTCTGGCTGGCTTGCAATTAATCTGCAACTGTGTTGACATTCTTTTTTGTCTTTCTTATTTTCAGGATATCATGACCCACCTGACGCATCTTTTTACCTGAAAGTGGATCTTGCAATTAATCTGCAACTGTGTAACAGGTACGTGTTAAATCGTTTTTTATACATATAATGATTTTCTTTATTCTTGTCACACAGGATCTCATGACGCACCTTTTTACCTGAAAGTTGATCCGGCCAACAAGGGGCTATCCATTTCCAGCTGTGAGAGGTTGCCTGCATCTGGAATGGTGTCTGACTGGCTTTCTTTTCATCTGCATCTGAGTTACAGGTGAGTGAACATTCAGTTTCTATACTTATATTGACTTTCTTTTTTGTCTTTCTTATTTTCAGGATGTCATGACCCACCTGACGCATCTTTTTACCTGAAAGTGGATCTTGCAATTAATCTGCAACTGTGTAACAGGTACGTGTTAATTCGGTTTTTATACATATATTGATTTTCTTTTTTCTTGTCACACAGGATCTCATGACGCACCTTTTTACCTGAAAGTGGACCTGGCCAACAAGAGGCAATCCATCTTCAGCTATGAGTGGTTGTCTGCATCTTGAACGGTGTCTGGCTGGCTTGCAATTGATCTGCAACTGTATAACAGGTACGTGTTTATTCAGTTTTTATACATATATTGATTTTCTTTTTTTTTGTCACAGAGGATCCCATCACGTAAAAAGGTGCGTGATGGGATCCTCTTCTTTTTTGTCTTTCTTATTTTCAGGATCTCATGACCCACCTGACGCATCTTTATACCTGAAAGTGGATCTTGCAATTAATCTGCAACTGTGTAACAGGTACGTGTTAATTCGGTTTTTATACATATATTGATTTTCTTTTTTCTTGTCACACAGGATCTCATAACGCACCTTTTTACCTGAAAGTGGACCTGGCCAACAAGGGGCAATCCATCTTCAGCTTCGAGTGGTTGTCTGCATCTGAAACGGTGTCTGGCTGGCTTGCAATTGATCTTCAACTGTGTAACAGGTACGTGTTAATTCAGTTTTTATACATATATTGATTGTCTTTTTTTTTGTCAAACAGGATCCCATCACGCACCTTTTTACCTGAAAGTGGATCCGGCCAACAAGGGGCTATCCATGTCCAGCTGTGAGAGGTTGCCTGCATCTGGAATGGTGTCTGACTGGCTTTCTTTTCATCTGCATCTGAGTTACAGGTAAGTGAACATTCAGTTTCTATACTTATATTGACTTTCTTTTTTGTCTTTCTTATTTTCAGGATGTCATGACCCACCTGACGCATCTTTTTACCTGAAAGTGGATCTTGCAATTAATCTGCAACTGTGTAACAGGTACGTGTTAATTCAGTTTTTATACATATATTGATTGTCTTTTTTTTTGTCAAACAGGATCCCATCACGCACCTTTTTACCTGAAAGTGGATCCGGCCAACAAGGGGCTATCCATGTCCAGCTGTGAGAGGTTGCCTGCATCTGGAATGGTGTCTGACTGGCTTTCTTTTCATCTGCATCTGAGTTACAGGTAAGTGAACATTCAGTTTCTATACTTATATTGACTTTCTTTTTTGTCTTTCTTATTTTCAGGATGTCATGACCCACCTGACGCATCTTTTTACCTGAAAGTGGATCTTGCAATTTATCTGCAACTGTGTAAAAGATACGTGTTAATTCGTTTTTATACATATTGATTTCTTTTTTCTGGATCAGTGTCTGGCTGGCTTGCAGTTAATCTGTAACTGTGTTGACATTCTTTTTTTGTCTTTCTTATTTTCAGGATCTCATGACCCACCTGACGCATCTTTTTACCTGAAAGTGGATCTTGCAATTAATCTGCAACTGTGTAACAGGTACGTGTTAATTCGGTTTTTATACATATATTGATTTTCTTTTTTCTTGTCACACAGGATCTCATGACGCACCTTCTTACCTGAAAGTGGACCTGGCCAACAAGGGGCAATCCATCTTCAGCTACGAGTGGTTGTCTGCATCTAGAACGGTGTCTGGCTGGCTTGCAATTAATCTGCAACTGTGTAACAGGTACGTGTTAATTCGGTTTTTATACATATTGATTTCTTTTTTCTGGATCAGTGTCTGGCTGGCTTGCAATTAATCTGCAACTGTGTTGACATTCTTTTTTGTCTTTCTTATTTTCAGGATCTCATGACCCACCTGACGCATCTTTATACCTGAAAGTGGATCTTGCAATTAATCTGCAACTGTGTAACAGGTACGTGTTAATTCGGTTTTTATACATATATTGATTTTCTTTTTTCTTGTCACAGAGGATCTCATGACGCACCTTTTTACCTGAAAGTGGACCTGGGCAACAAGGGGCAATCCATCTTCAGCTACGAGTGGTTGTCTGCGTCTGGAACGGTGTCTGGCTGGCTTGCAATTGATCTGCAACTGTGTAACAGGTACGTGTTAATTCGTTTTTTATACATATATTGATTTTCTTTTTTCTTGTCACAGAGGATCTCATGACGCACCATTTTGCCTGAAAGTGGACCTGGCCAACAAGGGGCAATCCATCTTCAGCTACGAGTGGTTGTCTGCATCTGGAACGGTGTCTGGCTGGCTTGCAATTGATCTTCAACTGTGTAACAGGTACGTGTTAATTCAGTTTTTATACATATATTGATTGTCTTTTTTTTTGTCAAACAGGATCCCATCACGCACCTTTTTACCTGAAAGTGGATCCGGCCAACAAGGGGCTATCCATGTCCAGCTGTGAGAGGTTGCCTGCATCTGGAATGGTGTCTGACTGGCTTTCTTTTCATCTGCATCTGAGTTACAGGTAAGTAAACATTCAGTTTCTATACTTATATTGACTTTCTTTTTTGTCTTTCTTATTTTCAGGATGTCATGACCCACCTGACGCATCTTTTTACCTGAAAGTGGATCTTGCAATTTATCTGCAACTGTGTAAAAGATACGTGTTAATTCGTTTTTATACATATTGATTTCTTTTTTCTGGATCAGTGTCTGGCTGGCTTGCAGTTAATCTGTAACTGTGTTGACATTCTTTTTTTGTCTTTCTTATTTTCAGGATCTCATGACCCACCTGACGCATCTTTTTACCTGAAAGTGGATCTTGCAATTAATCTGCAACTGTGTAACAGGTACGTGTTAATTTGGTTTTTATACATATATTGATTTTCTTTTTTCTTGTCACACAGGATCTCATGACGCACCTTCTTACCTGAAAGTGGACCTGGCCAACAAGGGGCAATCCATCTTCAGCTACGAGTGGTTGTCTGCATCTAGAACGGTGTCTGGCTGGCTTGCAATTAATCTGCAACTGTGTAACAGGTACGTGTTAATTCGGTTTTTATACATATTGATTTCTTTTTTCTGGATCAGTGTCTGGCTGGCTTGCAATTAATCTGCAACTGTGTTGACATTCTTTTTTGTCTTTCTTATTTTCAGGATCTCATGACCCACCTGACGCATCTTTATACCTGAAAGTGGATCTTGCAATTAATCTGCAACTGTGTAACAGGTACGTGTTAATTCGGTTTTTATACATATATTGATTTTCTTTTTTCTTGTCACAGAGGATCTCATGACGCACCTTTTTACCTGAAAGTGGACCTGGGCAACAAGGGGCAATCCATCTTCAGCTACGAGTGGTTGTCTGCGTCTGGAACGGTGTCTGGCTGGCTTGCAATTGATCTGCAACTGTGTAACAGGTACGTGTTAATTCGTTTTTTATACATATATTGATTTTCTTTTTTCTTGTCACAGAGGATCTCATGACGCACCATTTTGCCTGAAAGTGGACCTGGCCAACAAGGGGCAATCCATCTTCAGCTACGAGTGGTTGTCTGCATCTGGAACGGTGTCTGGCTGACTTGCAAATTATCTGCAACTGTGTAAAAGATACATGTTTATTCGTTTTTTATACATATTGATTTCTTTTTTCTGGATCAGTGTCTGGCTGGCTTGCAATTAATCTGCAACTGTGTTGACATTCTTTTTTGTCTTTCTTATTTTCAGGATCTCATGACCCACCTGACGCATCTTTTTACCTGAAAGTGGATCTTGCAATTAATCTGCAACTGTGTAACAGGTACGTGTTAAATCGTTTTTTATACATATAATGATTTTCTTTATTCTTGTCACACAGGATCTCATGACGCACCTTTTTACCTGAAAGTTGATCCGGCCAACAAGGGGCTATCCATTTCCAGCTGTGAGAGGTTGCCTGCATCTGGAATGGTGTCTGACTGGCTTTCTTTTCATCTGCATCTGAGTTACAGGTGAGTGAACATTCAGTTTCTATACTTTTATTGACTTTCTTTTTTGTCTTTCTTATTTTCAGGATGTCATGACCCACCTGACGCATCTTTTTACCTGAAAGTGGATCTTGCAATTAATCTGCAACTGTGTAACAGGTACGTGTTAATTCGGTTTTTATACATATATTGATTTTCTTTTTTCTTGTCACACAGGATCTCATGACGCACCTTTTTACCTGAAAGTGGACCTGGCCAACAAGAGGCAATCCATCTTCAGCTATGAGTGGTTGTCTGCATCTTGAACGGTGTCTGGCTGGCTTGCAATTGATCTGCAACTGTATAACAGGTACGTGTTTATTCAGTTTTTATACATATATTGATTTTCTTTTTTTTTGTCACAGAGGATCCCATCACGTAAAAAGGTGCGTGATGGGATCCTCTTCTTTTTTGTCTTTCTTATTTTCAGGATCTCATGACCCACCTGACGCATCTTTATACCTGAAAGTGGATCTTGCAATTAATCTGCAACTGTGTAACAGGTACGTGTTAATTCGGTTTTTATACATATATTGATTTTCTTTTTTCTTGTCACACAGGATCTCATAACGCACCTTTTTACCTGAAAGTGGACCTGGCCAACAAGGGGCAATCCATCTTCAGCTTCGAGTGGTTGTCTGCATCTGAAACGGTGTCTGGCTGGCTTGCAATTAATCTGCAACTGTGTAACAGGTACGTGTTAATTCAGTTTTTATACATATATTGATTTTCTTTTTTCTTCTCACACAGGATCCCATCACGCACCTTCTTACCTGAAAGTGGATCTGGCCAACAAGGGGCAATCCATCTTCAGCTCTAAATTGTTGTCTGCATCTGGAACGGTGTCTGGCTGGCTTGCAAATTATCTGCAACTGTGTAAAAGATACATGTTTATTCGTTTTTTTATACATATTGATTTCTTTTTTCTGGATCAGTGTCTGGCTGGCTTGCAATTAATCTGCAACTGTGTTGACATTCTTTTTTGTCTTTCTTATTTTCAGGATCTCATGACCCACCTGACGCATCTTTTTACCTGAAAGTGGATCTTGCAATTAATCTGCAACTGTGTAACAGGTACGTGTTAAATCGTTTTTTATACTTATAATGATTTTCTTTATTCTTGTCACACAGAATCTCATGACGCACCTTTTTACCTGAAAGTGGACCTGGCCAACAAGGGGCAATCCATCTTCAGCTGCGAGTGGTTGTCTGCATCTGGAACGGTGTCTGGCTGGCTTGCAATTAATCTGCAACTGTGTAACAGGTACGTGTTAATTCGGTTTTTATACATATATTGATTTTCTTTTTTCTTGTCACAGAGGATCTCATGACGCACCTTTTTACCTGAAAGTGGACCTGGCCAACAAGGGGCAATCCATCTTCAGCTACGAGTGGTTGTCTGCATCTGGAACGGTGTCTGGCTGGCTTGCAATTGATCTTCAACTGTGTAACAGGTACGTGTTAATTCAGTTTTTATACATATATTGATTTTCTTTTTTTTGTCACACAGGATCCCATCACGCACCTTTTTACCTGAAAGTTGATCCGGCCAACAAGGGGCTATCCATTTCCAGCTGTGAGAGGTTGCCTGCATCTGGAATGGTGTCTGACTGGCTTTCTTTTCATCTGCATCTGAGTTACAGGTAAGTGAACATTCAGTTTCTAAACTTATATTGACTTTCTTTTTTGTCTTTCTTATTTTCAGGATGTCATGACCCACCTGACGCATCTTTTTACCTGAAAGTGGATCTTGCAATTAATCTGCAACTGTGTAACAGGTACGTGTTAATTCGGTTTTTATACATATATTGATTTTCTTTTTTCTTGTCACACAGGATCTCATGACGCACCTTTTTACCTGAAAGTGGATCTGGCAAACAAGGGGCAATCCATCTTCAGCTCTGAATGGTTGTCTGCATCTGGAACGGTGTCTGGCTGGCTTGCAATTAATCTGCAACTGTGTAAAAGATACGTGTTAATTCGTTTTTTATACATATTGATTTCTTTTTTTCTGGATCAGTGTCTGGCTGGCTTGCAATTAATCTGCAACTGTGTTGACATTCTTTTTTTGTCTTTCTTATTTTCAGGATCTCATGACCCACCTGACGCATCTTTTTACCTGAAAGTGGATCTTGCAATTAATCTGCAACTGTGTAACAGGTACGTGTTAAATCGTTTTTTATACTTATAATGATTTTCTTTATTCTTGTCACACAGAATCTCATGACGCACCTTTTTACCTGAAAGTGGACCTGGCCAACAAGGGGCAATCCATCTTCAGCTATGAGTGGTTGTCTGCATCTAGAACGGTGTCTGGCTGGCTTGCAATTAATCTGCAACTATGTAACAGGTACGTGTTAATTTGGTTTTTATACATATATTGATTTTCTTTTTTTTGTCACACAGGATCCCATCACGCACCTTTTTACCTGAATGTGGATCTGGCAAACAAGGGGCAATCCATCTTCAGCTCTGAATGGTTGTCTGCATCTGGAACGGTGTCTGGCTGGCTTGCAATTAATCTGCAACTGTGTAAAAGATACGTGTTAATTCGTTTTTTATACATATTGATTTCTTTTTTTCTGGATCAGTGTCTGGCTGGCTTGCAATTAATCTGCAACTGTGTTGACATTCTTTTTCGTCTTTCTTATTTTCAGGATCTCATGACCCACCTGACGCATCTTTATACCTGAAAGTGGATCTTGCCATTAATCTGCAACTGTGTAACAGGTACGTGTTAATTCGGTTTTTATACATATATTGATTTTCTTTTTTCTTGTCACAGAGGATCTCATGACGCACCTTTTTACCTGAAAGTGGACCTGGCCAACAAGGGGCAATCCATCTTCAGCTACGAGTGGTTGTCTGCGTCTGGAACGGTGTCTGGCTGGCTTGCAATTGATTTGCAACTGTATAACAGGTACGTGTTTATTCAGTTTTTATACATATATTGATTTTCTTTTTTTTTGTCACACAGGATCCCATCACGCACCTTTTTACCTGAAAGTGGATCCGGCCAACAAGGGGCAATCCATCTTCAGCTATGATTGGTTGTCTGCATCTTGAACGGTGTCTGGCTGGCTTGCAATTAATCTGCAACTGTGTAACAGGTACGTGTTAATTCGTTTTTATACATATTGATTTCTTTTTTCTGGATCAGTGTCTGGCTGGCTTGCAATTAATCTGCAACTGTGTTGACATTCTATTTTTGTCTTTCTTATTTTCAGGATCTCATGACCCACCTGACGCATCTTTTTACCTGAAAGTAGATCTTGCAATTCATCTGCAACTGTGTAACAGGTACGTGTTAAATCGTTTTTTGTACTTATAATGATTTTCTTTATTCTTGTCACACAGGATCTCATGACGCACCTTTTTACCTGAAAGTGGACCTGGCCAACAAGGGGCAATCCATCTTCAGCTACGAGTGGTTGTCTGCATCTGGAGCGGTGTCTGGCTGGCTTGCAAATGATCTGCAACTGTGTAACAGGTACGTGTTAATTCAGTTTTTATACATATATTGATTTTCTTTTTTTTTTGTCACACAGGATCCCATCACGCACATTTTTACCTGAAAGTGGATCCGGCCAACAAGGGGCTATCCATGTCCAGCTGTGAAAGGTTGCCTGCATCTGGAATGGTGTCTGACTGGCTTTCTTTTCATCTGCATCTGAGTTACAGGTAAGTGAACATTCAGTTTCTATACTTATATTGACTTTCTTTATTGTCTTTCTTATTTTCAGGATGTCATGACCCACCTGACGCATCTTTTTACCTGAAAATGGATCTTGCAATTAATCTGCAACTGTGTAACAGGTACTTGTTAATTCGGTTTTTATACATATATTCAATTTCTTTTTACTTGTCACACAGGATCTCATGACGCACCTTTTTACCTGAAAGTGGACCTGGCCAACAAGGGGCAATCCATCTTCAGCTATGAGTGGTTGTCTGCATCTAGAACGGAGTCTGGCTGGCTTGCAATTAATCTGCAACTATGTAACAGGTACGTGTTAATTCGGTTTTTATACATATATTGATTTTCTTTTTTTTCTCACACAGGATCCCATCATGCACCTTTTTACCTGAAAGTGGATCCAGCCAACAAGGGGCAATCCATCTTCAGCTATGATTGGTTGTCTGCATCTAGAACTGTGTCTGGCTGGCTTGCAATTAATCTGCAACTGTGTAACAGGTACGTGTTAATTCGTTCATTATACATATATTGATTTTCTTTTTTTTGTCACACAGGATCCCATCACGCACCTTTTTACCTGAAAGTGGATCTGGCAAACAAGGGGCAATCCATCTTCAGCTCTGAATGGTTGTCTGCATCTGGAACGGTGTCTTGCTGGCTTGCAATTAATCTGCAACTGTGTAAAAGATACATGTTAATTCGTTTTTTATACATATTGATTTCTTTTTTTCTGGATCAGTGTCTGGCTGGCTTGCAATTAATCTGCAACTGTGTTGACATTCTTTTTCGTCTTTCTTATTTTCAGGATCTCATGACCCACCTGACGCATCTTTATACCTGAAAGTGGATCTTGCCATTAATCTGCAACTGTGTAACAGGTACGTGTTAATTCGGTTTTTATACATATATTGATTTTCTTTTTTCTTGTCACAGAGGATCTCATGACGCACCTTTTTACCTGAAAGTGGACCTGGCCAACAAGGGGCAATCCATCTTCAGCTATGAGTGGTTGTCTGCGTCTGGAACGGTGTCTGGCTGGCTTGCAATTGATCTGCAACTGTATAACAGGTACGTGTTTATTCAGTTTTTATACATATATTGATTTTCTTTTTTTTTGTCACACAGGATCCCATCACGCACCTTTTTACCTGAAAGTGGATCCGGCCAACAAGGGGCAATCCATCTTCAGCTATGATTGGTTGTCTGCATCTAGAACGGTGTCTGGCTGGCTTGCAATTAATCTGCAACTGTGTAACAGGTACGTGTTAATTCGTTTTTATACATATTGATTTCTTTTTTCTGGATCAGTGTCTGGCTGGCTTGCAATTAATCTGCAACTGTGTTGACATTCTTTTTTTGTCTTTCTTATTTTCAGGATCTCATGACCCACCTGACGCATCTTTTTACCTGAAAGTGGATCTTGCAATTAATCTGCAACTGTGTAACAGGTACGTGTTAATTCGGTTTTTATACATATATTGATTTTCTTTTTACTTGTCACACAGGATCTCATGACGCACCTTTTTACCTGAAAGTGGACCTGGCCAACAAGGGGCAATCCATCTTCAGCTATGAGTGGTTGTCTGCATCTAGAACGGTGTCTGGCTGGCTTGCAATTAATCTGCAACTATGTAACAGGTACGTGTTAATTCGGTTTTTATACATATATTGATTTTCTTTTTTTTCTCACACAGGATCCCATCACACACCTGTTTACCTGAAAGTGGATCCAGCCAACAAGGGGCAATCCATCTTCAGCTATGATTGGTTGTCTGCATCTAGAACGGTGTCTGGCTGGCTTGCAATTAATCTGCAACTGTGTAACAGGTACGTGTTAATTCGTTCATTATACATATATTGATTTTCTTTTTTTTGTCACACAGGATCCCATCACGCACCTTTTTACCTGAAAATGAATCTGGCAAACAAGGGGCAATCCATCTTCAGCTCTGAATGGTTGTCTGCATCTGGAACGGTGTCTGGCTGGCTTGCAATTAATCTGCAACTGTGTTGACTTTCTTTTTTGTCTTTCTTATTTTCAGGATGTCATGACCCACCTGACGCATCTTTTTACCTGAAAATGGATCTTGCAATTAATCTGCAACTGTGTAACAGGTACGTGTTAATTCGGTTTTTATACATATATTGATTTTCTTTTTTTTGTCACACAGGATCCCATCACGCACCTTTTTACCTGAAAGTGGATCTGGCCAACAAGGGGCAATCCATCTTCAGCTACGAGTGGTTGTCTGCGTCTGGAACGGTGTCTGGCTGGCTTGCAATTGATCTGCAACTGTATAACAGGTACGTGTTTATTCAGTTTTTATACATATATTGATTTTCTTTTTTTTTGTCACACAGGATTCCATCACGCACCTTTTTACCTGAAAGTGGATCCGGCCAACAAGGGGCTATCCATGTCCAGCTGTGAAAGGTTGCCTGCATCTGGAATGGTGTCTGACTGGCTTTCTTTTCATCTGCATCTGAGTTACAGGTAAGTGAACATTCAGTTTCTATACTTATATTGACTTTCTTTATTGTCTTTCTTATTTTCAGGATGTCATGACCCACCTGACGCATCTTTTTACCTGAAAATGGATCTTGCAATTAATCTGCAACTGTGTAACAGGTACGTGTTAATTCGGTTTTTATACATATATTGATTTTCTTTTTACTTGTCACACAGGATCTCATGACGCACCTTTTTACCTGAAAGTGGACCTGGCCAACAAGGGGCAATCCATCTTCAGCTATGAGTGGTTGTCTGCATCTAGAACGGTGTCTGGCTGGCTTGCAATTAATCTGCAACTATGTAACAGGTACGTGTTAATTCGGTTTTTATACATATATTGATTTTCTTTTTTTTGTCACACAGGATCCCATCACGCACCTTTTTACCTGAAAGTGGATCTGGCAAACAAGGGGCAATCCATCTTCAGCTCTGAATGGTTGTCTGCATCTGGAACGGTGTCTGGCTGGCTTGCAATTAATCTGCAACTATGTAACAGGTACGTGTTAATTTGGTTTCTATACATATTTTGATTTTCTTTTTTCTTCTCACACAGGATCCCATCACGCACCTTCTTACCTGAAAGTGGATCTGGCCAACAAGGGGCAATCCATCTTCAGCTCTGAATTGTTGTCTGCATCTGGAACGGTGTCTGGCTGGCTTGCAAATTATCTGCAACTGTGTAAAAGATACGTGTTAATTCGTTTTTATACATATTGATTTCTTTTTTCTGGATCAGTGTCTGGCTGGCTTGCAATTAATCTGCAACTGTGTTGACATTCTTTTTTGTCTTTCTTATTTTCAGGATCTCATGACTCACCTGACGCATCTTTTTACCTGAAAGTGGATCTTGCAATTAATCTGCAACTGTGTAACAGGTACGTGTTAAATCGTTTTTTATACATATATTGATTTTCTTTTTTCTTGTCACAGAGGATCTCATGACGCACCTTTTTACCTGAAAGTGGACCTGGCCAACAAGGGGCAATCCATCTTCAGCTACGAGTGGTTGTCTGCGTCTGGAACGGTGTCTGGCTGGATTGCAATTGATCTGCAACTGTGTAACAGGTACGTGTTAATTCAGTTTTTATACATACATTGATTTTCTTTTTTTTGTCACACAGGATCCCATCACGCACCTTTTTACCTGAAAGTTGATCCGGCCAACAAGGGGCTATCCATGTCCAGCTGTGAGAGGTTGCCTGCATCTGGAATGGTGTCTGACTGGCTTTCTTTTCATATGCATCTGAGTTACAGGTAAGTGAACATTCAGTTTCTATACTTTTATTGACTTTCTTTTTTGTCGTTCTTATTTTCAGGATGTCATGACCCACCTGACGCATCTTTTTACCTGAAAGTGGATCTTGCAATTAATCTGCAACTGTGTAACAGGTACGTGTTAATTCGGTTTTTATACATATATTGATTTTCTTTTTTCTTGTCACACAGGATCTCATGACGCACCTTTTTACCTGAAAGTGGACCTGGCCAACAAGGGGCAATCCATCTTCAGCTACGAGTGGTTGTCTGCATCTGGAACGGTGTCTGGCTGGCTTGAAATTAATCTGCAACTGTGTAACAGGTACGTGTTAATTCAGTTTTTATACATATATTGATTTTCTTTTTTTTTGTCACACAGGATCCCATCACACACCTTTTTACCTGAAAGTGGATCTGGCCAACAAGGGGCTATCCATGTCCAGCTGTGAGAGGTTGCCTGCATCTGGAGTGGTGTCTGACTGGCTTTCTTTTCATCTGCAACTGAGTTACAGGTAAGTGAACATTCAGTTTCTATACTTATATTGACTTTCTTTTTTGTCTTTCTTATTTTCAGGATGTCATGACGCACCTGACGCATCTTTTTACTTCAAAGTGGATCTTGCAATTAATCTGCAACTGTGTAACAGGTATGTGTTTATTCGGTTTATATACATATATTGATTTTCTTTTTTCTTGTCACACAGGATCTCATGACGCACCTTTTTACCTGAAAGTGGACCTGGCCAACAAGGAGCAATCCATCTTCAGCTGCGAGTGGTTGTCTGCATCTGGAACGGTGTCTGGCTGGCTTGCAATTAATCTGCAACTGTGTAACAGGTACGTGTTCGGTTTTTATACATATATTGATTTTCTTTTTTTGTCACACAGGATCTCATGACGCACCTTTTTACCTGAAAGTGGACCTGGCCAACAAGGGGCAATCCTTCTTCAGCTGCGAGTGGTTGTCTGCATCTGGAACGGTGTCTGGCTGGCTTGCAAATGATCTGCAACTGTGTAACAGGTACGTGTTAATTCAGTTTTTATACATATATTGATTTTCTTTTTTTTTGTCACACAGGATCCCATCACGCACATTTTTACCTGAAAGTGGACCTGGCCAACAAGGGGCAATCCATCTTCAGCTACGAGTGGTTGTCTGCATCTGGAACGGTGTCTGGCTGGCTTGCAATTGATCTTCAACTGTGTAACAGGTACGTGTTAATTCAGTTTTTATACATATATTGATTTTCTTTTTTTTGTCACACAGGATCCCATCACGCACCTTTTTACCTGAAAGTTGATCCGGCCAACAAGGGGCTATCCATTTCTAGCTGTGAGAGGTTGCCTGCATCTGGAATGGTGTCTGACTGGCTTTCTTTTCATCTGCATCTGAGTTACAGGTAAGTGAACATTCAGTTTCTAAACTTATATTGACTTTCTTTTTTGTCTTTCTTATTTTCAGGATGTCATGACCCACCTGACGCATCTTTTTACCTGAAAGTGGATCTTGCAATTAATCTGCAACTGTGTAACAGGTACGTGTTAATTCGGTTTTTATACATATATTGATTTTCTTTTTTCTTGTCACACAGGATCTCATGACGCACCTTTTTATCTGAAAGTGGATCTGGCAAACAAGGGGCAATCCATCTTCAGCTCTGAATGGTTGTCTGCATCTGGAACGGTGTCTGGCTGGCTTGCAATTAATCTGCAACTGTGTAAAAGATACGTGTTAATTCGTTTTTTATACATATTGATTTCTTTTTTTCTGGATCAGTGTCTGGCTGGCTTGCAATTAATCTGCAACTGTGTTGACATTCTTTTTTTGTCTTTCTTATTTTCAGGATCTCATGACCCACCTGACGCATCTTTTTACCTGAAAGTGGATCTTGCAATTAATCTGCAACTGTGTAACAGGTACGTGTTAAATCGTTTTTTATACTTATAATGATTTTCTTTATTCTTGTCACACAGAATCTCATGACGCACCTTTTTACCTGAAAGTGGACCTGGCCAACAAGGGGCAATCCATCTTCAGCTATGAGTGGTTGTCTGCATCTAGAACAGTGTCTGGCTGGCTTGCAATTAATCTGCAACTATGTAACAGGTACGTGTTAATTCGGTTTTTATACATATATTGATTTTCTTTTTTTTCTCACACAGGATCCCATCACGCACCTTTTTACCTGAAAGTGGACCTGGCCAACAAGGGGCAATCCATCTTCAGCTGTGAGAGGTTGCCTGCATCTGGAATGGTGTCTGACTGGCTTTCTTTTCATCTGCATCTGAGTTACAGGTAAGTGAACATTCAGTTTCTAAACTTATATTGACTTTCTTTTTTGTCTTTCTTATTTTCAGGATGTCATGACCCACCTGACGCATCTTTTTACCTGAAAGTGGATCTTGCAATTAATCTGCAACTGTGTAACAGGTACGTGTTAATTCGGTTTTTATACATATATTGATTTTCTTTTTTCTTGTCACACAGGATCTCATGACGCACCTTTTTATCTGAAAGTGGATCTGGCAAACAAGGGGCAATCCATCTTCAGCTCTGAATGGTTGTCTGCATCTGGAACGGTGTCTGGCTGGCTTGCAATTAATCTGCAACTGTGTAAAAGATACGTGTTAATTCGTTTTTTATACATATTGATTTCTTTTTTTCTGGATCAGTGTCTGGCTGGCTTGCAATTAATCTGCAACTGTGTTGACATTCTTTTTTTGTCTTTCTTATTTTCAGGATCTCATGACCCACCTGACGCATCTTTTTACCTGAAAGTGGATCTTGCAATTAATCTGCAACTGTGTAACAGGTACGTGTTAAATCGTTTTTTATACTTATAATGATTTTCTTTATTCTTGTCACACAGAATCTCATGACGCACCTTTTTACCTGAAAGTGGACCTGGCCAACAAGGGGCAATCCATCTTCAGCTATGAGTGGTTGTCTGCATCTAGAACGGTGTCTGGCTGGCTTGCAATTAATCTGCAACTATGTAACAGGTACGTATTAATTCGGTTTTTATACATATATTGATTTTCTTTTTTTTCTCACACAGGATCCCATCACGCACCTTTTTACCTGAAAGTGGACCTGGCCAACACGGGGCAATCCATCTTCAGCTACGAGTGGTTGTCTGCGTCTGGAACGGTGTCTGGCTGGCTTGCAATTGATCTGCAACTGTATAACAGGTACGTGTTTATTCAGTTTTTATACATATATTGATTTTCTTTTTTTTTGTCACAGAGGATCCCATCACGCACCTTTTTACCTGAAAGTGGATCCGGCCAACAAGGGGCAATCCATCTTCAGCTATGATTGGTTGTCTGCATCTAGAACGGTGTCTGGCTGGCTTGCAATTAATCTGCAACTGTGTTGACTTTCTTTTTTGTCTTTCTTATTTTCAGGATGTCATGACCCACCTGACGCATCTTTTTACCTGAAAATGGATCTTGCAATTAATCTGCAACTGTGTAACAGGTACGTGTTAATTCGGTTTTTATACATATATTGATTTTCTTTTTTTTGTCACACAGGATCCCATCACGCACCTTTTTACCTGAAAGTGGATCTGGCCAACAAGGGGCAATCCATCTTCAGCTACGAGTGGTTGTCTGCGTCTGGAACGGTGTCTGGCTGGCTTGCAATTGATCTGCAACTGTATAACAGGTACGTGTTTATTCAGTTTTTATACATATATTGATTTTCTTTTTTTTTGTCACACAGGATTCCATCACGCACCTTTTTACCTGAAAGTGGATCCGGCCAACAAGGGGCTATCCATGTCCAGCTGTGAAAGGTTGCCTGCATCTGGAATGGTGTCTGACTGGCTTTCTTTTCATCTGCATCTGAGTTACAGGTAAGTGAACATTCAGTTTCTATACTTATATTGACTTTCTTTATTGTCTTTCTTATTTTCAGGATGTCATGACCCACCTGACACATCTTTTTACCTGAAAATGGATCTTGCAATTAATCTGCAACTGTGTAACAGGTACGTGTTTATTCGGTTTTTATCCATATATTGATTTTCTTTTTTCTTGTCACACAGGATCTCATGACGCACCTTTTTACCTGAAAGTGGACCTGGCCAACAAGGAGCAATCCATCTTCAGCTGCGAGTGGTTGTCTGCATCTGGAACGGTGTCTGGCTGGCTTGCAATTAATCTGCAACTGTGTAACAGGTACGTGTTCGGTTTTTATACATATATTGATTTTCTTTTTTTGTCACACAGGATCTCATGACGCACCTTTTTACCTGAAAGTGGACCTGGCCAACAAGGGGCAATCCTTCTTCAGCTGCGAGTGGTTGTCTGCATCTGGAACGGTGTCTGGCTGGCTTGCAAATGATCTGCAACTGTGTAACAGGTACGTGTTAATTCAGTTTTTATACATATATTGATTTTCTTTTTTTTTGTCACACAGGATCCCATCACGCACATTTTTACCTGAAAGTGGACCTGGCCAACAAGGGGCAATCCATCTTCAGCTACGAGTGGTTGTCTGCATCTGGAACGGTGTCTGGCTGGCTTGCAATTGATCTTCAACTGTGTAACAGGTACGTGTTAATTCAGTTTTTATACATATATTGATTTTCTTTTTTTTGTCACACAGGATCCCATCACGCACCTTTTTACCTGAAAGTTGATCCGGCCAACAAGGGGCTATCCATTTCTAGCTGTGAGAGGTTGCCTGCATCTGGAATGGTGTCTGACTGGCTTTCTTTTCATCTGCATCTGAGTTACAGGTAAGTGAACATTCAGTTTCTAAACTTATATTGACTTTCTTTTTTGTCTTTCTTATTTTCAGGATGTCATGACCCACCTGACGCATCTTTTTACCTGAAAGTGGATCTTGCAATTAATCTGCAACTGTGTAACAGGTACGTGTTAATTCGGTTTTTATACATATATTGATTTTCTTTTTTCTTGTCACACAGGATCTCATGACGCACCTTTTTATCTGAAAGTGGATCTGGCAAACAAGGGGCAATCCATCTTCAGCTCTGAATGGTTGTCTGCATCTGGAACGGTGTCTGGCTGGCTTGCAATTAATCTGCAACTGTGTAAAAGATACGTGTTAATTCGTTTTTTATACATATTGATTTCTTTTTTTCTGGATCAGTGTCTGGCTGGCTTGCAATTAATCTGCAACTGTGTTGACATTCTTTTTTTGTCTTTCTTATTTTCAGGATCTCATGACCCACCTGACGCATCTTTTTACCTGAAAGTGGATCTTGCAATTAATCTGCAACTGTGTAACAGGTACGTGTTAAATCGTTTTTTATACTTATAATGATTTTCTTTATTCTTGTCACACAGAATCTCATGACGCACCTTTTTACCTGAAAGTGGACCTGGCCAACAAGGGGCAATCCATCTTCAGCTATGAGTGGTTGTCTGCATCTAGAACAGTGTCTGGCTGGCTTGCAATTAATCTGCAACTATGTAACAGGTACGTGTTAATTCGGTTTTTATACATATATTGATTTTCTTTTTTTTCTCACACAGGATCCCATCACGCACCTTTTTACCTGAAAGTGGACCTGGCCAACAAGGGGCAATCCATCTTCAGCTGTGAGAGGTTGCCTGCATCTGGAATGGTGTCTGACTGGCTTTCTTTTCATCTGCATCTGAGTTACAGGTAAGTGAACATTCAGTTTCTAAACTTATATTGACTTTCTTTTTTGTCTTTCTTATTTTCAGGATGTCATGACCCACCTGACGCATCTTTTTACCTGAAAGTGGATCTTGCAATTAATCTGCAACTGTGTAACAGGTACGTGTTAATTCGGTTTTTATACATATATTGATTTTCTTTTTTCTTGTCACACAGGATCTCATGACGCACCTTTTTATCTGAAAGTGGATCTGGCAAACAAGGGGCAATCCATCTTCAGCTCTGAATGGTTGTCTGCATCTGGAACGGTGTCTGGCTGGCTTGCAATTATTCTGCAACTGTGTAAAAGATACGTGTTAATTCGTTTTTTATACATATTGATTTCTTTTTTTCTGGATCAGTGTCTGGCTGGCTTGCAATTAATCTGCAACTGTGTTGACATTCTTTTTTTGTCTTTCTTATTTTCAGGATCTCATGACCCACCTGACGCATCTTTTTACCTGAAAGTGGATCTTGCAATTAATCTGCAACTGTGTAACAGGTACGTGTTAAATCGTTTTTTATACTTATAATGATTTTCTTTATTCTTGTCACACAGAATCTCATGACGCACCTTTTTACCTGAAAGTGGACCTGGCCAACAAGGGGCAATCCATCTTCAGCTATGAGTGGTTGTCTGCATCTAGAACGGTGTCTGGCTGGCTTGCAATTAATCTGCAACTATGTAACAGGTACGTATTAATTCGGTTTTTATACATATATTGATTTTCTTTTTTTTCTCACACAGGATCCCATCACGCACCTTTTTACCTGAAAGTGGACCTGGCCAACACGGGGCAATCCATCTTCAGCTACGAGTGGTTGTCTGCGTCTGGAACGGTGTCTGGCTGGCTTGCAATTGATCTGCAACTGTATAACAGGTACGTGTTTATTCAGTTTTTATACATATATTGATTTTCTTTTTTTTTGTCACAGAGGATCCCATCACGCACCTTTTTACCTGAAAGTGGATCCGGCCAACAAGGGGCAATCCATCTTCAGCTATGATTGGTTGTCTGCATCTAGAACGGTGTCTGGCTGGCTTGCAATTAATCTGCAACTGTGTTGACTTTCTTTTTTGTCTTTCTTATTTTCAGGATGTCATGACCCACCTGACGCATCTTTTTACCTGAAAATGGATCTTGCAATTAATCTGCAACTGTGTAACAGGTACGTGTTAATTCGGTTTTTATACATATATTGATTTTCTTTTTTTTGTCACACAGGATCCCATCACGCACCTTTTTACCTGAAAGTGGATCTGGCCAACAAGGGGCAATCCATCTTCAGCTACGAGTGGTTGTCTGCGTCTGGAACGGTGTCTGGCTGGCTTGCAATTGATCTGCAACTGTATAACAGGTACGTGTTTATTCAGTTTTTATACATATATTGATTTTCTTTTTTTTTGTCACACAGGATTCCATCACGCACCTTTTTACCTGAAAGTGGATCCGGCCAACAAGGGGCTATCCATGTCCAGCTGTGAAAGGTTGCCTGCATCTGGAATGGTGTCTGACTGGCTTTCTTTTCATCTGCATCTGAGTTACAGGTAAGTGAACATTCAGTTTCTATACTTATATTGACTTTCTTTATTGTCTTTCTTATTTTCAGGATGTCATGACCCACCTGACACATCTTTTTACCTGAAAATGGATCTTGCAATTAATCTGCAACTGTGTAACAGGTACGTGTTTATTCGGTTTTTATCCATATATTGATTTTCTTTTTTCTTGTCACACAGGATCTCATGACGCACCTTTTTACCTGAAAGTGGACCTGGCCAACAAGGGGCAATCCATCTTCAGCTATGAGTGGTTGTCTGCATCTAGAACGGTGTCTGGCTGGCTTGCAATTAATCTGCAACTGTGTAACAGGTACGTGTTAATTCGGTTTTTATACATATATTGATTTTCTTTTTTCTTGTCACACAGGATCTCATGACGCACCTTTTTATCTGAAAGTGGATCTGGCAAACAAGGGGCAATCCATCTTCAGCTCTGAATGGTTGTCTGCATCTGGAACGGTGTCTGGCTGGCTTGCAATTAATCTGCAACTGTGTAAAAGATACGTGTTAATTCGTTTTTTATACATATTGATTTCTTTTTTTCTGGATCAGTGTCTGGCTGGCTTGCAATTAATCTGCAACTGTGTTGACATTCTTTTTTTGTCTTTCTTATTTTCAGGATCTCATGACCCACCTGACGCATCTTTTTACCTGAAAGTGGATCTTGCAATTAATCTGCAACTGTGTAACAGGTACGTGTTAAATCGTTTTTTATACTTATAATGATTTTCTTTATTCTTGTCACACAGAATCTCATGACGCACCTTTTTACCTGAAAGTGGACCTGGCCAACAAGGGGCAATCCATCTTCAGCTATGAGTGGTTGTCTGCATCTAGAACGGTGTCTGGCTGGCTTGCAATTAATCTGCAACTATGTAACAGGTACGTGTTAATTCGGTTTTTATACATATATTGATTTTCTTTTTTTTCTCACACAGGATCCCATCACGCACCTTTTTACCTGAAAGTGGACCTGGCCAACAAGGGGCAATCCATCTTCAGCTACGAGTGGTTGTCTGCGTCTGGAACGGTGTCTGGCTGGCTTGCAATTGATCTGCAACTGTATAACAGGTACGTGTTTATTCAGTTTTTATACATATATTGATTTTCTTTTTTTTTGTCACAGAGGATCCCATCACGCACCTTTTTACCTGAAAGTGGATCCGGCCAACAAGGGGCAATCCATCTTCAGCTATGATTGGTTGTCTGCATCTAGAACGGTGTCTGGCTGGCTTGCAATTAATCTGCAACTGTGTTGACTTTCTTTTTTGTCTTTCTTATTTTCAGGATGTCATGACCCACCTGACGCATCTTTTTACCTGAAAATGGATCTTGCAATTAATCTGCAACTGTGTAACAGGTACGTGTTAATTCGGTTTTTATACATATATTGATTTTCTTTTTTTTGTCACACAGGATCCCATCACGCACCTTTTTACCTGAAAGTGGATCTGGCCAACAAGGGGCAATCCATCTTCAGCTACGAGTGGTTGTCTGCGTCTGGAACGGTGTCTGGCTGGCTTGCAATTGATCTGCAACTGTGTAACAGGTACATGTTAATTCAGTTTTTATACATATATTGATTTTCTTTTTTCTTGTCACACAGGATCCCATCACGCACCTTTTTACCTGAAAGTGGATCCGGCAAACAAGGGGCTATCCATGTCCAGCTGTGAGAGGTTGCCTGCATCTGGAATGGTGTCTGACTGGCTTTCTTTTCATCTGCAACTGAGTTACAGGTAAGTGAACATTCAGTTTCTATACCTATATTGAATTTCTTCTTTGTCTTTCTTTATTTTCAGGATGTCATGACCCACCTGACGCACCTTTTTACCAGAAAGTGGATCTGGCCAACAAGGGGCAATCCATCTTCAGCGGTGAGTGGTTGTCTGCATCTGGAACGGTGTCTGGCTGGATTGCAATTAATCTGCAACTGTGTAACAAGTACGTGTTAAATCGTTTTTTATTCATATAATGATTTTCTTTATTCTTGTTACACAGGATCTCATGATGCACCTTTTTACCTAAAAGTGGACCTGGCCAACAAGGGGCAATCCATCTTCAGCTGTAAGTGGTTGTCTGCATCTGGAACGGTGTCTGGCTGGCTTGCAATTAATCTGCAACCGTGTAACAGGTACGTGTTAATTCGGTTTATATACATAAATTGATTTTCTTTTTTCTTGTCACACAGGATCTCATGACGCACCTTTATACCTGAAAGTGGACCTGGCCAACAAGGAGCAATCCATCTTCAGCTACGAGTGGTTGTCTGCATCTGGAACGGTGTCTGGCTGGCTTGAAATTAATCTGCAACTGTGTAACAGGTAGGTGTTAATTCAGTTTTTATACATATATTGATTTTCTTTTTTTTTGTCACACAGGATCCCATCACGCACCTTTTTTACCTGAAAGTCGATCCGGCCAACAAGGGGCTATACATGTCCAGCTGTGAGAGGTTGCCTGCATCTGAAATGGTGTCTGACTGGCTTTCATTTCATCTGCAACTGAGTTACAGATAAGTGAACATTCAGTTTCTATACTTATATTGACTTTCTTTTTTGTCTTTCTTAATTTCAGGATGTTTTGACGCACCAGACGCATCTTTTTACCTGAAAGTGGATCTTGCAAATAATCTGCAACTATGTAACAGGTACGTGTTTATTCGGTTTTTATACATATATTGATTTTCTTTTTTGTTGTCACACAGGATCTCATGACGCACCTTTTTACCTGAAAGTGGAGCTGGCCAACAAGGGGCAATCCATCTTCAGCTATGAGTGGTTGTCTGCATCTAGAACGGTGTCTGGCTGGCTTGCAATTAATCTGCAACTGTATAACAGGTACGTGTTAATTCGGTTTTTATACATATATTGATTTTCTTTTTTTTTGTCACACAGGATCTCATGACGCACCTTTTTACCTGAAAGTGGACCTGGACAACAAGGGGCAATCCGTCTTCAGCTGTGTTTGGTTGTCTGCATCTGGAACGGTGTCTGGCAGGCTTGCAATTAATCTGCAACTGTCTAAAATATACGTGTTAAATCGTTTTTTATACATATTGATTTTCTTTTTTTTTGTCACACAGGATCTCATGACGCACCTTTTTACCTGAAAGTGGACCTGGACAACAAGGGGCAATCCATCTTCAGCTGTGTTTGGTTGTCTGCATCTGGCACGGTGTCTGGCTGGCTTGCAATTAATCTGCAACTGTCTAAAATATACGTGTTAATTCGTTTTTTATACATATTGATTTCTTTTTTCTGGATCAGTGTCTGGCTGGCTTGCAATTAACCTGCAACTGTGTTGACTTTATTTTTTGTCTTTCTTATTTTCAGGATCTCAGGACGCACCTGACTGACCTTTTTACCTGAAAGTGGATCTTGCAATTAATCTGCAACTGTGTAAAAGGTACGTGTTAATTCGGTTTTTATACATATATTGATTTTCTTTTTTTTTTCACACAGGATCTCATGACGCACCTTTTTACCTGAAAGTGGACCTGGCCAACAAGGGGCAATCCATCTTCAGCTATGAGTGGTTGTCTGCATCTAGAACGGTGTCTGGCTGGCTTGCAATTAATCTGCAACTGTGTTGACATTCTTTTTTTGTCTTTCTTATTTTCAGGATCTCATGACCCACCTGACGCATCTTTTTACCTGAAAGTGGATCTTGCAATTAATCTGCAACTGTGTAACAGGTACGTGTTAAATCGTTTTTTATACATATAATGATTTTCTTTTTTCTTGTCACAGAGGATCTCATGACACACCTTTTTACCTGAAAGTGGACCTGTCCAACAGGGGGCAATCCATCTTCAGCTACGAGTGGTTGTCTGCATCTGGAACGGTGTCTGGCTGGCTTGCAATTAATCTGCAACTGTGTAACAGGTATGTGTTAATTCGTTTTTTATACATATATTAATTTTCTTTTTTCTTGTCACACAGGATCTCATGACACACCTTTTTACCTGAAAGTGGATCTGGCCAACAAGGGGCAATCCATCTTCAGCTCTGAATGGTTGTCTGCATCTGGAACGGTGTCTGGCTGTCTTGCAATTAATCTGCAACTGTGTAAAAGATACGTGTTAATTCGTTTTTATACATATATTGATTTTCTTTTTTCTTGTCACAGAGGATCTCATGACGCACCTTTTTACCTGAAAGTGGACCTGGCCAACAAGGGGCAATCTATCTTGAGCTACGAGTGGTTGTCTGCATCTAGAACGGTGTCTGGCTGGCTTGCAATTGATCTGCAACTGTGTAACAGGTACGTGTTAATTCAGTTTATATACATATATTGAGTTTCTTTTTTTTTGTCACACAGGATCCCATCACGCACCTTTTTACCTGAAAGTGGATCCGGCCAACAAGGGGCTATCCATGTCCAGCTGTGAGAGGTTGCCTGCATCTGGAATGGTGTCTGACTGGCTTTCTTTTCATCTGCATCTGAGTTACAGGTAAGTGAACATTCAGTTTCTTTACTTATATTGACTTTCTTTTGTGTCTTTCTTATTTTCAGGATCTCATGACCCACCTGACTGACCTTTTTACCTGAAAGTGGATCTTGCAATTATTCTGCAACTATATAAAAGGTACGTGTTAATTCGGTTTTTATACATATATTGATTTTCTTTTTTCTTGTCACACAGGATCTCATGACGCACCTTTTTACCTGAAAGTGGACCTGGCCAACAAGGGGCAATCCATCTTCAGCTACGAGTGGTTGTCTGAATCCGAAACGGTGTCTGGCTGGCTTGCAATTGATCTGCAACTGTGTAACAGGTACGTGTTAATTCAGTTTTTATACATATATTGATTTTCTTTTTTCTTGTCACACAGGATCCCATCACGCACCTTTTTACCTGAAAGTGGATCCAGCCAACAAGGGGCAATCCATCTTCAGCTATGAGTGGTTGTCTGCATCTAGAACGGTGTCTGGCTGGCTTGCAATTAATCTGCAACTGTGTTGAAATTCTTTTTTTGTCTTTCTTATTTTCAGGATCTCATGACCCACCTGACGCATCTTTTTACCTGAAAGTGGATCTTGCAATTAATCTGCAACTGTGTAACAGGTACGTGTTAAATCGTTTTTTATACATATAATGATTTTCTTTTTTCTTGTCACAGAGGATCTCATGACACACCTTTTTACCTGAAAGTGGACCTGTCCAACAGGGGGCAATCCATCTTCAGCTACGAGTGGTTGTCTGCATCTGGAACGGTGTCTGGCTGGCTTGCAATTAATCTGCAACTGTGTAACAGGTACGTGTTAATTCGTTTTTTATACATATATTAATTTTCTTTTTTCTTATCACACAGGATCTCATGACACACCTTTTTACCTGAAAGTGGATCTGGCCAACAAGGGGCAATCCATCTTCAGCTCTGAATGGTTGTCTGCATCTGGAACGGTGTCTGGCTGTCTTGCAATTAATCTGCAACTGTGTAAAAGATACGTGTTAATTCGTTTTTATACATATTGATTTCTTTTTTCTGGATCAGTGTCTGGCTGGCTTGCAATTAACCTGCAACTGTGTTGACATTTTTTTTTGTCTTTCTTATTTTCAGGATCTCAGGACCCACCTGACTGACCTTTTTACCTGAAAGTGGATCTTGCAATTAATCTGCAACTGTGTAAAAGGTACGTGTTAATTCGGTTTTTATACATATATTGATTTTCTTTTTTCTTGTCACAGAGGATCTCATGACGCACCTTTTTACCTGAAAGTGGACATGGCCAACAAGGGGCAATCCATCTTCAGCTGCGAGTGGTTGTCTGCATCTGGAACGGTGTCTGGCTGGCTTGCAATTAATCTGCAACTGTGTAACAGGTACGTGTTAATTCGGTTTTTATACATATATTGATTTTCTTTTTTTTGTCACACAGGATCCCATCACACCTTTTTACCTAAAAGTGTATCTGGCCAACAAGGGGCTATCCATGTCCAGCTGTGAGAGGTTGCCTGCATCTGGAATGGTGTCTGACTGGCTTTCTTTTCATTTGCAACTGAATTACAGGTAAGTGAACATTCAGTTTCTATACCTATATTGAATTTCTTTTTTGTCTTTCTTTATTTTCAGGATGTCATGACCCATCTGACGCACCTTTTTACCAGAAAGTGGATCTGGCCAACAAGGGGCAATCCATCTTCAGCGGTGAGTGGTTGTCTGCATCTGGAACGGTGTCTGGCTGGATTGCAATTAATCTGCAACTGTGTAAAAAAAATACGTGTTAATTTGTTTTTTATACATATGGATTTCTTTTTTCTGGATCAGTGTCTGGCTGGCTTGCAATTAATCTGCAACTGTGTTGACTTTCTTTTTTGTCTTTCTTATTTTCAGGATCTCATGACCCACCTGACGCGCCTTTTTACCTGAAAGTGGACCTGGCCAACAAGGGGCAATCTATCTTCAGCTACGAGTGGTTGTCTGCATCTAGAACGGTGTCTGGCTGGCTTGCAATTGATCTGCAACTGTGTAACAGGTACGTGTTAATTCAGTTTATATACATATATTGAGTTTCTTTTTTTTTTGTCACACAGGATCCCATCACGCACCTTTTTACCTGAAAGTGGATCCGGCCAACAAGGGGCTATCCATGTCCAGCTGTGAGAGGTTGCCTGCATCTGGAATGGTGTCTGACTGGCTTTCTTTTCATCTGCATCTGAGTTACAGGTAAGTGAACATTCAGTTTCTTTACTTATATTGACTTTCTTTTGTGTCTTTCTTATTTTCAGGATCTCATGACCCACCTGACTGACATTTTTACCTGAAAGTGGATCTTGCAATTATTCTGCAACTATATAAAAGGTACGTGTTAATTCGGTTTTTATACATATATTGATTTTCTTTTTTCTTGTCACACAGGATCTCATGACGCACCTTTTTACCTGAAAGTGGACCTGGCCAACAAGGGGCAATCCATCTTCAGCTACGAGTGGTTGTCTGAATCCGAAACGGTGTCTGGCTGGCTTGCAATTGATCTGCAACTGTGTAACAGGTACGTGTTAATTCAGTTTTTATACACATATTGATTTTCTTTTTTCTTGTCACACAGGATCCCATCACGCACCTTTTTACCTGAAAGTGGATCCAGCCAACAAGGGGCAATCCATCTTCAGCTATGAGTGGTTGTCTGCATCTAGAACGGTGTCTGGCTGGCTTGCAATTAATCTGCAACTGTGTTGAAATTCTTTTTTTGTCTTTCTTATTTTCAGGATCTCATGACCCACCTGACGCATCTTTTTACCTGAAAGTGGATCTTGCAATTAATCTGCAACTGTGTAACAGGTACGTGTTAAATCGTTTTTTATACATATAATGATTTTCTTTTTTCTTGTCACAGAGGATCTCATGACACACCTTTTTACCTGAAAGTGGACCTGTCCAACAGGGGGCAATCCATCTTCAGCTACGAGTGGTTGTCTGCATCTGGAACGGTGTCTGGCTGGCTTGCAATTAATCTGCAACTGTGTAACAGGTACGTGTTAATGCGTTTTTTATACATATATTAATTTTCTTTTTTCTTGTCACACAGGATCTCATGACACACCTTTTTACCTGAAAGTGGATCTGGCCAACAAGGGGCAATCCATCTTCAGCTACGAGTGGTTGTCTGCATCTGGAACGGTGTCTGGCTGGCTTGCAATTAATCTGCAACTGTGTAACAGGTACGTGTTAATTCGTTTTTTATACATATATTAATTTTCTTTTTTCTTATCACACAGGATCTCATGACACACCTTTTTACCTGAAAGTGGATCTGGCCAACAAGGGGCAATCCATCTTCAGCTCTGAATGGTTGTCTGCATCTGGAACGGTGTCTGGCTGTCTTGCAATTAATCTGCAACTGTGTAAAAGATACGTGTTAATTCGTTTTTATACATATTGATTTCTTTTTTCTGGATCAGTGTCTGGCTGGCTTGCAATTAACCTGCAACTGTGTTGACATTTTTTTTTGTCTTTCTTATTTTCAGGATCTCAGGACCCACCTGACTGACCTTTTTACCTGAAAGTGGATCTTGCAATTAATCTGCAACTGTGTAAAAGGTACGTGTTAATTCGGTTTTTATACATATATTGATTTTCTTTTTTCTTGTCACAGAGGATCTCATGACGCACCTTTTTACCTGAAAGTGGACATGGCCAACAAGGGGCAATCCATCTTCAGCTGCGAGTGGTTGTCTGCATCTGGAACGGTGTCTGGCTGGCTTGCAATTAATCTGCAACTGTGTAACAGGTACGTGTTAATTCGGTTTTTATACATATATTGATTTTCTTTTTTTTGTCACACAGGATCCCATCACACCTTTTTACCTAAAAGTGTATCTGGCCAACAAGGGGCTATCCATGTCCAGCTGTGAGAGGTTGCCTGCATCTGGAATGGTGTCTGACTGGCTTTCTTTTCATTTGCAACTGAATTACAGGTAAGTGAACATTCAGTTTCTATACCTATATTGAATTTCTTTTTTGTCTTTCTTTATTTTCAGGATGTCATGACCCATCTGACGCACCTTTTTACCAGAAAGTGGATCTGGCCAACAAGGGGCAATCCATCTTCAGCGGTGAGTGGTTGTCTGCATCTGGAACGGTGTCTGGCTGGATTGCAATTAATCTGCAACTGTGTAAAAAAAATACGTGTTAATTTGTTTTTTATACATATGGATTTCTTTTTTCTGGATCAGTGTCTGGCTGGCTTGCAATTAATCTGCAACTGTGTTGACTTTCTTTTTTGTCTTTCTTATTTTCAGGATCTCATGACCCACCTGACGCGCCTTTTTACCTGAAAGTGGACCTGGCCAACAAGGGGCAATCTATCTTCAGCTACGAGTGGTTGTCTGCATCTAGAACGGTGTCTGGCTGGCTTGCAATTGATCTGCAACTGTGTAACAGGTACGTGTTAATTCAGTTTATATACATATATTGAGTTTCTTTTTTTTTTGTCACACAGGATCCCATCACGCACCTTTTTACCTGAAAGTGGATCCGGCCAACAAGGGGCTATCCATGTCCAGCTGTGAGAGGTTGCCTGCATCTGGAATGGTGTCTGACTGGCTTTCTTTTCATCTGCATCTGAGTTACAGGTAAGTGAACATTCAGTTTCTTTACTTATATTGACTTTCTTTTGTGTCTTTCTTATTTTCAGGATCTCATGACCCACCTGACTGACATTTTTACCTGAAAGTGGATCTTGCAATTATTCTGCAACTATATAAAAGGTACGTGTTAATTCGGTTTTTATACATATATTGATTTTCTTTTTTCTTGTCACACAGGATCTCATGACGCACCTTTTTACCTGAAAGTGGACCTGGCCAACAAGGGGCAATCCATCTTCAGCTACGAGTGGTTGTCTGAATCCGAAACGGTGTCTGGCTGGCTTGCAATTGATCTGCAACTGTGTAACAGGTACGTGTTAATTCAGTTTTTATACACATATTGATTTTCTTTTTTCTTGTCACACAGGATCCCATCACGCACCTTTTTACCTGAAAGTGGATCCAGCCAACAAGGGGCAATCCATCTTCAGCTATGAGTGGTTGTCTGCATCTAGAACGGTGTCTGGCTGGCTTGCAATTAATCTGCAACTGTGTTGAAATTCTTTTTTTGTCTTTCTTATTTTCAGGATCTCATGACCCACCTGACGCATCTTTTTACCTGAAAGTGGATCTTGCAATTAATCTGCAACTGTGTAACAGGTACGTGTTAAATCGTTTTTTATACATATAATGATTTTCTTTTTTCTTGTCACAGAGGATCTCATGACACACCTTTTTACCTGAAAGTGGACCTGTCCAACAGGGGGCAATCCATCTTCAGCTACGAGTGGTTGTCTGCATCTGGAACGGTGTCTGGCTGGCTTGCAATTAATCTGCAACTGTGTAACAGGTACGTGTTAATGCGTTTTTTATACATATATTAATTTTCTTTTTTCTTGTCACACAGGATCTCATGACACACCTTTTTACCTGAAAGTGGATCTGGCCAAGAAGGGGCAATCCATCTTCAGCTGCGAGTGGTTTTCTGCATCTGGAAAGGTGTCTGGCTGGCTTGCAATTAATCTGCAACTGTGTAACAGGTACGTGTTAATTCGGTTTTTCTACATATATTGATTTTCTTTTTTTTGTCACACAGGATCCCATCACGCACCGTTTTACCTGAAAGTGGATCTGGCCAACAAGGGGCAATCCATCTTCAGCTCTGAATGGTTGTCTGCATCTGGAACGGTGTCTGGCTGGCTTGCAATTAGTCTGCAACTGTGTAAAAGATACGTGTTAATTCGTTTTTTATACATATTGATTTCTTTTTTCTGGATCAGTGTCTGGCTGGCTTGCAATTAATCTGCAACTGTGTTGACATTCTTTTTTGTCTTTCTTATTTTCAGGATCTCATGACCCACCTGACGCATCTTTTTACCTGAAAGTGGATCTTGCAATTTATCTGCAACTGTGTAACAGGTACGTGTTAAATCGTTTTTATACATATAATGATTTTCTTTATTCTTGTCACACAGGATCTCATGACGCACCTTTTTACCTGAAAGTGGACCTGGCCAACAAGGGGCAATCCATCTTCAGCTGCGAGTGGTTGTCTGCATCTGGAACGGTGTCTGGCTGGCTTGCAATTGATCTGCAACTGTGTAACAGGTACGTGTTAATTCGGTTTTTATACATATATTGATTTTCTTTTTTCTTGTCACACAGGATCCCATCACGCACCTTTTTACCTGAAAGTGGATCCAGCCAACAAGGGGCAATCCATCTTCAGCTATGAGTGGTTGTCTGCATCTAGAACGGTGTCTGGCTGGCTTGCAATTAATCTGCAACTGTGTAAAATGTACGTGTTAATTCGGTTTTTAAACATATATTGATTTTCTTTTTTTTGTCACACAGGATCCCATCACGCACCGTTTTACCTGAAAGTGGATCTGGCCAAAAAGGGGAAATCCATCTTCAGCTCTGAATGGTTGTCTGCATCTGGAACGGTGTCTGGCTGGCTTGCAATTAATCTGCAACTGTGTAACAGGTACGTGTTAATTCGGTTTTCATACATATATTGATTTTCTTTTTTTTGTCACACAGGATCCCATCATGCACCTTTTTTACCTGAAAGTGGATCTGGCCAACAAGGGGCAATCCATCTTCAGCTCTGAATGGTTGTCTGCATCTGGAATATCGTCTGGCTGGCTTGCAATTAATCTGCAACTGTGTAAAAGATACGTGTTAATTCGTTTTTATACATATTGATTTCTTTTTTCTGGATCAGTGTCTGGCTGGTTTGCAATTAATCTGCAACTGTGTTGACATTCTTTTTTGTCTTTCTTATTTTCAGAATCTCATGACCCACCTGACTGACCTTTTGACCTGAAAGTGGATCTTGCAATTAATCTGCAACTGTGTAAAAGGTACGTGTTAATTCAGTTTTTATTAATATATTGATTTTCTTTTTTCTTGTCACACAGGATCTCATGACGCACCTTTTTACCTGAAAGTGGATCTGGCCAACAAGGGGCAATCCAACTTCAGATCTGAATGGTTGTCTGCATCTGGAACGGTGTCTGGCTGGCTTGCAATTAGTCTGCAACTGTGTAAAACATACGTGTTAATTCACTTTTTATACATATATTGATTTTCTTTTTTTTTGTCACACAGGATCCCATCACGCACCTTTTTACCTGAAAGTGGATCCGGCCAACAAGGGGCAATCCATCTTCAGCTACGAGTGGTTGTCTGCATCCAGAACGGTGTCTGGCTGGCTTGCAATTAATCTGCAACTGTGTAACAGGTACGTGTTAATTCGGTTTTTATACATATATTGATTTTCTTTTTTTGTCACACAGGATCCCATCACGCACCTTTTTACCTGAAAGTGGACCTGGCCAACAAGGGGCAATCCATCTTTAGCTACGAGTGGTTGTCTGCATCTGGAACGGTGTCTGGCTGGCTTGCAATTAATCTGCAACTGTGTAAAAGATACTTGTTAATTTGTTTTTTATACATATTGATTTCTTTTTTCTGGATCAGTGTCTGGCTGGCTTGCAATTAATCTGCAACTGTGTAAAAGATACGTGTTAATTCGTTTTTTATACATGTTGATTTCTTTTTTCTGGATCAGTGTCTGGCTGGCTTGCAATTAATCTGCAACTGTGTTGACATTCTTTTTTGTCTTTCTTATTTTCAGGATCTCATGACGCACCTTTTTACCTGAAAGTGGACCTGGCCAACAAGGGGCAATCCATCTTCAGCTATGAGTGGTTGTCTGCATCTAGAACGGTGTCTGGCTGGCTTGCAATTAATCTGCAATTGTGCTGACTTTCTTATTTGTCTTTATTATTTTCAGGATCTCATGACCCACCTGACGCACCTTTTTACCTGAAAGTGGATCTAGCCAACAAGGAGCAATCCATCTTCAGCTCTGAATGGTTGTCTGCATCTGGAACGGTGTCTGGCTGGCTTGCAATTAATCTGCAACTGTGTAAAAGATACGTGTTAATTCGTTTTTTATACATATTGATTTCTTTTTTCTGGATCAGTGTCTGGCTGGCTTGCAATTAATCTGCAACTGTGTTGACATTCTTTTTTGTCTTTCTTATTTTCAGGATCTCATGACCCACCTGACGCATCTTTTTACCTGAAAGTGGATCTTGCAATTAATCTGCAACTGTGTAACAGGTACATGTTCGGTTTTTATACATATATTGATTTTCTTTTTTTGTCACACAGGATCCCATCACACACCTTTTTACCTGAAAGTGGACCTGGCCAACAAGGGGCAATCCATCTTCAGCTGCAAGTGGTTGTCTGCATCTGGAACGGTGTCTGGCTGGCTTGCAATTAATCTGCAACTGTGTAACAGGTACGTGTTAATTCGGTTTTTATACATATATTGATTTTCTTTTTTTGTCACACAGGATCCCATCACACACCTTTTTACCTGAAAGTGGACCTGGCCAACAAGGGGCAATCCATCTTCAGCTGCAAGTGGTTGTCTGCATCTGGAACGGTGTCTGGCTGGCTTGCAATTAATCTGCAACTGTGTAACAGGTACGTGTTAATTCGGTTTTTATACATATATTGATTTTCTTTTTTTGTCACACAGGATCCCATCACATACCTTTTTACCTGAAAGTGGACCTGGCCAACAAGGGGCAATCCATCTTCAGCTATGAGTGGTTGTCTGCATCTAGAACGGTGTCTGGCTGGCTTGCAATTAATCTGCAACTGTGTAACAGGTAGGTGTTAATTCGTTTTAATACATATTGATTTCTTTTTTCTGGATCAGTGTCTGGCTGGCTTGCAATTAATCTGCAACTGTGTTGACATTCTTTTTTTGTCTTTCTTATTTTCAGGATCTCATGACCCACTTGACGCATCTTTTTACCTGAAAGTGGATCTTGCAATTAATCTGCAACTGTGTAACAGGTACGTGTTAAATCGTTTTTTTATACATAAATTGATTTTCTTTTTTTGTCACACAGGATCCCATCACACACCTTTTTACCTGAAAGTGGATCTGGCCAACAAGGGGCTATCCATGTCCAGCTGTGAGAGGTTGCCTGCATCTGGAGTGGTGTCTGACTGGCTTTCTTTTCATCTGCAACTGAGTTACAGGTAAGTGAACATTCAGTTTCTATACCTATATTGAATTTCTTTTTGTCATTCTTTATTTTCAGGATCTCATGACCCACCTGACGCACCTTTTTACCTGAAAGTGGATCTAGCCAACAAGGGGCAATCCATCTTTAGCTCTGAATGGTTGTCTGCATCTGGAACGGTGTCTGGCTTGCTTGCAAGTAATCTGCAACTGTGTAAAAGATACGTGTTACTTCGTTTTTTATACATATTGATTTCTTTTTTCTGGATCAGTGTCTGGCTGGCTTGCAATTAATCTGCAACTGTGCTGACATTCTTTTTTGTCTTTCTTATTTTCAGGATCTCATGACCCACCTGACGCATCTTTTTACCTGAAAGTGGATCTTGCAATTAATCTGCAACTGTGTAACAGGTACGTGTTTATTCGGTTTTTATCCATATATTGATTTTCTTTTTTCTTGTCACACAGGATCTCATGACGCACCTTTTTACCTGAAAGTGGACCTGGCCAACAAGGGGCAATCCATCTTCAGCTATGAGTGGTTGTCTGCATCTAGAACGGTGTCTGGCTGGCTTGCAATTAATCTGCAACTGTGTAACAGGTACGTGTTAATTCGGTTTTTATACATATATTGATTTTCTTTTTTCTTGTCACAGAGGATCTCATGAGGCACCTTTTTACCTGAAAGTGGACCTGGCCAACAAGGGGCAATCTATCTTCAGCTACGAGTGGTTGTCTGCATCTAGAACGGTGTCTGGCTGGCTTGCAATTGATCTGCAACTGTGTAACAGGTACGTGTTAATTCAGTTTATATACATATATTGAGTTTCTTTTTTTTTGTCACACAGGATCCCATCACGCACCTTTTTACCTGAAAGTGGATCCGGCCAACAAGGGGCTATCCATGTCCAGCTGTGAGAGGTTGCCTGCATCTGGAATGGTGTCTGACTGGCTTTCTTTTCATCTGCATCTGAGTTACAGGTAAGTGAACATTCAGTTTCTTTACTTATATTGACTTTCTTTTGTGTCTTTCTTATTTTCAGGATCTCATGACCCACCTGACTGACCTTTTTACCTGAAAGTGGATCTTGCAATTATTCTGCAACTATATAAAAGGTACGTGTTAATTCGGTTTTTATACATATATTGATTTTCTTTTTTCTTGTCACACAGGATCTCATGACGCACCTTTTTACCTGAAAGTGGACCTGGCCAACAAGGGGCAATCCATCTTCAGCTACGAGTGGTTGTCTGAATCCGAAACGGTGTCTGGCTGGCTTGCAATTGATCTGCAACTGTGTAACAGGTACGTGTTAATTCAGTTTTTATACATATATTGATTTTCTTTTTTCTTGTCACACAGGATCCCATCACGCACCTTTTTACCTGAAAGTGGATCCAGCCAACAAGGGGCAATCCATCTTCAGCTATGAGTGGTTGTCTGCATCTAGAACGGTGTCTGGCTGGCTTGCAATTAATCTGCAACTGTGTTGACATTCTTTTTTTGTCTTTCTTATTTTCAGGATCTCATGACCCACCTGACGCATCTTTTTACCTGAAAGTGGATCTTGCAATTAATCTGCAACTGTGTAACAGGTACGTGTTAAATCGTTTTTTATACATATAATGATTTTCTTTTTTCTTGTCACAGAGGATCTCATGACACACCTTTTTACCTGAAAGTGGACCTGTCCAACAGGGGGCAATCCATCTTCAGCTACGAGTGGTTGTCTGCATCTGGAACGGTGTCTGGCTGGCTTGCAATTAATCTGCAACTGTGTAACAGGTACGTGTTAATTCGTTTTTTATACATATATTAATTTTCTTTTTTCTTGTCACACAGGATCTCATGACACACCTTTTTACCTGAAAGTGGATCTGGCCAACAAGGGGCAATCCATCTTCAGCTCTGAATGGTTGTCTGCATCTGGAACGGTGTCTGGCTGTCTTGCAATTAATCTGCAACTGTGTAAAAGATATGTGTTAATTCGTTTTTATACATATATTGATTTTCTTTTTTCTTGTCACAGAGGATCTCATGACGCACCTTTTTACCTGAAAGTGGACCTGGCCAACAAGGGGCAATCTATCTTCAGCTACGAGTGGTTGTCTGCATCTAGAACGGTGTCTGGCTTGCTTGCAATTGATCTGCAACTGTGTAACAGGTACGTGTTAATTCAGTTTATATACATATATTGAGTTTCTTTTTTTTGTCACACAGGATCCCATCACGCACCTTTTTACCTGAAAGTGGATCCGGCCAACAAGGGGCTATCCATGTCCAGCTGTGAGAGGTTGCCTGCATCTGGAATGGTGTCTGACTGGCTTTCTTTTCATCTGCATCTGAGTTACAGGTAAGTGAACATTCAGTTTCTTTACTTATATTGACTTTCTTTTGTGTCTTTCTTATTTTCAGGATCTCATGACCCACCTGACTGACCTTTTTACCTGAAAGTGGATCTTGCAATTATTCTGCAACTATATAAAAGGTACGTGTTAATTCGTTTTTTATACATATATTGATTTTCTTTTTTCTTGTCACACAGGATCTCATGACGCACCTTTTTACCTGAAAGTGGACCTGGCCAACAAGGGGCAATCCATCTTCAGCTACGAGTGGTTGTCTGAATCCGAAACGGTGTCTGGCTGGCTTGCAATTGATCTGCAACTGTGTAACAGGTACGTGTTAATTCAGTTTTTATACATATATTGATTTTCTTTTTTCTTGTCACACAGGATCCCATCACGCACCTTTTTACCTGAAAGTGGATCCAGCCAACAAGGGGCAATCCATCTTCAGCTATGAGTGGTTGTCTGCATCTAGAACGGTGTCTGGCTGGCTTGAAATTAATCTGCAACTGTGTTGACATTCTTTTTTTGTCTTTCTTATTTTCAGGATCTCATGACCCACCTGACGCATCTTTTTACCTGAAAGTGGATCTTGCAATTAATCTGCAACTGTGTAACAGGTACGTGTTAAATCGTTTTTTATACATATAATGATTTTCTTTTTTCTTGTCACAGAGGATCTCATGACACACCTTTTTACCTGAAAGTGGACCTGTCCAACAGGGGGCAATCCATCTTCAGCTACGAGTGGTTGTCTGCATCTGGAACGGTGTCTGGCTGGCTTGCAATTAATCTGCAACTGTGTAACAGGTACGTGTTAATTCGTTTTTTATACATATATTAATTTTCTTTTTTCTTGTCACGCAGGATCTCATGACACACATTTTTACCTGAAAGTGGATCTGGCCAACAAGGGGCAATCCATCTTCAGCTCTGAATGGTTGTCTGCATCTGGAACCGTGTCTGGCTGTCTTGCAATTAATCTGCAACTGTGTAAAAGATACGTGTTAATTCGTTTTTATACATATTGATTTCTTTTTTCTGGATCAGTGTCTGGCTGGCTTGCAATTAATCTGCAACTGTTTTTACTTTATTTATTGTCTTTCTTATTTTCAGGATCTCAGGACCCACCTGACTGACCTTTTTACCTGAAAGTGGATCTTGCAATTAATCTGCAACTGTGTAAAAGGTACGTGTTAATTCGGTTTTTATACAAATATTGATTTTCTTTTTTCTTGTCACACAGGATCTCATGACGCACCTTTTTGCCTGAAAGTGGATCTGGCCAACAAGGGGCAATCCATCTTCAGCTGCGAGTGATTTTCTGCATCTGGAATGGTGTCTGGCTGGCTTGCAATTAATCTGCAACTGTGTAACAGGTACGTGTTAATTCGGTTTTTATACATATATTGATTTTCTTTTTTCTTGTCACACAGGATCTCATGACGCACCTTTTTACCTGAAAGTGGATCTGGCCAACAAGGGGCAATCCATCTTCAGCTGCGAGTGGTTGTCTGCATCTGGAACGGTGTCTGGCTGGCTTGCAATTAATCTGCAACTGTGTAAGAGGTACGTGTTAATTCGGTTTTTATACATATATTGATTTTCTTTTTTTGTCACACAGGATCCCATCACACACCTTTTTACCTGAAAGTGGATCCGGCCAACAAGGGGCTATCCATGTCCAGCTGTGAGAGGTTGCCTGCTTCTGGAATGGAATTTCTTTTCATCTGCAACTGAGTTACAGGTAAGTGAACATTCAGTTTCTATACCTATATTGAATTTCTTTTTTGTCTTTCTTAATTTTCAGGATGTCATGACCCACCTGACGCACCTTTTTACCAGAAAGTGGATCTGGCCAACAAGGGGAAATACATCTTCAGCGGTGAGTGGTTGTCTGCATCTAGAACGGTGTCTGGCTGGATTGCAATTAATCTGCAACTGTGTAAAAGATACTTGTTCATTTGTTTTTTATACATATTGATTTCTTTTTTCTGGATCAGTGTCTGGCTGGCTTGCAATTAATCTGCAACTGTGTTGACTTTCTTTTTTGTCTTTCTTATTTTCAGGATCTCATGACTCACCTGACGCACCTTTTTACCTGAAAGTGGATCTGGCCAACAAGGGGCAATCCATCTTCAGCTCTGAATGGTTTTCTGCATCTGGAATGGTGTCTGGCTGGCTTGCAATTAATCTTCAACTGTGTAAAAGATATGTGTTAATTCGTTTTTTTTATACATATTGATTTCTTTTTTCTGGATCAGTGTCTGGCTGGCTTGCAATTAATCTGCAACTGTGTTGACATTCTTTTTTGTCTTTCTTATTTTCAGGATCTCATGACCCACCTGACACATCTTTTTACCTGAAAGTGGATCTTGCAATTAATCTGCAACTGTGTAACAGGTATGTGTTAAATCATTTTTTATACATATATTGATTTTCTTTATTCTTGTCACACAGGATCTCATGACGCACCTTTTTACCAGAAAGTGGACCTGGCCAACAAGGGGCAATCCATCTTCAGCTGCGAGTGGTTGTCTGCATCTGGAACGGTGTCTGGCTGGCTTGAAATTAATCTGCAACTGTGTAACAGGTACGTGTTAATTCAGTTTTTATACATATATTGATTTTCTTTTTTTTGTCGTACAGGATCCCATCACGCACCTTTTTACCTGAAAGTGGATCCGGCCAACAAGGGGCTATCCATGTCCAGCTGTGAGAGGTTGCCTGCATCTGGAATGGTGTCTGACTGGCTTGCAATTAATCTGCAACTGTCTGAAATATACGTGATAATTCGTTTTTTATACATATTGATTTCTTTTTTCTGGATCAGTGTCTGGCTGGCTTGCAATTAACCTGCAACTGTGTTGACTTTTTTTTTGTCTTTCTTATTTTCAGGATCTCAGGACCCACCTGACTGACCTTTTTACCTGAAAGTGGATCTTGCAATTAATCTGCAACTGTGTAAAAGGTACGTGTTAATTCGGTTTTTATACATATATTGATTTTCTTTTTTCTTGTCACACAGGATCTCATGACGCAGCTTTTTACCTGAAAGTGGATCTGGCCAACAAGGGGCAATCCATCTTCAGAAGCGAGTGGTTTTCTGCATCTGGAATGGTGTCTGGTTGGCTTGCAATTAATCTGCAACTGTGTAACAGGTACGTGTTTATTCGGTTTTTATACATATATTGATTTTGTTTTTTCTTGTCACACAGGATCCCATCACGCACCTTTTTACCTGAAAGTGGATCCGGCCAACAAGGGGCTATCCATGTCCAGCTGTGAGAGATTGCCTGCATCTGGAATGGTGTCTGACTGGCTTTCTTTTCATCTGCATCTGAGTTACAAGTAAGTGAACATTCAGTTTCTTTACTTATATTGACATTCTTTTTTGTCTTTCTTATTTTCAGGATGTCATGACCCACCTGACGCATCTTTTTACCTGAAAGTGGATTTTGCAATTAATCTGCAACTGGTTAACAGGTACGTGTTAATTCGGTTTTTATACATATATTGATTTTCTTTTTTCTTTTCACACAGGATCTCATGACGAACCTTTTTCCTGAAAGTGGACCTGGCCAACAAGGGACAATCCATCTTCAGCTACGAGTGGTTGTCTGCATCTGGAACGGTGTCTGGCTGGCTTGCAATTAATCTGCAACTGTGTAACAGGTACGTGTTAATTCGGTTTTTATACATATATTGATTTTCTTTTTTCTTGTCACACAGGATCTCATGACGCACATTTTTACCTGAAAGTGGACCTGGCCAACAAGGGGCAATCCATCTTCAGCTACGAGTGGTTGTCTGCATCTGGAACGGTGTCTGGCTGGCTTGCAATTAATCTGCAACTGTGTTGACTTTCTTTTTTGTCTTTCTTATTTTCAGGATCTCATGACCCACCTGACGCACCTTTTTACCTGAAAGTGGATCTGGCCAACAAGGGGCAATCCATCTTCAGCTCTGAATGGTTGTCTGCATCTGGAACGGTGTCTGGCTGGCTTGCAATTAATCTGCAACTGTGTAAAAGATACGTGTTAATTCGTTTTTTATACATATTGATTTCTTTTTTCTGGATCAGTGTCTGGCTGGCTTGCAATTAATCTGCAACTGTGTTGACATTCTTTTTTGTCTTTCTTATTTTCAGGATCTCATGACCCACCTGATGCATCTTTTTACCTGAAAGTGGATCTTGCAATTAATCTGCAACTGTGTAACAGGTACGTGTTAAATCGTTTTTTATACATATATTGATTTTCTTTATTCTTGTCACACAGGATCTCATGACGCACCTTTTTACCTGAAAGTGGACCGGGCCAACAAGGGGCAATCCATCTTCAGCTGCGAGTGGTTGTCTGCATCTGGAACGGTGTCTGGCTGGCTTGCAATTAATCTGCAACTGTGTAACAGGTACGTGTTAATTCGGTTTATATACATAAATTGATTTTCTTTTTTCTTATGACACAGGATCTCATGACGCACCTTTTTACCTGAAAGTGGACCTGGCCAACAAGGGGCAATCCATCTTCAGCTCTGAATGGTTGTCTGCATCTGGAACGGTGTCTGGATGGCTTGAAATTAGTCTGCAACTGTGTAACAGTTACGTGTTAATTCAGTTTTTATACATATATTGATTTTCTTTTTTTTTGTCACACAGGATCCCATCACGCACCTTTTTACCTGAAAGTGGATCCGGCCAAAAAGGGGATATCCATGTCCAGCTGTGAGAGGTTGCCTGCATCTGGAATGGTGTCTGACTGGCTTTCATTTCATCTGCAACTGAGTTACTGGTAAGTGAACATTCAGTTTCTATACTTATATTGACTTTTTTTTTGTCTTTCTTATTTTCAGGATGTCATGACGCACCTGACGCATCTTTTTACCTGAAACTGGATCTTGCAATTAATCTGCAACTGTGTAACAGGTACATGTTAATTCGGTTTTTATACATACAATGATTTTCTTTTTTTTGTCACACAGGATCCCATCACGCACCTTTTTACCTGAAAATAGATCTGGCCAACAAGGGGCAATCCATCTTCAGCTCTGAATGGTTGTCTGCATCTGGAACGGTGTCTGGCTGGCTTGCAATTAATCTGCAAGTGTGTAAAATATACTTGTTAATTTGTTTTTTATACATATTAATTTCTTTTTTCTGGATCAGTTTCTGGCTGGCTTGCAATTAATCTGCAACTGTTTTGACTTTAATTTTTTGTCTTTCTTATTTTCAGGATCTCAGGACCCACCTGACTGACCTTTTTACTTGAAAGTGGATCTTGCAATTAATCTGCAACTGTGTAAAAGGTACGTGTTAATTCGGTTTTTATACATATATTGATTTTCTTTTTTCTTGTCACACAGGATCTCATGACGTACCTTTTTACCTGAAAGTGGATCTGGCCAACAAGGGGCAATCCATCTTCAGCTGCGAGTGGTTGTCTGCATCTGGAACGGTGTCTGGCTGGCTTGCAATTAATCTGCAACAGTGTAACAGGTACGTGTTAATTCGGTTTTTATACATATATTGATTTTCTTTTTTTTGTCACACAGGATCCCATCACGCACCTTTTTACCTGAAAGTGGATCCAGCCATCAAGGGGCAATCCATCTTCAGCTATGAGTGGTTGTCTGCATCTAGAACTGTGTCTGGCTGGCTTGCAATTAATCTGCAACTGTGTAAAAGATACGTGTTAATTTGTTTTTTATACATATTGATTTCTTTTTTCTGGATCAGTGTCTGGCTGGCTTGCAATTAATCTGCAACTGTGTTGACTTTCTTTTTTGTCTTTCTTATTTTCAGGATCTCATGACCCACCTGACGCATCTTTTTACCTGAAAGTGGATCTTGCAATTAATCTGCAACTGTGTAACAGGTAAGTGTTAAATCGTTTTTTATACATATAATGATTTTATTTATTCTTGTCACACAGGATCCCATTACGCACCTTTTTACCTGAAAGTGGACCTGGCCAACAAGGGGCAATCCATCTTCAGCTGCGAGTGGTTGTCTGCATCTGGAACGGTGTCTGGCTGGCTTGCAATTAATCTGCAACTGTGTAACAGGTACGTGTTAATTCGGTTTTTATACATATATTGATTTTCTTTTTTCTTGTCACAGAGGATCTCATGACGCACCTTTTTACCTGAAAGTGGACCTGGCCAACAAGGGGCAATCCATCTTCAGCTACGAGTGGTTGTCTGCATCTGGAACGGTGTCTGGCTGGCTTGCAATTGATCTTCAACTGTGTAACAGGTACGTGTTAATTCAGTTTTTATACATATATTGATTTTCTTTTTTTTGTCACATAGGATCCCATCACGCACCTTTTTATCTGAAAGTGGATCCGGCCAACAAGGGGCTATCCATGTCCAGCTGTGAGAGGTTGCCTGCATCTGGAATGGTGTCTGACTGGCTTTCTTTTCATCTGCATCTGAGTTACAGGTAAGTGAACATTCAGTTTCTATACTTATATTGACTTTCTTTTTTGTCTTTCTTGTTTTCAGGATGTCATGACCCACCTGACGCATCTTTTTACCTGAAAGTGGACCTGGCCAACAAGGGGCAATCCATCTTCAGCTATGAGTGGTTGTCTGCATCTAGAACGGTGTCTGGCTGACTTGCAATTAATTTGCAACTATGTAACAGGTACGTGTTAATTCGGTTTTTATACATATAATGATTTTCTTTTTTCTTGTCACAGAGGATCTCATGACGCACCTTTTTACCTGAAAGTGGACCTGGCCAACAAGGGGCAATCTATCTTCAGCTCTGAATGGTTGTCTGCATCTGGAACGGTGTCTGGCTGGCTTGCAATTAATCTGCAACTTTGTAAAAGATACGTGTTAATTCGTTTTTTATACATATTGATTTCTTTTTTCTGGATCAGTGTCTGGCTGGCTTGCAATTAACCTGCAACTGTGTTGACTTTTTTTTTGTCTTTCTTATTTTCAGGATCTCAGGACCCACCTGACTGACCTTTTTACCTGAAAGTGGATCCGGCCAAAAAGGGGCTATCCATGTCCAGCTGTGAGAGGTTGCCTGCATCTGGAATGGTGTCTGACTGGCTTTCATTTCATCTGCAACTGAGTTACTGGTAAGTGAACATTCAGTTTCTATACTTATATTGACTTTTTTTTTGTCTTTCTTATTTTCAGGATCTCATGACCCACCTGACGCATCTTTATACCTGAAAGTGGATCTTGCAATTAATCTGCAACTGTGTAACAGGTACGTGTTAATTCGGTTTTTATACATATATTGATTTTCTTTTTTCTTGTCACACAGGATCTCATGACGCACCTTTTTACCTGAAAGGGGACCTGGCCAACAAGGGGCAATCCATCTTCAGCTCTGAATGGTTGTCTGCATCTGGAACGGTGTCTGGCTGGCTTGCAATTAATCTGCAACTGTGTAACAGGTACGTGTTAATTCGGTTTTTATACATATATTGATTTTCTTTTTTTTGTCACACAGGATCCCATCACGCAACTTTTTACCTGAAAGTGGATCTGGCCAACAAGGGGCACTCCATCTTCAGCTCTGAATGGTTGTCTGCATCTGGAACGGTGTCTAGCTGGCTTGCAATTTATCTGCAACTGTGTAAAAGATACGTGTTAATTTGTTTTTATACATATTGATTTCTTTTTTCTGGATCAGTGTCTGGCTGGCTTGCAATTAATCTGCAACTGTGTTGACATTCTTTTTTTGTCTTTCTTATTTTCAGGATCTCATGACCCACTTGACGCATCTTTTTACCTGAAAGTGGATCTTGCAATTAATCTGCAACTGTGTAACAGGTACGTGTTAAATCGTTTTTTATACATATAATGATTTTCTTTTTTCTTGTCATAGAGGATCTCATGACGCACCTTTTTACCTGAAAGTGGACCTGGCCAACAAGGGGCAATCCATCTTCAGCTACGAGTGGTTGTCTGCATCTGGAACGGTGTCTGGCTGGCTTGCAAATGATCTGCAACTGTGTAACAGGTACGTGTTAATTCAGTTTTTACACATATATTGATTTTCTTTTTTTTTGTCACACAGGATCACATCATGCACCTTTTTACCTGAAAGTGGATCCAGCCAACAAGGTGCTATCCATGTCCAGCTGTGAGAGGTTGCCTGCATCTGGAATGGTGTCTGACTGGCTTTCTTTTCATCTGCATCTGAGTTACAGGTAAGTGAACATTCAGTTTCTATACTTATATTGACTTTCTTTTTTGTCTTTCTTATTTTCAGGATGTCATGACCCACCTGACGCATCTTTTTACCTGAAAGTGGATCTTGCAATTAATCTGCAACTGTGTAACAGGTACGTGTTAAATCGTTTTTTATACATATAATGATTTTCTTTATTCTTGTCACACAGGATCCCATTACGCACCTTTTTACCTGAAAGTGGACCTGGCCAACAAGGGGCAATCCATCTTCAGCTGCGAGTGGTTGTCTGCATCTGGAACGGTGTCTGGCTGGCTTGCAATTAATCTGCAACTGTGTAACAGGTACGTGTTAATTCGGTTTTTATACATATATTGATTTTCTTTTTTCTTGTCACAGAGGATCTCATGACGCACCTTTTTACCTGAAAGTGGACCTGGCCAACAAGGGGCAATCCATCTTCAGCTACGAGTGGTTGTCTGCATCTGGAACGGTGTCTGGCTGGCTTGCAATTGATCTTCAACTGTGTAACAGGTACGTGTTAATTCAGTTTTTATACATATATTGATTTTCTTTTTTTTGTCACACAGGATCCCATCACGCACCTTTTTATCTGAAAGTGGATCCAGCCAACAAGGGGCTATCCATGTCCAGCTGTGAGAGGTTGCCTGCATCTGGAATGCTGTCTGACTGGCTTTCTTTTCATCTGCATCTGAGTTACAGGTAAGTGAACATTCAGTTTCTATACTTATATTGACTTTCTTTTTTGTCTTTCTTGTTTTCAGGATGTCATGACCCACCTGACGCATCTTTTTACCTGAAAGTGGACCTGGCCAACAAGGGGCAATCCATCTTCAGCTATGAGTGGTTGTCTGCATCTAGAACGGTGTCTGGCTGACTTGCAATTAATTTGCAACTATGTAACAGGTACGTGTTAATTCGGTTTTTATACATATAATGATTTTCTTTTTTCTTGTCACAGAGGATCTCATGACGCACCTTTTTACCTGAAAGTGGACCTGGCCAACAAGGGGCAATCTATCTTCAGCTCTGAATGGTTGTCTGCATCTGGAACGGTGTCTGGCTGGCTTGCAATTAATCTGCAACTTTGTAAAAGATACGTGTTAATTCGTTTTTTATACATATTGATTTCTTTTTTCTGGAACAGTGTCTGGCTGGCTTGCAATTAATCTGTAACTGTGTTAACTTTCTTTTTTGTCTTTCTTATTTTCAGGATCTCATGACCCACCTGACGCATCTTTATACCTGAAAGTGGATCTTGCAATTATTCTGCAACTGTGTAACAGGTACGTGTTAATTCGGTTTTTATACATATATTGATTTTCTTTTTTTTGTCACACAGGATCCCATCATGCAACTTTTTACCTGAAAGTGGATCTGGCCAACAAGGGGCACTCCATCTTCAGCTCTGAATGGTTGTCTGCGTCTGGAACGGTGTCTGGCTGGCTTGCAATTAATCTGCAACTGTGTAACAGGTATTTGTTAATTCGGTTATTATACATATATTGATTTTCTTTTTTTTGTCACACAGGATCCCATCACACACCTTTTTACCTGAAAGTGGATCTTGCCAACAAGGGGCCATCCATCTTCAGCTCTGAATGGTTGTCTGCATCTGGAACGGTGTCTAGCTGGCTTGCAATTTATCTGCAACTGTGTAAAAGATACGTGTTAATTCGTTTTTATACATATTGATTTCTTTTTTCTGGATCAGTGTCTGGCTGGCTTGCAATTAATCTGCAACTGTGTTGACATTCTTTTTTTGTCTTTCTTATTTTCAGGATCTCATGACCCACTTGACGCATCTTTTTACCTGAAAGTGGATCTTGCAATTTATCTGCAACTGTGTAACAGGTACGTGTTAAATCGTTTTTTATACATATAATGATTTTCTTTTTTCTTGTCATAGAGGATCTCATGACGCACCTTTTTACCTGAAAGTGGACCTGGCCAACAAGGGGCAATCCATCTTCAGCTACGAGTGGTTGTCTGCATCTGGAACGGTGTCTGGCTGGCTTGCAAATGATCTGCAACTGTGTAACAGGTACGTGTTAATTCAGTTTTTACACATATATTGATTTTCTTTTTTTTTGTCACACAGGATCACATCATGCACCTTTTTACCTGAAAGTGGATCCGGCCAACAAGGTGCTATCCATGTCCAGCTGTGAGAGGTTGCCTGCATCTGAAATGGTGTCTGACTGGCTTTCTTTTCATCTGCATCTGAGTTACAGGTAAGTGAACATTCAGTTTCTATACTTATATTGACTTTCTTTTTTGTCTTTCTTATTTTCAGGATGTCATGACCCACCTGACGCATCTTTTTACCTGAAAGTGGATCTTGCAATTTATCTGCAACTGTGTAACAGGTACGTGTTAATTCGGTTTTTATACATATATTGATTTTCTTTTTTCTTGTCATACAGGATCTCATGACGCACCTTTTTACCTGAAAGTGGACCTGGCCAACAAGGGGCAATCCATCTTCAGCTATGAGTGGTTGTCTGCATCTAGAACGGTGTATGGCTGGCTTGCAATTAATCTGCAACTATGTAACAGGTATGTGTTAATTCGGTTTTTATACATATATTTATTTTCTTTTTTTTGTCACACAGGATCCCATCACGCACCTTTTTACCTGAAAGTGGATCTGGCCAACAAGGGGCAATCCATCTTCAGCTCTGAATGGTTGTCTGCATCTGGAACGGTGTCTGGCTGGCTTGCAATTAATCTGCAAATGTGTAAAAGATACGTGTTAATTCGTTTTTTATACATATTGATTTCTTTTTTCTGGATCAGTATCTAGCTGGATTGAAATTAATCTGCAACTGTGTTGACATTCTTTTTTGTCTTTATTATTTTTAGGATCTCATGACCCACCTGACGCATCTTTTTACCTGAAAGTGGATCTTTCAATTAATCTGCAACTGTGTAAAAGGTACGTGTTAATTCGGTTTTTATACATATATTGATTTTCTTTTTTTTATCACACAGGATCTCATGACGCACCTTTTTACCTGAAAGTGGATCTGGCCAACAAGGGGCAATCCATTTTCAGCTGCGAGTGGTTTTCTGCATCTGGAATGGTGTCTGGCTGGCTTGCAATTAATCTGCAACTGTGTAACAGGTACGTATTAATTCGGTTTTTATACATATATTGATTTTCTTTTTTCTTGTCACACAGGATCTCATGACGCACCTTTTTACCTGAATGTGGATCCGGCCAACAAGGGGCAATCCATCTTCAGCTATTCGTGGTTGTCTGCATCTAGAACGGTGTTTGGCTTGCTTGCAAATAATCTGCAACTGTGTAACAGGTACGTGTTAATTCGGTTTTTATACATATATTGATTTTCTTTATTCTTGTCACACAGGATCTCATGACGCACCTTTTTACCTGAATGTGGATCCGGCCAACAAGGGGCAATCCATCTTCAGCTATGCGTGGTTGTCTGCATCTAGAACGGTGTTTGGCTGGCTTGCAAATAATCTGCAACTGTGTAACAGGTACGTGTTAATTTGGTTTTTATACATATATTGATTTTCTTTTTTTTGTCACACAGGATCCCATCACGCACCTTTTTACCTGAAAGTGGATCTGGCCAACAAGGCGCAATCCATCTTCAGCTCTGAACGGTTGTCTGCATCTGGAGTGGTGTCTGACTGGCTTTCTTTTCATCTGCATCTGAGTTACAGGTAAGTGAACATTCAGTTTCTATACTTATATTGACTTTCTTTTTTGTCTTTCTTATTTTCAGGATGTCATGACCCACCTGACGCACCTTTTTACCTGAAAGTGGATCCAGCCAACAAGGGGCAATCCATCTTCAGCTATGAGTGGTTGTCTGCATCTGGAACGGTGTCTGGCTGGCTTGCAATTAGTCTGCAACTGTGTAAAAGATACGTGTTAATTCGTTTTTTATACATATTGATTTCTTTTTCCTGGATCAGTGTCTGGCTGGCTTGCAATTAATCTGCGACTGTGTTGACATTCTTTTTTGTCTTTCTTATTTTCAGGATCTCATGACCCACCTGACTGACCTTTTGACCTGAAAGTGGATCTTGCAATTAATCTGCAACTGTGTAAAAGGTACGTGTTAATTTGGTTTTTATACATATATTGATTTTCTTTTTTCTTGTCACACATGATCCCATCACGCACCTTTTTACCTGAAAGTGGATCCAGCCAACAAGGGGCAATCCATCTTCAGCTATGAGTGGTTGTCTGCATCCAGAACGGTGTCTGGCTGGCTTGCAATTAATCTGCAACTGTGTAACAGGTACGTGTTAATTCGGTTTTTATACATATATTGATTTTCTTTTTTCTTGTCACACAGGATCTCATGACGCACCTTTTTACCTAAAAGTGGACCTGGCCAACAAGGGACAATCCATCTTCAGCTACGAGTGGTTGTCTGCATCTGGAACGGTGTCTGGCTGGCTTGCAATTGATCTGCAACTGTGTAACAGGTACGTGTTAATTCAGTTTTTATACATATATTGATTTTCTTTTTTCTTGTCACACAGGATCCCATCACGCACCTTTTTACCTGAAAGTGGATCCAGCCAACAAGGGGCAATCCATCTTCAGCTATGAGTGGTTGTCTGCATCCAGAACGGTGTCTGGCTGGCTTGCAATTAATCTGCAACTGTGTAACAGGTACGTGTTAATTCCGTTTTTATACATATATTGATTTTCTTTTTTTTGTCACACAGTATCTCATCACGCACCGTTTTACCTGAAAGTGGATCAGGCCAACAAGGGGCAATCCATCTTCAGCTCTGAATGGTTGTCTGCTTCTGGAACGGTGTCTGTCTGGCTTGCAATTAGTCTGCAACTGTGTAAAAGATACGTGTTAATTCGTTTTTTATACATATTGATTTCTTTTTCCTGGATCAGTGTCTGGCTGGCTTGCAATTAATCTGCGACTGTGTTGACATTCTTTTTTGTCTTTCTTATTTTAAGGATCTCATGACCCACCTGACTGACCTTTTGACCTGAAAGTGGATCTTGCAATTAAACTTTGTAAAAGGTACGTGTTAGTTTGGTTTTTATACATATATTGATTTTCTTTTTTCTTGTCACAGAGGATTTCATGACGCACCTTTTTTTCCTGAAAGTGGACCTGGCCAACAAGGGGCAATCCATCTTCAGCTATTCGTGGTTGTCTGCATCTAGAATGGTGTTTGGCTGGCTTGCAAATAATCTGCAACTGTGTAACAGGTACGTGTTAATTCGGTTTTTATACATATATTGATTTTCTTTATTCTTGTCACACAGGATCTCATGACGCACCTTTTTACCTGAATGTGGATCTGGCCAACAAGGGGCAATCCATCTTCAGCTATGCGTGGTTGTCTGCATCTAGAACGGTGTTTGGCTGGCTTGCAAATAATCTGCAACTGTGTAACAGGTACGTGTTAATTTGGTTTTTATACATATATTGATTTTCTTTTTTTTGTCACACAGGATCCCATCACGCACCTTTTTACCTGAAAGTGGATCTGGCCAACAAGGCGCAATCCATCTTCAGCTCTGAACGGTTGTCTGCATCTGGAGTGGTGTCTGACTGGCTTTCTTTTCATCTGCATCTGAGTTACAGGTAAGTGAACATTCAGTTTCTATACTTATATTGACTTTCTTTTTTGTCTTTCTTATTTTCAGGATGTCATGACCCACCTGACGCACCTTTTTACCTGAAAGTGGATCCAGCCAACAAGGGGCAATCCATCTTCAGCTATGAGTGGTTGTCTGCATCTGGAACGGTGTCTGGCTGGCTTGCAATTAGTCTGCAACTGTGTAAAAGATACGTGTTAATTCGTTTTTTATACATATTGATTTCTTTTTTCTGGATCAGTGTCTGGCTGGCTTGCAATTAATCTGCGACTGTGTTGACATTCTTTTTTGTCTTTCTTATTTTCAGGATCTCATGACCCACCTGACTGACCTTTTGACCTGAAAGTGGATCTTGCAATTAATCTGCAACTGTGTAAAAGGTACGTGTTAATTTGGTTTTTATACATATATTGATTTTCTTTTTTCTTGTCACACATGATCCCATCACGCACCTTTTTACCTGAAAGTGGATCCAGCCAACAAGGGGCAATCCATCTTCAGCTATGAGTGGTTGTCTGCATCCAGAACGGTGTCTGGCTGGCTTGCAATTAATCTGCAACTGTGTAACAGGTACGTGTTAATTCGGTTTTTATACATATATTGATTTTCTTTTTTCTTGTCACACAGGATCTCATGACGCACCTTTTTACCTAAAAGTGGACCTGGCCAACAAGGGACAATCCATCTTCAGCTACGAGTGGTTGTCTGCATCTGGAACGGTGTCTGGCTGGCTTGCAATTGATCTGCAACTGTGTAACAGGTACGTGTTAATTCAGTTTTTATACATATATTGATTTTCTTTTTTCTTGTCACACAGGATCCCATCACGCACCTTTTTACCTGAAAGTGGATCCAGCCAACAAGGGGCAATCCATCTTCAGCTATGAGTGGTTGTCTGCATCCAGAACGGTGTCTGGCTGGCTTGCAATTAATCTGCAACTGTGTAACAGGTACGTGTTAATTCCGTTTTTATACATATATTGATTTTCTTTTTTTTGTCACACAGTATCCCATCACGCACCGTTTTACCTGAAAGTGGATCAGGCCAACAAGGGGCAATCCATCTTCAGCTCTGAATGGTTGTCTGCATCTGGAACGGTGTCTGTCTGGCTTGCAATTAGTCTGCAACTGTGTAAAAGATACGTGTTAATTCGTTTTTTATACATATTGATTTCTTTTTCCTGGATCAGTGTCTGGCTGGCTTGCAATTAATCTGCGACTGTGTTGACATTCTTTTTTGTCTTTCTTATTTTAAGGATCTCATGACCCACCTGACTGACCTTTTGACCTGAAAGTGGATCTTGCAATTAAACTTTGTAAAAGGTACGTGTTAGTTTGGTTTTTATACATATATTGATTTTCTTTTTTCTTGTCACAGAGGATTTCATGACGCACCTTTTTACCTGAAAGTGGACCTGGCCAACAAGGGGCAATCCATCTTCAGCTACGAGTGGTTGTCTGCATCTGGAACGGTGTCTGGCTGGCTTGCAATTGATCTTCAACTGTGTAACAGGTATGTGTTAATTCAGTTTTTATAAATATATTGATTTTCTTTTTTTTTGTCACACAGGATCCCATCACGCACCTTTTTACCTGAAAGTGGATCCGGCCAACAAGGGGCTATCCATGTCCAGCTGTGAGAGGTTGCCTGCATCTGGAATGGTGTCTGACTGGCTTTCTTTTCATCTGCATCTGAGTTACAGGTAAGTGAACATTCAGTTTCTATACTTATATTGACTTTCTTTTTTGTCTTTCTTATTTTCAGGATGTCATGACCCACCTGACGCATCTTTTTACCTGAAAGTGGATCTTGCAATTAATCTGCAACTGTGTAACAGGTACGTGTTAATTCGGTTTTTATACATATATTGATTTTCTTTTTTCTTGTCACAAAGGATCTCATGATGCACCTTTTTACCTGAAAGTGGACCTGGCCAACAAAGGGCAATCCATCTTCAGCTACGAGTGGTTGTCTGCATCTGGAACGGTGTCTGGCTGGCTTGCAATTAATCTGCAACTGTGTAACAGGTACGTGTTAATTCGGTTTTTATACATATATTGATTTTCTTTTTTCTTGTCACACAGGATCCCATCACGCACCTTTTTACCTGAAAGTGGATCCAGCCAACAAGGGACAATCCATCTTCAGCTATGAGTGGTTGTCTGCATCTGGAACGGTGTCTGGCTGGCTTGCAATTAATCTGCAACTGTGTTGACATTCTTTTTTGTCTTTCTTATTTTCAGGATCTCATGACCCACCTGATGCATCTTTTTACCTGAAAGTGGATCTTGCAATTAATCTGCAACTGTGTAACAGGTACGTGTTAAATCTTTTTTTATACATATAATGATTTTCTTTATTCTTGTCACACAGGATCTCATGACGCACCTTTTTACCTGAAAGTGGACCTGGCCAACAAGGGGCAATCCATCTTCAGCTGCGAGTGGTTGTCTGCATCTGGAACGGTGTCTGGCTGGCTAGCAATTAATCTGCAACTGTGTAACAGGTACGTGTTAATTTGGTCATTATACATATATTGATTTTCTTTATTCTTGTCACACAGGATCTCATGACGCACCTTTTTACCTGAAAGTGGACCTGGCCAACAAGGGGCAATCCATCTTCAGCTACGAGTGGTTGTCTGCATCTGGAACGGTGTCTGGCTGGCTTGCAATTGATCTTCAACTGTGTAACAGGTATGTGTTAATTCAGTTTTTATACATATATTGATTTTCTTTTTTTTGTCACACAGGATCCCATCACGCACCTTTTTACCTGAAAGTGGATCCGGCCAACAAGGGGCTATCCATGTCCAGCTGTGAGAGGTTGCCTGCATCTGGAATGGTGTCTGACTGGCTTTCTTTTCATCTGCATCTGAGTTACAGGTAAGTGAACATTCAGAATCTATGCTTATATTGACTTTCTTTTTTGTCTTTCTTATTTTCAGGATGTCATGACCCACCTGACGCATCTTTTTACCTGAAAGTGGATCTTGCAATTGATCTGCAACTGTGTAACAGGTACGTGTTAATTCAGTTTTTATACGTATATTGATTTTCTTTTTTCTTGTCACACATGATCCCATCACGCACCTTTTTGCCTGAAAGTGGATCCAGCCAACAAGGGGCAATCCATCTTCAGCTATGAGTGGTGTTCTGCATTCAGAACGGTGTCTGGCTGGCTTGCAATTAATCTGCAACTGTGTATCAGGTACGTGTTAATTCGGTTTTTATACATATATTGATTTTCTTTTTTTTGTCACACAGTATCCCATCACGCACCGTTTTACCTGAAAGTGGATCTGGCCAACAAGGGGCAATCCATCATCAGCTCTGAATGGTTGTCTGCATCTGGAACGGTGTCTGGCTGGCTTGCAATTAATCTGCAACTGTGTAACAGGTACGTGTTAATTCGGTCATTATACATATATTGATTTTCTTTATTCTTGTCACACAGGATCTCATGACGCACCTTTTTACCTGAAAGTGGACCTGGCCAACAAGGGGCAATCCATCTTCAGCTGCGAGTGGTTGTCTGCATCTGGAACGGTGTCTGGCTGGCTTGCAATTAATCTGCAACTGTGTAACAAGTACGTGTTAATTCGTTTTTTGTACATATATTAATTTTCTTTTTTCTCATCACAGAGGATCTCATGACGCACCTTTTTACCTGAAAGTGGACCTGGCCAACAAGGGGCAATCCATCTTCAGCTACGATTGGTTGTCTGCATCTGGAACGGTGTCTGGCTGGCTTGCAAATGATCTGCAACTCTGTTACAGGTACGTGTTAATTAAGTTTTTATATAATATTGATTTTCTTTTTTTTTGTCACACAGGATCCCATCACGCACCTTTTTACCTGAAAGTGGATCCGGCCGACAAGGGGCTATCCATGTCCAGCTGTGAGAGGTTGCCTGCATCTGGAATGGTGTCTGACTGGCTTTCTTTACATCTGCATCTGAGTTACAGGAAAGTGAACATTCAGTTTCTATACTTATATTGACTTTCTTCTTTGTCTTTCTTATTTTCAGGATGTCATGACCCACCTGACGCATCTTTTAACCTGAAAGTGGATCTTGCAATTAATCTGCAACTGTGTAACAGGTACGTGTTAATTCGGTTTTTATACATATATTGATTTTCTTTTTTCTTGTCACACAGGATCTCATGATGCACCTTTTTACCTGAAAGTGGATCTGGCCAACAAGGGGCAATCCATCTTCAGCTGCGAGTGGTTTTCTGCCTCTGGAAAGGTGTCTGGCTGGCTTGCAATTAATCTGCAACTGTGTAACAGGTACGTGTTAATTCAGTTTTTATACATATATTGATTTTCTTTTTTCTTGTCACACAGGATCCCATCACGCACCTTTTTACCTGAAAGTGGATCCAGCCAACAAGGGGCAATCCATCTTTAGCTATGAGTGGTTGTCTGCATCTAGAACGGTGTCTGGCTGGCTTGCAATTAATCTGCAACTGTGTAACAGGTACGTGTTAATTCAGTTTTTATACATATATTGATTTTCTTTTTTTTGTCACACAGGATCCCATCACGCACCTTTTTACCTGAAAGTGGATCTGGCCAACAAGGGGCTATCCATGTCCAGCTGTGAGAGGTTGCCTGCATCTGGAATGGTGTCTGACTGGCTTTCTTTTCATCTGCATCTGAGTTACAGGTAAGTGAACATTCAGTTTCTATACTTATATTGACTTTCTTTTTTGTCTTTCTTATTTTCAGGATGTCATGACCCACCTGACGCATCTTTTTACCTGAAAGTGGATCTTGCAATTGATCTGCAACTGTGTAACAGGTACGTGTTAATTCAGTTTTTATACATATATTGATTTTCTTTTTTCTTGTCACACATGATCCCATCACGCACCTTTTTACCTGAAAGTGGATCCAGCCAACAAGGGGCAATCCATCTTCAGCTATGAGTGGTGTTCTGCATTCAGAACGGTGTCTGGCTGGCTTGCAATTAATCTGCAACTGTGTAACAGGTACGTGTTAATTCGGTCATTATACATATATTGATTTTCTTTATTCTTGTCACACAGGATCTCATGACGCACCTTTTTACCTGAAAGTGGACCTGGCCAACAAGGGGCAATCCATCTTCAGCTGCGAGTGGTTGTCTGCATCTGGAACGGTGTCTGGCTGGCTTGCAATTAATCTGCAACTGTGTAACAAGTACGTGTTAATTCGTTTTTTGTACATATATTAATTTTCTTTTTTCTCATCACAGAGGATCTCATGACGCACCTTTTTACCTGAAAGTGGACCTGGCCAACAAGGGGCAATCCATCTTCAGCTACGATTGGTTGTCTGCATCTGGAACGGTGTCTGGCTGGCTTGCAAATGATCTGCAACTGTGTTACAGGTACGTGTTAATTCAGTTTTTATATAATATTGATTTTCTTTTTTTTTTGTCACACAGGATCCCATCACGCACCTTTTTACCTGAAAGTGGATCCGGCCGACAAGGGGCTATCCATCTTCAGCTGTGAGAGGTTGCCTGCATCTGGAATGGTGTCTGACTGGCTTTCTTTACATCTGCATCTGAGTTACAGGTAAGTGAACATTCAGTTTCTATACTTATATTGACTTTCTTCTTTGTCTTTCTTATTTTCAGGATGTCATGACCCACCTGACGCATCTTTTAACCTGAAAGTGGATCTTGCAATTAATCTGCAACTGTGTAACAGGTACGTGTTAATTCGGTTTTTATACATATATTGATTTTCTTTTTTTTGTCACACAGGATCCCATCACGCACCTTTTTACCTGAAAGTGGATCTGGCCAAAAAGGGGCAATCCATCTTCAGCTGTGAGTGGTTGTCTGCATCTAAAACGGTGTCTGGCTGGCTTGCAATTAATCTGCAACTGTCTAAAAGATACGTGTTAATTCGTTTTTTATACATATTGATTTCTTTTTCCTGGATCAGTGTCTGGCTGGCTTGCAATTAATCTGCAACTGTTTTGACTTTATTTTTTGTCTTTCTTATTTTCAGGATCTCTGGACCCACCTGACTGACCTTTTTACCTGAAAGTGGATCTTGCAATTAATCTGCAACTGTGTAACAGGTACGTGTTAATTTGGTTTTTATACATATATTGATTTTCTTTTTTTTTGTCACACAGGATCTCATGATGCACCTTTTTACCTGAAAGTGGATCTGGCCAACAAGGGGCAATCCATCTTTAGCTGCGAGTGGTTTTCTGCATCTGGAAAGGTGTCTGGCTGGCTTGCAATTAATCTGCAACTGTGTAAAAGGTACGTGTTAATTCAGTTTTTATACATATATTGATTTTCTTTTTTCTTGTCACACAGGATCCCATCACGCACCTTTTTACCTGAAAGTGGATCCAGCCAACAAGGGGCAATCCATCTTTAGCTATGAGTGGTTGTCTGCATCTAGAACGGTGTCTGGCTGGCTTGCAATTAATCTGCAACTGTGTAACAGGTACGTGTTAATTCAGTTTTTATACATATATTGATTTTCTTTTTTTTGTCACACAGGATCCCATCACGCACCTTTTTACCTGAAAGTGGATCTGGCCAACAAGGGGCTATCCATGTCCAGCTGTGAGAGGTTGCCTGCATCTGGAATGGTGTCTGACTGGCTTTCTTTTCATCTGCATCTGAGTTATAGGTAAGTGAACATTCAGTTTCTATACTTATATTGACTTTCTTTTTTGTCTTTCTTATTTTCAGGATCTCATGACCCACCTGACGCATCTTTTTACCTGAAAGTGGATCTTGCAATTAATCTGCAACTGTGTAACAGGTACGTGTTAATTCGGTTTTTATACATATATTGATTTTCTTTTTTTTGTCACACAGGATCCCATCACGCACCTTTTTACCTGAAAGTGGATCTGGCCAAAAAGGGGCAATCCATCTTCAGCTGTGAGTGGTTGTCTGCATCTGAAACGGTGTCTGGCTGGCTTGCAATTAATCTGCAACTGTCTAAAAGATACGTGTTAATTCGTTTTTTATACATATTGATTTCTTTTTCCTGGTCAGTGTCTGGCTGGCTTGCAATTAATCTGCAACTGTTTTGACTTTATTTTTTGTCTTTCTTATTTTCAGGATCTCTGGACCCACCTGACTGACCTTTTTACCTGAAAGTGGATCTTGCAATTAATCTGCAACTGTGTAACAGGTACGTGTTAATTCGGTTTTTATACATATATTGATTTTCTTTTTTCTTGTCACACAGGATCTCATGATGCACCTTTTTACCTGAAAGTGGATCTGGCCAACAAGGGGCAATCCATCTTCAGCTGCGAGTGGTTTTCTGCATCTGGAAAGGTGTCTGGCTGGCTTGCAATTAATCTGCAACTGTGTAAAAGGTACGTGTTAATTCAGTTTTTATACATATATTGATTTTCTTTTTTCTTGTCACACAGGATCCCATCATGCACCTTTTTACCTGAAAGTGGATCCAGCCAACAAGGGTCAATCCATCTTTAGCTATGAGTGGTTGTCTGCATCTAGAACGGTGTCTGGCTGGCTTGCAATTAATCTGCAACTGTGTAACAGGTACGTGTTAATTCAGTTTTTATACATATATTGATTTTCTTTTTTTTGTCACACAGGATCCCATCACGCACCTTTTTACCTGAAAGTGGATCTGGCCAACAAGGGGCTATCCATGTCCAGCTGTGAGAGGTTGCCTGCATCTGGAATGGTGTCTGACTGGCTTTCTTTTCATCTGCATCTGAGTTATAGGTAAGTGAACATTCAGTTTCTATACTTATATTGACTTTCTTTTTTGTCTTTCTTATTTTCAGGATGTCATGACCCACCTAACGCATCTTTTTACCTGAAAGTGGATCTTGCAATTAATCTGCAACTGTGTAACAGGTACGTGTTAATTCGGTTTTTATACATATATTGATTTTCTTTTTTCTTGTCACAGAGGATCTCATGACGCATCTTTTTACTTGAAAGTGGATCTGGCCAACAAGGGGCAATCCATCTTCAGCTGCGAGTGGTTTTCTGCATCTGGAAAGGTGTCTGGCTGGCTTGCAATTAATCTGAAACTGTGTAAAAGGTACGTGTTAATTCAGTTTTTATACATATATTGATTTTCTTTTTTCTTGTCACACAGGATCCCATCACGCACCTTTTTACCTGAAAGTGGATCCAGCCAACAAGGGGCAATCCATCTTTAGCTATGAGTGGTTGTCTGCATCTAGAACGGTGTCTGGCTGGCTTGCAATTAATCTGCAACTGTGTAACAGGTACGTGTTAATTCAGTTTTTATACATATATTGATTTTCTTTTTTTTGTCACACAGGATCCCATCACGCACCTTTTTACCTGAAAGTGGATCTGGCCAAAAAGGGGCAATCCATCTTCAGCTGTGAGTGGTTGTCTGCATCTGAAACGGTGTCTGGCTGGCTTGCAATTAATCTGCAACTGTCTAAAAGATACGTGTTAATTCGTTTTTTATACATATTGATTTCTTTTTCCTGGTCAGTGTCTGGCTGGCTTGCAATTAATCTGCAACTGTTTTGACTTTATTTTTTGTCTTTCTTATTTTCAGGATCTCTGGACCCACCTGACTGACCTTTTTACCTGAAAGTGGATCTTGCAATTAATCTGCAACTGTGTAACAGGTACGTGTTAATTCGGTTTTTATACATATATTGATTTTCTTTTTTCTTGTCACACAGGATCCCATCATGCACCTTTTTACCTGAAAGTGGATCCAGCCAACAAGGGTCAATCCATCTTTAGCTATGAGTGGTTGTCTGCATCTAGAACGGTGTCTGGCTGGCTTGCAATTAATCTGCAACTGTGTAACAGGTACGTGTTAATTCAGTTTTTATACATATATTGATTTTCTTTTTTTTGTCACACAGGATCCCATCACGCACCTTTTTACCTGAAAGTGGATCTGGCCAACAAGGGGCTATCCATGTCCAGCTGTGAGAGGTTGCCTGCATCTGGAATGGTGTCTGACTGGCTTTCTTTTCATCTGCATCTGAGTTATAGGTAAGTGAACATTCAGTTTCTATACTTATATTGACTTTCTTTTTTGTCTTTCTTATTTTCAGGATGTCATGACCCACCTAACGCATCTTTTTACCTGAAAGTGGATCTTGCAATTAATCTGCAACTGTGTAACAGGTACGTGTTAATTCGGTTTTTATACATATATTGATTTTCTTTTTTCTTGTCACAGAGGATCTCATGACGCATCTTTTTACTTGAAAGTGGATCTGGCCAACAAGGGGCAATCCATCTTCAGCTGCGAGTGGTTTTCTGCATCTGGAAAGGTGTCTGGCTGGCTTGCAATTAATCTGAAACTGTGTAAAAGGTACGTGTTAATTCAGTTTTTATACATATATTGATTTTCTTTTTTCTTGTCACACAGGATCCCATCACGCACCTTTTTACCTGAAAGTGGATCCAGCCAACAAGGGGCAATCCATCTTTAGCTATGAGTGGTTGTCTGCATCTAGAACGGTGTCTGGCTGGCTTGCAATTAATCTGCAACTGTGTAACAGGTACGTGTTAATTCAGTTTTTATACATATATTGATTTTCTTTTTTTTGTCACACAGGATCCCATCACGCACCTTTTTACCTGAAAGTGGATCTGGCCAACAAGGGGCTATCCATGTCCAGCTGTGAGAGGTTGCCTGCATCTGGAATGGTGTCTGACTGGCTTTCTTTTCATCTGCATCTGAGTTATAGGTAAGTGAACATTCAGTTTCTATACTTATATTGACTTTCTTTTTTGTCTTTCTTATTTTCAGGATGTCATGACCCACCTGACGCATCTTTTTACCTGAAAGTGGATCTTGCAATTAATCTGCAACTGTGTAACAGGTACGTGTTAATTCGGTTTTTATACATATATTGATTTTCTTTTTTCTTGTCACACAGGATCTCATGACGCATCTTTTTACTTGAAAGTGGATCTGGCCAACAAGGGGCAATCCATCTTCAGCTGCGAGTGGTTTTCTGCATCTGGAAAGGTGTCTGGCTGGCTTGCAATTAATCTGAAACTGTGTAAAAGGTACGTGTTAATTCAGTTTTTATACATATATTGATTTTCTTTTTTCTTGTCACACAGGATCCCATCACGCACCTTTTTACCTGAAAGTGGATCCAGCCAACAAGGGGCAATCCATCTTTAGCTATGAGTGGTTGTCTGCATCTAGAACGGTGTCTGGCTGGCTTGCAATTAATCTGCAACTGTGTAACAGGTACGTGTTAATTCAATTTTTATACATATATTGATTTTCTTTTTTTTGTCACACAGGATCCCATCACGCACCTTTTTACCTGAAAGTGGATCTGGCCAACAAGGGGCTATCCATGTCCAGCTGTGAGAGGTTGCCTGCATCTGGAATGGTGTCTGACTGGCTTTCTTTTCATCTGCATCTGAGTTACAGGTAAGTGAACATTCAGTTTCTATACTTATATTGACTTTCTTTTTTGTCTTTCTTATTTTCAGGATGTCATGACCCACCTGACGCATCTTTTTACCTGAAAGTGGATCTTGCAATTAATCTGCAACTGTGTAACAGGTACGTGTTAATTCGGTTTTTATACATATATTGATTTTCTTTTTTCTTGTCACAGAGGATCTCATGACGCACCTTTTTACCTGAAAGTGGATCTGGCCAACAAGGGGCAATCCATCTTCAGCTGCGAGTGGTTTTCTGCATCTGGAAAGGTGTCTGGCTGGCTTGCAATTAATCTGCAACTGTGTAAAAGGTACGTGTTAATTCAGTTTTTATACATATATTGATTTTCTTTTTTCTTGTCACACAGGATCCCATCACGCACCTTTTTACCTGAAAGTGGATCCAGTCAACAAGGGGCAATCCATCTTTAGCTATGAGTGGTTGTCTGCATCTAGAACGGTGTCTGGCTGGCTTGCAATTAGTCTGCAACTGTGTAAAAGATACGTGTTAATTCGATTTTTATACATATTGATTTCTTTTTCCTGGATCAGTGTCTGGCTGGCTTGCAATTAATCTGCGACTGTGTTGACATTCTTTTTTGTCTTTCTTATTTTAAGGATCTCATGACCCACCTGACTGACCTTTTGACCTGAAAGTGGATCTTGCAATTAAACTTTGTAAAAGGTACGTGTTAGTTTGGTTTTTATACATATATTGATTTTCTTTTTTCTTGTCACAGAGGATTTCATGACGCACCTTTTTACCTGAAAGTGGACCTGGCCAACAAGGGGCAATCCATCTTCAGCTACGAGTGGTTGTCTGCATCTGGAACGGTGTCTGGATGGCTTGCAATTGATCTTCAACTGTGTAACAGGTATGTGTTAATTCAGTTTTTATACATATATTGATTTTCTTTTTTCTTGTCACACATGATCCCATCACGCACCTTTTTACCTGAAAGTGGATCCAGCCAACAAGGGGCAATCCATCTTCAGCTATGAGTGGTTGTCTGCATCCAGAACGGTGTCTAGCTGGCTTGCAATTAATCTGCAACTGTGTAACAGGTACGTGTTAATTCGGTTTTTATACATATATTGATTTTCTTTTTTTTGTCACACAGTATCCCATCATGCACCGTTTTACCTGAAAGTGGATCTGGCCAACAAGGGGCAATCCATCTTCAGCTCTGAATGGTTGTCTGCATCTGGAACGGTGTCTGGCTGGCTTGCAATTAGTCTGCAACTGTGTAAAAGATACGTGTTAATTCGTTTTTTATACATATTGATTTCTTTTTCCTGGATCAGTGTCTGGCTGGCTTGCAATTAATCTGCGACTGTGTTGACATTCTTTTTTGTCTTTCTTATTTTCAGGATCTCATGACCCACCTGACGCATCTTTTTACATGAAAGTGGATCTTGCATTTAATCTGCAACTGTGTAACAGGTAAGTGTTAAATCGTTTTTTATACATATAATGATTTTCTTTATTCTTGTCACACAGGATCTCATGACGCACCTTTTTACCTGAAAGTGGACCTGGCCAACAAGGGGCAATCCATCTTCAGCTGCGAGTGGTTGTCTGCATCTGGAACGGTGTCTGGCTGGCTTGCAATTAATCTGCAACTGTGTAACAGGTACGTGTTAATTCGGTTTTTATACATATATTGATTTTCTTTTTTCTTGTCACACAGGATCTCATGACGCACTTTTTTACCTGAAAGTGGACCTGGCCAACAAGGGGCAATCCATCTTCAGCTACGAGTGGTTGTCTGCATCTGGAACGGTGTCTGGCTGGCTTGCAATTGATCTTCAACTGTGTAACAGGTATGTGTTAATTCAGTTTTTATAAATATATTGATTTTCTTTTTTTTTGTCACACAGGATCCCATCACGCACCTTTTTACCTGAAAGTGGATCCGGCCAAAAAGGGGCTATCCATGTCCAGCTGTGAGAGGTTGCCTGCATCTGGAATGGTGTCTGACTGGCTTTTTTTCATCTGCATCAGAGTTACAGGTAAGTGAACATTCAGTTTCTATACTTAAATTGACTTTCTTTTTTGTCTTTCATATTTTCAGGATGTCATGACCCACCTGACGCATCTTTTTACCTGAAAGTGGATCTTGCAATTAATCTGCAACTGTGTAACAGGTACGTGTTAATTCGGTTTTTATACATATATTGATTTTCTTTTTTCTTGTCACAAAGGATCTCATGATGCACCTTTTTACCTGAAAGTGGACCTGGCCAACAAAGGGCAATCCATCTTCAGCTCTGAATGGTTGTCTGCATCTGGAACGGTGTCTGGCTGGCTTGCAATTAATCTACAACTGTGTAACAGATACGTGTTAATTCGGTTTTTATACATATATTGATTTTCTTTTTTCTTGTCACACAGGATCCCATCATGCACCTTTTTACCTGAAAGTGGATCCAGCAAACAAGGGACAATCCATCTTCAGCTATGAGTGGTTGTCTGCATCTAGAACGGTGTCTGGCTGGCTTGCAATTAATCTGCAACTGTGTAACAGGTACGTGTTAAATCGTTTTTTATACATATAATGATTTTCTTTTTTCTTGTCACAGAGGATCTCATGACGCACCTTTTTACCTGAAAGTGGACCTGGCCAACAAGGGGCAATCCATCTTCAGCTATGAGTGGTTGTCTGCATCTAGAACGGTGTCTGGCTGGCTTGCAATTAATCTGCAACTGTGTAACAGGTACGTGTTAATTCGGTTATTATACATATATTGATTTTCTTTTTTTTGTCACACAGGATCCCATCACACACCTTTTTACCTGAAAGTGGATCTTGCCAACAAGGGGCAATCCATCTTCAGCTCTGAATGGTTGTCTGCATCTGGAACGGTGTCTGGCTGGCTTGCAATTTATCTGCAACTGTGTAAAAGATACGTGTTAATTCGTTTTTATACATATTGATTTCTTTTTTCTGGATCAGTGTCTGGCTGGCTTGCAATTAATCTGCAACTGTGTTGACATTCTTTTTTTGTCTTTCTTATTTTCAGGATCTCATGACCCACTTGACGCATCTTTTTACCTGAAAGTGGATCTTGCAATTAATCTGCAACTGTGTAACAGGTACGTGTTAAATCGTTTTTTATACATATAATGATTTTCTTTTTTCTTGTCACAGAGGATCTCATGACGCACCTTTTTACCTGAAAGTGGACCTGGCCAACAAGGGGCAATCCATCTTCAGCTACGAGTGGTTGTCTGCATCTGGAACGGTGTCCGGCTGGCTTGCAAATGATCTGCAACTGTGTAACAGGTACGTGTTAATTCAGTTTTTACACATATATTGATTTTCTTTTTTTTGTCACACAGGATCACATCATGCACCTTTTTACCTGAAAGTGGATCCGGCCAACAAGGGGCTATCCATGTCCAGCTGTGAGAGGTTGCCTGCATCTGGAATGGTGTCTGACTGGCTTTCTTTTCATCTGCATCTGAGTTACAGATAAGTGAACATTCAGTTTCTATACTTATATTGACTTTCTTTTTTGTCTTTCTTATTTTCAGGATGTCATGACCCACCTGACGCATCTTTTTACCTGAAAGTGGATCTTGCAATTAATCTGCAACTGTGTAACAGGTACGTGTTAATTCGGTTTTTATACATATATTGATTTTCTTTTTTTTTATCACACAGGATCTCATGACGCACCTTTTTACCTGAAAGTGGATCTGGCCAACAAGGGGCAATCCATTTTCAGCTGCGAGTGGTTTTCTGCATCTGGAATGGTGTCTGGCTGGCTTGCAATTAATCTGCAACTGTGTAACAGGTACGTGTTAATTCGGTTTTTATACATATATTGATTTTCTTTTTTCTTGTCACACAGGATCTCATGACGCACCTTTTTACCTGAATGTGGATCCGGCCAACAAGGGGCAATCCATCTTCAGCTATTCGTGGTTGTCTGCATCTTGAACGGTGTTTGGCTGGCTTGCAAATAATCTGCAACTGTGTAACAGGTACGTGTTAATTTGGTTTTTATACATATATTGATTTTCTTTTTTTTGTCACACAGGATCCCATCACGCACCTTTTTACTTGAAAGTGGATCTGGCCAACAAGGCGCAATCCATCTTCAGCTCTGAACGGTTGTCTGCATCTGGAGTGGTGTCTGACTGGCTTTCTTTTCATCTGCATCTGAGTTACAGGTAAGTGAACATTCAGTTTCTATACTTATATTGACTTTCTTTTTTGTCTTTCTTATTTTCAGGATGTAATGACCCACCTGACGCATCTTTTTACCTGAAAGTGGATATTGCAATTAATCTGCAACTGTGTAAAAGGTACGTGTTAATTCAGTTTTTATACATATATTGATTTTCTTTTTTTTTGTCACACAGGATCTCATGACGCACCTTTTTACCTGAAAGTGGACCTGGCCAACAAGGGGCAATCCATCTTCAGCTACGAGTGGTTGTCTGCATCTAGAACGGTGTCTGGCTGGATTGCAATTAATCTGCAACTGTGTAAAAGATACTTGTTAATTTGTTTTTTATACATATTGATTTCTTTTTTCTGGATCAGTGTCTGGCTGGCTTGCAATTAATCTGCAACTGTGTAAAAGATACGTGTTAATTCGTTTTTTATACATATTGATTTCTTTTTTCTGGATCAGTATCTAGCTGGATTGAAATTAATCTGCAACTGTGTTGACATTCTTTTTTTGTCTTTCTTATTTTCAGGATCTCATGACCCACCTGACGCATCTTTTTACCTGAAAGTGGATCTTGCAATTAATCTGCAACTGTGTAACAGGTACATATTAAATCGTTTTTTATACATATAATGATTTTCTTTATTCTTGTCACACAGGATCTCATGACGCACTTTTTTACCTGAAAGTGGACCTGGCCAACAAGGGGCAATCCATCTTCAGCTGCGAGTGGTTGTCTGCATCTGGAACGGTGTCTGGCTGGCTTGCAATTAATCTGCAACTGTCTAAAAGATACGTGTTAATTCGTTTTTTATACATATTGATTTCTTTTTTCTAGATCAGTGTCTGGCTGGCTTGCAATTAATCTGCAACTGTGTTGACATTCTTTTTTTGTCTTTCTTATTTTCAGGATCTCATGACCCACCTGACGCATCTTTTTACCTGAAAGTGGATCTTGCAATTAATCTGCAACTGTGTAACAGGTACATATTAAATCGTTTTTTATACATATAATGATTTTCTTTTTTCTTGTCACAGAGGATGTGGACCTGGCCAACAAGGGGCAATCCATCTTCAGCTACGAGTGGTTGTCTGCATCTGGAACGGTGTCTGGCTGGCTTGCAAATGATCTGCAACTGTGTAACAGGTACGTGTTAATTCAGTTTTTACACATATATTGATTTTCTTTTTTTTGTCACACAGTATCACATCATGCACCTTTTTACCTGAAAGTGGATCCGGCCAACAAGGGGCTATCCATGTCCAGCTGTGAGAGGTTGCCTGCATCTGGAATGGTGTCTGACTGGCTTTCTTTTCATCTGCATCTGAGTTACAGGTAAGTGAACATTCAGTTTCTATACTTATATTGACTTTCTTTTTTGTCTTTCTTATTTTCAGGATGTCATGACCCAACTGACGCATCTTTTTACCTGAAAGTGGATCTTGCAATTAATCTGCAACCGTGTAAAAGGTACGTGTTAATTCGGTTTTTATACATATATTGATTTTCTTTTTTTTTATCACACAGGATCTCATGACGCACCTTTTTACCTGAAAGTGGATCTGGCCAACAAGGGGCAATCCATTTTCAGCTGCGAGTGGTTTTCTGCGTCTGGAATGGTGTCTGGCTGGCTTGCAATTAATCTGCAACTGTGTAACAGGTACGTGTTAATTCGGTTTTTATACAAATATTGATTTTTTTTTTTCTTGTCACACAGGATCTCATGACGCACCTTTTTACCTGAATGTGGATCCGGCCAACAAGGGGCAATCCATCTTCAGCTATTCGTGGTTGTCTGCATCTTGAACGGTGTTTGGCTGGCTTTCAAATAATCTGCAACTGTGTAACAGATACGTGTTAATTTGTTTTTTATACATATATTGATTTTCTTTATTCTTGTCACACAGGATCTCATGACGCACCTTTTTACCTGAATGTGGATCCGGCAAACAAGGGGCAATCCATCTTCAGCTATGCGTGGTTGTCTGCATCTAGAACGGTGTTTGGCTGGCTTGCAAATAATCTGCAACTGTGTAACAGGTACGTGTTAATTTGGTTTTTATACATATATTGATTTTCTTTTTTTTGTCACACAGGATCCCATCACGCACCTTTTTACTTGAAAGTGGATCTGGCCAACAAGGCGCAATCCATCTTCAGCTCTGAACGGTTGTCTGCATCTGGAGTGGTGTCTGACTGGCTTTCTTTTCATCTGCATCTGAGTTACAGGTAAGTGAACATTCAGTTTCTATACTTATATTGACTTTCTTTTTTGTCTTTCTTATTTTCAGGATGTCATGACCCACCTGACGCATCTTTTTACCTGAAAGTGGATCTTGCAATTAATCTGCAACTGTGTAAAAGGTACGTGTTATTTCAGTTTTTATACATTTATTGATTTTCTTTTTTTTTGTCACTCAGGATCTCATGACGCACCTTTTTACCTGAAAGTGGACCTGGCCAACAAGGGGCAATCCATCTTCAGCTACGAGTGGTTGTCTGCATCTAGAACGGTGTCTGGCTGGATTGCAATTAATCTGCAACTGTGTAAAAGATACTTGTTAATTTGTTTTTTATACATATTGATTTCTTTTTTCTGGATCAGTGTCTGGCTGGCTTGCAATTAATCTGCAACTGTGTAAAAGATACGTGTTAATTCGTTTTTGAAACATATTGATTTCTTTTTTCTGGATCAGTATCTAGCTGGATTGAAATTAATCTGCAACTGTGTTGACATTCTTTTTTGTCTTTATTATTTTTAGGATCTCATGACCCACCTGACACATCTTTTTACCTGAAAGTGGATCTTGCAATTAATCTGCAACTGTGTAACAGGTACGTGTTAAATCGTTTTTTATACATATAATGATTTTCTTTATTCTTGTCACACAGGATCTCATGACGCACTTTTTTACCTGAAAGTGGACCTGGCCAAAAAGGGGCAATCCATCTTCAGCTGCGAGTGGTTGTCTGCATCTGGAACGGTGTCTGGCTGGCTTGCAATTAATCTGCAACTGTCTAAAAGATACGTGTTAATTCGTTTTTTATACATATTGATTTCTTTTTTCTAGATCAGTGTCTGGCTGGCTTGCAATTAATCTGCAACTGTGTTGACATTCTTTTTTTGTCTTTCTTATTTTCAGGATCTCATGACCCACCTGACGCATCTTTTTACCTGAAAGTGGATCTTGCAATTAATCTGCAACTGTGTAACAGGTACATATTAAATCGTTTTTTATACGTATAATGATTTTCTTTTTTCTTGTCACAGAGGATGTGGACCTGGCCAACAAGGGGCAATCCATCTTCAGCTACGAGTGGTTGTCTGCATCTGGAATGGTGTCTGGCTGGCTTGCAAATGATCTGCAACTGTGTAACAGGTACGTGTTAATTCAGTTTTTACACATATATTGATTTTCTTTTTTTTTGTCACACAGGATCCCATCATGCACCTTTTTACCTAAAAGTGGATCCGGCCAACAAGGGGCTATCCATGTCCAGCTGTGAGAGGTTGCCTGCATCTGGAATGGTGTCTGACTGGCTTTCTTTTCATCTGCATCTGAGTTACAGGTAAGTGAACATTCAGTTTCTATACTTTTATTGACTTTCTTTTTTGTCTTTCTTATTTTCAGGATGTCATGACCTACCTGACGCATCTTTTTACCTGAAAGTGGATCTTGCAATTAATCTGCAACTGTGTAACAGGTACGTGTTAATTCGGTTTTTATAAATATTTTGATTTTCTTTTTTCTTGTCACACAGGATCTCATGACGCTCCTTTTTACCTGAAAGTGGACCTGGCCAACAAGGGGCAATCCATCTTCAGCTATGAGTGGTTGTCTGCATCTAGAATGGTGTATGGCTGGCTTGCAATTAATCTGCAACTATGTAACAGGTATGTGTTAATTCGGTTTTTATACATATATTGATTTTCTTTTTTTTGTCACACAGGATCCCATCACGCACCATTTTACCTGAAAGTGCATCCAGCCAACAAGGGGCAATCCATCTTCAGCTCTGAATGGTTGTCTGCATCTGGAACGGTGTCTTGCTGGCTTGCAATTAATCTGCAACTGTGTAAAATATACGTGTTAATTCGTTTTTTATACATATTGATTTCTTTTTCTGGATCAGTATCTAGCTGGATTGAAATTAATCTGCAACTGTGTTGATATTCTTTTTTTGTCTTTCTTATTTTCAGGATCTCAGGACCCAACTGACTGACCTTTTTACCTGAAAGTGGATCTTGCAATTAATCTCCAACTGTGTAAAAGGTACGTGTTAATTCGGTTTTTATACATATATTGATTTTCTTTTTTCTTGTCACACAGGATCTCATGACGCAGCTTTTTACCTGAAAGTGGATCTGGCCAACAAGGGGCAATCCATCTTCAGCTGCGAGTAGTTTTCTGCATCTGGAATGGTGTCTAGTTGGCTTGCAATTAATCTGCAACTGTGTAACAGGTACGTGTTAATTCGGTTTTTATACATATATTGATTTTCTTTTTTTTGTCACACAGGATCCCATCACGCACCTTTTTACCTGAAAGTGGATCTGGCCAACAAGGGGCAATCCATCTTCAGCTCTTAATGGTTCTCTGCATCTGGAACGGTGTCTGGCTGGCTTGCAATTAATCTGCAACTGTGTAAAAAATACGTGTTAATTAGTTTTTTATACATATTTATTTCTTTTTTCTGGATCAGTGTCTGGCTGGCTTATAATTAATCTGCAACTGTGTTGACATTCTTTTTTGTCATTCTTATTTTCAGTATCTCATGACCCACCTGACACATCTTTTTACCTGAAAATGGATTTTGCAATTAATCTGCAACTGTGTAACAGGTACGTGTTAATTCAGTTTTTATACATATATTGATTTTCTTTTTTTTGTCACACAGGATCCCATCACTCACCTTTTTACCTGAAAGTGGATCCGCTCAACAAGGGGCTATCCATGTCCAGCTGTGAGAGGTTGCCTGCATCTGGAATGGTGTCTGATTGGCTTTCTTTTCATCTGCATCTGAGTTACAGGTAAGCGAACATTCAGTTTCTATACTTATATTGACTTTCTTTTTTGTCTTTCTTATTTTCAGGATGTCATGACCCACCTGACGCATCTTTTTACCTGAAAGTGGATCTTGCAATTGATCTACAACTGTGTAACAGATACGTGTTAATTCGGTTTTTATACATATATTGATTTTCTTTTTTCTTGTCACACAGGATCCCATCACACACCTTTTTACCTGAAAGTGGATCCAGCCAACAAGTGGCAATCCATCTTCAGCTATGAGTGGTTGTCTGCATCTGGAACGGTGTCTGGCTGGCTTGCAATTGATCTGCAACTATGTAACAGGTACGTGTTAATTTGGTTTTTATACATATATTGATTTTTTTTTTTTTGTCGCACAGGATCCCATCACGCACCTTTTTACCTGAAAGTGGATCTGGCAAACAAGGGGCAATCCATCTTCAGCTCTGAATGGTTGTCTGCATCTGGAACGGTGTCTGGCTGGCTTGCAATTAATCTGCAACTGTGTAAAAGATACGTGTTAATTCGTTTTTTATACATATTGATTTCTTTTTTTCTGGATCACTGTCTGGCTGGCTTGCAATTAATCTGCAACTGTGTTGACATTCTTTTTTGTCTTTCTTATATTCAGGATCTCATGACCCACCTGATGCATCTTTATACCTGAAAGTGGATCTTGCAATTAATCTGCAACTGTGTAACAGGTACGTGTTAATTCGGTTTTTATACATATATTGATTTTTTTTTTCTTGTCAGAGAGGATCTCATGACGCACCTTTTTACCTGAAAGTGTACCTGGCCAACAAGGGGCAATCCATCTTCAGATGCGAGTGGTTGTCTGCGTCTGGAACGGTGTCTGGCTGGCTTGCAATTGATCTGCAACGGTGTAACAGGTACGTGTTAATTCGGTTTTTATACATATATTGAATTTCTTTTTTTTGTCACACAGGATCCCATCACGCACCTTTTTACCTGAAAGTGGATCTGGCCAACAAGGGGCAATCCATCTTCAGCTCTGAATGGTTGTCTGCATCTGGAACGGTGTCTGGCTGGCTTGCAATTTATCTGCAACTGTGTAAAAGATACGTGTTAATTCGTTTTTATACATATTGATTTCTTTTTTCTGGATCAGTGTCTGGCTGGCTTGCAATTAATCTGCAACTGTGTTGACATTCTTTTTTGTCTTTCTTATATTCAGGATCTCATGACCCACCTGACGCATCTTTATACCTGAAAGTGGATCTTGCAATTAATCTGCAACTGTGTAACAGGTACGTGTTAATTCGGTTTTTATACATATATTTATTTTTTTTTTCTTGTCAGAGAGGATCTCATGACGCACCTTTTTACCTGAAAGTGTACCTGGCCAACAAGGGGCAATCCATCTTCAGATGCGAGTGGTTGTCTGCGTCTGGAACGGTGTCTGGCTGGCTTGCAATTGATCTGCAACGGTGAAACAGGTATGTGTTAATTCGTTTTTTATACATATAATGATTTTCTTTTTTTTTGTCACACAGGATCCCATCACGCACCTTTTTACCTGAAAGTGGATCCGGCCAACAAGGGGCAATCCATCTTCAGCTATGAGTGGTTGTCTGCATCTAGAACGGTGTCTGGCTGGCTTGCAATTAATCTGCAACTGTGTAACAGGTACGTGTTAATTCGGTTTTTATACATATATTGATTTTCTTTTTTTTGTCAAACAGGATCCCATCACGCACCTTTTTACCTGAAAGTGGATCTGGCCAACAAGGGGCAATCCATCTTCAGCTCTGAATGGTTGTCTGCATCTGGAACGGTGTCTGGCTGGCTTGCAATTAATCTGCAACTGTGTAAAAGATACGTGTTAATTCGTTTTTTATACATATTGATTTCTTTTTTCTGGATCAGTGTCTGGCTGGCTTGCAATTAATCTGCAACTGTGTTGACATTCTTTTTTTGTCTTTCTTATTTTCAGGATCTCATGACCCACCTGACGCTTCTTTTTACCTGAAAGTGGATCTTGCAATTAATCTGCAACTGTGTAAAAGGTACGTGTTAAATCGTTTTTTATACATATAATGATTTTCTTTATTCTTGTCACACAGGATCTCATGACACACCTTTTTACCTGAAAGTGGACCTGGCCAACAAGGGGCAATCCATCTTCAGCTGCGAGTGGTTGTCTGCATCTGGAACGGTGTCTGGCTGGCTTGCAATTAATCTGCAACTGTGTAACAGGTACGTGTTAATTCGGTTTTTATACATATATTGATTTTCTTTTTTCTTGTCACAGAGGATCTCATGACGCACCTTTTTACCTGAAAGTGGACCTGGCCAACAAGGGGCAATCCATCTTCAGCTACGAGTGGTTGTCTGCATCTGGAACGGTGTCTGGCTGGCTTGCAATTGATCTTCAACTGTGTAACAGGTACGTGTTAATTCAGTTTTTATACATATATTGATTTTCTTTTTTTTTGTCACACAGGATCCCATCACGCACCTTTTTACCTGAAAGTGGATCCGGCCAACAAGGGGCTATCCATGTCCAGCTGTGAGAGGTTGCCTGCATCTGGAATGGTGTCTGACTGGCTTTCTTTTCATCTACATCTGAGTTACAGGTAAGTGAACATTCAGTTTCTATACTTATATTGACTTTCTTTTTTGTCTTTCTTATTTTCAGGATGTCATGACCCACCTGACGCATCTTTTAACCTGAAAGTGGATCTTGCAATTAATCTGCAACTGTGTAACAGGTACGTGTTAAATCGTTTTTTATACATATAATGATTTTCTTTATTCTTGTCACACAGGATCTCATGACACACCTTTTTACCTGAAAGGGGACCTGGCCAACAAGGGGCAATCCATCTTCAGCTGCGAGTGGTTGTCTGCATGTGGAACGGTGTCTGGCTGGCTTGCAATTAATCTGCAACTGTGTAACAGGTACGTGTTAATTCGTTTTTTATACATATATTGATTTTCTTTTTTCTTGTCACAGAGGATCTCATGACGCACCATTTTGCCTGAAAGTGGACCTGGCCAACAAGGGGCAATCCATCTTCAGCTACGAGTGGTTGTCTGCATCTGGAACGGTGTCTGGCTGACTTGCAAATGATCTGCAACTGTGTAACAGGTACGTGTTAATTCAGTTTTTATACATATATTGATTTTCTTTTTTTTTGTCACACAGGATCCCATCACGCACATTTCTACCTGAAAGTGGATCCGGCCAACAAGGGGCTATCCATGTCCAGCTGTGAGAGGTTGCCTGCATCTGGATTTGTGTCTGACTGGCTTTCTTTTCATCTGCATCTGAGTTACAGGTAAGTGAACATTCAGTTTCTATACTTTTATGGACTTTCTTTTTTGTCTTTCTTATTTTCAGGATCTCATGACCCACCTGATGCATCTTTTTACCTGAAAGTGGATCTTGCAATTAATCTGCAACTGTGTAACAGGTACGTGTTAATTCGGTTTTTATACATATATTGATTTTCTTTTTTCTTGTCACAGAGGATCTCATGACGCACCTTTTTACCTGAAAGTGGACCTGGCCAACAAGGGGCAATCCATCTTCAGCTACGAGTGGTTGTCTGCGTCTGGAACGGTGTCTGGCTGGCTTGCAATTGATTTGCAACTGTGTAACAGGTACGTGGTAATTCAGTTTTTATACATATAATGATTTTCTTTTTTTTTGTCACACAGGATCCCATCACGCACCTTTTTACCTGAAAGTGGATCCTGCCAACAAGGGGCAATCCATCTTCAGCTATGAGTGGTTGTCTGCATCTAGAACGGTGTCTGGCTGGCTTGGAATTAATCTGCAACTATGTAACAGGTACGTGTTAATTTGGTTTTTATACATATATTGATTTTTTTTTTTTTTGTCACACAGGATCCCATCACGCACCTTTTTACCTGAAAGTGGATCTGGCCAACAAGGGGCAATCCATCTTCAGCTCTGAATGGTTGTCTGCATCTGGAACGGTGTCTGGCTGGCTTGCAATTTATCTGCAACTGTGTAAAAGATACGTGTTAATTCGTTTTTATACATATTGATTTCTTTTTTCTGGATCAGTGTCTGGCTGGCTTGCAATTAATCTGCAACTGTGTTGACATTCTTTTTTGTCTTTCTTATATTCAGGATCTCATGACCCACCTGACGCATCTTTATACCTGAAAGTGGATCTTGCAATTAATCTGCAACTGTGTAACAGGTACGTGTTAATTCGGTTTTTATACATATATTGATTTTTTTTTTCTTGTCAGAGAGGATCTCATGACGCACCTTTTTACCTGAAAGTGTACCTGGCCAACAAGGGGCAATCCATCTTCAGATGCGAGTGGTTGTCTGCGTCTGGAACGGTGTCTGGCTGGCTTGCAATTGATCTGCAATGGTGAAACAGGTACGTGTTAATTCGGTTTTTATACATATATTGAATTTCTTTTTTTTGTCACACAGGATCCCATCACGCACCTTTTTACCTGAAAGTGGATCTGGCCAACAAGGGGCTATCCATGTCCAGCTGTGAGAGGTTGCCTGCATCTGGAATGGTGTCTGACTGGCTTTCTTTTCATCTGCATCTGAGTTACAGGTAAGTGAACATTCAGTTTCTATACTTATATTGACTTTCTTTTTTGTCTTTCTTATTTTCAGGATGTCATGACCCACCTGACGCATCTTTTAACCTGAAAGTGGATCTTGCAATTAATCTGCAACTGTGTAACAGGTACGTGTTAAATCGTTTTTTATACATATAATGATTTTCTTTATTCTTGTCACACAGGATCTCATGACACACCTTTTTACCTGAAAGGGGACCTGGCCAACAAGGGGCAATCCATCTTCAGCTGCGAGTGGTTTTCTGCATGTGGAACGGTGTCTGGCTGGCTTGCAATTAATCTGCAACTGTGTAACAGGTACGTGTTAATTCGTTTTTTATACATATATTGATTTTCTTTTTTCTTGTCACAGAGGATCTCATGACGCACCATTTTGCCTGAAAGTGGACCTGGCCAACAAGGGGCAATCCATCTTCAGCTACGAGTGGTTGTCTGCATCTGGAACGGTGTCTGGCTGACTTGCAAATGATCTGCAACTGTGTAACAGGTACGTGTTAATTCAGTTTTTATACATATATTGATTTTCTTTTTTTTTGTCACACAGGATCCCATCACGCACATTTCTACCTGAAAGTGGATCCGGCCAACAAGGGGCTATCCATGTCCAGCTGTGAGAGGTTGCCTGCATCTGGATTTGTGTCTGACTGGCTTTCTTTTCATCTGCATCTGAGTTACAGGTAAGTGAACATTCAGTTTCTATACTTTTATGGACTTTCTTTTTTGTCTTTCTTATTTTCAGGATCTCATGACCCACCTGATGCATCTTTTTACCTGAAAGTGGATCTTGCAATTAATCTGCAACTGTGTAACAGGTACGTGTTAATTCGGTTTTTATACATATATTGATTTTCTTTTTTCTTGTCACAGAGGATCTCATGACGCACCTTTTTACCTGAAAGTGGACCTGGCCAACAAGGGGCAATCCATCTTCAGCTACGAGTGGTTGTCTGCGTCTGGAACGGTGTCTGGCTGGCTTGCAATTGATTTGCAACTGTGTAACAGGTACGTGGTAATTCAGTTTTTATACATATAATGATTTTCTTTTTTTTTGTCACACAGGATCCCATCACGCACCTTTTTACCTGAAAGTGGATCCTGCCAACAAGGGGCAATCCATCTTCAGCTATGAGTGGTTGTCTGCATCTAGAACGGTGTCTGGCTGGCTTGCAATTAATCTGCAACTATGTAACAGGTACGTGTTAATTTGGTTTTTATACATATATTGATTTTTTTTTTTTTTGTCACACAGGATCCCATCACGCACCTTTTTACCTGAAAGTGGATCTGGCCAACAAGGGGCAATCCATCTTCAGCTCTGAATGGTTGTCTGCATCTGGAACGGTGTCTGGCTGGCTTGCAATTTATCTGCAACTGTGTAAAAGATACGTGTTAATTCGTTTTTATACATATTGATTTCTTTTTTCTGGATCAGTGTCTGGCTGGCTTGCAATTAATCTGCAACTGTGTTGACATTCTTTTTTGTCTTTCTTATATTCAGGATCTCATGACCCACCTGACGCATCTTTATACCTGAAAGTGGATCTTGCAATTAATCTGCAACTGTGTAACAGGTACGTGTTAATTCGGTTTTTATACATATATTGAATTTCTTTTTTTTGTCACACAGGATCCCATCACGCACCTTTTTACCTGAAAGTGGATCTGGCCAACAAGGGGCTATCCATGTCCAGCTGTGAGAGGTTGCCTGCATCTGGAATGGTGTCTGACTGGCTTTCTTTTCATCTGCATCTGAGTTACAGGTAAGTGAACATTCAGTTTCTATACTTATATTGACTTTCTTTTTTGTCTTTCTTATTTTCAGGATGTCATGACCCACCTGACGCATCTTTTTACCTGAAAGTGGATCTTGCAATTAATCTGCAACTGTGTAACAGGTACGTGTTAAATCGTTTTTTATACATATAATGATTTTCTTTATTCTTGTCACACAGGATCTCATGACACACCTTTTTACCTGAAAGGGGACCTGGCCAACAAGGGGCAATCCATCTTCAGCTGCGAGTGGTTTTCTGCATGTGGAACGGTGTCTGGCTGGCTTGCAATTAATCTGCAACTGTGTAACAGGTACGTGTTAATTCGTTTTTTATACATATATTGATTTTCTTTTTTCTTGTCACAGAGGATCTCATGATGCACCATTTTGCCTGAAAGTGGACCTGGCCAACAAGGGGCAATCCATCTTCAGCTACGAGTGGTTGTCTGCATCTGGAACGGTGTCTGGCTGACTTGCAAATGATCTGCAACTGTGTAACAGGTACGTGTTAATTCAGTTTTTATACATATATTGATTTTCTTTTTTTTTGTCACACAGGATCGCATCACGCACATTTTTACCTGAAAGTGGATCCGGCCAACAAGGGGCTATCCATGTCCAGCTGTGAGAGGTTGCCTGCATCTGGATTTGTGTCTGACTGGCTTTCTTTTCATCTGCATCTGAGTTACAGGTAAGTGAACATTCAGTTTCTATACTTATATGGACTTTCTTTTTTGTCTTTCTTATTTTCAGGATCTCATGACCCACCTGATGCATCTTTTTACCTGAAAGTGGATCTTGCAATTAATCTGCAACTGTGTAACAGGTACGTGTTAATTCGGTTTTTATACATATATTGATTTTCTTTTTTCTTTTCACAGAGGATCTCATGACGCACCTTTTTACCTGAAAGTGGACCTGGCCAACAAGGGGCAATCCATCTTCAGCTACGAGTGGTTGTCTGCGTCTGGAAAGGTGTCTGGCTGGCTTGCAATTGATCTGCAACTGTGTAACATGTACGTGTTAATTCGGTTTTTATACATATATTGATTTTCTTTTTTTTGTCAAACAGGATCCCATCACGCACCTTTTTACCTGAAAGTGGATCTGACCAACAAGGGGCAATCCATCTTCAGCTCTGAATGTTTGTCTGCATCTGGAACGGTGTCTGGCTGGCTTGCAATTAATCTGCAACTGTGTAAAAGATACGTGTTAATTCGTTTTTTATACATATTGATTTCTTTTTTCTGGATCAGTGTCTGGCTGGCTTGCAATTAATCTGCAACTGTGTTGACATTCTTTTTTGTCTTTCTTATATTCAGGATCTCATGACCCACCTGACGCATCTTTATACCTGAAAGTGGATCTTGCAATTAATCTGCAACTGTGTAACAGGTACGTGTTAATTCGGTTTTTATACATATATTGATTTTTTTTTTCTTGTCAGAGAGGATCTCATGACGCACCTTTTTACCTGAAAGTGTACCTGGCCAACAAGGGGCAATCCATCTTCAGATGTGAGTGGTTGTCTGCGTCTGGAACGGTGTCTGGCTGGCTTGCAATTGATCTGCAACGGTGTAACAGGTACGTGTTAATTCGGTTTTTATACATATATTGAATTTCTTTTTTTTGTCACACAGGATCCCATCACGCACCTTTTTATCTGAAAGTGGATCTGGCCAACAAGGGGCAATCCATCTTCAGCTCTGAATGGTTGTCTGCATCTGGAACGGTGTCTGGCTGGCTTGCAATTTATCTGCAACTGTGTAAAAGATACGTGTTAATTCGTTTTTATACATATTGATTTCTTTTTTCTGGATCAGTGTCTGGCTGGCTTGCAATTAATCTGCAACTGTGTTGACATTCTTTTTTTGTCTTTCTTATTTTCAGGATCTCATGACCCACCTGACGCATCTTTTTACCTGAAAGTGGATCTTGCAATTAATCTGCAACTGTGTAACAGGTACGTGTTAAATCGTTTTTTATACATATAATGATTTTCTTTATTCTTGTCACACAGGATCTCATGACGCACCTTTTTACCTGAAAGGGGACCTGGCCAACAAGGGGCAATCCATCTTCAGCTGCGAGTGGTTGTCTGCATCTGGAACGGTGTCTGGCTGGCTTGCAATTAATCTGCAACTGTGTAACAGGTACGTGTTAATTCGGTTTTTATACATATATTGATTTTCTTTTTTCTTGTCACAGAGGATCTCATGACGCACCTTTTTACCTGAAAGTGGACCTGGCCAACAAGGGGCAATCCATCTTCAGCTACGAGTGGTTGTCTGCATCTGGAACGGTGTCTGGCTGGCTTGCAATTAATCTGCAACTGTGTAACAGGTACGTGTTAATTCAGTTTTTATACATATATTGATTTTCTTTTTTTTGTCACACAGGATCCCATCACGCACCTTTTTACCTGAAAGTGGATCCGGCCAACAAGGGGCTATCCATGTCCAGCTGTGAGAGGTTGCCTGCATCTGGAATGGTGTCTGACTGGCTTTCTTTTCATCTGCATCTGAGTTACAGGTAAGTGAACATTCAGTTTCTATACTTATATTGACTTTCTTTTTTGTCTTTCTTATTTTCAGGATGTCATGACCCACCTGACGCATCTTTTTACCTGAAAGTGGATCTTGCAATTAATCTGCAACTGTGTAACAGGTACGTGTTAAATCGTTTTTTATACATATAATGATTTTCTTTATTCTTGTCACACAGGATCTCATGACACACCTTTTTACCTGAAAGGGGACCTGGCCAACAAGGGGCAATCCATCTTCAGCTGCGAGTGGTTTTCTGCATGTGGAACGGTGTCTGGCTGGCTTGCAATTAATCTGCAACTGTGTAACAGGTACGTGTTAATTCGTTTTTTATACATATATTGATTTTCTTTTTTCTTGTCATAGAGGATCTCATGACGCACCATTTTGCCTGAAAGTGGACCTGGCCAACAAGGGGCAATCCATCTTCAGCTACGAGTGGTTGTCTGCATCTGGAACGGTGTCTGGCTGACTTGCAAATGATCTGCAACTGTGTAACAGGTACGTGTTAATTCAGTTTTTATACATATTTTGATTTTCTTTTTTTTTGTCACACAGGATCCCATCACGCACATTTTTACCTGAAAGTGGATCCGGCCAACAAGGGGCTATCCATGTCCAGCTGTGAGAGGTTGCCTGCATCTGGAATGGTGTCTGACTGGCTTTCTTTTCATCTGCATCTGAGTTACAGGTAAGTGAACATTCAGTTTCTATACTTATATGGACTTTCTTTTTTGTCTTTCTTATTTTCAGGATCTCATGACCCACCTGATGCATCTTTTTACCTGAAAGTGGATCTTGCAATTAATCTGCAACTGTGTAACAGGTACGTGTTAATTCGGTTTTTATACATATATTGATTTTCTTTTTTCTTGTCACAGAGGATCTCATGACGCACCCTTTTACCTGAAAGTGGACCTGGCCAACAAGGGGCAATCCATCTTCAGCTACGAGTGGTTGTCTGCGTCTGGAACGGTGTCTGGCTGGCTTGCAATTGATCTGCAACTGTGTAACATGTACGTGTTAATTCAGTTTTTATACATATGTTGATATTCTTTTTTTTTGTCACACAGGATCCCATCACGCACCTTTTTACCTGAAAGTGGATCCGGCCAACAAGGGGCAATCCATCTTCAGCTCTGAATGGTTGTCTGCATCTGGAACGGTGTCTGGCTGGCTTGCAATTAATCTGCAACTGTGTAAAAGATACGTGTTAATTCGTTTTTTATACATATTGATTTCTTTTTTCTGGATCAGTGTCTGGCTGGCTTGCAATTAATCTGCAACTGTGTTGACTTTCTTTTTTGTCTTTCTTATTTTCAGGATGTCATGACCCACCTGACCCATCTTTTTACCTGAAAGTGGATCTTGCAATTAATCTACAACTTTGTAACAGGTACGTGTTAATTCGGTTTTTATACATATATTGATTTTCTTTTTTCTTGTCACACAGGATCTCATGACGCACCTTTTTACCTGAAAGTGGACCTGGCCAACAAGGGGCAATCCATCTTCAGCTGCGAGTGGTTGTCTGCATCTGGAACAGCGTCTGGCTGGCTTGCAATTAATCTGCAACTGTGTAACAGGTACGTGTTAATTCGGTTTTTATACATATTGATTTCTTTTTTCTGGATCAGTGTCTGGCTGGCTTGCAATTAATCTGCAACTGTGTTGACATTCTTTTTTGTCTTTCTTATTTTCAGAATCTCATGACCCACCTGATGCATCTTTTTACCTGAAAGTGGATCTTGCAATTAATCTGCAACTGTGTAACAGGTACGTGTTAAATCGGTTTTTATACATATATTGATTTTCTTTTTTCTTGTCACAGAGGATCTCATGACGCACCTTTTTACCTGAAAGTGGACCTGGCCAACAAGGGGCAATCCATCTTCAGCTACGAGTGGTTGTCTGCATCTGGAACGGTGTCTGGCTGGCTTGCAATTGATCTTCATCTGTGTAACAGGTACGTGTTAATTCAGTTTTTATACATATATTGATTTTCTTTTTTTTTGTCACATAGGATCCCATCACGCACCTTTTTACCTGAAAGTGGATCTGGCCAACAAGGGGCTATCCATGTCCAGCTGTGAGAGGTTGCCTGCATCTGGAATGGTGTCTGACTGGCTTTCTTTTCATCTGCATCTGATTACAGGTAAGTGAACATTCAGTTTCTATACTTATATTGACTTTCTTGTTTGTCTTTCTTATTTTCAGGATGTCATGACCCACCTGACGCATCTTTTTACCTGAAAGTGGATCCGGCCAACAAGGGGCAATCCATCTTCAGCTCTGAATGGTTGTCTGCATCTGGAACGGTGTCTGGCTGGCTTGCAATTTATCTGCAACTGTGTAAAAGATACGTGTTAATTCGTTTTTATACATATTGATTTCTTTTTCTGGATCAGTGTCTGGCTGGCTTGCAATTAATCTGCAACTGTGTTGACATTCTTTTTTTGTCTTTCTTATTTTCAGAATCTCATGACCCACCTGACGCATCTTTTTACCTGAAAGTGGATCTTGCAATTAATCTGCAACTGTGTAACAGGTATGTGTTAAATCGTTTTTTATACATATAATGATTTTCTTTATTCTTGTCACACAGGATCTCATGACGCACCTTTTTACCTGAAAGGGGACCTGGCCAAGAAGGGGCAATCCATCTTCAACTGCGAGTGGTTGTCTGCATCTGGAACGGTGTCTGGCTGGCTTGCAATTGATCTGCAACTGTGTAACAGGTACGTGTTAATTCGGTTTTTATACATATATTGATTTTCTTTTTTCTTGTCACAGAGGATCTCATGACGCACCTTTTTACCTGAAAGTGGACCTGGCCAACAAGGGGCAATCCATCTTCAGCTACGAGTGGTTGTCTGCATCTGGAACGGTGTCTGGCTGGCTTGCAAATGATCTGCAACTGTGTAACAGGTATGTGTTAATTCAGTTTTTATACATATATTGATTTTCTTTTTTTTGTCACACAGGATCCCATCACGCACATTTTTACCTGAAAGTGGATCCGGCCAACAAGGGGCTATCCATGTCCAGCTGTGAAAGGTTGCCTGCATCAGTAATGGTATCTGACTGGCTTTCTTTTCATCTGCATCTGAGTTACAGGTAAGTGAACATTAAGTTTCTATACTTATATTGACTTTCTTTTTTGTCTTTCTTATTTTCAGGATCTCATGACCCACCTGACGCATCTTTTTACCTGAAAGTGGATCTTGCAATTAATCTGCAACTGTGTAACAGGTACGTGTTAAATCGTTTTTTATACATATAATGATTTTCTTTTTTCTTGTCACACAGGATCTCATGACGCACCTTTTTTACCTGAAAGTGGACCTGGCCAAAAAGGGGCAATCCATCTTCAGCTGCGAGTGGTTGTCTGCATCTGGAACGGTGTCTGGCTGGCTTGCAATTAATCTGCAACTGTGTGACAGGTACGTGTTAATTCGGTTTTTATACATATATTGATTTTTTTTTTCTTGTCACAGAGGATCTCATGACACACCTTTTTACCTGAAAGTGGACCTGGCCAACAAGGGGCAATCCATCTTCAGCTACGAGTGGTTGTCTGCGTCTGGAACGGTGTCTGGCTGGCTTGCAATTGATCTGCAACTGTGTAACAGGTACATGTTAATTCAGTTTTTATACATATATTGATTTTCTTTTTTTTTGTCACACAGGATCCCATCACGCACCTTTTTACCTGAAAGTGGATCCGGCCAACAAGGGGCAATCCATCTTCAGCTCTGAATGGTTGTCTGCATCTGGAACGGTGTCTGGCTGGCTTGCAATTAATCTGCAACTGTGTAAAAGATACGTGTTAATTCGTTTTTTATACATATTGATTTCTTTTTTCTGGATCAGTGTCTGGCTGGCTTGCAATTAATCTGCAACTGTGTTGACTTTCTTTTTTGTCTTTCTTATTTTCAGGATGTCATGACCCACCTGACCCATCTTTTTACCTGAAAGTGGATCTTGCAATTAATCTACAACTTTGTAACAGGTACGTGTTAATTCGGTTTTTATACATATATTGATTTTCTTTTTTCTTGTCACACAGGATCTCATGACGCACCTTTTTACCTGAAAGTGGACCTGGCCAACAAGGGGCAATCCATCTTCAGCTGCGAGTGGTTGTCTGCATCTGGAACAGCGTCTGGCTGGCTTGCAATTAATCTGCAACTGTGTAACAGGTACGTGTTAATTCGGTTTTTATACATATTGATTTCTTTTTTCTGGATCAGTGTCTGGCTGGCTTGCAATTAATCTGCAACTGTGTTGACATTCTTTTTTGTCTTTCTTATTTTCAGAATCTCATGACCCACCTGATGCATCTTTTTACCTGAAAGTGGATCTTGCAATTAATCTGCAACTGTGTAACAGGTACGTGTTAAATCGGTTTTTATACATATATTGATTTTCTTTTTTCTTGTCACAGAGGATCTCATGACGCACCTTTTTACCTGAAAGTGGACCTGGCCAACAAGGGGCAATCCATCTTCAGCTACGAGTGGTTGTCTGCATCTGGAACGGTGTCTGGCTGGCTTGCAATTGATCTTCATCTGTGTAACAGGTACGTGTTAATTCAGTTTTTATACATATATTGATTTTCTTTTTTTTTGTCACATAGGATCCCATCACGCACCTTTTTACCTGAAAGTGGATCTGGCCAACAAGGGGCTATCCATGTCCAGCTGTGAGAGGTTGCCTGCATCTGGAATGGTGTCTGACTGGCTTTCTTTTCATCTGCATCTGATTACAGGTAAGTGAACATTCAGTTTCTATACTTATATTGACTTTCTTGTTTGTCTTTCTTATTTTCAGGATGTCATGACCCACCTGACGCATCTTTTTACCTGAAAGTGGATCCGGCCAACAAGGGGCAATCCATCTTCAGCTCTGAATGGTTGTCTGCATCTGGAACGGTGTCTGGCTGGCTTGCAATTTATCTGCAACTGTGTAAAAGATACGTGTTAATTCGTTTTTATACATATTGATTTCTTTTTCTGGATCAGTGTCTGGCTGGCTTGCAATTAATCTGCAACTGTGTTGACATTCTTTTTTTGTCTTTCTTATTTTCAGAATCTCATGACCCACCTGACGCATCTTTTTACCTGAAAGTGGATCTTGCAATTAATCTGCAACTGTGTAACAGGTATGTGTTAAATCGTTTTTTATACATATAATGATTTTCTTTATTCTTGTCACACAGGATCTCATGACGCACCTTTTTACCTGAAAGGGGACCTGGCCAAGAAGGGGCAATCCATCTTCAACTGCGAGTGGTTGTCTGCATCTGGAACGGTGTCTGGCTGGCTTGCAATTGATCTGCAACTGTGTAACAGGTACGTGTTAATTCGGTTTTTATACATATATTGATTTTCTTTTTTCTTGTCACAGAGGATCTCATGACGCACCTTTTTACCTGAAAGTGGACCTGGCCAACAAGGGGCAATCCATCTTCAGCTACGAGTGGTTGTCTGCATCTGGAACGGTGTCTGGCTGGCTTGCAAATGATCTGCAACTGTGTAACAGGTATGTGTTAATTCAGTTTTTATACATATATTGATTTTCTTTTTTTTGTCACACAGGATCCCATCACGCACATTTTTACCTGAAAGTGGATCCGGCCAACAAGGGGCTATCCATGTCCAGCTGTGAAAGGTTGCCTGCATCAGTAATGGTATCTGACTGGCTTTCTTTTCATCTGCATCTGAGTTACAGGTAAGTGAACATTAAGTTTCTATACTTATATTGACTTTCTTTTTTGTCTTTCTTATTTTCAGGATCTCATGACCCACCTGACGCATCTTTTTACCTGAAAGTGGATCTTGCAATTAATCTGCAACTGTGTAACAGGTACGTGTTAAATCGTTTTTTATACATATAATGATTTTCTTTTTTCTTGTCACACAGGATCTCATGACGCACCTTTTTTACCTGAAAGTGGACCTGGCCAAAAAGGGGCAATCCATCTTCAGCTGCGAGTGGTTGTCTGCATCTGGAACGGTGTCTGGCTGGCTTGCAATTAATCTGCAACTGTGTGACAGGTACGTGTTAATTCGGTTTTTATACATATATTGATTTTTTTTTTCTTGTCACAGAGGATCTCATGACACACCTTTTTACCTGAAAGTGGACCTGGCCAACAAGGGGCAATCCATCTTCAGCTACGAGTGGTTGTCTGCGTCTGGAACGGTGTCTGGCTGGCTTGCAATTGATCTGCAACTGTGTAACAGGTACATGTTAATTCAGTTTTTATACATATATTGATTTTCTTTTTTTTTGTCACACAGGATCCCATCACGCACCTTTTTGCCTGAAAGTGGATCCGGCCAACAAGGGGCAATCCATCTTCAGCTATGATTGGTTGTCTGCATCTAGAACGGTGTCTGGCTGGCTTGCAATTAATCTGCAACTGTGTAACAGGTACGTGTTAATTCGGTTTTTATACATATTGATTTCTTTTTTCTGGATCAGTGTCTGGCTGGCTTGCAATTAATCTGCAACTGTGTTGACATTCTTTTTTTGTCTTTCTTATTTTCAGGATCTCATGACCCACCTGACGCATCTTTTTACCTGAAAGTGGATCTTGCAATTAATCTGCAACTGTGTAACAGGTACGTGTTTAATCGTTTTTTATACATATAATGATTTTCTTTTTTCTTGTCACAGAGGATCTCATGACGCACCTTTTTACCTGAAAGTGGACCTGGCAAACAAGGGGCAATCTATCTTCAGCTACGAGTGGTTGTCTGCATCTGGAACGGTGTCTGGCTGGCTTGCAAATGATCTGCAACTGTGTAACAGGTACGTGTTAATTCATTTTTTATACATATATTGATTTTCTTTTTTTTGTCACACAGGATCACATCATGCACCTTTTTACCTGAAAGTGGATCCGGCCAACAAGGGGCTATCCATGTCCAGCTGTGAGAGGTTGCCTGCATCTGGAATGGTGTCTGACTGGCTTTCTTTTCATCTGCATCTGAGTTACAGGTAAGTGAACATTCAGTTTCTATACTTATATTGACATTCTTCTTTGTCTTTCTTATTTTCAGGATGTCATGACCCACCTGACGCATCTTTTTACCTGAAAGTGGATCTTGCAATTAATCTGCAACTGCGTAACAGGTACGTGTTAATTCGGTTTTTATACATATATTGATATTTTTTTTTTTTGTCACACAGGATCCCATCTCGCACCTTTTTACCTGAAAGTGGATCTGGCCAACAAGGGGCAATCCATCTTCAGCTGTGAGTGGTTGTCTGCATCTGGAACGGTGTCTGGCTGGCTTGCAATTAATCTGCAACTGTCTAAAAGATACGTGTTAATTCGTTTTTTATACATATTGATTTCTTTTTTCTGGATCAGTGTCTGGGTGGCTTGCAATTAATCTGCAACTGTTTTGACTTTATTTTTTGTCTTTCTTATTTTCAGGATCTCTGGACTCACCTGACTGACCTTTTTACCTGAAAGTGGATCTTGCAATTAATCTGCAACTGTGTAACAGGTACGTGTTAATTCGGTTTTTATACATATATTGATTTTTTTTTTCTTGTCACAGAGGATCTCATGACGCACCTTTTTACCTGAAAGTGGACCTGGCCAACAAGGGGCAATCTATCTTCAGCTATGAGTGGTTGTCTGCATCTAGAACGGTGTCTGGCTGGCTTGCAATTAATTTGCAACTATGTAACAGGTACGTGTTAATTCGGTTTTTATACATATATTGATTTTCTTTTTTTTGTCACACAGGATCCCATGATGCACCTTTTTACCTGAAAGTGGATCTGGCCAACAAGGGGCAATCCATCTTCAGCTCTGAATGGTTGTCTGCATCTGGAACGGTGTCTGGCTGGCTTGCAATTAATCTGCAACTGTCTAAAAGATACGTGTTAATTCGTTTTTTATACATATTGATTTCTTTTTTCTGGATCAGTGTCTGGCTGGCTTGCAATTAATCTGTAACTGTGTTGACTTTCTTTTTTGTCTTTCTTATTTTCAGGATCTCATGACCCACCTGACGCATCTTTATACCTGAAAGTGGATCTTGCAATTAATCTGCAACTGTGTAACAGGTACGTGTTAATTCGGTTTTTATACATATATTGATTTTTTTTTTCTTGTCACAGAGGATCTCATGACGCACCTTTTTACCTGAAAGTGGACCTGGCCAACAAGGGGCAATCCATCTTCAGCTACGAGTGGTTGTCTGCGTCTGGAACGGTGTCTGGCTGGCTTGCAATTGATCTGCAACTGTGTAACAGGTACGTGTTAATTCAGTTTTTATACATATATTGATTTTCTTTTTTTTTGTCACACAGGATCCCATCACGCACCTTTTTGCCTGAAAGTGGATCCGGCCAACAAGGGGCAATCCATCTTCAGCTATGATTGGTTGTCTGCATCTAGAACGGTGTCTGTCTGGCTTGCAATTAATCTGCAACTGTGTAACAGGTACGTGTTAATTCGGTTTTTATACATATTGATTTCTTTTTTCTGGATCAGTGTCTGGCTGGCTTGCAATTAATCTGCAACTGTGTTGACATTCTTTTTTTGTCTTTCTTATTTTCAGGATCTCATGACCCACCTGACGCATCTTTTTACCTGAAAGTGGATCTTGCAATTAATCTGCAACTGTGTAACAGGTACGTGTTTAATCGTTTTTTATACATATAATGATTTTCTTTTTTCTTGTCACAGAGGATCTCATGACGCACCTTTTTACCTGAAAGTGGACCTGGCAAACAAGGGGCAATCTATCTTCAGCTACGAGTGGTTGTCTGCATCTGGAACGGTGTCTGGCTGGCTTGCAAATGATCTGCAACTCTGTAACAGGTACGTGTTAATTCATTTTTTATACATATATTGATTTTCTTTTTTTTGTCACACAGGATCACATCATGCACCTTTTTACCTGAAAGTGGATCCGGCCAACAAGGGCCTATCCATGTCCAGCTGTGAGAGGTTGCCTGCATCTGGAATGGTGTCTGACTGGCTTTCTTTTCATCTGCATCTGAGTTACAGGTAAGTGAACATTCAGTTTCTATACTTAATTTGACTTTCTTCTTTGTCTTTCTTATTTTCAGGATGTCATGACCCACCTGACACATCTTTTTACCTGAAAGTGGATCTTGCAATTAATCTGCAACTGCGTAACAGGTACGTGTTAATTCGGTTTTTATACATATATTGATTTTCTTTTTTTTGTCACACAGGATCCCATCACGCACCTTTTTACCTGAAAGTGGATCTGGCAAACAAGGGGCAATCCATCTTCAGCTGTGAGTGGTTGTCTGCATCTGGAACGGTGTCTGGCTGGCTTGCAATTAATCTGCAACTGTCTAAAAGATACGTGTTAATTCGTTTTTTATACATATTGATTTCTTTTTTCTGGATCAGTGTCTGGCTGCCTTGCAATTAATCTGCAACTGTTTTGACTTTATTTTTTGTCTTTCTTATTTTCAGGATCTCTGGACTCACCTGACTGACCTTTTTACCTGAAAGTGGATCTTGCAATTAATCTGCAACTGTGTAACAGGTACGTGTTAATTCGGTTTTTATACATATATTGATTTTCTTTTTTCTTGTCACACAGGATCCCATCATGCACCTTTTTACCTGAAAGTGGATCCAGCCAACAAGGGGCAATCCATCTTCAGCTATGAGTGGTTGTCTGCATCTAGAACGGTGTCTGGCTGGCTTGCAATTAATCTGCAACTGTGTAACATGTACGTGTTAATTCAGTTTTTATACATATATTGATTTTCTTTTTTTTTGTCACACAGGATCCCATCTCGCACCTTTTTACCTGAAAGTGGATCCGGCCAACAAGGGGCTATCCATGTCCAGCTGTGAGAGGTTGCCTGCATCTGGAATGGTGTCTGACTGGCTTTCTTTTCATCTGCATCTGAGTTACAGGTAAGTGAACATTCAGTTTCTATACTTATATTGACATTATTTTTTGTCTTTCTTATTTTCAGGATGTCATGACCCACCTGACGCATCTTTTTACCTGAAAGTGGATCTTGCAATTAATCTGCAACTGTGTAACAGGTACGTGTTAATTCGGTTTTTATACATATATTGATTTTCTGTTTTCTTCTCACAGAGGATCTCATGACGCACCTTTTTACCTGAAAGTGGACCTGGCCAACAAGGGTAGCAATCCATCTTCAGCTACGAGTGGTTGTCTGTATCTGGAACGGTGTCTGGCTGGCTTGCAATTAATCTGCAACTGTGTAACAGGTACGTGTTAATTCGGTTTTTATACATATATTGATTTTCTTTTTTCTTGTCACACAGGATCTCATGATGCACCTTTTTACCTGAAAGTGGACCTGGCCAACAAGGGACAATCCATCTTCAGCCACGAGTGGTTGTCTGCATCTGGAACGGTGTCTGGCTGGCTTACAATTGATCTGCAACTGTGTAACAGGTACGTGTTAATTCAGTTTTTATACATATATTGATTTTCTTTTTTCTTGTCACACAGGATCTCATGACGCACCTTTTTACCTGAATGTGGATCCGGCCAACAAGGGGCAATCCATCTTCAGCTATGCGTGGTTGTCTGCATCTAGAACGGTGTTTGGCTGGCTTGCAAATAATCTGCAACTGTGTAACAAGTACGTGTTAATTTGGTTTTTATACATATATTGATTTTCTTTTTTTTGTCACACAGGATCCCATCACGCACCTTTTTACCTGAAAGTGGATCTGGCCAACAAGGCGCAATCCATCTTCAGCTCTGAACGGTTGTCTGCATCTGGAGTGGTGTCTGACTGGCTTTCTTTTCATCTGCATCTGAGTTACAGGTAAGTGAACATTCAGTTTCTATACTTATATTGACTTTCTTCTTTGTCTTTCTTATTTTCAGGATGTCATGACCCACCTGACGCATCTTTTTACCTGAAAGTGGATCTTGCAATTAATCTGCAACTGCGTAACAGGTACGTGTTAATTCGGTTTTTATACATATATTGATTTTCTTTTTTTTGTGACACAGGATCCCATCACGCACCTTTTTACCTGAAAGTGGACCTGGCCAACAAAGGGCAATCCATCTTCAGCTGTGAGTGGTTGTCTGCATCTGGAACGGTGTCTGGCTGGCTTGCAATTAATCTGCAACTGTCTAAAAGATACGTGTTAATTCGTTTTTTATACATATTGATTTCTTTTTTCTGGATCAGTGTCTGGCTGGCTTGCAATTAATCTGCAACTGTTTTGACTTTATTTTTTGTCTTTCTTATTTTCAGGATCTCTGGACTCACCTGACTGACCTTTTTACCTGAAAGTGGATCTTGCAATTAATCTGCAACTGTGTAACAGGTACGTGTTAATTCAGTTTTTATACATATATTGATTTTCTTTTTTTTTTGTCACACAGGATCCCATCACGCACCTTTTTACCTGAAAGTGGATCCGGCCATCAAGGGGCTATCCATGTCCAGCTGTGAGAGGTTGCCTGCATCTGGAATGGTGTCTGACTGGCTTTCTTTTCATCTGCATCTGAGTTACAGGTAAGTGAACATTCAGTTTCTATACTTATATTGACATTCTTTTTTGTCTTTCTTATTTTCAGGATGTCATGACCCACCTGACGCATCTTTTTACCTGAAAGTGGATCTTACAATTAATCTGCAACTGTGTAACAGGTACGTGTTAATTCGGTTTTTATACATATATTGATTTTCTGTTTTCTTCTCACAGAGGATCTCATGACGCACCTTTTTACCTGAAAGTGTACCTGGCCAACAAGGGGCAATCCATCTTCAGATGCGAGTGGTTGTCTGCGTCTGGAACGGTGTCTGGCTGGCTTGCAATTGATCTGCAATGGTGAAACAGGTACGTGTTAATTCGGTTTTTATACATATATTGAATTTCTTTTTTTTGTCACACAGGATCCCATCACGCACCTTTTTACCTGAAAGTGGATCTGGCCAACAAGGGGCTATCCATGTCCAGCTGTGAGAGGTTGCCTGCATCTGGAATGGTGTCTGACTGGCTTTCTTTTCATCTGCATCTGAGTTACAGGTAAGTGAACATTCAGTTTCTATACTTATATTGACTTTCTTTTTTGTCTTTCTTATTTTCAGGATGTCATGACCCACCTGACGCATCTTTTTACCTGAAAGTGGATCTTGCAATTAATCTGCAACTGTGTAACAGGTACGTGTTAAATCGTTTTTTATACATATAATGATTTTCTTTATTCTTGTCACACAGGATCTCATGACGCACCTTTTTACCTGAAAGTGGACCTGGCCAACAAGGGGCAATCCATCTTCAGCTACGAGTGGTTGTCTGCGTCTGGAACGGTGTCTGGCTGGCTTGCAATTGATCTGCAACTGTGTAACATGTACGTGTTAATTCGGTTTTTATACATATATTGATTTTCTTTTTTTTGTCAAACAGGATCCCATCACGCACCTTTTTACCTGAAAGTGGATCTGACCAACAAGGGGCAATCCATCTTCAGCTCTGAATGTTTGTCTGCATCTGGAACGGTGTCTGGCTGGCTTGCAATTAATCTGCAACTGTGTAAAAGATACGTGTTAATTCGTTTTTTATACATATTGATTTCTTTTTTCTGGATCAGTGTCTGGCTGGCTTGCAATTAATCTGCAACTGTGTTGACATTCTTTTTTGTCTTTCTTATTTTCAGGATCTCATGACCCACCTGACGCATCTTTTTACCTGAAAGTGGATCTTGCAATTAATCTGCAACTGTGTAACAGGTACGTGTTAAATCGTTTTTTATACATATAATGATTTTCTTTATTCTTGTCACACAGGATCTCATGACGCACCTTTTTACCTGAAAGTGGACCTGGCCAACAAGGGGCAATCCATCTTCAGCTGCGAGTGGTTGTCTGCATCTGGAACGGTGTCTGGCTGGCTTGCAATTAATCTGCAACTGTGTAACAGGTACGTGTTAATTCGGTTTTTATACATATATTGATTTTCTTTTTTCTTGTCACAGAGGATCTCATGACGCACCTTTTTACCTGAAAGTGGACCTGGCCAACAAGGGGCAATCCATCTTCAGCTACGAGTGGTTGTCTGCATCTGGAACGGTGTCTGGCTGGCTTGCAATTGATCTTCAACTGTGTAACAGGTACGTGTTAATTCAGTTTTTATACATATATTGATTTTCTTTTTTTTTGTCACACAGGATCCCATCACGCACCTTTTTACCTGAAAGTGGATCCGGCCAACAAGGGGCTATCCATGTCCTGCTGTGAGAGGTTGCCTGCATCTGGAATGGTGTCTGACTGGCTTTCTTTTCATCTACATCTGAGTTACAGGTAAGTGAACATTCAGTTTCTATACTTATATTGACTTTCTTTTTTGTCTTTCTTATTTTCAGGATGTCATGACCCACCTGACGCATCTTTTAACCTGAAAGTGGATCTTGCAATTAATCTGCAACTGTGTAACAGGTACGTGTTAATTCGGTTTTTATACATATATTGATTTTCTTTTTTCTTGTCACACAGGATCTCATGACGTACCTTTTTACCTGAAAGTGGACCTGGCCAACAAGGGGCAATCCATCTTCAGCTATGAGTGGTTGTCTGCATCTAGAACGGTGTCTGGCTGGCTTGCAATTAATCTGCAACTATGTAACAGGTACCTGTTAATTTGGTTTTTATACATATATTGATTTTTTTTTTTTTTGTCACACAGGTTCCCATCACGCACCTTTTTACCTGAAAGTGGATCTGGCAAACAAGGGGCAATCCATCTTCAGCTCTGAATGGTTGTCTGCATCTGGAACGGTGTCTGGCTGGCTTGCAATTAATCTGCAACTGTGTAAAAGATACGTGTTAATTCGTTTTTTATACATATTGATTTCTTTTTTTCTGGATCACTGTCTGGCTGGCTTGCAATTAATCTGCAACTGTGTTGACATTCTTTTTTGTCTTTCTTATATTCAGGATCTCATGACCCACCTGACGCATCTTTATACCTGAAAGTGGATCTTGCAATTAATCTGCAACTGTGTAACAGGTACGTGTTAATTCGGTTTTTATACATATATTGATTTTTTTTTTCTTGTCAGAGAGGATCTCATGACGCACCTTTTTACCTGAAAGTGTACCTGGCCAACAAGGGGCAATCCATCTTCAGATGCGAGTGGTTGTCTGCGTCTGGAATGGTGTCTGGCTGGCTTGCAATTGATCTGCAACGGTGTAACAGGTACGTGTTAATTCGGTTTTTATACATATATTGAATTTCTTTTTTTTGTCACACAGGATCCCATCACGCACCTTTTTACCTGAAAGTGGATCTGGCCAACAAGGGGCAATCCATCTTCAGCTCTGAATGGTTGTCTGCATCTGGAACGGTGTCTGGCTGGCTTGCAATTTATCTGCAACTGTGTAAAAGATACGTGTTAATTCGTTTTTATACACATTGATTTCTTTTTTCTGGATCAGTGTCTGGCTGGCTTGCAATTAATCTGCAACTGTGTTGACATTCTTTTTTTGTCTTTCTTATTTTCAGGATCTCATGACCCACCTGACGCATCTTTTTACCTGAAAGTGGATCTTGCAATTAATCTGCAACTGTGTAACAGGTACGTGTTAAATCGTTTTTTATACATATAATGATTTTCTTTATTCTTGTCACACAGGATCTCATGACGCACCTTTTTACCTGAAAGTGGACCTGGCCAACAAGGGGCAATCCATCTTCAGCTGCGAGTGGTTGTCTGCATCTGGAACGGTGTCTGGCTGGCTTGCAATTAATCTGCAACTGTGTAACAGGTACGTGTTAATTCGGTTTTTATACATATATTGATTTTCTTTTTTCTTGTCACAGAGGATCTCATGACGCACCTTTTTACCTGAAAGTGGACCTGCCAAACAAGGGGCAATCCATCTTCAGCTACGAGTGGTTGTCTGCATCTGGAACGGTGTCTGGCTGGCTTGCAATTAATCTGCAACTGTGTAACAAGTACGTGTTAATTCAGTTTTTATACATATATTGATTTTCTTTTTTTTTTCACACAGGATCCCATCACGCACCTTTTTACCTGAAAGTGGATCCGGCCAACAAGGGGCTATCCATGTCCAGCTGTGAGAGGTTGCCTGCATCTGGAATGGTGTCTGACTGGCTTTCTTTTCATCTGCATCTGAGTTACAGGTAAGTGAAAATTCAGTTTCTATACTTATATTGACTTTCTTTTTTGTCTTTCTTATTTTCAGGATGTCATGACCCACCTGACGCATCTTTTTACCTGAAAGTGGATCTTGCAATTAATCTGCAACTGTGTAACAGGTACGTGTTAAATCGTTTTTTATACATATAATGATTTTCTTTATTCTTGTCACACAGGATCTCATGACACACCTTTTTACCTGAAAGGGGACCTGGCCAACAAGGGGCAATCCATCTTCAGCTGCGAGTGGTTTTCTGCATGTGGAACGGTGTCTGGCTGGCTTGCAATTAATCTGCAACTGTGTAACAGGTACGTGTTAATTCGTTTTTTATACATATATTGATTTTCTTTTTTCTTGTCACAGAGGATCTCATGACGCACCATTTTGCCTGAAAGTGGACCTGGCCAACAAGGGGCAATCCATCTTCAGCTACGAGTGGTTGTCTGCATCTGGAACGGTGTCTGGCTGACTTGCAAATGATCTGCAACTGTGTAACAGGTACGTGTTAATTCAGTTTTTATACATATATTGATTTTCTTTTTTTTTGTCACACAGGATCCCATCACGCACATTTTTACCTGAAAGTGGATCCGGCCAACAAGGGGCTATCCATGTCCAGCTGTGAGAGGTTGCCTGCATCTGGAATGGTGTCTGACTGGCTTTCTTTTCATCTGCATCTGAGTTACAGGTAAGTGAACATTCAGTTTCTATACTTATATGGACTTTCTTTTTTGTCTTTCTTATTTTCAGGATCTCATGACCCACCTGATGCATCTTTTTACCTGAAAGTGGATCTTGCAATTAATCTGCAACTGTGTAACAGGTACGTGTTAATTCGGTTTTTATACATATATTGATTTTCTTTTTTCTTGTCACAGAGGATATCATGACGCACCTTTTTACCTGAAAGTGGACCTGGCCAACAAGGGGCAATCCATCTTCAGCTACGAGTGGTTGTCTGCGTCTGGAACGGTGTCTGGCTGGCTTGCAATTGATCTGCAACTGTGTAACATGTACGTGTTAATTCAGTTTTTATACATATGTTGATATTCTTTTTTTTTTGTCACACAGGATCCCATCACGCACCTTTTTACCTGAAAGTGGATCCGGCCAACAAGGGGCAATCCATCTTCAGCTCTGAATGGTTGTCTGCATCTGGAACGGTGTCTGGCTGGCTTGCAATTTATCTGCAACTGTGTAAAAGATACGTGTTAATTCGTTTTTATACATATTGATTTCTTTTTCTGGATCAGTGTCTGGCTGGCTTGCAATTAATCTGCAACTGTGTTGACATTCTTTTTTTGTCTTTCTTATTTTCAGGATCTCATGACCCACCTGACGCATCTTTTTACCTGAAAGTGGATCTTGCAATTAATCTGCAACTGTGTAACAGGTATGTGTTAAATCGTTTTTTATACATATAATGATTTTCTTTATTCTTGTCACACAGGATCTCATGACGCACCTTTTTACCTGAAAGGGGACCTGGCCAACAAGGGGCAATCCATCTTCAACTGCGAGTGGTTGTCTGCATCTGGAACGGTGTCTGGCTGGCTTGCAATTGATCTGCAACTGTGTAACAGGTACGTGTTAATTCGGTTTTTATACATATATTGATTTTCTTTTTTCTTGTCACAGAGGATCTCATGACGCACCTTTTTACCTGAAAGTGGACCTGGCCAACAAGGGGCAATCCATCTTCAGCTACGAGTGGTTGTCTGCATCTGGAACGGTGTCTGGCTGGCTTGCAAATGATCTGCAACTGTGTAACAGGTATGTGTTAATTCAGTTTTTATACATATATTGATTTTCTTTTTTTTGTCACACAGGATCCCATCACGCACATTTTTACCTGAAAGTGGATCCGGCCAACAAGGGGCTATCCATGTCCAGCTGTGAAAGGTTGCCTGCATCAGTAATGGTGTCTGACTGGCTTTCTTTTCATCTGCATCTGAGTTACAGGTAAGTGAACATTAAGTTTCTATACTTATATTGACTTTCTTTTTTGTCTTTCTTATTTTCAGGATCTCATGACCCACCTGACGCATCTTTTTACCTGAAAGTGGATCTTGCAATTAATCTGCAACTGTGTAACAGGTACTTGTTAAATCGTTTTTTATACATATAATGATTTTCTTTTTTCTTGTCACAGAGGATCTCATGACGCACCTTTTTACCTGAGAGTGGACCTGGCCAACAAGGGGCAATCCATCTTCAGCTATGAGTGGTTGTCTGCATCTAGAACGGTGTCTGGCTGGCTTGCAATTAATTTGCAACTATGTAACAGGTACGTGTTAATTCGGTTTTTATACATATATTGATTTTCTTTTTTTTGTCACACAGGATCCCATGATGCACCTTTTTACCTGAAAGTGGATCTGGCCAACAAGGGGCAATCCATCTTCAGCTCTGAATGGTTGTCTGCATCTGGAACGGTGTCTGGCTGGCTTGCAATTAATCTGCAACTTTGTAAAAGATACGTGTTAATTCGTTTTTTATACATATTGATTTCTTTTTTCTGGATCAGTGTCTGGCTGGCTTGCAATTAATCTGTAACTGTGTTGACTTTCTTTTTTGTCTTTCTTATTTTCAGGATCTCATGACCCACCTGACGCATCTTTATACCTGAAAGTGGATCTTGCAATTAATCTGCAACTGTGTAACAGGTACGTGTTAATTCGGTTTTTATACATATATTGATTTTTTTTTTCTTGTCACAGAGGATCTCATGACGCACCTTTTTACCTGAAAGTGGACCTGGCCAACAAGGGGCAATCCATCTTCAGCTACGAGTGGTTGTCTGCGTCTGGAACGGTGTCTGGCTGGCTTGCAATTGATCTGCAACTGTGTAACAGGTACATGTTAATTCAGTTTTTATACATATATTGATTTTCTTTTTTTTTGTCACACAGGATCCCATCACGCACCTTTTTGCCTGAAAGTGGATCCGGCCAACAAGGGGCAATCCATCTTCAGCTATGATTGGTTGTCTGCATCTAGAACGGTGTCTGGCTGGCTTGCAATTAATCTGCAACTGTGTAACAGGTACGTGTTAATTCGGTTTTTATACATATTGATTTCTTTTTTCTGGATCAGTGTCTGGCTGGCTTGCAATTAATCTGCAACTGTGTTGACATTCTTTTTTTGTCTTTCTTATTTTCAGGATCTCATGACCCACCTGACGCATCTTTTTACCTGAAAGTGGATCTTGCAATTAATCTGCAACTGTGTAACAGGTACGTGTTTAATCGTTTTTTATACATATAATGATTTTCTTTTTTCTTGTCACAGAGGATCTCATGACGCACCTTTTTACCTGAAAGTGGACCTGGCAAACAAGGGGCAATCTATCTTCAGCTACGAGTGGTTGTCTGCATCTGGAACGGTGTCTGGCTGGCTTGCAAATGATCTGCAACTGTGTAACAGGTACGTGTTAATTCATTTTTTATACATATATTGATTTTCTTTTTTTTGTCACACAGGATCACATCATGCACCTTTTTACCTGAAAGTGGATCCGGCCAACAAGGGGCTATCCATGTCCAGCTGTGAGAGGTTGCCTGCATCTGGAATGGTGTCTGACTGGCTTTCTTTTCATCTGCATCTGAGTTACAGGTAAGTGAACATTCAGTTTCTATACTTATATTGACTTTCTTCTTTGTCTTTCTTATTTTCAGGATGTCATGACCCACCTGACGCATCTTTTTACCTGAAAGTGGATCTTGCAATTAATCTGCAACTGCGTAACAGGTACGTGTTAATTCGGTTTTTATACATATATTGATTTTCTTTTTTTTGTCACACAGGATCCCATCACGCACCTTTTTACCTGAAAGTGGATCTGGCCAACAAGGGGCAATCCATCTTCAGCTGTGAGTGGTTGTCTGCATCTGGAACGGTGTCTGGCTGGCTTGCAATTAATCTGCAACTGTCTAAAAGATACGTGTTAATTCGTTTTTTATACATATTGATTTCTTTTTTCTGGATCAGTGTCTGGCTGGCTTGCAATTAATCTGCAACTGTTTTGACTTTATTTTTTGTCTTTCTTATTTTCAGGATCTCTGGACTCACCTGACTGACCTTTTTACCTGAAAGTGGATCTTGCAATTAATCTGCAACTGTGTAACAGGTACGTGTTAATTCGGATTTTATACATATATTGATTTTTTTTTTCTTGTCACAGAGGATCTCATGACGCACCTTTTTACCTGAAAGTGGACCTGGCCAACAAGGGGCAATCTATCTTCAGCTATGAGTGGTTGTCTGCATCTAGAACGGTGTCTGGCTGGCTTGCAATTAATTTGCAACTATGTAACAGGTACGTGTTAATTCGGTTTTTATACATATATTGATTTTCTTTTTTTTGTCACACAGGATCCCATGTTGCACCTTTTTACCTGAAAGTGGATCTGGCCAACAAGGGGCAATCCATCTTCAGCTCTGAATGGTTGTCTGCATCTGGAACGGTGTCTGGCTGGCTTGCAATTAATCTGCAACTTTGTAAAAGATACGTGTTAATTCGTTTTTTATACATATTGATTTCTTTTTTCTGGATCAGTGTCTGGCTGGCTTGCAATTAATCTGTAACTGTGTTGACTTTCTTTTTTGTCTTTCTTATTTTCAGGATCTCATGACCCACCTGACGCATCTTTATACCTGAAAGTGGATCTTGCAATTAATCTGCAACTGTGTAACAGGTACATGTTAATTCGGTTTTTATACATATATTGATTTTTTTTTTCTTGTCACAGAGGATCTCATGACGCACCTTTTTACCTGAAAGTGGACCTGGCCAACAAGGGGCAATCCATCTTCAGCTACGAGTGGTTGTCTGCGTCTGGAACGGTGTCTGGCTGGCTTGCAATTGATCTGCAACTGTGTAACAGGTACGTGTTAATTCAGTTTTTATACATATATTGATTTTCTTTTTTTTTGTCACACAGGATCCCATCACGCACCTTTTTGCCTGAAACTGGATCCGGCCAACAAGGGGCAATCCATCTTCAGCTATGATTGGTTGTCTGCATCTAGAACGGTGTCTGGCTGGCTTGCAATTAATCTGCAACTGTGTAACAGGTACGTGTTAATTCGGTTTTTATACATATTGATTTCTTTTTTCTGGATCAGTGTCTGGCTGGCTTGCAATTAATCTGCAACTGTGTTGACATTCTTTTTTTGTCTTTCTTATTTTCAGGATCTCATGACCCACCTGACGCATCTTTTTACCTGAAAGTGGATCTTGCAATTAATCTGCAACTGTGTAACAGGTACGTGTTTAATCGTTTTTTATACATATAATGATTTTCTTTTTTCTTGTCACAGAGGATCTCATGACGCACCTTTTTACCTGAAAGTGGACCTGGCAAACAAGGGGCAATCTATCTTCAGCTACGAGTGGTTGTCTGCATCTGGAACGGTGTCTGGCTGGCTTGCAAATGATCTGCAACTGTGTAACAGGTACGTGTTAATTCATTTTTTATACATATATTGATTTTCTTTTTTTTGTCACACAGGATCACATCATGCACCTTTTTACCTGAAAGTGGATCCGGCCAACAAGGGGCAATCCATCTTCAGCTCTGAATGGTTGTCTGCATCTAGAACGGTGTCTGGCTGGCTTGCAATTAATCTGCAACTGTGTAACAGGTACGTGTTAATTTGTTTTTTATACATATTGATTTCTTTTTTCTGGATCAGTGTCTGGCTGGCTTGCAATTAATCTGCAACTATGTAACAGGTACGTGTTAATTCGGTTTTTATACATATATTGATTTTCTTTTTTTTGTCACACAGGATCCCATCACGCACCTTTTTACCTGAAAGTGGATCCGGCCAACAAGGGGCAATCCATCTTCAGCTCTGAATGGTTGTCTGCATCTGGAACGGTGTCTGGCTGGCTTGCATCTAATCTGCAACAGTCTAAAAGATACGTGTTAATTTGTTTTTTATACATATTGATTTCTTTTTTCTGGATCAGTGTCTGGCTGGCTTGCAATTAATCTGCAACTATGTAACAGGTACGTGTTAATTCGGTTTTTATACATATATTGATTTTCTTTTTTTTGTCACACAGGATCCCATCACGCACCTTTTTACCTGAAAGTGGATCTGGCCAACAAGGGGCAATCCATCTTCAGCTGTGAGTGGTTGTCTGCATCTGGAACGGTGTCTGGCTGGCTTGCAATTAATCTGCAACAGTCTAAAAGATACGTGTTAATTTGTTTTTTATACATATTGATTTCTTTTTTCTGGATCAGTGTCTGGCTGGCTTGCAATTAATCTGCAACTGTGTTGACATTCTTTTTTTGTCTTTCTTATTTTCAGGATCTCATGACCCACCTGACGCATCTTTTTACCTGAAAGTGGATCTTGCAATTAATCTGCAACTGTGTAACAGGTACGTGTTTAATCGTTTTTTATACATATAATGATTTTCTTTTTTCTTGTCACAGAGGATCTCATGACGCACCTTTTTACCTGAAAGTGGACCTGGCAAACAAGGGGCAATCTATCTTCAGCTACGAGTGGTTGTCTGCATCTGGAATGGTGTCTGGCTGGCTTGCAAATGATCTGCAACTGTGTAACAGGTACGTGTTAATTCATTTTTTATACATATATTGATTTTCTTTTTTTTGTCACACAGGATCACATCATGCACCTTTTTACCTGAAAGTGGATCCGGCCAACAAGGGGCTATCCATGTCCAGCTGTGAGAGGTTGCCTGCATCTGGAATGGTGTCTGACTGGCTTTCTTTTCATCTGCATCTGAGTTACAGGTAAGTGAACATTCAGTTTCTATACTTATATTGACTTTCTTCTTTGTCTTTCTTATTTTCAGGATGTCATGACCCACCTGACGCATCTTTTTACCTGAAAGTGGATCTTGCAATTAATCTGCAACTGCGTAACAGGTACGTGTTAATTCGGTTTTTATACATATATTGATTTTCTTTTTTTTGTCACACAGGATCCCATCACGCACCTTTTTACCTGAAAGTGGATCTGGCCAACAAGGGGCAATCCATCTTCAGCTGTGAGTGGTTGTCTGCATCTGGAACGGTGTCTGGCTGGCTTGCAATTAATCTGCAACTGTCTAAAAGATACGTGTTAATTCGTTTTTTATACATATTGATTTCTTTTTTCTGGATCAGTGTCTGGCTGGCTTGCAATTAATCTGCAACTGTTTTGACTTTATTTTTTGTCTTTCTTATTTTCAGGATCTCTGGACTCACCTGACTGACCTTTTTACCTGAAAGTGGATCTTGCAATTAATCTGCAACTGTGTAACAGGTACGTGTTAATTCGGATTTTATACATATATTGATTTTTTTTTTCTTGTCACAGAGGATCTCATGACGCACCTTTTTACCTGAAAGTGGACCTGGCCAACAAGGGGCAATCTATCTTCAGCTATGAGTGGTTGTCTGCATCTAGAACGGTGTCTGGCTGGCTTGCAATTAATTTGCAACTATGTAACAGGTACGTGTTAATTCGGTTTTTATACATATATTGATTTTCTTTTTTTTGTCACACAGGATCCCATGTTGCACCTTTTTACCTGAAAGTGGATCTGGCCAACAAGGGGCAATCCATCTTCAGCTCTGAATGGTTGTCTGCATCTGGAACGGTGTCTGGCTGGCTTGCAATTAATCTGCAACTTTGTAAAAGATACGTGTTAATTCGTTTTTTATACATATTGATTTCTTTTTTCTGGATCAGTGTCTGGCTGGCTTGCAATTAATCTGTAACTGTGTTGACTTTCTTTTTTGTCTTTCTTATTTTCAGGATCTCATGACCCACCTGACGCATCTTTATACCTGAAAGTGGATCTTGCAATTAATCTGCAACTGTGTAACAGGTACATGTTAATTCGGTTTTTATACATATATTGATTTTTTTTTTCTTGTCACAGAGGATCTCATGACGCACCTTTTTACCTGAAAGTGGACCTGGCCAACAAGGGGCAATCCATCTTCAGCTACGAGTGGTTGTCTGCGTCTGGAACGGTGTCTGGCTGGCTTGCAATTGATCTGCAACTGTGTAACAGGTACGTGTTAATTCAGTTTTTATACATATATTGATTTTCTTTTTTTTTGTCACACAGGATCCCATCACGCACCTTTTTGCCTGAAAGTGGATCCGGCCAACAAGGGGCAATCCATCTTCAGCTACGAGTGGTTGTCTGCGTCTGGAACGGTGTCTGGCTGGCTTGCAATTGATCTGCAACTGTGTAACAGGTACGTGTTAATTCGGTTTTTATACATATTGATTTCTTTTTTCTGGATCAGTGTCTGGCTGGCTTGCAATTAATCTGCAACTGTGTTGACATTCTTTTTTTGTCTTTCTTATTTTCAGGATCTCATGACCCACCTGACGCATCTTTTTACCTGAAAGTGGATCTTGCAATTAATCTGCAACTGTGTAACAGGTACGTGTTTAATCGTTTTTTATACATATAATGATTTTCTTTTTTCTTGTCACAGAGGATCTCATGACGCACCTTTTTACCTGAAAGTGGACCTGGCAAACAAGGGGCAATCTATCTTCAGCTACGAGTGGTTGTCTGCATCTGGAACGGTGTCTGGCTGGCTTGCAAATGATCTGCAACTGTGTAACAGGTACGTGTTAATTCATTTTTTATACATATATTGATTTTCTTTTTTTTGTCACACAGGATCACATCATGCACCTTTTTACCTGAAAGTGGATCCGGCCAACAAGGGGCAATCCATCTTCAGCTCTGAATGGTTGTCTGCATCTGGAACGGTGTCTGGCTGGCTTGCAATTAATCTGCAACTTTGTAAAAGATACGTGTTAATTCGTTTTTTATACATATTGATTTCTTTTTTCTGGATCAGTGTCTGGCTGGCTTGCAATTAATCTGTAACTGTGTTGACTTTCTTTTTTGTCTTTCTTATTTTCAGGATCTCATGACCCACCTGACGCATCTTTATACCTGAAAGTGGATCTTGCAATTAATCTGCAACTGTGTAACAGGTACGTGTTAATTCGGTTTTTATACATATATTGATTTTTTTTTTCTTGTCACAGAGGATCTCATGACGCACCTTTTTACCTGAAAGTGGACCTGGCCAACAAGGGGCAATCCATCTTCAGCTACGAGTGGTTGTCTGCGTCTGGAACGGTGTCTGGCTGGCTTGCAATTGATCTGCAACTGTGTAACAGGTACATGTTAATTCAGTTTTTATACATATATTGATTTTCTTTTTTTTTGTCACACAGGATCCCATCACGCACCTTTTTGCCTGAAACTGGATCCGGCCAACAAGGGGCAATCCATCTTCAGCTATGATTGGTTGTCTGCATCTAGAACGGTGTCTGGCTGGCTTGCAATTAATCTGCAACTGTGTAACAGGTACGTGTTAATTCGGTTTTTATACATATTGATTTCTTTTTTCTGGATCAGTGTCTGGCTGGCTTGCAATTAATCTGCAACTGTGTTGACATTCTTTTTTTGTCTTTCTTATTTTCAGGATCTCATGACCCACCTGACGCATCTTTTTACCTGAAAGTGGATCTTGCAATTAATCTGCAACTGTGTAACAGGTACATGTTTAATCGTTTTTTATACATATAATGATTTTCTTTTTTCTTGTCACAGAGGATCTCATGACGCACCTTTTTACCTGAAAGTGGACCTGGCAAACAAGGGGCAATCTATCTTCAGCTACGAGTGGTTGTCTGCATCTGGAACGGTGTCTGGCTGGCTTGCAAATGATCTGCAACTGTGTAACAGGTACGTGTTAATTCATTTTTTATACATATATTGATTTTCTTTTTTTTGTCACACAGGATCACATCATGCACCTTTTTACCTGAAAGTGGATCCGGCCAACAAGGGGCTATCCATGTCCAGCTGTGAGAGGTTGCCTGCATCTGGAATGGTGTCTGACTGGCTTTCTTTTCATCTGCATCTGAGTTACAGGTAAGTGAACATTCAGTTTCTATACTTATATTGACTTTCTTCTTTGTCTTTCTTATTTTCAGGATGTCATGACCCACCTGACGCATCTTTTTACCTGAAAGTGGATCTTGCAATTAATCTGCAACTGCGTAACAGGTACGTGTTAATTCGGTTTTTATACATATATTGATTTTCTTTTTTTTGTCACACAGGATCCCATCACGCACCTTTTTACCTGAAAGTGGATCTGGCCAACAAGGGGCAATCCATCTTCAGCTGTGAGTGGTTGTCTGCATCTGGAACGGTGTCTGGCTGGCTTGCAATTAATCTGCAACTGTCTAAAAGATACGTGTTAATTCGTTTTTTATACATATTGATTTCTTTTTTCTGGATCAGTGTCTGGCTGGCTTGCAATTAATCTGCAACTGTTTTGACTTTATTTTTTGTCTTTCTTATTTTCAGGATCTCTGGACTCACCTGACTGACCTTTTTACCTGAAAGTGGATCTTGCAATTAATCTGCAACTGTGTAACAGGTACGTGTTAATTCGGATTTTATACATATATTGATTTTTTTTTTCTTGTCACAGAGGATCTCATGACGCACCTTTTTACCTGAAAGTGGACCTGGCCAACAAGGGGCAATCTATCTTCAGCTATGAGTGGTTGTCTGCATCTAGAACGGTGTCTGGCTGGCTTGCAATTAATTTGCAACTATGTAACAGGTACGTGTTAATTCGGTTTTTATACATATATTGATTTTCTTTTTTTTGTCACACAGGATCCCATGTTGCACCTTTTTACCTGAAAGTGGATCTGGCCAACAAGGGGCAATCCATCTTCAGCTCTGAATGGTTGTCTGCATCTGGAACGGTGTCTGGCTGGCTTGCAATTAATCTGCAACTTTGTAAAAGATACGTGTTAATTCGTTTTTTATACATATTGATTTCTTTTTTCTGGATCAGTGTCTGGCTGGCTTGCAATTAATCTGTAACTGTGTTGACTTTCTTTTTTGTCTTTCTTATTTTCAGGATCTCATGACCCACCTGACGCATCTTTATACCTGAAAGTGGATCTTGCAATTAATCTGCAACTGTGTAACAGGTACATGTTAATTCGGTTTTTATACATATATTGATTTTTTTTTTCTTGTCACAGAGGATCACATGACGCACCTTTTTACCTGAAAGTGGATCCGGCCAACAAGGGGCTATCCATGTCCAGCTGTGAGAGGTTGCCTGCATCTGGAATGGTGTCTGACTGGCTTTCTTTTCATCTGCATCTGAGTTACAGGTAAGTGAACATTCAGTTTCTATACTTATATTGACATTATTTTTTGTCTTTCTTATTTTCAGGATGTCATGACCCACCTGACGCATCTTTTTACCTGAAAGTGGATCTTGCAATTAATCTGCAACTGTGTAACAGGTACGTGTTAATTCGGTTTTTATACATATATTGATTTTCTGTTTTCTTCTCACAGAGGATCTCATGACGCACCTTTTTACCTGAAAGTGGACCTGGCCAACAAGGGTAGCAATCCATCTTCAGCTACGAGTGGTTGTCTGTATCTGGAACGGTGTCTGGCTGGCTTGCAATTAATCTGCAACTGTGTAACAGGTACGAATTAATTCGGTTTTTATACATATATTGATTTTCTTTTTTCTTGTCACACAGGATCTCATGATGCACCTTTTTACCTGAAAGTGGACCTGGCCAACAAGGGACAATCCATCTTCAGCCACGAGTGGTTGTCTGCATCTGGAACGGTGTCTGGCTGGCTTACAATTGATCTGCAACTGTGTAACAGGTACGTGTTAATTCAGTTTTTATACATATATTGATTTTCTTTTTTCTTGTCACACAGGATCTCATGACGCACCTTTTTACCTGAATGTGGATCCGGCCAACAAGGGGCAATCCATCTTCAGCTATGCGTGGTTGTCTGCATCTAGAACGGTGTTTGGCTGGCTTGCAAATAATCTGCAACTGTGTAACAAGTACGTGTTAATTTGGTTTTTATACATATATTGATTTTCTTTTTTTTGTCACACAGGATCCCATCACGCACCTTTTTACCTGAAAGTGGATCTGGCCAACAAGGCGCAATCCATCTTCAGCTCTGAACGGTTGTCTGCATCTGGAGTGGTGTCTGACTGGCTTTCTTTTCATCTGCATCTGAGTTACAGGTAAGTGAACATTCAGTTTCTATACTTATATTGACTTTCTTCTTTGTCTTTCTTATTTTCAGGATGTCATGACCCACCTGACGCATCTTTTTACCTGAAAGTGGATCTTGCAATTAATCTGCAACTGCGTAACAGGTACATGTTAATTCGGTTTTTATACATATATTGATTTTCTTTTTTTTGTCACACAGGATCCCATCACGCACCTTTTTACCTGAAAGTGGACCTGGCCAACAAGGGGCAATCCATCTTCAGCTGTGAGTGGTTGTCTGCATCTGGAACGGTGTCTGGCTGGCTTGCAATTAATCTGCAACTGTCTAAAAGATACGTGTTAATTCGTTTTTTATACATATTGATTTCTTTTTTCTGGATCAGTGTCTGGCTGGCTTGCAATTAATCTGCAACTGTTTTGACTTTATTTTTTGTCTTTCTTATTTTCAGGATCTCTGGACTCACCTGACTGACCTTTTTACCTGAAAGTGGATCTTGCAATTAATCTGCAACTGTGTAACAGGTACGTGTTAATTCGGTTTTTATACATATATTGATTTTCTTTTTTCTTGTCACACAGGATCCCATCATGCACCTTTTTACCTGAAAGTGGATCCAGCCAACAAGGGGCAATCCATCTTCAGCTATGAGTGGTTGTCTGCATCTAGAACGGTGTCTGGCTGGCTTGCAATTAATCTGCAACTGTGTAACAGGTACGTGTTAATTCGGTTTTTATACATATATTGATTTTCTTTTTTTTTTGTCACACAGGATCCCATCACGCACCTTTTTACCTGAAAGTGGATCCGGCCAACAAGGGGCTATCCATGTCCAGCTGTGAGAGGTTGCCTGCATCTGGAATGGTGTCTGACTGGCTTTCTTTTCATCTGCATCTGAGTTATAGGTAAGTGAACATTCAGTTTCTATACTTATATTGACATTCTTTTTTGTCTTTCTTATTTTCAGGATGTCATGACCCACCTGACGCATCTTTTTACCTGAAAGTGGATCTTACAATTAATCTGCAACTGTGTAACAGGTACGTGTTAATTCGGTTTTTATACATATATTGATTTTCTGTTTTCTTCTCACAGAGGATCTCATGACGCACCTTTTTACCTGAAAGTGGACCTGGCCAACAAGGGTAGCAATCCATCTTCAGCTACGAGTGGTTGTCTGTATCTGGAACGGTGTCTGGCTGGCTTGCAATTAATTTGCAACTGTGTAACAGGTACGTGTTAATTTGGTTTTTATACATATATTGATTTTCTTTTTTCTTGTCACACAGGATCTCATGATGCACCTTTTTACCTGAAAGTGGACCTGGCCAACAAGGGACAATCCATCTTCAGCCACGAGTGGTTGTCTGCATCTGGAACGGTGTCTGGCTGGCTTACAATTGATCTGCAACTGTGTAACAGGTACGTGTTAATTCAGTTTTTATACATATTTTGAATTTCTTTTTTCTTGTCACACAGGATCTCATGACGCACCTTTTTACCTGAATGTGGATCCGGCCAACAAGGGGCAATCCATCTTCAGCTATGCGTGGTTGTCTGCATCTAGAACGGTGTTTGGCTGGCTTGCAAATAATCTGCAACTGTGTAACAAGTACGTGTTAATTTGGTTTTTATACATATATTGATTTTCTTTTTTTTGTCACACAGGATCCCATCACGCACCTTTTTACCTGAAAGTGGATCTGGCCAACAAGGCGCAATCCATCTTCAGCTCTGAACGGTTGTCTGCATCTGGAGTGGTGTCTGACTGGTTTTCTTTTCATCTGCATCTGAGTTACAGGTAAGTGAACATTCAGTTTCTATACTTATATTGACTTTCTTTTTTGTCTTTCTTATTTTCAGGATGTCATGACCCACCTGACGCATCTTTTTACCTGAAAGTGGATCTTGCAATTAATCTGCAACTGTGTAACAGGTATGTGTTAATTCGGTTGTTATACATATATTGATTTTCTTTTTTCTTCTCACAGAGGATCTCATGACGCACCTTTTTACCTGAAAGTGGACCTGGCCAACAAGGGTAGCAATCCATCTTCAGCTACGAGTGGTTGTCTGCATCTGGAACGGTGTCTGGCTGGCTTACAATTGATCTGCAACTGTGTAACAGGTACGTGTTAATTCAGTTTTTATACATATATTGATTTTCTTTTTTCTTGTCACACAGGATCCCATCACGCACCTTTTTACCTGAAAGTGGATCCAGCCAACAAGGGGCAATCCATCTTCAGCTGTGAGTGGTTGTCTGCATCTGGAACGGTGTCTGGCTGGCTTGCAATTAATCTGCAACTGTCTAAAAGATACGTGTTAATTCGTTTTTTATACATATTGATTTCTGTTTTCTGGATCAGTGTCTGGCTGGCTTGCAATTAATCTGCAACTGTTTTGACTTTTTTTTTGTCTTTCTTATTTTCAGGATCTCTGGACCCACCTGACTGACCTTTTTACCTGAAAGTGGATCTTGCAATTAATCTGCAACTGTGTAACAGGTACGTGTTAATTCGGTTTTTATACATATATTGATTTTCTTTTTTCTTGTCACACAGGATCCCATCACGCACCTTTTTACCTGAAAGTGGATCCAGCCAACAAGGGGCAATCCATCTTCAGCTATGAGTGGTTGTCTGCATCTAGAATGGTGTCTAGCTGGCTTGCAATTAATCTGCAACTGTGTAACAGGTACGTGTTAATTCAGTTTTTATACATATATTGATTTTCTTTTTTTTTTGTCAAAAAGGATCCCATTACGCACCTTTTTACCTGAAAGTGGATCCGGCCAACAAGGGGCTATCCATGTCCAGCTGTGAGAGGTTGCCTGCATCTGGAATGGTGTCTGACTGGCTTTCTTTTCATCTGCATCTGAGTTACAGGTAAGTGAACATTCAGTTTCTATACTTATATTGACTTTCTTTTTTGTCTTTCTTATTTCAGGATGTCATGACCCACCTGACACATCTTTTTACCTGAAAGTGGGTGTTGCATTTAATCTGCAACTGTGTAACAGGTACGTGTTAATTCGGTTTTTATACATATATTGATTTTCTTTTTTCTTCTCACAGAGGATCTCATGACGCACCTTTTTACCTGAAAGTGGACCTGGCCAACAAGGGACAATGCATCTTCAGCTACGAGTGGTTGTCTGCATCTGGAACGGTGTCTGGCTGGCTTGCAATTGATCTGCAATTTATTAACAGGTACGTGTTAATTCAGTTTTTATACATATATTGATTTCTTTTTTCTGGATCAGTGTCTGGCTGGCTTGCAATTAATCTGCAACTGTGTTGACATTCTTTTGTCTTTCTTATTTTCAGGATCTCATGACCCACCTGACACATCTTTTTACCTGAAAGTGGATCTTGCAATTAATTAATTTTATACATATATTGATTTTCTTTTTTTTTATCACACAGGATCTCATGACGCACCTTTTTACCTGAAAGTGGATCTGGCCAACAAGGGGCAATCCATTTTCAGCTGCGAGTGGTTTTCTGCATCTGGAATGGTGTCTGGCTGGCTTGCAATTGATCTGCAACTGTATAACAGGTACGTGTTAATTCAGTTTTTATACATATATTGATTTTCTTTTTTTTTGTCACACAGGATCCCATCACGCACATTTTTACCTGAAACTGGATCCGGCCAACAAGTGGCTATCCATGTCCAGCTGTGAGAGGTTGCCTGCATCTGGCATGGTGTCTGACTGGCTTTCTTTTCATCTGCATCTGAGTTACAGGTAAGTGAACATAAAGTTTCTATACTTTGATTGACTTTCTTTTTTGTCTTTCTTATTTTCAGGATGTCATGAACCACCTGACGCATCTTTTTACCTGAAAGTGGATCTTGCAATTAATCTGCAACTGTGTAACAGGTACGTGTTAATTCGGTTTTTATACATATATTGATTTTCTTTTTTTTGTCACACAGGATCCCATCACGCACCTTTTTACCTGAAAGTGGATCTGGCCAACAAGGGGCAATCCATCTTCAGCTGTGAGTGGTTGTCTGCATCTGGAACGGTGTCTGGCTGGCTTGCATCTAATCTGCAACAGTCTAAAAGATACGTGTTAATTTGTTTTTTATACATATTGATTTCTTTTTTCTGGATCAGTGTCTGGCTGGCTTGCAATTAATCTGCAACTATGTAACAGGTACGTGTTAATTCGGTTTTTATACATATATTGATTTTCTTTTTTTTGTCACACAGGATCCCATCACGCACCTTTTTACCTGAAAGTGGATCTGGCCAACAAGGGGCAATCCATCTTCAGCTGTGAGTGGTTGTCTGCATCTGGAACGGTGTCTGGCTGGCTTGCAATTAATCTGCAACAGTCTAAAAGATACGTGTTAATTTGTTTTTTATACATATTGATTTCTTTTTTCTGGATCAGTGTCTGGCTGGCTTGCAATTAATCTGCAACTGTGTAACAGGTACGTGTTAATTCGGTTTTTATACATATATTGATTTTCTTTTTTCTTCTCACAGAGGATCTCATGACGCACCTTTTTACCTGAAAGTGGACCTGGCCAACAAGGGTAGCAATCCATCTTCAGCTACGAGTGGTTGTCTGCATCTGGAACGGTGTCTGGCTGGCTTGCAATTAATCTGCAACTGTGTAACAGGTACGTGTTAATTCGTTTTTATACATATATTGATTTTCTTTTTTCTTGTCACACAGGATCCCATCACGCACCTTTTTACCTGAAAGTGGATCCAGCCAACAAGGGGCAATCCATCTTCAGCTCTGAATGGTTGTCTGCATCTGGAACGGTGTTTGGCTGGCTTGCAATTAATCTGCAACTGTCTAAAAGATACGTGTTAATTCGTTTTTTATACATATTGATTTCTTTTTTCTGGATCAGTATCTGGCTGGCTTGAAATTAATCTGCAACTGTGTCGACATTCTTTTTTGTCTTTCTTATTTTCAGGATCTCATGACACACCTGACGCATCTTTTTACCTGAAAGTGGATTTTGCAATTAATCTGCAACTGTGAAACAGATACGTGTTAAATTGTTTTTTATACATATAATGATTTTCTTTATTCTTGTCACACAGGATCTCATGACGCACCTTTTTACCTGAAAGTGGACCTGGCCAACAAGGGGCAATCCATCTTCAGCTGCGAGTGGTTGTCTGCATCTGGAACTGTGTCTGGCTGGCTTGCAATTAATCTGCAACTGTGTTACAGGTACGTATTAATTCAGTTTTTATATAATATTGATTTTCTTTTTTTTTGTCACACAGGATCCCATCACGCACCTTTTTACCTGAAAGTGGATCTGGCCGACAAGGGGCTATCCATGTCCAGCTGTGAGAGGTTGCCTGCATCTGGAATGGTGTCTGACTGGCTTTCTTTACATCTGCATCTGAGTTACAGGTAAGTGAACATTCAGTTTCTATACTTATATTGACTTTCTTTTTTGTCTTTCTTATTTTCAGGATGTCATGACCCACCTGACACATCTTTTTACCTGAAAGCGGATCTTGCAGTTAATCTGCAACTGTGTAACAGGTACGTGTTAATTCGGTTTTTATACATATATTGATTTTCTTTTTTTTGTCACACAGGATCCCATAACGCACCTTTTTACCTGACAGTGGACCTGGCCAACAAGGGGCAATCCATCTTCAGCTATGAGTGGTTGTCTGCATCTGGAACGGTGTCTGGCTCGCTTGCAATTAATCTGCAACTGTGTAACAGGTACGTGTTAATTCGGTTTTTATACATATATTGATTTTCTTTTTTCTTGTCACACAGGATCCCATTACGCACCTTTTTACCTGAAAGTGGATCCAGCCAACAAGGGGCAATCCATCTTCAGCTATGATTGGTTGTCTGCATCTAGAACGGTGTCTGGCTGGCTTGCAATTAATCTGCAACTGTGTAAAAGATACGTGTTAATTCGGTTTTTATACATATATTGATTTTCTTTTTTCTTGTCACACAGGATCTCATGACGCACCTTTTTACCTGAAAGTGGACCTGGCCAACAAGGGGCAATCCATCTTCAGCTATGAGTGGTTGTCTGCATCTAGAACGGTGTCTGGCTGGCTTGCAATTAATCTGCAACTATGTAACAGGTACGTGTTAATTCGGTTTTTATACATATATTGATTTTCTTATTTTTGTCACACAGGATACCATCACGCACCTTTTTACCTGAAAGTGGATCTGGCCAACAAGAGGCAATCCATCTTCAGCTCTGAATGGTTGTCTGCATCTGGAACGGTGTCTGGCTGGCTTGCAATTAATCTGCAACTGTGTTGACATTCTTTTTTGTCTTTCTTATTTTCAGGATCTCATGACCCACCTGACGCATCTTTATACCTGAAAGTGGATCTTGCAATTAATCTGCAACTGTGTAACAGGTACGTGTTAAATCGTTTTTTATACATATAATGATTTACTTTATTCTTGTCACACAGGATCTCATGACGCACCTTTTTACCTGAAAGTGGACATGGCCAACAAGGGGCAATCCATCTTCAGCTGCGAGTGGTTGTCTGCATCTGGAACGGTGTCGGGCTGGCTTGCAATTAATCTGCAACTGTGTAACAGGTACGTGTTAATTCGGTTTTTATACATATTGATTTCTTTTTTCTGGATCAGTATCTGGCTGGCTTGAAATTAATCTGCAACTGTGTCGACATTCTTTTTTGTCTTTCTTATTTTCAGGATCTCATGACCCACCTGACGCATCTTTTTACCTGAAAGTGGATTTTGCAATTAATCTGCAACTGTGAAACAGATACGTGTTAAATCGTTTTTTATACATATATCTTTATTCTTGTCACACAGGATCTCATGACGCACCTTTTTACCTGAAAGTGGACCTGGCCAACAAGGGGCAATCCATCTTCAGCTGCGAGTTGTTGTCTGCATCTGGAACTGTGTCTGGCTGGCTTGCAATTAATCTGCAACTGTGTTACAGGTACGTGTTAATTCAGTTTTTATATAATATTGATTTTCTTTTTTTTGTCACACAGGATCCCATCACGCACCTTTTTACCTGAAAGTGGATCTGGCCGACAAGGGGCTATCCATGTCCAGCTGTGAGAGGTTGCCTGCATCTGGAATGGTGTCTGACTGGCTTTCTTTACATCTGCATCTGAGTTACAGGTAAGTGAACATTCAGTTTCTATACTTATATTGACTTTCTTTTTTGTCTTTCTTATTTTCAGGATGTCATGACCCACCTGACACATCTTTTTACCTGAAAGTGGATCTTGCAGTTAATCTGCAACTGTGTAACAGGTACGTGTTAATTCGGTTTTTATACATATATTGATTTTCTTTTTTCTTGTCACACAGGATCCCATCACGCACCTTTTTACCTGAAAGTGGATCCAACCAACAAGGGGCAATCCATCTTCAGCTATGATTGGTTGTCTGCATCTAGAACAGTGTCTGGCTGGCTTGCAATTAATCTGCAACTGTGTAACAGGTACGTGTTAATTCGGTCATTATACATATATTGATTTTCTTTTTTTTGTCACACAGGATCCCATAACGCACCTTTTTACCTGACAGTGGACCTGGCCAACAAGGGGCAATCCATCTTCAGCTATGAGTGGTTGTCTGCATCTGGAACGGTGTCTGGCTGGCTTGCAATTAATCTGCAACTGTGTAACAGGTACGTGTTAATTCGGTTTTTATACATATATTGATTTTCTTTTTTCTTGTCACACAGGATCCCATCACGCACCTTTTTACCTGAAAGTGGATCCAGCCAACAAGGGGCAATCCATCTTCAGCTATGATTGGTTGTCTGCATCTAGAACGGTGTCTGGCTGGCTTGCAATTAATCTGCAACTGTGTAAAAGATACGTGTTAATTCGGTTTTTATACATATATTGATTTTATTTTTTCTTGTCACACAGGATCTCATGACGCACCTTTTTACCTGAAAGTGGACCTGGCCAACAAGGGGCAATCCATCTTCAGCTATGAGTGGTTGTCTGCATCTAGAACGGTGTCTGGCTGGCTTGCAATTAATCTGCAACTATGTAACAGGTACGTGTTAATTCGGTTTTTATACATATATTGATTTTCTTATTTTTGTCACACAGGATACCATCACGCACCTTTTTACCTGAAAGTGGATCTGGCCAACAAGAGGCAATCCATCTTCAGCTCTGAATGGTTGTCTGCATCTGGAACGGTGTCTGGCTGGCTTGCAATTAATCTGCAACTGTGTTGACATTCTTTTTTGTCTTTCTTATTTTCAGGATCTCATGACCCACCTGACGCATCTTTATACCTGAAAGTGGATCTTGCAATTAATCTGCAACTGTGTAACAGGTACGTGTTAAATCGTTTTTTATACATATAATGATTTACTTTATTCTTGTCACACAGGATCTCATGACGCACCTTTTTACCTGAAAGTGGACATGGCCAACAAGGGGCAATCCATCTTCAGCTGCGAGTGGTTGTCTGCATCTGGAACGGTGTCGGGCTGGCTTGCAATTAATCTGCAACTGTGTAACAGGTACGTGTTAATTCGGTTTTTATACATATATTGATTTTCTTTTTTCTTATCACCGAGGATCTCATGACGCACCTTTTTACCTGAAAGTGGACCTGGCCAACAAGGGGCAATCCATCTTCAGCTACGAGTGGTTCTCTGCATCTGGAACGGTGTCTGGCTGGCTTGCAAATGATCTGCAACTGTGTTACAGGTATGTGTTAATTCAGTTTTTATATAATATTGATTTTCTTTTTTTTTGTCACACAGGATCCCATCACGCAACTTTTTACCTGAATGTGGATCCGGCCAACAAGGGGCTATCCATGTCCAGCTGTGAGAGGTTGCCTGCATTTGGAATGGTGTCTGACTGGCTTTCTTTACATCTGCATCTGAGTTACAGGTAAGTGCACATTCAGTTTCTATACTTATATTGACTTTCTTTTTTGTCTTTCTTATTTTCAGGATGTCATGACCCACCTGACGCATCTTTTTACCTGAAAGTGGATCTTGCAATTAATCTGCAACTGTGTAACAGGTATGTGTTAATTCGGTTGTTATACATATATTGATTTTCTTTTTTCTTGTCACAGAGGATCTCATGATGCACCTTTTTACCTGAAAGTGGACCTGGCCAACAAAGGGCAATCCATCTTCAGCTACGAGTGGTTGTCTGCATCTGGAACGGTGTCTGGCTGGCTTGCAATTAATCTGCAACTGTGTAACAGGTACGTGTTAATTCGGTTTTTATACATATATTGATTTTCTTCTTTCTTGTCACACAGGATACCATGACGCACCTTTTTACCTGAATGTGGATCCAGCCAACAAAGGGCAATCCATCTTCAGCTATGATTGGTTGTCTGCATCTAGAACGGTGTCTGGCTGGCTTGCAATTAATCTGCAACTGTGTAACAGGTACGTGTTAATTCGGTCATTGTACATATATTGATTTTCTTTTTTTTGTCACACAGGATCCCATCACGCACCTTTTTACCTGAAAGTGGATCTGGCCAACAAGGGGCAATCCATCTTCAGCTCTGAATGGTTGTCTGCATCTGGAACGGTGTCTGGCTGACTTGCAAATTATCTGCAACTGTGTAAAAGATACGTGTTAATTCGTTTTTATACATATTGATTTCTTTTTTCTGGATCAGTGTCTGGCTGGCTTGCAATTAATCTGCAACTGTGTTGACATTCTTTTTTTGTCTTTCTTATTTTCAGGATCTCATGACCCACCTGACGCATCTTTTTACCTGAAAGTGGATCTTGCAATTAATCTGCAACTGTGTAACAGGTACGTGTTAAATCGTTTTTATTACATATAATGATTTTCTTTTTTCTTGTCACAGAGGATCTCATGACGCACCTTTTTACCTGAAAGTGGACCTGGCCAACAAGGGGCAATCTATCTTCAGCTACGAGTGGTTGTCTGCATCTGGAACGGTGTCTGGCTGGCTTGCAAATGATCTGCAACTGTGTAACATGTACGTGTTAATTCAGTTTTTATACATATATTGATTTTCTTTTTTTTTGTCACACAGGATCACATCACGCACCTTGTTACCTGAAAGTGGATCTGGCCAACAAGGGGCAATCCATCTTCAGCTATGAGTGGTTATCTGCATCTAGAACGGTGTCTGGCTGGCTTGAAATTAATCTGCAACTGTGTAACAGGTACGTGTTAACTCAGTTTTTATACATATATTGATTTTCTTTTTTCTTGTCACACAGGATCCCATCACACACCTTTTTACCTGAAAGTGGATCCAGCCAACAAGGGGCAATCCATCTTCAGCTCTGAATGGTTGTCTGCATCTGGAACGGTGTCTGGCTGGCTTGCAATTAATCTGCAACTGTCTAAAAGATACGTGTTAATTCGTTTTTTATACATATTGATTTCTTTTTTCTGGATCAGTGTCTGGCTGGCTTGCAATTAATCTGCAACTGTTTTGACTTTATTTTTTGTCTTTCTTATTTTCAGGATCTCAGGACCCACCTGATTGACCTTTTTACCTGAAAGTGGATCTTGCAATTAATCTGCAACTGTGTAACAGGTACGTGTTAATTCGGTTTTTATACATATATTGATTTTCTTTTTTCTTGTCACACAGGATCTCATGACGCACCTTTTTACCTGAAAGTGGATCTGGACAACAAGGGGCAATCCATCTTCAGCTGCGAGTGGTTTACTGCATCTGGAAAGGTGTCTGGCTGGCTTGCAATTAATCTGCAACTGTGTAACAGGTACGTGTTAATTCGGTTTTTATACATATATTGATTTTCTTTTTTTGTCACACAGGATCCCATCACGCACCGTTTTACCTGAAAGTGGATCTGGCAAACAAGGGGCAATCCGTCTTCAGCTCTGAATGGATGTCTGCATCTGGAACGGTGTCTGGCTGGCTTGCAATTAGTCTGCAACTGTGTAAAAGATACGTGTAAATTCGTTTTTTATACATATTGATTTCTTTTTTCTGGATCAGTGTCTGGCTGGCTTGCAATTAATCTGCAACTGTGTTGACATTCTTTTTTGTCTTTCTTATTTTCAGGATCTCATGACCCACCTGACGCATCTTTTTACCTGAAAGTGGATCTTGCAATTAATCTGCAACTGTGTAACAGGTACGTGTTAATTCGGTTTTTATACATATATTGATTTTCTTTTTTCTTGTCACACAGGATCTCATGACGCACCTTTTTACCTGAAAGTGGACCGGGCAAACAAGGAGCAATCCATCTTCAGCTACGAGTGGTTGTCTGCATCTGGAACGGTGTCTGGCTGGCTTGCAATTGATCTTGAACTGTGTAACAGGTATGTGTTAATTCAGTTTTTATACATATATTGATTTTCTTTTTTTTTGTCACACAGGATCCCATCACGCACCTTTTTACCTGAAAGTGGATCCGGCCAACAAGGGGCTATCCATGTCCAGCTGTGAGAGGTTGCCTGCATCTGGAATGGTGTCTGACTGGCTTTCTTTTCATCTGCATCTGAGTTACAGGTAAGTGAACATTCAGTTTCTATGCTTATATTGACTTTCTTTTTTGTCTTTCTTATTTTCAGGATGTCATGACCCACCTGACGCATCTTTTTACCTGAAAGTGGATCTTGCAATTGATCTGCAACTGTGTAACAGGTACATGTTAATTCAGTTTTTATACATATATTGATTTTCTTTTTTCTTGTCACACAGGATCCCATCACGCACCTTTTTACCTGAAAGTGGATCCAGCCAACAAGGGGCAATCCATCTTCAGCTATGAGTGGTTGTCTGCATCCAGAACGGTGTCTGGCTGGCTTGCAATTAATCTGCAACTGTGTAACAGCTACGTGTTAATTCGGTTTCTATACATATATTGATTTTCTTTTTTTTGTCACACAGGATCCCATCACGCACCTTTTTACCTGAAAGTGGATCCAGCCAACAAGGGGCAATCCATCTTCAGCTATGAGTGGTTGTCTGCATCCAGAACGGTGTCTGGCTGGCTTGCAATTAATCTGCAACTGTGTAAAAGATACGTGTTAATTCGTTTTTTATACATATTGATTTCTTTTTTCTGGATCAGTGTCTGGCTGGCTTGCAATTAATCTGCAACTGTTTTGACATTCTTTTTTGTCTTTCTTATTTTCAGGATGTCATGACCCACCTGACGCATCTTTTTACCTGAAAGTGGATCTTTCAATTAATCTGCAACTGTGTAACAGGTACGTGTTAATTCGGTTTTTATACATATATTGATTTTCTTTTTTCTTGTCACAGAGGATCTCATGACGCACCCTTTTACCTGAAAGTGGACCTGGCCAACAAGGGGCAATCCATCTTCAGCTGCGAGTGGTTGTCTGCATCTGGAACGGTGTCTGGCTGGCTTGCAATTAATCTGCAACTGTCTAAAAGATACGTGTTAATTCGTTTTTTATACATATATTGATTTCTTTTTTCTGGATCAGTGTCTGGCTGGCTTGCAATTAATCTGCAACTGTGTTGACATTCTTTTTTGTCTTTCTTATTTTCAGGATCTCATGACCCACCTGATGCATCTTTTTACCTGAAAGTCGATCTTGCAATTAATCTGCAACTGTGTAACAGGTACGTGTTAAATCGTTTTTTATACATATAATGATTTTCTTTATTCTTGTCACACAGGATCTCATGACGCACTTTTTTACCTGAAAGTGGATCCGGCCAACAAGGGGCTATCCATCTTCAGCTACGAGTGGTTGTCTGCATCTGGAACGGTGTCTGGCTGGCTTGCAATTAATCTGCAACTGTGTAACAGGTACGTGTTAATTCAGTTTTTACACATATATTGATTTTCTTTTTTGTTGTCACACAGGATCCCATCATGCACCTTTTTACCTGAAAGTGGATCCGGCCAACAAGGGGCTATCCATGTCCAGCTGTGAGAGGTTGCCTGCATCTGGAATGGTGTCTGACTGGCTTTCTTTTCATCTGCATCTGAGTTAAATGTAAGTGAACATTCAGTTTCTATACTTATATTGACTTTCTTTTTTGTCTTTCTTATTTTCAGGATGTCATGACCCACCTGACGCATCTTTTTACCTGAAAGTGGATCTTGCAATTAATCTGCAACTGTGTAACAGATACGTGTTAATTCGTTTTTTATACATATTGATTTCTTTTTTCTGGATCAGTATCTAGCTGGATTGAAATTAATCTGCAACTGTGTTGACATTCTTTTTTTTCTTTATTATTTTTAGGATCTCATGACCCACCTGACGCATCTTTTTACCTGAAAGTGGATCTTTCAATTAATCTGCAACTGTGTAACAGGTACGTGTTAATTCGGTTTTTATACATATATTGATTTTCTTTTTTCTTGTCACAGAGGATCTCATGACGCACCTTTTTACCTGAAAGTGGACCTGGCCAACAAGGGTAGCAATCCATCTTCAGCTACGAGTGGTTGTCTGCATCTGGAACGGTGTCTGGCTGGTTTGCAATTAATCTGCAACTGTGTAACAGGTACGTGTTAATTCGGTTTTTATACATATATTGATTTTCTTTTTTCTTGTCACACAGGATCTCACGACGCACCTTTTTACCTGAAAGTGGACCTGGCCAACAAGGGACAATCCATCTTCAGCTACCAGTGGTTGTCTGCATCTGGAACGGTGTCTGGCTGGCTTGCAATTGATCTGCAACTGTGTAACAGGTACGTGTTAATTCAGTTTTTATACATATATTGATTTTCTTTTTTCTTGTCACACAGGATCCCATCACGCACCTTTTTACCTGAAAGTGGATCCAGCCAACAAGGGGCAATCCATCTTCAGCTATGAGTGGTTGTCTGCATGCAGAACGGTGTCTGGCTGGCTTGCAATTAATCTGCAACTGTGTAACAGGTATGTGTTAATTCGGTTTTTATACATATATTGATTTTCTTTTTTTTGTCACACAGGATCCCATCATGCACCTTTTTACCTGAAAGTGGATCTGGCCAACAAGGGGCAATCCATCTTCAGCTCTGAATGGTTGTCTGCATCTGGAACGGCGTCTGGCTGGCTTGCAATTAATCTGCAACTGTGTAAAAGATACGTGTTAATTCGTTTTTATACATATTGATTTCTTTTTTCTGGATCAGTGTCTGGCTGGCTTGCAATTAATATGCAACTGTGTTGACATTCTTTTTTGTCTTTCTTATTTTCAGGATCTCATGACCCACCTGACTGACCTTTTGACCTGAACATGGATCTTGCAATTAATCTGCAACTGTGTAAAAGGTACGTGTTAATTTGGTTTTTATACATATATTGATTTTCTTTTTTCTTGTCACACAGGATCTCATGACGCACCTTTTTACCTGAAAGTGGATCTGGCCAACAAGGGGCAATCCATCTTCAGCTGCGAGTGGTTTTCTGCATCTGGAAAGGTGTCTGGCTGGCTTGCAATTAATCTGCAACTGTGTAACAGGTACGTGTTAATTCGGTTTTTATACATATATTGATTTTCTTTTTTTGTCACACAGGATCCCATCACGCACCGTTTTACCTGTAACTGGATCTGGCCAACAAGGGGCAATCCGTCTTCAGCTCTGAATGGTTGTCTGCATCTGGAACGGTGTCTGGCTGGCTTGCAATTAATCTGCAACTGTGTAAAAGATACGTGTTAATTCGTTTTTTATACATATTGATTTCTTTTTTCTGGATCAGTATCTAGCTGGATTGAAATTAATCTGCAACTGTGTCGACATTCTTTTTTGTCTTTCTTATTTTCAGGATCTCATGATCCACCTGACGCATCTTTTTACCTGAAAGTGGATTTTGCAATTAATCTGCAACTGTGTAACAGGTACGTGTTAATTCGGTTTTTATACATATATTGATTTTCTTTTTTCTTCTCACACAGGATCTCATGACGCACCTTTTTACCTGAAAGTGGACCTGGCCAACAAGGGGCAATCCATCTTCAGCTATGAGTGGTTGTCTGCATCTAGAATGGTGTATGGCTGGCTTGCAATTGATCTGCAACTATGTAACAGGTATGTGTTAATTCGGTTTTTATACATATATTGATTTTCTTTTTTTTCTCACACAGGATCCCATCACGCACCTTTTTACCTGAAAGTGGATCCAGCCAACAAGGGGCAATCCATCTTCTGCTCTGAATGGTTGTCTGCATCTGGAACGGTGTCTGGCTGGCTTGCAATTAATCTGCAACTGTGTAAAAGATACGTGTTAATTCGTTTTTTATACATATTGATTTCTTTTTTCTGGATCAGTATCTATCTAGATTGAAATTAATCTGCAACTGTGTTGACATTCTTTTTTTTCTTTATTATTTTTAGGATCTCATGACCCACCTGACGCATCTTTTTACCTGAAAGTGGACCTGGCCAACAAGGGGCAATCCATCTTCAGCTACGAGTGGTTGTCTGCATCTGGAACGGTGTCTGGCTGGCTTGCAAAAGATCTGCAACTGTGTAACAGGTACGTGTTAATTCAGTTTTTATACATATATTGATTTCTTTTTTTTTGTCACACAGGATCACATCATGCACCTTTTTACCTGAAAGTGGATCCGGTCAACAAGGGGCTATCCATGTCCTGCTGTGAGAGGTTGCCTGCATCTGGAATGGTGTCTGACTGGCTTTCTTTTCATCTGCATCTGAGTTACAGGTAAGTGAACATTCAGTTTCTATACTTATATTGACTTTCTACTTTGTCTTTCTTATTTTCAGGATGTCATGACCCACCTGACGCATCTTTTAACCTGAAAGTGGATCTTGCAATTAATCTGCAACTGTGTAACAGGTACGTGTTAATTCGGTTTTTATACATATATTGATTTTCTTTTTTTTGTCACACAGGATCCCATCACGCACCTTTTTACCTGAAAGTGGACCGGGCAAACAAGGAGCAATCCATCTTCAGCTACGAGTGGTTGTCTGCATCTGGAACGGTGTCTGGCTGGCTTGCAATTAATCTGCAACTGTGTAACAGGTATGTGTTAATTCAGTTTTTATACATATATTGATTTTCTTTTTTTTTGTCACACAGGATCCCATCACGCACCTTTTTACCTGAAAGTGGATCCGGCCAACAAGGGGCTATCCATGTCCAGCTGTGAGAGGTTGCCTGCATCTGGAATGGTGTCTGACTGGCTTTCTTTTCATCTGCATCTGAGTTACAGGTAAGTGAACATTCAGTTTCTATGCTTATATTGACTTTCTTTTTTGTCTTTCTTATTTTCAGGATGTCATGACCCACCTGACGCATCTTTTTACCTGAAAGTGGATCTTGCAATTGATCTGCAACTGTGTAACAGGTACATGTTAATTCAGTTTTTATACATATATTGATTTTCTTTTTTCTTGTCACACAGGATCCCATCACGCACCTTTTTACCTGAAAGTGGATCCAGCCAACAAGGGGCAATCCATCTTCAGCTATGAGTGGTTGTCTGCATCCAGAACGGTGTCTGGCTGGCTTGCAATTAATCTGCAACTGTGTAACAGGTACGTGTTAATTCGGTTTCTATACATATATTGATTTTCTTTTTTTGTCACACAGGATCCCATCACGCACCTTTTTACCTGAAAGTGGATCCAGCCAACAAGGGGCAATCCATCTTCAGCTCTGAATTGTTGTCTGCATCTGGAACGGCGTCTGGCTGGCTTGCAATTAATCTGCAACTGTGTAAAAGATACGTGTTAATTCGTTTTTTATACATATTGATTTCTTTTTTCTGGATCAGTGTCTGGCTGGCTTGCAATTAATCTGCAACTGTGTTGACATTCTTTTTTGTCTTTCTTATTTTCAGGATCTCATGACCCACCTGATGCATCTTTTTACCTGAAAGTCGATCTTGCAATTAATCTGCAACTGTGTAACAGGTACGTGTTAAATCGTTTTTTATACATATAATGATTTTCTTTATTCTTGTCACACAGGATCTCATGACGCACTTTTTTACCTGAAAGTGGACCTGGCCAACAAGGGGCAATCCATCTTCAGCTACGAGTGGTTGTCTGCATCTGGAACGGTGTCTGGCTGGCTTGCAATTAATCTGCAACTGTGTAACAGGTACGTGTTAATTCAGTTTTTACACATATATTGATTTTCTTTTTTGTTGTCACACAGGATCCCATCATGCACCTTTTTACCTGAAAGTGGATCCGGCCAACAAGGGGCTATCCATGTCCAGCTGTGAGAGGTTGCCTGCATCTGGAATGGTGTCTGACTGGCTTTCTTTTCATCTGCATCTGAGTTACAGGTAAGTGAACATTCAGTTTCTATACTTATATTGACTTTCTTTTTTGTCTTTCTTATTTTCAGGATGTCATGACCCACCTGACGCATCTTTTTACCTGAAAGTGGATCTTGCAATTAATCTGCAACTGTGTAACAGGTACGTGTTAATTCGGTTTTTATACATATATTGATTTTCTTTTTTCTTGTCACACAGGATCCCATCACGCACCTTTTTACCTGAAAGTGGATCCAGCCAACAAGGGGCAATCCATCTTCAGCTCTGAATGGTTGTCTGCATCTGGAACGGTGTCTGGCTGGCTTGCTATTAATCTGCAACTGTCTAAAAGATACGAGTTAATTCGTTTTTTATACATATTGATTTCTTTTTTCTGGATCAGTGTCTGGCTGGCTTGCAATTAATCTGCAACTGTTTTGACTTTATTTTTTGTCTTTCTTATTTTCAGGATCTCAGGAACCACCTGATTGACCTTTTTACCTGAAAGTGGATCTTGCAATTAATCTGCAACTGTGTAAAAGATACGTGTTAATTCGTTTTTTATACATATTGATTTCTTTTTTCTGGATCAGTATCTAGCTGGATTGAAATTAATCTGCAACTGTGTAAAAGGTACGTGTTAATTTGGTTTTTATACATATATTGATTTTCTTTTTTCTTGTCACACAGGATCTCATGACGCACCTTTTTACCTGAAAGTGGACCTGGACAACAAGGGGCAATCCATCTTCAGCTATGAGTGGTTGTCTGCATCTAGAATGGTGTATGGCTGGCTTGCAATTAATCTGCAACTATGTAACAGGTATGTGTTAATTCGGTTTTTATACATATATTGATTTTCTTTTTTTTGTCACACAGGATCCCATCACGCACCTTTTTACCTGAAAGTGGATCCAGCCAACAAGGGGCAATCCATCTTCAGCTCTGAATGGTTGTCTGCATCTGGAACGGTGTCTGGCTGGCTTGCAATTAATCTGCAACTGTGTAAAAGATACGTGTTAATTCGTTTTTTATACATATTGATTTCTTTTTTCTGGATCAGTATCTAGCTGGATTGAAATTAATCTGCAACAGTGTTGACATTCTTTTTTTTCTTTATTATTTTTAGGATCTCATGACCCACCTGACGCATCTTTTTACCTGAAAGTGGATCTTTCAATTAATCTGCAACTGTGTAACAGGTACGTGTTAATTCGGTTTTTATACATATATTGATTTTCTTTTTTCTTGTCACAGAGGATCTCATGACGCACCTTTTTACCTGAAAGTGGACCTGGCCAACAAGGGGCAATCCATCTTCAGCTACGAGTGGTTGTCTGCATCTGGAACGGTGTCTGGCTGGTTTGCAATTAATCTGCAACTGTGTAACAGGTACGTGTTAATTCGGTTTTTATACATATATTGATTTTCTTTTTTCTTGTCACACAGGATCTCATGATGCACCTTTTTACCTGAACGTGGACCTGGCCAACAAGGGACAATCCATCTTCAGCTACGAGTGGTTGTCTGCATCTGGAACGGTGTCTGGCTGGCTTGCAATTGATCTGCAACTGTGTAACAGGTACATGTTAATTCAGTTTTTATACATATATTGATTTTCTTTTTTCTTGTCACACAGGATCCCATCACGCACCTTTTTACCTGAAAGTGGATCCAGCCAACAAGGGGCAATCCATCTTCAGCTCTGAATGGTTGTCTGCATCTGGAACGGTGTCTGGCTGGCTTGCTATTAATCTGCAACTGTCTAAAAGATACGTGTTAATTCGTTTTTTATACATATTGATTTCTTTTTTCTGGATCAGTGTCTGGCTGGCTTGCAATTAATCTGCAACTGTTTTGACTTTATTTTTTGTCTTTCTTATTTTCAGGATCTCAGGACCCACCTGATTGACCTTTTTACCTGAAAGTGGATCTTGCAATTAATCTGCAACTGTGTAACAGGTATGTGTTAATTCGGTTTTTATACATATATTGATTTTCTTTTTTTTCTTGTCACACAGGATCTCATGACGCACCTTTTTACCTGAAAATGGATCCGGCCAACAAGGGGCAATCCATCTTCAGCTATGAGTGGTTGTCTGCATCTAGAACGGTGTCTGGCTGGCTTGCAATTAATCTGCAACTGTCTAAAAGATACGTGTTAATTCGTTTTTTATACATATTGATTTCTTTTTTCTGGATCAGTATCTGGCTGGCTTGAAATTAATCTGCAACTGTGTCGACATTCTTTTTTGTCTTTCTTATTTTCAGGATCTCATGATCCACCTGACGCATCTTTTTACCTGAAAGTGGATTTTGCAATTAATCTGCAACTGTGAAACAGATACGTGTTAAATTGTTTTTTATACATATAATGATTTTCTTTATTCTTGTCACACAGGATCTCATGACGCACCTTTTTACCTGAAAGTGGACCTGGCCAACAAGGGGCAATCCATCTTCAGCTGCGAGTGGTTGTCTGCATCTGGAACGGCGTCTGGCTGGCTTGCAAATGATCTGCAACTGTGTTACAGGTACGTGTTAATTCAGTTTTTATATAATATTGATTTTCTTTTTTTTTGTCACACAGGATCCCATCACGCACCTTTTTACCTGAAAGTGGATCCGGCCGACAAGGGGCTATCCATGTCCAGCTGTGAGAGGTTGCCTGCATCTGGAATGGTGTCTGACTGGCTTTCTTTTCATCTGCATCTGAGTTACAGGTAAGTGAACATTCAGTTTCTATACTTATATTGACTTTCTTTTTTGTCTTTCTTATTTTGTGGATGTCATGACCCACCTGACGCATCTTTTTACCTGAAAGTGGATCTTGCAATTAATCTGCAACTGTGTAACAGGTACGTGTTAATTCGGTTTTTATACATATTGATTTCTTTTTTCTGGATCAGTATCTAGCTGGATTGAAATTAATCTGCAACTGTGTTGACATTCTTTTTTTTCTTTATTATTTTTAGGATCTCATGACCCACCTGACGCATCTTTTTACCTGAAAGTGGATCTTTCAATTAATCTGCAACTGTGTAACAGGTACGTGTTAATTCGGTTTTTATACATATATTGATTTTCTTTTTTCTTGTCACAGAGGATCTCATGACGCACCTTTTTACCTGAAAGTGGACCTGGCCAACAAGGGGCAATCCATCTTCAGCTGCGAGTGGTTGTCTGCATCTGGAACGGTGTCTGGCTGGCTTGCAATTAATCTGCAACTGTCTAAAAGATACGTGTTAATTCGTTTTTTATACATATATTGATTTCTTTTTTCTGGATCAGTGTCTGGCTGGCTTGCAATTTATCTGCAACTGTGTTGACATTCTTTTTTGTCTTTCTTATTTTCAGGATCTCATGACCCACCTGATGCATCTTTTTACCTGAAAGTGGATCTTGCAATTAATCTGCAACTGTGTAACAGGTACGTGTTAAATCGTTTTTTATACATATAATGATTTTCTTTATTCTTGTCACACAGGATCTCATGACGCACTTTTTTACCTGAAAGTGGACCTGGCCAACAAGGGGCAATCCATCTTCAGCTACGAGTGGTTGTCTGCATCTGAAACGGTGTCTGGCTGGCTTGCAAATAATCTGCAACTGTGTAACAGGTACGTGTTAATTCAGTTTTTACACATATATTGATTTTCTTTTTTCTTGTCACACAGGATCCCATCATGCACCTTTTTACCTGAAAGTGGATCTGGCCAAAAAGGGGCTATCCATGTCCAGCTGTGAGAGGTTGCCTGCATCTGGAATGGTGTCTGACTGGCTTTCTTTTCATCTGCATCTGAGTTACAGGTAAGTGAACATTCAGTTTCTATACTTATATTGACTTTCTTTTTTGTCTTTCTTATTTTCAGGATGTCATGACCCACCTGACGCATCTTTTTACCTGAAAGTGGATCTTGCAATTAATCTGCAACTGTGTAACAGGTACGTGTTAATTCGGTTTTTATACATATATTGATTTTCTTTTTTTTCTTGTCACACAGGATCTCATGACGCACCTTTTTACCTGAAAATGGATCCGGCCAACAAGGGGCAATCCATCTTCAGCTATGAGTGGTTGTCTGCATCTAGAACGGTGTCTGGCTGGCTTGCAATTAATCTGCAACTGTCTAAAAGATACGTGTTAATTCGTTTTTTATACATATTGATTTCTTTTTTCTGGATCAGTATCTGGCTGGCTTGAAATTAATCTGCAACTGTGTCGACATTCTTTTTTGTCTTTCTTATTTTCAGGATCTCATGATCCACCTGACGCATCTTTTTACCTGAAAGTGGATTTTGCAATTAATCTGCAACTGTGAAACAGATACGTGTTAAATTGTTTTTTATACATATAATGATTTTCTTTATTCTTGTCACACAGGATCTCATGACGCACCTTTTTACCTGAAAGTGGACCTGGCCAACAAGGGGCAATCCATCTTCAGCTGCGAGTGGTTGTCTGCATCTGGAACGGCGTCTGGCTGGCTTGCAAATGATCTGCAACTGTGTTACAGGTACGTGTTAATTCAGTTTTTATATAATATTGATTTTCTTTTTTTTTGTCACACAGGATCCCATCACGCACCTTTTTACCTGAAAGTGGATCCGGCCGACAAGGGGCTATCCATGTCCAGCTGTGAGAGGTTGCCTGCATCTGGAATGGTGTCTGACTGGCTTTCTTTACATCTGCATCTGAGTTACAGGTAAGTGAACATTCAGTTTCTATACTTATATTGACTTTCTTTTTTGTCTTTCTTATTTTGTGGATGTCATGACCCACCTGACGCATCTTTTTACCTGAAAGTGGATCTTGCAATTAATCTGCAACTGTGTAACAGGTACGTGTTAATTCGGTTTTTATACATATTGATTTCTTTTTTCTGGATCAGTATCTAGCTGGATTGAAATTAATCTGCAACTGTGTTGACATTCTTTTTTTTCTTTATTATTTTTAGGATCTCATGACCCACCTGACGCATCTTTTTACCTGAAAGTGGATCTTTCAATTAATCTGCAACTGTGTAACAGGTACGTGTTAATTCGGTTTTTATACATATATTGATTTTCTTTTTTCTTGTCACAGAGGATCTCATGACGCACCTTTTTACCTGAAAGTGGACCTGGCCAACAAGGGGCAATCCATCTTCAGCTGCGAGTGGTTGTCTGCATCTGGAACGGTGTCTGGCTGGCTTGCAATTAATCTGCAACTGTCTAAAAGATACGTGTTAATTCGTTTTTTATACATATATTGATTTCTTTTTTCTGGATCAGTGTCTGGCTGGCTTGCAATTTATCTGCAACTGTGTTGACATTCTTTTTTGTCTTTCTTATTTTCAGGATCTCATGACCCACCTGATGCATCTTTTTACCTGAAAGTGGATCTTGCAATTAATCTGCAACTGTGTAACAGGTACGTGTTAAATCGTTTTTTATACATATAATGATTTTCTTTATTCTTGTCACACAGGATCTCATGACGCACTTTTTTACCTGAAAGTGGACCTGGCCAACAAGGGGCAATCCATCTTCAGCTACGAGTGGTTGTCTGCATCTGAAACGGTGTCTGGCTGGCTTGCAAATAATCTGCAACTGTGTAACAGGTACGTGTTAATTCAGTTTTTACACATATATTGATTTTCTTTTTTCTTGTCACACAGGATCCCATCATGCACCTTTTTACCTGAAAGTGGATCTGGCCAAAAAGGGGCTATCCATGTCCAGCTGTGAGAGGTTGCCTGCATCTGGAATGGTGTCTGACTGGCTTTCTTTTCATCTGCATCTGAGTTACAGGTAAGTGAACATTCAGTTTCTATACTTATATTGACTTTCTTTTCTGTCTTTCTTATTTTCAGGATGTCATGACCCACCTGACGCATCTTTTTACCTGAAAGTGGATCTTGCAATTAATCTGCAACTGTGTAACAGGTACGTGTTAATTCGGTTTTTATACATATATTGATTTTCTTTTTTCTTCTCACACAGGATCTCATGACGCACCTTTTTACCTGAAAGTGGACCTGGCCAACAAGGGGCAATCCATCTTCAGCTATGAGTGGTTGTCTGCATCTAGAATGGTGTATGGCTGGCTTGCAATTAATCTGCAACTATGTAACAGGTATGTGTTAATTCGGTTTTTATACATATATTGATTTTCTTTTTTTTGTCACACAGGATCCCATCACGCACCTTTTTACCTGAAAGTGGATCCAGCCAACAAGGGGCAATCCATCTTCTGCTCTGAATGGTTGTCTGCATCTGGAACGGTGTCTGGCTGGCTTGCAATTAATCTGCAACTGTGTAAAAGATACGTGTTAATTCGTTTTTTATACATATTGATTTCTTTTTTCTGGATCAGTATCTAGCTAGATTGAAATTAATCTGCAACTGTGTTGACATTCTTTTTTTTCTTTATTATTTTTAGGATCTCATGACCCACCTGACGCATCTTTTTACCTGAAAGTGGACCTGGCCAACAAGGGGCAATCCATCTTCAGCTACGAGTGGTTGTCTGCATCTGGAACGGTGTCTGGCTGGCTTGCAAAAGATCTGCAACTGTGTAACAGGTACGTGTTAATTCAGTTTTTATACATATATTGATTTCTTTTTTTTTGTCACACAGGATCCCATCACGCACCTTTTTACCTGAAAGTGGATCTGGCCAACAAGGGGCAATCCATCTTCAGCTGTGAGTGGTTGTCTGCATCTGAAACGGTGTCTGGCTGGCTTGCAATTAATCTGCAACTGTCTAAAAGATACGTGTTAATTCGTTTTTTATACATATTGATTTCTTTTTTCTGGATCAGTGTCTCGCTGGCTTGCAATTAATCTGCAACTGTTTTGACTTTATTTTTTGTCTTTCTTATTTTCAGGATATCTGGACCCACCTGACTGACCTTTTTACCTGAAAGTGGATCTTGCAATTAATCTGCAACTGTGTAACAGGTACGTGTTAATTCGGTTTTTATACATATATTGATTTTCTTTTTTCTTGTCACACAGGATCTCATGATGCACCTTTTTACCTGAAAGTGGATCCAGCCAACAAGGGGCAATCCATCTTTAGCTATGAGTGGCTGTCTGCATCTAGAACGGTGTCTGGCTGGCTTGCAATTAATCTGCAACTGTGTAACAGGTACGTGTTAATTCAGTTTTTATACATATATTGATTTTCTTTTTTTTGTCACACAGCATCCCATCACGCACCTTTTTACCTGAAAGTGGATCCGGCCGACAAGGGGCTATCCATGTCCAGCTGTGAGAGGTTGCCTGCATCTGGAATGGTGTCTGACTGGCTTTCTTTACATCTGCATCTGAGTTACAGGTAAGTGAACATTCAGTTTCTATACTTATATTGACTTTCTTTTTTGTCTTTCTTATTTTGTGGATGTCATGACCCACCTGACGCATCTTTTTACCTGAAAGTGGATCTTGCAATTAATCTGCAACTGTGTAACAGGTACGTGTTAATTCGGTTTTTATACATATTGATTTCTTTTTTCTGGATCAGTATCTAGCTGGATTGAAATTAATCTGCAACTGTGTTGACATTCTTTTTTTTCTTTATTATTTTTAGGATCTCATGACCCACCTGACGCATCTTTTTACCTGAAAGTGGATCTTTCAATTAATCTGCAACTGTGTAACAGGTACGTGTTAATTCGGTTTTTATACATATATTGATTTTCTTTTTTCTTGTCACAGAGGATCTCATGACGCACCTTTTTACCTGAAAGTGGACCTGGCCAACAAGGGGCAATCCATCTTCAGCTGCGAGTGGTTGTCTGCATCTGGAACGGTGTCTGGCTGGCTTGCAATTAATCTGCAACTGTCTAAAAGATACGTGTTAATTCGTTTTTTATACATATATTGATTTCTTTTTTCTGGATCAGTGTCTGGCTGGCTTGCAATTTATCTGCAACTGTGTTGACATTCTTTTTTGTCTTTCTTATTTTCAGGATCTCATGACCCACCTGATGCATCTTTTTACCTGAAAGTGGATCTTGCAATTAATCTGCAACTGTGTAACAGGTACGTGTTAAATCGTTTTTTATACATATAATGATTTTCTTTATTCTTGTCACACAGGATCTCATGACGCACTTTTTTACCTGAAAGTGGACCTGGCCAACAAGGGGCAATCCATCTTCAGCTACGAGTGGTTGTCTGCATCTGAAACGGTGTCTGGCTGGCTTGCAAATAATCTGCAACTGTGTAACAGGTACGTGTTAATTCAGTTTTTACACATATATTGATTTTCTTTTTTCTTGTCACACAGGATCCCATCATGCACCTTTTTACCTGAAAGTGGATCTGGCCAAAAAGGGGCTATCCATGTCCAGCTGTGAGAGGTTGCCTGCATCTGGAATGGTGTCTGACTGGCTTTCTTTTCATCTGCATCTGAGTTACAGGTAAGTGAACATTCAGTTTCTATACTTATATTGACTTTCTTTTCTGTCTTTCTTATTTTCAGGATGTCATGACCCACCTGACGCATCTTTTTACCTGAAAGTGGATCTTGCAATTAATCTGCAACTGTGTAACAGGTACGTGTTAATTCGGTTTTTATACATATATTGATTTTCTTTTTTCTTCTCACACAGGATCTCATGACGCACCTTTTTACCTGAAAGTGGACCTGGCCAACAAGGGGCAATCCATCTTCAGCTATGAGTGGTTGTCTGCATCTAGAATGGTGTATGGCTGGCTTGCAATTAATCTGCAACTATGTAACAGGTATGTGTTAATTCGGTTTTTATACATATATTGATTTTCTTTTTTTTGTCACACAGGATCCCATCACGCACCTTTTTACCTGAAAGTGGATCCAGCCAACAAGGGGCAATCCATCTTCTGCTCTGAATGGTTGTCTGCATCTGGAACGGTGTCTGGCTGGCTTGCAATTAATCTGCAACTGTGTAAAAGATACGTGTTAATTCGTTTTTTATACATATTGATTTCTTTTTTCTGGATCAGTATCTAGCTAGATTGAAATTAATCTGCAACTGTGTTGACATTCTTTTTTTTCTTTATTATTTTTAGGATCTCATGACCCACCTGACGCATCTTTTTACCTGAAAGTGGACCTGGCCAACAAGGGGCAATCCATCTTCAGCTACGAGTGGTTGTCTGCATCTGGAACGGTGTCTGGCTGGCTTGCAAAAGATCTGCAACTGTGTAACAGGTACGTGTTAATTCAGTTTTTATACATATATTGATTTCTTTTTTTTTGTCACACAGGATCCCATCACGCACCTTTTTACCTGAAAGTGGATCTGGCCAACAAGGGGCAATCCATCTTCAGCTGTGAGTGGTTGTCTGCATCTGAAACGGTGTCTGGCTGGCTTGCAATTAATCTGCAACTGTCTAAAAGATACGTGTTAATTCGTTTTTTATACATATTGATTTCTTTTTTCTGGATCAGTGTCTCGCTGGCTTGCAATTAATCTGCAACTGTTTTGACTTTATTTTTTGTCTTTCTTATTTTCAGGATATCTGGACCCACCTGACTGACCTTTTTACCTGAAAGTGGATCTTGCAATTAATCTGCAACTGTGTAACAGGTACGTGTTAATTCGGTTTTTATACATATATTGATTTTCTTTTTTCTTGTCACACAGGATCTCATGATGCACCTTTTTACCTGAAAGTGGATCCAGCCAACAAGGGGCAATCCATCTTTAGCTATGAGTGGCTGTCTGCATCTAGAACGGTGTCTGGCTGGCTTGCAATTAATCTGCAACTGTGTAACAGGTACGTGTTAATTCAGTTTTTATACATATATTGATTTTCTTTTTTTTGTCACACAGCATCCCATCACGCACCTTTTTACCTGAAAGTGGATCTGGCCAACAAGGGGCTATCCATGTCCAGCTGTGAGAGGTTGCCTGCATCTGGAATGGTGTCTGACTGGCTTTCTTTTCATCTGCATCTGAGTTACAGGTAAGTGAACATTCAGTTTCTATACTTATATTGACTTTCTTTTTTGTCTTTCTTATTTTCAGGATGTCATGACCCACCTGACACATCTTTTTACCTGAAAGTGGATCTTGCAATTAATCTGCAACTGTGTAACAGGTACGTGTTAATTCGGTTTTTATACATATATTGATTTTCTTTTTTCTTCTAACAGAGGATCTCATTATGCACCTTTTTACCTGAAAGTGGACCTGGCCAACAAGGGCAGCAATCCATCTTCAGCTACGAGTGGTTGTCTGCATCTGGAACGGTGTCTGGCTGGCTTGCAATTGATCTGCAACTGTGTAACAGGTACGTGTTAATTCAGTTTTTATACATATATTGATTTTCTTTTTTCTTGTCACACAGGATCCCATCACGCACCTTTTTACCTGAAAGTGGATCCAGCCAACAAGGGGCAATCCATCTTCAGCTATGAGTGGTTGTCTGCATGCAGAACGGTGTCTGGCTGGCTTGCAATTAATCTGCAACTGTGTAACAGGTATGTGTTAATTCGGTTTTTATACATATATTGATTTTCTTTTTTTTGTCACACAGGATCCCATCACGCACCTTTTTACCTGAAAGTGGATCTGGCCAACAAGGGGCAATCCATCTTCAGCTCTGAATGGTTGTCTGCATCTGGAACGGCGTCTGGCTGGCTTGCAATTAATCTGCAACTGTGTAAAAGATACGTGTTAATTCGTTTTTATACATATTGATTTCTTTTTTCTGGATCAGTGTCTGGCTGGCTTGCAATTAATCTGCAACTGTGTTGACATTCTTTTTTGTCTTTCTTATTTTCAGGATCTCATGACCCACCTGACTGACCTTTTGACCTGAAAGTGGATCTTGCAATTAATCTGCAACTGTGTAAAAGGTACGTGTTAATTCGGTTTTTATACTTATATTGATTTTCTTTTTTTGTCACACAGGATCCCATCACGCACCGTTTTACCTGAAAGTGGATCTGGCCAACAAGGGGCAATCCGTCTTCAGCTCTGAATGGTTGTCTGCATCTGGAACGGTGTCTGGCTGGCTTGCAATTAGTCTGCATCTGTGTAAAAGATACGTGTTAATTCATTTTTTATACATATTGATTTCTTTTCTCTGGATCAGTGTCTGGCTGGCTTGCAATTAATCTGCAACTGTGTTGACATTCTTTTTTGTCTTTCTTATTTTCAGGATCTCATGACCCACCTGACGCATCTTTTTACCTGAAAGTGGATCTTGCAATTAATCTGCAACTGTGTAACAGGTACGTGTTAATTCGGTTTTTATACATATATTGATTTTCTTTTTTCTTGTCACAGAGGATCTCATGACGCACCTTTTTACCTGAAAGTGGACCGGGCAAACAAGGAGCAATCCATCTTCAGCTACGAGTGGTTGTCTGCATCTGGAACGGTGTCTGGCTGGCTTGCAATTGATCTTGAACTGTGTAACAGGTATGTGTTAATTCAGTTTTTATACATATATTGATTTTCTTTTTTTTTGTCACACAGGATCCCATCACGCACCTTTTTACCTGAAAGTGGATCCGGCCAACAAGGGGCTATCCATGTCCAGCTGTGAGAGGTTGCATGCATCTGGAATGGTGTCTGACTGGCTTTCTTTTCATCTGCATCTGAGTTACAGGTAAGTGAACATTCAGTTTCTATGCTTATATTGACTTTCTTTTTTGTCTTTCTTATTTTCAGGATGTCATGACCCACCTGACGCATCTTTTTACCTGAAAGTGGATCTTGCAATTGATCTGCAACTGTGTAACAGGTACGTGTTAATTCAGTTTTTATACATATATTGATTTTCTTTTTTCTTGTCACACAGGATCCCATCATGCACCTTTTTACCTGAAAGTGGATCCAGCCAACAAGGGGCAATCCATCTTCTGCTCTGAATGGTTGTCTGCATCTGGAACGGTGTCTGGCTGGCTTGCAATTAATCTGCAACTGTGTAAAAGATACGTGTTAATTCGTTTTTTATACATATTGATTTCTTTTTTCTGGATCAGTATCTAGCTAGATTGAAATTAATCTGCAACTGTGTTGACATTCTTTTTTTTCTTTATTATTTTTAGGATCTCATGACCCACCTGACGCATCTTTGTACCTGAAAGTGGACCTGGCCAACAAGGGGCAATCCATCTTCAGCTACGAGTGGTTGTCTGCATCTGGAACGGTGTCTGGCTGGCTTGCAAAAGATCTGCAACTGTGTAACAGGTACGTGTTAATTCAGTTTTTATACATATATTGATTTCTTTTTTTTTGTCACACAGGATCACATCATGCACCTTTTTACCTGAAAGTGGATCCGGTCAACAAGGGGCTATCCATGTCCTGCTGTGAGAGGTTGCCTGCATCTGGAATGGTGTCTGACTGGCTTTCTTTTCATCTGCATCTGAGTTACAGGTAAGTGAACATTCAGTTTCTATACTTATATTGACTTTCTTCTTTGTCTTTCTTATTTTCAGGATGTCATGACCCACCTGACGCATCTTTTAACCTGAAAGTGGATCTTGCAATTAATCTGCAACTGTGTAACAGGTACGTGTTAATTCGGTTTTTATACATATATTGATTTTCTTTTTTTTGTCACACAGGATCCCATCACGCACCTTTTTACCTGAAAGTGGATCTGGCCAACAAGGGGCAATCCATCTTCAGCTGTGAGTGGTTGTCTGCATCTGAAACGGTGTCTGGCTGGCTTGCAATTAATCTGCAACTGTCTAAAAGATACGTGTTAATTCGTTTTTTATACATATTGATTTCTTTTTTCTGGATCAGTGTCTCGCTGGCTTGCAATTAATCTGCAACTGTTTTGACTTTATTTTTTGTCTTTCTTATTTTCAGGATCTCTGGACCCACCTGACTGACCTTTTTACCTGAAAGTGGATCTTGCAATTAATCTGCAACTGTGTAACAGGTACGTGTTAATTCGGTTTTTATACATATATTGATTTCCTTTTTTCTTGTCACACAGGATCTCATGATGCACCTTTTTACCTGAAAGTGGATCCAGCCAACAAGGGGCAATCCATCTTTAGCTATGAGTGGTTGTCTGCATCTAGAACGGTGTCTGGCTGGCTTGCAATTAATCTGCAACTGTGTAACAGGTACGTGTTAATTCAGTTTTTATACATATATTGATTTTCTTTTTTCTTGTCACACAGGATCCCATGACGCACCTTTTTACCTGAAAGTGGATCCAGCCAACAAGGGGCAATCCATCTTTAGCTATGAGTGGTTGTCTGCATCTAGAACGGTGTCTGGCTGGCTTGCAATTAATCTGCAACTGTGTAACAGGTACGTGTTAATTCAGTTTTTATACATATATTGATTTTCTTTTTTTTGTCACACAGGATCCCATCACGCACCTTTTTACCTGAAAGTGGATCTGGCCAACAAGGGGCTATCCATGTCCAGCTGTGAGAGGTTGCCTGCATCTGGAATGGTGTCTGACTGGCTTTCTTTTCATCTGCATCTGAGTTACAGGTAAGTGAACATTCAGTTTCTATACTTATATTGACTTTCTTTTTTGTCTTTCTTATTTTCAGGATGTCATGACCCACCTGACACATCTTTTTACCTGAAAGTGGATCTTGCAATTAATCTGCAACTGTGTAACAGGTACGTGTTAATTCGGTTTTTATACATATATTGATTTTCTTTTTTCTTCTAACAGAGGATCTCATTATGCACCTTTTTACCTGAAAGTGGACCTGGCCAACAAGGGCAGCAATCCATCTTCAGCTACGAGTGGTTGTCTGCATCTGGAATGGTGTCTGGCTGGCTTGCAATTAATCTGCAACTGTGTAACAGGTACGTGTTAATTCGGTTTTTATACATATATTGATTTTCTTTTTTCTTGTCACACAGGATCTCATGACGCACCTTTTTACCTGAAAGTGGACCTGGCCAACAAGGGAAAATCCATCTTCAGCTACCAGTGGTTGTCTGCATCTGGAACGGTGTCTGGCTGGCTTGCAATTGATCTGCAACTGTGTAACAGGTACGTGTTAATTCAGTTTTTATACATATATTGATTTTCTTTTTTCTTGTCACACAGGATCCCATCATGCACCTTTTTACCTGAAAGTGGATCCAGCCAACAAGGGGCAATCCATCTTCAGCTATGAGTGGTTGTCTGCATCCAGAACGGTGTCTGTCTGGCTTGCAATTAATCTGCAACTGTGTAACAGGTACGTGTTAATTCGGTTTCTATACATATATTGATTTTCTTTTTTTTGTCACACAGTATCCCATCACGCACCGTTTTACCTGAAAGTGGATCTGGCCAACAAGGGGCAATCCATCTTCAGCTCTGAATGGTTGTCTGCATCTGGAACGGTGTCTGGCTGGCTTGCAATTAATCTGCAACTGTGTAAAAGATACGTGTTAATTCGTTTTTTATACATATTGATTTCTTTTTTCTGGATCAGTATCTAGCTGGATTGAAATTAATCTGCAACTGTGTTGACATTCTTTTTACCTGAAAGTGGACCTGGCCAACAAGGGGCAATCCATCTTCAGCTGCGAGTGGTTGTCTGCATCTGGAACGGTGTCTGGCTGGCTTGCAATTAATCTGCAACTGTCTAAAAGATACGTGTTAATTCGTTTTTTATACATATATTGATTTCTTTTTTCTGGATCAGTGTCTGGCTGGCTTGCAATTAATCTGCAACTGTGTTGACATTCTTTTTTGTCTTTCTTATTTTCAGGATCTCATGACCCACCTGATGCATCTTTTTACCTGAAAGTGGATCTTGCAATTAATCTGCAACTGTGTAACAGGTACGTGTTAATTCGGTTTCTATACATATATTGATTTTCTTTTTTCTTGTCACACAGGATCTCATGACGCACCTTTTTACCTGAAAGTGGACCTGGCCAACAAGGGAAAATCCATCTTCAGCTACCAGTGGTTGTCTGCATCTGGAACGGTGTCTGGCTGGCTTGCAATTGATCTGCAACTGTGTAACAGGTACGTGTTAATTCAGTTTTTATACATATATTGATTTTCTTTTTTCTTGTCACACAGGATCCCATCATGCACCTTTTTACCTGAAAGTGGATCCAGCCAACAAGGGGCAATCCATCTTCAGCTATGAGTGGTTGTCTGCATCCAGAACGGTGTCTGTCTGGCTTGCAATTAATCTGCAACTGTGTAACAGGTACGTGTTAATTCGGTTTCTATACATATATTGATTTTCTTTTTTTTGTCACACAGTATCCCATCACGCACCGTTTTACCTGAAAGTGGATCTGGCCAACAAGGGGCAATCCATCTTCAGCTCTGAATGGTTGTCTGCATCTGGAACGGTGTCTGGCTGGCTTGCAATTAATCTGCAACTGTGTAAAAGATACGTGTTAATTCGTTTTTTATACATATTGATTTCTTTTTTCTGGATCAGTATCTAGCTGGATTGAAATTAATCTGCAACTGTGTTGACATTCTTTTTTGTCTTTATTATTTTTAGGATCTCATGACCCACCTGACGCATCTTTTTACCTGAAAGTGGATCTTTCAATTAATCTGCAACTGTGTAACAGGTTCGTGTTAATTCGGTTTTTATACATATATTGATTTTCTTTTTTCTTGTCACAGAGGATCTCATGATGCACCTTTTTACCTGAAAGTGGACCTGGCCAACAAGGGGCAATCCATCTTCAGCTGCGAGTGGTTGTCTGCATCTGGAACGGTGTCTGGCTGGCTTGCAATTAATCTGCAACTGTCTAAAAGATACGTGTTAATTCGTTTTTTATACATATATTGATTTCTTTTTTCTGGATCAGTGTCTGGCTGGCTTGCAATTAATCTGCAACTGTGTTGACATTCTTTTTTGTCTTTCTTATTTTCAGGATCTCATGACCCACCTGATGCATCTTTTTACCTGAAAGTGGATCTTGCAATTAATCTGCAACTGTGTAACAGGTACGTGTTAAATCGTTTTTTATACATATAATGATTTTCTTTATTCTTGTCACACAGGATCTCATGACGCACTTTTTTACCTGAAAGTGGACCTGGCCAACAAGGGGCAATCCATCTTCAGCTACGAGTGCTTGTCTGCATCTGAAACGGTGTCTGGCTGGCTTGCAAATGATCTGCAACTGTGTAACAGGTACGTGTTAATTCAGTTTTTACACATATATTGATTTTCTTTTTTTTGTCACACAGGATCCCATCATGCACCTTTTTACCTGAAAGTGGATCCGGCCAAAAAGGGGCTATCCATGTCCAGCTGTGAGAGGTTGCCTGCATCTGGAATGGTGTCTGACTGGCTTTCTTTTCATCTGCATCTGAGTTACAGGTAAGTGAACATTCAGTTTCTATACTTATATTGACTTTCTTTTTTGTCTTTCTTATTTTCAGGATGTCATGACCCACCTGACGCATCTTTTTACCTGAAAGTGGATCTTGCAATTAATCTGCAACTGTGTAACAGGTAAGTGTTAATTCGGTTTTTATACATATATTGATTTTCTTTTTTTTTGTCACACAGGATCCCATCACGCACCTTTTTACCTGAAAGTGGATCCAGCCAACAAGGGGCAATCCATCTTCTGCTCTGAATCGTTGTCTGCATCTGGAACGGTGTCTGGCTGGCTTGCAATTAATCTGCAACTGTGTAAAAGATACGTGTTAATTCGTTTTTTATACATATTGATTTCTTTTTTCTGGATCAGTATCTAGCTAGATTGAAATTAATCTGCAACTGTGTTGACATTCTTTTTTTTCTTTATTATTTTTAGGATCTCATGACCCACCTGACGCATCTTTTTACCTGAAAGTGGACCTGGCCAACAAGGGGCAATCCATCTTCAGCTACGAGTGGTTGTCTGCATCTGGAATGGTGTCTGGCTGGCTTGCAAAAGATCTGCAACTGTGTAACAGGTACGTGTTAATTCAGTTTTTATACATATATTGATTTCTTTTTTTTTGTCACACAGGATCACATCATGCACCTTTTTACCTGAAAGTGGATCCGGTCAACAAGGGGCTATCCATGTCCTGCTCTGAGAGGTTGCCTGCATCTGGAATTGTGTCTGACTGGCTTTCTTTTCATCTGCATCTGAGTTACAGGTAAGTGAACATTCAGTTTCTATACTTATATTGACTTTCTTCTTTGTCTTTCTTATTTTCAGGATGTCATGACCCACCTGACGCATCTTTTAACCTGAAAGTGGATCTTGCAATTAATCTGCAACTGTGTAACAGGTATGTGTTAATTCGGTTTTTATACATATATTGATTTTCTTTTTTTTGTCACACAGGATCCCATCACGCACCTTTTTACCTGAAAGTGGATCTGGCCAACAAGGGGCAATCCATCTTCAGCTGTGAGTGGTTGTCTGCATCTGAAACGGTGTCTGGCTGGCTTGCAATTAATCTGCAACTGTCTAAAAGATACGTGTTAATTCGTTTTTTTATACATATTGATTTCTTTTTTCTGGATCAGTGTCTCGCTGGCTTGCAATTAATCTGCAACTGTTTTGACTTTATTTTTTGTCTTTCTTATTTTCAGGATCTCTGGACCCACCTGACTGACCTTTTTACCTGAAAGTGGATCTTGCAATTAATCTGCAACTGTGTAACAGGTACGTGTTAATTCGGTTTTTATACATATATTGATTTTCTTTTTTCTTGTCACACAGGATCTCATGATGCACCTTTTTACCTGAAAGTGGATCCAGCTAACAAGGGGCAATCCATCTTTAGCTATGAGTGGTTGTCTGCATCTAGAACGGTGTCTGGCTGGCTTGCAATTAATCTGCAACTGTGTAACAGGTACGTGTTAATTCAGTTTTTATACATATATTGATTTTCTTTTTTTTGTCACACAGGATCCCATCATGCACCTTTTTACCTGAAAGTGGATCTGGCCAACAAGGGGCTATCCATGTCCAGCTGTGAGAGGTTGCCTGCATCTGGAATGGTGTCTGACTGGCTTTCTTTTCATCTGCATCTGAGTTACAGGTAAGTGAACATTCAGTTTCTATACTTATATTGACTTTCTTTTTTGTCTTTCTTATTTTCAGGATGTCATGACCCACCTGACACATCTTTTTACCTGAAAGTGGATCTTGCAATTAATCTGCAACTGTGTAACAGGTATGTGTTAATTCGGTTTTTATACATATATTGATTTTCTTTTTTCTTCTAACAGAGGATCTCATTATGCACCTTTTTACCTGAAAGTGGACCTGGCCAACAAGGGCAGCAATCCATCTTCAGCTACGAGTGGTTGTCTGCATCTGGAATGGTGTCTGGCTGGCTTGCAATTAATCTGCAACTGTGTAACAGGTACGTGTTAATTCGGTTTTTATACATATATTGATTTTCTTTTTTCTTGTCACACAAGATCTCATGACGCACCTTTTTACCTGAAAGTGGACCTGGCCAACAAGGGACAATCCATCTTCAGCTACCAGTGGTTGTCTGCATCTGGAACGGTGTCTGGCTGGCTTGCAATTGATCTGCAACTGTGTAACAGGTACGTGTTAATTCAGTTTTTATACATATATTGATTTTCTTATTTCTTGTCACACAGGATCCCATCACGCACCTTTTTACCTAAAAGTGGATCCAGCCAACAAGGGGCAATCCATCTTCAGCTATGAGTGGTTGTCTGCATGCAGAACGGTGTCTGGCTGGCTTGCAATTAATCTGCAACTGTGTAACAGGTATGTGTTAATTCGGTTTTTATACATATATTGATTTTCTTTTTTTTGTCACACAGGATCCCATCATGCACCTTTTTACCTGAAAGTGGATCTGGCCAACAAGGGGCAATCCATCTTCAGCTCTGAATGGTTGTCTGCATCTGGAACGGCGTCTGGCTGGCTTGCAATTAATCTGCAACTGTGTAAAAGATACGTGTTAATTCGTTTTTATACATATTGATTTCTTTTTTCTGGATCAGTGTCTGGCTGGCTTGCAATTAATCTGCAACTGTGTTGACATTCTTTTTTGTCTTTCTTATTTTCAGGATCTCATGACCCACCTGACTGACCTTTTGACCTGAAAGTGGATCTTGCAATTAATCTGCAACTGTGTAAAAGGTACGTGTTAATTCGGTTTTTATACTTATATTGATTTTCTTTTTTTGTCACACAGGATCCCATCACGCACCGTTTTACCTGAAAGTGGATCTGGCCAACAAGGGGCAATCCGTCTTCAGCTCTGAATGGTTGTCTGCATCTGGAATGGTGTCTGGCTGGCTTGCAATTAGTCTGCATCTGTGTAAAAGATACGTGTTAATTCATTTTTTATACATATTGATTTCTTTTTTCTGGATCAGTGTCTGGCTGGCTTGCAATTAATCTGCAACTGTGTTGACATTCTTTTTTGTCTTTCTTATTTTCAGGATCTCATGACCCACCTGATGCATCTTTTTACCTGAAAGTGGATCTTGCAATTAATCTGCAACTGTGTAACAGGTACGTGTTAAATCGTTTTTTATACATATAATGATTTTCTTTATTCTTGTCACACAGGATCTCATGACGCACTTTTTTACCTGAAAGTGGACCTGGCCAACAAGGGGCAATCCATCTTCAGCTACGAGTGCTTGTCTGCATCTGAAACGGTGTCTGGCTGGCTTGCAAATGATCTGCAACTGTGTAACAGGTACGTGTTAATTCAGTTTTTACACATATATTGATTTTCTTTTTTTTTGTCACACAGGATCCCATCATGCACCTTTTTACCTGAAAGTGGATCCGGCCAAAAAGGGGCTATCCATGTCCAGCTGTGAGAGGTTGCCTGCATCTGGAATGGTGTCTGACTGGCTTTCTTTTCATCTGCATCTGAGTTACAGGTAAGTGAACATTCAGTTTCTATACTTATATTGACTTTCTTTTTTGTCTTTCTTATTTTCAGGATCTCTGGACCCACCTGACGCATCTTTTTACCTGAAAGTGGATCTTGCAATTAATCTGCAACTGTGTAACAGGTAAGTGTTAATTCGGTTTTTATACATATATTGATTTTCTTTTTTCTTGTCACACAGGATCTCATGACGCACCTTTTTACCTGAAAGTGGACCTGGCCAACAAGGATCAATCCATCTTCAGCTATGAGTGGTTGTCTGCATCTAGAATGGTGTATGGCTGGCTTGCAATTAATCTGCAACTGTGTAACAGGTACGTGTTAATTCGGTTTTTATACATATATTGATTTTCTTTTTTCTTGTCACACAGGATCTCATGACGCACCTTTTTACCTGAAAGTGGATCTGGCCAACAAGGGGCAATCCATCTTCAACTGTGAGTGGTTGTCTGCATCTGAAACGGTGTCTGGCTGGCTTGCAATTAATCTGCAACTGTGTAAAAGATACGTGTTAATTCGTTTTTATACATATTGATTTCTTTTTTCTGGATCAGTGTCTGGCTGGCTTGCAATTAATCTGCAACTGTGTTGACATTCTTTTTTGTCTTTCTTATTTTCAGGATCTCATGACCCACCTGACTGACCTTTTGACCTGAAAGTGGATCTTGCAATTTATCTGCAACTGTGTAAAAGGTACGTGTTAATTCGGTTTTTATACTTATATTGATTTTCTTTTTTTGTCACACAGGATCCCATCACGCACTGTTTTACCTGAAAGTGGATCTGGCCAACAAGGGGCAATCCGTCTTCAGCTCTGAATGGTTGTCTGCATCTGGAACGGTGTCTGGCTGGTTTGCAATTAGTCTGCATCTGTGTAAAAGATACGTGTTAATTCATTTTTTATACATATTGATTTCTTTTTTCTGGATCAGTGTCTGGCTGGCTTGCAATTAATCTGCAACTGTGTTGACATTCTTTTTTGTCTTTCTTATTTTCAGGATCTCATGACCCACCTGACGCATCTTTTTACCTGAAAGTGGATCTTGCAATTAATCTGCAACTGTGTAACAGGTACGTGTTAATTCGGTTTTTATACATATATTGATTTTCTTTTTTCTTGTCACAGAGGATCTCATGACGCACCTTTTTACCTGAAAGTGGACCGGGCAAACAAGGAGCAATCCATCTTCAGCTACGAGTGGTTGTCTGCATCTGGAACGGTGTCTGGCTGGCTTGCAATTGATCTTGAACTGTGTAACAGGTATGTGTTAATTCAGTTTTTATACATATATTGATTTTCTTTTTTTTTGTCACACAGGATCCCATCACGCACCTTTTTACCTGAAAGTGGATCCGGCCAACAAGGGGCTATCCATGTCCAGCTGTGAGAGGTTGCATGCATCTGGAATGGTGTCTGACTGGCTTTCTTTTCATCTGCATCTGAGTTACAGGTAAGTGAACATTCAGTTTCTATGCTTATATTGACTTTCTTTTTTGTCTTTCTTATTTTCAGGATGTCATGACCCACCTGACGCATCTTTTTACCTGAAAGTGGATCTTGCAATTAATCTGCAACTATGTAACAGGTATGTGTTAATTCGGTTTTTATACATATATTGATTTTCTTTTTTTTGTCACACAGGATCCCATCACGCACCTTTTTACCTGAAAGTGGATCCAGCCAACAAGGGGCAATCCATCTTCAGCTCTGAATGGTTGTCTGCATCTGGAACGGTGTCTGGCTGGCTTGCAATTAATCTGCAACTGTGTAAAAGATACGTGTTAATTCGTTTTTTATACATATTGATTTCTTTTTTCTGGATCAGTATCTAGCTGGATTGAAATTAATCTGCAACTGTGTTGACATTCTTTTTTGTCTTTATTATTTTTAGGATCTCATGACCCACCTGACGCATCTTTTTACCTGAAAGTGGATCTTTCAATTAATCTGCAACTGTGTAACAGGTTCGTGTTAATTCGGTTTTTATACATATATTGATTTTCTTTTTTCTTGTCAGAGAGGATCTCATGATGCACCTTTTTACCTGAAAGTGGACCTGGCCAACAAGGGGCAATCCATCTTCAGCTGCGAGTGGTTGTCTGCATCTGGAACGGTGTCTGGCTGGCTTGCAATTAATCTGCAACTGTCTAAAAGATACGTGTTAATTCGTTTTTTATACATATATTGATTTCTTTTTTCTGGATCAGTGTCTGGCTGGCTTGCAATTAATCTGCAACTGTGTTGACATTCTTTTTTGTCTTTCTTATTTTCAGGATCTCATGACCCACCTGATGCATCTTTTTACCTGAAAGTGGATCTTGCAATTAATCTGCAACTGTGTAACAGGTACGTGTTAAATCGTTTTTTATACATATAATGATTTTCTTTATTCTTGTCACACAGGATCTCATGACGCACTTTTTTACCTGAAAGTGGACCTGGCCAACAAGGGGCAATCCATCTTCAGCTACGAGTGCTTGTCTGCATCTGAAACGGTGTCTGGCTGGCTTGCAAATGATCTGCAACTGTGTAACAGGTACGTGTTAATTCAGTTTTTACACATATATTGATTTTCTTTTTTTTTGTCACACAGGATCCCATCATGCACCTTTTTACCTGAAAGTGGATCCGGCCAAAAAGGGGCTATCCATGTCCAGCTGTGAGAGGTTGCCTGCATCTGGAATGGTGTCTGACTGGCTTTCTTTTCATCTGCATCTGAGTTACAGGTAAGTGAACATTCAGTTTCTATACTTATATTGACTTTCTTTTTTGTCTTTCTTATTTTCAGGATGTCATGACCCACCTGACGCATCTTTTTACCTGAAAGTGGATCTTGCAATTAATCTGCAACTGTGTAACAGGTACGTGTTAATTTGGTTTTTATACATATATTGATTTTCTTTTTTCTTGTCACACAGGATCTCATGACGCACCTTTTTACCTGAAAGTGGACCTGGCCAACAAGGGGCAATCCATCTTCAGCTATGAGTGGTTGTCTGCATCTAGAATGGTGTATGGCTGGCTTGCAATTAATCTGCAACTATGTAACAGGTATGTGTTAATTCGGTTTTTATACATATATTGATTTTCTTTTTTTTTGTCACACAGGATCCCATCACGCACCTTTTTACCTGAAAGTGGATCCAGCCAACAAGGGGCAATCCATCTTCTGCTCTGAATGGTTGTCTGCATCTGGAACGGTGTCTGGCTGGCTTGCAATTAATCTGCAACTGTGTAAAAGATACGTGTTAATTCGTTTTTTATACATATTGATTTCTTTTTTCTGGATCAGTATCTAGCTAGATTGAAATTAATCTGCAACTGTGTTGACATTCTTTTTTTTCTTTATTATTTTTAGGATCTCATGACCCACCTGACGCATCTTTTTACCTGAAAGTGGACCTGGCCAACAAGGGGCAATCCATCTTCAGCTACGAGTGGTTGTCTGCATCTGGAACGGTGTCTGGCTGGCTTGCAAAAGATCTGCAACTGTGTAACAGGTACGTGTTAATTCAGTTTTTATACATATATTGATTTCTTTTTTTTTGTCACACAGGATCACATCATGCACCTTTTTACCTGAAAGTGGATCCGGTCAACAAGGGGCTATCCATGGCCTGCTGTGAGAGGTTGCCTGCATCTGGAATGGTGTCTGACTGGCTTTCTTTTCATCTGCATCTGAGATACAGGTAAGTGAACATTCAGTTTCTATACTTATATTGACTTTCTTCTTTGTCTTTCTTATTTTCAGGATGTCATGACCCACCTGACGCATCTTTTAACCTGAAAGTGGATCTTGCAATTAATCTGCAACTGTGTAACAGGTACGTGTTAATTCGGTTTTTATACATATATTGATTTTCTTTTTTTTGTCACACAGGATCCCATCACGCACCTTTTTACCTGAAAGTGGATCTGGCCAACAAGGGGCAATCCATCTTCAGCTGTGAGTGGTTGTCTGCATCTGAAACGGTGTCTGGCTGGCTTGCAATTAATCTGCAACTGTCTAAAAGATACGTGTTAATTCGTTTTTTATACATATTGATTTCTTTTTTCTGGATCAGTGTCTCGCTGGCTTGCAATTAATCTGCAACTGTTTTGACTTTATTTTTTGTCTTTCTTATTTTCAGGATCTCTGGACCCACCTGACTGACCTTTTTACCTGAAAGTGGATCTTGCAATTAATCTGCAACTGTGTAACAGGTACGTGTTAATTCGGTTTTTATACATATATTGATTTTCTTTTTTCTTGTCACACAGGATCTCATGATGCACCTTTTTACCTGAAAGTGGATCCAGCCAACAAGGGGCAATCCATCTTTAGCTATGAGTGGTTGTCTGCATCTAGAACGGTGTCTGGCTGGCTTGCAATTAATCTGCAACTGTGTAACAGGTACGTGTTAATTCAGTTTTTATACATATATTGATTTTCTTTTTTTGTCACACAGGATCCCATCACGCACCTTTTTACCTGAAAGTGGATCTGGCCAACAAGGGGCTATCCATGTCCAGCTGTGAGAGGTTGCCTGCATCTGGAATGGTGTCTGACTGGCTTTCTTTTCATCTGCATCTGAGTTACAGGTAAGTGAACATTCATTTTCTATACTTATATTGACTTTCTTTTTTGTCTTTCTTATTTTCAGGATGTCATGACCCACCTGACACATCTTTTTACCTGAAAGTGGATCTTGCAATTAATCTGCAACTGTGTAACAGGTACGTGTTAATTCGTTTTTTATACATATATTGATTTACTTTTTTCTTCTAACATTGGATCTCATTATGCACCTTTTTACCTGAAAGTGGACCTGGCCAACAAGGGCAGCAATCCATCTTCAGCTACGAGTGGTTGTCTGCATCTGGAACGGTGTCTGGCTGGCTTGCAATTAATCTGCAACTGTGTAACAGGTACGTGTTAATTCGGTTTTTATACATATATTGATTTTCTTTTTTCTTGTCACACAGGATGTCATGACGCACCTTTTTACCTGAAAGTGGACCTGGCCAACAAGGGACAATCCATCTTCAGCTACCAGTGGTTGTCTGCATCTGGAACGGTGTCTGGCTGGCTTGCAATTGATCTGCAACTGTGTAACAGGTACGTGTTAATTCAGTTTTTATACATATATTGATTTTCTTTTTTCTTGTCACACAGGATCCCATCACGCACCTTTTTACCTGAAAGTGGATCCAGCCAACAAGGGGCAATCCATCTTCAGCTATGAGTGGTTGTCTGCATCCAGAACGGTGTCTGGCTGGCTTGCAATTAATCTGCAACTGTGTAACAGGTATGTGTTAATTCGGTTTTTATACATATATTGATTTTCTTTTTTTTGTCACACAGGATCCCATCATGCACCTTTTTACCTGAAAGTGGATCTGGCCAACAAGGGGCAATCCATCTTCAGCTCTGAATGGTTGTCTGCATCTGGAACGGCGTCTGGCTGGCTTGCAATTAATCTGCAACTGTGTAAAAGATACGTGTTAATTCGTTTTTATACATATTGATTTCTTTTTTCTGGATCAGTGTCTGGCTGGCTTGCAATTAATCTGCAACTGTGTTGACATTCTTTTTTGTCTTTCTTATTTTCAGGATCTCATGACCCACCTGACTGACCTTTTGACCTGAAAGTGGATCTTGCAATTAATCTGCAACTGTGTAAAAGGTACGTGTTAATTCGGTTTTTATACTTATATTGATTTTCTTTTTTTGTCACACAGGATCCCATCACGCACCGTTTTACCTGAAAGTGGATCTGGCCAACAAGGGGCAATCCGTCTTCAGCTCTGAATGGTTGTCTGCATCTGGAACGGTGTCTGGCTGGCTTGCAATTAATCTGCAACTGTGTAACAGGTACGTGTTAATTCGGTTTCTATACATATATTGATTTTCTTTTTTTTGTCACACAGGATCTCATGACGCACTTTTTTACCTGAAAGTGGACCTGGCCAACAAGGGGCAATCCATCTTCAGCTATGAGTGGTTGTCTGCATCTAGAATGGTGTATGGCTGGCTTGCAATTAATCTGCAACTATGTAACAGGTATGTGTTAATTCGGTTTTTATACATATATTGATTTTCTTTTTTTTGTCACACAGGATCCCATCACGCACCTTTTTACCTGAAAGTGGATCCAGCCAACAAGGGGCAATCCATCTTCAGCTCTGAATGGTTGTCTGCATCTGGAACGGTGTCTGGCTGGCTTGCAATTAATCTGCAACTGTGTAAAAGATACGTGTTAATTCGTTTTTTATACATATTGATTTCTTTTTTCTGGATAAGTATCTAGCTGGATTGAAATTAATCTGCAACTGTGTTGACATTCTTTTTTGTCTTTATTATTTTTAGGATCTCATGACCCACCTGACGCATCTTTTTACCTGAAAGTGGATCTTTCAATTAATCTGCAACTGTGTAACAGGTTCGTGTTAATTCGGTTTTTATACATATATTGATTTTCTTTTTTCTTGTCACAGAGGATCTCATGATGCACCTTTTTACCTGAAAGTGGATCTGGCCAACAAGGGGCAATCCATCTTCAGCTCTGAATGGTTGTCTGCATCTGGAACGGCATCTGGCTGGCTTGCAATTAATCTGCAACTGTGTAAAAGATACGTGTTAATTCGTTTTTATACATATTGATTTCTTTTTTCTGGATCAGTGTCTGGCTGGCTTGCAATTAATCTGCAACTGTGTTGACATTCTTTTTTGTCTTTCTTATTTTCAGGATCTCATGACCCACCTGATGCATCTTTTTACCTGAAAGTGGATCTTGCAATTAATCTGCAACTGTGTAACAGGTACGTGTTAAATCGTTTTTTATACATATAATGATTTTCTTTATTCTTGTCACACAGGATCTCATGACGCACTTTTTTACCTGAAAGTGGACCTGGCCAACAAGGGGCAATCCATCTTCAGCTACGAGTGCTTGTCTGCATCTGAAACGGTGTCTGGCTGGCTTTCTTTTCATCTGCATCTGAGTTACAGGTAAGTGAACATTCAGTTTCTATACTTATATTGACTTTCTTTTTTGTCTTTCTTATTTTCAGGATGTCATGACCCACCTGACGCATCTTTTTACCTGAAAGTGGATCTTGCAATTAATCTGCAACTGTGTAACAGGTACGTGTTAATTCGGTTTTTATACATATATTGATTTTCTTTTTTCTTGTCACACAGCATCTCATGACGCACCTTTTTACCTGAAAGTGGACCTGGCCAACAAGGGGCAATCCATCTTCAGCTATGAGTGGTTGTCTGCATCTAGAATGGTGTATGGCTGGCTTGCAATTAATCTGCAACTATGTAACAGGTATGTGTTAATTCGGTTTTTATACATATATTGATTTTCTTTTTTTTGTCACACAGGATCCCATCACGCACCTTTTTACCTGAAAGTGGATCCAGCCAACAAGGGGCAATCCATCTTCTGCTCTGAATGGTTGTCTGCATCTGGAACGGTGTCTGGCTGGCTTGCAATTAATCTGCAACTGTGTAAAAGATACGTGTTAATTCGTTTTTTATACATATTGATTTCTTTTTTCTGGATCAGTATCTAGCTAGATTGAAATTAATCTGCAACTGTGTTGACATTCTTTTTTTTCTTTATTATTTTTAGGATCTCATGACCCACCTGACGCATCTTTTTACCTGAAAGTGGACCTGGCCAACAAGGGGCAATCCATCTTCAGCTACGAGTGGTTGTCTGCATCTGGAACGGTGTCTGGCTGGCTTGCAAAAGATCTGCAACTGTGTAACAGGTACGTGTTAATTCAGTTTTTATACATATATTGATTTCTTTTTTTTTGTCACACAGGATCACATCATGCACCTTTTTACCTGAAAGTGGATCCGGTCAACAAGGGGCTATCCATGTCCTGCTGTGAGAGGTTGCCTGCATCTGGAATGGTGTCTGACTGGCTTTCTTTTCATCTGCATCTGAGTTACAGGTAAGTGAACATTCAGTTTCTATACTCATATTGACTTTCTTCTTTGTCTTTCTTATTTTCAGGATGTCATGACCCACCTGACGCATCTTTTAACCTGAAAGTGGATCTTGCAATTAATCTGCAACTGTGTAACAGGTACGTGTTAATTCGGTTTTTATACATATATTGATTTTCTTTTTTTTGTCACACAGGATCCCATCACGCACCTTTTTACCTGAAAGTGGTTCTGGCCAACAAGGGGCAATCCATCTTCAGCTGTCAGTGGTTGTCTGCATCTGAAACGGTGTCTGGCTGGCTTGCAATTAATCTGCAACTGTCTAAAAGATACGTGTTAATTCGTTTTTTATACATATTGATTTCTTTTTTCTGGATCAGTGTCTGGCTGGCTTGCAATTAATCTGCAACTGTTTTGACTTTATTTTTTGTCTTTCTTATTTTCAGGATCTCTGGACCCACCTGACTGACCTTTTTACCTGAAAGTGGATCTTGCAATTAATCTGCAACTGTGTAACAGGTACGTGTTAATTCGGTTTTTATACATATATTGATTTTCTTTTTTCTTGTCACACAGGATCTCATGATGCACCTTTTTACCTGAAAGTGGATCCAGCCAACAAGGGGCAATCCATCTTTAGCTATGAGTGGTTGTCTGCATCTAGAACGGTGTCTGGCTGGCTTGCAATTAATCTGCAACTGTGTAACAGGTACGTGTTAATTCAGTTTTTATACATATATTGATTTTCTTTTTTTTGTCACACAGGATCCCATCACGCACCTTTTTACCTGAAAGTGGATCTGGCCAACAAGGGGCTATCCATGTCCAGCTGTGAGAGGTTGCCTGCATCTGGAATGGTGTCTGACTGGCTTTCTTTTCATCTGCATCTGAGTTACAGGTAAGTGAACATTCAGTTTCTATACTTATATTGACTTTCTTTTTTGTCTTTCTTATTTTCAGGATGTCATGACCCACCTGACGCATCTTTTTACCTGAAAGTGGATCTTGCAATTAATCTGCAACTGTGTAACAGGTACGTGTTAATTTGGTTTTTATACATATATTGATTTTCTTTTTTCTTGTCACACAGGATCTCATGACGCACCTTTTTACCTGAAAGTGGACCTGGCCAACAAGGGGCAATCCATCTTCAGCTATGAGTGGTTGTCTGCATCTAGAATGGTGTATGGCTGGCTTGCAATTAATCTGCAACTATGTAACAGGTATGTGTTAATTCGGTTTTTATACATATATTGATTTTCTTTTTTTTGTCACACAGGATCCCATCACGCACCTTTTTACCTGAAAGTGGATCCAGCCAACAAGGGGCAATCCATCTTCTGCTCTGAATGGTTGTCTGCATCTGGAACGGTGTCTGGCTGGCTTGCAATTAATCTGCAACTGTGTAAAAGATACGTGTTAATTCGTTTTTTATACATATTGATTTCTTTTTTCTGGATCAGTATCTAGCTGGATTCAAATTAATCTGCAACTGTGTTGACATTCTTTTTTTTCTTTATTATTTTTAGGATCTCATGAGCCACCTGATGCATCTTTTTACCTGAAAGTGGACCTGGCCAACAAGGGGCAATCCATCTTCAGCTACGAGTGGTTGTCTGCATCTGGAACGGTGTCTGGCTGGCTTGCAAATGATCTGCAACTGTGTAACAGGTACGTGTTAATTCAGTTTTTATACATATATTGATTTCTTTTTTTTTGTCACACAGGATCCCATCACGCACCTTTTTACCTGAAAGTGGATCCAGCCAAAAAGGGGCCATCCATCTTCTGCTCTGAATGGTTGTCTGCATCTAGAACGGTGTCTGGCTGGCTTGCAATTAATCTGCAACTGTGTAAAAGATACATGTTAATTCGTTTTTTATACATATTGATTTCTTTTTTCTGGATCAGTATCTAGCTGGATTCAAATTAATCTGCAACTGTGTTGACATTCTTTTTTTTCTTTATTATTTTTAGGATCTCATGACCCACCTGACGCATCTTTTTACCTGAAAGTGGATCTTTCAATTAATCTGCAACTGTGTAACAGGTTCGTGTTAATTCGGTTTTTATACATATATTGATTTTCTTTTTTCTTGTCACAGAGGATCTCATGACGCACCTTTTTACCTGAAAGTGGATCTGGCCAACAAGGGGCAATCCATCTTCAGCTCTGAATGGTTGTCTGCATCTGGAACGGCATCTGGCTGGCTTGCAATTAATCTGCAACTGTGTAAAAGATACGTGTTAATTCGTTTTTATACATATTGATTTCTTTTTTCTGGATCAGTGTCTGGCTGGCTTGCAATTAATCTGCAACTGTGTTGACATTCTTTTTTGTCTTTCTTATTTTCAGGATCTCATGACCCACCTGATGCATCTTTTTACCTGAAAGTGGATCTTGCAATTAATCTGCAACTGTGTAACAGGTACGTGTTAAATCGTTTTTTATACATATAATGATTTTCTTTATTCTTGTCACACAGGATCTCATGACGCACTTTTTTACCTGAAAGTGGACCTGGCCAACAAGGGGCAATCCATCTTCAGCTACGAGTGCTTGTCTGCATCTGAAACGGTGTCTGGCTGGCTTGCAAATGATCTGCAACTGTGTAACAGGTACGTGTTAATTCAGTTTTTACACATATATTGATTTTCTTTTTTTTTGTCACACAGGATCCCATCATGCACCTTTTTACCTGAAAGTGGATCCGGCCAAAAAGGGGCTATCCATGTCCAGCTGTGAGAGGTTGCCTGCATCTGGAATGGTGTCTGACTGGCTTTCTTTTCATCTGCATCTGAGTTACAGGTAAGTGAACATTCAGTTTCTATACTTATATTGACTTTCTTTTTTGTCTTTCTTATTTTCAGGATCTCATGACCCACCTGACGCATCTTTTAACCTGAAAGTGGATCTTGCAATTGATCTGCAGCTGTGTAACAGGTACGTGTTAATTCAGTTTTTATACATATATTGATTTTCTTTTTTCTTGTCACACAGGATCCCATCACGCACCTTTTTACCTGAAAGTGGATCCAGCCAACAAGGGGCAATCCATCTTCAGCTATGAGTGGTTGTCTGCATCCAGAACGGTGTCTGGCTGGCTTGCAATTAGTCTGCAACTGTGTAAAAGATACGTGTTAATTCGTTTTTTATACATATTGATTTCATTTTCCTGGATCAGTGTCTGGCTGGCTTGCAATTAATCTGCAACTGTGTTGACTTTCTTTTTTGTCTTTCTTATTTTCAGGATCTCATGACCAACCTGACGCATCTTTTTACCTGAAAGTGGATCTTGCAATTAATCTGCAACTGTGTAACTGGTACGTGTTAATTCGGTTTTTATACATATGTTGATTTTCTTTTTTTTTGTCACACAGGATCCCATCACACACCTTTTTACCTGAAAGTGGATCCGGCCAACAAGGGGCTATCCATGTCCAGCTGTGAGAGGTTGCCTGCATCTGGAATGGTGTCTGACTGGCTTTCTTTTCATCTGCAACTGAGTTACAGGTAAGTTAACATTCAGTTTCTATACCTATATTGAATTTCTTTTTTGTCTTTCTTTATTTTCAGGATGTCATGACCCACCTGACGCACCTTTTTACCAGAAAGTGGATCTGGCCAACAAGGGGCAATCCATCTTCAGCGGTGAGTGGTTGTCTGCATCTGGAAAGGTGTCTGGCTGGATTGCAATTAATCTGCAACTGTGTAAAAGATACGTGTTAATTTGTTTTTTATACATATTGATTTCTTTTTTCTGGATCAGTGTCTGGCTGGCTTGCAATTAATCTGCAACTGTGTTGACTTTCTTTTTTGTCTTTCTTATTTTCAGGATCTCATGACCCACCTGACGCACCTTTTTACCTGAAAGTGGATCTTGCAATTAATCTGCAACTGTGTAACAGGTACGTGTTAATTCGGTTTTTATACATATATTGATTTTCTTTTTTCTTGTCACACAGGATCTCATGACGCACCTTTTTACCTGAAAGTGGACTTGGCCAACAAGGGGCAATCCATCTTCAGCTATGAGTTGTTGTCTGCATCTAGAAAAGTGTCTGGCTGGCTTGCAATTAATCTGCAACTATGTAACAGGTACGTGTTAATTCGGTTTTTATACATATATTGATTTTCTTTTTTTTGTCACACAGAATCCCATCACGCACCTTTTTACCTGAAAGTGGATCTGGCCAACAAGGGGCAATCCATCTTTAGCTCTGAATGGTTGTCTGCATCTGGAACGGTGTCTGGCTGGCTTGCAATTAATCTGCAACTGTGTAAAAGATACGTGTTAATTCGTTTTTTATACATATTGATTTCTTTTGTCTGGATCAGTGTCTGGCTGGCTTGCAATTAATCTGCAACTGTTTTGACTTTATTTTTTGTCATTCTTATTTTCAGGATCTCAGGACCCACCTGACTGACCTTTTTACCTGAAAGTGGATCTTGCAATTAATCTGCAACTGTGTAAAAGGTACGTGTTAATTCGGTTTTTATACATATATTGATTTTTTTTTTTTCTCACACGATCCCATCACACACCTTTTTACCTGAAAGTGGATCCGGCCAACAAGGGGCTATCCATGTCCAGCTGTGAGAGGTTGCCTGCATCTGGAATGGTGTCTGACTGGCTTTCATTTCATCTGCAACTGAGTTACAGGTAAGTGAACATTCAGTTTCTATACCTATATTGAACTTCTTTTTTGTCTTTCTTTATTTTCAGGATGTCATGACCCACCTGACGCACCTTTTTACCAGAAAGTGGATCTGGCCAACAAGAGGCAATCCATCTTCAGCGGTGAGTGGATGTCTGCATCTGGAACGGTGTCTGGCTGGATTGCAATTAATCTGCAACTGTGTAAAAGATACGTGTTAATTTGTTTTTTATACATATTGATTTCTTTTTTCTGGATCAGTGTCTGGCTGGCTTGCAATTAATCTGCAACTGTGTTGACTTTCTTTTTTGTCTTTCTTATTTTCAGGATCTCATGACCCACCTGACGCACCTTTTTACCTGAAAGTGGATATGGCCAACAAGGCGAAATCCATCTTCAGCTGCGAATTCGTTTCTGCATCTGGAATGGTGTCTGGCTGGCTTGCAATTAATCTGCAACTGTGTAACAGGTACGTGTTAATTCGGTTTTTATACATATATTGATTTTCTTTTTTCTGGTCACACAGGATCTCATGATGCACCTTTTTACCTGAAAGTGGATCTGGCCAACAAGGGGTTATCCATCTTCAGCTGCGAGTGGTTGTCTGCATCTGGAACGGTGTCTGGCTGGCTTGCAATTAATCTGCAACTGTGTAACAGGTACGTGTTAATTCGGTTTTTATACATATATTGATTTTCTTTTTTTTGTCACACAGGATCCCATCACACACCTTTTTACCTGAAAGTGGATCCGGCCAACAAGGGGCTATCCATGTCCAGCTGTGAGAAGTTGCCTGCATCTGGAATGGTGTCTGACTGGCTTTCTTTTCATCTGCAACTGAGTTACAGGTAAGTGAACATTCAGTTTCTATACCTATATTGAATTTCTTTTTTGTCTTTCTTTATTTTCAGGATGTCATGACCCACCTGACGCACCTTTTTACCAGAAAGTGGATCTGGCCAACAAGGGGCAATCCATCTTCAGCGGTGAGTGGTTGTCTGCATCTGGAACGGTGTCTGGCTGGATTGCAATTAATCTGCAACTGTGTAAAAGATACGTGTTAATTTGATTTTTATACATATTGATTTCTTTTTTCTGGATCAGTGTCTGGCTGGCTTGCAATTAATCTGCAACTGTGTTGACTTTCTTTTGTCTTTCTTATTTTCAGGATCTCATGACCCACCTGACGTACCTTTTTACCTGAAAGTGGATATGGCCAACAAGGGGCAATCCATCTTCAGCTGCGAGTGGTTTTCTGCATCTGGAATGGTGTCTGGCTGGCTTGCAATTAATCTGCAACTGTGTAACAGGTACGTGTTAATTCAGTTTTTATACATATATTGATTTTCTTTTTTCTTGTCACACAGGATCTCATGACACATCTTTTTACCTGAAAGTGGATCTGGCCAACAAGGGGTTATCCATCTTCAGCTGCGAGTGGTTGTCTGCATCTGGAACGGTGTCTGGCTGGCTTGCAATTAATCTGCAACTGTGTAACTGGTACGTGTTAATTCGGTTTTTATACATATGTTGATTTTCTTTTTTTTTGTCACACAGGATCCCATCACACACCTTTTTACCTGAAAGTGGATCCGGCCAACAAGGGGCTATCCATGTCCAGCTGTGAGAGGTTGCCTGCATCTGGAATGGTGTCTGACTGGCTTTCTTTTCATCTGCAACTGAGTTACAGGTAAGTTAACATTCAGTTTCTATACCTATATTGAATTTCTTTTTTGTCTTTCTTTATTTTCAGGATGTCATGACCCACCTGACGCACCTTTTTACCAGAAAGTGGATCTGGCCAACAAGGGGCAATCCATCTTCAGCGGTGAGTGGTTGTCTGCATCTGGAACGGTGTCTGGCTGGATTGCAATTAATCTGCAACTGTGTAAAAGATACGTGTTAATTTGTTTTTTATACATATTGATTTCTTTTTTCTGGATCAGTGTCTGGCTGGCTTGCAATTAATCTGCAACTGTGTTGACTTTCTTTTTTGTCTTTCTTATTTTCAGGATCTCATGACCCACCTGACGCACCTTTTTACCTGAAAGTGGATCTTGCAATTAATCTGCAACTGTGTAACAGGTACGTGTTAATTCGGTTTTTATACATATATTGATTTTCTTTTTTCTTGTCACACAGGATCTCATGACGCACCTTTTTACCTGAAAGTGGATATGGCCAACAAGGCGAAATCCATCTTCAGCTGCGAATGGTTTTCTGCATCTGGAATGGTGTCTGGCTGGCTTGCAATTAATCTGCAACTGTGTAACAGGTACGTGTTAATTCGGTTTTTATACATATATTGATTTTCTTTTTTCTGGTCACACAGGATCTCATGACGCACCTTTTTACCTGAAAGTGGATCTGGCCAACAAGGGGTTATCCATCTTCAGCTGCGAGTGGTTGTCTGCATCTGGAACGGTGTCTGGCTGGCTTGCAATTAATCTGCAACTGTGTAACAGGTACGTGTTAAATCGTTTTTTATACATATAATGATTTTCTTTTTTCTTGTCACACAGGATCCCATCACACACCTTTTTACCTGAAAGTGGATCCGGCCAACAAGGGGTTATCCATCTTCAGCTGCGAGTGGTTGTCTGCATCTGGAATGGTGTCTGACTGGCTTTCTTTTCATCTGCAACTGAGTTACAGGTAAGTGAACATTCAGTTTCTATACCTATATTGAATTTCTTTTTTTGACTTTCTTTATTTTCAGGATGTCATGACCCACCTGATGCACCTTTTTACCAGAAAGTGGATCTGGCCAACAAGGGGCAATCCATCTTCAGCGGTGAGTGGTTGTCTGCATCTGGAACGGTGTCTGGCTGGATTGCAATTAATCTGCAACTGTGTAAAAGATACGTGTTAATTTGATTTTTATACATATTGATTTCTTTTTTCTGGATCAGTGTCTGGCTGGCTTGCAATTAATCTGCAACTGTGTTGACTTTCTTTTGTCTTTCTTATTTTCAGGATCTCATGACCCACCTGACGCACCTTTTTACCTGAAAGTGGATCTTGCAATTAATCTGCAACTGTGTAACAGGTACGTGTTAATTCGGTTTTTATACATATATTGATTTTCTTTTTTCTTGTCACACAGGATCTCATGACGCACCTTTTTACCTGAAAGTGGACTTGGCCAACAAGGGGCAATCCATCTTCAGCTATGAGTTGTTGTCTGCATCTAGAACAGTGTCTGGCTGGCTTGCAATTAATCTGCAACTATGTAACAGGTACGTGTTAATTCGGTTTTTATACATATATTGATTTTCTTTTTTTTGTCACACAGAATCCCATCACGCACCTTTTTACCTGAAAGTGGATCTGGCCAACAAGGGGCAATCCATCTTTAGCTCTGAATGGTTGTCTGCATCTGGAACGGTGTCTGGCTGGCTTGCAATTAATCTGCAACTGTGTAAAAGATACGTGTTAATTCGTTTTTTATACATATTGATTTCTTTTTTCTGGATCAGTGTCTGGCTGGCTTGCAATTAATCTGCAACTGTTTTGACTTTATTTTTTGTCATTCTTATTTTCAGGATCTCAGGACCCACCTGACTGACCTTTTTACCTGAAAGTGGATCTTGCAATTAATCTGCAACTGTGTAAAAGGTACGTGTTAATTCGGTTTTTATACATATATTGATTTTTTTTTTTTCTCACACGATCCCATCACACACCTTTTTACCTGAAAGTGGATCCGGCCAACAAGGGGCTATCCATGTCCAGCTGTGAGAGGTTGCCTGCATCTGGAATGGTGTCTGACTGGCTTTCATTTCATCTGCAACTGAGTTACAGGTAAGTGAACATTCAGTTTCTATACCTATATTGAACTTCTTTTTTGTCTTTCTTTATTTTCAGGATGTCATGACCCACCTGACGCACCTTTTTACCAGAAAGTGGATCTGGCCAACAAGAGGCAATCCATCTTCAGCGGTGAGTGGATGTCTGCATCTGGAACGGTGTCTGGCTGGATTGCAATTAATCTGCAACTGTGTAAAAGATACGTGTTAATTTGTTTTTTATACATATTGATTTCTTTTTTCTGGATCAGTGTCTGGCTGGCTTGCAATTAATCTGCAACTGTGTTGACTTTCTTTTTTGTCTTTCTTATTTTCAGGATCTCATGACCCACCTGACGCACCTTTTTACCTGAAAGTGGATATGGCCAACAAGGCGAAATCCATCTTCAGCTGCGAATTCGTTTCTGCATCTGGAATGGTGTCTGGCTGGCTTGCAATTAATCTGCAACTGTGTAACAGGGACGTGTTAATTCGGTTTTTATACATATATTGATTTTCTTTTTTCTGGTCACACAGGATCTCATGACGCACCTTTTTACCTGAAAGTGGATCTGGCCAACAAGGGGTTATCCATCTTCAGCTGCGAGTGGTTGTCTGCATCTGGAACGGTGTCTGGCTGGCTTGCAATTAATCTGCAACTGTGTAACAGGTACGTGTTAATTCGGTTTTTATACATATATTGATTTTCTTTTTTTTGTCACACAGGATCCCATCACACACCTTTTTACCTGAAAGTGGATCTGGCCAACAAGGGGCTATCCATGTCCAGCTGTGAGAAGTTGCCTGCATCTGGAATGGTGTCTGACTGGCTTTCTTTTCATCTGCAACTGAGTTACAGGTAAGTGAACATTCAGTTTCTATACCTATATTGAATTTCTTTTTTGTCTTTCTTTATTTTCAGGATGTCATGACCCACCTGACGCACCTTTTTACCAGAAAGTGGATCTGGCCAACAAGGGGCAATCCATCTTCAGCGGTGAGTGGTTGTCTGCATCTGGAACGGTGTCAGGCTGGATTGCAATTAATCTGCAACTGTGTAAAATATACGTGTTAATTTGATTTTTATACATATTGATTTCTTTTTTCTGGATCAGTGTCTGGCTGGCTTGCAATTAATCTGCAACTGTGTTGACTTTCTTTTTTGTCTTTCTTATTTTCAGGATCTCATGACCCACATGACGTACCTTTTTACCTGAAAGTGGATCTTGCAATTAATCTGCAACTGTGTAACAGGTACGTGTTAATTCGGTTTTTATACAAATATTGATTTTCTTTTTTCTTGTCACACAGGATCTCATGACGTACCTTTTTACCTGAAATTAGACCTGGCCAACAAGGGGCAATCCATCTTCAGCTATGAGTGGTTGTCTGCATCTAGAACGGTGTCTGGCTGGCTTGCAATTAATCTGCAACTGTGTAACAGGTACGTGTTAATTCGGTTTTTATACATATATTGATTTTCTTTTTTCTTGTCACACAGGATCTCATGACGCACCTTTTTACCTGAAAGTGGACCTGGCCAACAAGGGGCAATCCATCTTCAGCTATGAGTTGTTGTCTGCATCTAGAACGGTGTCTGGCTGGCTTGCAATTAATCTGCAACTATGTAACAGGTACGTGTTAATTCGTTTTTTATACATATTGATTTCTTTTTTCTGGATCAGTGTCTGGCTGGCTTGCAATTAATCTGCAACTGTTTTGACTTTATGTTTTGTCTTTCTTATTTTCAGGATCTCAGGACCCAACTGACTGACCTTTTTACCTGAAAGTGGATCTTGCAAATAATCTGCAACTGTGTAAAAGGTACTTGTTAATTCGGTTTTTATACATATATTGATTTTCTTTTTTCTTGTCACACAGGATCTCATGACGCAGCTTTTTACCTGAAAGTGGATCTTGCAATTAATCTGCAACTGTGTAACAGGTACTTGTTAATTCGGTTTTTATACATATATTGATTTTCTTTTTTCTTGTCACACAGGATCTCATGACGCAGCTTTTTACCTGAAAGTGGATCTGGCCAACAAGGGGCAATCCATCTTCAGCTGCGAGTGGTTTTCTGCATCTGGAATGGTGTCTGGTTGGCTTGCAATTAATCTGCAACTGTGTAACAGGTACGTGTCAAGTCGGTTTTTATACATATATTGATTTTCTTTTTTCTTGTCACACAGGATCTCATGACGCACCTTTATACCTGAAAGTGGATCTGGCCAACAAGGGGCAATCCATCTTCAGCTGCGAGTGGTTGTCTGCATCTGGAACGGTGTCTGGCTGGCTTGCAATTAATCTGCAACTGTGTAACAGGTACGTGTTAATTCGGTTTTTATACATATATTGATTTTCTTTTTTTTTGTCACACAGGATCCCATCACGCACCTTTTTACCTGAAAGTGGATCTGGCCAACAAGGGGCAATCCATCTTCAGCTGTGAGTGGTTGTCTGCATCTGGAACGGTGTCTGGCTGGCTTGCAATTAATCTGCAGTTGTGTTGACTTTCTTTTTTGTCTTTCTTATTTTCAGGATCTCATGACTCACCTGACGCACCTTTTTACCTGAAAGTGGATCTGGCCAACAACTGCCTATCCATCTCCAGCTGAGAGATTGTCTGCATCTGGAAGTCTGTCTGCCTGGCTTTCTTATTTGCAACTAAGTAACAGGTAAGTGAACATTCGATTTCTTTACATATATTGACTTTATTTATCTTTATTATTTTCAGGATCTCATGACCCAGCTTTTTACCTGAAAGTGGATCTGGCCAACAAGGGGCAATCCATCTTCAGCTGTGACTGGCTGTCTGCATCTGGAACAGTGTCTGGCTGGCTTGCAATTAATCTGCAACTGTGTAACAGGTCCGTGTTAATTCGGTTTTTATACATATATTGATTTTCTTTTTTCTTGTCACACAGGATCTCATGATGCACCTTTTTAACTGAAAGTGAATCTGGCCAAAAAGTGGCTATCCATTGCCAGCTCTGAGAGGTTGTCTGCATCTGGAAGTCTGTCTGCCTCACTTTCTTTTCATCTGCAACTGAGTAACATGTAAGTGAACATTCAGTTTCTATACTTGTATTGACTTTCTTTTTTGTCTGTCTTACTTTCAGGAGCTCATGACCCACCTGACGCACCTTTTTACCTGAAAGTGGATCTTGCAATTAATCTGCAACTGTGTAACAGGTACGTGTTAATTCGTTTTTTATACATATATTGATTTTCTTTTTTCTTGTCACACAGGATCCCATGACGCACCTTTTTACCTGAAAGTGGATCCGGCCAACAAGGGGCTATCCATGTCCAGCTGTGAGAGGTTTCCAGCATCTGCAATGGTGTCTGACTGGCTTTCTTTTCATCTGCAACTGAGTTACAGGTAAGTGAACATTCAGTTTCGATACTTATATTGACTTTCTTTTTTGTCTTTCCAATTTTCAGGATGTCATGACCCACCTGACGCACCTTTTTACCTGAAAGTGGATCTGGCCAACAAGAGGCAATCCTTCTTCAGCTGCGAGTTGTTTCCTGCATCTGGATCGGTTTCTTGCTGGCTTGCAATTAATCTGCAACTGTGTAAAAGATACGTGTTAATTTGTTTTTTATACATATTGATTTCTTTTTTCTGGAACAGTGTCTGGCTGGCTTGCAAATAATCTGCAACTGTGTTGACTTTCTTTTTTGTCTTTCTTATTTTCAGGATCTCATGACTCACCCGATGCACCTTTTTACCTGAAAGTGGGTCTTGCAATTAATCTGCAACTGTGTTGACTTTCTTTTTTGTCTTTCTTATTTTCAGGATGTCATGACCCACCTGACGGACCTTTTTACCTGAAAGTGGATCTGGCCAACAACTGCCTATCCATCTCCAGCTGTGAGAGGTTGTCTGCATCTGGAACGGTGTCTGACTGGCTTTCTTTTCATCTGCAACTGAGTTACAGGTAAGTGAACATTCAGTTTCTATACTTGTATTGACTTTCTTTTTTGTCTTTCTTATTTTCAGGATCTCATGACCCACCTGACGCACCTTTTTACCTGAAAGTGGATCTGGCCAACAAGGGGCAATCCATCTTCAGCTGTGAGTGGTTGTCTGCATCTGGAACGGTGTCTGGCTGGCTTGCAATTAATCTGCAATTGTGTTGACTTTCTTTTTTGTCTTTCTTATTTTCAGGATCTCATGACTCACCTGACGCACCTTTTTACCTGAAAGTGGATCTGGCCAACAAGGGGCAATCCATCTTCAGCTGTGAGTGGCTGTCTGCATCTAAAACAGTGTCTGAATGGCTTTCTTTTCATCTGCAACTGAGTGACAGTTAAGCTAACATTCAGTTTCTATACATATATTGACTTTCTTTTTTGTCTTTCTTATTTTCAGGATCTCATGTCCCACCTGACGCATCTTTTTACCTGAAACTGAATCTTGCAGTTGATCTGCAACTGTGTAACAGGTTCGTGTTAATTCGGTTTTTATACATATATTGATTTTCTTTTTTCTTCTCACACAGGATACTATGACGCACCTTTTTACCTGAAAGTGGATCCATCTTCAGCTGTGAGTGGTTGTCTGCATCTGGAACAGTGTCTGGCTTGCAATTAATCTGCAACTGTGTAACAGGTACATGTTAATTCAGTTTTTATACATATATTGATTTTCTTTTTTCTTGTCACACAGGATCCCATGACGCACCTTTTTACCTGAAAGTGGATCCGGCCAACAAGGGGCTATCCATCTCCAGCTGTGAGAGGTTGTTTGCATCTGGAATGGTGTCTGACTGGCTTTCTTCTCATCTGCAACTGAGTAACAAGTGAACATTCGGTTTCTATACATGTATTTACTTTCTTATTTGTCTTTCTTATTTTCAGGATCTCATGACCCAGCTTTTTACCTGAAAGTGGTTCTGGCCAACAAGGGGCAATCCATCTTCAGCTGTGAGTGGTTGTCTCCATCTGGAACGGTGTCTGACTGGCTTGCAATTAGTCTGCAACTGTGTAACAGGTACGTGTTAATTCAGTTTTTATACATATATTGATTTTCTTTTTTGTCACACAGGATCCCATGACCCACCTATTTGCCTCAAGGTTGTTCCTATGCAGTTGCTAGGTAGTTGCTATGGTGTTCCAGGGTGTTACCATGGATTTTGTAGGTGGTTGCTATGGAGTTGCTACATGGTTGCTATGGTGTCACAGGTGATTGCTAGGGTGTCAGAAGTGGTTGCTATGTTTTTGCTAGATGGTTTCTAAGATGTTGCTAGGCGGTTGCTAGGATGTCACAAGCAGTTTCTATGATGTCACTAGGTGGTTGCTATAGTGTCACTAAGTGGTTGCTAGGTGGTTGCTATAGTGTTGCTAGGTGGTTGATATACTGTTGCTAGGTGCTTGCTATGGTGTCCCAGGTGGTTGCTATGGATTTTGTTGGTGGTTGCTATGGTGTTGCAAGTGGTTGCAATGGTGTCCCTAAGTGATTGCAAGGTGGTTGCTATGCTGGCATAGGTTGGTTGCTATGGTGTCGCCAGATGGTTGATAGGGTGTTGCTAGGTGGTTGCAATGGTGTTGCTCTGTTGTCACTAGGTGGTTGCCTGGCCGGGACCCAGGCCGAAGTCTGGAACCAAGCCAGGACCCAGACCGAAGCCTGGAACCAAGCTGGGACCCAGACCGAAGCCTTGACACAGGATGAAGTTGGGAACCAGGCAGGGACCCAAGCCGAAGCCAGGAACCAAGCCAGGACCGAAACAGAAGCCGGGACTGTGGGAAGAGCCGTGGAAGGGGCCGGGGCAGTGAGGCTGGAGCAATACAGCTCCGTGAACCAGGCGGATGCCTGAGATAAATTCATCTCAGCAGTGTTATTATTAAATTTAAGATTAGCTCTGCTGAGGTGAATTTAATATTAACATTTTTGAGATAAATTTAATAAACACTATTGAGAAAATTATGATTAGCATTGCTGAGATAAATAAGATTTACACTGCTGTGGTTAATGTATGATTAGCACTGCTGAGATAAATTTAATATTAACACTGCTTAAATATATGTAAGATTAATACCGCTAAGGTACATTTAAGATTAGCAATGGTGAGATAATTGTAATATTAACTCTTCTGATATAAATTTATGATTAGCACTGCTGAGATACATTTAATATTAACATTGCTGAGAAATTTATAATTAGCACTGCTGAGATTAATTTATTAATAAAACTGCTGAGAAATTTATTATTTACACTGCTGAGATACATTTCTTATTTACACTGCTGAGAAAGATTTAGGATTAACACTGCTGAGAAAGATTTAGGATTAACACTGCTGAGATAAATTTAAGAATTACACTGCTGAAATAAATGTAACAACATTGCTGAGATAAATTTAAGAATAACCCTCCTGAGGTGAATTTCTGATTAGCACTGCTGAGATAAATTTATTTTTATTAACACTATTGAGATAAACTTATGATTATCACTGCTGACAAATGTAATATTAATACTGCTGACATAAATGTATTAACACTGCTGAGGTAAAGATATGATTATCACTGCTGAGAAATTTAATATTAACACTGCAGAGATAAATTTTAGATAAGCACTGCTGAGATAAATTTAAAATCAACACTGCTTAAATAAACGTAATATTAACATTGCTGAGAAATTTATGATTAGCACTGGTAAGATACATTTATTAATAACATTGCTAAGAAATTTAGGATTAACTTCTGAGATAAATGTATGATTAATACTACTGAGACAAATTTAGGATTAGCACTGCTGAGACAAATTTAGGATTAGCACTGCTAAGATAAATTTATGATTAGCATTGCTGAGGTAAATTTATGATCACTGCTCAGATGAATTTAATATTAACACTGCTGAGACATTTAATATTAACACTGCAGAGATAAATTTAAGATTAGCACGGCTGAGGTTAATTCAAGATGATTAACACTGCTGTGGTAAATGTATGATTAGCACTGCTAAGACATTTAATATAAACACTGCTTAAATAAATGTAAGATTAATACCGCTAAGGTACTTTTAAGATTAGCACTGGTAAATTAATTGTAATATTAACTCTTCTTGGATAAATTTATGATTAGCACTGCTGAGATACATTTAATATTAACATTGCTGAGAAATATATTAACACTTCTGAGATTAATTTAACAATAACACTGCTTAAATAAATGTAATATTAACATTGCTGAGAAATTTAAGATTAACTTCTGAAATTAATTTTAAGTTTAGCACTGCTAAGATAAATTTATGATTAGCACTGCTTAAATGCATTTAATAACATTGCTGAAATACATTTAGGATGAACACTGCTGAGAAAAATTTTGGATTAGCACTGCTCAGATGAACTTAATATTAACACTGCTGAGAAATTTAATATTAACACTGTTGAGATTAATTTATGATTAGCACTGCTGAGATACATTTATGATTAGCACTGATGAGATGAATGTAATATTAACACTACTGAGAAATGTATAATTAACACTGCTAAGATAAATTTATTTTTATTAACACTATTGAGATAAAATTATGATTAGCATTGCTGAGAAAATTAATATGAACACTGCTGACAAATTTAAGATTAGGACTGCTGCAGTTAACGTATGATTTTTAAAATGTAATTTTCTGATGAACACTGCTGGGATTAATTTAATAATAACACTGCTGAGAAAATTATGATTATGATTGCTGAAATAAATTTAATAACACTGCTTAAATACATGTAATATTAACATGGCTGAGATAAATTTCAGATTAACAATGCTGAGATAAATTTAGGATTAACATTGTTGAGATAAATTTAGGATTAGCAGTGCTGAGAAATGTAATAATACTGCTGACATAAATGTATTAACACTGCTGAGGTAAAGATATGATTATCACTGCTGACATAAAATTAAGAATAAGACTGCTGCGGTAAACGTATGTTTATCACTGCTGAGAAATTTAATATTAACACTGCAGAGATAAATTTTAGATAAGCACTGCTGAGATAAATTTAAAATCAACACTGCTTAAATAAACGTAATATTAACATTGCTGAGAAATTTATGATTAGCACTGGTAAGATACATTTATTAATAACATTGCTAAGAAATTTAGGATTAACTTCTGAGATAAATTTATGATTAATACTACTGAGACAAATTTAGGATTAGCACTGCTGAGAAAAATTTAGGATTAGCACTTCTAAGATAAATTTATGATTAGCATTGCTGAGGTAAATTTATGATCACTGCTCAGATGAATTTAATATTAACACTGCTGAGACATTTAATATTAACACTATTGAGATCAAATTATGATTATCACTGCTGAGAAATTTAAGATTAACACTGCTGTGATAAATTTAATAACACTGCAGAGATAAATTTAAGATTAGCACGGCTGAGGTTAATTCAAGATGATTAACACTGCTGAGATACATTTAAAATTAACATTGCTGAGAAATATATTAAAACTTCTGAGATTAATTTAATAATAACACTGCTTAAATAAATGTAATATTAACATTGCTGAGATAAATTTAAGATTAACTTCTGAAATTAATTTTAAGATTAGCACTGCTAAGATAAATATATGATTAGCACTGCTTAAATGCATTTAATAACATTGCTGAAATACATTTAGGATGAACACTGCTGAGAAAAATTTTGGATTAGCACTGCTCAGATGAACTTAATATTAACACTGCTGAGAAATTTAATATTAAAATTTAATATTAAAATGTTGATTAGCACTGCTAAGATACATTTATGATTAGCACTGCTGAGATAAAGTTATGATCACTGCTCAGATAAATTTTATATTAACACTGATGAGATTAATTTAATATTAACACTGCTGAGATTCATTTATGACTAACCCTGCTGAGACAAATTTAATATTAACACTGCTTAAATAAATGTCATATTAACATTGCTAAAATAAAATTAAGATCAATACCACTAAGGTACATTTAAGATTAGCACTGCTGAGATACATTTAATATTAACATTGCTGAGATACATTTCTTATTTACACTGCTGAGAAAGATTTAGGATTAACACTGCTGAGGTAAATTTATTTCTAACACTGCTTAAATAAATGTAATATTAACATTGCTGAGATAAATTCCAGATTAGCATTGCTGAGATAAATTTAGGATTATCACTGCTGAGATAAATGTAATACTAACATTGCGGAGATAAATTTAAGATTAACTTCTGAGAAATGTATGATTGGCACCGCGGAGATAAATTTATGATTGGCCCTGCTGAAATAAATTTATTATTAGCACTGCTGAGATACATTTAATTTTAGCACTGCTGAAGTAAATTTAAGAGTAATACTGCTAAGGTAAATTTAAGATTAGCACTGGTGAGATAAATGTAATATTAACACTTTTGAAATAAATTTAATATTTAACACTGCTGAGATAAATTTAATAACACTGCTGAGATAAATTTCAGATTAATATCGCTAAGGTATATTTAAGATTAGCGCAGGTGAGATAATTGCAATATTAACTCTTCTGAGAGAAATTTATGATTAACACTGCTGAAAAATTCTGGATTATCACTGCTGACATAAATTTAATATTAACACTGCTGACATAAGTTTAAGATTAACTTCTGAGATAAATTTAAGATTAGCACTGCTGAGAAAGTTATGATCACTGCTCAGATGAATTTAATGTTAACACTGCTGAGATTAATTTATGATTAACATTGCTGAGATTAATTTATGATTAGCACTGCTGAGATAAATTTGATTAGCACTGCTGAGATAAATTTGATTAGCACTGCTGAGATCAATTTATGATTAGCACTGCTGAGATCTATTTATGATTAGCACTATTGAGATAAATTTAACATTAACACTACTGAAAATTTATGATTTACACTGCTGAGATAAATTTAGGATTAGCACTGCTGAGAAATTTAATATTAACACTGCTAAGAAATTTATTATTAACACTGCTGACAAAGTTATGATTATCACTTCTGAGATAAATTTAATAACACTGCTTAAATAAATGTAATATTAACACTGCTCAGATAAATTTCAGATTAGCACTGTTGAGAGAAATTTTGGATTGGCACTGCTGAGAAAAATGTAATTAACACTGCTGAGGTAAACTTATGATTAGCACTGCTAAGATAAATTTAATATTAACACTGCTGAGAAATTTATGATTAGCGCTATTGAGATACATTTATTATTTGAACTGCTGAGATAAATTTAATATTAACACTGCTGAGATAAACTTATGATTAGCACTGCTGAGGTAAATTTAGGATCACTGCTTAGATTAATTTTATATTAACACTGCTGAGATAAATTTAGGATTATGATTAGCACTATTGAGACATTTATTATTTGAACTGCTGAGATGGATTTAATATTAACACTGCTGAGATAAATGTAAGGTTAACACTGCTGAGGTAAATGTATGATTATCACTGCTGACATGAATTTAATATTAACACTGCTGAGAAATTTAATATTAACACTCTTGAGAAATTTATGAGTAGCACTGCTGAGAAATTTTATATTAACACTGCTGAGGTAAATTTATGATCACTGTTGAGATAAATGTCATAACACTGTTTAGATTAATTTAATATTAACATTGCTTAAATAAATGTCATATTAACATTGCTGAGATAAAATTAAGATTAGTTCTGCTGAGGTGAATTTCTGATTAGCACTGCTGAGAGAAATTTAGGATTAGCGCTGCTGAGAAAGTTATGATCACTGCTCAGATGAATTTAATATTAACACTGCTGAGATTAATTTAATATTAACACTGCTGAGATAAATTTAATATTAACACTTGAGAAATTTAATATTAACACTGCTGAGGTAAACTTATGATTAGCACTGCTAAGATAAAGTTATGATCACTGCTCAGATAAATGTAATATTAACACTGTTGAGATTAATTTAATATTAACACTGCTTAAATAAATGTCATTAACATTGCTGAGATAAAATTATGATTAGCATTGCTGAGATAAATTTATGATTAGCACTGCTGAGATAAATTTAAGATTAACACTGCTGTGGTAAATGTATGATTAGCACTGCTGAGATAAATTTTATATTAATACTGCTTAAATAAATGTAAAATTAATACCGCTAAGGTACTTTTAAGATTAGCACTGGTGAGATAATTGTAATATTAAGTCATCTGAGATAAATTTATGATAAGAACTGCTGAGATACATTTAATATTAACATTGCTGAGATAAATTTAAGATTAACACTGCTGAGAAAGATTTAGGATTAACACTGCTGAGGTAAATTTATTTCTAACATTGCTGAGATAAATTTCAGATTAGCACTGCTGAGGTAAATTTAAGATTAGCACTATTGAAATAAATGTAATATATAGCACTGCTGATATAAATTTATGATTAGCACTGCTGAGATGCATTTCATTTTAACACTGCTGTGGTAAATGTATGATTAGCACTGCTAAAATCAATTTAAGATTAGCACTGCTGAGGTAAATGTAAAATTAGCACTGCTGAGGTAAATGTAAGATTAACACTGCTGAGGTAAATGTAAGATTAACACTGCTGAGGTAAATTTAACATTAACATTGCTGAGATAAATTTAAGATTAATCCTGCTGAGGTAAATTTAAGATTAACACTGCTGAGTGGAGGGTGGAAAAGGGGTAAATTTAAGATTAGCACTGCTGAGATTAATTTAATATTAACACTGCTTAAATAAATGTCATATTAACATTGCTGAGATAAAATTAAGATTAGCTCTGCTGAGGTGAATTTCTGATTAGCACTGCTGAGGTGAATTTAATATTAACACTGCTTAAATAAATGTAAGATTAATACCGCTAAGGTACATTTAAGATGGTGAGATGCATTTAATATTAACATTGCTGTGATAACTTTCTCAGCAGTGCTAATCATAAATTTATGATCACTGCTCAGATAAATGTAATATTAACACTGCTAAAATTAATTTATGATTAGCACTGCTAAGGTAAACTTATGATTAGCACTGCTGAGGTAAATTTATGATCACTGCTCAGATTAATTTAATATTAACACTGCTGAGATAAATTTATGATTAGCACTGCTGAGATGAACTTATGATTAGCACTGCTGGGATAAATTTAATATTAACACTGCTTAAATAAATGTCAAATTAACATTGCTCTGGTGAGGTAAATTTCTGATTAGCACTGCTGAGATGAATTTATTTTTATTAACACTATTGAGATAAAATTATGATTAGCATTGCTGAGAAAATTAATAATTAAATTAATATTAACATGGCTGAGAAATTTCAGATTAACACTGCTGAGATAAATTTAGGATTAGCACTGCTGAGGTAAATTTCTGATTAGCACTGCTGAGGTCAATTTCTGATCAACACTGCTGAGATAAATATAAGATTAGCGCTGCTGAGAAAGTTATGATAACTGCTCAGATGAATTTAATATTAACACTGATTAGATTAATTTCAGATTAGCACTGCTGAGATAAATTTATGATTAGCACTGCTGAGAAAGTTATGATCACTGCTCAGATGAATTTAATATTAACACTGCTGAGATCAACTTATGATTAGCACTGCTGGGATAAATTTAATATTAACACTGCTGAGATAATTTAATATTTAGCACTATTGAGAAATTTAACATTAACACTGCTGAGATAAATGCATGATTAGCACTTCTGAGAAATGTAATAATACTGCTGAGACAAATTTATTATTAACACTGCTGAGATAAATTTCTCAGCAGTTCTAATCCTAAATTTCTCATCAGTTCAAATAATAAACGTATCTCAATAGTGCTAATCATAATCATAAATTTAGGATTAGCACTATTGAGATACATTTATTATTTGAACTGCTGAGATTAATGTAAAATCAACACTGCTGAGATTAATGTAAGATTATTAACACTGCTGAGATTAATGTAAGATTATTAACACTGCTGGGTCAGGACTGGTTAGGACAATGACGGGTGAACACTCATGGTGCGATGCAAGACTTTATTAAACCAAACAGGGGAAACAAGAATGCAGCAATAACAAGAACGAATGAATAAACCAAACAAACGAGACAAACTAACATGAGCTAAACCTGAAAGCCACCTGAGGCTGGTTGGGAGTCAGGGTGTCAGGCGAGATAGTGAGATAGTGTATATCAGTGTATATAATATAAAAGTCCTGGACCTTGAAGCCTGTGGACCTGACAAAGCACTGCTGAGATATATTTAATAATAATACTGCTGAGATATATTTAATATTAATACTGCTGAGATATATTTAATATTAACACTGCTGAGATAAATGTAATATTAACACTGCTGAGAAAAAAATAATATTAACACTACTGAGATAAATTTAATATTAATATTGCTGAGATATATTTAATATTAATACTGCTGAGATATATTTAATATTAACACTGCTGAGATAAATGTAATATTAACACTGCTGAGAAAAAAAATAATATTAACACTACTGAGATAAATTTAATATTAATATTGCTGAGATATATTTAATATTAATATTGCTGAGATATATTTAATATTAACACTGCTGAGATATATTTAATATTAACACTACTGAGATATATTTAATATTAACACTGCTGAGATAAATGTAATATTAACACTGCTGAGATCATTTTAAAATGAACACTGCTGAGATAAATGTAATATTAACACTGCTGAGATAAATGTTATATTAACACTGCTGAGATAATTTTAATATTAACACTGCTGAGATAAACGTAAGATTAAAGTCATTTTTCTGGAACGATCTTCTCCAGGAGGTCTATGAACTGATTAGCTTCCAGCAGATGGAGATGTAGCACCAGCAAGCAGAACTGAATTTCCGGTCTGAAGCAGACAGGACTTATTTAGTGAAGGTAAAGGAAGCAGTGGGAGACAGTGGGAGTAGAGGTTCTGATTTACAGCTCTGTAGTTTTTAAAGCGGGTTTTTTTCTGCTTCACTGTTTAATCATCTCATTTTAGCTCCACTTTTTAGCTCTTCACCTCTCTCCTTCTCTTGAGTTTGTGTGAATTATTGTTTATTATTGTAAGTCCATTGTTAATCCTCCTCCTCCTTCTACTAATAATAACAATAATAATGAAAGTGGAAATAAATAAGTATGAATTGCAGTTTGAAATCTAGAGGTGAAACATTAAGATGAAATATAATATACTATTTTTAATATAATAAAGTGCTGCTACTACTTTTTTGCTATAATTTGTACAGGGATAAGGACAGATATTTGAAAGAGATTTACATTGTAAACAGGTCTGTATGTGTTATGATCTATATTTATAATATATTTTATTTGAGATTTCAGAATCTTAAATTTTGGAGCATCACTGTAAAGATTTGATTGTATTTAGCAACAAGGGCATTGGTGCGGTCAGAATATTGGATGATCATCACCCAACCTCATCCCCAACTGAAAGATTAAAGTTTCCCCAGCTCATCCCAGAAGTAATGGGCACCGTTTACAATTCACTGGCCACTGAATGTTATTAGTTGCACTTGTTTCTGAACCCATGTTCCATGTTTTCAGCTCACACTAATCGTACAGGATACTTTACATAATAAAGTATGCAGAGAAATAGGAGGACTACAATCTGTAATTCTAGAACTACAAAGTTCTCCTACAGTGGGGAAAAAAAGTATTTAGTCAGTCACCAATTGTGCAAGTTCTCCCACTTAAAAAAATGAGAGAGGCCTGTAATTGACATCATAGGTAGACCTCAACTATGAGAGACAAAATGAGGAAAAAAAATTCTGAAAATCACATCACATAAAGAATTTATTAGACCCAGGGAATTGAAGTACACTGAGATGCTGGAGCTGTGGTCTCGCAGCTTACACGCGATCACTCAGGTTTGTTGACGGTGGAGCAGATGGGTGCTCCCGTGTCCGTGTTACCCTCTGGCTCTCTCCTTTTAATTAGGCTGTAATAGTCAAACCTGCCGGAGTCGTCAGACACAATCTGATACTGACCAACATTCTCTGCTCTCCATAAAATTCCTCTCCGAATTAACCCTCTCTCTTTACCCTCTCCGAGTAAATGGCCACCCGGCCCGACCTGCTGGAAGATTGCCCGTTAAGGTCCCCTCTACCTTCGTCAAACCAGCTGCCACCTACGGTCCAACCAGCAGGCCCCCGACCCACCACCACCCATAGCAGACCAGCGGCTCACACGCCTACCACTGCTACCTGTTTAGCGACCATGTTAAAAACATGTTTAACTATCTGTTGTATCTGGTTTGGAAATTTTATTATTAATGTTTAAATAGTTCTGGCCAGAGGAGGATGGGTCCCCCTTGTGAGTCTTGGTTCCTCCCAAGGTTTCTTCCTCCAGCTCTGAGGGAGTTTTTCCTTGCCACTGTCGCCATTGGCTTGCTCATTGGGGGTCTTTGATTCGTTATTTCTTCTTTGTCTCTCTTTTATTAATCACTATTTATGTGAAGCTGCTTTGTGACGACAACAGTTGTAAAAAGCGCAATACAAATAAATCTGACTTGACTTGACTCTTCTGCATTTTCTCTTTCATTAGTCCAACCAAGCCCGATTTTCCTCCACACATTGCAGGTGCGGTGTCTATGGTTAATCCAACCAATTTTTGCCAGGGCAATGCATTTTTACTTAAGGACTTCTCCACCGCATCAAAAATGTCCCGTACTGTTGTGGTCCCATGCATGGCAGCTATATCCAACAGCTCTTCAGTGACAGAGGTCCGACTTCACGCCTCCAATGAAAATGGATAGCTGCGCTGTATCCGTGCTGCCTGTGCTTTCATCAAGCGCTAATGAAAAGGTGATGTAGTTGCGCGTCTCTGCGGCCAGCTGTGTTGCCAGGTCTGTGTATGCTGCTCACAGACCTTCAGCATACACTGCTTCAAAAATGCACCCTCTGAAAAAGACTTAGATGTGCAAGTTTTTTTCAGCTACAATAAAGCCGGCTTTCACAGCTGCGTTGTTTTGGGCCGTAGCTCTTGTGAACATATTCTGCTGCGATCGCAGTTTGCCTTTTAATTCTTGTACAATTTGTTGCTTTTCTTGAAGGCTAACTTTGGCATACTTAGCTCCGTGTTTGGTATCAAAGTGCAGACGTAGATTGTACTCCTTGACAACTGCCACCGCCTCATAACACAAGACATACCGTTTTTTTCTCCTTGAAGCACAAACATGTATTCGCCTTCCCATCTCTCTTGAAACTGTCTTCCATCGGCATCAATTTTTCTTTTCCTGGACATTATGGGATCAATATTTGTAGCTATTTCTTAATTCCACTTGTTGAAAAAAATCACATCAAAAAGGATACACTGTAATCTAGTGGTGAAATGCCGTCACTTGGCGGGCAACAGAAGAAAACAACTCAACACACTTTTAATCAACAATTATAGGACTTCAATGGTTTTAGTGGTTAAAAATGTTTGAATGTTGTTTTCTGGTCTTTCAGGCAGGAATAATTTTTAATTAGCAGAAGAAATTGTTACATAAATGAATATGATGTATTGTGTCGAGAATGATGCACAATCAGGATTGTGGTGTGAATCTGAAGGGGCCGCATGGCACTTCCAAGCTTTTGCTTTCCCTTTTTGGCGAAATTGATACATGGATTGGACCATGTTTCAAAAGGACCGATGGTAGCAACAGCGAACAAGCACTGGTTGGCGCCAGGTTTTTCAACGTTTGCAGAAAAGTTTTGCAAATCCTGAGTCATTTGTATGAACATAACATAGGGAAAATGACACGACAGCTCAATCGGCACATCCTACTCCAAATTTTCCATTTGAACACATTATGATTGACTTCATTGAGCTAACACCATGCCAAAATTACTGGTATTGTCTGATAATCATTGTTCAGCAAATGTCCAGAGTGCTTTCCATGTAGAAAACAAGACACACTCGCAGTAGCAAAATGCTTGCTAAGGGAAGTAATTACTAGAGTACTTCCTTTGGAGTTCCAGTAAAAATTTCATCAGACAATGGCAAGCACTTTTAGAACAAACTGATCCAACATCTTTCTGGTGCTTTGAAAATTGATTTGGAAAACACATTGCGTTTATCAAAATGCAGTCGGCTGGTGCATGGGAACGTCTAAACCAGACCATCAAATAATTCAAACCGCCAAACAGGACTGAGCCCAATGGAAGTATTATGTGGTTTTCCTAACCTTTCTCTTTACAGGCCAGTTGAATGCTCTCTACAGCAGGTCGATGATCACATGATTGATTATATGAGTGCACTGTGCAAAACTCTTCAGTCTATTCATTCACAGGTGAAAGAGGTGTTGCCACTGAGTGCTGAGGGTCCTCTACACTCTGTGAAAGTCGGTGACTGGGTGGTAGTGAAAGCCTGTCGAAGGAAGGCTCATGGATCCACTGCTCACATTGCAAGAGAGAGACTGTTCCAGACAGCTTTGTGTCTAAAACTGAAGATCCAGGTGATCAGATTACGTGCTAGTAACCTCTCCCTGTTATGCCCAACGTCTCCTATGTAGTGCAAAACTCCACTAGGCAGAAGACGGTTGTTTCCATGCCACGAAAACCAACGCTGGCCCGGAGTAGTGGCCCAGAAGCAGATGCTTGTCGACAAGTTTGTTGTTGTTTCCACTGTTTTCCGTCTAGTGTGTTAAAATTTTCTTTAGGGAAACAGACAGGACTTTGACCTTTATGTTACACTTGTTCTTACTTATACTTCGTGCTCTCCTATCTTTATGAACAATTGTATTAGATTTTATGACATGTAGAGGTCATTGGAATCGTGGACATAGATCTAAATTCAGATCAACTAGTTCTGAACAGTTAGAATCTTTGTTTGACATTTTATGTTTAAAGGGAGGAAATGTGGTTTTGAGATCATAGTAGTACATAGTCAGGTGATCTATTATCACTCACATATACCATATGTATTTCATTTCATCATCATTCTCTTAGTAAATTATATCCAGGCTAACATACTACTAGACCTACGCACTTAATCAAAACTTTCGGGTGGACTTTTACTGCTCCATATGAAGGAGACCACAAATCAGTTACTCCCCTTCAGCCGGAGTGGAACAAACTAGCTACTCCTCCGATCCCAAGTGTAGACCTTATCTGTTTTCTCTATGCTGGCCACAGTGAGTTATTGTTCAAGTGACCTCGAAGTTGTATACCAACTCGTTTGGGTATCTCCAGGTGTGAGGGGCTTCTAAAAAACATATTTGAGCTTCCTTCCTCTTCATTAATTATGCACGTATGTTAACGCCCTTTTGTTTATTCATATCACAGTTAGGTGTAACCAATGCGCTTCAATAACTTCTTTTTCTTCTGTGAATCAATGGAAAGTGACAACACCCCTTTGGGAAGATATATATGACCTTTTGTAACTTGGTCAACCTTCAGAGATCTCGGAGTATTTGCCAGGAGCTTCTCCCCGGCCGAAAGCTTTTCAATAAATATATTACTTTGGAGCATTAATAGTGATTTCTGCTTATTTAAAAAATGTCCACCATGGCTTAGTGTCAGTTTTAGGTTCAGCTCAGGTTTAGACTTGATTTAAAGTTAGGCTTGACATCAGTTTTAGGTTCAGCTGAGGTTTAGGCTTGATTTAAAGTTAGGCTTAGTGTCAGTTTTAGGTTCAGCTCAGGTTAGGCTTGATTAAAAGTTAGGCCTGACATCAGTTTTAGGTTCAGCTGAGGTTAAGAGTTGATTTAAAGTTAGGCTTAGTGTCAGTTTTAGATTCAGCTGAGGTTTAGGCTATTTTAAGCAGACCTTTGTAGGAAGATAAAGTAATGGGAGGTAAAATACTGGACAGATCAGGTGGTTATAGGAGAAGACTTTATTGTAGTTCCAGACGACTCAGTTGACCATCTTCCCTCTAGAGGGCAGCAGCAGCATCTTTTTGATTATATTTTCAATAACTTAGTCTCCAATACTAATCTGACAAACTGTTGGAGGACAAGAAACCCCAATGCCAGACAGTACACCTGGTTTAATGCTTCTAATAATGCTCAGTGTTCAAGGCTACACTACTGGTTAATCTCTCACAATATGACGGATAGTATTTAAAGTTGTGAAATTTCAGCATCTCCTTTAACTAATCACTGTTCAGTTCCCTTCTTCCTCTCTTTGAACAAATGTAAATCACCTTTGAATTCAATTAGGAAATTTAATAGTAACCTTTTGCTTAATTGAAGATATTTCACTACTGGAAATTTCACCTTTGAACAAATGGGAGTGGTTTAAATGCAATGTTGGAGCAGCAGCAATTAGGACAGTATGCTTCTAAACAGATGAGGGTCCAACACTCACAACAGACACACACAGACTCGTTCAGCATTGATTAGGAAGTGAATATGGGTTGAATGCAGTGTATTAAGCTTAGCCTGTAGCTCAGCTAGTCTGTGCTGCAGCATGAATGAGGAGACAGAGGCTGCTTCTCTTTAGTGAACTGCATCTTTTCATTTCATTTAGACGGGCTGGAGCATGGTCGAAGAGAAGAACCAGGCTGAACCAGCAGACAGAGTCCAGCCCGTTTCTTTGTGCAGCTGGACACAACGCAGAGTCGTGGACGGGTATCCCGGATGTAAAGAGGACCGGCTACATTTATACACTGATCCATTAATAAAGACTTTTATCTTAGATTTTGTCTGAATAACTTAATACTTTTGTCTCAGTCCCTCTGACGCCTACTTTCCAGAATGTGTGAAAGTGTGTAAAAAAGAGAGAGAGACATTTTTAGGTCAAATAAAGTTTTTTTTTTTTTTTTTTTTTTTTTTCGGTGGTTAATAAGAATGAGAATTATATCAGTTCAGTGGTATATTAATTTAATTTTGGAAACATCAAATTGACATTTGCGTTGTATGAAAGGTGTAGTTGTATTAAACGACAGAAACAGTCATTGTAGGAGATTAAACTAGACGCTAGGTGGCAGCATGGAGTCAGGAGTCAAATGCTTCAACAGCACTGAACTGTGTTAATACTCTGAAAAGCTTCTCAGTGAGCATCTCTACACCAAAGCTGCTCAAGTACTTCAAGTACATTGCTGCGCTAATGGCGCCCCCTGTGGAGAGTCTTAAGCTCGCAGGAGCCATTACAGCACAGTGTGTAATAAAAACTGAATCCAAATTTCTAAAGAATTTAATTTTTAAAGCATAAAGGAAAATGATATCACTCTCCAGTGTAAATTAGACCTTCCAGCAGTAAATATTCACTCAGCTTCTAGTTAAAGAAATATTTGAAGGCGTAGGGTTCAGTTAAACTGCTCACACCACCCAACCTAACCCCTCATATGAGTCGTGTTTTATGTTAAATTAAATATAGGAAATGTTACACAAGGAACGACAACAAATATTTACCATCTCACCCTGAATGTCACGAGAAGCGCCGGGAAGCGAGTCTTTAAAAAGGAAGCTGTTACTGACATATAATGATCGCTAGATGGCGATTCTTCCACGCATCATTCAGTTGGGTGTAGAGACTCTCGATATGCTCGGTGAGTTTAAACTGTTCACTGGATGTTCAAAAATAAAATTATTATAATTAAAAATATATTAAATAATCATATACATAAGAATAATCAGTGTAATTACAAATTACAAAAGTATATTTAAGTATTAAATAATTGTTTACTGTTGTCTACAGAATATTGTTTCTGAAAGATGACCCATGCCCCCTACTGTTACCATAAAGCTATAACTGTCAGGCCCTCGTTATCGTGCCCTCCCCCGGGGCGATCCCGAGCCGCTGCCCACAGGCCCAAATAGGGACTTCCTGATCGTGTCTGTTTATTTGTGTTGATTCATTGTTCATGTGTTTCACCTGGGACTGGGAGTAAGGAGAAAGGAGTGTAGTTCCCTTTGTTCTCTGCCGTGAATTGACTCGGCTGGAATCCCTGTGACGCTCTGGGATTCATCACACGTTACTGGCGTGTTCAGCTCAGCTCTAGTTTTGCGGTCCATGTTTAGGAGAGATTCTCCGTCTGACTCGGAGGCAAGCGAGGTACGTTCGCTTCCTGCTCAGGTTCCAAGGCGACCTACATTTTAGGCAGTACTCTGCAGGTTCAGGTTAGGTCTGCCCTGCTTTCTAGTCTGGCAGCTGGCTCTCCAGCTACCCCTGTGTGTTTACGATACCATAGTCTGTTTCGAGAGGCAAGCGTGTTACATTCGCTTCCTGCTCAGGTTCCAAGGCGACCTACGTTTTAGTACTCTGCAGGTTCAGGTTAGGTCGGCCTTGCTTGCTGGTCTAGCGGCTAGTTCCCCAGCTACCTTCGTTTGTACACAGAGTTCAGCTCTGTCCTTAGTTTTGTATCTCCCCTCTCTGCCCAAGCGAGGCTTGTGGTTTTGTGTTCATCTCCCCTGTAGTTCTCCCCTCGTGTCACTCTCGTTCAGCTCCCTGCTCCTCCCAGTCCCGGGTTTGTTTTGTTCGCCATCTGATTTGTCGCGTTTTGGTTCTGTTCATGGTTTTGCCCATGTTGCTGCACTTTGCTGTTCATATCTCTTTGTTTTGTATTTGGTTAATAAAGTATCTTGCTTTGATTTCCATCTCTGCGAGTGTTCATCCCTTCAGGTCTGGCCGTACACGCCATGATAATAACATTAACAGGTGAACGTCATTCTTTTTTGAGGTTAATTTATTTAGATTTTCATTTGTTGTATTTAATAATCATTTAAGAAAGTGGAGAGAGGTCTGTAATTTTCATCATAGGTACACTTCAGCTATAATCCAGGAAATCACATTGTAGGATTTGTAAAGAATTTATTTGTAAATTTTGGTGGAAAATAAGTATTTGGTCAATAACAAAAGTTCAACTCAATACTTAGTAACATAACCTTTGTTGGCAATGACAGGTCAAACGTTTCCTGTCTTCACCAGGTTTGCACCCACTGTAGCTGGTATATTAAGCATGATTAAAAACCCCCATGTATCCAGGATGTACTTGGATTACCTGGATGTCATGCAAGCTAGCAGACCAAGAAGCATTCTGGTCAATAAGACAAACAGATCTTCCATTAACTTCTGTTATTAGACTGTACTATTACACTGCATAGTGTTAGAAGGGTGAGCTAAACTGTATTGATTACTTAAGTGCTGATTTAACACTGGGAACGTTACTGTGCATGTAGTCTTTATAAGTCAGAAGTCAGAGGTTTCTTAATAACAAAAACTAACTGGCACCATTAATGATCAGAGACTAATCACATTCCTTTAACAGACGCCCTGGAGAGCCCAAAGCTCACCCTAAACACCTCAAACTCGTCTCACCTGGGGAAGCAGTCCAGTACAGCTGTGACCACTGTAACATCTTATACAAATCAGACAGGAGCAACTCCATCAGCATCACTGTGGGTAAGAGAACAGAGAATGACTTTATAATAAGCTCGTCTGACTGCAGTAGTAGTAGCAGCTTTCTGTAATCATATGTGAGCAGCACGGATTGCTACTGGCTGTCTAAAAACGTCCATAAAAAAGTGTGCCACTACTGGATTCACACCCGGCCAGTTTTGTGCTTAGCATGTGCTGCTCTGTTTAGAGAACAGGTATGGACTATAAGAAGTTATAAGAACCAATGAAAATTAAAGAGAATATTATATTATACTAATTAGCGCTAAATCAAGAATTCTGTGATTTACACTATATGGACAAAAGTATTTGGACACCTGCTCATTCATTGTTTCTTCTAAATGAAGGATATAAAAAAAGTATTTATCCTGCTTTTGTTGGAGTAACTGTCTCTACTGTTCAGGGAAGAAGGCTTTCTACTAGAGTTTGGAGGAGCATTGCTGTGAGGATTTTATTGCATTCAGTGACAAGAGCGTTAGTGAGGTCAGGATGTTGGATGATCACCACCCCACCACCTCATCCCCAACTCCCCAACTCATCCCATCTAAAACTATTAGATGGAGCACCACCATAATTCAGCTCAATGCTGGGTGGTTTTATACCCCTCTAACCCACGCCTGACATCAGGCATGGCGCAAGCAGGTTCATGTTTACTATCTGCTCCATAAAAAGTGTCCTATTCTAATAGCAGTACTTTTCTACAAGCACTAGACAAGCTGAGTGCTGTTTGCACATCTGTGTCAGAAATAGGTGCACCTTAAAGATGCTGAATTCAGTCCATTATCTATTTTTAGTAGAGCAACTTAACTGATTGTGAGCTGATGACAGCCAGACAGATACCAAACAGTAGCTGCCTTCCCACAGAGAACTGCTGTGTGTGTGAACAGCCACTGTGGGTGAGCTGCTGCAATCACAATGTGGCCTGTGTAAATGTTGTACCAGTTTACAGCTACTGATACCAGTTCCTCTTCTTTTCCAGTGAATTTGCTGCAGCCCAACATCTCCTTCAGTGCTTCACCAGTGTTTCACTGGTGGCTTGAAGGGCCTGAAGTGACCAGGAGCTACAGCTCCATCATCTGCTCCGTTCAACCGCAGTATCCAGGAGGCTCCTTCCACCTGGAGTTCAGTGGTGAATCCAGCATCACCAAAACTCAGTCAGCTGTTAACCACTCCACCACCTTCTCCTTCCCTGAGGCTGATTATGTCCACCAGGGAAACTACATTTGTGTTTATGAAGTAACTGTGTCTTCACACTCTTTTAGATCCTCCAACACGGAACTCTTGGCCGTCACTGTGAAAGTTACAGTAATAAGATGAGCTCATCGTTTTTCTGGACTAGTTCTCCTGAAGTGTAAATGTTCCGACAGTTTTGGTTCCCATCATCAGTTTTTCAGCAGCAGCAGCAGGACTGTTACTCGTATCAGTGCCGATCATTGTTTTCCTCAAAGGGAGAAATAAGCAAAAACTGCAGAAAGCTGAGAAGACGTATCGTAGACACTGTGAGTACTTTCTGTTCAGAGGACAGTTTACTGAGGTACATTGAAACTCATAGAAGGTAAACAGAGAGTAGATACACGTGTCCAAATGTTTGTGGACACCTGCTCATTCATTATTTCTTCTGAAATCAAGGGTATTAAAAAGTATCTTATTTTCTTCTCTGCAGAACGAACACGGATGTGAGGATTACCACCCCACCTCATCCCAAACTTCCCAACTCATCCCAAACTCCCCAACTCATCAACTGCCCAACTCATGAAGCATCATCCATTATATTTTGAAGACATTTTATAAAATCTATAAGAAATCCCAAAAAGAAACATTCTTCTTGCAGACTACTTTGTTGAGTTGTTGTGGATCTCTATATTGAGAAGAAACAATGAGCATGAGCAGGTGTCCCAATACTTTTGTACCTAGTTACATAGTGTACCTAGGTACTGTGCAGAATGCCTTTTGGTAAAAATGTACTGATATTAAAAAAATAATAATTTAATCAGGCAAGGAACCATGTAAAATTCAGTAGTTCTTTGATGTGTCATGGTTTTATAAAGAGGCCTTTAAGAACCCCCTTGTTTAAAGTGTAGAGAAATGTGCTGCTGTAAAAGATGGTTAACCACTGAAAAGATGTATTTATTTATTTATTAATTTATCTATCCACACAATTCTTCAGGTGCCAGAGCCCCGGCGGGAAATGAGGAGACTGAGGGGGAGGAGGATGATGATTATGAAAAAAGCAGAAATCGCTCTTCAACAAAGAGAGGACTCTAATCTGGTGCATCCTGTTACACTTAGTAGTCTAATGCCTCTCTGGTTCGTCAGACTGGAATCTGATTGCTTAGTGGGATGGAATCTGCTAATTCACTTATTTCCCAGTAAAGGCAGGGGATTTGGTTCTACTGGGAGGGACTTTGGATGTACTGAGAGGAGTTAAGGTGGTACTGGGAGGAGTTACGCTTGTACTGGTGGTGATTTTGTTTGTACTCGCAACGGAATTCTGGTTGCCCTGGGAGGAGTTGGGGTTGTATTGAACCAGGTGTAAGAGAATTAAAGAACTCTGGAATTAGAGAAGGGTGGAATTCTGGTGGCTTTTGCTTTGTGGGAGAAGACCAGACCCTCCTCTGAAAAGTGAAGCTAGGACTGAGAGATGTGGCAGAGTTAAGTTTTAACTGTATTGTGACAGGATCAGGATCACCTGTTTGAGGAAGAAGATGGAGGATGAAGATGATTATGATGAAAGTGGAGAAACAGTTCTTCCAGAGAAAGAAGATTCGGTGACTCTGATGATGACTACATCAATGTAGATGCTGATGTGTGAAAACCAGCGTTGGAAAATCAGCAGCAGGTGAATGTTTATGTAAACTGTGTAGAACATCATAGTCATTTGTGTCAGTACTGGTTATAATATTGGAAATTGACTTATTTTCCCATCTTTCAGGTTCCTGCCCACTTTGCAGTTCACATAACATTGACATTTTGTGGCTAAAATTGTGTCGTAAACCAGTTTTTCATTTGTGTGTTCTGCCAAACACACACACACGACTGCCCATGTGGAGATTGAATCCTCTGAGTTCTCATAATAGTCTTCATCATCCATCTCAGAGTTCTCTGATGAGGACTACATTAATGTAAACTAGATAGTGGTGATGACGTACTCTGACCAGAAAAGTCAAGAGGTCTTCATACACATTCAGCCACTAAGCTCAGAGGAGCAGACGCTGTTCTGCTCTCCACAGCTGTACAGAGTGATTCTCTGAGTCACTGTAGCCTTTCTGTCAGCTCCAACCAGTCTGACCATCCTCTGTTGACCCTCTCCTAGTAACAACGTGTTTCCGTCTGCTGAACTGAATGTGTTTTCTTTATTAAATCTCTGACTGTCTCAATTCCAGAAGAGGTGAGAAAAGCATCTTCAAGCACCTGCTGAAACACTTTCTAGTGACAGATGTGAGTAACTGGGGCAGCGTCACTGCTCACACATTCAGACAGGAGGGACAGTGTGGAGGAGGCCGGCTGTGGTTTTCCTTCTGGGCTTTGCATGTGCTGCTATGTTGTTGATGCTCGGTGTAAAACATTAAGGAAAGGCCACACAAATACAAATCAGCTGGCCCTCCTGTTGGCTACCTGGAGAACTAGGGGCATGTCTGCAAGTGATTGCTGTGATTGTCTAAGTTCAAAAATCAGTTCAGTTTCAAGTAATGAATAAAGGACATCATTATTATTACTGTTGTTGTTGTTCATTTATAATTAACAATAATGGCAATATAAATATATTTAAATATTTAAAACTGTAAACATAACCGTTATTATTAATAGTAAAATAAATGATATAAATGAATTGTGTAAATACAGTGTAATACCTGTAACTGTCAGGCCCTCGGCACGCGCTCAGCAGCCGGCTTCCCTCATTAAGCGGATCAAGGTCAGCTGGGACTGGAGCTTCTTAAGCCGTCGCTTTGTTTTCTCTCGTTGTCGTGAATCAGCTCTGTTACAGCCTCTGTAGCACTGCGCTCTACGCTCTGCTCAAAGAGGAAGCAGACTGATCCTGTCGTTGCCTGTTTGGTCTTATGTCTGTTATCCTTGTTGCTCTGTCTGCTCTGCTAATCTAAGCCTTGATGCCTCCCTGTTTTACTGAAGTCTTGCTTCTCTGTTTTTCCTTCATTATTTTGGTTTGTTGGTTTTTCTGCTTCCAGGTTTCTGTTCATTGTTTTTTTCAACACCTCGCTTGTGTTCTTTCTCCTGGCCCGAGCTCCGTCTAGTGTTCTGCTTTTGTTTGATATGTTTCTCGTTTTCCTGAATACTGCTCAGCTTCCTCCCAGTCCCAGCTGTGTTACTGTGTCCAGTTTGAGTTGTGAGGTTTGGATTTTGTTTCTGGTTCTGTGCATTAGATTGCTGTTCTCCCGGTTATGCTTTGCTTTGTTGTGTCTGTTTACTTTTGCCCAGGTTACATTAAAGTCCTGCATCGACCATCCCTGCAAGTGTTTCCTTGTGTTCACTGCCACGTCTGACCAGGTATGACAGTAACTAATAAATTATTTATTAGCATTATTATTATTGAAAACAACTGTATCATGAAAACATCGCATCTGTAATACATAAAGGAAATTATTATTGTGGTTGTCATTATTTATTAACAATAATAACAATGGCAATATTTACATATTTAATGTGCTAAAATGCCTTAAGATGAAACGATTAGCCTCGTTAATAAGTGAGTCTATGACTGGAGCTGCTGCTGCAGATATGATGTCTGACCTGTAGGTGGCGCTGCTGAGTCGCTTTTCATCCTGAATCAGTGTAATCTCTGTGAAACTGGACTGACTACATATGTCTCTTTACCCTGAACTGTCTCCATTATGTTGTGCTAATAACCACAGTATGAGGAGGCCTGGAGAAAATGACCTTAATGTGGTTTCAGACTGACCTAAAGTGACCTTCACCTTTAAGTTCCATAATGAGTGTAAACAGTCCTTATTTCCCAACATGAATCCAGATCAAATTTACCCAGACCCAGATTCATTTTAGAAACTATGAACTGAAACTCCATGGCAGCATTTGAAAACCATTAATATGCAACATTATGGGCTGTTTAATTTAGACGTCTAATAGACTGTAGTGTCTAAATGATCAACTCCGGCATATATTAAATATAACAGCAGTTTATTTGTTCTTATCTCCTGCTCTCCGGGACCCTCACCTCACTTGGCCTTGGAGGCAATCTCCCTGCACCCTCCCACAAGCCTTTGCAAGGTCTAGGCCACAGAGACCAGCTACAGTTTGTTTCTTTAGTTCCAGTGCATTTAAACATTCAGTTCAAGTGAGGATTCTACAGATTTATCAATTCTTCTGTTTACAGACCGTCACTCTTCCTTTTCATGACTTTCATGAACTGAACTACATCCAGTTTTTTCACATATTTTTTATTTTAAGATATGGTTCTTGTCATCCTACCTACCACCTGGGAGTCCATGTTACATATATTTTCCAAGTATCGGTCAATAGATGCTCTAAATTCAGTTTAGGATGAGAAGATTACAGAGAGGACGTAATGAACATGAGATAAGGGGTAAAGATAAATTTACCATAACAGTTTAAGTGTTAAATGTGTGTTCCCCTTTTACTCCCATACTGAATTTACATATATATGGTCACCTGAAGTAATTCATAATTAATATACTGGCCTGAGTAAGATCTTCCTGTCTTGAGTATTCCATCAGAAACCTTTAATCAGCATTAGTGAACACTTCAGGTTTTTTTTGTATTGACTTCTGCTTTTGTATTGACTTTTACTGTTTTGACTTCTACATAGCCTGGTATACTTAGAGACTAAATCTATAACCACTAGACTACTATAATAACACACAAAGAATGACTTAAAGTAAAGTAACAGCAAATGTTACATGTATTATGATTATTATTATTATTAGTGGAAAATAAGGGATTAAAGACTGCACACACTGCTTTCAGAATATAGAAGAGTATATATATGATATACAAGCTTTGACAGCCCTAGTTTCTCTAAAGCAGGAAAGTACAAGCAGTTGGCGTCATCACTCGGTTATATGTTCAAAGTGTCAACAAGTAATAAATAATAGGAAAAGGGAGTGATATTGAAACATTGGCAAAAAACAAAATAGATAAAAGGGGAAAAAAGCCTTATAAAATCAATTCAAGTTTATTTATAAAACACTTTTCACAATGAATGTCATCACAAAGCATTTTAACAGAGATATGGGTATAAATACCTAGAATAAAACCCAGGAATAAAAACAATAAATCAATACTGAATTAAGAGAATATGAAAATGTGCCGTCAAGCCATAAAAGACGAAAACATGAGTAAAAAATGTTGAAGTCCAGGCAGGTATGCATGTTCATGCAGTGAGGTGAGGATGAATCAACACGAGGCTCTAGATCAGGACAGTGGGTAGTAGGGTAGTAGAGAGCCAGGTCTGGTGGTACAAGGATGGAACAGCTGGAACTGGGCATCCTAATACATGGTAGAGAGAGAGAGTAAAAACAGAAAGGAGGGGGAGTTTAGGAGATCCAATAGGTAGGGTGGAAGTCAGATCACGGCAAGCTGGGAGGGGGAAAAAAAGGGGGAAAAAAAAAAAAAAAAAAAAAAAAAAGTAGTAGTAAAGGTTTCAAGCCAATTTCAATACAGTGTAATACCTGTAACTGTCAGGCCCTCGGCACGCGCTCAGCAGCCGGCTTCCCTCATTAAGCGGATCAAGGTCAGGTGGGACTGGAGCTTTTTAAGCCATTGTTTTCTCTCGTTGTCGTGAATCAGCTCTGTTACAGCCTCTGTAGCCCTGCACTACAGAGAAAAAAAAAAAGAAGAAGTCAAGGTTTCAAGCCAATTTAAAACACATCTTAGATAAAACAAGGCCTTGATTCACAGGGAAAGTCCTGACTACATAAACATACTCAAAGGATTGGATACAATAAAAATGTCCTTTCCTAAACTCAGGCCTCTTCTGCCACAGGACTTACTGTACAAATGACACGGGTAGAATTGATCAAGGTCATAACAGTAGAGACAGAATTGTGGCCAAAATACATTTGCAAAGAAACAGACATATCTACCACTCAGAGAAAAAAGGCTTGAATGAACAGGATAATACAGCAGCCACCGAGCACAAGCACTGCAATCCATATGATCAGCTCAGAGTCCATAAACATTTTCCATTTACTAAACATGGATTTCTATCATCCCGTAAGACTGGTGTCCTCACCCCTTATTTCAGTCCTGAAGCACTGTGGCTGTAAAAGCTACATAGGACAACCACATGCTGTCATTTCCTAAAGTAGTGTTGGTAAGAGTCTCGAACGTGAGAACAGCTCAGCCAGTTTAGATGAAACACTTTGTTTTAAACACAGAATCTCACAAGAGACATCGGTATGACTGACTAATTAAACATTAGGTGATGCATTGTCCTTGTGTGTGAAAAAGGATAGGAACCAGATTCCTGGGGGGCTGAAAGGAGGTCAAGAGTGCACAATGTTCTGGACCATTTTACTCAGAAAATGTTGTAAATAGTCCAGAGTTCAATCCTGTTCTGGGTGCATTCCCAACCTACAAATCCATTTCTGTTCCACCACAACTGAAACAAAGCGTTCTGGGTCAGATCTTGAAGGTGGTGGGAAGCGAGCAATACAATCAGTCCAATGCGGTTGTTTACAGGGTGCTGAGACAGGAATTCTCCTGTCACAGTCTTTGTCCTTCAGAGCTAAAAGTTTAACTGTGGCGTGTCAGCGTTATCGCAGGCAGCCAAGGCGGCGCTAGGATCACACCTTAGGCTGTGTTGTCAACGTAGGATGGAGTCAGGATGACTGTTTGCCAGCCGTTGCCATTGACTCTTCAGATGGTCATATCATCTGATCACATGCACCTTAAAATCCTAACAATAAAAGTGTCACTCAGGTCATTTGAAGTATAAGAACTGTACAGAACACACTGATTATTGATTGTTACAGACCTATTCTACAATAGACTGAGTTCTACACAACTCTACACAATGACAAAGTGAAAGCAGGGTTTTAGACATTTGTGGTAATTAAAAAATAAAATAAATAAATAATAAATTTAAAATCTCATATGTACACAAGTTGAAGAAAAAAACCTTGAGAGGAACCAAGACTCAAAAGAGTAACCCATTCTCTTCTGCTCACAACACGACAGAACAAGAATAAAAATCAACAAAGAAACAGTAGTGAATTTTAAGAGCTGCTGCAAATGTGACGTCAAGCCAAAAATGATGGGAGTGCAATGTGAAAGTGTGTGCAGGTAAACAGTCATGTGCACAGCTATGCAGTGAGGTAAGAATGACTCAATATAAAGACGCAGAGCAAGACAACATATTAGTGGGAGGAGCGCAGCAAAACAGGAGGGTTTACAGTGGGACAAGGCTGACCCAGAGGGTAGGCACCAGCACCCAACCATGAATGAACTCACGTCAGCAGCGAGCAGCTCAGCATATGAGGACAAAGAAAAAAATTAAGAAAGGAATTTAGGAGTATGAGTAGACTGGTGTACAACCTGTAAACGTAGCTTAGAAAGACAATAATAATCAGAACCTATAATCAGATCAGGACAAAACAGTGTTAGTATGAAAACAGGCTACAGCAGCATGATTAGAATACTGAAAGTGTGCCCAGAACAGCAACAGGACATTTATTCCAGAGTTGGAGGTTCTTCCTGTCCAGAAATGTACGTTACCGGTTGTAAGGTTTAAGACGTTTTTTCAAGATGCTGTGGGGACAATCGAGAGACTCAAGTCAGAAGAAGTATTTTATAATCAAAGTGGATATTAACTGGAGTCCAGTGCAGGGATGAGAGAATAGACATACGTGGACACAAAAGCCGCTGCATTCTGAACTTATTTAATGACCCTGAGCTTATTTAAAGATTTACATTAACTTCCTACCATAGCAGCATTACATTAATCCAATCTTGAGGTTATAAATCTATATAAATTTAATAGTGTGTGCGACTGAGTGAGCTCATTTGTGTTCTGTTCTGTTTTATTTTTTTATATACATTTTCCTTTGACTTGTTTCATAAATTCAATATCACCTGAACTTACCTGGAAGTATTCAGCTATGTGCTTGTGGTGAAGCGTCCTTCACATCTGCTTGAAGCCACACTACCACATCACAGCCAGCCAGCCAGAGTTGCAGGTGGACAGACAGCGAGCTACAGATTTGTAGATGGGTAAAATAGAACGAGCTGCAGATGAACAGAAAAACAACCACAGAGCTGCAGATTTAAAAACAAACACAGTTGCAGACAGTCAGGAGTTGCAACCAGAGTCTAAACAGAATGAATTGCAGATTTATAACCAGAGAGGTATAGATTGACAGACAGCCAGAGATGCAGAAGGACTGAAAGCCAAGGGACATACATACAAGTCAAACAGAGTTGCAGATGCATAGTCGGAAAAACAGTCAGCCAGTCAACCAGAACTGCACATTGAAAGAAAGTTGCCACTGAATTGCCACACAGTTGCAGATGGATACAACCAGCCAGAGATGCAGATAGTCAGACAGTTTCACATGAATACAGCGTTTCATATGGATACACACAGCCAGAGTTGCTGCCAACGCCTTAGCAGGATGAATTGTAGAGTTTTAGATGAAGACAGACAGAGATGCAGAACGGTAAGCAGCCAGCGAGCCAGCCAGCCAGAGTTGCACAAAGACAGCCAGTCCAGCCACAGAATCACACATGGAAAGAAAGCCAGCCAGCCACAAAGTTGAACATGGACATGCAAACAGTGCCACACACAGTTGCAGACAGACACAGTTTAAAATGGACAGCCACCCAGTCAACCACTTGCAGATGGACATACAGCCAGTCAGAGTTGAAGCCAGAGTCTAAACAGAACCAATTGCAGATTTATAAACAGCCAGAGTTGCGGAGCGAAATACACACTGCCAAACAGTCAGAAACAGTCAGTCACACAGTCAGAAAGACAGCCAGCCATAGAGTTGCACATTGTTAGACAGCAATCCATTGAACTGCACATGGATAGACAGCCAGCCATCAGAGTTTAAACAGAACGCAACAGAATTGCAGATTCATAGACAGCCAAAGAGTGCTGATGGACATACACACAGCCAAATATAGTTACAGACGCACAGTCAGAAAGACAGCCAGCCACAGAGTTGCACATGAATGGACAGACAGAGCCTAGGCAAAACCAGTTTTAAAAACTGTGATGGAACTATGCTAAACAAGTCCTTTTCAGTAACTGAAGCAGGTATGCTTTGGAGCTGGTGCACCATTCATTAACACAAAAAGCTGTGGTTAGAGAGTGTGGTGCAGGGTAGATCATCTGTTACATGAATCAGATCTTTAGGGTGAGTCGGTAGGGAGATTATATGCCTTATATGTAAAGAGAGCTACCTCGGATTAAAAGTTGGACTGACACACAGACACTGAAAGTTGCAGATGGATGGACAACCAGCCAGAGTTATAGATGGACAAAGAGATAAAGATAGACAGACAGTCACACACTGTTGCAGATGGAATAGATAAAAAGACTTAGCTTTTTATCATAAATATGCCGCCACGACCAGACCTGTAAAGAAAACTGTAATAGTTAAAACCTGGGGGAGTGGATTCATTCAGGGCCATGTATTCATTAGACATGGTGAACTAAGGTGGTTATCCCTAATATTGTCATCGATAATGTTTGGTTACAATGTGAGGGACCGACACAGGTTAGATACTGCAGGGTTTGTCAGAAATATGAGCTAGACAATTTTTAACACAAGCAGAGCAATGGCAGAATTAATGATGGGAATAAAATAAATCATGTAAATCACTTACCTGACTGGTGTGACTGGGTAGGGCCAGTCAGTCCTGGCATAGCACCTTCTTGATGTTCCCAGAGAGATCAACAAACCCCAGGGAGCACAGATGAAGCCTTTCTTTGCAGCCAGCAGTGGAGCGTGAAGAGTTGGCTGAACGGCTTGCTCATTTATCAGTATATGGGCATGGAGCTAGAGATGACGATGCTGGCAGCGGTCTTCTTCCATATGTTGTCTGGGAGTGTGCAGTAGTGGTCCTCCAGGACACTGGCACCTTGGAGTTACCTTTTGTGACAGATATTAATTAGTGTTTTAGAAGACAGTCTCCAACAATGAGAACACCACCCTGAGTAGTTGTCCTTCGCTGAAGATAAAGTGCTGAGGACATTTTACCGGTTTCCCTGGTCACGCTGACTCTCCCAGGGCCTCTCCACTGCCACCGTATTCCTTGAGTAAACACAGGGGTTAGTAAGTTAGTAAAGAACAATAATGTAAAGTAACACACTAGATAACACCAGGATTAAAACTGGCTAAGAAACAAGCCAATGCTAATGTTAAAGAAAATGAAGAAATGCCTAGGAGTAACAAGCAACATGAGAGGTCTTGCGGACAGAGGAGATTAAGATGAACCTATATTAGAAAAATTGTGTGCTGCTCACTAGCACTTGGAGGGGGGTTAAATTGTCTGCAATCACTCCTTTATTTACATGTAGACCTATTAACCCATTCCCAATCATGGCTTTGTAGCTCATCCTCAGGTAAAGGAGAAAGAGTGAGAAGAGAACAATCCACTTAAAGTTATTTGGTTTACTACCCCACAAACCCCCAAACCCAATCAAAAACCCTAACATTCAAACAAACATACAGTCATTACACCAATACACACTTTGACGCAGATGACAGCAAAGTACAACCTTCAGCTCCAGCAGATGGACGTTACAACAGCCTCCTTGAATGCTTTAATTAATTGTGAGATCTGTAAGAAGCAACCAGAGAGATTTAAGCGAAAATCAAACATGGTGAAAAGGTTTTCTGTAAAATGAATGTCATTGTATGCTCTCAAACAGTCTGGAAGAACCCGGGGGTGCATTATGATCTAGATAAAAATGGCTTTACACTAGATGACCATTGTGTCCAAAACAAGCACACTGAAATCAGGAGGATAATACTAATAATCTGGATTAAGAATCATTTACCAGTTTTCCTACCCTGAGGATGAAGAATCTGGATTAATTCTAATAAGGTTGTTCGGTTTTCTGACGTTCGAATTACAAATCATGTGAGGGACAGACAGTCTCGATACTGCAAGATTTGTCTGAAACATTGAGTGACACTGATATTATTTTTTCTGCTTGTATTAAAAAGTAATATCGCACACACACACACACACACACACACACAGACACACACCTGCCAACTGTCCAAATCACCAAGAATGAACGACGGACCCCAAGCGGCCTCTTCGATCCTTGAGTCTGTCTTTTTCGGAAAGGTGTCCAGAAGTGTGCGGCAGTGCTCCTTCAGGGCCTCGCTGAGTCAGGTGGAGAACAGTGGAGAACAATGATGCTGAAGGTGTCACACTGCCGAAGCACCAAAGGAAGCCTGTTCAGGACACAGGCACCTAGAAAACAGGAGACAGCGGCGTCACTCTTTGGGCCCAAAATGTAAGTGTTTCACAGTGGAATCTCCAACAATGAGAACACGACGACTCTCCCAGGCTGCCTCCGGCCTCGTCTTCCATCTGTGGAGTTTGGTCTGTCTCTACAACAGCAACTAGATCTGCGGTTCAAGCAGGACGAGCTCCATGCAGAGCATCTGGAGATCTTGTTCCTCCGCGGTCGCCATGTTCCTCGAGGGTAAACACAAAGACAGAAATGCAAAAGTCAGTTAGTGAGGAAAAAGTACTGTACAGTAACACAGATAGCAGATAGCACAGGGATTACAAGACAAAGCCAATATTAAGGCAATAAAGTAGGGATAGTTGCTCGACTCTGAGTCGAGCTTTCAAAGCAGGACCGCATCGAAACAGCAATTTGGAGTCTTGCTCAAAATACTAGCTGGTCCTATAGATCCAGTGTGCAAAAGAGGGTTATAGACACACTCTGGTGAGAGCTATCCAACTACTGTTTTTGGGTTGTTCCAATAGACAAAGTATGAAAGAACCATTAAAAGAACTGGTGGATGATTGCATGTTTTGTTGTGTTTTCAGTGGGTTTGTGGTGCAGTAAGCAAAAAAACACTTAGTGGATGGTTCGCTCTGCATTTTTTTCTTATTAGTTTGAAGACGACTTACAAAGCCACAACCATTACAACATGTACAAGACCTGATCCAAGTTGGACCGTCAGTAAATTGTCACAGTTCATTTGGGTCAGACAAGAACAACACTGGACTGCAGTCAAGCATGTAAGGAGGTACTTAAAGGCTTCAACTGATCATGGACTGTGTTACCAGAAGAGAGGAGAGAAACAGTGATCACCAATATGCACCTGTGAAAATACCCCATGTAGACAAAAGTCACAGTGTAACAAGTAGTGATTCTGTTGATCCTACAAGATCTCACAAAACAGCAGGTAGATTGATGTATGTGAAGAGCCAAAGGTGTGTGTGTGTGTGGGGGGGGGGGGGGGGGGGGGTATTAGGCAGCAAGGAAGCTTAGTAATGTGGACAAATTCAGGCCTCACTGTATTGAAGACCCTTATTCAAGGAACATAAGGTTCTAATACTCATTGCAAGTTTTTCCATGGTTCCATTTTTTATATATTCATGTTGTGTGTAGGTTTTACTCCTTACAATTAACTTGCTCCCCATATGGCTATTGGGATCAACTTTACACAGAGGACTCAGAGGGACAACGGCAGCATTCCTGAATGGAATCACAGAAACTCCAACCAAGGACTTCCCTGGTTTAGAATTTCCATTCATAAGGAAACACCCAGGATTTATAAACTGTCTTCAGAGAGAAGGACATCTGAAGTAAAAAACACCTCGGTGAGAGCTACTGTTTTCAATTGTTCCAATGGACACCAAGTATGAAAGAACGGTTAAAAAAAAACTGGTGGATGTTTGTGTGTTTTGTGTTTTTACTGGGTTTGTGGTACAGAACAAAAATACATTTATATATTCATATATTCTTTTCTTTTTAATCTAAAGACGACTTAAAGCTGCAACAGTTACAATGTGTACAAGATCTGATCCAAGTTGGACCGTCAGTAAATTGTCGCAGTACGTGTCTGAGCCAAATGAACAACACTGGACTGCAGTCAAGCATGTATAAGGGAGGGTGGGGAGAAACTGACACTTGAGGCACACAGTGATGCAGATTCAGCATCAAATACAGAAGACAAACGAAGCACAACAGACTCCGGTTTTAGTTCAACTAAAGACGGTCCTCTTACTCTCTGCTCTCTACATGTGAAGGAGAATATATGGCACTGTCTGCAACCACTAAGGAAAGCTTGTACCTCACAGCTACTAAATGCCATGAACATGTGATAACCAATATGCACCTGTGAAAATATTGGAAGACAACCAAGAAGCAAAGAACTCTTCACAACAGGGGCTTAAATAGCTGTTTGAAACCACCTCTATACGACATGCTGCCACAGAGAAAGCCTAACCTAGACTCAAAGTGTGAAAGGGAATCTTTGTAGGGTAAGAACAGTCCATCATACCTAGTCTACTATCCAGACACAGAGAAAGTCCATAAACACAGACTGGTGAAATTTCTTAGTGTGTGTTACTGAACACCAAACCCAGACTGACTGTGTGTCAGATATTAAAGACCAGATACTGACCAATACTGACTACTGTTTCAGGGTTTGTAATGTACCACAGAGCTTCAAAGAGGTGTTCAACAGAATCACAGTTTGAGTTGATGCAGATGACCTTCAGCTCCACCAGATGGACGCTACAACATCCTACTTGAGTGCTTTAATTAATTGTGAGATGTATATGGAGCAACCAGAGGTAAATACAGGTGAAAAAGGTTTTCTGTAAACTGAATAAGTCACTGTATGCTCTCAAACAGTCTGGAAGAACCTGTAACAACATGTTGTCTGATTATCCAGATGAAAATAACTTTACACATAAGCTAGATGATCACTGGGTCTACAACAAACCCCCTAAACACAGGGTTAGATGTTCATCATTAAGTACAGTAAGCTAACTGTGATGCTGTTGGTGATCATGATCACAGGTGTGTATTTATTGTCTCAGGAACAGACTGGCTCCTTTACGAGTGTGTTGCTACAGTATCTGTACATAAAGGCTCTATATAACATGACATGAGGTCAGAAGTCCATCATGAACGCTAAAAGCCTCCACAAACTTCCAGAGGGGCTGATTCTATGTCCCCCACCAATGTGAAAATCACTCCTAGGCCTTGATTCAGAGCTCTGTATTCACTAGGTTTTGATCAAGTTTCACAGAGACATCGTGAACTAAGGAGCTGATCAGTCAGAACTTCACTGACCGTGATTTCTTTAGGGGCTAGAGATCCTATATTTAACAGCCCAGATTCAATACAGGAGCTGCTTGTACTCGGAAAGCTGAATGAATCTGGATCAATTCTAATAAAGTTGATAAAGACGATTTTCTGACGTTACGATTATAAATCATGCGGGGACACAGACACAGTCTCCATACTGCAGGGTTTGTCTGAAACACTGAGTGACACTGATATATTACTTTTTAATGCAAGCAGAGAAATCACAGAATTAATGCTGATCAAATCGAGGAAATCCTCTTAAACTAACCTGACTGGTGGGACTGGGAAGGGCCAGAAGCCGCGACGCTGCCGCTGAGGGAAGCCGCCTGCCGACGTCCAGAACACGAACACCTGGAGAACAGGAGACCGTGGCGCTGCTCTTTGGGCTCCGATACTCTGAGGAGTTTTACAGTAGAGTCTCCAGCAATGAGAGCACCGCCCTGAGGAGCTGTACTCGGAGCCGGAGCAGGTGAAGGAGAAGTCGAAGAGCTGTGGTGGTGGAGGAGCCCTCGACTTTTTCGACCACGCCGACGCCCCCAGACCCTCTCCGGTGCGGGAGTGGCTGTGACGATCCTCGGGGTCTTCCGCTCCGGTAGCGCTGGAACTGAGACCGCCGCGTTGGAGACGTCGCGGGCTGCCTCTGGCCTCGTCTTCTGTCGGTGGAACTCGGACTGCCGGTCCAGCTGGACGAGCTCCAAGCTGAGCGTCTGGAGAGCTCGTTCCTCCGCGGTCTCCATGTTCCCCCACAGTAAACAGACAGAAACACAGACGGTCAGCGAGACAGAGGACTGTGCAGTAACACAGCCAGCTGCTGTAATCCTCGAGCTCTCTGCTCCCTAAGATCAGTAAGACAGAGCTGAGAGTAAAGACTATAAAGGAGAGTCGGTCGCTCGACGCTCTGAGTCGACTCACGTCTCGAACAGCGGTTCAGAGTCTCGCTCAAAAAACCGGAAATCACGTGATCGCTGGAAGCGAAGCTTCGTTACGTCACTGAAACAAATCACGTGCCAACGCGCGTCTGAAATGTGTACTTAAATAAAATATAAATGTATAAAATCAGTGAATTTGGTTGACTTTCATTTTAAGAGAAATATTTGAACATCAGGTGTTGTTTCCAAACCGACAGAAGAGATAAAAGTCCTTGACAAACCTCCGTATTCGAGGGTTTTTAACTGGAGACGACGTGAAATGTCCTCTAATAAAACATCAAAAGGAACAATAAGGACTAAATGACAGCAATCGTTTAAAATTTCTACCGCAATCCAATTTCCAAACACTGGAGAGAGGGGTCTGCCCCGCCCCTTCAACACCAGACCCGCAGCTCGAGCGGGTTGCCAGGTTGAGGACACTGAACCTGCAGGAACGAGCGCGAGACGAGTTCAATAACTTTTACAATGACAAGCGACGACGAGTCATATTCTGTAAGATGATCAGTAAATATACTCGCTTGATCTGTTTTTATTGTCTGTTCATTATAAACCAGCTCATGAGGATTTTATAGAACTCTGTCAACTGTTAGCGAGCTGGATGCAGCGCTGCCGGCTTTATCCAGAGCCAAGCTCGTTCTCCTGAACACAAAAGCCCACTGCTCCTAAAATACACTCTGGAGCTGGAGTTACTAATTTACACATCCTGACAACATACTGCTCAGTTTAACAGATGATATACACACTTTTCTCCGAGTAGTAGCTGCTGTAGACCTCAGTTATGAAGGGCCCTCACTGGAGCTTCACCACACAAACCTTCTGGACGCAGGAAGATCATCAGGGCTTCCAGCTCTTCAGCTTTCATTCATCACCAGCTCCCTCCATTTCATGTAGTTACTGTTACACATCAGTTTATTTCAGACTGTCTTTACCCTGATTTACACTTCTAACATTGTTGTTTGTTGTTAAAATAAAGTCTAATTATTAATGAACAATGCTGTTGTAACAACGTATGACTTATGAGTTGATGAAAAAGACAAGATGAAAATGAACAACTTTATTAAACAGTTCTATACATTATCTATTTACAGCGTAATAAGGGTTTATAAGGGTAAGTACGTAACAAAATGGTAATCACATTGTTTAAAATGGTTATGATGAACATGATTTACAGTGTTGAAAAGTGAAAATTTCATAGTATATCATTAATAAAACCAGAAATGCTCAGATCAGTATACAAACTCCAATCAGTGCAACGACCTTATTATAAAAATAATGCAAAACAAGGTATAGCAACAGATATGAATAAATATAATGCAGAAAAATATGTAAAAAGGACTTTAAAGGGACTTGAGAGATGTGCAGCTCTTCCTCCAGTGGGAACTGCTGCTCATTAGTCTGTCTGGAACGCTGCACTGTGGAGAATAACTGAAGTTATTACACAAAAAATGTAGTTATTGTTTTGTGGGCTAGTTCTTCAGCACAGTATGATGTAGAAAAGAAAGGATAGTTTATAGCTGTGGAGCATACGGTCAAGCCTGGGTTTGCTTGAGTTCCTCTATGGTTGGTGCCGGGACAGGCAGAAGCAGGCCAAACCTTCTGGGGTCATCAGGGTGAAGCTACCTTAGTCTGGGTCTTCCCCTGCCAGTCATGAAGCAGCAGCTGTAAGAATCAAATTCTAACAGACTGTTTACAAAGACGAGGAACATATTCCTCATCTGGGCTGTCATCACCTTTTCCTTTTCTCCCTGATCATCTGTTCCCCAATCAAAACTGTCAAATGTGAGATGAGTAAATACTAGGAATCATACTACAAGTACATTTACTTCTACATTACTACTCAAAACAATAATCATAACTTCCTGAGGTCACTGATCTCATGTTCATTCATGTTCAGGTTTTCGTTGTCTTGGACTCTCCTATTCTGAAGACAATATGATAAAGAATTACACACTGTCAGCATAGGTGTGGACTGCAGCTACTATTTTCTCTGTGTCATGTTCAGTAATAAACTATAGTTACCTCTTCTTCAAAGCTTCAGAGACATCCACTTTAATTAAGGCTATTTTGCATTCTGCATGACTATGATGCCATTCAAGCCATAGAGAGTATGCGTATGGTCATTATACCAAGGCGCTAGCTTTTTCTCCATAATTAGTTTGATCTTAATTGGCACAACAATGTCAAGATTAGAGCGGAGCACAGACAGTAGATCATCTGTTTCATGCTCAAGATCTATATGATGAGATGGGCTGGAGATGGTTAAATATGGAAGGTTATTAATAAATACACTAGCTGTAGACATTGTTATGGTACGTTTTTGCTCATAAAGCGAGGCGGCAGGCAGATATCCTGGTTTAAGACTACATGATTAGGTAATGGTCAGAAATGGAGTCAGGCTGAGAAGTGCTTACTAAATGTTCTGTTTCAATACCCAGGGTCAGAACTAGGTCTAGTGTATGGTTGGACCTATATCTATGAGTTGGACCTATAACATTTTAAATAAATCCCAAAGCATCAAGATTAATTTTAAACCCAGTTCTAAGGGGGTCCTGAGTCTTTTTTTTAAAGTGAATATTGAAATCTCCAACAATCAAAGCCTTATCAGTAGAGACAGCTACTTCTGAAAAGAAGTCAGCAATTTCACTAAGAAAATCTGTATACGGTCCAGGAGGACGATAGACTGTAATAAGCAGAACACAGTGCTGCTTTCTAGAAGCCGGAGAAAAGCCTCCCACTTTAAGACTAAGCACTTCAAGCGATTTAGCTTCATAACCTGAGTTTTGGATTAGGCCTAGAACTGAATCATAGATTGAGGCTACGCCGCCGCCACGACCGGACCTTAGTGGATAACTGCAGTAGTTAAAGCCTGGGGGAGTCGATTCATTCAGAGCAATAATTCATTAGGTTTAACCCACATTTCACAAAGACACAGTGAACTGAGGGGGGTTTACAGTAATAATTTCATTGACAATGACTACTTTATGTGCTAGAGACCGTATGTTTAACAGCCCAAACTTAATGTGGGAGTTGCTAGTACTCGGAAATCACGAAGCGCTAACGTCGATTCTAATCAGGTTGTTAAAATTGATTTTTGAACGTCTACAATTGCGGACTATATGAGGGACAGACACAGTCTCAATACTGCAGGGTTTATCTGATAAGCAATATGAGAGTGATACTGGTAAATTACTATTTCCCTCGGCCTGCTTCTCCAAAAGCCACTGGATCTTCTGGTCCAGCAGAGCAAGCTCCTTGCTGAGCGTCCGAAGAGCACGTTCCTCTGTGGTCGCCATGTTCCTTGAGGTAAACAAACACACAGAAGCGCAATCGACAGATGGTAAGACAAAGTAACGTTAAGTAAGAGGTCGCAGTTGACACAAAGATTACAATACCAACCAGCTGAGAAAAATAAGCAAATAAGCAAAAGCAAAGATGAAGGAATATCAACTGAGGACTAGGAGTAACAAGTCATTTTTCAAGTAATAAGAGAGCAAACAAACAAACAGCAGGTGAGCGAGCGTACAACCTGTCCACCGGAACCGCAAACATCTGCAGAGTTCATAGCTTTATGATAGGAGAGTCATATGTCTGCTGTAACTGGTGGGTCATCATTTTCTATCTGTGGAGCTCTGGTAGGAATCTGCACCCAACATGTTGCACAGCTGGACTGTAATACCTTTATGTGTGTATTGGGGAATGTGGGGATGGGTCATTTATGTTTGTAGAAACATGAATTTCACTTATTGAAGAATTCAGTCTTTAAATGAATCAAATGCATCAATAAAGTCAAAGTTCAAATCTGTTCAAATATCATTTATACCGTCTCATAAGATATTATAACATAAGACATATTTTCTAGCAGTTCTTAATTTTTAAATGCATTATTGACAGTATTTGATGTATTTGGCAGAGATATATCAGCATAACTAAAGTCTTTTTGTTAAATTGCAGATGATTCTGCTATTTTTGTCAGTAAAGATTACTTTATTTTACAGGTAGTTTTGTTAAAAAGCCTCAACAGATTAAAAGCTGTTAAAACAGATTTTTAATGTATTCCATTTATTCAGATTTTGTCAATATGTGCATCTATTTATAACTCTTGTAGTTTATCAGATTGACCACAGGGTGACATCCAAGCTCCATCCATGAGGTCAATTCCAAAGGGATTCCTTCTCACTATATAGAAGTGCACTCTTCTATTCGAGTGAACGGCTTCTGTGTCCTTAATAGTGAGTGATCGGAGGCTGAATATTAAAGACACTGTATTAGACTCTCAAGTGCAGAAGTCGTTGTTGTGTGTTTTTGCTTTATAAAAGTGAACTCCATAGAGAGGGAGAGTGTCCTTTCCTTCACATTACTTCATGAACTAAACTAAAGTCCATCAGAACCCTAAACTACTGCCAATTTTCACAACAATAAACTAGCTTTATCTTATTATTTCATATTTTAATATTTAAAAAAAAAACATATTGAACTTTAGCATTAACTGAAAGAGCAACAGAAATAGAAAAAAAAACAATGTTAACAATGTTTATGGAGATTAAATTGAAAGAAATTGCACTCCATACCATTACAATATGGCATTAACAGCAAACAAGACAATGAAACTAAGTAAAAAGGTTTTATTAAACCAGCTAAAAGAATCATATTTCATCCTGACATGGCAAAATGTACATAATGTAGGTTTCACTTATATAAGAGAATATCAGCCTTATTAAAAAGAAAAACACCCACCAGAAACCACAAGCAACATTTTACCACACAGAACCCACACAGTGTCTATGTTTTTTATATACGTGACTTTCCAAAACAATGGAATCACTTCAGTATGCAGACGGCCCGTCACACCAACATCATCAAGGGAATACTTCTCCTCTGAATAATCAAGGGAATAATTCTCCCTCTGAGAGCATCACTGAATTTAAGAGTCTTCTGTAGGTCTGCTGGAGGAGGTGAAAATGGTGTGCTTACACTTTTGCTGAGCATCTCTTGAAGATGACCTGGGAGTCCTTTAGAGGAAAACTTGCAGCCCTGTTTCAGCTAAAGCGGTGACAAATGTTCCTCATCACAGGATGGACGGCATCAACCTCATCATACACTGTAAGACAAAAGCAGAAAATACACAAAAGCTTCATTATGTTGCAATAAAGTGTAGTGATGAAGGCAGTAGTACAGAGTAAAAACATAGAACAGTCATAAATTAAGTGCTTTGAGAGACTGGTTCTACAGCACATCAGAGCCAGTCTCCCACTCAGCTTTGACACACATCAGTTTGCCTATAAGGCCACTGAGGATGCCATCGCCACTGCCCTTCACACAGCACTCACACACCTGGATCACCAGGGGAGTTATGTGAGGATGCTGTTCATAGACTTTAGCTCTGCCTTTAACACGGTCATCCCCAGCAGACTGGTGACCAAACTCACAGACCTTGGACTTTCCCAACCCACCTGCATCTGGATTAAGGACTTTTTAACAGACCACACCCAGTCTGTTAGATTTGGCCGCCGTCACTCCTCTAGGGTAACACTCAACACTGGAGTTTCACAAGGTTGCGTGCTGAGTCCTCTTCTCTACACTCTACACCCACAACTGCACCCCCACCCACTCCAGCAACACGTTTGCGGACGACACGACCGTGGTGGGACTCATATCTGGTGGAGACGAGACCGCCTACAAGGATGAAGTCCAGGGACTGGCTGAGTGGTGTGCAGAGAACAACTTGAACTCCTCTAAAACAAAGGAACTGGTTATAGACTTTCCGGAGGAGTGGGATCGATCCCCATAAATGGGGACTGTGTGGAAAGAGTGTCTTCCTTCAGATTTCTGGGTACGCACATCTCTGAAGATCTCTCCTGGAACACCAACACCACAGCTGCGGTCAGGAACGACTCTATTTCCTGAGAATTCTCAGGAAAAATAACCTCCATGAGAAGCTGCTGGTGTCCTACTACCGCTGTGCCATTGAGAGTGTGTTGACCTACTGCATCTCAACATGGTACGTCAGCTGCTCAGCGGCAGGAAGGAGAGCACTACAGAGAGTGATCAACTCAGCCCAGAAGATCACCGGCTGTCCACTGCCCAGTCTGGAGGACCTGTTCAGCTCCCGCTGCCTCAGCAGGGCAGCCAACATCCTGAAGGACTCCTCCCACCCTGGACATCATCTGTTCCAACAGCTGCCTTCTGGAAAATGCTTCAGGTCCATCACATCCAGGACAAACAGACTGAAAAACAGTTTTTACCCCAGCGCTGTATGGGAACTGAACACAGCAAAACACACACACATTCACAGAGCACTACCAAGGAACTGAAAACTGAAAAGTAAAAAAAAAAAAAAAAAAAAAACAAAAAAAACAAAACAACAACAACACTGATAGCTGCACTTTCACCAGCCATGCGCACTTTCACTTTTCCATATTTATTTTGAAAAAATCTCTTAACTACTCAGGACTTGTGCAATAATCTGTTAATTATATTGTATATATTTTCATCATCCACTGTGTAAATTTGTGTGTCTATTTTTGTTTTTAGTCGTGTTAATTATTGTATGCTTAAGCACCTTAAGGATTGCTGCTCAATTTCGTTGTACATTGTGCAATGACAATAAAAGTATCTTATCTTATCTTAAATATCTTATAATCGACTATAAAAGACACAATTATTCATATGAAGTTGGTTCATCACATTACATTTGATGGCTATACTGTTTCACCTCCCATTACTTTATTCCACTTACCCCTGAGAATCTTCCAAGAGTCTTCTTCTTTTGTTTTCTAAGTAAAAATAATGAAATATCCTCCACAGAGAAAATTCTGTATGATTTCATGCAAATGACTTTTCTATTTACTAACTTTCTTTAGTTATTTGTGTTCCCATTAATAAAAATGCTGACCTTTCACTGAACACATGGTAGTTAGCTAGCTAATGATCAGGATGTGTCTCCAGATATTAAAGAAACACACAGGTTTCAGCTCCAGCATTTCTTGACCGCAGTGCTTCTAGCTGTATGGTGGTCTTTGAGGGGTCAGGTACGGAGCGGATCTCTGGTTGTGCTGTAGCTTCCTATCCCGCCCATTGCCCCACTCCCCCACCCCCCAGTCCTACTGCCACACCCCGGGTTGCCAGATAAGGAAAAACAACAGCAAGGAAACACAGCGAGCTGCAGCCCTGGAGGCGAGGAAGCGACCTGGACCTGGATCATAAGATGTTACACAACTAATCTACGTCCGACTATCTTTCCAAAAATCCCTTTGAGGCGTTGATTCGTTATTTTCACAATGAGGAGTTTAGTGATCAGTGTAAAGAGGCTGCTGCATCCCTGTATAACATTCTAATGAAGTCTGAGGTTGGTGAAAAAAATGCTGCTGCTACTGTTACCGCTTTGTTTTTCTGCACGCTGTCATTTCATTTATTAAACATGTTCCTCTTCTCATTTTCTTGTATTTCATGTTATACATATATATCCTGATGTAGACAAAAGAAATCCCCATAGTATTATTCCATATCCATATTTATCATGTTTTTGTCTTAAATGTATTTAACTACATTGATTAAACATATATAGCATGTTTCATATTATTAATACAACGTATTATTACGTATGATGTTTAACAACTTTTACTTATTCAGTTTTACTTCTTTTTTTATTTTTCAACAAAAAAAAATATATATATATATAAAAAATTGCATCCAAATTTAAAAAACAAAAACAATCTACAACTTTTTATTCAAATTTTTGTTGTTGATAAAAGGGTGGAGGAGGAACGGGTTCTTCTGGAGGTGGGTTTTTCCTTGACTTTAAATATATATATATAGGTATAAAAATACACACACACAGTCTGTCATTTGAGTTTTTTTTTGGTTTGTTAGTTTGCTTGTTTTGTTTTGGGCTTTATTTCTAAACGTTATGGCAGCGAACGAACGTTTAGAAGAACTTTATTAGGAAGGTGGGGAGTTTGAGCGGTAGACAGAGTTTTATCCGTAGTCTAAAGTACTCTGGTTCCTTCAATAATAATAATAATAATAATAATAATAATAAATAAATAAATAAATAAATAAATAAATAAATAAATAAATAATAATAATAATAATAATAATAATAATAATAATAATAATATAAACAATAATATAATAATAAAATGAGGCCGATGTTTTTCTTGGGAGTTTAGACACATATTCCTTACATAAACCCAGACTAATTAATTTCAGAAGGAACGTGGTTCTAGTTTTGGAAAAGGAAGCTCAGTGGCGAATTGATTTGGTGGATTTAAGCAATCTTTCAGTACAATGATGAAAAAAAAAGATTCTCATGTGTATAGACATTTTTTTCTAAATATGCCTGGGTAAAATAAATGAGCACGAATCCTGACTAGGGCTTATAAAATATTTTTGGAAGGCAGACGACCCGTCACTCTACAATCCGACAAAGGTAAGGAGTTTTTAAACAAATCTTTTTAAAACCCTTTGAAAAGATATAACATTAGACATTTCACTACGGCTAGAGAACTGAAGGCCTCGTGGTGGAGCGTTTCAACAAAACTCTTAAGGGTCGTATGTTTAGGTATTTTACAGGTTAAACACTTACAGGTATTTAGATGCGTTGAAAGATCTGGTGCATTCATACAGTCGTACGTTTCACAGATCTGTCAGAATGAAACCCGTTGAGGTGACGCGCCCTAATCAAGTTCAAGTTTATCATTTATACGGTAAACGGGTTGGTGGTTAAAATATCTGGCTATCTACATTTACAGTGAACGACGTGGTTCACATTTCCAAAGAACGCAGGGCGTTCACCAAAGATTACCGGCAAACATTTTCAGACGAATATTTCGGAAAGCGGGTCGAAGATTTACGGACAGTCAAGAGGGCACAGGTCTGTCCGCGCTCAGTCGCGTGCACATGCGCCCTCCGGGGCAACGCGCGTCTAACCCCCATAAAATCAGAGGATCTCCTTACAAAGCAGAAAGTGACTGAGGCGCTGACCTTTGGACATTCTTTGAAGAAAAAGCAAAAGCAAAAGAAACAAAGACCAAAACCGCAAAGAAGAGGAAAAGAGTTTGACTGAGTCCCGATAAATTTTAAAAAGAAGAAGAAGAAGAAAAAAACAACAAAACAAAAACAAGCATGTCTCTGATACACGCCGCTTCTACCGAGTGTTTGAAATCAGAGTTGGGCTTATTTACTCTGCCTATCACACAAACCAGCATCGAATCTTACAAATATGTGAAACGCCACCCATCACATCCATCACAGACACCGGTCCCATACATTTCTTCGTAGCAGGTTCCGGAGACGAGCATCTGGATTTGAATCGTTGGCTGCTGTACCTGACCTGCAAAATGACGAATCCGGAAGGTTCTGATTTAGCGCGCGACGCCAAGGTCGGTTTGATCAACTACCCCATCGCGAGCCTTTTTAGCCAGGTGGAAGTTTCTCTGGGCGATAAACTGATTTCCCAGAGCAGTTCGACCTACGGCTACCGAGCCGCCATGGAGTGTTTGCTGCATCTCATTTTCCCACCGGCATGTTTAGAAGGGATACTGCGGGACATATGGACGACGCTGACCCCACTGGAGAGAACCAGGGCCTGTCATAGAGGAGCGAATTCAGCGAACGGAGCCGGGTTTTTGAACTGCTGGGACACAGACACAGACATTTTTAAATTCCGTGGACGTGAGAGTTAAACTGCTGCGTAATAAAACGAATTAGTTTTGATGTCTTCTGATCAAAACCCGGCTATAATCTACGCATCCTGTCGGCTCTGCTGTACGTCAGAAAAGTCAACGGGCGTGAACCTCGCTCACACCTCCGCTCTGATGAGCTCAAACACCAAGTATCCGCTGGAGCGCGTGACCGCTGCACTGATCAGTGTCCCCGCCGGTCACCGCGGATCCAGTCAAGATCATTTGTTTCTGAAACAAGTGCCTAAATTTATAGCGTTGGGATTCGTCCATAACCAGGCCTTTAGCGGTTCTTACACTCGCAACCCTTTTCATTTTCATCACTATGACGTAGAATCTTAACATTTGGCAGTGGATGGCGTTTCCTACCCCGCTACACCTTTCCGCCCCGTTTGTAACTGTCAAAGAAGTCTGAGAGAATATTTGAGTCTGGTCGAGGCCACAGATCAGTACCTAAAGGATCAACATTTGGCCATGAGCAGAGAAGACTATCACCGAGGTTATACTTTATTTATTTCCAGAGTTGGGGGGCTTTATAAGAAAAGGCTCTTCCCCCTGCTGAGGTTTTTCAGAATTTTGGGAACTACTAAGAAGTCAGCAGCCTGAGATCTAAGTATTTTTGATGGATCATAATATGTAATAAGATCTCGCAGGTACTCAGGAGCGAGGCCATGTAGGGCTTTGTATGTTAATAGAAGAATTTAATAATCAGTACAGAATTTAACTGGGAGCCAGTGCAGTGCTGATAGAACTGGACTGATATGGTCAAATGTTCTAGTTTTAGTAAGGACCCTGGCTGCAGCATTTTGAACTAGTCGAAGTTTATTGAGGTTCCTGCTGGAACAACCTGATAAAAGTGCATTACAGTAATCTAGTCTTAAGGTAGACAGTGGCGGGGGACAAATGAACATTCTGAAATTGTACAATAGTACAGCTCATTTACACTCAGCTAAACGTCTCGCCATAGATGCTCTATTCTTAATGGGAAAGAAGGAGAGGAACAGTAGCATTAGCACAGCATTTACTCTGAGCAGCTGATAAAGAACACCTTTATGTTAATAAAGTGACAAATTCCAGCATATTTTAAAAGTATTGAGAAAAGAAGTTATTCAGTGAATCAAGAAGTGTGTCCACTATTCTTAAAAGGTCATGTATAGAGACCTTGGTGGTCAGGCATAGTTTTGAACTGCTTTAAGAGAAAAATCCAGGAGCAGTGCTTGAGCAGTTCTCTACCAGCTACATGATTTATATATAAACAGAACTCCAGCAGAATCCACTCTGTGCATGAACTTGATGAAACTCCACTGAACTCTGCATGCAAGGCACCTTTTACCACCCTGTATCCTGTCATTATTTTAAATGTATTTTTTAATAATGCAATAGCATTTAACATTTTTGATAATGTAATAGCAGTGATGTGTGAAGATTAAGACACACCTAGGGCTGGGCCTAAATGTCCAATTATTATGTTAAAGGACCATAAACTCCATTTTCCTATTTTCTCTTCAGTCCTACTTAGTGTTTGTGGAGTTTTGTGAACCAAAAATCTCGCTTTATCCCTTACAATTAAAACTGGCTGTTTTTGTTTATTACAGTGCCGTTAAGATATATGTAAATGAGCTTTGTTCTGATTAGCTGTGTTTCTCTGAAGTTCAGGCTCTTAACTATGGAGTGAAGCATTTGTCAAGTTCTATCAGATGTATGAAGTGGAGAATTTAGCATTTCATTTCAGCTCATTTCTCCTGTGTGGGGTGAAACTTTTGGCGTTCTCGGTCAGGTACTTTAAACTACAGGATGTGGGAAAATAAACATTTTATTTTAGGTCTTTTCAACTGTGTGAAATTCTGTTTCAGATACTTTAACCTAGATACAGTGGGGTATGAAATGTTTGATTTCTGATATTTACAGTATTTTTAGGATTACATTTCAGGGGGTGAATCATGTTATCTGAAAAATAGGCTACGCTAACCCTCTTATAGAATCCATAGGGGGCGCTACAAGCTCCATGTTGAATGTGAAGCGCAACACTGTTGTATCCCGTATTCAGAGCTATGCTACTGAATTCTGTATGAAAAGTAGCAGAACTTTCCTACAGACCACAGTAACAGAACACTGTTCTACCAGAATAGAGTAGCGTAACGATGTCTTACAGAACACAGTAGCCTGAAACTGTTCATTCACAACAGAGTAGCATAACGCTTTTATTCAGAAGACATTAGTTATTGTTACTAGTTACTCGTCATTAGTTAGACAATAATTATTTTGATATAGAATACAGTACCAGTTCTCTTTCAATCAGAATACGGTAGCATAACACTACACAACCAGCATAGAGGAGAATAACTCACGCAGAATACAGGATTCAATTCAAATGAATTTTATTTAAACAGTGCTTTCACAACAAATGTGGTCACACAGCAGCTTTACAGAGATCCGGGTCAAAGCCTCTTTTGAGCAAGACAGTGGCAACAGTGGCAAGGAAAAACTCCCTCAGATCGAGAGGAAGAAACCTTGAGAGGAACCAAGACTCAAAAAGGGAACCCATCCTCCTCTGGTCGACACCGGATAGCACAATGAAAAGCAAAACAGCAATAAAACACGGAATTAAGGGAATCTGGCCAATGTGCCGTCAAGATAAAAACATGAGTGAAATGTTAAAGTTCATGCAGGTACACGGTCACAAGCACAGCCATGCAGTGAGGGGAGGATGACTCCATTAGATGACCCAGAACCGGACTGCGGGCAGGAGAGTGGTGGAGAGAGCCAGGTCTGCCGATGGAACAGTTGAAACTGGGCATCTCAACACATGGGAAAGAGAGAGAAAACACAAAGGGTTAGGAAGGGGGGCAAGACTTTTTAGAAGGGTTACAGCAGGACAGGGTAGGCAAGAGCAGCCAAACACAAATGCACTCGTGCCAGCAGACAGGAAGGGGCAACTCAACACATGAGGGAGAGCGAAGAAATGAAGGAAAAAATAAAAATAACAATACTAATGAAGAAAAGGTTTAGGTTTATATATGAATATGAACAGCATTGTAACACCATGTAAGCACAACAAAGCAGCAAAACAATGTATACAGAACACAGCAGCATAACCATTTTCATGCAAAACACAAGCAAGTTGCACAGCAGCGAAATATCATTATTATACAGAACAAGGTTAAGTGACACTGTTCAAGCAGGACACAGCAGCATAATTAAACAATTTTTAGGCAAAACACAAGCAGGACACAGCAGCCCAACACAGTTCAAGCAGGACACAGCAGCGAAATACAAAATAAGCAGGACACAGCAGCGAAATACAAAATAAGCAGGACACAGCAGCGAAATACAAAATAAGCAGGACACAGCAGCGTAACAATTTTCAGGCAGGACACAGCATCATAATTATTATAACGGTTAAGGGACACTGTTCAAGAAGGACACAGCAGCATAATTAAACAATTTTTAGGCAAAACACAAGCAGGACACAGCAGCCCAACACAGTTCAAGCAGGAAACAGCAGCGAAATACAAAATAAGCAGGACACAGCAGCGTAATTAAACAGGACACCGCAGCGTAACAATTTTCAGGCAGGACACACAGCAGCCCAACACGGTTCAAGCAGAACACAAGCAAGTGGCACAGCTGCGGCCACATTTAGCACTGTGCTTGCAAGGCAATTGGAGACTGTGGGTGCAAAAGTTTTGCCGGTTTCTTACAGAGTGAGATTGTTGACGAGTCTGAAAAAGTCCAATGCGCCACCTTTCAGCATGTCGCTGGGGAAGATGCAGTGAAGGTCTACAACATGTTACAATTCAGTGAGGAAGAAACAAACAAGAAATGTGCTGAAAAACAAGTTCAGCGATTACTGAGAGTCAGCGTCCAGTTGAAAGCACTGAGGCGTACGGGAGGAATTCAGGGACCAAAAACTGCAGAATTCAGCAAAGTACTCACATATTCTGGCCACCGCATGTCACCGCTGGGAAAGCTACACTTATTATATATATACACATACACATATTGTTGATGGTGATGTACCAGCAATACTAGGACGTGAGACATGGGAGATGTTACAGCAGGACAGGGTAGGAAAGAGCAGCCAAACACAAATGCACTCGCACCAGCAGACAGCAGCTCAGCACATGGGGGAGAGAGAAGAAATGAAGGAAAAAAAAAAAAATAATGAAGAAAAGGTTTAGGTTTATATATGAATATGAACAGCACCGTAACACCGCTCAAGCACAACAAAAACACAGCAGCATAATTTTCATGCAGAACACAGCAGCCCAACATGGTTCAAGCAGGACACAGCAGCATAATTAAACAGAACACAGTAGCGTAACCATTTTCATGCAAAACACAAGCAGGAAAGAGCAGCCCAGCACCGTTCAAACAGGGCACAGCAGCATAACGTTGATGAAAAACACAAGCAGGACAGCAGCGAAATTATTATATAGAACAAGTGACACTGTTCAAGCAGAACACAGCAGCATAATTAAACAGAACACAGCAGCGTAACAAGTTTGATGCAAAATACAAGCAGGACACAGCAGCCCAATACGGTCCAAGCAGAACACAAGCAAGTGGCACAGCTGCAGCCACCTTCAGCACTGTGCTTCTCGTCAAAAATTGGATTTCCTTTCCGCACATCACTGGGGAAGATGCAGTGAAGGTCTACAACATGTTACAATTCAGTGAGGAAGAAACTGAAACAAGAAATGTGCTGAAAAACAAGTTCAGGGATTACGGAGAGTCAAGAAAGAACCTACCCTATGTTCGCCATTTGTTCTTCACGAGAGCTCAGGGTCCAGCTGAAAGCACTGAGGCGTACGGGAGGAATTTGGGGACCAGTAACTGCAGAACTCAGCAAAATACTCATATTCTGGCCACCGCATGTCACCGTTGGGAAAGCTACCACTCACCTGTGAACACAAAAGCCAAAAATTCTAAATGAATTTCACATTATTGACAGTGATGTATCAGCAATACTAGAACGTGAGACATGGGAGATGTTAGGTGTGGTTTAAAGAGTGCATGGAATCACAACGTAAAATGACATTCTGATAGACGGTCATCTGTTCACTGTTCTGGGATTCCTACCAGGGCATCACCACATTCAGTAGATCCCATGGTCTCGCCAGTGATTCATCCACCAAGAAAAGTCCAGATTGCCCTGAAAGACAACAATCATTGATGAGCTACACAAAAAATGAAGGGGTGTAATCCCCAAACAGCATGAACTGAACGACTGGGTAAGCAGTATGGTCACAGTGGTGAGGATATTGGCAGATCAAACTTCTGATCACATCACAAATCTGGTACATGGCCTTGTGCTCACTGCAGAAGGTCTCAATCTAGATTGAGAGAAAGTGAGAGCTGTAACACACATGCCTACACCAGAAAACAAGCAGGCACTCATGGTCATGATTCATTACCTTTCCAAGTTTATTCCCAGCCTGTCTGAAGTCAGCACACTGATCCAGAGATGCAGCTACTACACACAATCACCACAGAAGGATGGCCCAATGAGAAAAATCCAAACATACTGGACATTCAAAGCAGAAAAGCAAAATACAGATTCAAGACAAGCTGTAGAGAAGACAACTCAAGCAGAACAGCTATTACGACAGATAGACAAAGAGCCCACCAAGCATATACATGTGGGACAAGGTGACAATTCATAGAAGGGCAACCTGCTATCATGATCAGCCACGATTCTTCACAGTCCAGACGCCAGATGGAAGAACCTATAGGAGAAACAGAAAACAGAACACACGTTCACAGGACACAGTTCAAGTTCCTGTCCTTCTACAGATGTGGTTATGAACATAAACAGAAACAATATCCTGCTTATGAACAAGTGTGCAAATCCTGTAACAGCAAAATCACTAACAAAAATGTGTCTAACAAAACAAATCAAAGCAGAAGGAGAAAAGAAATCATGTAGTTGAACAAAATGCAGAGGTTTACTGATTGAAAAAGCTGAAATCAGAAAAACATCAACACTGTCACAACAAAAGTGAACAGAATGACTGGACTGTAAATAATACAAGAACTTTGCATTCAGCACCAGTGTCCAACTTGAAAACAATGCCATCGCAGCACAGATCTACAAATCAAAAATGCAAGATTGAATTTTACATTGTTGACAGTGCAATACTAGGACGTGAGACATGCGCAACGTTAGGTGTGGTTTAAAGATGGAAGAACCTATAGGAGAAACAGAAAACACCTCAGGACGACTGAAAAACAGTTCCCATCAGCATCACCCAATGTTGTTGCCGATTCCCATTTCGAGTCGCAGGTCAGTGAATCCGGTCCACCTGCAGAAACTGGTATTGCAAAACAATCTGACTTACCTGAGTCACATCCGAGAGAGGCATATAGAGAGAGGCTTCTTCCACAGACCTGAAAAAGGCAAAAGACCATGAATTTGGTGAATTGCATGACTCGTTATTCAGAGACAGGACTGTTTGTGGTATTAGGGAAGACTAATTGTTGGCAAGGTTGCTGAAAGAAACAGATCAGACATAGACAAATGCCATGAATATCTGCTGTGCAAATGAAGGGACATCAAGTGAAGTGAAAAAAAGTGCTCAATGAAATACAAAACAGAACAGAAACAAAAACAGTTGGGTTTGAACAGAAGAGCAAATCCAAACTAGCTAAAAATGAACAAGCAACAGAAGCAAGCTGCTCCAGATGTGGTTATGAACATAAACAGAAACAATCTCCTGCCTATGGCCAAGTGTGTAAATCCTGCAGCAGAAAATCACTTTACCAAAAATGTGTAAATCAAAACAATCACAGCAGAATGAGGAAAAAAAAAAAAATCATGTAGATGAACAAAGGACAGAGCAGGAAGATTTCTTCATTGAAACAGTTGAAATCAGAAAAACAGAATATTAGACAAACATCAACACTGTCACAACAAAAGTGAAAAGAATAACTGGACTGAAAATCTTGAAATAAACAAGAACATTGTTTTCAAGTTGGACACTGGTGCTGAATGCAAGGTCATCTCAGGAAATGTCTACAAGTCACTCAGATTTAAAACAAAACTCCAGAACTCAGCTTGAAAACCGCTCACATATTCTAGACACTGCAGGTCACCGTTGGAAAAGCTAACGCTCACCTGTGAACACAAAAGCCAAAAATGCAAGATTAAATTTCATATTGTTGACAGTGATGTACCAGCAATACCAGGACGTGAGACATGATGGAAGAACCTATAGGAGAAACAGAAAACACGTCCTCAGGGTGGCTGAATAAGTTTCCATCAGCATCACCCAATGTTGTTGGAGATTCCTGTGTCGAGCCACAGGTGAGTGAATCCGGTCCACCTGCAGAAACTGGTGTTGCAAAACAATCAGTCTTACCTGAGGCACATCCGAGAGAGGCATTCTTCACAAGGTCAGGAAGACAAGTGAAAACACCAGCAAGATAAAAGGACTGAATCTGGAACACACATACAGTACACATTTAGAATATTCACACACACATTCAGAGGACACGGTTCAAGCTCCTATCCATCTGCTGACTGAACTTAAAGTTACTGTCATTTACTGCATCTTAGATTTGTTTAGTTTATTCAGCAACATCAAGCTATTCTAATAAATATGGTGTCAAATGTACAGTTCATGTAGTTCAGTTCAGAGACTTCATCTCATTTTCCTTGAATTTTAAAGCATTATGGTCCGACAGAGTTTGTATGAACGTTGTTGAGAGTCCTGCACAGCCCAAATCATCCTCATTTATAGTTATATTCATATTAAGAGAAACAAAAAGATATAAATTCAAGTGTGGAGATTTTACATGTTATGTAGCTAAGAGGCAGCCCTAGCTAAGAATTACGCAGGTCACCCAAAAGTAATAAAGTGTAAGTGTACCACAGAGGCCTCCTTCCTCCATACCGCACAGCCATGCAGTGAGGTGAGGATGACTCCATTGGAGGCCCCAGAACCAGACAGCAGGCAGGAGGGTGGTGGAGAGAGCCAGGTCTGCCGATGGAACAGTTGAAACTGGGCATCTCAACACATGGGAGAGAGAGAAAACACAAAGGGTTAGGAGGGAGGGGGGGGGTTGGGGGAATCACAGCAAAAACTTTTTAGAAGGGTTACAGCAGGACAGGGTAGGCAAGAGCAGCCAAATGCACTCGCACCCGCAGACAACAGGGGGCAGCTCAGCACACAGGGAAGAGAGAAGAAATTAAGAAGAAAAAAAATTAATAATAAAATAAGAATAATAATAATGAAGAAAAGGTTTAGGTTTATATATGAATATGAACAGCATCGTTACACCGCTCAAGCACAACAAAGCAGTCAAACAATTTATACAAAACACAGCAGTGTAACCATTCTCATGCAGAACACAAGCAAGTTGCACAGCAGCGAAATATTGTTCAAGCACAAGACAGCAGCGAAACAATTTTGATGCAGGACACAGCAGCCCCACATGGTAAAAGCAGAACACAGTAGTGAAATGTTGTTCAAGCAGAACACAGCAGTAAAATACCAATCAAGCAGAATACAAGCAAGTGGCACAGCAGCGAAATATTTTTTACATTTATGGCATTTAGCTGACGCTCTTATTCAGAGCGACTTACAAGGTTACTCGTATTACATAGGAGGGCCAATGGTGTTAGGAATCTTGTCCAAGGACTCTTATTGGTGTAGCGCTAGCACCTAGTCACCCAGGCCGGGAATCGAACCCCAGTCTCCAACATGGTGCGGTAGCTCAGTGGCAGGTAGTGGTGTTATCTGTTGCGCCACACCAACCACTCATATCATTCAAACAGGACACAGCAGCGTAACAATTTTTAGGTAAAACACAAGCAGAACAGAGCAGTGTAACCATTCTCATGCAGAACACAAGCAAGTGGCACAGCAGCAAAATATTGTTCAAGCACAAGACAGCAGCGAAACAATTTTGATGCAGGACACAGCAGCCCCACATGGTAAAAGCAGAACACAGTAGTGAAATGTTGTTCAAGCAGAACACAGCAGTGAAATACCAATCAAGCAGGACACAGCAGTGTAACAATTTTTAGGTAAAACACAAGCAGGACACAGCAGCGTAACAATTTTGATGCAGAACAAGCAGGACACAGCAGCCCAACACGGTTCAAGCAGAACACAAGCAAGTTGCACAGCTGCAGCCACCTTTAGCACTGTGCTTGCAAGGCAATCTCGTTGAAAATTGGAGACTGTGGGTGCAAAAGTTTTACCGGTTTCTTACAGAAAGTGGGATTGTTGAGGAGTCTGAAAAAGTCCAATGCGCCACCTTTCCGCACGTCGCTGGTGAAGGTCTACAACATGTTACAATTCAGCGAGGAAGAAACTGAAACAAGAAATGCGCTGAAAAACAAGTTCAGGGATTACTGAGCGTCAAGAAAGAACCTACCCTATGTTCACCATTTGTTCTTCATGAGAGCTCAGGGTCCACCTGAAAGCACTGAAGCGTACGGGAGGAATTTGGGGACCAGAAACTGCAGAATTCAGCAAAGTACTCACATATTCTAGCCACCGCATGTCACTGCTGGGAAAGCTACCGCTCACCTGTGAACACAAAAGCCAAAAATTCAAAAATTAATTTCACATATTGTTGATTGTGATGTACCAGCAGTACTAGGGCGTGAGACATGGGAGATGTTACAGCAGGACAGGGTAGGAAAGAGCAGCCAAACACAAATGCACTCGCACCAGCAGACAGCAGGGGGCAGCTCAGCACATTGGGGAGAGAGAAGAAATGAAGGAAAAAATAAAAATGAAGAAAAGGTTTAGGTTTATATATATATATAAATATATGAACAGCACTGTAAACACCGCTCAAGCACAACAAAGCAACAAAAAAAAATTATACAGAACACAGCAGCATCATTTTCATGCAAAACAAGCAGGACACAGCAGCCCAACACGGTTCAAGCAGAACACAGTAGCGAAATATCGTTCAAGCAGGGCACAGCAGCATAACATTGATGAAAAACACAAGCAGGACAGCAGCGAAATTATTATACAGAACAAGTGACACTTCAAGCAGAACACAGATGAGTAAAAAATTTTATGAAAAACACAGGCAGGATACAGCAGCCCAACACGGTCGAAGCAGCACACAAGCAAGTGGCACAGCTGCAGCCACCTTTAGCACTGTGCTTGCAAGGCAATCTCATCAAAAATTGGATTTTTAGGTGCAAAAGTTTTACCTGTTCTTACCGAAAGTGGGATTGTTGAGGAGTCTGAAAAAGTCCAATACGCCACCTTTCCGCATGTCGCAGGGAAAGATGCAGTGAAGGTCTACAACATGTTACAATTCAGAGAGAAAGAAACTAAAACAAGAAATGCGCTGAAAAACAAGTTCAGCGATTACTGAGAGTCAAGAAAGAACCTACCCTATGTTCACCATTTGTTCTTCATGAGAGCTCAGGATCCAGCTGAAAGCGTACGGGAGGAATTCGGGGACCAAAAACTGCAGAATTCAGCACAGTACTCACATATTCTGACCACTGCATGTCACCGTTGGGAAAGCTACCACTCACCTGTGAACACAAAAGCCAAAAATGCTAAACTGAATTTCACATATTGTTGACGGTGATGTACCAGCAATACTAGGACGTGAGACATGGGAGATATTAGGTGTGGTTAAAAGAGTGCATGGAATCACAACGTAAAATTACATTCTGAAAGACATTGATCTGTTCACTGTTCTTGGATTCCTACCAGGACATCACCACATTCAAGTAGATCCCATGGTCTCACCAGTGATACATCCACCAAGAAAAGTCCCGATTGCCCTGAAAGACAACAATCATTGATGAGCTACACAAAATGGAGAAAAGGGGTGTAATCACCAAACAGCATGAACCGAACGACTGGGTAAACAGCATGGTCACAGTGGTGAGGATTTTGGCAGATCAAACTTCATGATGAAAGTTCCAAGCTCTGCACACTGAACATACCCATTGAAAGATACAGATTCCTTTGACTTTCTTTTCGAGTGTCCTCAGCTTCAGAGGTATTCCAAAGGTCGATTGCAGACTATTAAAGGCCTGGAAGGTGTCGTCAACGTTACGAACGATATCTTAGTCTGGGGTGACGGTCAAGGAAACATGACGGCAGACTCATCCAAGTGCTGAAAAGGGAAAGACAGTGGAACCTGAGACTCAACAAAAACAAGTGCAAAATCAGATCATCACAAATGTGGTACATTGGCCATATGCTCTCTGCAGAAGGTCTCAATCCAGATCGAGATAAAGTAAGAGCTGCAACACACATGCCTGCACCAGAAAACAAGCAGGCACTCATGAGATTAATGGGCATGATTCAGTACCTTTCCAAGTTTATTCCCAACCTGTCTGAAGTCGGTGCACCTCTCAGAAAACTGCTCGAGCATGACACTCCGTCGCAAGTCGAGCACAAAGCTATGAAAAACCTGAAATCTCTGGTACTGGTAACACCATGGTACTGGTACACCATCTGCAGATGCGAGCTCAGAAGGCTTCGGAGCAGCAGTTCTGCAGGAGGGAAAGCCAGTGGCTAAATTACATTCCCAAAGGCAACAGCAAATGATCCAGAGATGCAGCTACTACACACAAGGACCATGGAAGGATGGCCCAATGAGAAAAATCCAAACATACTGGACATTCAAAGAAAAGCAAAATGCAGATTTAAGACAAGCTGCAGAGAAGACAACTCAACCAACACAGCTATTATGACAGAGACAAAGAACCCACCAAACATATACATGTGGGACAAGCTGAGAATTCAGAGAAGGCAACCTGCTATCATGATCAGCCACGATTCTTCACAGTCCAGACGCCAGATGGAAGAACCTATAGAAGAAACAGAAAACAGAACACACATTCACAGGACACAGTTCAAGTTCCTGTCCTTCTCCAGATGTGGTTATGAACATAAACAGAAACAATGTCCTGCTTATGGACAAGTGTGCAAATCCTGTAACAGCAAAATCACTTCACCAAAAGTGTGTCTAACAAAACAAATCAGAACAGAATGAGGAAAAAAAAAATCACGCAGTTGAACAAAAAGGCAGAGCAGGAAGATTTCTTCATTGGAACAGTTGAAATAAGAAGAAAAAAACAGGAGTATTAGATAAACATCAACACTGTCACAACCAAAGTCAATAGAATAACTGGACTGAAAATAAAACAAAGAACATTGTTTTCAAGTTGGACACTGGTGCTGAATGCAATGTCATCTCAGGAAATGTCTACAAGTCACTTAGATTTGAAACAAAACTCCAGAATTCAGCTTGAAAACCGCTCACATATTCTAGCCACCGCATGTCACCGTTGGGAAAGCTAACGCTCACCTGTGAACACAAAAGCCACAAATGCAAGATTGAATTTCACATTGTTGACAGTGATGTACCAGCAATACTAGGACGTGAGACATGTGAGACGTTAGGTGTGGTTTAAAGATGGAAGAACCTATAGAAACAGAAAACACCTCAGGACGACTGAAACAGTTCCCATCAGCATCACCCAATGTTGTTGCAGATTCCTGTGTCGAGCTGCAGGTCAGTGAATCTGGTCCACCTGCAGAAACTGGTACTGCAAAACAATCTGACTTACCTGAGACATTCTTCACAAGGTCAGGAAGACAAGTGAAAACGCCAGCAAGATACAAGGACTGAATCTGGAACACACATACAGTACACATTTACAATATTCACACACACATTCAGAGGACACGGTTCAAGCTCCTATCCATCTGCTGACTGAATTTAAAGTTACTGTCATTTACTGCATCTTAGGTTTGTTTAGGTTATTCTGCAACGTCAAGCTATTCTAATAAATATGGTGTCAAATGTACAGTTCATGTAGTTCAGTTCAGAGACTTCATCTCATTTCCCTTGAGTTTTAAAGCATTATGGTCCGACAGTGTTTGTATGAACGTTGTTGAGAGTCCTGCACAGCCCAAATCATCCTCATTTATAGTTATATTCATATTAAGAAAGAGAAAAAAAAAAAATATATATATGAATTCAAGTGTGGGGATTTCACATGTTCTGTAGCTAAGAGGCAGCCCTAGCTAAGAATCACGCAGGTCACCCAAAAGTAATAAAGTATAAGTGTACCACAGAGTCGTCCTTCCTCCATACTGCACAGCCATGCAGTGAGGTGAGGATGACTCCATTGGAGGCCCCAGAACCAGACAGCAGGCAGGAGGGTGGTGGAGAGAGCCAGGTCTGCCGATGGAACAGTTGAAACTGGGCATCTCAACACATGGGAAAGAGAGAGAAAACACAAAGGGTTAGGAGGGGGGAGGGGGGAAAATCACAGCAAAAACTTTTTAGAGTGGTTACAGCAGGACAGGGTAGGCAAGAGCAGCCAAACGCACCCGCAGACAGCAGGGGGCAGCTCAGCACACGGGGAAGAGAGAAGAAATTAAGTAAAAAATAATAATAATAATGAAGAAAAGGTTTAGGTTTATATATGAATATGAACAGCATTGTTACACCGCTCAAGCACAACAAAGCAGTCAAACAATTTATACAAAACACAGCAGTGTAACCACTCATGCAGAACACAAGCAGAGAGAGCAGCAAAACACAGTTCTAGCAGAACACAAGCAAGTGCCACAGCAGCGAAATATTGTTCAAGCACAAGATAGCAGCGAAACAATTTTGATGCAGGACACAGCATCCCCACATGGTAAAAGCAGAACACAGTAGTGAAAGGTTGTTCAAGCAGAACACAGCAGTGAAATACCAATCAAGCAGAATACAAGCAAGTGGCACAGCAGCGAAATATCATTCAAGCAGGGCACAGCAGCATAACAATTTTGATGCAGAACACAAGCAGGACACAGCAGCCCAACACGGTTCAAGCAGAACACAGTAGTGAAATATCATTCAAGCAGGGCACAGCAGCGTAACAATTTTTATGCAGAACACAAGCAGGACACAGCAGCCCAACATGGTTCAAGCAGAACACAGTAGCGAAATATCGTTTAAGCAAGGCACAGCAGCATAACGATGAAAAACACAAGCAGGACAGCAGCGAAATTATTATACAGAACAAGTGACACTGTTCAAGCAGAACACAGCAGAGTAACAAATTTGATGCAAAACACAAGAAGGATACAGCAGCCCAACACGGTCGAAGCAGCACACAAGCAAGTGGCACAGCTGCAGCCACCTTTAGCACTGTGCTTGCAAGGCAATCTAATCAAAAATTGGATTTTTAGGTGCAAAAGTTTTACCTGTTTCTTACAGAGAGTGGGACTGTTGAGGAGTCTGAAATGGTACAATGCGCCACCTTTCCGCACATCGCAGGGAAAGATGCAGTGATGGTCTACAACGTGTTACAATTCAGAGAGAAAGAAACTGAAACAAGAAATGTGCTGAAAAACAAGTTCAGGGATTACTGAGAGTCAAGAAAGAACCTACCCTATGTTCACCATTTGTTCTTCACGAGAGCTCAGGATCCAGCTGAAAGCGTACGGGAAGAATTCGGGGACCAAAAACTGCAGAATTCAGCACAGTACTCACATATTCTGGCCACTGCATGTCACCGTTGGGAAAGCTACCACTCACCTGTGAACACAAAAGCCAAAAATGCTAAACTGAATTTCACATATTGTTGACGGTGATGTACCAGCAATACTAGGACGTGAGACATGGGAGATATTAGGTGTGGTTTAAAGAGTGCATGGAATCACAACGTAAAATGACATTCTGAAAGACATTGATCTGTTCACTGTTCTTGGATTCCTACCAGGACATCACCACATTCAAGTAGATCCCATGGTCTCACCAGTGATACATCCACCAAGAAAAGTCCTAATTGCCCTGAAAGACAACAATCATTGATGAGCTACACAAAATTAAGGGGTGTAAATCACCAAACCGAACGACTGGGTAAGCAGCAGGGTCACAGTGGTGAGGATTTTGGCAGATCAAACTTCAGATCACATCACAAATCCGGTACATGGCCATGTGCTCTCTGCAGAACTCAATCTAGATAGAGATAAAGTGAGAGCTGTAACACACATGCCTACACCAGAAAACAAGCAGGCACTCATGAGATTCATGGTCATGATTCATTACCTTTCCAAGTTTATTCCCAGCCTGTCTGAAGTCAGCGCACTGATCCAGAGATGCAGCTACTACACACAAGGACCATGGAAGGATGGCCCAATGAGGAAAAATCCAAACATACTGGACATTCAAAGAAGAAAAGCAAAATGCAGCTTTAAGATAAGCTGTAGAGAAAACAACAAGTAGAACAGCTATTATGACAGACAGACAAAGAGCTCACCAAGCATATACATGTGGGACAAGGTGAGAATTCAGTGAGGGCAACCTGCTATCATGATCAGCCACGATTCTTCACAGTCCAGACGCCAGATGGAAGAACCTATAGAAGAAACAGAAAACAGAACACACATTCACAGGACACAGTTCAAGTTCCTGTCCTTCTCCAGATGTGGTTATGAACGTAGACACATTTTTGGTAAAGTGATTTTGCTGTTACAGGATTTGCACACTTGTCCATAAGCAGGACATTGTTTCTGTTTAACAAAACAAATCAGAACAGAATGACGGGAGGAAAAAAAATCATGCAGTTGAACAAAAAGGCAGAGCAGGAAGATTTCTTCATTGGAACAGTTGAAATAAGAAAAAAAAACAGGAGTATTAGATAAACATCAACACTGTCACAACAAAAGTCAATAGAATAACTGCCCTGAAAATAAAACAAGAACTTTGCATTCAGCACCAGTGTCCAACTTGAAGACAATGTCATCGCAGCACAGATCTACAAATCAGGTTTGAAACAAAACTTAAATCAAAAATGCAAGATTGAATTTCACATTGTTGATAGAGATGTACCAGCAATACTAGGATGTGAGACATGTGAGACGTTAGATGTGGTTTAAAGATGGAAGAACCTATAGGAGAAACAGAAAACACCTCAGGACGACTGAAAAACAGTTCCCATCAGCATCACCCAATGTTGTTGCAGATTCCTGTGTCGAGCCGCAGGTCAGTGAATCCGGTCCATCTGCAGAAGCCGGTCAGACAATCAGACTTACCTGAGTCACATCCGAGAGAGGCATACAGAGAGGCTTCTTCCACAGACCTGAAAGAGGCGAAAGACCATGAATTCAGTGACTTGTTAATCAGAGACAGGACTGTTTGTGGTATTAGGAAAGACCTATTGTGGGCAAGGTTGCTGAGAGAAACAGATTGGACATAGACAAAGAATATCTGCTGTGCAAATGAAGGGACATCAAGTTAAGTGAAAAAAAAAAAAGAGCAGAATGAGGAAAAAAAAAAATCATGCAGTTGAACAAAAGACAGAGCAGGAAGATTTCTTCATTGGAACAATTGAAATCAGAAAAACTCAATACATCAGAAAAACATTGACAGTCACAACAAAAGTGAAAATAACAGAACTGAAAATCAAAATAAAAACAACTTTGTCTTCAGATTGGACACTGGTGCTGAATGCAAGGTCATCACAGCACAGATCTACAAATCAGCTTTGAAACAAAACTCCAGAATTCAGCTTGAAAACCGCTCCCATATTCTAGACACTGCAGGTCACGGCTGGGAAAGCTAACGCTCACCTGTGAACACAAAAGCCAAAAATGCAAGATTAAATTTCACATTGCTGACAGTGATGTACAAGCAACACTAAGACGTGAGACATGATGGAAGAACCTATAGGAGAAACAGAAAACACCTCCTCAGGATGGCTAAAAGAGTTTCCACCAGAATCACCTAATGTTGTTGCCTATTCCTGTTTCGAGCAGCAGGTCAGTGATTCCGGTCCACCTGCAGAAACTGGTACTGCAAAACAATCTTACTTACCTGAGTCACATCCGAGAGAGGCATACAGAGAGGCTTCTTCCACAGACCTGAAAAAGGCGAAAGACCATGAATTTGGTGAGTTACATGACTCGTTAATCAGAGACAGGACTGTTTGTGGTATTAGGGAAGACTAATTGTGGGCAAGGTTGCTGAGAGAAACAGGTCGGACATAGACAAAGGCCATGAATATCTGCTGTGCAAATGAAGGGACATCAAGTGAAGTGAAAAAAAGTGCTCAATGAAATACAAAACAGAACGACAGAAACAAAACAAACAGTTGGGTTTGAACAGAAGAGCAAATCCAAACAACTAAAACAGAACAAGCAACAGAAGCAAGCTGCTCCAGATGTGGTTATGAACATAAACAGAAACAATGTCCTGCCTATAGCCAAGTGTGTAAATCCTGCAACAGAAAAAATCACTTTACCAAAAATGTGTAAAACAAAACAAATCAAAGCAAAATGAGGAAAAAAAATCATGCAGTTGAACAAAAAGGCAGAGCAGGAAGATTTCTTCATTGGAACAGTTGAAATCAGAAAAACAGAATATTGACAAACATCAACACTGTCACAACAAAAGTGAAAAAAATAACTGGACTGAAAATCTTTAAACAACAAGAACATTGTTTTCAAGTTGGACACTGGTGCTGAATGCAAGGTCATCTCAGGAAATGTCTACAAGTCACTCAGATTTAAAACAAAACTCCAGAATTCAGCTTGAAAACCGCTCACATATTCTAGACACTGCATGTCACCATTGGAAAAGCTAACGCTCACCTGTGAACACAAAAGCAAGATTAAATTTCACATTGTTGACAGTGATGTACCAGCAATACCAGGACGTGAGACATGATGAAAGAACCTATAGGAGAAACAGAAAACACGTCCTCAGGACGACTGAAAGAGTTCCCATCAGCATCACCCAATGTTGTTGCAGATTCCTGTGTCGAGCAGCAGGTCAGTGAATCTGGTCCACCTGCAGAAACTGGTACTGCAAAACAATCTGACTTACCTGAGACACATCCGACAGAGGCATTCGTCACAAGGTCAGGAAGACAAGTGAAAACACCAGCAAGATACAAGGACTGAATCTGGAACACACATACAGTACACATTTACAATATTCACACACACATTCAGAGGACACGGTTCAAGCTCCTGTCCATCTGCTGACTGAATTTAAAGTTACTGTCATTTACTGCAGCTCAGATTTGTTTAGTTTATTCTGCAACATCAAGCTATTCTCATAAATATGGTGTCAAATGTACAGTTCATGTAGTTCAGTTCAGAGACTTCATCTCATTTCCCTTGAGTTTTAAAGCATTATGGTCCGACAGTGTTTGTATGAACGTTGTTGAGAGTCCTGCACAGCCCAAATCATCCTCATTTATAGTTATATTCATATTAAGAGAAACTAAAATATATAAATTCAAGTGTGGATATTTCACATGTTCTGTAGCTAAGAGGCAGCCCTAGCTAAGAATCACGCAGCTCACCCAAAAGTAATAAAGTGTAAGTGTAGCACAGAGTCGTCCTGCCTCCATACTTTACACTGAGGAACTGAACCGGTTAGCAGAGGGAAAAACGGCCGTGGTGGTCGAGGAGCTCCTCGGCTTTTCCGGGGTCACGCAGACGCCGCCAGTCCCTCTCCGGTGCGGGAGTGGAGACGACGACTCTCGGTGTCCGTCGCGCCGGTAGTGCTGGAGCTCAGACGCCGCGTTGGAGGAGTCACGGGTCAAGCTGGACGACTTCCTTGCAGAGCGGCTGGAAAGCTCGTTTTTCCGCGGTCGCCATGTTTCTCGAGGGTAAAGAGAAAAACGCAAAGCGCGGTTAGTGAGACAGAGGACTGTACAGTAACACAGACAGCACAAGGATTCCAACAAGTGTCTAAGATGAAGAAGACAAAGCTCACATTACGGACTATAAAGTAGGATGGCCGGTCGAAGCTCTGCGTGGAATCACGGCTCGAGCTTTGAAAGCAGGGCCGCATCGAAACAGCAGCTCCGAGTCTCCTGAAAATACCTACGATCACGTGACCGCCGGAAACGAAGCTTCCTTACGTCACTGGAACGCAATCGCGGTTCAATGCGCGTGAGTTTCCGGTCCCGCTGTAGACGAGCTGCATATAATCTGAAATTTGTACTTAAATAAAACGGAAATACAGAACATGTGTGAATTTGCTTCACTTTCATGATAAAATTATTGACATTCCTCAGCATTCAAGGGTTTTTACTGGAGACGATGTGAAATGACCTTGAATAAAAACATTTTACAGCTCTATTTCTGTGTTCAACAGATGTACAGTCTACATGCACATTCAACAGTGGTGTTTTTCCCTTAATCTAATAGTGTCAAACATGGCTGTTTTGTTTAGGAGGAGAGTAAAGGAATTACACACTCAGATGAAATTCATTCAGTTAAAGGAAGAAACGCAGTCCGACATCGCTGTATGGAGCAGTTTGGACAAAGCTTATGAACACAAGTGAATCAGGCAGTGGTGGTGTAGTATTGTATTTGTACAACAGGTGGCGCAGTAGAGCTGTGAAGCTGAGCAGCATCCAACCACTTTTCCCTCATTTCTGCATGAAAGGGTTGATTGATTACAGACTCATTTTTGTGATAAAGGATCTGCCCTGTTTTTAGACTTTTATAAAGCCTCAGTTCAGCAGAGCTTTATTTTATTAAGTAATTATTATATATTTTCTTTATATTATCTGACAGTAACACACTAAATGTCCAAATGTTTGTGGACACCATTTTTTAATTAATGCATTCAGCAATCAGTTGCACCCATTGCTGAAACTGTCACTGTAATGCAGTATTGCCAATAGAATAGGACTCTCTGGAACAGATAAACATGAACCTATCGGCTCCATGCCTAATGCCAATCGTGGGCTAGAGGGGTATAAAGCCTCCAGCATTGAGCTGAGGAGAGGTGGAACTGTGTTCTCTGGAATGATGGTGCTCATGATGTCCTTTACTTCTAGGGTGAGCTGGGGAAACTTTTTACTTTGAGTTGGAGATGAGGTTGGGTGATCATCCAATATTCTGACCTCACCAATGCTCTTCTTGCTAAATGCATTCCTCACAGCAATGCTCCAAAATCTAGCAGAAAGTCTTCCATGGTAGTAGAAACAGTTAATCCAACAAAAGCAGGCTAAACTCCCTTTTAATACTCTTGATTTCAAAAGAAACAACAAATAAGCAGGTGTCCAAATACTTTTGTTATATAGTGTATTTCTTAGAAATGCTGAATTCTTTTGTTGAAGAGACTCTGGGTCAGTTCTGAGAGCAGCAGGTCTAAAATTAAACCTGGACTAAATAAAGAGAGAAGTTTTAGATTTTACTTTGAGTAGAAACAAATAAACATCCAGAACACATCAGTAATGCAGAACAGCTCTTCATTCAGGCTCTTTTTTCTGAACATGATATTAATAATATAAACTTTACAGCTGTTTGGAAAAGATGAAGCATTAAGGAGGAGTCTTAAGTAAGTGTAGAAATGAAGACACTGCTCAGCACTGATGTAAGTATTAATGATAAACTGATTAGTCGTGTGCTTCTCTGTGGACGAGTTGTGATGAAAAAGAGGATCTCAGCCCATTCTCTTCCTACAATGGAAAACACACACACACACACACACACACACACACACACACACACACACACACACACACACAAGTTAAACACTTCATACACTTCCATCTCCAACTATAAGGGTTTATTTAGGGTGTATTCTACACTGCTCACTAACACGTTTCTATAAAACAACAATGGGGCAGAAATGAAAATATTGCAGCACTGATATTAAAAAGTACCACAAGTGTTTGAGCAGCATGAGTATAGAGCTTTTGCACTGACTGCATTTTAAACTGAAGGTCACACTGATGGTCAATAAGAGGAAATATCTCATATACTTTAAAAATGAATCTTCTAGTCTAGATACAGGAGAGGAAACCTCGGTCTCCTGGTTTAAAGACTGTATGTTAAGGAGTTTAGTCAGTTGTGGATAAATGCTGCGTCAGCATGTTCAGAAACTTCAAACAGCATGTTAGCGTGTGGGTTGTTGTGAAAAAGGTTCCTTGGATCTTAGACTCTGATCGCTTTGGCCTCCCAGGGATCAAACTCCCTCTCTCTCAATGACAGGAGCAGCGATTAGACGTTGTGTTGTGTTGCTGTGTATTTTCTAATTAAACTGACGGTTAGAATCAGTGTAGGTACCGAACCCAAGCACAGATTTTACCTTTGAAGATATTCTATTCTAAAATAATGAAACCTCCTGGGATGGTGAAGCTGATCAACAACACATTTATTTCTTATAAAGACATTTGTGTCACGTAGAAGACATGAACCTCCTTAGGGCCTTTCACCTGACATCCTAAGGATTATTATTCAGCAATGACATGGAATACAGCACGCACTGCCCAAATCCTTCTAAAGTTAGAGGAGTGAGGAATGAGTTCCTGTGGAGTTTCAGAGGTTAAAACGGTTCATGATGTTCACCACAGTTTAAACAAACACTGAAAGTTACCTGGAATCATGCTGGACATCTTCTCTAACTGGCTACAAGAGGTATAGTCTTCCTTTTCTTCAGGATCTGCTTGAGAGACAACATGACAGATTATCTAGAACATGTCAAGTGATTTGGATAACGTCAAATACCTCAGAGCTGAATACTAGTTAATAATAATAATAATAATAATAATAATAATAAATTGAAGGGGAGTTGAAGCCTCGGTCTCCTGGTTTCCTGCATCACTGTGGGAGCAAAGGTTCCAGCTCAACCATGACTCACGAAGCAGGATTTTCCTATCAGAATTGAACCCAGCCAGTAGGTCAACACTTAGAGCCATGCTTGAGGGCTACAAGGGGTTTACCCTTGTCGACTTCTTTATTCATTTATTCACTCACCACTCAACTCACATACCTTAATCTTGGGAACTTTAGCCTCCTGGTTCTTTGCTTCATGGTGGACTGTGTAAGAACAGCTTCTCCCTCCACCACTGGACCACAGAGCACAACCTCACAAGCCTGCTGGGAACACGAAGAAGCAGAAACTTCTGCAGAGGAAGCAGAATGATGAGCATCCTGCTGGGAACAAGTTCAAATTCAGTAGGCATAGCTCCATTCAACCTCACAAGTTAGTCAGAAATTTCATTTTTCTAATGACAAATGACAGGTACTGGGTCCTATGCACAAAAACACAAGCACACATTTCACAACACCTAAACACAATAAATGCATGTAGTCTAATGCAAAACTACTGACAAGGTCTTCCAGCTGTAATAAGTGGGCTTTTGTCATTTTTTTTAATTCTGCTACTTAGAAGGAGGACTACGTTCAAATACTGTAAAGCAATCAGTACTTTTTCATTACGTTTCAGAGCAAAAATGTGACCCTGGAAGTTTTCAATTCACACTTAAATAAGAACTAATGAAATATGTGAGGTAAAGTTGAGTTAAACAGAGCTAATGCAGCTCAGCATCAGCTATTAACTCTAACTAATATTCCTACTGGAGGAAACAACAAGATTAGCTAAAACAGCTAACGGCAGAAAGCCTGTGTTGTCGGATGAAACAGTATATAAAAGTTAGTCCGTTTTTATCAGGACCTTTTCCAACAACGTGGAAAATAAGACCCCTCTTTTAGAAAGGTTAGAGCTCCCGAAGTTTCTAAGTTAACGCCGAACATCAGCAGCGCTAGCAAGTTAACTCCTACAGTCGTACAGCTAAAGTACAAACACACACGAAACCATAAAACCAAGCTTTCAAATATTCACTGTACGTTTATGGTCACATATAAGGTAAAAGATCAGCTTAAAAGCAGCTAGTTCACATGAACTCACCTGGCTCTATCGGGAACGTCTGTCCTGGGTGCCTCCTTGAAGTAGACTGACAGACTGGAAGGGGCGATACCGGTGACTGCGCCTCGTCCCAACAGAACTGGACTACAGCTTCATTTGGGCAAAGCTGGAGCGACGATGAGGATTGCAGATGGAAAATCTTCCATAAACTCAAAACTGCTAAAGCTCCTCATTTAGATAACGCTTTAAACACTGTACACTCATATGCAATTGTACACACACTGTTTAATTAGCATATTTGATTTCATTTAGAAAGTCCAGAATATGCTGCTATAGTATTTCTATGTTGTTTATTTGATGAACAATCCACATTTAGCACATCATACATATTTATAGTACTAAACTGTAAATCATACAGATTTAAACATTTGATATATTTTGTTATTTTATTAAATAGGTTAATTCTCAGCGTCTTTAAAGCTTGCAGATGAAAACACTGAGAGACAGAAAGTCTAAACTTCAGTACTGGAAATCATGATGTAATTGAATTTATTAAAAAATAAATGAAGTGAAATGAAAACTTTAACACTGTAGAAGAAATCTGTCTCTACTGGACAGACACGTCACTTCCGGCTGACAGGTCCAGCGCTTGCTCTCCTGCTGCTTGTTTCTCCCAGTCATATCTTTGTATTAGGGATGAGCAGAACGAGGCTTTTTAACCATTTGAAGCCGAAGTGGTTCATTTGAAGTTGTACTGCGCCACCTGTTGTACAAATACAATACTACACCACCACTGCCTGATTCACTTGTGTTCGTAAGCTTTGTCCAAACTGCTCCATACAGCGATGTCGGACTGCGTTTCTTCCTTTAACTGAATGAATTTCATCTGAGTGTGTAATTCCTTTACTCTCCTCCTAAACAAAACAGCCATGTTTGACACTATTAGATTAAGGGAAAAACACCACTGTTGAATGTGCATGTAGACTGTACATCTGTTGAACACAGAAATAGAGTTGTAAAATGTTTTTATTCAAGGTCATTTCACATCGTCTCCAGTAAAAACCCTTGAATGCTGAGGAATGTCAATAATTTTATAATGAAAGTGAAGCAAATTCACACATGTTCTGTATTTCCGTTTTATTTAAGTACAAATTTCAGATTATATGCAGCTCGTCTACAGCGGGACCGGAAACTCACGCGCATTGAACCGTAACGAAGCTTCGTTTCCGGCGATCACGTGATCGTAGGTATTTTCAGGAGACTCGGAGCTGCTGTTTCGATGCGGCCCTGCTTTCAAAGCTCGAGCCGTGATTCCACACAGAGCTTCGACCGGCCATCCTACTTTATAGTCCGTAATGTGAGCTTTGTCTTCTTCATCTTAGACACTTGTTGGAATCCTTGTGCTGTCTGTGTTACTGTACAGTCCTCTGTCTCACTAACCGCGCTTTGCGTTTTTCTCTTTACCCTCGAGAAACATGGCGACCGCGGAAAAACGAGCTTTCCAGCCGCTCTGCAAGGAAGTCGTCCAGCTTGACCCGTGACTCCTCCAACGCGGCGTCTGAGCTCCAGCACTACCGGCGCGACGGACACCGAGAGTCGTCGTCTCCACTCCCGCACCGGAGAGGGACTGGCGGCGTCTGCGTGACCCCGGAAAAGCCGAGGAGCTCCTCGACCACCACGGCCGTTTTTCCCTCTGCTAACCGGTTCAGTTCCTCAGTGTAAAGTATGGAGGAAGGACGACTCTGTGCTACACTTACACTTTATTACTTTTGGGTGAGCTGCGTGATTCTTAGCTAGGGCTGCCTCTTAGCTACAGAACATGTGAAATATCCACACTTGAATTTATATATTTTAGTTTCTCTTAATATGAATATAACTATAAATGAGGATGATTTGGGCTGTGCAGGACTCTCAACAACGTTCATACAAACACTGTCGAACCGTAATGCTTTAAAACTCAAGGGAAATGAGATGAAGTCTCTGAACTGAACTACATGAACTGTACATTTGACACCATATTTATTAGAATAGCTTGATGTTGCAGAATAACCTAAACAAATCTGAGCTGCAGTAAATGACAGTAACTTTAAATTCAGTCAGCAGATGGACAGGAGCTTGAACTGTGTCCTCTGAATGTGTGTGTGAATATTGTAAATGTGTACTGTATGTGTGTTCCAGATTCAGTCCTTGTATCTTGCTGGTGTTTTCACTTGTCTTCCTGACCTTGTGAAGAATGTCTCTCTCTGATGTGTCTCAGGTAAGTCAGATTGTTTTGCAATACCAGTTTCTGCAGGTGGACCAGATTCACTGACCTGCGGCTTGACACAGGAATCTGCAACCACATTGGGTGATGCTGATGGGAACTGTTTCAGTCGTCCTGAGGTGTTTTCTGTTTCTATAGGTTCTTCCATCTTTAAACCACACCTAACGTCTCACATGTCTCACGTCCTAGTATTGCTGGTACATCACTGTCAACAATGTGAAAATCAATCTTGCATTTTTGATTTAAGTTTTGTTTCAAACCTGATTTGTAGATCTGTGCTGCGATGACATTGTCTTCAAGTTGGACACTGGTGCTGAATGCAAAGTTCTTGTTTTATTTTCAGTCCAGTTATTCTATTGACTTTTGTTGTTACAGTGTTGATGTTTATCTAATACTCCTGTTTTTGTTTCTTATTTCAACTGTTCCAATGAAGAAATCTTCCTGCTCTGCCTTTTTGTTCAACTGCATGATTATTTCCCCCCTCATTTTGTTCTGATTTGTTTTGTTAAACAGAAACAATGTCCTGCTTATGGACAAGTGTGCAAATCCTGTAACAGCAAAATCACTTTACCAAAAATGTGTCTGTTCATAACCACATCTGGAGAAGGACAGGAACTTGAACTGTGTCCTGTGAATGTGTGTTCTGTTTTCTGTTTCTTCTATAGGTTCTTCCATCTGGCGTCTGGACTGTGAAGAATCGTGGCTGATCATGATAGCAGGTTGCCCTCTCTGAATTCTCACCTTGTCCCACATGTATATTCTTGGGGGGCTCTTTGTCTGTCTGTCATAATAGCTGTTCTACTTGAGTTGTCTTCTCTGCAGCTTGTCTTAAATCTGCATTTTGCTTTTCTTCTTTGAATGTCCAGTATGTTTGGATTTTTCTCATTGGGCCATCCTTCCATGGTCCTTGTGTGTAGTAGCTGCATCTCTGGATCATTTGCTGTTGCCTTTGGGAATGTAATTTAGCCACTGGCTTTCCCTCCTGCAGAACTGCTGCTCCGAAGCCTTCTGAGCTCGCATCTACAGATGGTGTACCAGTACCATGGTGTTACCAGTACCAGAGATTTCAGTTTTTCATAGAAAACTGCTCGAGCATGACACTCCGTGGCAAGTCGAGCACAAAGCTGAGAGGTGCACTGGGATTTGGGATGATCTGATCTTGCACTTGTTTTTGTTGAGTTTCAGGTTCCACAGTCTTTCCCTTTTCAGCACTTGGATGAGCCTGCCGTCATGTTTCCTTAACCGTTTCACCCCAGACTAAGATATTGTTCGTAACGTTGGCGACACCTTCCAGGCCTTTAATAGTCTGCAATTGACCTTTGGAATACATCTGAAGCTGAGGACACTCCAAAAGAAAGTCAAAGGAATCTGTATCTTTCAATGGGTATGTTCAGTGTGCAGAGCTTGGAACTTTCATCATGAAGTTTGATCTGCCAAAATCCTCACCACTGTGACCATGCTGCTTACCCAGTCGTTCGGTTCATGCTGTTTGGTGATTACACCCCTTTTCTCCATTTTGTGTAGCTCATCAATGATTGTTGTCTTTCAGGGCAATCGGGACTTTTCTTGGTGGATGAATCACTGGTGAGACCATGGGATCTACTTGAATGTGGTGATGTCCTGGTAGGAATCCAAGAACAGTGAACAGATCAATGTCTATCAGAATGTCATTTTGCTTTGTGATTCCATGCACTCTTTCAACCACACCTAACATCTCCCATGTCTCACGTCCTAGTATTGCTGGTACATCACCGTCAACAATATGTGAAATTCAGTTTAGCATTTTTGGCTCTTGTGTTCACAGGTGAGTGGTAGCTTTCCCAACGGTGACATGCGGTGGCCAGAATGTGAGTACTGTGCTGAATTCTGCAGTTTTTGGTCCCCGAATTCCTCCCGTATGCTTTCAGCTGGATCCAGAGCTCTCATTAAGAACAAATGGTGAACATAGGGTAGGTTCTTTCTTGACTCTCAGTAATCCCTGAACTTGTTTTTCAGCACATTTCTTGTTACAATTCAGAGAGAAAGAAACTGAAACATGTTGTAGACCATCACTGCATCTTTCCCTGCGACGTGCGGAAAGGTGGCGCATTGGACTTTTTCAGACTCCTCAACAATCCCACTCTCTGTATGAAACAGGTAAAACTTTTGCACCTAAAAATCCAATTTTTGATGAGATTGCCTTGCAAGCACAGTGCTAAAGGTGGCTGCAGCTGTGCCACTTGCTTGTGTGCTGCTTCGGCCATGTTGGGCTGCTGTATCCTGCTTGTGTTTTGCATCAAATTTGTTACTCTGTTGTGTTCTGCTTAAACAGCGTCACTTTTTCTGTATAATAATTTCGCTGCTGTCCTGCTTGTGTTTTTCATCCATGTTATGCTGCTGTGCCCTGCTTGAACGATATTTCGCTACTGTGTTCTGCTTGAACCATGTTGGGCTGCTGTGTCCTGCTTGTTTTGCATGAAAATGATGCTGTGTTCTGTATAATTTTTTTTTGTTTCTTTGTTGTGCTTGAGTGGTGTTTACAGTGCTGTTCATACATATATATATATATATATATATATATATATATATATATATATATATATATATATATATATATATATATATATATATAAACCTTTTCTTTATTTTTATTTTTTCCTTCATTTCTTCTCTCTCCCCAATGTGCTGAGCTGCCCCCTGCTGTCTGCTGGTGCGAGTGCATTTGTGTTTGGCTGCTCTTTCCTACCCTGTCCTGCTGTAACATATCTCCCATGTCTCACGCCCTAGTACTGCTGGTACATCACCATCAACAATATGTGAAATTCAGTTTAGCATTTTTGGCTTTTGTGTTCACAGGTGAGCGGTAGCTTTCCCAGCAGTGACATGCGGTGGCCAGAATATGTGAGTACTTTTGCTGAATTCTGCAGTTTCTGGTCCCCAAATTCCTCCCGTACGCTTCAGTGCTTTCAGGTGGACCCTGAGCTCTCATGAAGAACAAATGGTGAACATAGGGTAGGTTCTTTCTTGACTCTCAGTAATCCCTGAACTTGTTTTTCAGCACATTTTCTTGTTTGAGTTTTTTCCTGACTGAATAGTAACATGTTGTAGACCTTCACTGCATCTTCCCCAGCGATGTGCGGAAAGGTGGCGCATTGGACTTTTTCAGACTCCTCAACAATCCCACTTTCTGTAAGAAACCGGTAAAACTTTTGCACCCACAGTCTCCAATTTTCAATGAGATTGCCTTGCAAGCACAGTGCTAAAGGTTGCTGCAGCTGTGCAACTTGCTTGTGTTCTGCTTGAACCGTGTTGGGCTGCTGTGTCCTGCTTGTTCTGCATCAAAATTGTTACGCTGCTGTGTCCTGCTTGATTTGTATTTCGCTGCTGTTCCACTTGCTTGTATCTGCTTGATTGGTATTTTACTGCTGTGTCCTGCTTGAACAACATTTCACTACTGTGTCCTGCTTTTACCATGTGGGGCTGCTGTGTCCTGCATCAAAGTTGTTTCGCTGCTGTGCCACTTGCTTGTGTTCTGCATGAGAATGGTTATAGTGCTGTGTTTTGTATAAATTGTTTGACTGCTTTGTTGTGCTTGAGCGGTGTAACGATGCTGTTCATATTCATATATAAACCTAAACCTTTTCTTCATTAGTATTATTTTATTGTATTTTTTTATTTTTCTTCATTTCTTCTCTCTTCCCTGTGTGCTGAGCTGCCTCCTGCTGTCTGCGGGTGCGAGTGCGTTTGGCTGCTCTTGCCTGCCCTGTCCTGCTGTAACCCTTCTAAAAAGTTTTTGCTGTGATTTTTTTTTTTTTCTCCCCCCCTCCCTCCCTCCTAACCCTTTGTGTTTTCTCTCTTTCCCATGTGTTGAGATGCCCAGTTTCAACTGTTCCATCGGCAGACCTGGCTCTCTCCACCACCCTCCTGCCTGCTGTCTGGTTCTGGGGCCTCGAATGGAGTCATCCTCCCCTCACTGCATGGCTGTGCAGTATGGAGGAAGAAGGCCTCTGTGGTACACTTACACTTTATTACTTTTGGGTGACTTGCGTGATTCTTAGCTAGGGCTGCCTCTTAGCTACATAACATGTAAAATCTCCACACTTGAATTTATATCTTTTTGTTTCTCTTAATATGAATATAACTATAAATGAGGATGATTTGGGCTGTGTCTCAGGTAAGATTGATTGATTGTTTTGCTACACCAGTTTCTGCAGGTGGACCAGATTCACTGACCTGCGGCTCGACACAGGAATCTCCAACAACGTTGGGTGATGCTGATGGAAACTTATTCTGCCACCCTGAGGATGTGTTTTCTGTTTCTCCTATAGGTTCTTCCATCATGTCTCACGTCCTAGTGTTGCTGGTACATCGCTGTCAACAATGTGAAATTCAATCTTGCATTTTTGGATTTTGTGTTCACAGGTGAGCGTTAGCTTTTCCAACGGTGACCTGCAGTGTCTAGAATATGTGAGTGGTTTTCAAGCTGAATTCTGGAGTTTTGTTTTAAATCTAAGTGACTTGTAGACATTTCCTGAGATGACCTTGCTTTCAGCACCAGTGTCCAACTTGAAAACAATGTTCTTGTTTATTTCAAGATTTCACTTTTCACTTTTGTTGTGACAGTGTTTGTTTGTCTAATATTCTGTTTTTCTGATTTCAACTGTTCCAATGAAGAAATCTTCCTGCTCTGTCCTTTGTTCATCTGCATGATTTTTTTTTTTTCCTCATTCTGCTCTGATTGTTTTGTTTTACACATTTTTGGTAAAGTGTTTTTTCTGTTGCAGGATTTACACACTTGGCCATAGGCAGGACATTGTTTCTGTTTATGTTCATAACCACATCTGGAGCAGCTTGCTTCTGTTGCTTGTTCATTTTTAGCTAGTTTGGATTTGCTATTCTGTTCAAACCCAACTGTTTTTGTTTGTTGTTCTGTTTTGTATTTCATTGAGCACTTTTTTTTTCACTTCATTTGATGTCCCTTCATTTGCACAGCAGATATTCATGGCCTTTGTCTGTCTGATCTGTTTCTTTCAGCAACCTTGCCCACAATTAGTCTTCCCTCATACCACAAACAGTCCTGTCTCTGATTAACGAGTCATGCACCTCACCGAATTCATGGTCTTTTGCCTTTTTCAGGTCTGTGGAAGAAGCCTCTCTCTATGCCTCTCTCTGATGTGAGTCAGGTAAGTCAGATTGTTTTGCAATACCGGCTTCTACAGGTGGACCGGTTTCACTGACCTGCGGCTCGACACAGGAATCTGCAACAACATTGGGTGATGCTAATGGAGACTCTTTTAGCCGCCCTGAGGAGGTGTCTTCTGTTTCTCCTACAGGTTCTTCCATCATGTCTCACGTCCTAGTATTGCTTGTACATCACTGTCAACAACAAACAGTCCTGTCTCTGATTAACGAGTCATGTAACTCAGTGAATTTGTGGTCTTTTGCCTTCTTCAGGTCTGTGGTCAGTGCTTTCAACGGGCCCAAGAAAAGCTAAGGGCTCCTCGAACACCACTGCCGGTGTTCCTTTTTTCTTACCGGTACCTCAGTGTAAAGTATGGACTAAGGATGACTCTGTGATATACTTTGTGTTTGGTTGCCTCTTTGGTACATAACATAGGTGACATCCCCACAATTGTTTTTTTTTAATTTTTTTATTCATATATGAGAATAGCTTGACATTGCAGAATAACCTAAACAAATCTAAGATGCAATAAATGACAGTAACTTTAAATTCAGTCAGCAGATGGACAGGAGCTTGAACCGTGTCCTCTGAATGTGTTTGTGAATATTCTAAATGTGTACTGTATGTGTGTTCCAGATTCAGTCCTTGTATCTTGCTGGTGTTTTTACTTGTCTTCCTGACCTTGTGAAGAATGTCTCTCTCTGATGTCTCAGGTAAGTCTGATTGTTTTGCAGTACCAGTTTCTGCAGGTGGACCGGATTCACTGACCTGCGACTCGAAACGGGAATCGGCAACAACATTGGGTAATGCTGATGGGAACTGTTTTTCAGTCGTCCTGAGGTGTTTTCTGTTTCTCCTATAGGTTCTTCCATCTTTAAACCACACCTAATGTCTCGCATGTCTCACGTCCTAGTATTGCACTGTCGACAATGTAAAATTCAATCTTGCATTTTTGATTTGTAGATCTGCTGCAATGACATTGTCTTCAAGTTGGACACTGGTGCTGAATGCAAAGTTCTTGTAGTTTTATTTACAGTCCAGTTGTCCAGTTTTCCACTTTTGTTGTGACTGTCAATGTTTTTCTGATTTCATCTTTTCCAATGAGTAAACCTCTGCATTTCGTTCAACTACATGATTTCTTTTCTCCTTCTGCTTTGGTTTGTTTTGTTAGACACATTTTTGGTAAAGTGATTTTCTGTTGCAGAATTTGCACACTTGGCCATAGGCAGGACATTTGTTTCTGTTTCTGTTCATTACCACATCTGGAGAGGGACAGGAACTTGAACTGTGTCCTGTGAATGTGTGTTCTGTTTTCTGTTTCTCCTATAGGTTCTTTCATCTGGCGTCTGGACTGTGAAGAATCGTGGCTGATCATGATAGCAGGTTGCACTTCTCTGAATTTTCACCTTGTCCCACATGTATATGCTTGGTGGGCTCTTTGTCTGTCTGTCATAATAGCTGTTCTGCTTGAGTTGTCTTCTCTACAGCTTGTCTTGAATCTGTATTTTGCTTTTCTGCTTTGAATGTCCAGTATGTTTGGATTTTTCTCATTGGGCCATCCTTCCATGGTCCTTGTGTGTAGTAGCTGCATCTCTGGATCAGTGCGCTGACTTCAGACAGGCTGGGAATAAACTTGGAAAGGTAATGAATCATGACCATGAATCTCATGAGTGCCTGCTTGTTTTCTGGTGTAGGCATGTGTGTTACAGCTCTCACTTTATCTCTATCTAGATTGAGTTCTGCAGAGAGCACATGGCCATGTACCGGATTTGTGATGTGATCTGAAGTTTGATCTGCCAAAATCCTCACCACTGTGACCCTGCTGCTTACCCAGTCGTTCGGTTTGGTGATTTACACCCCTAAACAGATGTCTTTCAGAATGTCATTTTACATTGCGATTCCATGCAGTCTTTAAACCACACCTAACATCTCCCATGTCTCACGTCCTAGTATTGCTGGTACATCACCGTCAACAATATGTGAAATTCAGTTTAGCATTTTTGGCTTTTGTGTTCACAGGTGAGTGGTAGCTTTCCCAACAGTGACATGCGGTGGCCAGAATATGTGAGTACTTTGCTGAATTCTACAGTTTCCGGTTCCCGAATTCTTCCCGTACGCCACAGTGTTTTCAACTGGATCCTGAGCTCTCGTGAAGAACAAATGGTAAACATAGGGTAGGTTCTTTCTTGACTCTCAGTAATCGCTGAACTTGTTTTTCAGCACATTTCTTGTTTCAGTTTCTTCCTCACTGAATTGTAACATGTTGTAGGCCTTCACTGCATCTTCCCCAGCGATGTGCGGAAAGGTGGCGCATTGAACTTTTTCAAACTCCTTAACAATCCCACTCTCTGTAAGAAACAGGTAAGACTTTTGCACCCACAGTCTCAATTTTCGAAGAGATTGCCTTGCCAGCACAGTGCTAAAGGTGGATGCAGCTGTGCCATTTGCTTGTGTTCTACTTGAACCGTGTTGGGCTGCTGTGTCCTGCTTGTGTTTTGCATGATCGTTGGTACGCTGCTGTGTTCTGCTTGAACGATATTTTACTGCTGTGCCACTTGCTTGTGTCCTGCTTGAACGATGTCAATGAATTGTGTTGTGTATAATAATTTTGCTGCTGTGTCCTGCTTGAACTGTGTTGGGCTGCTGTGTCCTGCTTGTGTTCTGCATCAAAATTGTTCCACTGCTGTGTTCTGCTTGATTTGGTATTTCGCTGCTGTGTTCTGCTTGAATAATGTTTCTCTACTAAGTTCTGCTTGATCCATGTTGCGTTGCTGTGTCCTGCTTGTGTTTTGCATCAAAATTGTTCCACTGCTGTGTTCTGCTTGATTTGGTATTTCGCTGCTGTGTTCTGCTTGAATAATGTTTCTCTACTAAGTTCTGCTTGATCCATGTTGCGTTGCTGTGTCCTGCTTGTGTTTTGCATCAAAATTGTTCTGCTGATGTCCTGCTTGAATAATATTTCGGTACTCTGTCCTGCTTGAACGGTGTTGGGCTGCTGTGTCTTGCTTATGTTTTGCATGTAAATTGTTTTGCTGCTTTGTTGTGCTTGAGCAGTGTTACAGTGCTCTTCATATTTATATATAAACCTAAACCTTTTCTTCATTATTTTTATTTATTTATTTATTTTCCTCACTGAATTGTAACATGTTGTAGACCTTTACTGCATCTTCCCCAGCAACGTGCAGAAAGGTGGCACATTGTACTTTTCAGACTCCTCCACAATCTCCCGCTCAGTAAGAAACAGGTAAAACTTTTACACCCACAGTCTCCAATTTTCGAAGAGATTGCTTTGCCAGCACAGTGCTAAAAGTGGCTGCAGCTGTACCACTTGCTTGTGCTCTGCTTGATCCATATTGGGCTGCTATGCCCTGCTTGTATTTTGCATGATCGATGGTACGCTGCTGTGTTCTGCTTGAACGATATTTTACTGCTGTGCCACTTGCTTGTGTTCTGCTTGAACGATGTCAATTAACTGTGTTGTGTATAATAATTTTGCTGCTGTGTTCTGCTTGATCCATGTTGCGTTGCTGTGTCCTGCTTGTGTTTTGCATAAAAATTATTCTGCTGCTGTGTCCTGCTTGAATAATATTTCTCTACCATTTCCTGCTTGAACGGTGTTGGGCAGCTGTGTCTTGCTTGTGTTTTGCATGTAAATTGTTTTGCTGCTTTGTTGTGCTTGGACGGTGTTACAGTGCTGTTCATATTCATATATAAACCTAAACCTTTTCTTCATTATTTTTATTTATTTATTTATTTATTTTCCTCACTGAATTGTAACATGTTGTAGACCTTTACTGCATCTTCCCCAGCGACGTGCAGAAAGGTGGCGCATTGTACTTTTCCGACTCCTCAACAATCCCACTCTCCGTAAGAAACAGGTAAAACTTTTGCACCCACAGTCTCCAGTTTTTTACAAGATTGCTTTGCCAGCACAGTGCTAAATGTGGCTGCAGCTGTGCCACTTGCTTGTGTTGTGCTTGATCCATGTTGGGCTGCTATGCCCTGCTTGTGTTTTGTATAATCGTTGGTACGCTGCTGTGTTCTGCTTGAACGAGATTTCACTGCTGTGCCACTTGCTTGTGTTCTGCTTGATTGGTATTTCGCTGCTGTGTCCTGCTTGTGTTTTTCATTAAAATTGTTACGCTGCTGTGTTCTGCTTGAACGATGTCAATTAACTGTGTTCTGTATAATAATTATGCTGCTGTGTCTAAAAATCCAATTTCTCGAGATTGCCTTGCAAGCACAGTGCTAAAGGTGGCTGCAGCTGTGCCACTTGCTTGTGTTCAGTTTGATCCATGTTGGCCTGCTGTGTCGTGCTTGTGTTTTGCATGAAAATTACGCTGCTGTGTTCTGTATAAATTGTTGTGCTTGAGCGGTGTTAGTGTTGTTCATATTCATATATAAACCTAAACCTTTTCTTCATTATTACTTTTTCTTCATTTCATCTCTGGTCTCCATGTGCTAAGCTGCCCCCTGCTGTCTGCGGGTCCGAGTGCATTTGTGTTTGGCTGCTTTTGCCTACAATGTCCTGCTGCAACCATTTCTAAAAAGTTTTTGCTGTGATTCCACCCCTCCCATCCTAACCCTTTGTGTTTTTTTTTTTTTTTTTTTCCTCTCGTTTCCATGTGTTGAGATGCCCAGTTTCAACTGTTCCATCGACACGCCTCTCCCTCTCTCTCCACCACCCTCCTGCCCGCTGTCCGGTCCTGGGTCCTCGAATTGAGTCATCCTCCCCTCACTGCATGGCTGTGCTTATGACCGTGTACCTGCATGGACTTCATTTCACTCCTGTTTTCATCTTTTTATGGCTTGATGGCACATTGGCCATATTCCCTTATTTCCGTGTTTTATTGCTGTTTTGCTTTTCATTGTGCTATCCGGTGTCGACCAGAGGAGGATGGGTTCCCTTTTTGAGTCTTGGTTCCTCCTTTTTCCTTGCCACTGTTGCCACTGGCTTGCTCAAATGATCTCTGTAAAGCTGCTGTGACCACATTTGTTGTGAAAGCGCTGTATAAATAAAATTCATTTGAATTGAATCCTGTATTGTGTGAGTTATTCTCCTCTATGCTGGTTGTGTAGTGTTATGCTACCATATTCTGGTTGAAAGAGAACTGGTACTGTATTCTGTATTAAAATAATTATTCTAATGTCTTCTGAATGAAAGCGTTATGCTACTCTGTTGTGAATGAACAGTTTCAGGCTACTGTGTTCTGTAAGATATTGTTACGCTACTCTATTCTGGTAGAACAGTGTTCTGTTACTGTGGTCTGTAGGAAAGTTCTGCTACTTTTTATACAGAATTCAGTAGCATAGCTCTGAATACGGGATACAACAGTGTTGCGCTTCACATTCATCATGGAGCTTGTAGCGCCCCCTATGGATTCTATAAGAGGGTTAGCGTAGCCCATTTTTCAGATAACATGATTCACCCCCTAAAATGTAATCCTAAAAATACTGTAAATATCAGAAATTAAACATTTCATACCCCACTGTATCTAGGTTAAAGTACCTGAAGCAGAATTTCACACAGTTGAAAAGACCTAAAATAAAATGTTTAAAGTACCTGACCGAGAACGGCAAAAGTTTCACCCCACACAGGAGAAATGACCTGAAATGAAATGCTGAATTCTCCACTTCATATGTCTGATAGAACTTGAACTTCAGAGAAACACAGCTAATCAGAACAAAGCTCATTTACATATATCTTAAAGGCACTGTAATAAACAAAAACAGCCAGTTTTAATTGTAAGGGCTAAAGTGTGATTCACAAACACTAAGTAGGACTGAAAAGAAAAGAGGGAAAATGGAGTTTATGGTCCTTTAACATAATATTTGGACATTTAGGCCCAGCCCTAGGTGCGTCTTAATCTTCACACATCACTGCTATTACATTATCAAAAATGTTAAAAAACAAAAAAATACATTTAAAATAATGACAGGATACAGAGTGGTAAAAGGTGCCTTGCATGCAGAGTTCAGTGGAGTTTCATCAAGTTCATGCACAGAGTGGATTCTGCTGGAGTTCTGTTTGTATATAGATCATGTAGCTGGTAGAGAACTGCTCAAGCGCTGCTCCTGTATTTTCTCTTAAAGCAGTTCAAAACTATGCCTGACCATCAAGGTCTATACATGACCTTTTAAGAATAGTGGACACACTTCTTGATTCACTGAATAACTTCTTTTCTCAATACTTTTAAAATATGCTGGAATTTGTCACTTTATTAACATAAAGGTGTTCTTTATCAGCTGCTCAGGGTAAATGCTGTGCTAATGCTACTGTTCCTCTCCTTCTTTCCCATTAAGAATAGAGCATCTATGGCGAGACGTTTAGCTGAGTGTAAATGAGCTGTACTATTGTACAATTTCAGAATGTTCATTTGTCCCCCGCCACTGTCTACCTTAAGACTAGATTACTGTAATGCACTTTTATCAGGTTGTTCCAGCAGGAACCTCAATAAACTTCGACTAGTTCAAAATGCTGCAGCCAGGGTCCTTACTAAAACTAGAACATTTGACCATATCAGTCCAGTTCTATCAGCACTGCACTGGCTCCCAGTTAAATTCTGTACTGATTATTAAATTCTTCTATTAACATACTAAGCCCTACATGGCCTCACTCCTGAGTACCTGCGAGATCTTATTACATATTATGATCCATCAAAAATACTTAGATCTCAGGCTGCTGACTTCTTAGTAGTTCCCAAAATTCTGAAAACCTCAGCTGGGGGAAGAGCCTTTTCTTATAAAGCCCCCCAACTCTGGAAATAAATAAAGTATAACCTCGGTGATAGTCTTCTCTGCTCATGGCCAAATGTTGATCCTTTAGGTAGCGATCTGTGGCCTCGACCAGACTCAAATATTCTCTCAGACTTCTTTGACAGTTACAAACGGGGCGGAAAGGTGTAGCGGGGTAGGAAACGCCATCCACTGCCAAATTTTAAGATTCTACGTCATAGTGATGAAAATGAAAAGGGTTGCGAGTGTAAGAACCGCTAAAGGCCTGGTTATGGACGAATCCCAACCCTATAAATTTAGGCACTTGTTTCAGAAACAAATGATCTTGACTGGATCCGCGGTCACCGGCGGGGACACTGATCAGTGCAGCGGTCACGCGCTCCAGCGGATACTTGGTGTTTGAGCTCATCAGAGCGGAGGTGTGAGCGAGGTTCACGCCCGTTGACTTTTCTGACGTACAGCAGAGCCGACAGGATGCGTAGTTTATAGCCGGGTTTTGATCAGAAGACATCAAAACTAATTCGTATTTATCACGCAGCAGTTTAACTCTCACGTCCACGGAATTTAAAAATGTCTGTGTCTGTGTCCCATCAGTTCAAAAACCCGGCTCCGTTCGCTGAATTCGCTCCTCTATGACAGGCCCTGGTTCTCTCCAGTGGGGTCAGCGTCGTCCATATGTCCCGCAGTATCCCTTCTAAACATGCCGGTGGGAAAATGAGATGCAGCAAACACTCCATGGCGGCTCGGTAGCCGTAGGTCGAACTGCTCTGGGAAATCAGTTTATCGCCCAGAGAAACTTCCACCTGGCTAAAAAGGCTCGCGATGGGGTAGTTGATCAAACCGACCTTGGCGTCGCGCGCTAAATCAGAACCTTCCGGATTCGTCATTTTGCAGGTCAGGTACAACAGCCAACGATTCAAATCCAGATGCTCGTCTCCGGAACCTGCTACGAAGAAATGTATGGGACCGGTGTCTGTGATGGATGTGATGGGTGGCGTTTCACATATTTGTAAGATTCGATGCTGGTTTGTGTGATAGGCAGAGTAAATAAGCCCAACTCTGATATCAAACACTCGGTAGAAGCGGCGTGTATCAGAGACATGCTTGTTTTTGTTTTGTTGTTTTTTTCTTCTTCTTCTTCTTTTTAAAATTTATCGGGACTCAGTCAAACTCTTTTCCTCTTCTTTGCGGTTTTGGTCTTTGTTTCTTTTGCTTTTTCTTCGAAGAATGTCCAAAGGTCAGCGCCTCAGTCACTTTCTGCTTTGTAAGGAGATCCTCTGATTTTATGGGGGTTAGACACGCGTTGCCCCGGAGGGCGCATGTGCACGCGACTGAGCGCGGACAGACCTGTGCCCTCTTGACTGTCCGTAAATCTTCGAACCGCTTTGTCCGCCACAGCAGAAACAACATATTTAGCAATGTTCTGAACAGCCGTCTTGAGGTGTGGGTGGACTAGACTGAAAGCTTTTTGAAACAGCGACACGTCTGAATATACGTACAGATAAAACCTCCACCCTTTATACAGGCCGGGTGCTCGCCCCTGTGCGCAGCGACCCACCGATGTTCTGTGAAACCCAGAATATCTGCAAAAGCTCCAGACGTTCTAACGTTAACGGGCTACTTATTTTCCCAGACCAAACGCTTCATTTCTTCTTTTTCAAGGTTAAGTTGGAGGCGTCTGGTCAGTGGGTCTAAAACAAAATTACACCACAGGTCTTTTTCCTAAAAAACTTGTTTATTTTGAGCAAAAGTTCCTCGACGGTGGCATAAAAACCACCGTGTGCTTTTCTATATGAATCAGTTCCAAACCGAAATTAAACCAAATTTCAACCTCTTCTGTTTTCCCTCTGTGGTCTAGGCAGAGTGCACCACGTCGTCGGATAGTTCATTTCTGAGAGACCCACCACCCAGCACCCTTTCAGACAAACAGTTTTAGACAACTTTACGCAATAACTAGAAATTTCGTTTTGCGGATACAGTTTGGGACATGTGTTCCTGAGAAGCGTGATGTAAAAATCGCTGTTCTCCTCCATGTCTTAGTACGACTGCGGGGGAGCGAGGTCATGAGCATCCCTTTCATCTATCCACCAATCACATTTCAGATCCCAACTTTTCCATCTGACTTTTATTTAATTCTAGCCAATATTTATTTTTTAATTTGATACATTCTGTTTTTCAGCACAACTATGTTCTGCATTTCTTCTTCGTAAAAAGAATCATCTATTACCTCTCCTTCCAGATCCCTAAGTTTATACATGGGCGGGTCTCTTTTTAACACCTCCTTTATGAAAAAATATTCGACTGAAAATGTTTGCCTTTGGTGAACGCCCTGCCTTCTTTGGCAATGTGAACCACGTCGTTCACTGTAAATGTAGATAGCCAGATATTTTTAACCACCAACCCGTTTACCTTATAAATGATAAACTTGAACTTGATTAGGGCGCGTCACCTCAACGGGTTTCATTCTGACAGATCTGTGAAACGTACGATTGTATGAATGCACCAGATCTTTCAACGCATCTAAATACCTGTAAGTGTTTAACCCCGTAAAATACCTAAACATACGACCCGTGAGAGTTGTGTTGAAACGCTCCACCACCGAGGCCTTCAGTTCTCTAGCCGTAGTGAAATGTCTAATGTTATATCTTTTCAAAGGGTTTCAAAAAGATTTGTTTAAAAACTCCTTACCTTTGTCGGATTGTAGAGTGACGGGTCGTCTGCCTTCCAAAAATATTTTATAAGCCCTAGTCACGATTCATGCTCATTTATTTTACCCAGGAGTTTTTAGAAAAAATGTCTATACACGTGAGAATATTTTTTTCCATCATTGTACTGAAAGATTGCTTAAATCCACCAAATCAATTTGCCACTGAGCTTCCTTTTCCAAAACTAGAACCACGTTCCTTCTGAAATTAATTAGTCTGGGTTTATGTAAGGAATAGGTGTCTAAACTCCCAAGAAAAACATCGGCCTCATTTTATTAATTATTATTATTATTATTATTATTATTATTATATTATTATTGAAGGAACCAGAGAACTTAAGACTACGGATAAAACTGTCTACCGCTCAAACTCCCCACCGTCCTAATAAAGTTCTTCTAAACGTTCGTTTGCTGCCATAACGTTTAGAAATAAAGCCCAAAACAAAACAAGCAAATTAACAAACAAACAAAAAAAAAAACTCAAATGACAGACTGTGCGTATGTGTGTTTTTTTTTTATACCAATATATATATTTAGGTATTATGGAAAAACCCACCTCCAGAAGAACCCGTTCCTCCTCCACCCTTTTATCAACAACAACAACAACAAAAAAACTTGAATAAAAAGTTGTAGATAGTTTTTTTTTTTTTTAATTGGATGCAATTTTTTTATATGTTATGTTTTTTTGTTGGTTTAGGAACACTGAATAAGTAAAAAAAAGTTGTTAAACATCATACGTAATAATATGTTGTATTAATAATATGAAACATGCTATATATGTTTAATCAGTGTAGTTAAATACATTTAAGGCAAAAACATGTTAAATATGGATATGGAGTAATACTATGGGGATTTCTTTTTTCTACATCAGGATATATATGTATAACATGAAATACATAAAAATGAGAAGAGGAACATGTTTAATAAATGAAATGACAGCGTGCAGAAAAACAAAGCGGTAACAGTAGCAGCAGCATTTTTTTCACCAACCTCAGACTTCATTAGAATGTTATACAGGGATGCAGCAGCCTCTTTACACTGATCACTAAACTCCTCATTGTGAAAATAACGAATCAACGCCTCAAAGGGATTTTTGGAAAGATAGTCGGACGTAGATTCTTCAACTGTCAAATCATCTTGCAGCTGGTCGTGAAACTTTTTCAGGATCCTCGTTACAAATCCATCCAGCTGGTCGGTAACTCCAAACTCCAGACGCATGGTTTGGTGAAGGAGGCTCTCGCTTTCGTCCAGAACGCTGAACCACTTTTGTTTGAACACATCTAGGAAACGCACCGGCACTCCTTCCACACAGGTCTGTTGATTTTGTGATGAATGGTCAATCAATTTTACACCCCTCACACTGTTGCTCATTCCATTCTCTGATAATATCTTTGAGAGCTCGTGTGCAGATCCTTTCCTAAAGCTTTGACATTTCTGTCATTTTATCATTTCTTGGTTTCCCGTTTCACCTTTTCTTCCACTTCTTCTTCTTCACGTCGACCATTCTCCGATACCTTCACCTCATCATCGTCATCATCATCATCATCATCATCAACCTCCCATTCTTTAACACCCACAATTTCTACGTTCTCAGATTCGTCGCTCACCGTGGTTTCATCATCATCATCATCATCGTTGTCGCTCCCGGAGGATGGCAGGTTTGTCATCATTATGTTTATCACATCTTCTTCTGAACTTTTCTCGTCTGTAAGAGGTGAACCGGGCCGACTTTCGATGCCGTTTTGCTTCTCGCTTAGCGAAGGTGAGGACAACCTTCACCCGTTTGTTGTTTTTAAATTCATCGTCGTCGTCCTGGTCGTTTTGACTGGTCAGCAGGACTCTCGTCCCAGGTATGTCGCAGTCGATACAGGTGCACTTGTCTCTCGCTGGTGACAGAGAAAGAAAAGTGTTGAAAGGATCGTACGTGATTACTGTGATTTGAATGGTCAAACATAAGGCATCTCTTCCACATGAACTATGGAAGCTGATTAAGGTATAAAATAAATAAACAAACAAAAGAAAACGTTTTACTTATCTGTCAAAATGTGACGGGTCGTTTCATAGACGTCTAAAAGTTTAGATTCCAGCAGCGAACCTTCAGTGATCTCCTCGGTCTCATTTTCGAGTGAAGTGAAAAAGTTAATCATTGCTCCTCGTCATTTTCACACAAACTTTCTTCACGTACGACCTCAGCCGTTCACACCTCCAGCTGAACTCTGCAGGGGTTATCGTGCTCCATATAGCGTGAGATGATCAGAGTTATGCATCGTTGTTGAAAGGCGGATCTCATCTTAACGCTCATCAGTCCACCTTTCCTTACAGACACAGAGGAGCCCGAATCGTGAACGGTGGGTCTCGTGTTTCGTGTCTGAACCAGCATAGAATGGATTTCTCCAACTCACGTGTTTTCGGGATGGTTTGATTGAGCATGTACAGCTCTCTCTCTCTCTCTCTCTCTCTCTCTCTCTCTCTCTCTTTCAGTCAGCTTCACATTGGTCAGGTTACAGTTCTTTTCCTTCTCAGAAAAGCTGGACTTGTGAAAAACAACGTAACGTTCTCCGTTTTTGTTCTTTTTTGGTGAAATGACCAGAGACCCTTTTCCCTCAAAGTCTTTAATCTGGCGCTGTTTGAACAGTCTATCAGAGCACCGGAAAACAAAGTTGCTCGGTCTTCTTTTCCCCAGCGTGACGTTTTGTTTCACATCATCCTTTTTATCACGTTTATCTCCCGGAGGTTTCACCCTCGAAACGACATTTTCAGACACCATTTCCTCTCTGATGACGGACGGCCAGTATTCCGGAGGAATGTTGCAATATCTTCGGCCGTAGGTGCGAGATCCTCTACTACCATTTGCTCCCGCAACTTTTTAAACCACAGGGAAACGGTACGCTGTGCAAATGCAGGTTTTTCCGAAAGCTTTCTTCCTACGTTTCCTTGGTGAAAGTAGTCCGATCGATTCAAGATCCTCCTTGGGAAGTTGGCTGGAATCCATACTGAGTTTCCTCAAAGTGTGTGTGTGTGTGTGTGTGTTTGGGTCCCGCTCTTTCACTGGTGATGTGTGGAAGATCTACGGTCAGAGGTGGGGTTTTTAAAGCAATTCTGTAACGTCACCCCGACCATTTACCATTATGTTTTAGTCACGTTTTACAGAGAGGAACTGTTTGATGAAAACACACGCCTTACTTTTCTCAAACCCAAACGCCAAACCATAAACATTTAAGACTTTGCTTCTCTCTGACTAAGGGTCTTTGGTGCAGCTGTGACACGCACACACACACACACACAGGAAAACTGTGGGAAAAATTTCACACAATCGAATTTCACACAATCCTACATAATCCTAGGGTAGGAAAAAAAATGGGAAGCAAAAAAAAGTCCTACCGTGGACAAAGAATTAGAAACATTTCCCACACTTCTACCATTGGAAAAAAATGGGAAATATTTGCACAAATTTACCTACTCAATGATGTCACGTGGGACAATCCGACCAAGTGACATCACATTCCCACGGTCCTAAATCTTTTTGGCATAAAGTGGTACTTATTACTACTGATATTTAAACAGATGTGTTAAAGCTTACAACCAACTTGGCGTACAGTCGCTTTATTGAGGGACAGAAACAGCCGGGGTACACCAGGACTACCCAAACACCAGTTATAATTACTGCTCCCAGAACGAATGTGCAAATTCCCTCCCACACAGAGATCAGATTTTAGGGGGGGGGGGGAGAAAGTTAAAATACAGTGGTGTAGTTTTAAATATGAAGAAATAATAAGTCTTCCTCACAATTACATATTCTTCTTAAAAGTAAGATCAATAGTTTAGGTTTAGTTGGAGTTTTACACTGTAAATATCATTTATTTATTTATTTATTTATTTATTTGAACATTTTTAGTCTTCTTCAAGGTAACTGCAGTGCAAACACACAAAAAAACGCTCACCTCTCTCCCTGAGTCAGGTGTTCAACTTCTGGTGGGACTTCTTCCAAATGAAGAGTTTCCTCCTTGTACTGACTCACAAAGTCTCTGATTTTCACTGTTTTATGAAAGAGTTGTCAGAGAGTTAGGAAATCACGGCTTCTGTAAATCCACGGTTCACAGTGTCTCCGTCTGACTTCAGCCAAGTCAGCTTCACTTCTACCAGTAAGGATAACGGTACCAGTACTGCAAATAGTACCAGTACAAAGGAGAAGAGGAAGACCATGATGACCAAGCTGTTTTCTAGTTCAGCCATTGTAAATGACATTCAATTACATCATGATTTCCAGTACTGAAGTTTACACTTTCTGTCTCTCAGTGTTTTCATCTGCAAGCTTTAAAGGCGCTGAGAATTAACCTATTTAATAAAATAAAAATATATAAAATGTTTAAATCTGTATGATTTACAGTTTAGTACTATAAATATGTATGATGTACTAAATGTGGATTGTTCATCAAATAAACAACATAGAAATACTATAGCAGCATATTCTGGACTTTCTAAATGAAATCAAATATGCTAATTAAACAGTGTGTGTACAATTGCATATGAGTGTACAGTGTTTAAAGCGTTATCTAAATGAGGAGCTTTAGCAGTTTTGAGTTTATGGAAGATTTTCCATCTGCAATCCTCATCGTCGCTCCAGCTTTGCCCAAATGAAGCTGTAGTCCAGTTCTGTTGGGACGAGGCGCAGTCACCGGTATCGCCCCTTCCAGTCTGTCAGTCTACTTCAAGGAGGCACCCAGGACAGACGTTCCCGATAGAGCCAGGTGAGTTCATGTGAACTAGCTGCTTTTAAGCTGATCTTTTACCTTATATGTGACCATAAACGTACAGCGAATATTTGAAAGCTTGGTTTTATGGTTTCGTGTGTGTTTGTACTTTAGCTGTACGACTGTAGGAGTTAACTTGCTAGCGCTGCTGATGTTCGGCGTTAACTTAGAAACTTCGGGAGCTCTAACCTTTCTAAAAGAGGGGTCTTATTTTCCACGTTGTTGGAAAAGGTCCTGATAAAAACGGACTAACTTTTATATATTGTTTCATCCGACAACACAGGCTTTCTGCCGTTAGCTGTTTTAGCTAATCTTGTTGTTTCCTCCAGTAGGAATATTAGTTAGAGTTAATAGCTGATGCTGAGCTGCATTAGCTCTGTTTAACTCAACTTTACCTCACATATTGAATTAGTTCTTATTTAAGTGTGAATTGAAAACTTCCAGGGTCACATTTTTGCTCTGAAGCGTAATGAAAAAGTACTGATTGCTTTACAGTATCTGAAAGTAGTCCTCCTTCTAAGTAGCAGAATTAAACAGCTCCAGAAGCTGCTGTTTGTCTAGATATTGGGAGGCAGGGGCTAAATCTGGTATTCCTGCTCATACTTTGGCAACACAGGGTAAAATGAATTTGTGGGTTTTATTAGATCCTGAAATGTATTTGCAGAGACACTGAATTAACTGTAGCTAACGATATAATAATATATAGAAACATTAGGTCCAGAAGCTCACGGGACTTGGGACAGGATTTGCTGTACCACAACACACTGGCAGTGCTTAAACAGTAGAAACATTAAATTAGTAGGTATTATTGCAACCTCAGTTTAATTTAATGTTTAAATGTACGGTGGGTGCCTCCAGGACCAGGGTGGAGAAGCTGAATGGCTGAAGTGAACGCTTTAGCAACTGAACTGACAGCCCATATGCTAAATGAAGTTAATGAGGCTGTAACTGTGAAAACGAGAGCCAGTAGTAATCTAGATTTTCCAGACATAACCTGGAATTCTAGTAGCGTCTAGTAGAGTCTACAGACTATGGATATTGTGAAAATGTGGAGTAGACACAGATGCAGAACTTTTAAGCACAGTTGGTGATGGACCTGACCTCGCCTCAGCCATGAACTACAGAACTACAGAATGAAGGTGTTATCTTTCAGGGAGACACCGACAAAGTCAGACATGTCCATGTGATTAACCTGCTTGAGCTTTTTTAAAATGTACCAGACTTTGAAGCAAAGAACAGATAAAGAGGTCAGTCAGTTTGCACACCACGAGAACCACCAGTTTGACAAAAGCCCACTTATTACAGCTGGAAGACCTTGTCAGTAGTTTTGCATTAGACTACATGCATTTATTGTGTTTAGGTGTTGTGAAATGTGTGCTTGTGTTTTTGTGCATAGGACCCAATACCTGTCATTTGTCATTAGAAAAATGAAATTTTTGACTAACTTGTGAGGTTGAATGGAGCTATGCCTACTGAATTTGAACTTTTTCCCAGCAGGATGCTCATCATTCTGCTTTCTCTGCAGAAGTTTCTGCTTCTTCGTGTTCCCAGCAGGCTTGTGAGGATGTGCTCTGTGGTCCAGTGGTGGAGGGAGAAGCTGTTCTCACACAGTCCACCATGAAGCAAAGAACCAGGAGGCTAAAGTTCCCAAGATTAAGGTATGTAAGTTGAGTGGTGAGTGAATAAATGAATAAAGAAGTCGACAAGGGTAAACCCCTTGTAGCCCTCAAGCATGGCTCTAAGTCTTGACCTACTGGCTGGGTTTAATTCTGATAGGAAAGTCCTGCTTCGTGAGTCATGGTTGAGCTGGAACCTTTGCTCCCACAGTGATGCAGGAAACCAGGAGACCGAGGCTTCAACTCCCCTTCAATTTATTATTATTATTAACTACTATTAAACTCTGAGGTATTTGATGTTATCCAAATCACTTGACATGTTCTAGATAATCTGTCATGTTGTCTCTCAAGCAGATCCTGACGAAAAAAGAAGAAACCTTTTTCCTCAACAACCCTCACGCTAACATGCTGTTTGAAGTTTCTGAACATGCTGATGCAGCATTTATCCACAACTGACTAAACTCCTCAACATACAGTTTTTAAACCAGGAGACCGAGGTTTCCTCTCCTGTATCTAGACTAAGATTCATTTTTAAAGTATGTGAGATATTTCCTCTTATTGACCATCAGTGTGACCTTCAGTTTAAAATGCAGTCATTACAAAAGCTCTACACTCATGCTGCTCAAACACTTGTGGTACTTTTTAATATCAGTGCTGCAATATTTTCTTTTCTGCGCCATTGTTGTTTTATAGAAACATGTTAGTGTGCAGTGTGTAGAATACACCCTAAATAAACCCTCATATTTGGCGATGGAAGTGTATGAAGTGTTTAATGTGTGTGTGTGTCTGTGTCTGTGTCTGTGTGTGTGTGTGTGTGTGTGTGTGTGTGTGTGTTTTCCATTGTAGGAAGAGAATGGGCTGAGATCCTCCTTTTCATCACAACTTGTCCACAGAGAAGCACACGATTAATCAGTTTATCATTAATACTTACATCTGTGCTGAGCAGCGTCTTCATTTCTACACTTACTTTAGACTCCTCCTGAATGCTTCATCTTTTCCAAACAGCTGTAAAGTTTATATTATTAATATCATGTTCAGGAAAAGAGCCTGAATGAAGAGCTGTTCTGCATTACTGATGTGTTCTGGATGTTTATTTGTTTCTACTCAAAGTAAAATTTAAAACTTCTCTCTGTATTTAGTCCAGGTTTAAGTTTAGACCTGCTGCTCTCAGAACTGACCAGAGTCTCTTCAACAAAAGAATTCAGCATTTCTAAGAAATACACTATGACAAAAGTATTTGGACACCTGCTTATTTGTTGTTTCTTTTGAAATCAAGAGTATTAAAAAGGAGTTTAGCCTGCTTTTGTTGGAGTAACTGTTTCTACTACCATGAAAGACTTTCTGCTAGATTTTGGAGCATTGCTGTGAGAAATGCATTTAGCAAGAAGAGCATTGGTGAGGTCAGAATATTGGATGATCACCCAACCTCATCTCCAACTCAAAGCTAAAAGTTTCCCCAGCTCACCCTAGAAGTAAAGGGCATCATGAGCACCATCATTCCAGAGGTTTATCATTCCTTTATACCTCTCTAGCCCACGATTGGTATTAGGCATGGAGCTGACAGGTTCATGTTTATCTGTTCCAGAGAGTCCTATTCTATTGGCAGTACTTCTTTAGGGACTGTGTCAGCAATGGGTGCAACTGATTGCTGAATGCATTGATTAAAAAATAGTGTCCACCAACATTTGGACATTTAGTGTGTTACTGTCAGATAATATAAAGAAAATATATAATAATCACTTAATAAAATAAAGCTCTGCTGAACTGCGGCTTTATAAAAGTCTAAAAACAGGGCAGATCCTTTATCACAAAAATGAGTCTGTAATCAATCAACCCTTTCATGCAGAAATGAGGGAAAAGTGGTTGGATGCTGCTCAGCTTCACAGCTCTACTGCGCTCTACTGTTCATAAGCTTTGTCCAAACTGCTCCATACAGCGATGTCGGACTGCGTTTCTTCCTTTAACTGAATGAATTTCATCTGAGTGTGTAATTCCTTTACTCTCCTCCTAAACAAAACAGCCATGTTTGACACTATTAGATTAAGGGAAAAACACCACTGTTGAATGTGCATGTAGACTGTACATCTGTTGAACACAGAAATAGAGCTGTAAAATGTTTTTATTCAAGGTCATTTCACATCATCTCCAGTAAAAACCCTTGAATGCTGAGGAATGTCAATAATTTTATCATGAAAGTGAAGCAAATTCACACATGTTCTGTATTTCCGTTTTATTTAAGTACAAATTTCAGATTATATGCAGCTCGTCTACAGCGGGACCGGAAACTCACGCGCATTGAACCGCGATTGCGTTCCAGTGACGTAAGGAAGCTTTGTTTCCGGCGGTCACGTGATCGTAGGTATTTTCAGGAGACTCGGAGCTGCTGTTTCGATGCGGCCCTGCTTTCAAAGCTCGAGCCGTGATTCCACGCAGAGCTTCGACCGGCCATCCTACTTTATAGTCCGTAATGTGAGCTTTGTCTTCTTCATCTTAGACACTTGTTGGAATCCTTGTGCTGTCTGTGTTACTGTACAGTCCTCTGTCTCACTAACCGCGCTTTGCGTTTTTCTCTTTACCCTCGAGAAACATGGCGACCGCGGAAAAACGAGCTTTCCAGCCGCTCTGCAAGGAAGTCGTCCAGCTTGACCCGTGACTCCTCCAACGCGGCGTCTGAGCTCCAGCACTACCGGCGCGACGGACACCGAGAGTCGTCGTCTCCACTCCCGCACCGGAGAGGGACTGGCGGCGTCTGCGTGACCCCGGAAAAGCCGAGGAGCTCCTCGACCACCACGGCCGTTTTTCCCTCTGCTAACCGGTTCAGTTCCTCAGTGTAAAGTATGGAGGAAGGACGACTCTGTGCTACACTTACACTTTATTACTTTTGGGTGAGCTGCGTGATTCTTAGCTAGGGCTGCCTCTTAGCTACAGGACATGTGAAATATCCACACTTGAATTTATATATTTTTGTTTCTCTTTCTTAATATGAATATAACTATAAATGAGGATGATTTGGGCTGTGCAGGACTCTCAACAACGTTCATACAAACACTGTCGGACCATAATGCTTTAAAACTCAAGGGAAATGAGATGAAGTCTCTGAACTGAACTACATGAACTGTACATTTGACACCATATTTATGAGAATAGCTTGATGTTGCAGAATAAGCTAAACAAATCTAAGATGCAGTAAATGACAGTAACTTTAAGTTCAGTCAGCAGATGGACAGGAGCTTGAACCGTGTCCTCTGAATGTGTGTGTGAATATTGTAAATGTGTACTGTATGTGTGTTCCAGATTCAGTCCTTGTATCTTGCTGGTGTTTTCACTTGTCTTCCTGACCTTGTGAAGAATGCCTCTGTCGGATGTGTCTCAGGTAAGTCAGATTGTTTTGCAGTACCAGTTTCTGCAGGTGGACCAGATTCACTGACCTGCTGCTCGACACAGGAATCTGCAACAACATTGGGTGATGCTGATGGGAACTGTTTCAGTCGTCCTGAGGTGTTTTCTGTTTCTATAGGTTCTTCCATCTTTAAACCACACCTAACGTCTCACATGTCTCACGTCCTAGTATTGCTGGTACATCACTGTCAACAATGTGAAAATCAATCTTGCATTTGTGGCTTTTGTGTTCACAGGTGAGCGTTAGCTTTCCCAACGGTGACATGCAGTGTCTAGAATATGTGAGCGGTTTTCAAGCTGAATTCTGGAGTTTTGTTTCAAATCTAAGTGACTTGTAGACATTTCCTGAGATGACCTTGCATTCAGCACCAGTGTCCAACTTGAAAACAATGTTCTTGTTTATTTTCAGTGCAGTTATTCTACTGACTTTTGTTGTTAGTGTTGATGTTTATCTAATACTCCTGTTTTTGTTTCTTATTTCAACTGTTCCAATGAAGAAATCTTCCTGCTCTGCCTTTTTGTTCAACTGCATGATTTTTTTCCCCCCTCATTCTGTTCTGATTTGTTTTGTTAGACACATTTTTTGGTGAAGTGATTTTGCTGTTACAGGATTTGCACACTTGTCCATAAGCAGGACATTGTTTCTGTTAATGTTCATAACCACATGTGGAGAAGAACAGGAACTTGAACTGTGTTCTGTGAATGTGTGTTCTGTTTTCTGTTTCTTCTATAGGTTTCTCCATCTGGCGTCTGGACTGTGAAGAATCGTGGCTGATCATCATAGCAGGTTGCCCTCTCTGAATTCTCACCTTGTTCCACATGTATATGTTTGGTGGGTTCTTTGTCTGTCTGTCATAATAGCTGTTCTGCTTGAGTTGTCTTCTCTACAGCTTGTCTTAAATCTGCATTTTGCTTTTCTTTTTTGAATGTCCAGTATGTTTTGGATTTTTCCTCATTGGGCCATCCTTCCATGGTCCTTGTGTGTAGTAGCTGCATCTCTGGATCATTTGCTGTTGCCTTTTGGAATGTAATTTAGCCACTGGCTTTTCCTCCTGCAGAACTGCTGCTCCGAAGCCTTCTGAGCTTGCATCTACAGATGGTGTACCAGTACCATGGTGTTACCAGTACCAGAGATTTCAGTTTTTCATAGCTTTGTTCTCGACTTGCCACGGAGTGTCATGCTCAAGCAGTTTTCTGAGAGGTGCACCGACCTTCTGCAGCGAGCATATGGCCATGTACCGCATTTGTGATGATCTGATCTTGCACTTGTTTTTGTTGAGTTTCAGGTTCCACTGTCTTTCCGTTTTCAGCACTTGGATGAGCCTGCCGTCATGTTTCCTTAACCGTTTCACCCCAGACTAAGATATCGTTCGGAACGTTGACGACACCTTCCAGGCCTTTAATAGTCTGCAATTGACCTTTGGAATACCTCTGAAGCTGAGGACACTCCAAAAGAAAGTCAGAGGAATCTGTATCTTTCAATGGGTATGTTCAGTGTGCAGAGCTTGGAACTTTTATCATAAAGGTTGATCTGCCTAAATCCTCACCACTGTGACCATGCTGTTTATCCAGTTATTCAGCTCATGCTGTTTGGGGATTACACCCCTTAATTTTGTGTAGCTCATCAATCATTGTTGTCTTTCAGGGCAATCGGGACTTTTCTTGGTGGATGTATCACTGGTGAGACCATGGGATCTACTGAATGTAGTGATGTCCTGGTATGAATCCAAGAACAGTGAACAGATCAATGTCTTTCAGAATGTAATTTTACTTTGTGATTCCATGCACTCTTTCAACCACACCTAACATCTCCCATGTCTCACGTCCTAGTATTGCTGGTACATCACCGCCAACAATATGTGAAATTCAGTTAAGCATTTTTGGCTTTTGTGTTCACAGGTGAGTGGTAGCTTTCCCAACAGTGACATGCAGTGGCTAGAATATGTGAGTACTGTGCTGAATTCTGCAGTTTTTGGTCCCCGAATTCTTCCCGTATGCTTTCACCTGGATCCTGAGCTCTCGTGAAGAACAAATGGTGAACATAGGGTAGGTTCTTTCTTGACTCTCAGTAATCGCTGAACTTGTTTTTCAGCGCATTTCTTGTTTCAGTTTCTTTCTCTCTGAATTGTAACATGTTGTAGACAATCACTGCATCTTTCCCTGCGACGTGTGGAAAGGTGGCGCATTGGACTTTTTCAGACTCCTCAACAATCCCACTCTCGGTAAGAAACGACAACTTTTGCACCTAAAAATCCAATTTTTGATGAGATTGCCTTGCAAGCACAGTGCTAAAGGTGGCTGCAGCTGTGCCACTTGCTTGTGTGCTGCTTCGACCGTGTTGGGCTGCTGTATCCTGCTTGTGTTTTGAATCAAATTTGTTACGCTGCTGTGTTCTGCTTGAACAGTGTCACTTGTTCTGTATAATAATTTCGCTGCTGTCCTGCGTGTTTTTCATCTGCGTTATGCTGCTGTGCCCTGCTTGAACCATGTTGGGCTGCTGTGTCCTGCTTGTGTTCTGCATAAAAATTGTTACGCTGCTGTGTTCTGGTTAATTATGCTGCTGTGTCCTGCTTGTTTTGCATGAAAATGATGATGCTGTGCTCTGTATAATTTGTTTTGTTGCTTTGTTGTGCTTGAGTGGTGTTACAGTGCTGTTCATATTCATACATAAACCTAAACCTTTTTTTCCATTTTATTTTTTCCTTCATTTCTTCTCTCTCCCCCATGTGCTGAGCTGCCCCCTGCTGTCTGCTTGTGCAAGTGCATTTGTGTTTGGCTGCTCTTTACTACCCTGTCCTGCTGTAACATCTCCCATGTCTCATGCCCTAGTACTGCTGGTACATCACCATCAACAATATGTGAAATTCATTTTTGCATTTTTGGCTTTTGTGTTCACAGGTGAGCTGTAGCTTTCCCAGCAGTGACATGCGGTGGCCAGAATATGTGAGTACTTTGCTGAATTCTGCAGTTTCTGGTCCCCAAATTCCTCCCGTACGCCTCAGTGCTTTCAGCTGGACCCTGAGCTCTCGTGAAGAACAAATGGTGAACATAGGGTAGGTTCTTTCTTGACTCAGCAATCCCTGAACTTGTTTTTCAGCACATTTCTTGTTTCAGTTTCTTCCTCACTAAATTGTAACATGTTGTAGACCTTTACTGCATCTTCCCCAGCGAAGTGCGGAAAGGTGGCGCATTCGACTTCTTCAGACTTCTCAACAATCCCACTTTCTGTAAGAAACTGGTAAAACTTTTGCACCCACAGTCCCCAATTTTTTACAAGATTGCCTTGCAAGCACAGTGCTGAAGGTGGCTGCAGCTGTGCAACTTGCTTGTGTTCTGCTTGAACCGTGTTGGGCTGCTGTGTCCTGCTTGTGTTCTGCATCAAAATTGTTACGCTGCTGTGTCCTGCTTGATTTGTATTTTGCTGCTGTGCCACTTGCTTGTATTCTGCTTGATTGGTATTTCACTGCTGTGTTCTGCTTTTACCATGTGGGGCTGCTGTGTCCTGCATCAAAATTGTTACGCTGCTGTCTTGTGCTTGAACAATATTTCGCTGCTGTGCCACTTGCTTGAACAGTGTTGGGCTGCTCTGTCCTGCTTCTGTTCTGCATGAGAATGGTTACACTGCTGTGTTCTGTATAAATTGTTTGACTGCTTTGTGCTTGAGCGGTGTTACAATGCTGTTCATTTTCATATATAAATATAATCCTTCTTCATTATTATTGTTTATTATTATTTTCTTTTCTTCATTTCTTCTCTCTTTTCTGTGTGCTCAGCTGCCCCCTGCTGTCTGCGGGTGCGAATGCGTTTGGCTGCTCTTGCCTACCCTGTCCTGCTGTAACCCTTCTAAAAAGTTTTTGCTATGATTTTTGCCTTGTTCATCTGCATGATTTTATTTAATTTTTTTTCCCCCTCATTCTGCTCTGATTTTGTTTTTCACATTTTTGGTAAAGTGAATTCTGTTGCAAGATTTACACACTTGGCCATAGGCAGGACATGTTTCTGTTTATGTTCATAACCACATTTGGAGCAGCTTGCTTCTGTTGCTTGTTCATTTTTTGCTAGTTTGGATTTCCTTTTGTGTTCAAACCCAACTGTTTGTTTTGTTTCTGTCGTTCTGTTTTTTTTTTTTTTTTTTTTTTTTTTTTTTTTCACTTCATTTGATGTCCCTTCATTTGCACAGCAGATATTCATGGCCTTTGTCTATGTCTGATCTGTTTCTTTCGGCAACCTGCCCACAATTAGTCTTTCCTAATACCACAAACAGTCCTGTCTCTGATTAACGAGTCATGCACCTCACCGAATTCATGGTCGTTTGCCTTTTTCAGGTCTGTGGAAGAAAGCCTCTCTATGCCTCTCTCGGATGTGACTCAGGTAAGTCAGATTGTTTTGCAATACCGGCTTCTACAGGTGGACCGGATTCCCTGACCTGCGGCTCGACACAGGAATCTGCAACAACATTGGGTGATTCCGATGGGGACTCTTTTAGCCGCCCTGAGGAGGTGTCTTCTGTTTCTCCTACAGGTTCTTCCATCATGTCTCACGCCCTAGTATTGCTTGTACATCACTGTAAACAATGAGAAATTTAATCTTGCGTTTTTGATTTGAGTTCTGTTTCAAATCTGATTTGTAGATCTGTGCTGTGATGACCTTGTCTTTAAATTTAAACACTGGTGCTGAATGCAAAGTTCTTGTTTTATTTTTAGTCCAGTTAATCTTTTCACTTTTGTTGTGACAGTGTTGAGGTTTCTCTAATATTCTGTTTTTCTGATTTCAACTGTTCCAATGAAGAAATCTTCCTTTTGTTCAACTGCATGCTTTGTTTCTGTTTATGTTCATAACTACATCTGGAGCAGCTTGCTTCTGTTGCTTGTTCTTTTTTAGCTATTTTGGATTTGCTCTTGTGTTCAAACCCAACTGTTTTGTTTCTGTCGTTCTGTTTTGTATGTCATTGAGCACTTTTTTTCACTTCACTTGATGTCCCTTCATTTGTACAGCAGATATTCATGGCCTTTGTCCGTGTCCGATCTGTTTTTCTCAGCAACCTTGCCCACAATTAGTCTTCCCCAATACCACAAACAGTCCTGTCTCTGATTAACGAGTCATGCAACTCACTGAATTTGTGGTCTTTTTGCCTTCTTCAGGTCTGTGGTGTATGCGTCAGTGCTTTCAACGGGCCCAAGAAAAGCTGAGGGCTCCTCGAACACCACTGCCGGTTTTCCCCCTCTGCTTGTTTTCCTCTCTTCTTACCGGTTCCTCAGTGTAAAGTATGGACTAAGGACGAATCGGTGATATACTTTGTGTTTGGTTGCCTCTTTGGTACATAACATAGGTGACATATATGAGCTATTCATATATGAGAATAGCTTGACATTGCAGAATAACCTAAACAAATCTAAGATGCAATAAATGACAGTCACTTTAAATTCAGTCAGCAGATGGACAGGAGCTTGAACCGTGTCCTCTGAATGTGTTTGTGAATATTCTAAATGTGTACTGTATGTGTGTTCCAGATTCAGTCCTTGTGTTTTCTTGTCTTCCTGACCTTGTGAAGAAAGCCTCTCTCGGATGTGTCTCCGCTAAGTCTGGTTTGTTTTGCAATACCAGTTTCTGCAGGTGGACCGGATTCACTGACCTGCGGCTCGAAACGGGAATCGGCAACAACATTAGGTGATTCTGATGGAAACTCTTTTTCAGTCGTCCTGAGGATGTGTTTTCTGTTTCTCCTTTAGGTTCTTCCATCTTTAAACCACACCTAACATCTTGCATGTCTCACGTCCTAGTATTGCACTGTCAACAATGTAAAATTCAATCTTGCATTTTTGATTTGTAGATCTGTGCTGCGATGACATTGTCTTCAAGTTGGACACTGGTGCTGAATGCAAAGTTCTTGTAGTTTTATTTACAGTCCAGTTATTCTGTTCACTTTTGTTGTGACAGTGTTGATGTTTTTCTGATTTCAGCTTTTCCAATGAGTAAACCTCTGCATTTTGTTCAACTGCATGATTTCTTTTCTCCTTCTGCTTTGATTTGTTTTGTTAGACACATTTTTGGTAAAGTGACACACTTGTTCATAAGCAGGACATTTGTTTCTGTTTCTGTTCATAACCATATCTGGAGAAGGACAAGAACTTGAACTGTGTCCTGTGAATTTGTGTTCTGTTTTCTGTTTCTCCTATAGGTTCTTCCATCTGGCGTATGGACTGTTAAGAATCGTGGCTGATCATGATAGCAGGTTGCCCTCTCTGAATTCTCACCTTGTTCCACATGTTTATGCTTGGTGGGCTCTTTTTCTGTCTGTCATAATAACTTTTCTGCTTGAGTTGTCTTCTCTGCAGCATGTCTTGAATCTGTATTTTGCTTTGCTGCTTTGAATGTCCAGTATGTTTGAATTTTTCTCATTGGGCCATCCTTCCATGGTCCTTGTGTGTAGTAGCTGCATCTCTGGATCAGTGTGCTGACTTCAGACGGGCTGGGAATAAACTTGGAAAGGTAATGAATCATGACCATGAATCTCATGAGTGCCTGCTTGTTTTTTTGTGTAGGCATGTGTGTTACAGCTCTTACTTTCTCTCGATCTAGATTGAGACCTTCTGCAGAGAGCACATGGCCATATACCGGATTTGTGATGTGATCTGAAGGTGGATCTGCCAAAATCCTCACCACTGTGACCATGCTGCTTACCCAGTCGTTCGGTTCATGCTGTTTGGTGATTACACCCCTTTTCTCCATTTTGTGTAGCTCATCAATGATTGTTGTCTTTCAGGGCAATCAGGACTTTTCTTGGTGGATGAATCACTGGTGGGACCATGGGATCTACTGAATGTGGTGATGTCCTGGTAGGAATCCAAGAATAGTGAACAGATGACTGTCTATCAGAATGTCATTTTATGTTGTGATTCCATGCACTCTTTAAACCACACCTAACATCTCCCTTGTCTCACGTCCTAGTATTGCTGGTACATCACAGTCAACAATATGTGACATTCAATTTAGCATTTTTGGCTTTTGTGGTAGCTTTCCCAACAGTGACATGCGGTGGCCAGAATATGTGAATACTTTGCTGAATTCTGCAGTTTCCGGTTCCCGAATTCCTCCCATACGCCTCAGTGCTTTCACCTGGATCCTGAGCTCTCGTGAAGAACAAATGGTGAACATAGGGGTAGGTTCTTTCTTGACTCTCGGTAATCGCTGAACTTGTTTTTCAGCACATTTCTTGTTTCAGTTTCTTCCTCACTGAATTTTAACATGTTGTAAAACTTCACTGCATCTTCCCCAGCGACGTGCGGAAAGGTGAGGGCATTGGACTTTTTCAAACTCCTTAACAATCCCACTCTGTAAGAAACAGGTAAAACTTTTACACCCACAGTCTCCAATTTTCGAAGAGATTGCCTTGCAAGCACAGTGCTAAAGGTGGCTGCAGCTGTGCCACTTGCTTGTGTTCTGCTTGAACCATGTTGGGCTGCTGTGTCCTGCTTTTGTTTTGCATGATCGTTGGTACGCTGCTGTGTTCTGCTTGAACGATATTTTACTGCTGTGCCACTTGCTTGTGTTCTGCTTGAACGATGTCAATTAACTGTGTTGTGTATAATAATTTTGCTGCTGTGTTCTGCTTGATCCATGTTGTGTTGTTGTGTCCTGCTTGTTTTTTGCATAAAAATTATTCTGCTGCTGTGTCCTGCTTGAATAATATTTCTCTACCATTTCCTGCTTGAACGGTGTTGGGCAGCTGTATCTTGCTTGTGTTTTGCATGTAAATTGTTTTGCTGCTTTGTTGTGCTTGGACGGTGTTACAGTGCTGTTCATATTCATATATAAACCTAAACCTTTTCTTCATTATTTTTATTTATTTATTTATTTATTTTCCTCACTGAATTGTAACATGTTGTAGACCTTTACTGCATCTTCCCCAGCGACGTGCAGAAAGGTGGCGCATTGTACTTTTCCGACTCCTCAACAATCCCACTCTCCGTAAGAAACAGATAAAACTTTTGCACCCACAGTCTCCAATTTTTTACAAGATTGCTTTGCCAGCACAGTGCTAAATGTGGCTGCAGCTGTGCCACTTGCTTGTGTTCTGCTTGCTCCATGTTGGGCTGCTATGCCCTGCTTGTATTTTGTATGATCGTTGGTACGCTGCTATGTTCTGCTTGGACGAGATTTCACTGCTGTGCCACTTGCTTGTGTTCTGCTTGATTGGTATTTCGCTGCTGTGTCCTGCTTGTGTTTTTCACTAAAATTGTTACGCTGCTGTGTTCTGCTTGAACGATGTCAATTAACTGTGTTCTGTATAATAATTATGCTGCTGTGTCTAAAAATCAAATTTTTCTCGAGATTGCCTTGCAAGTATAGTGCTAAAGGTGGCTGCAGCTGTGCCACTTGCTTGTGTTCGGCTTGAACCGTGTTGGGCTGCTGTGTCCTGCTTGTGTTTTACCTAATTTTTTTTACGCTGCTGTGTCCTGCTTGATTTGTATTTCACTGCTGTGCCACTTGCTTGTATTCTGCTTGATTGGTATTTCACTGCTGTGTTCTGCTTGAACAACATTTCACTACTGTGTTCTGCTTTTACCATGTGGGGATGCTGTGTCCTGCTTGTGTTTTGCCTGAAAATTACACAATTATACAGCAATTGTTCTGTATAAATTGTTTTGCTGCTTTGTTGTGCTTGAGCGGTGTTACAGTGCTGTTCATATTCATATATAAACCTAAACCTTTTCTTTCTCTCCCCCCCCCCATGTGCTGAGTTGCCCCCTGCTGGTGCGAGTGCATTTGTGTTTGGCTGCTCTTGCCTACCCTGTCCTGCTGTAACCCTTCTAAAAAGTTTTTGCTGTGATACCCCCCTCCCTTCCCCTCCTAACCCTTTGTGTTTTCTCTCTCTTTCCCATGTGTTGAGATGCCCAGTTTCAACTGTTCCATCAGCAGACCTGGCTCTCTCCACCACCCTCCTGCCCGCTGTCCGGTTCTGGGGCCTCTAATGGAGTCATCCTCCCCTCACTGCATGGCTGTGCTTGTGACAGTGTACCTGCATGGACTTGAACAGGAGTGAAATGTTAATCTTTTTATGGCTTGACGGCACCTTGGCCATATTCCCTTAATTCCGTGTTTTATTCTTGTTTTGCTTTTCATTGTGCTATCCGGTGTCGACCAGAGGAGGATGGGTTCCTCTTTTTCCTTGCCACTGTTGCCACCGGCTTGCTCAAATGATCTCTGTAAAGCTGCTGTGTGACCACATTTGTTGTGAAAGCGCTGTATAAATAAAATGTGTTTGAATTGAATACTGTATTCTGTATGAGTTATGCTCCTCTATGCTGGTTGTGTAGTGTTATGCTACCGTATTCTGGTTGAAAGAGTACTAGTACTGTATTCTATATCAAAATAAGTATTCTAATGTTTTCTGTATGAAAGCATTATGCTACTCTGTGAATGAACAGTTTCAGGCTACTGTGTTCTGTAACACCTCGTTACGCTACTCTATTCTTGTAGAACAGTGTTCTGTTACTGTGGTCTGTAGGAAAGTTCTGCTACTTTTCATACAGAATTCAGTAGCATAGCTCTGAATACGGGATACAACAGTGTTGCGCTTCACATTCAACACAGAGCTTGTAGCGCCCCCCCTATGGATTCTATAAGAGGGTTAGTGTAGCCCATTTTTCAGATAACATGATTCACCCCCCTGAAATGTAATCCTAAAAATACTGTAAATATCAGAAATCAAACATTTCATACCCCACTGTATCTAGGTTAAAGTACCTGAAACAGAATTTCACACAGTTGAAAAGACCTAAAATAAAATGTTCAATTTCCCACATCCTGCAGTTTAAAGTACCTGACCGAGAACGCCAAAAGTTTCACCCCACACAGGTGAAATGAGCTGAAATTAAATGCTAAATTCTCCACTTCATACATCTGATAGAACAATCAGAACAAATCAAACTCTGCAGACTAACTAAAAGACTGTGGGCTATGCTGCATGAAAGTAAGGCAGCACCCTCCCGCGTGGGTTGGACTCCACCATCCCTGCCTATAAAACCAGGCTTGTCCTCATACTTTATCCAGTTGTCTATGAAGCCCACATGATTTTCTGAACACCACTTGGACATCCAGCGGTTTAGTGCTGTGAGTCTGCTGTAAGCCTGAGGGCAAGCAGCAGAGCATATTACGACATCGCCTGGGCCAGTGTAGTCTCCTCTTGAATATTATCCTTAGTCACTTTAGATATCCACCGGCCAATATTACTGGCCCCTACATGAATGACTATCTTTGACTATCCTTAATATATTAAATATCACACTGATAATAAAAAGATTTATTACTTTTTAAAATATATCTACCAAATGTCATTCATTTATTATTAGAATAAACAAATGAAGCCATTTGTTCCTTAAAATGCGTAATTTTTCCAACACAAAGCCAAGATGTGATTCTGAACAGTGACTGAAGAAAAGTATCAGGACCTCGTCTAATTTGAGCGGGAGAGATGGATCAAAGTGGGCAGGTAATTGGAGGGGAAGACGGTGCAGAGGTAGGTTGGGTCATGTTTGCTTCAAATGATTTAGACATAAACATGAGTAAATCTGTCTCACCCTTACTCTCATTTTATTGGTTGCCTCCTTAAAAATGAGCGTCATGTTTAGCTGGAGTTGCAACATTTTTAAACATGGAGTGGAGACTTTCATAATTGTGTTGCGTTGAATGATGGGTGTCTTTAAGAAAGGGCAGTAACTTCAGCCATTGCTAACCAAGAAGGACAAATTTGGGACATATCTTTTATGGGTATGTCCTTTATGTATACAGTGCCCTCCATAATTATTGGCACCCATGGTTAAGATGTGTTCTTTAGCTTCTAATAAGTTTTTTTCTAAATAATATAGGACCACAATGGAAAAAAGAATAAAATCCAACCTTTAAACATTAAGAAATAATTGTTTAACATCAAATCATGTGTGCCACAATTATTGGTACCCCTGATGTTTATACTTTGTACAACCCATTTTGTACAACCAATGTTTCACAAGATGGGAGAATACAGACAGAGGGATCTTTGACCATTTCTCTTTGCACAATTTCTCTGTCATCCAGCGACCTGGGTCCTCTCCTCTGCACTCTCCTCTTCAGCTTACCCCTCAGGTTTTCAATGGGGTTGAGGTCTGGGGACTGAGATGGCCATGGGAGGAGCTTGATTCTGTGTGTGGTGAACCATTTCTGTGTAGATTTGGCCATATGTTTTGGGTCATTATCTTGCTGAAAAACTCAGTGACGACCCATCTTCAGCTTTTGGGCAGAAGCCACCAGATTTTGTTTTAAAATGTCCTGGTATTTCAAAGCATTCATGATGCCATGCACCCTAACAAGGTTCCCAGGGCCTTTGGAAGAGAAACAGGCCCACAGCATCACTGATCCTCCCCCATATTTCACAGTGGGCATGAGGTGCTTTTCTGCATACTCAGCTCTTGTGTTACGCCAGACCCACTTAGAGCATTTGTTGCCAAAAAGCTCTATCTTAGTTTCATCTGACCAAAGCACACGGTCCCAGTTGAAGTTCCAGTACTGCTTAGCAAACTCCAAACGTTTGCGTTTATGATTGTGAGTGAGAAAAGGTTTTTTCCGTGCATGCCTCCCAAACAGCTTGTTGGCATGCAGATAGCGCCTGATGGTTGTTTTGGAGACTTTGTGACCCCAAGAAGCTACCATTTGTTGCAATTCTGTAACAGTGAGCTTTGGAGACCTTTTTATTTCTCTTATCATCCTCCTCACTGTGCGTGGTGGCAAAATAAACTTGCGTCCTCGTCCAGGCTTGTTTACCACTGTTCCAGTTGTTTTAAACTTCTTAATAATTCCACTGACAGTAGATATGGACAGGTGTAGGTGAGTGGCTATTTTCTTGTAGCCATTGCCTGACTTGTGGAGGTCAACACACATCTGCCATACTTGAATGGTATGTTCCTTTGTCTTTCCCATGTTGAAGAGAAATGGCCTCTGTGTCACATCATATTTATACCCCAGGGAAACAGGAAGTTGTGAATTACAAATAAATGTTCCTACATACTCTGATCAACTTCGTAAACTACTGTAGAATTGACAGAAATACTTTAATTACATTTATTTCCTAAGAAATGTTAGGGGTGTCAATAATTGTGGAACAGGTGATTTTATGAGTTAAAGGTTGGATTTTACTCTTTTTTTTCCATCGTGGTCCTATATTATTTAGAAAAAAACTCAATTTATTAGAAGCTAAAGAACACATCTTAACCAGGGGTGCCAATAATTATGGAGGGCACTGTATATGCATTTGTAATGTATTTATCCTTTGTTCTGTATTCAAATATGAACAATGCAGAGACTGTCCAGGAGACCTACTAGAACCTTTGCTGTATGTGTAAAACATTTTAATTTGCCGTTTGATTTATAACACACACACATAACTTTCAATATACTTTCAATTTTTTTTCTTTTTACTGTATTTGTGTTTATTCTGCATTTAATAAAAATACATGTTTTTACTGTATTTGTGTTTGCAGTTATTCTGAAAGATTTGTTTTTTACTATATTTGCATTTATTTTGCATTCTAATGCAGCTTTTTTATTTTATTAGAAACATTTAAGGGATGTGTACATCTTCACATGTACATTAAACATGAATACACTGAATTTATACCCTTTTATGTCTTCATTTATTGAATGCGGGGATGTTCCCAGCATTTCACCTTCAACCAGGATCTAATTCTGACCACAGCTGTAGTCACTTAGACCCCTTTTACTCCTGGTCACTTCATGGGACTTGTATCTGGACTGTATTCCAAAATCGGATCTCTGTGTGGGACGCAATATGCAGATTCGCATATTTCAGCTCTTCGTCTTCGCCGTCACCTGCTCCGGCACCGCGGATGTCTCCTCAGCGCGGTGTTCTCATTGTTTGATATTCTACTCTAAAACACTTCAAAGTCCACTTGGGTCCCAAAGAGTAACACCACATAAGACTGCTGCCTGTACAGAGAGTTAGAAAACTAACAGTTCTAGTTACACAAGCATACATGATCATCACTGATTAAAAGAAATTAATAATGCCCTCTTACTGATTATGAATCACTTTAATAAACAAGTTCCATTACAACTTCCCCCTTTGATTCTAATCAATCATGTTTACAGATTACTTTCATCAAACAAAAGCCCCAGCCCCAGTTCTTTGTCTAATTCTTCAAGTTCAGGATCCTTCATAATCTGCAGGAGCTGATATCTCACCTGAACTCAGTGAAACAAAGTTTCAGTGATACAATTACACAGTAATGGTCCACAGCAAAGCATAAGCACCAATAACATGAGAATGGGCAAGATCACGAAGAATACACTGCGTAAGCCAGCTAGAATAGATCCCCAACCCCAAGACCATGAATCAACCCCTCGTTCTGAGCTGGGCAGCTACAGTGCGCATTTGGCGCAAAACCATGCTGATGTTACCCTCCTGAGCATCTTTGGGGGGAATATAAGTACAGCAGTGTTTACCAAGCATGCTACAGACTCCCCCTTTCTTGGCTAAGAGCAAATCAAGGGCCATGCAGTTTTGGATGGTCATTAGTCGCAGTGCTGTCAACTCAGACCTTAAGCAAATCGTTCTCCTTCAGTGGTTAATTTGTGCTCGTTGGGTACAGATAAGGTCTTCAGTGCATTACGGCGAGTATGAGGATAAGGATGCATGGAATACAGGGTTATATGTGCACTCAGATGCACCAAGGTGCAGTGGCCCCTTTCCCTTTAAGGAACTGGTAGGTCTCAGTTGCACTCACATAGGTATGGTTAAGCCATCATCAGCAGTCTCATATGAGTCTGGATGTATTTCAAAAACAAATGGATCAACTGAGGCGTGTGGCATTAAGAGTATTATTAAAAGTATTATTTACACCTGATGTATGGACTGTGAAATTAACATACTGCCAAAAGTCATTCTTCCCTGGGTGCCTGAAGTAAACTTCATCAGAGCCATCAGAATCATGTTTAGCAGTTAGGATATACAGTGTCCCTATAATGACCAGCTCGGCTGGTTCCACCTTCATCTGCGGAGGTCCCGTATCAGCACCTGATCACCTGGCTTGTGGTCGTCAAAGGGCTGGTCAGCTGGTTGCGGCAGCACTGCTTTCACCTGCTTAGACACAGACGCAATACATCATGAGAGAGTGGTCAAGTAACTGGTTATCTAGTGATGGTGGACCTAATCCCGTATTGGGAGGCCTGCCAAACACTATCTCAAAGGCACGGAGACCAGTTCTTTTTTGTGGCCTGGTTCTGCTTTGCCAGAGAACCACGGGGAGGCGCTTAACCCACTTATCCCAGGCCTGTTTGTTGTGTCATTTTTGCATGCAAAATCCTCTCAACAAGCATATTTCGAAAGGGTACAGCTTCACTAAGTTGCCTAGTAAGTAAATAAATAAAGTATTACATTCACTAAATAAATAACTGTCCTCGAATATCTCGTTTAATAGTCACTTAAGGTTGCTGCTAATGTCCGTTGCTCTGGCCTAGCTATCTAGCTACACTACAGGCCAAAAGTTTGGACACACCTTCTCATTCAATGCGTTTTGTGTATTTTCATGACTATTTACATTGTAGATTCTCACTGAAGGCATCAAAACTATGAATGAACACATGTGGAGTTGTGTACTTAACAAAAAAAGGTGAAATAACTGAAAACATATATTATATTTTATATTTGCTCTGATTACTGCTTTGCACAATCTTGGCATTCTCTCAATGAGCTTCAAGAGGTAGTCACCTGAAATGGTTTTCAGGTGTGCCTTATCAGGGTTAATTAGTGGAATTTCTTGCTTTATCAATGGGGTTGGGACCATCAGTTGTGTTGTGCAGAAGTCAGGTTACTACACAGTCAACAGCCCTATTGGACAACTGTTAAAATTCATATTATGGCAAGAACCAATCAGCTAACTAAAGAAAAACGAGTGGCCATCATTACTTTAAGAAATAAAGGTCAGTCAGTCCGGAAAATTGCAAAAACTTTAAATGTGTCCCCAAGTGGAGTCAAAAAAACCATCAAGCGCTACAGCGAAACTGGCACACACGAGGACCGACACAGGAAAGGAAGACCAAGAGTCACCTCTGCTTCTCAGGACAAGTTCATCTGAGTCACCAGCCTCAGAAATCGCAAGTTAACAGCAGCTCAGATCACAGACCAGTTGAATGCCACACAGAGTTCTAGCAGCAGACCCATCTCTAGAACAACTGTTAAGAGGAGACTGCGCAAATCAGGCCTTCATGGTCAAATAGCTGCTAGGAAAACACTGCTAAGGAGAGGCAACAAGCAGAAGAGATTTGTTTGGGCCAAAAAACACAAGGAATGGACATTAGACCAGTGGCAATCTGTGCTTTGGTCTGATGAGTCCAAATTTGAGATCTTTGGTTCCAACCGCCGTGTCTTTGTGTGGGGGTGTTTTGCTGGTGACACTGTTGGGGATTTATTCAAAATTGAAGGCACACTGCACCAGCATGGCTACCCCAGCATCCTGCAGTGACATGCCATCCCATCTGGTTTGCGTTTAGTTGGACCATCATTTTTCAACAGGACAATGACCCCAAACACACCTCCAGGCTGTGTAAGGTGGGGGGGGGGCTGGGTTTGCTAGCTCTCCCTAAGGCATCCAGGGCTGCTACCAGTGACTCTTGCTCTCTATCCTTTAGTAAACCCATGATGCACACCTCTAACTGGTCTACTTTTTCCAAAGGATATAGCCTGTACATGCCACACTTCATACACTCAAAAAGCCCAGCAACAGCCATAATATAGCAGGGACCTTATGCTTGCAATTGATTTAGGCACTGGTTGTTGTAGAGGTTAACTCAGAGCAGAACAGACCAGACCAGACCAGAGCATTGTTGGAACAATCCATTTTCAGAACAGACGACTGTTATGACAGTTCAGTGTTAGAACAAACCAGTTTAAGAACCAGTGAGAACTGAGCAGTGTTGTGATCTCTGTGTTATGGAAGTTTAAAGTGTTGGTTAGATCTGTATTATAATCACAGTCTATTTCTGTTCCTGCGCTGGCCGGACCGGTTTCATCATTATTACAGGTCTGATCATTTTTACAGATCTCATCAATATTACATGTCTGACATGTATTACATGGGGAAAGTTTCAACCCATTTACTGAACATACATACACAGACCAGGAGAAACCGTTTCCCTTCTGCCGGTGTTAATTCCACAAAGTCGATCTGCCAGTGCTGAAATGGCTCTGTCGCTGGGGGGTGACCCACAGGCTGTTGTGACAGAGGTTGTGTGTGTCTGTGTGTGTTTTGTGCACATGTGAGACAGTTAGAACAAACATTTTGGGTGAGTGTGGAGAGTCCGGGTGCATACCAGTGTCTTGCTATCATATCCATTATCACCCCTTTGCTCATGTGACTCCTCCCATGAGCAATAGCAATTAACCCTTTAATGTATGCCTTTGGGATACATGGTCTATTTGTTGCAATGTGTATTCACACATTGTTTTGTTTGACACACCCTGATTTGGTCCACTGAGCTTTTTCTGCTGCAGTGGCAGTAGATTGAATTTCTTGCAGGGTGGGTTTCTCTTGGTCCGTTACAGGAAGTTGAGCAGCGGCAACAGGCGCTGCATGAGCTGTGCATTTGGCCACATGGTCTGCAAAGGCGTTTCCCTTGATGACAGGATCATCTGCTGAGGTGTGCGCTGCGCATTTAACAATTGCAATCTGAGAAGGTACACCGAAGGATGCATTGGCTAAATCTACCACTGTGTAATGGGTGTGGTCTGTAGGAATTTGAGATAAGATAGTATGGGGGTTTGGTACTTCAGGTGCTCGAGCCTGAGCCGCAGCATTTACTGCCTGCAGGTCCTGAACAAACCTCCACTCATCCAGGCCGGGTTTGGTGTCCTAACTGGTGAATCTGGACATGGCACTATGACCCCTGCCTCAAGCAAAGCTTGAAACACGGGTCTAATATCATCAACTGCTTCAGGTTTCAAGGGGTACTGAGCTTGTCTGGGCCTATATGTGGATTTTGGTGTAATGGATACTGGTTCACAATCTTTAATCAATCCCACAGCTGAGGGGGAAGTGAAACAAGCTCCAGTTCCTCCCCTTCTGTGAGTGTGGCAGCCTGAATCAGTGGAGGTTAGCCAAACAGCTCCACTGTTTGCTCTGCTCTCAGCCTGTACTGAAAGGGACACTTCCACATTTTTGTGGAATATACACATTGGGGTGCTCGGTATTGGCCCAATCATTAGCCCTGACCACCCTCAAGGCCCATGGCCCAATATCTCGCCACGGGAGGGTGTGTTTAAATCTGGCCAGGGAGATGTGGGGGTAAGAATTTCCTATGAACAACGCACCATGCTGTTTTGTTAGTGAGACTAGAGCAGCTGCCATCTTACCATTCCATATCAGTGCTGTGGTTTACAAAGGCTCTGTTCCTGATGTGAATTTGTTTTTCATAATCATTATCAGAGCCTTGGCTAATATGTGAAGTGCAATGTAAATCACTCTTCTTCCACTACAAAGGATTAGACACCACCCTCTCTGCCTCTGATAGAAAGTGTCTGACAATCTCCCCCTGCTCATCAACACTGCACCACATATAAGCATACCCCAGAACCCCTGACGCTACCTGTACCATGCATGGTTGTTCTGAAAAATCTACAGCTAATCCCCCCGGGGAGCTAATTAGGGTACACCCTAGTTTACACATCAAATCTCTGGCCAGTAAATTCACAGGACAAACAGAAGACATCAGGAAACAATGCGGAAAAGTTTTCCCATCTAGGGAACATTGGAGGGGCACAGACATCTTTTCTCTGACCACTTCTCCCTCTACCCCTATTAATGCTTGGGGTTTTCACAATGAAGCTCATTAGTCCTAATCACTGAGTGGCCCACCCCGCTATCCTCCCTTCTACAATCAAAGTAAATTTTGGCATACTTAATGAGCATGTTGTAAGCTGTTGCACTAATGAAAGATAGGGAGAAGAAGGCACTTCCCTTTTTGCTGTGTCAGTTGCTGTGTCAGTCCCGTTCCACCGTCCTGCCCCTCCACCGCCCGTTACTGCTCCTGATGCGTTGCTGCTGGTTTTCCCTCCTCCTGGACATACTGCTCGAAACCCTGGTAAAATGTCCATACTGGCCACAATTATAGCATCGATTCACCCATGATTCACCCTGATCCGCATTTGGTTGGTTTGGCTGGAAAGCTGGCCCATTGCCTGCAAATCCTCTTCCTATGCCCCTGCCTCGTCCTTGACTCCTCTGCCTCCCTTGTCCTCTTCCTCGGCCTCCCCCGCATGGAGCGTTAGAGGGGAGGGCTGCAACTTGCTGTACCATCATCAACATGGCTTGATCCAATGTGTCTGTCTGCTTTTTCTCTTTCTTCTTTGACTGAGCATTGAGAAGGTTCTCGTGATGCTTGGCATGGTCCTCTATGATGGCGATGGGCTGTCTGGTATACCCCATGCAATGCTGCTTGATAGCGTTGGTGAGGTCAGATCTCAGACCCATCAGGAAGTTGTTGCGCAGATGTGCTTCCCATGGGGTAACATCTTCTGGATTGTTTGCTCTCGCTGCAGGTACTTCCAGTCTGCTAAAGTACGTGTGAACTCTCGTCAAGCAAACTAGATAATCTTGAACAGTCTCTGCATCTTCCTGCTTGCATGCTGCTATTTTCCCTGTGTTCACATGTAGGGGAAAGGCAGCTTCCAATCGAGTTCTCAAGTCTCTTATCATGTTTCGATAAGGGGCATTGGGGTCCGGATGAACGTTAGCTCCGGGGTTGTAGGTGGGATCAGCCAGGCGTACATCTCCATCCGGCCAGCCTCAATCAACCTTGCAGTAGCTGGAGCCCAATTTTCGGAACAGAATGCGTTTTATCTCATTCGAGGTCAGACGACATGATATAACAAAGTCCTCGAATTCTCCTCCAAACTTGCTTCATCCTACTTGTCGGGGGTCAGACAGGCCGGAGGCAGCTTCCATCATGTCCTTTTCAATCCAGTATCGATGTACTAAGAGGGGACCCTCTGGTCCAGCCACCTCTACCATAGGAAAAGAGCTGCAGTGCAGTGAAGACTTCCCCTGGTCAGGAAGTTAAGTCCTTTTCCTGTGTCATGGCTTCGGGTATGGGAAGCTACTGGCGATGCGAGTGGGCTGGCCCTCCCGTGTCTGGCGTCCAGTTCCTCAAGCGCCTGTTGCGCTGCGGCATAGGGACCTGCGATGCCGGGTCTGGTGGTAGGCCATATGGTGGAGGAGGTTGTTCCACTGCCGCTTGATCGGGTGCTGCTCCAGCCTAGTTCTGGTGTTCCTGCTGCTGCTGGTCTTCCTGCGGGGCAGCGTCAAGGTCAGGATCAGCAGCAACTGAGTAACACAGAGACACTGGTTTAGTTTTACCCCCGCCCCTCTTTCCTCTCTCTGTCTGCCTGCGCTCTGCTTCTTCTATCCAAAACCCAATCGCCCATAACATACTTGCTTTATGTTTCGCACTATGTTTAAACACTGCTTGTGGGCACCCCACCGGTGCTTGTCCCACTCTATCCTTAAACTTATGCAGATATTTCACACTGTGAAATATGGCTCCCAGTAGTCGGGAATCAGAAATATTTTATCCACAATGGGACATACATTACACTATCAGTACCATAATCCTGGCTCATCTGACTTAAGAGAGCTGCAGTGTTAACCTTTGGGTTAAAACGTAATTCCTTTAGTTAACTGGGATCCCATCTTGTTCTCTCACTTGATTTAGTGACTCAATTAGTAATTTAGCCCCAACAAACACACCTCACCTCCCTTTGCCTACTTATTCTATATTTGGTACCCTGTACCAAAACTATTAGCACTCTTTCCCACGGTCTGGACCTATTGCTCTAGTGATATGTCTATCAATAGAGGCCTCGCTATGACCAGGCTAGTCTTCACTTGTTACACCGTCATGTAACTAAACTTCATTCAGGAGGAATGCTCAAGGAAAGGTGGAGGGGAATTAAATTTTCGGAAGTAATTATTCTGTCACTCACCACCACCAATTTTCGTAGATGAGGCTTGGATTGCAAGCGGAGGGATCAGTCACACTCACCCCACGGTACTTCTCCCTTGCTCTGTGGGATTTTCCCCTGCTTTTGGGTCCAGCCTCTGCCAGAGAGCATCCTCTGTGTGTGTTCACTTCTCTCCCCTCTGCTGCACTCCGTTGCTCATCCTGTTCGTGATGCCAGATTGTGATGGAAAAAACGTGACAGAAATGAAAAGCTGAGTCTCTGAGTCAGGATCAAAGTGAGTAACAAATTTATTGGAGTAAGACAATGCAATGCATAAAATCTTCCTCAGTGCAGAACAGTTTCTCAGAGTCTTTATACCCTCAGCCCCACCTTGGTTATGCTACAATTATCAGTCCATTCCCTTATGTAGCTAGAAGCAAAATCATCACTGTATAACATTTACTCTTTTTCTACCTGTTAGCAGTGTTCGGGCACATTCCATCCCCAGTGCACCCCCTTCACACTGGCCTTGACCGATTTTGGCCAGCATAAGTACCCAACTATGGTACAACTGTGTCCCCTTTCCAAAATGTGCTTTAAGAGGCACTATCCCAGTGACAAGCCATTCTTGGCCCTAATAGCCATTCTTGTACCTTGTACCTGAAATATCCACACATGTTCACAATGTCTTTCTATGCTGTTTATTTAGTGGTAAACATACACTCAACTTTAGCATTAATTGAAAGAGCTTTAGAAACAGAACTCTTTTATGGAGGTGAAAATATAAAAGACAAAAAACAAAAAAACAAACAAAAACAATTTGACTCAATAGCATTAAAATGTGGCTTTAACAGCAAACAAAACAATGAAATAAAGCAAAAAATAATTTATTATACCAGCTTTTATTCTAACATGGCCAAATGTATGCCATACTCAAAGAATCCATATCAAAAGGTTACATTTATTCCTTTTGATCAGCCTTATTAAAAAGAAAAGAACCCACCAGACACCAGAAGCAACATTTTACCACACAGAACCCACAGAGTTTCTATGTTTAGGAAGTAAGATTTTCCAAAACAATGGAATCACTTTACTATGCAGATGGCCCATTACACAAACACCAAGAGAATACTAAACATCATTGTGTGCAATATTAGATACACACTGAAGCACCTTTTCTTGAAACTGTATACATCTGAGAGTATCAATGAATTTAAGAGTATTCTGTAGGTCTGCTGGTAGAGACAAAAATGGCATGCTTACACATGGCGAGCATCTCTTGAAGAGTACCTAGGAGTCCTTTAGTGGAAAACTCCCAGCATTGTTTCAGCTGAAGCAGTGACAAACATACATCATTAGGGAATGGATGGCATCGACCTCATCATACAACTGTAAGATAAAAGCAGAAAATACACACTCATTATGATGTTGTAATAAAGTGCAGTGATGAAGGCAGTAGCAAAGAGTTAAAAACCTAGAACAGCCATAAATATCTTATAATAGACTATTAAAGACACAATTGACACATTTGATGGCTAACCTCCAGCAGAAGGTTTTCAATGGCCATTCCCTCAGCTAGTTCTCCATGCTGCCAATGCAAAGGTCTTCTTCATGTGGTCATTCACGATCATTAAATCAGGTTGTGTCGTCCTGTACTTTTCATGCAACACCTTAATGTGGGCCTCAGACGTAGCATCCTCTCCAACAATGCATGATTCCTTCAGCAAAGTTATCAGTCTCAAACAAAAAAGAGAAATTACGCCAATCTCTCCACCAATATTACACCAACTACTCTTCTGTGATCAACAATAATAAATTTATTCTAAAAAAAACAAACTTACATAATCGTCCTCATCAACATCCCTCAGGAAACGGCTCTTCACAATTAAAGCATCGTCAACCTGAACATACTCTGCATTGGTGGGATACCTGCATGCCAAGAGTAACAAAATGAATCAAATGTGTCAGTAATTCTGTTCATCTAACAAATCAGTTGAATCCTATGTAAACATGTAGCCACTCCTGGGGGTCATTTCACAAAGCAGGATTTCTCAGTTTAATAACCTAAAGTAGGCCCAAAGTCAAGCCTATCCAGTAGGTAAGGAGCTGAGGCACGTTTTGAAAGGGGGTTCAGTTCCTAATCAGCATCTGGCACTAGGAAGTGGCACTGCACTGTCCGAAAGTCAAGTTTGGTGGACATATGCCAAAAAGGGGATGAGGCCTATGCTAAGTAACTGTTTAGAGACCATAAATCCATACATCCTACAATTTTTCATGCTTTACATGCTTAGCCTATTCTACAGTGAAAAGAAAAAGTATGTGAACCCTTTGCAATTCTATGGTTTTCTGCATTAATTTGTCATAAAATGAGATCTAATCCAGGTCAAGCGTATTAACATAATGTGCCTAAAATAAGAACAAAAAAATTCTGAATCTCAAAGAAAGCTAACTGGAGTCAGGTGTTCTCATACCTGAAGTCTTCTCTACTCTTCTGAGTTTCGCTCCACACAAGAAGAATATGCATATGTGAGCCATGCCTCACCAAAAAGAGCTTTCAGAGGATCTACGGTCAAAAACTGTTTTATCAGGAAAGGGTTACAAAACAACCTACAAATGGAGACAATCTGGGACTATGGCTACTCTGCCAGGAAGTGGGCACCCAGTCAAAATGACCCCAAGAGCAGAACGGAGACTCACCATTGAGGTAAAGAAACAGCCCTGAGTGAGAGCCAACGACCTGAAGACCAACCAACTTCAGAAAAGGCTGAAACTCTCGCAGCTCAACAGAACCGCTCAACAGTAAGTAGGTTGTAAATAAATTAAATAATAAAACCAGTCTCTCCTTTCTTTGGCTATGTTTCCTTTCCTTCGAGTTCAATCCACTTGAAAAGTCTAACTTTCTTTATTTTCCTCCCACACTGCTGAGTGTAGTCCCCCCAGAGAAGAAGAAAGGTCCGTCCACTGCTTCTGAACTCTCCAAGCTGTTCCTCTAGACGAGGGCTCGGTTCACCATCAAGTGTTCACGCAGGTGCAGCCAAACTGCAGAGTAGAGTCACAGAAGAGTCAGAAAATAACTGTCCTGTTAACAAAATACAAATAAATGTACAAAGTAAAGCTTTTTTTTCTTCCCTCCTTCAATATAAACACTCATCAGCAGCATGAAATGGGGGCTAGCACTGCCCACTCGCACATGACCCCCTGAAACAAACTGCAGTGCAGCTCAGCATGTCAGCTTTAACTCTACCGGCTTTTCTTTTTACTCTTTTTCATTTATATGCACCAAAAGATTCACCCAGTACACTCACCGAATCAAATGCAGAACAAATCCAAACCGTCGTTTCAGCCGTACTTCTTGTGTTCATGTATTTTTTACCTTATATTCTACATGTTGAAGTGCTTTATTGACAGTATTTGATGTATTTGGCAGTAATATATTGACAAAGTTTTTTTTTAAGATTCTGCTATTTTTGTCAATGTGTCAATATTATGTGAAATATTACAACATAAACAACACTGACAACCTCATCTCATTGGTCTCCTCCTGGACTAGATTAATTTATTAGAAAGTGCTTCCAGCAGTAAAACTACACATAAGATAATCTGATAGACTAGATTAATTTATTAGAAAGTGCTTCCAGCAGTAAAACTACAGGTATTAGTGAAGTAAAAAAAACACACCACAACAGTGCTGTGATCTTCTGTTTCCTATGTGTTATATTTAGGGATGCACCAACCTTTTTCAGTTCCTAGACCAATGCATACACTTAACGATAGATACGCAATACTGATCTGAAACCATTGTTAAATAAATAAACCGTATACCTAACCATGTGGGAGAGACTTAAAGCATAAGGATTGATGTAAATCTGACCTCACTAACTTTGTCAAATAAAATACAACAAATTAACACACAGATGTAAATGCATTAAATTACTATTTATTTGTCACTAAAATAAGAAACAATTGTGCAGGACCTTGGCCTGTTGGGCCTGTTGTGCTGATTCTTTGTCTCATTGGGCTTTAAGCCACTTGCCTATTGTCTGTTTTCTATATTGGCATAAAAGTCCTACAACTCAGGCCTCCTTAAAGCCATAGCTGACACCTATGTGACTCCAGTGTTGTGATAGAGGGCAAGTTTTTTTTCATGGTTATTCCTACTCCATCCACTATGTGGCACTATAATGGAAGTAGGCCAGGTTACAAGCCAAAAGGAGAGACCATGCTGCTGCAAAGAGGTTTACATGTGGCTAACTTCAGGCCTTACTGTAATGAACATCCTGTTCTGCTTTGACAGAAAGCTTCTCTTTTTTCTTATTTGTTTATTTCTTTTCTTTACACTTCCTACAACTAACTTACTCTTCATATGGATATTTGAATACCTACACACAGAGGACAAAGGTAGGATAAAGGTATCACTCCTGAATTTACTCTCAGCAACTCCAACCAAGGACCAAGGTCCAGATATGGTTCAGGATAATAAAATTCCACAAAAATATGTGGAAGTAGTAACACCAGTGAAAGTGGTGAGATTGGGTATGGGGGTGAGATTAGGCATAGCCATGTTAACAGAGTTTAGTAAGTTTCTGTGGGTTGCTTTCCTTTCTGTTCCTTTAAAAAGCTCTTCTCTCTCCATCCATCCACAATGCTCTTTCTGTCTGTTTATCTATCCTGGATGATAGGTCTTCATTTGCCTACTCGCTGTTTGCTAGTTCTTATGTTGTTTGTTACTCCAGAATAGTGTTTTTTTTAGCTGAAAATGCAGTAATTTTGATGATTAGTTGTGTGTATTTATTTGGAACTCATATGTTCATCAGTGTTGCCTGGCTTTTATTCTGAAATATGAAGTCAGTGAGACCAAACATTGCATTGTTAATATCGGGATCAATATCCGATCGTAATATCTGAAAGATGCATCCCTAGTCTCATTGGGCCTGTTTTGCTGGTTGTTTATGTCTCATTGAGCCTGTTTTGCTGGTTCTTTATGTCTCATTAGGCCTGTTTTGCCTGGTTCCTTATGTCTCTTTGGGCCTGCTTTGCAGGTTCTTTATGTCTCATTGGGCCTGCTTTGCTGGTTCTTTATGTCTCATTGGGCCTGTTTTGCCTGGTTCTTTATATCTCATTGGGCCTGTTGTGGCTGGGCCTTTAAGCCACTTGCCTATTGTCTATTTTTCTGTATTGGCATAAAAAAATTTCTACAACTTGGGCCTACTTGAAGCCATAGCTGACACCCATGTGACTCCAGTGTTGGGATAGATGGCATGTTTTTTTCATGGTTATTCCTACTCCATCCACTAGGTGGCAGTATAATGGACATATGCCAGGTTACAAGCCAAAAGAAGGAAACCATGCTTTAGCAAAGAGGTTTACATGTGGCCAACTTCAGGCCTCACTGTAATGAAGATTGTTATTGGTGGAACTATAGGTTCTAATACTTATTGTAAGTTTTTTTAGCTGAAAATGCAGTAATTTTGATGATTAGTTGTGTGTATTTATTTGGAACTCATGTGTTCATCAGTGTTGCCTGGATTTTATTCTGAAATATGAAGTCAGTGAGACCAAACATTGCATTGTTAATATCGGGATCAATATCCGATCGTAACATCTGAAAGATGCATCCCTAGTCTCATTGGGCCTGTTTTGCTGGTTGTTTATGTCTCATTGGGACTGTTTTGCTGGTTCTTTATGTCTCATTAGGCCTGTTTTGCCTGGTTCTTTATATCTCATTGGGCCTGCTTTGCTGGTTCTTTGTCTCATTGGGCCTGCTTTGCTGGTTCTTTGTCTCATTGGGCCTGCTTTGCTGGTTCTTTATGTCTCATTGGGCCTGTTTTGCTGGTTGTTTATGTCTCATTGGGACTGTTTTGCTGGTTCTTTATGTCTCATTGGGCCTGTTTTGCTGGTTCTTTATGTCTCATTGGGTCTGTTTTGCTGGTTCTTTATGTCTCATTGGGCCTGTTCTGTTGGTCCTTTATGTCTCATTGGGCCTGTTGTGGTTGGGCATTTAAGCCACTTGCCTATTGTCTATTTTTCTATATTGGCATAAAAAAAATCCTACAACTTGGGCCTACTTGAAGCCATAGCTGACATCCATGTGACTCCAGTGTTTGGATAGATGGCATGTTTTTTTTTCATGGTTATTCCTACTCCATCCACTATGTGGCACTATAATGGAAGTAGGCCAGGTTACAAGCCAAAAGGAGAGAGCATGCTGTAGCAAAGAGGTTTACATGTGGCTAAGTTCAGGCCTCACTGTAATGAAGATCCTGTTCTGCTTTGACAGAAAGCTTCTCTTTTTTCTTATTTGTTTATTTCTTTTCTTTACACTTCCTACAACTAACTTACTCTTCATGTGGATATTTGAATACCTACACACAGAGGACAAAGGTAGGATAAAGGTATCACTCCTGAATTGACTCTCAGCAACTCCAACCAAGGCCCAAGGTTCAGATACGGTTCAGGATTATAAAATTCCACAAAAATATGTGGAAATAGTAAAACCAGTGAAAGTGGTGAGATTGGGTATGGAGGGTGAGATTAGGCATAGCCATGTTAACAGAGTTTAGTAGGTTTCTGTGGGTTGCATTCCTTTCTGTTCCTTTAAAAAGCTCTTCTCTCTCCATCCATCCACAATGCTCTTTCTGTCTGTTTATCTATCCTGGATGATAGGTCTTCAGTTGCCTAATCGCTGTTTGCTAGTTCTCATGTTGTTAATTACTCCAGAATAGTGTGTTTTAGCTGAAAATGCAGTAATTGTGATTTAGTTGTGTGTATTTATTTGGAACTCATGTGCCCATCAGTGTTGCCTGGCTTTTATTCTGAAATATGAAGTCAGTGAGACCAAACATTGCATTGTTAATATCGGGATCAATATCCGACCCTAATATCTGAAAGATGCATCTCTAGTCTCATTGGGCCTGTTTTGCTGGTTGTTTATGTCTCATTGGGACTGTTTTGCTGGTTCTTTATTTCTCATTGGGACTGTTTTGCTGGTTCTTTATGTCTCATTGGGTCTGTTTTGCTGGTTCTTTATGTCTCATTGGGCCTGTTCTGTTGGTTCTTTATGTCTCATTGGGCCTGTTTTGCCTGGTTGTTTATGTCTCATTGGGCCTGTTTTGCTGGTTGTTTATGTCTCATTGGGACTGTTTTGCTGGTTCTTTATGTCTCATTGGGTCTGTTTTGCTGGTTCTTTATGTCTCATTGGGTCTGTTTTGCTGGTTCTTTATGTCTCATTGGGCCTGTTCTGTTGGTTCTTTATGTCTCATTGGGCCTGTTTTGCCTGGTTGTTTATATCTCATTGGGCCTGTTTTGCCTGGTTGTTTATATCTCATTGGGCCTGTTTTGCCTGGTTGTTTATATCTCATTGGGCCTGTTTTGCTGGTTGTTTATGTCTCATTGGGCCTGCTTGCCTGGTTCTTTATGTCTCATTGGGCCTGCTTTGCTGGTTCTTTATGTCTCATTGGGCCTGTTTTGCCTGGTTCTATATGTCTCATTGGGCCTGTTTTGCTGGTTCTTTATGTCTCATTGGGCCTGTTGTGGTTGGGCATTTAAGCCACTTGCCTATTGTCTATTTTTCTATATTGGCATAAAAAAAATCCTACAACTTGGGCCTACTTGAAGCCATAGCTGACATCCATGTGACTCCAGTGTTTGGATAGATGGCATGTTTTTTTTTTCATGGTTATTCCTACTCCATCCACTATGTGGCACTATAATGGAAGTAGGCCAGGTTACAAGCCAAAAGGAGAGAGCATGCTGTAGCAAAGAGGTTTACATGTGGCTAAGTTCAGGCCTCACTGTAATGAAGATCCTGTTCTGCTTTGACAGAAAGCTTCTCTTTTTTCTTATTTGTTTATTTCTTTTCTTTACACTTCCTACAACTAACTTACTCTTCATGTGGATATTTGAATACCTACACACAGAGGACAAAGGTAGGATAAAGGTATCACTCCTGAATTGACTCTCAGCAACTCCAACCAAGGCCCAAGGTTCAGATACGGTTCAGGATTATAAAATTCCACAAAAATATGTGGAAATAGTAAAACCAGTGAAAGTGGTGAGATTGGGTATGGAGGGTGAGATTAGGCATAGCCATGTTAACAGAGTTTAGTAAGTTTCTGTGGGTTGCATTCCTTTCTGTTCCTTTAAAAAGCTCTTCTCTCTCCATCCATCCACAATGCTCTTTCTGTCTGTTTATCTATCCTGGATGATAGGTCTTCAGTTGCCTAATCGCTGTTTGCTAGTTCTCATGTTGTTAATTACTCCAGAATAGTGTGTTTTAGCTGAAAATGCAGTAATTGTGATTTAGTTGTGTGTATTTATTTGGAACTCATGTGCCCATCAGTGTTGCCTAGCTTTTATTCTGAAATATGAAGTCAGTGAGACCAAACATTGCATTGTTAATATCGGGATCAATATCCGACCCTAATATCTGAAAGATGCATCCCTAGTCTCATTGGGCCTGTTTTGCTGGTTGTTTATGTCTCATTGGGACTGTTTTGCTGGTTCTTTATGTCTCATTGGGTCTGTTTTGCTGGTTCTTTATGTCTCATTGGGTCTGTTTTGCTGGTTCTTTATGTCTCATTGGGCCTGTTCTGTTGGTTCTTTATGTCTCATTGGGCCTGTTTTGCCTGGTTGTTTATATCTCATTGGGCCTGTTTTGCTGGTTGTTTATGTCTCATTGGGCCTGTTTTGCTGGTTGTTTATGTCTCATTGGGCCTGCTTGCCTGGTTCTTTATGTCTCATTGGGCCTGCTTTGCTGGTTCTTTATGTCTCATTGGGCCTGTTTTGCCTGGTTCTATATGTCTCATTGGGCCTGTTTTGCTGGTTCTTTATGTCTCATTGGGCCTGTTGTGGTTGGGCATTTAAGCCACTTGCCTATTGTCTATTTTTCTATATTGGCATAAAAAAAATCCTACAACTTGGGCCTACTTGAAGCCATAGCTGACATCCATGTGACTCCAGTGTTTGGATAGATGGCATGTTTTTTTTTTCATGGTTATTCCTACTCCATCCACTATGTGGCACTATAATGGAAGTAGGCCAGGTTACAAGCCAAAAGGAGAGAGCATGCTGTAGCAAAGAGGTTTACATGTGGCTAAGTTCAGGCCTCACTGTAATGAAGATCCTGTTCTGCTTTGACAGAAAGCTTCTCTTTTTTCTTATTTGTTTATTTCTTTTCTTTACACTTCCTACAACTAACTTACTCTTCATGTGGATATTTGAATACCTACACACAGAGGACAAAGGTAGGATAAAGGTATCACTCCTGAATTGACTCTCAGCAACTCCAACCAAGGCCCAAGGTTCAGATACGGTTCAGGATTATAAAATTCCACAAAAATATGTGGAAATAGTAAAACCAGTGAAAGTGGTGAGATTGGGTATGGAGGGTGAGATTAGGCATAGCCATGTTAACAGAGTTTAGTAAGTTTCTGTGGGTTGCATTCCTTTCTGTTCCTTTAAAAAGCTCTTCTCTCTCCATCCATCCACAATGCTCTTTCTGTCTGTTTATCTATCCTGGATGATAGGTCTTCAGTTGCCTAATCGCTGTTTGCTAGTTCTCATGTTGTTAATTACTCCAGAATAGTGTGTTTTAGCTGAAAATGCAGTAATTGTGATTTAGTTGTGTGTATTTATTTGGAACTCATGTGCCCATCAGTGTTGCCTAGCTTTTATTCTGAAATATGAAGTCAGTGAGACCAAACATTGCATTGTTAATATCGGGATCAATATCCGACCCTAATATCTGAAAGATGCATCCCTAGTCTCATTGGGCCTGTTTTGCTGGTTGTTTATGTCTCATTGGGACTGTTTTGCTGGTTCTTTATGTCTCATTGGGTCTGTTTTGCTGGTTCTTTATGTCTCATTGGGTCTGTTTTGCTGGTTCTTTATGTCTCATTGGGCCTGTTCTGTTGGTTCTTTATGTCTCATTGGGCCTGTTTTGCCTGGTTGTTTATATCTCATTGGGCCTGTTTTGCTGGTTGTTTATGTCTCATTGGGCCTGTTTTGCCTGGTTCTTTATGTCTCATTGGGCCTGCTTGCCTGGTTCTTTATGTCTCATTGGGCCTGCTTGCCTGGTTCTTTATGTCTCATTGGGCCTGTTTTGCCTGGTTCTTTATGTCTCATTGGGCCTGTTTTGCTGGTTCTTTATGTCTCATTGGGCCTGTTGTGGTTGGGCATTTAAGCCACTTGCCTATTGTCTATTTTTCTATATTGGCATAAAAAAAATCCTACAACTTGGGCCTACTTGAAGCCATAGCTGACATCCATGTGACTCCAGTGTTTGGATAGATGGCATGTTTTTTTTTTCATGGTTATTCCTACTCCATCCACTATGTGGCACTATAATGGAAGTAGGCCAGGTTACAAGCCAAAAGGAGAGAGCATGCTGTAGCAAAGAGGTTTACATGTGGCTAAGTTCAGGCCTCACTGTAATGAAGATCCTGTTCTGCTTTGACAGAAAGCTTCTCTTTTTTCTTATTTGTTTATTTCTTTTCTTTACACTTCCTACAACTAACTTACTCTTCATGTGGATATTTGAATACCTACACACAGAGGACAAAGGTAGGATAAAGGTATCACTCCTGAATTGACTCTCAGCAACTCCAACCAAGGCCCAAGGTTCAGATACGGTTCAGGATTATAAAATTCCACAAAAATATGTGGAAATAGTAAAACCAGTGAAAGTGGTGAGATTGGGTATGGAGGGTGAGATTAGGCATAGCCATGTTAACAGAGTTTAGTAAGTTTCTGTGGGTTGCATTCCTTTCTGTTCCTTTAAAAAGCTCTTCTCTCTCCATCCATCCACAATGCTCTTTCTGTCTGTTTATCTATCCTGGATGATAGGTCTTCAGTTGCCTAATCGCTGTTTGCTAGTTCTCATGTTGTTAATTACTCCAGAATAGTGTGTTTTAGCTGAAAATGCAGTAATTGTGATTTAGTTGTGTGTATTTATTTGGAACTCATGTGCCCATCAGTGTTGCCTAGCTTTTATTCTGAAATATGAAGTCAGTGAGACCAAACATTGCATTGTTAATATCGGGATCAATATCCGACCCTAATATCTGAAAGATGCATCCCTAGTCTCATTGGGCCTGTTTTGCTGGTTGTTTATGTCTCATTGGGACTGTTTTGCTGGTTCTTTATGTCTCATTGGGTCTGTTTTGCTGGTTCTTTATGTCTCATTGGGTCTGTTTTGCTGGTTCTTTATGTCTCATTGGGCCTGTTTTGCTGGTTCTTTATGTCTCATTGGGCCTGTTCTGTTGGTTCTTTATGTCTCATTGGGCCTGTTTTGCCTGGTTGTTTATATCTCATTGGGCCTGTTTTGCCTGGTTGTTTATATCTCATTGGGCCTGTTTTGCTGGTTGTTTATGTCTCATTGGGATTGTTTTGCTGGTTCTTTATGTCTCATTAGGCCTGTTTTGCCTGGTTCTTTATATCTCATTGGGCCTGCTTTGCTGGTTCTTTGTCTCATTGGGCCTGCTTTGCTGGTTCTTTGTCTCATTGGGCCTGCTTTGCTGGTTCTTTATGTCTCATTGGGTCTGTTTTGCTGGTTCTTTGTCTCATTGGGCCTGTTCTGTTGGTTCTTTATGTCTCATTGGGCCTGTTTTGCCTGGTTGTTTATGTCTCATTGGGCCTGTTTTGCTGGTTGTTTATGTCTCATTGGGCCTGTTTTGCCTGGTTCTTTATGTCTCATTGGGCCTGCTTGCCTGGTTCTTTATGTCTCATTGGGCCTGCTTGCCTGGTTCTTTATGTCTCATTGGGCCTGCTTTGCTGGTTCTTTATGTCTCATTGGGCCTGTTTTGCCTGGTTCTATATGTCTCATTGGGCCTGTTTTGCTTGGTTCTATATGTCTCATTGGGCCTGTTTTGCTGGTTCTTTATGTCTCATTGGGCCTGTTTTGCTGGTTCTTTATGTCTCATTGGGCCTGTTGTGGTTGGACTTTAAGCCACTTGCCTATTGTCTATTTTCTATATTGGCATAAAAAAATTTCTACAACTTAGGCCTACTTGAAGCCATAGCTGACACCTATGTGACTCCAGTGTTGGGATAGATAGCATGTTTTTTTTTTCATGGTTATTCCTACTCCATCCACTATGTGGCAGTATAATGGAAGTATGCCAGGTTACAAGCCAAAAGAAGGGAACCATGCTGTAGCAAAGAGGTTTACATGTAGCTAATTTCAGGCCTCACTGTAATGAATTGGTGAAACTATAGGTCCTAATACTCATTGTAAGTTTAATTCTTTATATATTCAGCCAAGCCTTGTGTGTTTTATTTTAGATTTTGAGCTGTTCTGCTTTTTGCTTCTCTTTTTCTTGTTTGTTTGTTTCTTTGTTTGCATTGTGTACTGGTAATAAGATGGTGAGTGCAGACCTAATTTTACCCCCCTTCAAGCACTAGTGAGTCAGTCCACATTATTCTGTCTTTCCTTCACTCTGATATAGGTTAATCTTAGTCTCATCTGTCTGCAAGACCTTTCTCCAGAATTCTGCTGGCTCTCTTAAGTACTTGTTTGCAAATTGTCTATTCTAAGAGTAGTAATATATTTATCAGATGTTTCTCTGTATACTACAGCTGATTTTGGATTTGTATTTGATATGGATGTTTCACTGGAACAATATTACGTAAAACATGTTAAAATAGGCATATATTATGACGGTGTCAAAATAGTGATTTATTTGTTATAAAAATGCCCTACATGCATGTTTATATTGTCTAAAGTGAGGAAGTTCATTACATCTCAAGTTAGAGGTTTCAAATACAGGTTTGATTGTCTTTATAACTAACCCCAGCAGCTCCTTATCTCTGTGAGAGTTGTAGGCTTCTGCACTTTTACCATGTACAGCACCTGCTGCATAAATTCAGTCTATTTTGATTAAATATCCTTGTTAAAATTAAAACTGGAAATGTTGAGGAAATTAAGTGATTGTAGTTTCTCTATTGTTTAAAAAAAAAAAAGTCACGTCTGAGATTTTAGGACATTGTGAGTGAGAGGAGGGGTGAAGTAAATATCAGCAGATCCAACATCAAACTAACTTGACTGAGCTCCCCAAACTCCAGTGAAAATGTGCTTCGATATACAAGCGAAGAACTTTTTTTTTGGCTCCTTAGTAAGACAGCATGTTAAAGTCTGAATGACTAGCGTTTCTGAGGAGACCCTTAAAGCTGGTTGCAATGACCTGTACATGGGTTACTGTCGTGGTCTTCTTTGGAGGACTTCTTTTGGAAAGGAGACTCGTGACCACAGTCTTTCAGTTGTAACAATGAAACATTTTATTCCAGTCAAAAATACAGTGTGGAGAGAGTCTGCCAATTCAGGGTGCCCCTCTGCTCTCACTCCCAGACAAAGGAACACATTGTGTTTTATTCTCTACTACACGTCATATGTTGTTGTACTGTTCCCATATGCAGGATGTCTGCATTTCATCCAGGAATATTCATTAGCCCCCACAATTACTTATGTGGTCTATGTGCTGCAGACACAACTGGACCTTTTAACATCTCTGTCACGTAAATCCGAAAGTATGTCTAATCTAAACATTTTATGTTCGTTCAGTTCATGTTCAGTTTATCAAATTTGGTCTGGGAGCAGATCCCAATCTCCTTTCCCAAGTGTAACCCATGGGCCTCACTATATTATTTCTCAACTCCATACCATTCCTTTAGGCCTATGTACATCTGCATAGCCAATAAATATACTACATTATACTGTAATATGTGGTCTCTTGAATGATCTTTGTTCCTTTAAATGTGCAGTAGCAAGGAGGTTCAGTTGTGACTAACGTCAGGCTTCACTGTAATGAAGATCCTTATTGGTGGAACTATAAGTTCTAATACTCATTGTAAGTTTAATTCTTTATATATTCAGCCAAGCCTTGTGCTGTTCTGCTATTGTAGAAAGCTTTTCATTTTTCTTGTTTGTTTCTTTCTTTATTTGCATTCCTAACAACTAACTTGCTCTTCATATGGACTTTGGAATAGACATACACACAGAGGACTCCGTTGGATAAAGGTATCACTCCTAAATTGACTCTCAGCAACTCAAACCAAGGACGTGCATGGTTGAGGCATGGATCAGGATTATAAAATGTCTTCAGAAAAAAGGATGTCTGAATACAAAGACCATTGTGAGAGCTTTTCAACTCCTATGTTTTGAATTGTTCTTAAGAACTCAAAGTATGTACTGTTAATTAGAGGGTGAGTGCAGACCAAGCACTTCAAGCACTATTGAGGCAGTCCACATTTTTTCTTTCCTTCAGTCTCATATAGGTTAATCTTAGTCTCATCTGTCCACAAGACCTTTCTGCAGACTTAAATAAAAAAATGTTAAAATAGGCATATATTATGACAGTGTCAATATAGTGATTTATTCATTATTAAAAATGTGATACATGCATGTTATGATTGACTGGCTTTAAATTAATCTGCAGATGTTTAATGGGTAAGTGAACATTCGGTTTCTATACGCATATTGACTTTCTTTTTTGTCTTTCTTATTTTCAAGATCTCATGACCCACCTAACACACCTTTTTATCTGAAAGTGGATCTGGCCAACAAGGGCAATCCATCTTCAGCTGTGAGTGGATGTCTGCATCTGGAATGGGGTCTGGCTGGCTTGCAATTAGTCTGCAACTGTGGAAAAGGTACGTGTTAAATCAGTTTTTATACATATTTTGATTTTCTTTTTTCTTGTCACACAGGATCCCATGACGCACCTTTTTACCTGACAGTGCATCTGGCCAACAAGGGGCAATCCATCTTCAGCTGTGAGTGGTTGTCTGTATCTGGAACAGTGTCTGGCTGGCTTGCAATTAATCTGCAACTGTGTAACAGGTAAGTGAACATTCAGTTTCTATACTTATATTGACTTTCTTTTTTGTCTTTCTTATTTTCAGGATGTCATGACCCACCTGACGGACCTTTTTACCTGAAAGTGGATCTTGCAATTAATCTGCAACTGTGTAACAGGTACGTGTTAATTCGGTTTTTATACATATATTGATTTTCTTTTTTTTGTCACACAGGATCCCATCACGCACCTTTTTACCAGAAAGTGGATCTGGCCAACAAGGGGCAATCCATCTTCAGCTCTGAATGGTTGTCTGCATCTGGAACGGTGTCTGGCTGGCTTGCAATTAATCTGCAACTGTGTAAAAGATACGTGTTAATTCGTTTTTTATACATATTGATTTCTTTTTTCTGGATCAGTGTCTGGCTGGCTTGCAATTAATCTGCAACTGTGTTGACATTCTTTTTTGTCTTTCTTATTTTCAGGATCTCATGACCCACCTGACGCATCTTTATACCTGAAAGTGGATCTTGCAATTAATCTGCAACTGTGTAACAGGTACGTGTTAATTCGGTTTTTATACATATATTGATTTTCTTTTTTTCTTGTCACAGAGGATCTCATGACGCACCTTTTTACCTGAAAGTGGACCTGGCCAACAAGGGGCAATCCATCTTCAGCTACGAGTGGTTGTCTGCATTTGGAACGGTGTCTGGCTGGCTTGCAATTAATCTGCAACTGTGTAACAGGTACGAGTTAATTCGGATTTTATACATATATTGATTTTCTTTTTTCTTTTCACACAGGATCTCATGACGCACCTTTTTACCTGAAAGTGGACCTGGCCAACAAGGGGCAATCCATCTTCAGCTGCGAGTGGATGTCTGCATCTGGAACGGTGTCTGGCTGGCTTGCAATTGATCTGCAACTGTGTAACAGGTACGTGTTAATTAAGTTTTTATACATATATTGATTTAATTTTTTCTTGTCACACAGGATCCCATCACGCACCTTTTTACCTCAAAGTGGATCCGGCCAACAAGGGGCAATCCATCTTCAGCTATGATTGGTTGTCTGCATCTAGAACGGTGTCTGGCTGGCTTGCAATTAATCTGCAACTGTGTAACAGGTACGTGTTAATTCGGTTTTTATACATATATTGATTTTCTTTTTTTTTGTCACACAGGATCCCATCACGCACATTTTTACCTGAAAGTGGATCCGGCCAACAAGGGGCTATCCATGTCCAGCTGTGAGAGGTTGCCTGCATCTGGAATGGTGTCTGACTGGCTTTCTTTTCATCTGCATCTGAGTTACAGGTAAGTGAACATTCAGTTTCTATACTGATATTGACTTTCTTTTTTGTCTTTCTTATTTTCAGGATGTCATGACCCACTTGACGCATCTTTTTACCTGAAAGTGGATCTTGCAATTAATCTGCAACTGTGTAACAGGTACGTGTTAATTCGGTTTTTATACATATATTGATTTTCTTTTTTCTTGTCACACAGGATCTCATGACGCACCTTTTTACCTGAAAGTGGACCTGGCCAACAAGGGGCAATCCATCTTCAGCTATGAGTGGTTGTCTGCATCTAGAACGGTGTCTGGCTGGCTTGCAATTAATCTGCAACTATGTAACAGGTACGTGTTAATTCGGTTTTTATACATATATTGATTTTCTTTTTTTTGTCACACAGGATCCCATCACGCACCTTTTTACCAGAAAGTGGATCTGGCCAACAAGGGGCAATCCATCTTCAGCTCTGAATAGTTGTCTGCATCTGGAACGGTGTCTGGCTGGCTTGCAATTAATCTGCAACTGTGTAAAAGATACGTGTTAATTCGTTTTTTATACATATTGATTTCTTTTTTCTGGATCAGTGTCTGGCTGGCTTGCAATTAATCTGCAACTGTGTTGACATTCTTTTTTGTCTTTCTTATTTTCAGGATCTCATGACCCACCTGACGCATCTTTATACCTGAAAGTGGATCTTGCAATTAATCTGCAACTGTGTAACAGGTACATGTTAATTCAGTTTTTATACATATATTGATTTTCTTTTTTCTTGTCACAGAGGATCTCATGACGCACCTTTTTACCTGAAAGTGGACCTGGCCAACAAGGGGCAATCCTTCAGCTACGAGTGGTTGTCTGCATCTGGAACGGTGTCTGGCTGGCTTGCAAATGATCTGCAACTGTGTAACAGGTACGTGTTAATTCAGTTTTTATACATATATTGATTTTCTTTTTTTTTGTCACACAGGATCCCATCACGCACATTTTTACCTGAAACTGGATCCGGCCAACAAGTGGCTATCCATGTCCAGCTGTGAGAGGATGCCTGCATCTGGAATGGTGTCTGACTGGCTTTCTTTTCATCTGCATCTGAGTTACAGGTAAGTGAACATAAAGTTTCTATACTTTGATTGACTTTCTTTTTTGTCTTTCTTATTTTCAGGATGTCATGAACCACCTGACGCATCTTTTTACCTGAAAGTGGATCTTGCAATTAATCTGCAACTGTGTAACAGGTACTTGTTAATTCGGTTTTTATACATATATTGATTTTCTTTTTTTCTTGTCACAGAGGATCTCATGACGCACCTTTTTACCTGAAAGTGGACCTGGCCAACAAGGGGCAATCCATCTTCAGCTACGAGTGGTTGTCTGCATTTGGAACGGTGTCTGGCTGGCTTGCAATTAATCTGCAACTGTGTAACAGGTACGAGTTAATTCGGATTTTATACATATATTGATTTTCTTTTTTCTTTTCACACAGGATCTCATGACGCACCTTTTTACCTGAAAGTGGACCTGGCCAACAAGGGGCAATCCATCTTCAGCTACGAGTGGATGTCTGCATCTGGAACGGTGTCTGGCTGGCTTGCAATTGATCTGCAACTGTGTAACAGGTACGTGTTAATTAAGTTTTTATACATATATTGATTTAATTTTTTCTTGTCACACAGGATCCCATCACGCACCTTTTTACCTCAAAGTGGATCCAGCCAACAAGGGGCAATCCATCTTCAGCTATGATTGGTTGTCTGCATCTAGACCGGTGTCTGGCTGGCTTGCAATTAATCTGCAACTGTGTAACAGGTACGTGTTAATTCGGTTTTTATACATATATTGATTTTCTTTTTTTTTGTCACACAGGATCCCATCACGCACATTTTTACCTGAAAGTGGATCCGGCCAACAAGGGGCTATCCATGTCCAGCTGTGAGAGGTTGCCTGCATCTGGAATGGTGTCTGACTGGCTTTCTTTTCATCTGCATCTGAGTTACAGGTAAGTGAACATTCAGTTTCTATACTGATATTGACTTTCTTTTTTGTCTTTCTTATATTCAGGATGTCATGACCCACTTGACGCATCTTTTTACCTGAAAGTGGATCTTGCAATTAATCTGCAACTGTGTAACAGGTACGTGTTAATTCGGTTTTTATACATATATTGATTTTCTTTTTTCTTGTCACACAGGATCTCATGACGCACCTTTTTACCTGAAAGTGGACCTGGCCAACAAGGGGCAATCCATCTTCAGCTATGAGTGGTTGTCTGCATCTAGAACGGTGTCTGGCTGGCTTGCAATTAATCTGCAACTATGTAACAGGTACGTGTTAATTCGGTTTTTATACATATATTGATTTTCTTTTTTTTGTCACACAGGATCCCATCACGCACCTTTTTACCAGAAAGTGGATCTGGCCAACAAGGGGCAATCCATCTTCAGCTCTGAATAGTTGTCTGCATCTGGAACGGTGTCTGGCTGGCTTGCAATTAATCTGCAACTGTGTAAAAGATACGTGTTAATTCGTTTTTTATACATATTGATTTCTTTTTTCTGGATCAGTGTCTGGCTGGCTTGCAATTAATCTGCAACTGTGTTGACATTCTTTTTTGTCTTTCTTATTTTCAGGATCTCATGACCCACCTGACGCATCTTTATACCTGAAAGTGGATCTTGCAATTAATCTGCAACTGTGTAACAGGTACATGTTAATTCGGTTTTTATACATATATTGATTTTCTTTTTTCTTGTCACACAGGATCTCATGACGCACCTTTTTACCTGAAAGTGGACCTGGCCAACAAGGGGCAATCCATCTTCAGCTACGAGTGGTTGTCTGCATCTGGAACGGTGTCTGGCTGGCTTGCAAATGATCTGCAACTGTGTAACAGGTACGTGTTAATTCAGTTTTTATACATATATTGATTTTCTTTTTTTTTGTCACACAGGATCCCATCACGCACATTTTTACCTGAAACTGGATCCGGCCAACAAGTGGCTATCCATGTCCAGCTGTGAGAGGTTGCCTGCAGCTGGAATGGTGTCTGACTGGCTTTCTTTACATCTGCATCTGAGTTACAGGTAAGTGAACATTCAGTTTCTATACTTATATTGACATTCTTTTTTGTCTTTCTTATTTTTAGGATGTCATGACCCACCTGACGCATCTTTTTACCTGAAAGTGGATCTTGCAATTAATCTGCAACTGTGTAACAGGTACGTGTTAATTCAGTTTTTATACATATATTGATTTTCTATTTTTTTGTCACACAGGATCCCATCACGCACCTTTTTACCTGAAAGTGGATCCGGCCAACAAGGGGCAATCCATCTTCAGCTATGAGTGGTTATCTGCATCTAGAACGGTGTCTGGCTGGCTCACAATTAATCTGCGACTGTGTAACAGGTACGTGTTAATTCGGTCATTATACATATATTGATTTTCTTTTTTTTGTCACACAAGATCCCATCACGCACCTTTTTACCTGAAAGTGGATCTGGCCAACAAGGGGCAATGCATCTTCAGCTCTGAATGGTTGTCTGCATCTGGAATGGTGTCTGGCTGGCTTGCAATTAATCTGCAACTGTGTAACAGGTGCTTGTTAATTCGGTTTTCATACATATATTGATTTTCTTTTTTCTTGTCACACAGGATCTCATGATGCACCTTTTTACCTGAAAGTGGATCCGGCCAATAAGGGGCAATCCATCTTCAGCTATGAGTGGTTGTCTGCATCTAGAACGGTGTTTGGCTGGCTTGCAATTAATCTGCGACTGTGTAACAGGTACGTGTTAATTTGGTTTTTATACATATATTGATTTTCTTTTTTTTGTCACACAGGATCCCATCACGCACCTTTTTACCTGAAAGTGGATCTGGCCAACAAGGGGCAATCCATCTTCAGCTCTGAATGGTTGTCTGCATCTGGAACGGTGTCTGGCTGGCTTGCAATTAATCTGCAACTGTGTAAAAGATACGTGTTAATTCGTTTTTTATACATATTAATTTCTTTTTTCTGGATCAGTGTCTGGCTGGCTTGCAATTAATCTGCAACTGTGTTGACATTCTTTTTTGTCTTTCTTATTTTCAGGATCTCATGACCCACCTGACGCATCTCTTTACCTGAAAGTGGATCTTGCAATTAATCTGCAACTGTGTAAAAGATATGTGTTAATTCGTTTTTTATACATATTGATTTCTTTTTTCTGGATCAGTGTCTGGAAGGCTTGCAATTAATCTGCAACTGTGTGGACATTCTTTTTTGTCTTTCTTATATTCAGGATCTCATGACCCACCTGACGCATCTTTTTACCTGAAAGTGGATCTTGCAATTAATCTGCAACTGTGTAACAGGTACGTGTTAAATCGTTTTTTATACATATAATGATTTTTTTTATTCTTGTCACACAGGATCTCATGACGCACCTTTTTACCTGAAAGTGGACCTGGCCAACAAGGGGCAATCCATCTTCAGCTGCGAGTGGTTGTCTGCATCTGGACCGGTGTCTGGCTGGCTTGCAATTAATCTGCAACTGTGTAACAGGTACGTGTTAATTCGGTTTTTATACATATATTGATTTTCTTTTTTCTTGTCACACAGGATCTCATGACACACCTTTTTACCTGAAAGTGGACCTGGCCGACAAGGGGCAATCCATCTTCAGCTGCGAGTGGTTGTCTGCATCTGGAACAGTGTCTGGCTGGCTTGCAATTAATCTGCAACTGTGTAACAGGTACGTGTTAATTCGGATTTTATACATATTGATTTCTTTTTTCTGGATCATTGTCTGGCTGGCTTGCAATTAATCTGCAACTGTGTTGACATTCTTTTTTGTCTTTCTTATTTTCAGGATCTCATGACCCACCTGACGCATCTTTTTACCTGAAAGTGGATCTTGCAATTAATCTGCAACTGTGTAAAAGATATGTGTTAATTCGTTTTTTATACATATTGATTTCTTTTTTCTGGATCAGTGTCTGGCTGGCTTGCAATTAATCTGCAACTGTGTTGACATTCTTTTTTGTCTTTCTTATTTTCAGGATCTCATGACTCACCTGACGCATCTTTTTACCTGAAAGTGGATCTTGCAATTAATCTGCAACTGTGTAACAGGTACGTGTTTAATCGTTTTTTATCCATATAATGATTTTCTTTATTCTTGTCACACAGGATCTCATGACACACCTTTTTACCTGAAAGTGGACCTGGCCAACAAGGGGCAATCCATCTTCAGCTGCGAGTGGTTGTCTGCATCTGGAATGGTGTCTGACTGGCTTTCTTTTCATCTGCAACTGAGTTACAGGTAAGTGAACATTCAGTTTCTATACCTTAATTGGATTTCTTTTTTGTCTTTCTTTATTTTCAGGATGTCATGACTCACCTGACGCACCTTTTTACCAGAAAGTGGATCTGGCCAACAAGGGGCAATCCATCTTCAGCTGTGAGACGTTGCCTGCATCTGGAATGGTGTCTGACTGGCTTTCTTTTCATCTGCATCTGAGTTACAGGTAAGTGAATATTCAGTTTCTATACTTATATTGACTTCCTTTTTGGTCTTTCTTATTTTCAGGATCTCATGACCCACCTGACGCATCTTTTTACCTGAAAGTGGATCTTGCAATTAATCTGCAACTGTGTAAAAGATATGTGTTAATTCGGTTTTTATACATATTGATTTCTTTTTTCTGGATCAGTGTCTGGCTGGCTTGCAATTAATCTGCAACTGTGTTGACATTCTTTTTTGTCTTAATTATTTTCAGGATCTCATGACCCACCTGACGCATCTTTTTACCTGAAAGTGGATCTTGCAATTAATCTGCAACTGTGTAAAAGATATGTGTTAATTCGTTTTTTATACATATTGATTTCTTTTTTCTGGATCAGTGTCTGGCTGGCTTGCAATTAATCTGCAACTGTGTTGACATTGTTTTTTGTCTTTCTTATTTTCAGGATCTCATGACCCACCTGACGCATCTTTTTACCTGAAAGTGGATCTCGCAATTAATCTGCAACTGTGTAACAGGTACGTGTTAAATCGTTTTTTATACATATAATGATTTTCTTTATTCTTGTCACACAGGATCTCATGACACACCTTTTTACCTGAAAGTGGACCTGGCCAACAAGGGGCAATCCATCTTCAGCTGCGAGTGGTTGTCTGCATCTGGAATGGTGTCTGACTGGCTTTCTTTTCATCTGCAACTGAGTTACAGGTAAGTGAACATTCAGTTTCTATACCTTAATTGGATTTCTTTTTTGTCTTTCTTTATTTTCAGGATGTCATGACTCACCTGACGCACCTTTTTACCAGAAAGTGGATCTGGCCAACAAGGGGCAAACCATCTTCAGCTGTGAGACGTTGCCTGCATCTGGAATGGTGTCTGACTGGCTTTCTTTTCATCTGCATCTGAGTTACAGGTAAGTGAACATTCAGTTTCTATACTTATATTGACTTCCTTTTTTGTCTTTCTTATTTTCAGGATGTCATGACACACCTGACGCATCTTTTTACCTGAAAGTGGATTTTGCAATTAATCTGCAACTGTGTAACAGGTACGTGTTAAATCGTTTTTTTATACATATATTGATTTTCTTTATTCTTGTCACACAGGATCTCATGACGCACCTTTTTACCTGAAAGTGGACCTGGCCAACAAGGGGCAATCCATCTTCAGCTACGAGTGGTTGTCTGCATCTGGAACGGTGTCTGGCTGGCTTGCAAATGATCTGCAACTGTGTAACAGGTACGTGTTAATTCAGTTTTTATACATATATTGATTTTCTTTTTTTTTGTCACACAGGATCCCATCACGCACATTTTTACCTGAAACTGGATCCGGCCAACAAGTGGCTATCCATGTCCAGCTGTGAGAGGTTGCCTGCATCTGGCATGGTGTCTGACTGGCTTTCTTTTCATCTGCATCTGAGTTACAGGTAAGTGAACATTCAGTTTCTATACTGATATTGACTTTCTTTTTTGTCTTTCTTATTTTCAGGATGTCATGACCCACTTGACGCATCTTTTTACCTGAAAGTGGATCCGGCCAACAAGGGGCAATCCATCTTCAGCTATGAGTGGTTGTCTGCATCTAGAACGGTGTCTGGCTGGCTTGCAATTAATCTGCAACTGTGTAAAAGATACGTGTTAATTCGTTTTTTATACATATTGATTTCTTTTTTCTGGATCAGTGTCTGGCTGGCTTGCAATTAATCTGCAACTGTGTTGACATTCTTTTTTGTCTTTCTTATTTTCAGGATCTCATGACCCACCTGACGCATCTTTATACCTGAAAGTGGATCTTGCAATTAATCTGCAACTGTGTAACAGGTACGTGTTAATTCGGTTTTTATACATATATTGATTTTCTTTTTTTTGTCACACAGGATCCCATCATGCACCTTTTTACCTGAAAGTGGATCCGGCCAACAAGGGGCTATCCATGTCCAGCTGTGAGAGGATGCCTGCATCTGGAATGGTGTCTGACTGGCTTTCTTTTCATCTGCAACTGTGTAACAGGTACGAGTTAATTCGGTTTTTATACATATATTGATTTTCTTTTTTCTTTTCACACAGGATCTCATGACGCACCTTTTTACCTGAAAGTGGACCTGGCCAACAAGGGGCAATCCATCTTCAGCTGCGAGTGGATGTCTGCATCTGGAACGGTGTCTGGCTGGCTTGCAATTGATCTACAACTGTGTAACAGGTACGTGTTAATTCAGTATTTATACATATATTGATTTTCTTTTTTTTTGTCACACAGGATCCCATCACGCACCTTTTTACCTGAAAGTGGATCCGGCCAACAAGGGGCAATCCATCTTCAGCTATGAGTGGTTGTCTGCATCTAGAACTGTGTCTGGCTGGCTTGCAATTAATCTGCAACTGTGTAACAGGTACGTGTTACTTCGGTTTTTATACATATATTGATTTTCTTTTTTTTGTCAAACAGGATCCCATCACGCACCTTTTTACCTGAAAGTGGATCTGGCCAACAAGGGGCAATCCATCTTCAGCTCTGAATGGTTGTCTGCATCTGAAACGGTGTCTGGTTGGCTTGCAATTGACCTGCAACTGTGTAACAGGTACGTGTTAATTCGGTTTTTATACATATATTGATTTTCTTTTTTCTTCTCACACAGGATCCCATCACGCACCTTCTTACCTGAAAGTGGATCTGGCCAACAAGGGGCAATCCATCTTCAGCTATGAATTGTTGTCTGCATCTGGAACGGTGTCTGGCTGGCTTGCAAATTATCTGCAACTGTGTAAAAGATACGTGTTAATTCGTTTTTTATAAATATTGATTTCTTTTTTCTGGATCATTGTCTGGCTGGCTTGCAATTAATCTGCAACTGTGTTGACATTCTTTTTTGTCTTTCTTATTTTCAGGATCTCATGACCCACCTGACGCATCTTTTTACCTGAAAGTGGATCTTGCAATTAATCTGCAACTGTGTAACAGGTACGTGTTAAATCGTTTTTTATACATATAATGATTTTCTTTATTCTTGTCACACAGGATCTCATGACGCACCTTTTTACCTGAAAGGGGACCTGGCCAACAAGGGGCAATCCATCTTCAGCTGCGAGTGGTTGTCTGCATCTGGAACGGTGTCTGGCTGGCTTGCAATTGATCTTCAACTGTGTAACAGGTACGTGTTAATTCAGTTTTTATACATATATTGGTTTTCTTTTTTTTTGTCACACAGGATCCCATCACGCACCTTTTTACCTGAAAGTGGATCCGGCCAACAAGGGGCTATCCATGTCCAGCTGTGAGAGGTTGCCTGCATCTGGAATGGTGTCTGACTGGCTTTCTTTTCATCTGCATCTGAGTTACAGGTAGGTGAACATTCAGTTTCTATACTTATATTGACTTTCTTTTTTGTCTTTCTTATTTTCAGGATGTCATGACCCACCTGACGCATCTTTTTACCTGAAAGTGGATCTTGCAATTTATCTGCAACTGTGTAAAAGATACGTGTTAATTCGTTTTTATACATATTGATTTCTTTTTTCTGGATCAGTGTCTGGCTGGCTTGCAGTTAATCTGTAACTGTGTTGACATTCTTTTTTTGTCTTTCTTATTTTCAGGATCTCATGACCCACCTGACGCATCTTTTTACCTGAAAGTGGATCTTGCAATTAATCTGCAACTGTGTAACAGGTACGTGTTAAATCATTTTTTATACATATAATGATTTTCTTTATTCTTGTCACACAGGATCTCATGACGCACCTTTTTACCTGAAAGTGGACCTGGCCAACAAGGGGCAATCCATCTTCAGCTGCGAGTGGTTGTCTGCATCTGGAACGGTGTCTGGCTGGCTTGCAATTGATCTTCAACTGTGTAACAGGTACGTGTTAATTCAGTTTTTAAACATATATTGATTTTCTTTTTTTTTGTCACACAGGATCCCATCACGCACCTTTTTACCTGAAAGTGGATCCGGCCAACAAGGGGCTATCCATGTCCAGCTGTGAGAGGTTGCCTGCATCTGGAATGGTGTCTGACTGGCTTTCTTTTCATCTGCATCTGAGTTACAGGTAAGTGAACATTCAGTTTCTATACTTATATTGACTTTCTTTTTTGTCTTTCTTATTTTCAGGATGTCATGACCCACCTGACGCATCTTTTTACCTGAAAGTGGATCTTGCAATTTATCTGCAACTGTGTAAAAGATACGTGTTAATTCGTTTTTATACATATTGATTTCTTTTTTCTGGATCAGTGTCTGGCTGGCTTGCAATTAATCTGCAACTGTGTTGACATTCTTTTTTGTCTTTCTTATTTTCAGGATCTCATGACCCACCTGACGCATCTTTATACCTGAAAGTGGATCTTGCAATTAATCTGCAACTGTGTAACAGGTACGTGTTAATTCGGTTTTTATACATATATTGATTTTCTTTTTTCTTGTCACAGAGGATCTCATGACGCACCTTTTTACCTGAAAGTGGACCTGGGCAACAAGGGGCAATCCATCTTCAGCTACGAGTGGTTGTCTGCGTCTGGAACGGTGTCTGGCTGGCTTGCAATTGATCTGCAACTGTGTAACAGGTACGTGTTAATTCAGTTTTTATACATATATTGATTTTCTTTTTTCTTCTCACACAGGAGCCCATCACACACCTTCTTACCTGAAAGTGGATCTGGCCAACATGGGGCAATCCATCTTCAGCTCTGAATTGTTGTCTGCATCTGGAACGGTGTCTGGCTGGCTTGCAAATTATCTGCAACTGTGTAAAAGATACATGTTTATTCGTTTTTTATACATATTGATTTCTTTTTTCTGGATCATTGTCTGGCTGGCTTGCAATTAATCTGCAACTGTGTTGACATTCTTTTTTGTCTTTCTTATTTTCAGGATCTCATGACCCACCTGACGCATCTTTTTACCTGAAAGTGGATCTTGCAATTAATCTGCAACTGTGTAACAGGTACGTGTTAAATCGTTTTTTATACATATAATGATTTTCTTCATTCTTGTCACACAGGATCTCATGACGCACCTTTTTACCTGAAAGTTGATCCGGCCAACAAGGGGCTATCCATTTCCAGCTGTGAGAGGTTGCCTGCATCTGGAATGGTGTCTGACTGGCTTTCTTTTCATCTGCATCTGAGTTACAGGTGAGTGAACATTCAGTTTCTATACTTATATTGACTTTCTTTTTTGTCTTTCTTATTTGCAGGATGTCATGACCCACCTGACGCATCTTTTTACCTGAAAGTGGATCTTGCAATTAATCTGCAACTGTGTAACAGGTACGTGTTAATTCGGTTTTTATACATATATTGATTTTCTTTTTTCTTGTCACACAGGATCTCATGACGCACCTTTTTACCTGAAAGTGGACCTGGCCAACAAGAGGCAATCCATCTTCAGCTATGAGTGGTTGTCTGCATCTTGAACGGTGTCTGGCTGGCTTGCAATTGATCTGCAACTGTATAACAGGTACGTGTTTATTCAGTTTTTATACATATATTGATTTTCTTTTTTTTTGTCACAGAGGATCCCATCACGTAAAAAGGTGCGTGATGGGATCCTCTTCTTTTTTGTCTTTCTTATTTTCAGGATCTCATGACCCACCTGACGCATCTTTATACCTGAAAGTGGATCTTGCAATTAATCTGCAACTGTGTAACAGGTACGTGTTAATTCGGTTTTTATACATATATTGATTTTCTTTTTTCTTGTCACACAGGATCTCATAACGCACCTTTTTACCTGAAAGTGGACCTGGCCAACAAGGGGCAATCCATCTTCAGCTTCGAGTGGTTGTCTGCATCTGAAACGGTGTCTGGCTGGCTTGCAATTGATCTGCAACTGTGTAACAGGTACGTGTTAATTCAGTTTTTATACATATATTGATTTTCTTTTTTTGTCACACAGGATCCCATCACGCACCTTTTTACCTGAAAGTGGATCTGGCCAACAAGGGGCAATCCATCTTCAGCTCTGAATGGTTGTCTGCATCTGGAACGGTGTCTGGCTGGCTTGCAATTCATCTGCAACTGTGTAAAAGATACGTGTTAATTCGTTTTTTATACATATTGATTTCTTTTTTCTGGATCAGTGTCTGGCTGGCTTGCAATTAATCTGCAACTGTGTTGACTTTCTTTTTTGTCTTTCTTATTTTCAGGATGTCATGACCCACCTGACGCATCTTTTTACCTGAAAGTGGATCTTGCAATTAATCTGCAACTGTGTAACAGGTACGTGTTAAATCGTTTTTTATACATATAATGATTTTCTTTATTCTTGTCACACAGGATCTCATGACACACCTTTTTACCTGAAAGTGGACCTGGCCAACAAGGGGCAATCCATCTTCAGCTGCGAGTGGTTGTCTGCATCTGGAAAGGTGTCTGGCTGGCTTGCAATTAATCTGCAACTGTGTAACAGGTACGTGTTAATTCGGTTTTTATACATATATTGATTTTCTTTTTTCTTGTCACAGAGGATCTCATGACGCACCTTTTTACCTGAAAGTGGACCTGGCCAACAAGGGGCAATCCATCTTCAGCTACGAGTGGTTGTCTGCATCTGGAACGGTGTCTGGCTGGCTTGCAATTGATCTTCAACTGTGTAACAGGTATGTGTTAATTCAGTTTTTATACATATATTGATTGTCTTTTTTTTTGTCAAACAGGATCCCATCACGCACCTTTTTACCTGAAAGTGGATCCGGCCAACAAGGGGCTATCCATGTCCAGCTGTGAGAGGTTGCCTGCATCTGGAATGGTGTCTGACTGGCTTTCTTTTCATCTGCATCTGAGTTACAGGTAAGTGAACATTCAGTTTCTATACTTATATTGACTTTCTTTTTTGTCTTTCTTATTTTCAGGATGTCATGACCCACCTGACGCATCTTTTTACCTGAAAGTGGATCTTGCAATTTATCTGCAACTGTGTAAAAGATACGTGTTAATTCGTTTTTATACATATTGATTTCTTTTTTCTGGATCAGTGTCTGGCTGGCTTGCAGTTAATCTGTAACTGTTGACATTCTTTTTTTGTCTTTCTTATTTTCAGGATCTCATGACCCACCTGACGCATCTTTTTACCTGAAAGTGGATCTTGCAATTAATCTGCAACTGTGTAACAGGTACGTGTTAAATCGTTTTTTATACATATTATGATTTTCTTTATTCTTGTCACACAGGATCTCATGACGCACCTTTTTACCTGAAAGGGGACCTGGCCAACAAGGGGCAATCCATCTTCAGCTGCGAGTGGTTGTCTGCATCTGGAACGGTGTCTGGCTGGCTTGCAATTGATCTTCAACTGTGTAACAGGTACGTGTTAATTCAGTTTTTATACATATATTGATTTTCTTTTTTTTTGTCACACAGGATCCCATCATGCACCTTTTTACCTGAAAGTGGATCCGGCCAACAAGGGGCTATCCATGTCCAGCTGTGAGAGGTTGCCTGCATCTGGAATGGTGTCTGACTGGCTTTCTTTTCATCTGCATCTGAGTTACAGGTAAGTGAACATTCAGTTTCTATACTTATATTGACTTTCTTTTTTGTCTTTCTTATTTTCAGGATGTCATGACCCACCTGACGCATCTTTTTACCTGAAAGTGGATCTTGCAATTTATCTGCAACTGTGTAAAAGATACGTGTTAATTCGTTTTTATACATATTGATTTCTTTTTTCTGGATCAGTGTCTGGCTGGCTTGCAGTTAATCTGTAACTGTGTTGACATTCTTTTTTTGTCTTTCTTATTTTCAGGATCTCATTACCCACCTGACGCATCTTTTTACCTGAAAGTGGATCTTGCAATTAATCTGCAACTGTGTAACAGGTACGTGTTAATTCGGTTTTTATACATATATTGATTTTCTTTTTTCTTGTCACACAGGATCTCATGACGCACCTTTTTACCTGAAAGTGGACCTGGCCAACAAGGGGCAATCCATCTTCAGCTATGAGTGGTTGTCTGCATCTAGAACGGTGTCTGGCTGGCTTGCAATTAATCTGCAACTGTGTAACAGGTACGTGTTAATTCGGTTTTTATACATATTGATTTCTTTTTCCTGGATCAGTGTCTGGCTGGCTTGCAATTAATCTGCAACTGTGTTGACATTCTTTTTTGTCTTTCTTATTTTCAGGATCTCATGACCCACCTGACGCATCTTTATACCTGAAAGTGGATCTTGCAATTAATCTGCAACTGTGTAACAGGTACGTGTTAATTCGGTTTTTATACATATATTGATTTTCTTTTTTCTTGTCACAGAGGATCTCATGACGCACCTTTTTACCTGAAAGTGGACCTGGGCAACAAGGGGCAATCCATCTTCAGCTACGAGTGGTTGTCTGCGTCTGGAACGGTGTCTGGCTGGCTTGCAATTGATCTGCAACTGTGTAACAGGTACGTGTTAATTCAGTTTTTATACATATATTGATTTTCTTTTTTCTTCTCACACAGGATCTCATGACGCACCTTTTTACCTGAAAGTGGACCTGGCCAACAAGAGGCAATCCATCTTCAGCTATGAGTGGTTGTCTGCATCTTGAACGGTGTCTGGCTGGCTTGCAATTGATCTGCAACTGTATAACAGGTACGTGTTTATTCAGTTTTTATACATATATTGATTTTCTTTTTTTTTGTCACAGAGGATCCCATCACGTAAAAAGGTGCGTGAATGGATCCTCTTCTTTTTTGTCTTTCTTATTTTCAGGATCTCATGACCCACCTGACGCATCTTTATACCTGAAAGTGGATCTTGCAATTAATCTGCAACTGTGTAACAGGTACGTGTTAATTCGGTTTTTATACATATATTGATTTTCTTTTTTCTTGTCACACAGGATCTCATAACGCACCTTTTTACCTGAAAGTGGACCTGGCCAACAAGGGGCAATCCATCTTCAGCTTCGAGTGGTTGTCTGCATCTGAAACGGTGTCTGGCTGGCTTGCAATTGATCTGCAACTGTGTAACAGGTACGTGTTAATTCAGTTTTTATACATATATTGATTTTCTTTTTTTGTCACACAGGATCCCATCACGCACCTTTTTACCTGAAAGTGGATCTGGCCAACAAGGGGCAATCCATCTTCAGCTCTGAATGGTTGTCTGCATCTGGAACGGTGTCTGGCTGGCTTGCAATTCATCTGCAACTGTGTAAAAGATACGTGTTAATTCGTTTTTTATACATATTGATTTCTTTTTTCTGGATCAGTGTCTGGCTGGCTTGCAATTAATCTGCAACTGTGTTGACTTTCTTTTTTGTCTTTCTTATTTTCAGGATGTCATGACCCACCTGACGCATCTTTTTACCTGAAAGTGGATCTTGCAATTAATCTGCAACTGTGTAACAGGTACGTGTTAAATAGTTTTTTATACATATAATGATTTTCTTTATTCTTGTCACACAGGATCTCATGACACACCTTTTTACCTGAAAGTGGACCTGGCCAACAAGGGGCAATCCATCTTCAGCTGCGAGTGGTTGTCTGCATCTGGAAAGGTGTCTGGCTGGCTTGCAATTAATCTGCAACTGTGTAACAGGTACGTGTTAATTCGGTTTTTATACATATATTGATTTTCTTTTTTCTTGTCACAGAGGATCTCATGACGCACCTTTTTACCTGAAAGTGGACCTGGCCAACAAGGGGCAATCCATCTTCAGCTACGAGTGGTTGTCTGCATCTGGAACGGTGTCTGGCTGGCTTGCAATTGATCTTCAACTGTGTAACAGGTACGTGTTAATTCAGTTTTTATACATATATTGATTGTCTTTTTTTTTGTCAAACAGGATCCCATCACGCACCTTTTTACCTGAAAGTGGATCCGGCCAACAAGGGGCTATCCATGTCCAGCTGTGAGAGGTTGCCTGCATCTGGAATGGTGTCTGACTGGCTTTCTTTTCATCTGCATCTGAGTTACAGGTAAGTGAACATTCAGTTTCTATACTTATATTGACTTTCTTTTTTGTCTTTCTTATTTTCAGGATGTCATGACCCACCTGACGCATCTTTTTACCTGAAAGTGGATCTTGCAATTTATCTGCAACTGTGTAAAAGATACGTGTTAATTCGTTTTTATACATATTGATTTCTTTTTTCTGGATCAGTGTCTGGCTGGCTTGCAGTTAATCTGTAACTGTTGACATTCTTTTTTTGTCTTTCTTATTTTCAGGATCTCATGACCCACCTGACGCATCTTTTTACCTGAAAGTGGATCTTGCAATTAATCTGCAACTGTGTAACAGGTACGTGTTAAATCGTTTTTTATACATATAATGATTTTCTTTATTCTTGTCACACAGGATCTCATGACGCACCTTTTTACCTGAAAGGGGACCTGGCCAACAAGGGGCAATCCATCTTCAGCTGCGAGTGGTTGTCTGCATCTGGAACGGTGTCTGGCTGGCTTGCAATTGATCTTCAACTGTGTAACAGGTACGTGTTAATTCAGTTTTTATACATATATTGATTTTCTTTTTTTTTGTCACACAGGATCCCATCATGCACCTTTTTACCTGAAAGTGGATCCGGCCAACAAGGGGCTATCCATGTCCAGCTGTGAGAGGTTGCCTGCATCTGGAATGGTGTCTGACTGGCTTTCTTTTCATCTGCATCTGAGTTACAGGTAAGTGAACATTCAGTTTCTATACTTATATTGACTTTCTTTTTTGTCTTTCTTATTTTCAGGATGTCATGACCCACCTGACGCATCTTTTTACCTGAAAGTGGATCTTGCAATTTATCTGCAACTGTGTAAAAGATACGTGTTAATTCGTTTTTATACATATTGATTTCTTTTTTCTGGATCAGTGTCTGGCTGGCTTGCAGTTAATCTGTAACTGTGTTGACATTCTTTTTTTGTCTTTCTTATTTTCAGGATCTCATTACCCACCTGACGCATCTTTTTACCTGAAAGTGGATCTTGCAATTAATCTGCAACTGTGTAACAGGTACGTGTTAATTCGGTTTTTATACATATATTGATTTTCTTTTTTCTTGTCACACAGGATCTCATGACGCACCTTTTTACCTGAAAGTGGACCTGGCCAACAAGGGGCAATCCATCTTCAGCTATGAGTGGTTGTCTGCATCTAGAACGGTGTCTGGCTGGCTTGCAATTAATCTGCAACTGTGTAACAGGTACGTGTTAATTCGGTTTTTATACATATTGATTTCTTTTTTCTGGATCAGTGTCTGGCTGGCTTGCAATTAATCTGCAACTGTGTTGACATTCTTTTTTGTCTTTCTTATTTTCAGGATCTCATGACCCACCTGACGCATCTTTATACCTGAAAGTGGATCTTGCAATTAATCTGCAACTGTGTAACAGGTACGTGTTAATTCGGTTTTTATACATATATTGATTTTCTTTTTTCTTGTCACAGAGGATCTCATGACGCACCTTTTTACCTGAAAGTGGACCTGGGCAACAAGGGGCAATCCATCTTCAGCTACGAGTGGTTGTCTGCGTCTGGAACGGTGTCTGGCTGGCTTGCAATTGATCTGCAACTGTGTAACAGGTACGTGTTAATTCAGTTTTTATACATATATTGATTTTCTTTTTTCTTCTCACACAGGAGCCCATCACGCACCTTCTTACCTGAAAGTGGATCTGGCCAACATGGGGCAATCCATCTTCAGCTCTGAATTGTTGTCTGCATCTGGAACGGTGTCTGGCTGGCTTGCAAATTATCTGCAACTGTGTAAAAGATACATGTTTATTCGTTTTTTATACATATTGATTTCTTTTTTCTGGATCAGTGTCTGGCTGGCTTGCAATTAATCTGCAACTGTGTTGACATTCTTTTTTGTCTTTCTTATTTTCAGGATCTCATGACCCACCTGACGCATCTTTTTACCTGAAAGTGGATCTTGCAATTAATCTGCAACTGTGTAACAGGTACGTGTTAAATCGTTTTTTTACATATAATGATTTTCTTTATTCTTGTCACACAGGATCTCATGACGCACCTTTTTACCTGAAAGTTGATCCGGCCAACAAGGGGCTATCCATTTCCAGCTGTGAGAGGTTGCCTGCATCTGGAATGGTGTCTGACTGGCTTTCTTTTCATCTGCATCTGAGTTACAGGTGAGTGAACATTCAGTTTATATACTTATATTGACTTTCTTTTTTGTCTTTCTTATTTTCAGGATGTCATGACCCACCTGACGCATCTTTTTACCTGAAAGTGGATCTTGCAATTAATCTGCAACTGTGTAACAGGTACGTGTTAATTCGGTTTTTATACATATATTGATTTTCTTTTTTCTTGTCACACAGGATCTCATGACGCACCTTTTTACCTGAAAGTGGACCTGGCCAACAAGAGGCAATCCATCTTCAGCTATGAGTGGTTGTCTGCATCTTGAACGGTGTCTGGCTGGCTTGCAATTGATCTGCAACTGTATAACAGGTACGTGTTTATTCAGTTTTTATACATATATTGATTTTCTTTTTTTTTTGTCACAGAGGATCCCATCACGTAAAAAGGTGCGTGATGGGATCCTCTTCTTTTTTGTCTTTCTTATTTTCAGGATCTCATGACCCACCTGACGCATCTTTATACCTGAAAGTGGATCTTGCAATTAATCTGCAACTGTGTAACAGGTACGTGTTAATTCGGTTTTTATACATATATTGATTTTCTTTTTTCTTGTCACACAGGATCTCATAACGCACCTTTTTACCTGAAAGTGGACCTGGCCAACAAGGGGCAATCCATCTTCAGCTTCGAGTGGTTGTCTGCATCTGAAACGGTGTCTGGCTGGCTTGCAATTGATCTGCAACTGTGTAACAGGTACGTGTTAATTCAGTTTTTATACATATATTGATTTTCTTTTTTCTTTTCACACAGGATCCCATCACGCACCTTCTTACCTGAAAGTGGATCTGGCCAACAAGGGGCAATCCATCTTCAGCTCTGAATTGTTGTCTGCATCTGGAACGGTGTCTGGCTGGCTTGCAAATTATCTGCAACTGTGTAAAAGATACATGTTTATTCATTTTTTATACATATTGATTTCTTTTTTCTGGATCAGTGTCTGGCTGGCTTGCAATTAATCTGCAACTGTGTTGACATTCTTTTTTGTCTTTCTTATTTTCAGGATCTCATGACCCACCTGACGCATCTTTTTACCTGAAAGTGGATCTTGCAATTAATCTGCAACTGTGTAACAGGTACGTGTTAAATCGTTTTTTATACATATAATGATTTTCTTTATTCTTGTCACACAGGATCTCATGACGCACCTTTTTACCTGAAAGTGGACCTGGCCAACAAGGGGCAATCCATCTTCAGCTGCGAGTGGTTGTCTGCATCTGGAACGGTGTCTGGCTGGCTTGCAATTGATCTTCAACTGTGTAACAGGTACGTGTTAATTCATTTTTTATACATATATTGATTTTCTTTTTTTTGTCACACAGGATCCCATCACGCACCTTTTTACCTGAAAGTTGATCCGGCCAACAAGGGGCTATCCATTTCTAGCTGTGAGAGGTTGCCTGCATCTGGAATGGTGTCTGACTGGCTTTCTTTTCATCTGCATCTGAGTTACAGGTAAGTGAACATTCAGTTTCTAAACTTATATTGACTTTCTTTTTTGTCTTTCTTATTTTCAGGATGTCATGACCCACCTGACGCATCTTTTTACCTGAAAGTGGATCTTGCAATTAATCTGCAACTGTGTAACAGGTACGTGTTAATTCGGTTTTTATACATATATTGATTTTCTTTTTTCTTGTCACACAGGATCTCATGACGCACCTTTTTACCAGAAAGTGGACCTGGCCAACAAGAGGCAATCCATCTTCAGCTATGAGTGGTTGTCTGCATCTAGAACGGTGTCTGGCTGGCTTGCAATTAATCTGCAACTATGTAACAGGTACGTGTTAATTTGGTTTTTATACATATATTGATTTTCTTTTTTTTGTCACACAGGATCCCATCACGCACCTTTTTACCTGAATGTGGATCTGGCAAACAAGGGGCAATCCATCTTCAGCTCTGAATGGTTGTCTGCATCTGGAACGGTGTCTGGATGGCTTGCAATTAATCTGCAACTGTGTAAAAGATACGTGTTAATTCGTTTTTTATACATATTGATTTCTTTTTTTCTGGATCAGTGTCTGGCTGGCTTGCAATTAATCTGCAACTGTGTTGACATTCTTTTTCGTCTTTCTTATTTTCAGGATCTCATGACCCACCTGACGCATCTTTATACCTGAAAGTGGATCTTGCCATTAATCTGCAACTGTGTAACAGGTACGTGTTAATTCGGTTTTTATACATATATTGATTTTCTTTTTTCTTGTCACAGAGGATCTCATGACGCACCTTTTTACCTGAAAGTGGACCTGGCCAACAAGGGGCAATCCATCTTCAGCTACGAGTGGTTGTCTGCGTCTGGAACGGTGTCTGGCTGGCTTGCAATTGATTTGCAACTGTATAACAGGTACGTGTTTATTCAGTTTTTATACATATATTGATTTTCTTTTTTTTTGTCACACAGGATCCCATCACGCACCTTTTTACCTGAAAGTGGATCCGGCCAACAAGGGGCAATCCATCTTCAGCTATGATTGGTTGTCTGCATCTTGAACGGTGTCTGGCTGGCTTGCAATTAATCTGCAACTGTGTAACAGGTACGTGTTAATTCTTTTTTATACATATTGATTTCTTTTTTCTGGATCAGTGTCTGGCTGGCTTGCAATTAATCTGCAACTGTGTTGACATTCTATTTTTGTCTTTCTTATTTTCAGGATCTCATGACCCACCTGACGCATCTTTTTACCTGAAAGTAGATCTTGCAATTCATCTACAACTGTGTAACAGGTACGTGTTAAATCGTTTTTTGTACTTATAATGATTTTCTTTATTCTTGTCACACAGGATCTCATGACGCACCTTTTTACCTGAAAGTGGACCTGGCCAACAAGGGGCAATCCATCTTCAGCTACGAGTGGTTGTCTGCATCTGGAGCGGTGTCTGGCTGGCTTGCAAATGATCTGCAACTGTGTAACAGGTACGTGTTAATTCAGTTTTTATACATATATTGATTTTCTTTTTTTTTTGTCACACAGGATCCCATCACGCACATTTTTACCTGAAAGTGGATCCGGCCAACAAGGGGCTATCCATGTCCAGCTGTGAAAGGTTGCCTGCATCTAGAACGGTGTCTGGCTGGCTTGCAATTAATCTGCAACTGTGTAACAGGTACGTGTTAATTCGTTCATTATACATATATTGATTTTCTTTTTTTTGTCACACAGGATCCCATCACGCACCTTTTTACCTGAAAGTGGACCTGGCCAACAAGGGGCAATCCATCTTCAGCTATGAGTGGTTGTCTGCATCTAGAACGGTGTCTGGCTGGCTTGCAATTAATCTGCAACTATGTAACAGGTACGTGTTAATTCGGTTTTTATACATATATTGATTTTCTTTTTTTTCTCACACAGGATCCCATCACGCACCTTTTTACCTGAAAGTGGATCTGGCCAACAAGGGGCAATCCATCTTCAGCTACGAGTGGTTGTCTGCGTCTGGAACGGTGTCTGGCTGGCTTGCAATTGATCTGCAACTGTATAACAGGTACGTGTTTATTCAGTTTTTATACATATATTGATTTTCTTTTTTTTGTCACAGAGGATCCCATCACGCACCTTTTTACCTGAAAGTGGATCCGGCCAACAAGGGGCAATCCATCTTAGGCTATGATTGGTTGTCTGCATCTAGAACGGTGTCTCGCTGGCTTGCAATTAATCTGCAACTGTGTTGACTTTCTTTTTTGTCTTTCTTATTTTCAGGATGTCATGACCCACCTGACGCATCTTTTAACCTGAAAGTGGATCTTGCAATTAATCTGCAACTGTGTAACAGGTACGTGTTAATTCGGTTTTTATACATATATTGATTTTCTTTTTTCTTGTCACACAGGATCTCATAACGCACCTTTTTACCTGAAAGTGGACCTGGCCAACAAGGGGCAATCCATCTTCAGCTTCGAGTGGTTGTCTGCATCTGAAACGGTGTCTGGCTGGCTTGCAATTGATCTGCAACTGTGTAACAGGTACGTGTTAATTCAGTTTTTATACATATATTGATTTTCTTTTTTCTTCTCACACAGGATCCCATCACGCACCTTCTTACCTGAAAGTGGATCTGGCCAACAAGGGGCAATCCATCTTCAGTCTGAATTGTTGTCTGCATCTGGAACGGTGTCTGGCTGGCTTGCAAATTATCTGCAACTGTGTAAAAGATACATGTTTATTCGTTTTTTATACATATTGATTTCTTTTTTCTGGATCAGTGTCTGGCTGGCTTGCAATTAATCTGCAACTGTGTTGACATTCTTTTTTGTCTTTCTTATTTTCAGGATCTCATGACCCACCTGACGCATCTTTTTACCTGAAAGTGGATCTTGCAATTAATCTGCAACTGTGTAACAGGTACGTGTTAAATCGTTTTTTATACATATAATGATTTTCTTTATTCTTGTCACACAGGATCTCATGACGCACCTTTTTACCTGAAAGTGGACCTGGCCAACAAGGGGCAATCCTTCTTCAGCTGCGAGTGGTTGTCTGCATCTGGAACGGTGTCTGGCTGGCTTGCAAATGATCTGCAACTGTGTAACAGGTACGTGTTAATTCAGTTTTTATACATATATTGATTTTCTTTTTTTTTGTCACACAGGATCCCATCACGCACATTTTTACCTGAAAGTGGATCCGGCCAACAAGGGGCTATCCATGTCCAGCTGTGAAAGGTTGCCTGCATCTGGAATGGTGTCTGACTGGCTTTCTTTTCATCTGCATCTGAGTTACAGGTAAGTGAACATTCAGTTTCTATACTTATATTGACTTTCTTTATTGTCTTTCTTATTTTCAGGATGTCATGACCCACCTGACGCATCTTTTTACCTGAAAATGGATCTTGCAATTAATCTGCAACTGTGTAACAGCTATGTGTTAATTCGGTTTTTATACATATATTCAATTTCTTTTTACTTGTCACACAGGATCTCATGACGCACATTTTTACCTGAAAGTGGACCTGGCCAACAAGGGGCAATCCATCTTCAGCTATGAGTGGTTGTCTGCATCTAGAACGGTGTCTGGCTGGCTTGCAATTAATCTGCAACTATGTAACAGGTACGTGTTAATTCGGTTTTTATACATATATTGATTTTCTTTTTTTTCTCACACAGGATCCCATCATGCACCTTTTTACCTGAAAGTGGATCCAGCCAACAAGGGGCAATCCATCTTCAGCTATGATTGGTTGTCTGCATCTAGAACGGTGTCTGGCTGGCTTGCAATTAATCTGCAACTGTGTAACAGGTACGTGTTAATTCGGTCATTATACATATATTGATTTTCTTTTTTTTGTCACACAGGATCCCATCACGCACCTTTTTACCTGAAAGTGGATCTGGCAAACAAGGGGCAATCCATCTTCAGCTCTGAATGGTTGTCTGCATCTGGAACGGTGTCTGGCTGGCTTGCAATTAATCTGCAACTGTGTAAAAGATACGTGTTAATTCGTTTTTTATACATATTGATTTCTTTTTTCTGGATCAGTGTCTGGCTGGCTTGCAATTAATCTGCAACTGTGTTGACATTCTTTTTCGTCTTTCTTATTTTCAGGATCTCATGACCCACCTGACGCATCTTTATACCTGAAAGTGGATCTTGCCATTAATCTGCAACTGTGTAACAGGTACGTGTTAATTCGGTTTTTATACATATATTGATTTTCTTTTTTCTTGTCACAGAGGATCTCATGACGCACCTTTTTATCTGAAAGTGGACCTGGCCAACAAGGGGCAATCCATCTTCAGCTACGAGTGGTTGTCTGCGTCTGGAACGGTGTCTGGCTGGCTTGCAATTGATCTGCAACTGTATAACAGGTACGTGTTTATTCAGTTTTTATACATATATTGATTTTCTTTTTTTTTGTCACACAGGATCCCATCACGCACCTTTTTACCTGAAAGTGGATCCGGCCAACAAGGGGCAATCCATCTTCAGCTATGATTGGTTGTCTGCATCTAGAACGGTGTCTGGCTGGCTTGCAATTAATCTGCAACTGTGTAACAGGTACGTGTTAATTCGTTTTTATACATATTGATTTCTTTTTTCTGGATCAGTGTCTGGCTGGCTTGCAATTAATCTGCAACTGTGTTGACATTCTTTTTTTGTCTTTCTTATTTTCAGGATCTCATGACCCACCTGATGCATCTTTTTACCTGAAAGTGGATCTTGCAATTAATCTGCAACTGTGTAACAGGTACGTGTTAATTCGGTTTTTATACATATATTGATTTTCTTTTTTCTTGTCACAGAGGATCTCATGACGCACCTTTTTACCTGAAAGTGGACCTGGCCAACAAGGGGCAATCCATCTTCAGCTACGAGTGGTTGTCTGCATCTGGAACGGTGTCTGGCTGGCTTGCAATTGATCTTCAACTGTGTAACAGGTACGTGTTAATTCAGTTTTTATACATATATTGATTTTCTTTTTTTTGTCACACAGGATCCCATCACGCACCTTTTTACCTGAAAGTTGATCCGGCCAACAAGGGGCTATCCATTTCCAGCTGTGAGAGGTTGCCTGCATCTGGAATGGTGTCTGACTGGCTTTCTTTTCATCTGCATCTGAGTTACAGGTAAGTGAACATTCAGTTTCTAAACTTATATTGACTTTCTTTTTTGTCTTTCTTATTTTCAGGATGACATGACCCACCTGACGCATCTTTTTACCTGAAAGTGGATCTTGCAATTAATCTGCAACTGTGTAACAGGTACGTGTTAATTCGGTTTTTATACATATATTGATTTTCTTTTTTCTTGTCACACAGGATCTCATGACGCACCTTTTTATCTGAAAGTGGATCTGGCAAACAAGGGGCAATCCATCTTCAGCTCTGAATGGTTGTCTGCATCTGGAACGGTGTCTGGCTGGCTTGCAATTAATCTGCAACTGTGTAAAAGATACGTGTTAATTCGTTTTTTATACATATTGATTTCTTTTTTTCTGGATCAGTGTCTGGCTGGCTTGCAATTAATCTGCAACTGTGTTGACATTCTTTTTTTGTCTTTCTTATTTTCAGGATCTCATGACCCACCTGACGCATCTTTTTACCTGAAAGTGGATCTTGCAATTAATCTGCAACTGTGTAACAGGTACGTGTTAAATCGTTTTTTATACTTATAATGATTTTCTTTATTCTTGTCACACAGAATCTCATGACGCACCTTTTTACCTGAAAGTGGACCTGGCCAACAAGGGGCAATCCATCTTCAGCTATGAGTGGTTGTCTGCATCTAGAACGGTGTCTGGCTGGCTTGCAATTAATCTGCAACTATGTAACAGGTACGTGTTAATTCGGTTTTTATACATATATTGATTTTCTTTTTTTTCTCACACAGGATCCCATCACGCACCTTTTTACCTGAAAGTGGACCTGGCCAACAAGGGGCAATCCATCTTCAGCTACGAGTGGTTGTCTGCGTCTGGAACGGTGTCTGGCTGGCTTGCAATTGATCTGCAACTGTATAACAGGTACGTGTTTATTCAGTTTTTATACATATATTGATTTTCTTTTTTTTTGTCACAGAGGATCCCATCACGCACCTTTTTACCTGAAAGTGGATCCGGCCAACAAGGGGCAATCCATCTTCAGCTATGATTGGTTGTCTGCATCTAGAACGGTGTCTGGCTGGCTTGCAATTAATCTGCAACTGTGTTGACTTTCTTTTTTGTCTTTCTTATTTTCAGGATGTCATGACCCACCTGACGCATCTTTTAACCTGAAAGTGGATCTTGCAATTAATCTGCAACTGTGTAACAGGTACGTGTTAATTCGGTTTTTATACATATATTGATTTTCTTTTTTCTTGTCACACAGGATCTCATAACGCACCTTTTTACCTGAAAGTGGACCTGGCCAACAAGGGGCAATCCATCTTCAGCTTCGAGTGGTTGTCTGCATCTGAAACGGTGTCTGGCTGGCTTGCAATTGATCTGCAACTGTGTAACAGGTACGTGTTAATTCAGTTTTTATACATATATTGATTTTCTTTTTTCTTCTCACACAGGATGCCATCACGCACCTTCTTACCTGAAAGTGGATCTGGCCAACAAGGGGCAATCCATCTTCAGCTCTGAATTGTTGTCTGCATCTGGAACGGTGTCTGGCTGGCTTGCAAATTATCTGCAACTGTGTAAAAGATACATGTTTATTCGTTTTTTATACATATTGATTTCTTTTTTCTGGATCAGTGTCTGGCTGGCTTGCAATTAATCTGCAACTGTGTTGACATTCTTTTTTGTCTTTCTTATTTTCAGGATCTCATGACCCACCTGACGCATCTTTTTACCTGAAAGTGGATCTTGCAATTAATCTGCAACTGTGTAACAGGTACGTGTTAAATCGTTTTTTATACATATAATGATTTTCTTTATTCTTGTCACACAGGATCTCATGACGCACCTTTTTACCTGAAAGTGGACCTGGCCAACAAGGGGCAATCCTTCTTCAGCTGCGAGTGGTTGTCTGCATCTGGAACGGTGTCTGGCTGGCTTGCAAATGATCTGCAACTGTGTAACAGGTACGTGTTAATTCAGTTTTTATACATATATTGATTTTCTTTTTTTTTGTCACACAGGATCCCATCACGCACATTTTTACCTGAAAGTGGATCCGGCCAACAAGGGGCTATCCATGTCCAGCTGTGAAAGGTTGCCTGCATCTGGAATGGTGTCTGACTGGCTTTCTTTTCATCTGCATCTGAGTTACAGGTAAGTGAACATTCAGTTTCTATACTTATATTGACTTTCTTTATTGTCTTTCTTATTTTCAGGATGTCATGACCCACCTGACGCATCTTTTTACCTGAAAATGGATCTTGCAATTAATCTGCAACTGTGTAACAGGTACTTGTTAATTCGGTTTTTATACATATATTCAATTTCTTTTTACTTGTCACACAGGATCTCATGACGCACCTTTTTACCTGAAAGTGGACCTGGCCAACAAGGGGCAATCCATCTTCAGCTATGAGTGGTTGTCTGCGTCTAGAACGGTGTCTGGCTGGCTTGCAATTAATCTGCAACTATGTAACAGGTACGTGTTAATTCGGTTTTTATACATATATTGATTTTCTTTTTTTTCTCACACAGGATCCCATCATGCACCTTTTTACCTGAAAGTGGATCCAGCCAACAAGGGGCAATCCATCTTCAGCTCTGAATGGTTGTCTGCATCTGGAACGGTGTCTGGCTGGCTTCCAATTAATCTGCAACTGTGTAAAAGATACGTGTTAATTCGTTTTTTATACATATTGATTTCTTTTTTCTGGATCAGTGTCTGGCTGGCTTGCAATTAATCTGCAACTGTGTTGACATTCTTTTTCGTCTTTCTTATTTTCAGGATCTCATGAGCCACCTGACGCATCTTTATACCTGAAAGTGGATCTTGCCATTAATCTGCAACTGTGTAACAGGTACGTGTTAATTCGGTTTTTATACATATATTGATTTTCTTTTTTCTTGTCACAGAGGATCTCATGACGCACCTTTTTATCTGAAAGTGGACCTGGCCAACAAGGGGCAATCCATCTTCAGCTACGAGTGGTTGTCTGCGTCTGGAACGGTGTCTGGCTGGCTTGCAATTGATCTGCAACTGTATAACAGGTACGTGTTTATTCAGTTTTTATACATATATTGATTTTCTTTTTTTTTGTCACACAGGATCCCATCACGCACCTTTTTACCTGAAAGTGGATCCGGCCAACAAGGGGCAATCCATCTTCAGCTATGATTGGTTGTCTGCATCTAGAACGGTGTCTGGCTGGCTTGCAATTAATCTGCAACTGTGTAACAGGTACGTGTTAATTCGTTTTTATACATATTGATTTCTTTTTTCTGGATCAGTGTCTGGCTGGCTTGCAATTAATCTGCAACTGTGTAAAAGATACGTGTTAATTCGTTTTTTATACATATTGATTTCTTTTTTCTGGATCAGTGTCTGGCTGGCTTGCAATTAATCTGCAACTGTGTTGACATTCTTTTTCGTTTTTCTTATTTTCAGGATCTCATGACCCACCTGACGCATCTTTTTACCTGAAAGTGGATCTTGCAATTAATCTGCAACTGTGTAACAGGTACGTGTTAATTCGGTTTTTATACATATATTGATTTTCTTTTTACTTGTCACACAGGATCTCATGACGCACCTTTTTACCTGAAAGTGGACCTGGCCAACAAGGGGCAATCCATCTTCAGCTATGAGTGGTTGTCTGCATCTAGAACGGTGTCTGGCTGGCTTGCAATTAATCTGCAACTATGTAACAGGTACGTGTTAATTCGGTTTTTATACATATATTGATTTTCTTTTTTTTCTCACACAGGATCCCATCACGCACCTTTTTACCTGAAAGTGGATCCAGCCAACAAGGGGCAATCCATCTTCAGCTATGATTGGTTGTCTGCATCTAGAACGGTGTCTGGCTGGCTTGCAATTAATCGGCAACTGTGTAACAGGTACGTGTTAATTCGTTCATTATACATATATTGATTTTCTTTTTTTTGTCACACAGGATCCCATCACGCACCTTTTAACCTGAAAGTGGATCTGGCCAACAAGGGGCAATCCATCTTCAGCTACGAGTGGTTGTCTGCGTCTGGAACGGTGTCTGGCTGGCTTGCAATTGATCTGCAACTGTATAACAGGTACGTGTTTATTCAGTTTTTATACATATATTGATTTTCTTTTTTTTTGTCACACAGGATTCCATCACGCACCTTTTTACCTGAAAGTGGATCCGGCCAACAAGGGGCAATCCATCTTCAACTATGATTGGTTGTCTGCATCTAGAACGGTGTCTGGCTGGCTTGCAATTAATCTGCAACTGTGTAACAGGTACGTGTTAATTCGTTTTTATACATATTGATTTCTTTTTTCTGGATCAGTTTCTGGCTGGCTTGCAATTAATCTGCAACTGTGTTGACATTCTTTTTTTGTCTTTCTTATTTTCAGGATCTCATGACCCACCTGACGCATCTTTTTACCTGAAAGTGGATCTTGCAATTAATCTGCAACTGTGTAACAGGTACGTGTTAAATCGTTTTTTATTCTTATAATGATTTTCTTTATTCTTGTCACACAGGATCTCATGACGCACCTTTTTACCTGAAAGTGGACCTGGCCAACAAGGGACAATCCATCTTCAGCTACGAGTGGTTGTCTGCATCTGGAGCGGTGTCTGGCTGGCTTGCAAATGATCTGCAACTGTGTAACAGGTACGTGTTAATTCAGTTTTTATACATATATTGATTTTCTTTTTTTATGTCACACAGGATCCCATCACGCACATTTTTACCTGAAAGTGGATCCGGCCATCAAGGGGCTATCCATGTCCAGCTGTGAAAGGTTGCCTGCATCTGGAATGGTGTCTGACTGGCTTTCTTTTCATCTGCATCTGAGTTACAGGTAAGTGAACATTCAGTTTCTATACTTATATTGACTTTCTTTATTGTCTTTCTTATTTTCAGGATGTCATGACCCACCTGACGCATCTTTTTACCTGAAAATGGATCTTGCAATTAATCTGCAACTGTGTAACAGGTACGTGTTAATTCGGTTTTTATACATATATTGATTTTCTTTTTTTTCTCACACAGGATCCCATCACGCACCTTTTTACCTGAAAGTGGATCCAGCCAACAAGGGGCAATCCATCTTCAGCTATGATTGGTTGTCTGCATCTAGAACGGTGTCTGGCTGGCTTGCAATTAATCTGCAACTGTGTAACAGGTACGTGTTAATTCGTTCATTATACATATATTGATTTTCTTTTTTTTGTCACACAGGATCCCATCACGCACCTTTTTACCTGAAAGTGGATCTGGCAAACAAGGGGCAATCCATCTTCAGCTCTGAATGGTTGTCTGCATCTGGAACGGTGTCTGGCTGGCTTGCAATTAATCTGCAACTATGTAACAGGTACGTGTTAATTTGGTTTCTATACATATATTGATTTTCTTTTTTCTTCTCACACAGGATCCCATCACGCACCTTCTTACCTGAAAGTGGATCTGGCCAACAAGGGGCAATCCATCTTCAGCTCTGAATTGTTGTCTGCATCTGGAACGGTGTCTGGCTGGCTTGCAAATTATCTGCAACTGTGTAAAAGATACGTGTTAATTCGTTTTTTATACATATTGATTTCTTTTTTCTGGATCAGTGTCTGGCTGGCTTGCAATTTATCTGCAACTGTGTTGACATTCTTTTTTGTCTTTCTTATTTTCAGGATCTCATGACTCACCTGACGCATCTTTTTACCTGAAAGTGGATCTTGCAATTAATCTGCAACTGTGTAACAGGTACGTGTTAAATCGTTTTTTATACATATATTGATTTTCTTTTTTCTTGTCACAGAGGATCTCATGACGCACCTTTTTACCTGAAAGTGGACCTGGCCAACAAGGGGCAATCCATCTTCAGCTACGAGTGGTTGTCTGCTTCTGGAACGGTGTCTGGCTGGCTTGCAATTGATCTTCAACTGTGTAACAGGTATGTGTTAATTCAGTTTTTATACATACATTGATTTTCTTTTTTTTGTCACACAGGATCCCATCACGCACCTTTTTACTTTAAAGTGGATCTGGCAAACAAGGGTCAATCCATCTTCAGCTCTGAATGGTTGTCTGCATCTGGAACGGTGTCCGGCTGGCTTGCAATTAATCTGCAACTGTGTAAAAGATACGTGTTAATTCGTTTTTTTATACATATTGATTTCTTTTATTCTGGATCAGTGTCTGGCTGGCTTGCAATTAATCTGCAACTGTGTTGACATTCTTTTTTGTCTTTCTTATTTTCAGGATCTCATGACCCACCTGACGCATCTTTATACCTGAAAGTGGATCTTGCAATTAATCTGCAACTGTTTAACAGGTACGTGTTAATTCGGTTTTTATACATATATTGATTTTCTTTTTTCTTGTCACAGAGGATCTCATGACACACCTTTTTACCTGAAAGTGGACCTGGCCAACAAGGGGCAATCCATCTTCAGCTACGAGTGGTTGTCTGCGTCTGGAACGGTGTCTGGCTGGATTGCAATTGATCTGCAACTGTGTAACAGGTACGTGTTAATTCAGTTTTTATACATACATTGATTTTCTTTTTTTTGTCACACAGGATCCCATCACGCACCTTTTTACCTGAAAGTTGATCCGGCCAACAAGGGGCTATCCATGTCCAGCTGTGAGAGGTTGCCTGCATCTGGAATGGTGTCTGACTGGCTTTCTTTTCATATGCATCTGAGTTACAGGTAAGTGAACATTCAGTTTCTATACTTTTATTGACTTTCTTTTTTGTCTTTCTTATTTTCAGGATGTCATGACGCACCTGACGCATCTTTTTACCTGAAAGTGGATCTTGCAATTAATCTGCAACTGTGTAACAGGTATGTGTTTATTCGGTTTTTATACATATATTGATTTTCTTTTTTCTTGTCACACAGGATCTCATGACGCACCTTTTTACCTGAAAGTGGACCTGGCCAACAAGGAGCAATCCATCTTCAGCTGCGAGTGGTTGCCTGCATCTGGAGTGGATTCTGACTGGCTTTCTTTTCATCTGCAACTGTGTTACAGGTAAGTGAACATTCAGTTTCTATACCTATATTGAATTTCTTTTTGTCATTCTTTATTTTCAGGATCTCATGACCCACCTGACGCACCTTTTTACCTGAAAGTGGACCTGGCCAACAAGGGGCAATCCATCTTCAGCTATGAGTGGTTGTCTGCATCTAGAACGGTGTCTGGCTGGCTTGCAATTAATCTGCAACTGTGTAACAGGTACGTGTTAATTCGTTTTTTATACATATTGATTTCTTTTTTCTGGATCAGTGTCTGGCTGGCTTGCAATTAATCTGCAACTGTGTTGACATTCTTTTTTGTCTTTCTTATTTTCAGGATCTCATGACCCACCTGACGCATCTTTATACCTGAAAGTGGATCTTGCAATTAATCTGCAACTGTGTAACAGGTACGTGTTTATTCGGTTTTTATCCATATATTGATTTTCTTTTTTCTTGTCACACAGGATCTCATGACGCACCTTTTTACCTGAAAGTGGACCTGGCCAACAAGGGGCAATCCATCTTCAGCTATGAGTGGTTGTCTGCATCTAGAACGGTGTCTGGCTGGCTTGCAATTAATCTGCAACTGTGTAACAGGTACGTGTTAATTCGGTTTTTATACATATATTGATTTTCTTTTTTCTTGTCACACAGGATCTCATGACGCACCTTTTTACCTGAAAGTGGACCTGGACAACAAGGGGCAATCCATCTTCAGCTGTGTTTGGTTGTCTGCATCTGGAACGGTGTCTGGCTGGCTTGCAATTAATCTGCAACTGTCTAAAATATACGTGTTAATTCGTTTTTTATACATATTGATTTCTTTTTTCTGGATCAGTGTCTGGCTGGCTTGCAATTAACCTTGAACTGTGTTGATTTTATTTTTTTTCTTTCTTATTTTCAGGATCTCAGGACCCACCTGACTGACCTTTTTACCTGAAAATGGATCTTGCAATTAATCTGCAACTGTGTAAAAGGTACGTGTTAATTCGTTTTTTATACATATTGATTTTCTTTTTTCTTGTCACACAGGATCTCATGACGCACCTTTTTACCTGAAAGTGGATCTGGCCAACAAGGGGCAATCCATCTTCAGCTCTGAATGGTTGTCTGCATCTGGAACGGTGTCTGGCTGGCTTGCAATTTATCTGCAACTGTGTAAAAGATATGTGTTAATTCGTTTTTATACATATTGATTTCTTTTTTCTGGATCAGTGTCTGGCTGGCTTGCAATTACTCTGCAACTGTGTTGACATTCTTTTTTTGTCTTTCTTATTTTCAGGATCTCATGACCCACTTGACGCATCTTTTTACCTGAAAGTGGATCTTGCAATTAATCTGCAACTGTGTAACTGGTTCGTGTTAATTCGGTTTTTATACATATAATGATTTTCTTTTTTTTTGTCACACAGGATCACATCATGCACCTTTTTTACCTGAAAGTGGATCCAGCCAACAAGGGGCTATCCATGTCCAGCTGTGAGAGGTTGCCTGCATCTGGAATGGTGTCTGACTGGCTTTCTTTTCATCTGCATCTGAGTTACAGTTAAGTGAACATTCAGTTTCTATACTTATATTGACTTTCTTTTTTGTCTTTCTTATTTTCAGGATGTCATGACCCACCTGATGCATCTTTTTACCTGAAAGTGGATCTTTCAATTAATCTGCAACTGTGTAACAGGTACGTGTTAATTCGTTTTTTATACATATATTGATTTTCTTTTTTCTTGTCACAGAGGATCTCATGACGCACCTTTTTACCTGAAAGTGGACCTGGCCAACAAGGGGCAATCCATCTTCTGCTCTGAATGGTTGTCTGCATCTGGAACGGTGTCTGGCTGGCTTGCAATTAATCTGCAACTGTGTAAAAGATACGTGTTAATTCGTTTTTTATACATATTGATTTCTTTTTTCTGGTTCAGTATCTGACTGGCTTGCAATTATTCTGCAACTGTGTTGACATTCTTTTTTGTCTTTCTTATTTTCAGGATCTCATGACCCACCTGATTCATCTTTTTACCTGAAAGTGGATCTTGCAATTAATCTGCAACTGTGTAACAGGTACGTGTTAAATCGTTTTTTATACATATAATGATTTTCTTTATTCTTGTCACACAGGATCTCATGATGCACCTTTTTACCTGAAAGTGGACCTGGCCAACAAGGGGCAATCCATCTTCAGCTGCGAGTGGTTGTCTGCATCTGGAACGGTGTCTGGCTGGCTTGCAATTAATCTGCAACTGTCTAAAAGATACGTGTTAATTCGTTTTTTATACATATATTGATTTCTTTTTTCTGGATCAGTGTCTGGCTGGCTTGCAATTAATCTGCAACTGTGTTGACATTCTTTTTTGTCTTTATTTTCAGGATCTCAGGACCCACCTGACTGACCTTTTTACCTGAAAGTGGATCTTGCAATTAATCTGCAACTGTTTAAAATAGTACGTGTTAATTCGGTTTTTATACATATATTGATTTTCTTTTTTTTTTTTCACAAAGGATCTCATGACGCACCTTTTTACCTGAAAGTGGATCTGGCCAACAAGGAGCAATCCATTTTCAGCTGCGAGTGGTTTTCTGCACCTGGAATGGTGTCTGGCTGGCTTGCAATTAATCTGCAACTGTGTAACAGGTACGTGTTAATTCAGTTTTTATACATATATTGATTTTCTTTTTTTTTGTCACACAGGATCCCATCATGCACCTTCTTACCTGAAAGTGGATCCGGCCAACAAGGTGCAATCCATCTTCAGCTATGAGTGGTTGTCTGCATCTAAAACGGAGTCTGGCTGGCTTGCAATGAATCTGCAACTGTGTAACAGGTACGTGTTAATTCGGTTTTTATACATATATTGATTTTCTTTTTTTTGTCACACAGGATCCCATCACGCACCTTTTTACCTGAAAGTGGATCTGGCCAACAAGGGGCAATCCATATTCTGCTCTGAATGGTTGTCTGCATCTGGAACGGTGTCTGGCTGGCTTGCAATTAATCTGCAACTGTGTAAAAGATACGTGTTAATTCGTTTTTTATACATATTGATTTCTTTTTTCTGGTTCAGTATCTGACTGGCTTGCAATTATTCTGCAACTGTGTTGACATTCTTTTTTGTCTTTCTTATTTTCAGGATCTCAGGACGCACCTGACTGACCTTTTTACCTGAAAGTGGATCTTGCAATTAATCTGCAACTGTGTAAAAGGTACGTGTTAATTCGGTTTTTATACATATATTGATTTTCTTTTTTTTTTTCACACAGGATCTCATGACGCACCTTTTTACCTGAAAGTGGACCTGGCCAACAAGGGGCAATCCATCTTCAGCTATGAGTGGTTGTCTGCATCTAGAACGGTGTCTGGCTGGCTTGCAATTAATCTGCAACTGTGTAACAGGTACGTGTTAATTCGGTTTTTATACATATAATGATTTTCTTTTTTCTTGTCACACAGGATCTCATGACGCACCTTTATACCTGAAAGTAGATCTGGCCAACATGGCGCAATCCATCTTCAGCTGCGAGTGGTTGTCTGCATCTGGAACCGTGTCTGGCTGGCTTGCAATTAATCTGCAACTGTGTAACAGGTCCGTGTTAATTCGGTTTTTATACATATATTGATTTTCTTTTTTTTTTCACACAGGATCCCATCACACACCTTTTTACCTGAAAGTGGATCCGACCAACAAGGGGCTATCCATGTCCAGCTGTGAGAGGTTGCCTGCATCTGGAATGGTGTCTGACTGGCTTTCTTTTCATCTGCAACTGAGTTACAGGTAAGTGAACATTCAGTTTCTATACCTATATTGAATTTCTTCTTTGTCTTTCTTTATTTTCAGGATGTCATGACCCACCTGACGCACCTTTTTACCAGAAAGTGGATCTGGCCAACAAGGGGCAATCCATCTTCAGCGGTGAGTGGTTGTCTGCATCTGGAACGGTGTCTGGCTGGATTGCAATTAATCTGCAACTGTGTAAAAGATACGTGTTAATTTGTTTTTTATACATATTGATTTCTTTTTTCTGGATCAGTGTCTGGATGGCTTGCAATTAATCTGCAACTGTGTTGACTTTCTTTTTTGTCTTTCTTATTTTCAGGATCTCATGACCCACCTGACGCACCTTTTTACCTGAAAGTAGATATGGCCAACAAGGGGCAATCCATCTTCAGCTGCGAGTGGTTTTCTGCATCTGGAATGGTGTCTGGCTGGCTTGCAATTAATCTGCAACTGTGTAACAGGTACGTGTTAATTCGGTTTTTATACATATATTGATTTTCTTTTTTTTTGTCACACAGGATCCCATCACGCACCTTTTTACCTGAAAGTGGACCTGGCCAACAAGGGGCAATCTATCTTCAGCTACGAGTGGTTGTCTGCATCTAGAACGGTGTCTGGCTGGCTTGCAATTGATCTGCAACTGTGTAACAGGTACGTGTTAATTCAGTTTATATACATATATTGAGTTTCTTTTTTTTGTCACACAGGATCCCATCACGCACCTTTTTACCTGAAAGTGGATCCGGCCAACAAGGGGCTATCCATGTCCAGCTGTGAGAGGTTGCCTGCATCTGGAATGGTGTCTGACTGGCTTTCTTTTCATCTGCATCTGAGTTACAGGTAAGTGAACATTTAGTTTCTTTACTTATATTGACTTTCTTTTGTGTCTTTCTTATTTTCAGGATCTCATGACCCACCTGACTGACCTTTTTACCTGAAAGTGGATCTTGCTATTATTCTGCAACTATATAAAAGGTACGTGTTAATTCGGTTTTTATACATATATTGATTTTCTTTTTTCTTGTCACACAGGATCTCATGACGCACCTTTTTACCTGAAAGTGGACCTGGCCAACAAGGGGCAATCCATCTTCAGCTACGAGTGATTGTCTGAATCCGAAACGGTGTCTGGCTGGCTTGCAATTGATCTGCAACTGTGTAACAGGTACGTGTTAATTCAGTTTTTATACATATATTGATTTTCTTTTTTCTTGTCACACAGGATCCCATCACGCACCTTTTTACCTGAAAGTGGATCCAGCCAACAAGGGGCAATCCATCTTCAGCTATGAGTGGTTGTCTGCATCTAGAACGGTGTCTGGCTGGCTTGCAATTAATCTGCAACTGTGTTGACATTCTTTTTTTGTCTTTCTTATTTTCAGGATCTCATGACCCACCTGACGCATCTTTTTACCTGAAAGTGGATCTTGCAATTAATCTGCAACTGTGTAACAGGTACGTGTTAAATCGTTTTTTATACATATAATGATTTTCTTTTTTCTTGTCACAGAGGATCTCATGACACACCTTTTTACCTGAAAGTGGACCTGTCCAACAGGGGGCAATCCATCTTCAGCTACGAGTGGTTGTCTGCATCTGGAACGGTGTCTGGCTGGCTTGCAATTAATCTGCAACTGTGTAACAGGTATGTGTTAATTCGTTTTTTATACATATATTAATTTTCTTTTTTCTTGTCACACAGGATCTCATGACACACCTTTTTACCTGAAAGTGGATCTGGCCAACAAGGGGCAATCCATCTTCAGCTCTGAATGGTTGTCTGCATCTGGAACGGTGTCTGGCTGTCTTGCAATTAATCTGCAACTGTGTAAAAGATACGTGTTAATTCGTTTTTATACATATATTGATTTTCTTTTTTCTTGTCACAGAGGATCTCATGACGCACCTTTTTACCTGAAAGTGGACCTGGCCAACAAGGGGCAATCTATCTTCAGCTACGAGTGGTTGTCTGCATCTAGAACGGTGTCTGGCTGGCTTGCAATTGATCTGCAACTGTGTAACAGGTACGTGTTAATTCAGTTTATATACATATATTGAGTTTCTTTTTTTTTGTCACACAGGATCCCATCACGCACCTTTTTACCTGAAAGTGGATCCGGCCAACAAGGGGCTATCCATGTCCAGCTGTGAGAGGTTGCCTGCATCTGGAATGGTGTCTGACTGGCTTTCTTTTCATCTGCATCTGAGTTACAGGTAAGTGAACATTCAGTTTCTTTACTTATATTGACTTTCTTTTGTGTCTTTCTTATTTTCAGGATCTCATGACCCACCTGACTGACCTTTTTACCTGAAAGTGGATTTTGCAATTATTCTGCAACTATATAAAAGGTACGTGTTAATTCGGTTTTTATACATATATTGATTTTCTTTTTTCTTGTCACACAGGATCTCATGACGCACCTTTTTACCTGAAAGTGGACCTGGCCAACAAGGGGCAATCCATCTTCAGCTACGAGTGGTTGTCTGAATCCGAAACGGTGTCTGGCTGGCTTGCAATTGATCTGCAACTGTGTAACAGGTACGTGTTAATTCAGTTTTTATACATATATTGATTTTCTTTTTTCTTGTCACACAGGATCCCATCACGCACCTTTTTACCTGAAAGTGGATCCAGCCAACAAGGGGCAATCCATCTTCAGCTATGAGTGGTTGTCTGCATCTAGAACGGTGTCTGGCTGGCTTGCAATTAATCTGCAACTGTGTTGAAATTCTTTTTTTGTCTTTCTTATTTTCAGGATCTCATGACCCACCTGACGCATCTTTTTACCTGAAAGTGGATCTTGCAATTAATCTGCAACTGTGTAACAGGTACGTGTTAAATCGTTTTTTATACATATAATGATTTTCTTTTTTCTTGTCACAGAGGATCTCATGACACACCTTTTTACCTGAAAGTGGACCTGTCCAACAGGGGGCAATCCATCTTCAGCTACAAGTGGTTGTCTGCATCTGGAACGGTGTCTGGCTGTCTTGCAATTAATCTGCAACTGTGTAAAAGATACGTGTTAATTCGTTTTTATACATATTGATTTCTTTTTTCTGGATCAGTGTCTGGCTGGCTTGCAATTAACCTGCAACTGTGTTGACTTTTTTTTTGTCTTTCTTATTTTCAGGATCTCAGGACCCACCTGACTGACCTTTTTACCTGAAAGTGGATCTTGCAATTAATCTGCAACTGTGTAAAAGGTACGTGTTAATTCGGTTTTTATACATATATTGATTTTCTTTTTTCTTGTCACAGAGGATCTCATGACGCACCTTTTTACCTGAAAGTGGACATGGCCAACAAGGGGCAATCCATCTTCAGCTGCGAGTGGTTGTCTGCATCTGGAACGGTGTCTGGCTGGCTTGCAATTAATATGCAACTGTGTAACAGGTACGTGTTAATTCGGTTTTTATACATATATTGATTTTCTATTTTTTGTCACACAGGATCCCATCACACCTTTTTACCTAAAAGTGTATCTGGCCAACAAGGGGCTATCCATGTCCAGCTGTGAGAGGTTGCCTGCATCTGGAATGGTGTCTGACTGGCTTTCTTTTCATCTGCATCTGAGTTACAGGTAAGTGAACATTCAGTTTCTATACCTATATTGAATTTCTTTTTTGTCTTTCTTTATTTTCAGGATGTCATGACCCATCTGACGCACCTTTTTACCAGAAAGTGGATCTGGCCAACAAGGGGCAATCCATCTTCAGCGGTGAGTGGTTGTCTGCATCTGGAACGGTGTTTGGCTGGATTGCAATTAATCTGCAACTGTGTAAAAAAAATACGTGTTAATTTGTTTTTTATACATATGGATTTCTTTTTTCTGGATCAGTGTCTGGCTGGCTTGCAATTAATCTGCAACTGTGTTGACTTTCTTTTTTGTCTTTCTTATTTTCAGGATCTCATGACCCACCTGACGCGCCTTTTTACCTGAAAGTGGACCTGGCCAACAAGGGGCAATCTATCTTCAGCTACGAGTGGTTGTCTGCATCTGGAACGGTGTCTGGCTGGCTTGCAATTGATCTGCAACTGTGTAACAGGTACGTGTTAAATCGTTTTTTATACATATAATGATTTTCTTTTTTCTTGTCACAGAGCATCTCATGACGCACCTTTTTACCTGAAAGTGGACCTGGCCAACAAGGGGCAATCCATGTCCAGCTGTGAGAGGTTGCCTGCATCTGGAATGGTGTCTGACTGGCTTTTTTTCATCTGCATCTGAGTTACAGGTAAGTGAACATTCAGTTTCTATACTTATATTGACTTTCTTTTTTGTCTTTCTTATTTTCAGGATGTCATGACCCACCTGACGCATCTTTTTACCTGAAAGTGGATCTTGCAATTAATCTGCAACTGTGTAACAGGTACGTGTTAATTCAGTTTTTATACATATATTGATTTTCTTTTTTCTTCTCACAGAGGATCTCATGACGCACCTTTTTACCTGAAAGTGGACCTGGCCAACAAGGGTAGCAATCCATCTTCAGCTACGAGTGGTTGTCTGCATCTGGAACGGTGTCTGGCTGGCTTGCAATTAATCTGCAACTGTGTAACAGGTACGTGTTAATTCGGTTTTTATACATATATTGATTTTCTTTTTTCTTGTCATAAAGGATCTCATGACGCACCTTTTTACCTGAAAGTGGACCTGGCCAACAAGGGGCAATCCATCTTCAGCTACGAGTGGTTGTCTGCATCTGGAACGGTGTCTGGCTGGCTTGCAATTAATCTGCAACTGTGTAACAGGTATGTGTTAATTCAGTTTTTATACATATATTGATTTTCTTTTTTCTTGTCACACAGGATCCCATCACGCACCTTTTTGCCTGAAAGTGGATCCAGCCAACAAGGGGCTATCCATGTCCAGCTGTGAGAGGTTGCCTGCATCTTGAATGGTGTCTGACTGGCTTTCTTTTCATCTGCATCTGAGTTACAGGTAAGTGAACATTCAGTTTCTATACTTATATTGACTTTCTATTTTGTCTTTCTTATTTTCAGGATGTCATGACCCACCTGACGCATCTTTTTACCTGAAAGTGGATCTTGCAATTAATCTGCAACTGTGTAACAGGTACGTGTTAATTCGGTTTTTATACATATATTGATTTTCTTTTTTCTTCTCACAGAGGATCTCATGACGCACCTTTTTACCTGAAAGTGGACCTGGCCAACAAGGGTAGCAATCCATCTTCAGCTACGAGTGGTTGTCTGCATCTGGAACGGTGTCTGGCTGGCTTGCAATTAACCTGCAACTGTGTAACAGGTACGTGTTAATTCGGTTTTTATACATATATTGATTTTCTTTTTTCTTGTCACACAGGATCTCATGACGCACCTTTTTACCTGAAAGTGGACCTGGCCAACAAGGGACAATCCATCTTCAGCTACGAGTGGTTGTCTGCATCTGGAACGGTGTCTGACTGGCTTGCAATTAATCTGCAACTGTGTAAAAGATACGTGTTAATTCGTTTTTATACATATTGATTTCTTTTTTCTGGATCAGTGTCTGGCTGGCTTGCAATTAATCTGCAACTGTGTTGACATTCTTTTTTTGTCTTTCTTATTTTCAGGATCTCATGACCCACTTGACGCATCTTTTTACCTGAAAGTGGATCTTGCAATTAACCTGCAACTGTGTAACAGGTACGTGTTAAATCATTTTTTATACATATAATGATTTTCTTTTTTCTTGTCACAGAGGATCTCATGACGCACCTTTTTACCTGAAAGTGGACCTGGCCAACAAGGGGCAATCCATCTTCAGCTCTGAATGGTTGTCTGTATGTGGAACGGTGTCTGGCTGGCTTGCAATTAATCTGCAACTGTGTAACAGGTACGTGTTAATTCAGTTTTTATACATATATTGATTTTCTTTTTTTTTGTCACACAGGATCCCATCACGCACCTTTTTACCTGAAAGTTGATCCGGCCAACAAGGGGCTATCCATGTCCACCTGTGAGAGGTTGCCTGCATCTGGAATGGTGTCTGACTGGCTTTCTTTTCATCTGCATCTGAGTTACAGGTAAGTGAACATTCAGTTTCTTTACTTATATTGACTTTCTTTTTTGTCTTTCTTATTTTCAGGATGTCATGACCCACCTGACGCATCTTTTTACCTGAAAGTGGATCTTGCAATTAATCTGCAACTGTGTAACAGGTACGTGTTAATTCGGTTTTTATACATATATTGATTTTCTTTTTTCTTCTCACAGAGGATCTCATGACGCACCTTTTTACCTGAAAGTGGACCTGGCCAACAAGGGTAGCAATCCATCTTCAGCTACGAGTGGTTGTCTGCATCTGGAACGGTGTCTGGCTGGCTTGCAATTAATCTGCAACTGTGTAACAGGTACGTGTTAATTCGGTTTTTATACATATATTGACTTTCTTTTTTCTTGTCATACAGGATCTCATGACGCACCTTTTTACCTGAAAGTGGACCTGGCCAACAAGGGGCAATCCATCTTCAGCTACGAGTGGTTGTCTGCATCTGGAACGGTGTCTGGCTGGCTTGCAATTAATCTGCAACTGTGTAACAGGTATGTGTTAATTCAGTTTTTATACATATATTGATTTTCTTTTTTCTGGATCAGTGTCTGGCTGGCTTGCAATTAATCTGCAACTGTGTTGACATTCTTTTTTTGTCTTTCTTATTTTCAGGATCTCATGACCCACTTGACGCATCTTTTTACCTGAAAGTGGATCTTGCAATTAACCTGCAACTGTGTAACAGGTACGTGTTAAATCATTTTTTATACATATATTAATTTTCTTTTTTTTGTCACACAGAATCCCATCATGCACCTTTTTACCTGAAAGTGGATCTGGCCAACAAGGGACAATCCATCTTCAGCTCTGAATGGTTGTCTGTATCTGGCTGGCTTGCAATTAATCTGCAACAGTGTAAAAGATACGTGTTAATTCGTTTTTATACATATTGATTTCTTTTTTCTGGATCAGTGTCTGGGTGGCTTGCAATTAATCTGCAACTGTGTTGAAATTCTTTTTTGTCTTTCTTATTTTCAGGATCTCATGACCCACCTGACTGACCTTTTTACCTGAAAGTGGATCTTGCAATTAATCTGCAACTGTGTAAAAGGTACGTGTTAATTCGGTTTTTCTACATATATTGATTTTCTTTTTTTTGTCACACAGGATCCCATCACGCACCGTTTTACCTGAAAGTGGATCTGGCCAACAAGGGGCAATCCATCTTCAGCTCTGAATGGTTGTCTGCATCTGGAACGGTGTCTGGCTGGCTTGCAATTAGTCTGCAACTGTGTAAAAGATACGTGTTAATTAGTTTTTTATACATATTGATTTCTTTTTTCTGGATCAGTGTCTGGCTGGCTTGTAATTAATCTGCAACTGTGTTGACATTCTTTTTTGTCTTTCTTATTTTCAGGATCTCATGACCCACCTGACGCATCTTTTTACCTGAAAGTGGATCTTGCAATTTATCTGCAACTGTGTAACAGGTACGTGTTAAATCGTTTTTTATACATATATTGATTTTCTTTTTTTTTGTCACACAGGATCCCATCACGCACCTTTTTACCTGAAAGTGGATCCGGCCAATAAGGGGCTATCCATGTCCAGCTGTGAGAGGTTGCCTGCATCTGGAATGGTGTCTGACTGGCTTTCTTTTCATCTGCATCTGAGTTACAGGTAAGTGAACATTCAGTTTCTATACTTATATTGACTTTCTTTTTTGTCTTTCTTATTTTCAGGATATAATGACCCACCTGACGCATCTTTTTACCTGAAAGTGGATCTTGCAATTGATCTGCAACTGTGTAACAGGTACGTGTTAATTCAGTTTTTATACATATATTGATTTTCTTTTTTCTTGTCACACAGGATCCCATCACGCACCTTTTTACCTGAAAGTGGATCCAGCCAACAAGGGGCAATCCATCTTCAGCTATGAGTGGTTGTCTGCATCCAGAACGGTGTCTGGCTGGCTTGCAATTAATCTGCAACTGTGTAACAGGTACGTGTTAATTCGGTTTTTATACATATATTGATTTTCTTTTTTTGTCACACAGGATCCCATCACGCACCTTTTTACCTGAAAGTGGACCTGGCCAACAAGGGGCAATCCATCTTTAGCTACGAGTGGTTGTCTGCATCTGGAACGGTGTCTGGCTGGCTTGCAATTAATCTGCAACTGTGTAAAAGATACTTGTTAATTTGTTTTTTATACATATTGATTTCTTTTTTCTGGATCAGTGTCTGGCTGGCTTGCAATTAATCTGCAACTGTGTAAAAGATACGTGTTAATTCGTTTTTTATACATATTGATTTCTTTTTTCTGGATCAGTGTCTGGCTGGCTTGCAATTAATCTGCAACTGTGTTGACATTCTTTTTTGTCTTTCTTATTTTCAGGATCTCATGACGCACCTTTTTACCTGAAAGTGGACCTGGCCAACAAGGGGCAATCCATCTTCAGCTATGAGTGGTTGTCTGCATCTAGAACGGTGTCTGGCTGGCTTGCAATTAATCTGCAATTGTGCTGACTTTCTTTTTTGTCTTTATTATTTTCAGGATCTCATGACCCACCTGACGCACCTTTTTACCTGAAAGTGGATCTAGCCAACAAGGGGCAATCCATCTTCAGCTCTGAATGGTTGTCTGCATCTGGAACGGTGTCTGGCTGGCTTGCAAGTAATCTGCAACTGTGTAAAAGATACGTGTTTATTCGTTTTTTATACATATTGATTTCTTTTTTCTGGATCAGTGTCTGGCTGGCTTGCAATTAATCTGCAACTGTGTTGACATTCTTTTTTGTCTTTCTTATTTTCAGGATCTCATGACCCACCTGACGCATCTTTTTACCTGAACGTGGATCTTGCAATTAATCTGCAACTGTGTAACAGGTACGTGTTAAATCGTTTTTTATTCATATAACGATTTTCTTTATTCTTGTCACACAGGATCTCATGACGCACCTTTTTACCTGAAAGTGGACCTGGCCAACAAGGGGCAATCCATCTTCTGTTGCAAGTGGTTGTCTGCATCTGGAACGGTGTCTGGCTGGCTTGCAATTAATCTGCAACTGTGTAACAGGTACATGTTCGGTTTTTATACATATATTGATTTTCTTTTTTTGTCACACAGGATCCCATCACACACCTTTTTACCTGAAAGTGGACCTGGCCAACAAGGGGCAATCCATCTTCAGCTGCAAGTGGTTGTCTGCATCTGGAACGGTGTCTGGCTGGCTTGCAATTAATCTGCAACTGTGTAACAGGTACGTGTTAATTCGGTTTTTATACATATATTGATTTTCTTTTTTCTTGTCACACAGGATCTCATGACGCACCTTTTTACCTGAAAGTTGACCTGGACAACAAGGGGCAATCTGCAACTGTCTAAAATATACGTGTTAATTCGTTTTTTATACATATTGATTTCTTTTTTCTGGATCAGTGTCTGGCTGGCTTGCAATTAACCTTCAACTGTGTTGACTTTATTTTTTGTCTTTCTTATTTTCAGGATCTCAGGACCCACCTGACTGACCTTTTTACCTGAAAGTGGATCTTGCAATTGATCTGCAACTGTGTAAAAGGTACGTGTTAATTCGTTTTTTATACATATTGATTTTCTTTTTTCTTGTCACACAGGATCTCATGACGCACCTTTTTACCTGAAAGTGGATCTGGCCAACAAGGGGCAATCCATCTTCAGCTCTGAATGGTTGTCTGCATCTGGAACGGTGTCTGGCTGGCTTGCAATTAATCTGCAACTGTGTAAAAGATACGTGTTAATTCATTTTTTATACATATTGATTTCTTTTTTCTGGTTCAGTATCTGACTGGCTTGCAATTATTCTGCAACTGTGTTGACATTCTTTTTTGTCTTTCTTATTTTCAGGATCTCATGACCCACCTGATTCATCTTTTTACCTGAAAGTGGACCTTGCAATTAATCTGCAACTGTGTAACAGGTACGTGTTAAATCGTTTTTTATACATATAATGATTTTCTTTATTCTTGTCACACAGGATCTCATGATGCACCTTTTTACCTGAAAGTGGACCTGGCCAACAAGGGGCAATCCATCTTCAGCTGTGAGTGGTTGTCTGCATCTGGAACGGTGTCTGGCTGGCTTGCAATTAATCTGCAACTGTCTAAAAGATACGTGTTAATTCGTTTTTTATACATATATTGATTTCTTTTTTCTGGATCAGTGTCTGGCTGGCTTGCAATTAATCTGCAACTGTGTTGACATTCTTTTTTGTCTTTCTTATTTTCAGGATCTCATGACCCAACTGACGCATCTTTTTACCTGAAAGTGGATCTTGCAATTAATCTGCAACTGTGTAACAGGTACGTGTTAAATCGTTATTTATACATATAATGATTTTCTTTATTCTTGTCACACAGGATCTCATGACGCACTTTTTTACCTGAAAGTGGACCTGGCCAACAAGGGGCAATCCATCTTTAGCTGCAAGTGGTTGTCTGCATCTGGAACGGTGTCTGGCTGGCTTGCAATTAATCTGCAACTGTGTAACAGGTACGTGTTAATTCGGTTTTTATACATATATTGATTTTCTTTTTTTGTCACACAGGATCCCATCACATACCTTTTTACCTGAAAGTGGACCTGGCCAACAAGGGGCAATCCATCTTCAGCTATGAGTGGTTGTCTGCATCTAGAACGGTGTCTGGCTGGCTTGCAATTAATCTGCAACTGTGTAACAGGTACGTGTTAATTCGGTTTTTATACATATATTGATTTTCTTTTTTCTTGTCACACAGGATCTCATGACGCACCTTTTTACCTGAAAGTTGACCTGGACAACAAGGGGCAATCTGCAACTGTCTAAAATATACGTGTTAATTCGTTTTTTATACATATTGATTTATTTTTTCTGGATCAGTGTCTGGCTGGCTTGCAATTAACCTTCAACTGTGTTGACATTCTTTTTTGTCTTTCTTATTTTCAGGATCTCAGGACCCACCTGACTGACCTTTTTACCTGAAAGTGGATCTTGCAATTAATCTGCAACTGTGTAAAAGGTACGTGTTAATTCGTTTTTTATACATATTGATTTTCTTTTTTCTTGTCACACAGGATCTCATGACGCACCTTTTTACCTGAAAGTGGATCTGGCCAACAAGGGGCAATCCATCTTCAGCTCTGAATGGTTGTCTGCATCTGGAACGGTGTCTGGCTGGCTTGCAATTTATCTGCAACTGTGTAAAAGATATGTGTTAATTCGTTTTTATACATATTGATTTCTTTTTTCTGGATCAGTGTCTGGCTGGCTTGCAATTAATCTGCAACTGTGTTGACATTCTTTTTTTGTCTTTCTTATTTTCAGGATCTCATAACCCACTTGACGCATCTTTTTACCTGAAAGTGGATCTTGCAATTAATCTGCAACTGTGTAACAGGCACGTGTTAATTCGGTTTTTATACATATAATGATTTTCTTTTTTTTTGTCACACAGGATCTCATGATGCACCTTTTTACCTGAAAGTGGATCCGGCCAACAAGGGGCTATCCATGTCCAGCTGTGAGAGGTTGCCTGCATCTGGAATGGTGTCTGACTGGCTTTCTTTTCATCTGCATCTGAGTTACAGTTAAGTGAACATTCAGTTTCTATACTTATATTGACTTTCTTTTTTGTCTTTCTTATTTTCAGGATGTCATGACCCACCTGATGCATCTTTTTACCTGAAAGTGGATCTTTCAATTAATCTGCAACTGTGTAACAGGTACGTGTTAATTCGTTTTTTATACATATATTGATTTTCTTTTTTCTTGTCACAGAGGATCTCATGACGCACCTTTTTACCTGAAAGTGGACCTAGCCAACAAGGGGCAATCCATCTTCACCTACGAGTGGTTGTCTGCATCTGGAACGGTGCCTGGCTGGCTTGCAATTGATCTGCAACTGTGTAACAGGTACGTGTTAATTCAGTTTTTATACATATATTGATTTTCTTTTTTTTTGTCACACAGGATCCCATCACGCACCTTTTTACCTGAAAGTGGATCCGGCCAACAAGGTGCAATCCATCTTCAGCTATGAGTGGTTGTCTGCATCTAAAACGGTGTCTGGCTGGCTTGCAATGAATCTGCAACTGTGTAACAGGTACGTGTTAATTCGGTTTTTATACATATATTGATTTTCTTTTTTTTGTCACACAGGATCCCATCACGCACCTTTTTACCTGAAAGTGGATCTGGCCAACAAGGGGCAATCCATCTTCAGCTCTGAATGGTTGTCTGCATCTGGAACGGTGTCTGGCTGGCTTGCAATTAGTCTGCAACTGTGTAAAAGATACGTGTTAATTCGTTTTTTATACATATTGATTTCTTTTTTCTGGATCAGTGTCTGGCTGGCTTGCAATTAATCTGCAACTGTGTTGACATTCTTTTTTGTCTTTCTTATTTTCAGGATCACATGACCCACCTGACGCATCTTTTTACCTGAAAGTGGATGTTGCAATTAATCTGCAACTGTGTAACAGGTACGTGTTAATTCGTTTTTTATACATATATTAATTTTCTTTTTTCTTGTCACACAGGATCTCATGACACACCTTTTTACCTGAAAGTGGATCTGGCCAACAAGGGGCAATCCATCTTCAGCTGTGAATGGTTGTCTGCATTTGGAACGGTGTCTGGCTGTCTTGCAATTAATCTGCAACTGTGTAAAAGATACGTGTTAATTCGTTTTTATACATATTGATTTCTTTTTTCTGGATCAGTGTCTGGCTGGCTTGCAATTAATCTGCAACTGTTTTTACTTTATTTATTGTCTTTCTTATTTTCAGGATCTCAGGACCCACCTGACTGACCTTTTTACCTGAAAGTGGATCTTGCAATTAATCTGCAACTGTGTAAAAGGTACGTGTTAATTCGGTTTTTATACAAATATTGATTTTCTTTTTTCTTGTCACACAGGATCTCATGACGCACCTTTTTGCCTGAAAGTGGATCTGGCCAACAAGGGGCAATCCATCTTCAGCTGCGAGTGATTTTCTGCATCTGGAATGGTGTCTGGCTGGCTTGCAATTAATCTGCAACTGTGTAACAGGTACGTGTTAATTCAGTTTTTATACATATATTGATTTTCTTTTTTCTTGTCACACAGGATCTCATGACGCACCTTTTTACCTGAAAGTGGATCTGGCCAACAAGGGGCAATCCATCTTCAGCTGCGAGTGGTTGTCTGCATCTGGAACGGTGTCTGGCTGGCTTGCAATTAATCTGCAACTGTGTAAGAGGTACGTGTTAATTCGGTTTTTATACATATATTGATTTTCTTTTTTTGTCACACAGGATCCCATCACACACCTTTTTACCTGAAAGTGGATCCGGCCAACAAGGGGCTATCCATGTCCAGCTGTGAGAGGTTGCCTGCTTCTGGAATGGTGTCTGACTGGCTTTCTTTTCATCTGCAACTGAGTTACAGGTAAGTGAACATTTAGTTTCTATACCTATATTGAATTTCTTTTTTGTCTTTCTTAATTTTCAGGATGTCATGACCCACCTGACGCACCTTTTTACCAGAAAGTGGATCTGGCCAACAAGGGGAAATACATCTTCAGCGGTGAGTGGTTGTCTGCATCTGGAACGGTGTCTGGCTGGATTGCAATTAATCTGCAACTGTGTAAAAGATACTTGTTCATTTGTTTTTTATACATATTGATTTCTTTTTTCTGGATCAGTGTCTGGCTGGCTTGCAATTAATCTGCAACTGTGTTGACTTTCTTTTTTGTCTTTCTTATTTTCAGGATCTCATGACCCACCTGACGCACCTTTTTACCTGAAAGTGGATCTGGCCAACAAGGGGCAATCCATCTTCAGCTCTGAATGGTTTTCTGCATCTGGAATGGTGTCTGGCTGGCTTGCAATTAATCTTCAACTGTGTAAAAGATATGTGTTAATTCGTTTTTTTTATACATATTGATTTCTTTTTTCTGGATCAGTGTCTGGCTGGCTTGCAATTAATCTGCAACTGTGTTGACATTCTTTTTTGTCTTTCTTATTTTCAGGATCTCATGACCCACCTGACGCATCTTTTTACCTGAAAGTGGATCTTGCAATTAATCTGCAACTGTGTAACAGGTATGTGTTAAATCATTTTTTATACATATATTGATTTTCTTTATTCTTGTCACACAGGATCTCATGACGCACCTTTTTACCAGAAAGTGGACCTGGCCAACAAGGGGCAATCCATCTTCAGCTGCGAGTGGTTGTCTGCATCTGGAACGGTGTCTGGCTGGCTTGAAATTAATCTGCAACTGTGTAACAGGTACGTGTTAATTCAGTTTTTATACATATATTGATTTTCTTTTTTTTTGTCGTACAGGATCCCATCACGCACCTTTTTACCTGAAAGTGGATCCGGCCAACAAGGGGCTATCCATGTCCAGCTGTGAGAGGTTGCCTGCATCTGGAATGGTGTCTGACTGGCTTTCATTTCATCTGCAACTGAGTTACAGGTAAGTGAACATTTAGTTTCTATACTTATATTGACTTTCTTTTTTATCTTTCTTATTTTCAGGATGTCATGACGCCCCTGACGCATCTTTTTACCTGAAAGTGGATCTTGCAATTAATCTGCAACTGTGTAACAGGTACGTGTTTATTCGGTTTTTATACATATATTGATTTTCTTTTTTCTTGTCACACAGGATCTCATGACGCACCTTTTTACCAGAAAGTGGATCTGGCCAACAAGGGGCAATACATCTTCAGCGGTGAGTGGTTGTCTGCATCTGGAACGGTGTCTGGCTGGATTGCAATTAATCTGCAACTGTGTAAAAGATACTTGTTCATTTGTTTTTTATACATATTGATTTCTTTTTTCTGGATCAGTGTCTGACTGGCTTGCAATTAATCTGCAACTGTGTTGACTTTCTTTTTTGTCTTTCTTATTTTCAGGATCTCATGACCCACCTGACGCACCTTTTTACCTGAAAGTGGATCTGGCCAACAAGGGGCAATCCATCTTCAGCTATGACTGGTTGTCTGCATCTAGAACGGTGTCTGGCTGGCTTGCAATTAATCTGCAACTATGTAACAGGTACGTGTTTATTCGGTTTTTATACATATATTGATTTTCTTTTTTTTGTCACACAGGATCCCATCACGCACCTTTTTACCTGAAAGTGGATCTGGCCAACAAGGGGCAATCCATCTTCAGCTGTCAGTGGTTGTCTGCATCTGGAACGGTGTCTGGCTGGCTTGCAATTAATCTGCAACTGTCTGAAATATACGTGATAATTCGTTTTTTATACATATTGATTTCTTTTTTCTGGATCAGTGTCTGGCTGGCTTGCAATTAACCTGCAACTGTGTTGACTTTTTTTTTGTCTTTCTTATTTTCAGGATCTCAGGACCCACCTGACTGACCTTTTTACCTGAAAGTGGATCTTGCAATTAATCTGCAACTGTGTAAAAGGTACGTGTTAATTCGGTTTTTATACATATATTGATTTTCTTTTTTCTTGTCACACAGGATCTCATGACGCAGCTTTTTACCTGAAAGTGGATCTGGCCAACAAGGGGCAATCCATCTTCAGAAGCGAGTGGTTTTCTGCATCTGGAATGGTGTCTGGTTGGCTTGCAATTAATCTGCAACTGTGTAACAGGTACGTGTTTATTCGGTTTTTATACATATATTGATTTTCTTTTTTCTTGTCACACAGGATCCCATCACGCACCTTTTTACCTGAAAGTGGATCCGGCCAACAAGGGGCTATCCATGTCCAGCTGTGAGAGATTGCCTGCATCTGGAATGGTGTCTGACTGGCTTTCTTTTCATCTGCATCTGAGTTACAAGTAAGTGAACATTCAGTTTCTTTACTTATATTGACATTCTTTTTTGTCTTTCTTATTTTCAGGATGTCATGACCCACCTGACGCATCTTTTTACCTGAAAGTGGGTTTTGCAATTAATCTGCAACTGGTTAACAGGTACGTGTTAATTCGGTTTTTATACATATATTGATTTTCTTTTTTCTTTTCACACAGGATCTCATGACGAACCTTTTTCCTGAAAGTGGACCTGGCCAACAAGGGACAATCCATCTTCAGCTACGAGTGGTTGTCTGCATCTGGAACGGTGTCTGGCTGGCTTGCAATTAATCTGCAACTGTGTAACAGGTACGTGTTAATTCGGTTTTTATACATATATTGATTTTCTTTTTTCTTGTCACACAGGATCTCATGACGCACCTTTTTACCTGAAAGTGGACCTGGCCAACAAGGGGCAATCCATCTTCAGCTACGAGTGGTTGTCTGCATCTGGAACGGTGTCTGGCTGGCTTGCAATTAATCTGCAACTGTGTTGACTTTCTTTTTTGTCTTTCTTATTTTCAGGATTTCAGGACCCACCTGACTGACCTTTTTACCTGAAAGTGGATCTTGCAATTAATCTGCAACTGTGTAAAAGGTACGTGTTAATTCGGTTTTTATTCAAATATTGATTTTCTTTTTTCTTGTCACACAGGATCTCATGACGCACCTTTTTGCCTGAAAGTGGATCTGGCCAACAAGGGGCAATCCATCTTCAGCTGCGAGTGATTTTCTGCATCTGGAATGGTGTCTGGCTGGCTTGCAATTAATCTGCAACTGTGTAACAGGTACGTGTTAATTCAGTTTTTATACATATATTGATTTTCTTTTTTCTTGTCACACAGGATCTCATGACGCACCTTTTTACCTGAAAGTGGATCTGGCCAACAAGGGGCAATCCATCTTCAGCTGCGAGTGGTTGTCTGCATCTGGAACGGTGTCTGGCTGGCTTGCAATTAATCTGCAACTGTGTAAGAGGTACGTGTTAATTCGGTTTTTATACATATATTGATTTTCTTTTTTTGTCACACAGGATCCCATCTCACACCTTTTTACCTGAAAGTGGATCCGGCCAACAAGGGGCTATCCATGTCCAGCTGTGAGAGGTTGCCTGCTTCTGGAATGGTGTCTGACTGGCTTTCTTTTCATCTGCAACTGAGTTACAGGTAAGTGAACATTCAGTTTCTATACCTATTTTGAATTTCTTTTTTGTCTTTCTTAATTTTCAGGATGTCATGACCCACCTGACGCACCTTTTTACCAGAAAGTGGATCTGGCCAACAAGGGGAAATACATCTTCAGCGGTGAGTGGTTGTCTGCATCTGGAACGGTGTCTGGCTGGATTGCAATTAATCTGCAACTGTGTAAAAGATACTTGTTCATTTGTTTTTTATACATATTGATTTCTTTTTTCTGGATCAGTGTCTGGCTGGCTTGCAATTAATCTGCAACTGTGTTGACTTTCTTTTTTGTCTTTCTTATTTTCAGGATCTCATGACCCACCTGACGCACCTTTTTACCTGAAAGTGGATCTGGCCAACAAGGGGCAATCCATCTTCAGCTCTGAATGGTTTTCTGCATCTGGAATGGTGTCTGGCTGGCTTGCAATTAATCTTCAACTGTGTAAAAGATATGTGTTAATTCGTTTTTTTTATACATATTGATTTCTTTTTTCTGGATCAGTGTCTGGCTGGCTTGCAATTAATCTGCAACTGTGTTGACATTCTTTTTTGTCTTTCTTATTTTCAGGATCTCATGACCCACCTGACGCATCTTTTTACCTGAAAGTGGATCTTGCAATTAATCTGCAACTGTGTAACAGGTATGTGTTAAATCATTTTTTATACATATATTGATTTTCTTTATTCTTGTCACACAGGATCTCATGACGCACCTTTTTACCAGAAAGTGGACCTGGCCAACAAGGGGCAATCCATCTTCAGCTGCGAGTGGTTGTCTGCATCTGGAACGGTGTCTGGCTGGCTTGAAATTAATCTGCAACTGTGTAACAGGTACGTGTTAATTCAGTTTTTATACATATATTGATTTTCTTTTTTTTTGTCGTACAGGATCCCATCACGCACCTTTTTACCTGAAAGTGGATCCGGCCAACAAGGGGCTATCCATGTCCAGCTGTGAGAGGTTGCCTGCATCTGGAATGGTGTCTGACTGGCTTTCATTTCATCTGCAACTGAGTTACAGGTAAGTGAACATTTAGTTTCTATACTTATATTGACTTTCTTTTTTATCTTTCTTATTTTCAGGATGTCATGACGCCCCTGACGCATCTTTTTACCTGAAAGTGGATCTTGCAATTAATCTGCAACTGTGTAACAGGTACGTGTTTATTCGGTTTTTATACATATATTGATTTTCTTTTTTCTTGTCACACAGGATCTCATGACGCACCTTTTTACCAGAAAGTGGATCTGGCCAACAAGGGGCAATACATCTTCAGCGGTGAGTGGTTGTCTGCATCTGGAACGGTGTCTGGCTGGATTGCAATTAATCTGCAACTGTGTAAAAGATACTTGTTCATTTGTTTTTTATACATATTGATTTCTTTTTTCTGGATCAGTGTCTGACTGGCTTGCAATTAATCTGCAACTGTGTTGACTTTCTTTTTTGTCTTTCTTATTTTCAGGATCTCATGACCCACCTGACGCACCTTTTTACCTGAAAGTGGATCTGGCCAACAAGGGGCAATCCATCTTCAGCTATGACTGGTTGTCTGCATCTAGAACGGTGTCTGGCTGGCTTGCAATTAATCTGCAACTATGTAACAGGTACGTGTTTATTCGGTTTTTATACATATATTGATTTTCTTTTTTTTGTCACACAGGATCCCATCACGCACCTTTTTACCTGAAAGTGGATCTGGCCAACAAGGGGCAATCCATCTTCAGCTGTCAGTGGTTGTCTGCATCTGGAACGGTGTCTGGCTGGCTTGCAATTAATCTGCAACTGTCTGAAATATACGTGATAATTCGTTTTTTATACATATTGATTTCTTTTTTCTGGATCAGTGTCTGGCTGGCTTGCAATTAACCTGCAACTGTGTTGACTTTTTTTTTGTCTTTCTTATTTTCAGGATCTCAGGACCCACCTGACTGACCTTTTTACCTGAAAGTGGATCTTGCAATTAATCTGCAACTGTGTAAAAGGTACGTGTTAATTCGGTTTTTATACATATATTGATTTTCTTTTTTCTTGTCACACAGGATCTCATGACGCAGCTTTTTACCTGAAAGTGGATCTGGCCAACAAGGGGCAATCCATCTTCAGAAGCGAGTGGTTTTCTGCATCTGGAATGGTGTCTGGTTGGCTTGCAATTAATCTGCAACTGTGTAACAGGTACGTGTTTATTCGGTTTTTATACATATATTGATTTTCTTTTTTCTTGTCACACAGGATCCCATCACGCACCTTTTTACCTGAAAGTGGATCCGGCCAACAAGGGGCTATCCATGTCCAGCTGTGAGAGATTGCCTGCATCTGGAATGGTGTCTGACTGGCTTTCTTTTCATCTGCATCTGAGTTACAAGTAAGTGAACATTCAGTTTCTTTACTTATATTGACATTCTTTTTTGTCTTTCTTATTTTCAGGATGTCATGACCCACCTGACGCATCTTTTTACCTGAAAGTGGGTTTTGCAATTAATCTGCAACTGGTTAACAGGTACGTGTTAATTCGGTTTTTATACATATATTGATTTTCTTTTTTCTTTTCACACAGGATCTCATGACGAACCTTTTTCCTGAAAGTGGACCTGGCCAACAAGGGACAATCCATCTTCAGCTACGAGTGGTTGTCTGCATCTGGAACGGTGTCTGGCTGGCTTGCAATTAATCTGCAACTGTGTAACAGGTACGTGTTAATTCGGTTTTTATACATATATTGATTTTCTTTTTTCTTGTCACACAGGATCTCATGACGCACCTTTTTACCTGAAAGTGGACCTGGCCAACAAGGGGCAATCCATCTTCAGCTACGAGTGGTTGTCTGCATCTGGAACGGTGTCTGGCTGGCTTGCAATTAATCTGCAACTGTGTTGACTTTCTTTTTTGTCTTTCTTATTTTCAGGATCTCATGACCCACCTGACGCACCTTTTTACCTGAAAGTGGATCTGGCCAACAAGGGGCAATCCATCTTCAGCTCTGAATGGTTGTCTGCATCTGGAACGGTGTCTGGCTGGCTTGCAATTAATCTGCAACTGTGTAAAAGATACGTGTTAATTCGTTTTTTATACATATTGATTTCTTTTTTCTGGATCAGTGTCTGGCTGGCTTGCAATTAATCTGCAACTGTGTTGACATTCTTTTTTGTCTTTCTTATTTTCAGGATCTCATGACCCACCTGATGCATCTTTTTACCTGAAAGTGGATCTTGCAATTAATCTGCAACTGTGTAACAGTTACGTGTTAAATCGTTTTTTATACATATATTGATTTTCTTTATTCTTGTCACACAGGATCTCATGACGCACCTTTTTACCTGAAAGTGGACCGGGCCAACAAGGGGCAATCCATCTTCAGCTGCGAGTGGTTGTCTGCATCTGGAACGGTGTCTGGCTGGCTTGCAATTAATCTGCAACTGTGTAACAGGTACGTGTTAATTCGGTTTATATACATAAATTGAATTTCTTTTTTCTTATCACACAGGATCTCATGACGCACCTTTTTACCTGAAAGTGGACCTGGCCAACAAGGGGCAATCCATCTTCAGCTCTGAATGGTTGTCTGCATCTGGAACGGTGTCTGGATGGCTTGAAATTAATCTGCAACTGTGTAACAGTTACGTGTTAATTCAGTTTTTATACATATATTGATTTTCTTTTTTTTTGTCACACAGGATCCCATCACGCACCTTTTTACCTGAAAGTGGATCCGGCCAAAAAGGGGCTATCCATGTCCAGCTGTGAGAGGTTGCCTGCATCTGGAATGGTGTCTGACTGGCTTTCATTTCATCTGCAACTGAGTTACTGGTAAGTGAACATTCAGTTTCTATACTTATATTGACTTTTTTTTTGTCTTTCTTATTTTCAGGATGTCATGACGCACCTGACGCATCTTTTTACCTGAAACTGGATCTTGCAATTAATCTGCAACTGTGTAACAGGTACATGTTAATTCGGTTTTTATACATACATTGATTTTCTTTTTTTTGTCACACAGGATCCCATCACGCACCTTTTTACCTGAAAATAGATCTGGCCAACAAGGGGCAATCCATCTTCAGCTCTGAATGGTTGTCTGCATCTGGAACGGTGTCTGGCTGGCTTGCAATTAATCTGCAAGTGTGTAAAATATACTTGTTAATTTGTTTTTTATACATATTAATTTCTTTTTTCTGGATCAGTTTCTGGCTGGCTTGCAATTAATCTGCAACTGTTTTGACTTTAATTTTTTGTCTTTCTTATTTTCAGGATCTCAGGACCCACCTGACTGACCTTTTTACCTGAAAGTGGATCTTGCAATTAATCTGCAACTGTGTAAAAGGTACGTGTTAATTCGGTTTTTATACATATATTGATTTTCTTTTTTCTTGTCACACAGGATCTCATGACGTACCTTTTTACCTGAAAGTGGATCTGGCCAACAAGGGGCAATCCATCTTCAGCTGCGAGTGGTTGTCTGCATCTGGAACGGTGTCTGGCTGGCTTGCAATTAATCTGCAACAGTGTAACAGGTACGTGTTAATTCGGTTTTTATACATATATTGATTTTCTTTTTTTTGTCACACAGGATCCCATCACGCACCTTTTTACCTGAAAGTGGATCCAGCCATCAAGGGGCAATCCATCTTCAGCTATGAGTGTTTGTCTGCATCTAGAACTGTGTCTGGCTGGCTTGCAATTAATCTGCAACTGTGTAAAAGATACATGTTAATTTGTTTTTTATACATATTGATTTCTTTTTTCTGGATCAGTGTCTGGCTGGCTTGCAATTAATCTGCAACTGTGTTGACTTTCTTTTTTGTCTTTCTTATTTTCAGGATCTCATGACCCGCCTGACGCATCTTTTTACCTGAAAGTGGATCTTGCAATTAATCTGCAACTGTGTAACAGGTACGTGTTAAATCGTTTTTTATACATATAATGATTTTCTTTATTCTTGTCACACAGGATCCCATTACGCACCTTTTTACCTGAAAGTGGACCTGGCCAACAAGGGGCAATCCATCTTCAGCTGCGAGTGGTTGTCTGCATCTGGAACGGTGTCTGGCTGGCTTGCAATTAATCTGCAACTGTGTAACAGGTACGTGTTAATTCGGTTTTTATACATATATTGATTTTCTTTTTTCTTGTCACAGAGGATCTCATGACGCACCTTTTTACCTGAAAGTGGACATGGCCAACAAGGGGCAATCCATCTTCAGCTACGAGTGGTTGTCTGCATCTGGAACGGTGTCTGGCTGGCTTGCAATTGATCTTCAACTGTGTAACAGGTACGTGTTAATTCAGTTTTTATACATATATTGATTTTCTTTTTTTTTGTCACATAGGATCCCATCACGCACCTTTTTATCTGAAAGTGGATCCGGCCAACAAGGGGCTATCCATGTCCAGCTGTGAGAGGTTGCCTGCATCTGGAATGGTGTCTGACTGGCTTTCTTTTCATCTGCATCTGAGTTACAGGTAAGTGAACATTCAGTTTCTATACTTATATTGACTTTCTTTTTTGTCTTTCTTGTTTTCAGGATGTCATGACCCACCTGACGCATCTTTTTACCTGAAAGTGGACCTGGCCAACAAGGGGCAATCCATCTTCAGCTATGAGTGGTTGTCTGCATCTAGAACGGTGTCTGGCTGACTTGCAATTAATTTGCAACTATGTAACAGGTACGTGTTAATTCGGTTTTTATACATATAATGATTTTCTTTTTTCTTGTCACAGAGGATCTCATGACGCACCTTTTTACCTGAAAGTGGACCTGGCCAACAAGGGGCAATCTATCTTCAGCTCTGAATGGTTGTCTGCATCTGGAACGGTGTCTGGCTGGCTTGCAATTAATCTGCAACTTTGTAAAAGATACGTGTTAATTCGTTTTTTATACATATTGATTTCTTTTTTCTGGATCAGTGTCTGGCTGGCTTGCAATTAATCTGTAACTGTGTTAACTTTCTTTTTTGTCTTTCTTATTTTCAGGATCTCATGACCCACCTGACGCATCTTTATACCTGAAAGTGGATCTTGCAATTAATCTGCAACTGTGTAACAGGTACGTGTTAATTCGGTTTTTATACATATATTGATTTTCTTTTTTCTTGTCACACAGGATCTCATGACGCACCTTTTTACCTGAAAGGGGACCTGGCCAACAAGGGGCAATCCATCTTCAGCTCTGAATGGTTGTCTGCATGTGGAACGGTGTCTGGCTGGCTTGCAATTAATCTGCAACTGTGTAACAGGTACGTGTTAATTCGGTTTTTATACATATATTGATTTTCTTTTTTTTGTCACACAGGATCCCATCACGCAACTTTTTACCTGAAAGTGGATCTGGCCAACAAGGGGCACTCCATCTTCAGCTCTGAATGGTTGTCTGCGTCTGGAACGGTGTCTGGCTGGCTTGCAATTAATCTGCAACTGTGTAACAGGTACGTGTTAATTCGGTTATTATACATATATTGATTTTCTTTTTTTTGTCACACAGGATCCCATCACACACCTTTTTACCTGAAAGTTGATCTTGCCAACAAGGGGCCATCCATCTTCAGCTCTGAATGGTTGTCTGCATCTGGAACGGTGTCTAGCTGGCTTGCAATTTATCTGCAACTGTGTAAAAGATACGTGTTAATTCGTTTTTATACATATTGATTTCTTTTTTCTGGATCAGTGTCTGGCTGGCTTGCAATTAATCTGCAACTGTGTTGACATTCTTTTTTTGTCTTTCTTATTTTCAGGATCTCATGACCCACTTGACGCATCTTTTTACCTGAAAGTGGATCTTGCAATTAATCTGCAACTGTGTAACAGGTACGTGTTAAATCGTTTTTTATACATATAATGATTTTCTTTTTTCTTGTCATAGAGGATCTCATGACGCACCTTTTTACCTGAAAGTGGACCTGGCCAACAAGGGGCAATCCATCTTCAGCTACGAGTGGTTGTCTGCATCTGGAACGGTGTCTGGCTGGCTTGCAAATGATCTGCAACTGTGTAACAGGTACGTGTTAATTCAGTTTTTACACATATATTGATTTTCTTTTTTTTTGTCACACAGGATCACATCATGCACCTTTTTACCTGAAAGTGGATCCGGCCAACAAGGTGCTATCCATGTCCAGCTGTGAGAGGTTGCCTGCATCTGGAATGGTGTCTGACTGGCTTTCTTTTCATCTGCATCTGAGTTACAGGTAAGTGAACATTCAGTTTCTATACTTATATTGACTTTCTTTTTTGTCTTTCTTATTTTCAGGATGTCATGACCCACCTGACGCATCTTTTTACCTGAAAGTGGATCTTGCAATTAATCTGCAACTGTGTAACAGGTACGTGTTAAATCGTTTTTTATACATATAATGATTTTCTTTATTCTTGTCACACAGGATCCCATTACGCACCTTTTTACCTGAAAGTGGACCTGGACAACAAGGGGCAATCCATCTTCAGCTGCGAGTGGTTGTCTGCATCTGGAACGGTGTCTGGCTGGCTTGCAATTAATCTGCAACTGTGTAACAGGTACGTGTTAATTCGGTTTTTATACATATATTGATTTTCTTTTTTCTTGTCACAGAGGATCTCATGACGCACCTTTTTACCTGAAAGTCGACCTGGCCAACAAGGGGCAATCCATCTTCAGCTACGAGTGGTTGTCTGCATCTGGAACGGTGTCTGGCTGGCTTGCAATTGATCTTCAACTGTGTAACAGGTACGTGTTAATTCAGTTTTTATACATATATTGATTTTCTTTTTTTTGTCACACAGGATCCCATCACGCACCTTTTTATCTGAAAGTGGATCCAGCCAACAAGGGGCTATCCATGTCCAGCTGTGAGAGGTTGCCTGCATCTGGAATGGTGTCTGACTGGCTTTCTTTTCATCTGCATCTGAGTTACAGGTAAGTGAACATTCAGTTTCTATACTTATATTGACTTTCTTTTTTGTCTTTCTTGTTTTCAGGATGTCATGACCCACCTGACGCATCTTTTTACCTGAAAGTGGACCTGGCCAACAAGGGGCAATCCATCTTCAGCTATGAGTGGTTGTCTGCATCTAGAACGGTGTCTGGCTGACTTGCAATTAATTTGCAACTATGTAACAGGTACGTGTTAATTCGGTTTTTATACATATAATGATTTTCTTTTTTCTTGTCACACAGGATCTCATGACGCACCTTTTTACCTGAAAGTGGACCTGGCCAACAAGGGGCAATCTATCTTCAGCTCTGAATGGTTGTCTGAATCTGGAACGGTGTCTGGCTGGCTTGCAATTAATCTGCAACTTTGTAAAAGATACGTGTTAATTCGTTTTTTATACATATTGATTTCTTTTTTCTGGATCAGTGTCTGGCTGGCTTGCAATTAATCTGTAACTGTGTTAACTTTCTTTTTTGTCTTTCTTATTTTCAGGATCTCATGACCCACCTGACGCATCTTTATACCTGAAAGTGGATCTTGCAATTAATCTGCAACTGTGTAACAGGTACGTGTTAATTCGGTTTTTATACATATATTGATTTTCTTTTTTCTTGTCACACAGGATCTCATGACGCACCTTTTTACCTGAAAGGGGACCTGGCCAACAAGGGGCAATCCATCTTCAGCTCTGAATGGTTGTCTGCATCTGGAACGGTGTCTGGCTGGCTTGCAATTAATCTGCAACTGTGTAACAGGTACGTGTTAATTCGGTTTTTATACATATATTGATTTTCTTTTTTTTGTCACACAGGATCCCATCACGCAACCTTTTACCTGAAAGTGGATCTGGCCAACAAGGGGCACTCCATCTTCAGCTCTGAATGGTTGTCTGCATCTGGAACGGTGTCTGGCTGGCTTGCAATTAATCTGCAACTGTGTAACAGGTACGTGTTAATTCGGTTATTATACATATATTGATTTTCTTTTTTTTGTCACACAGGATCCCATCACACACCTTTTTACCTGAAAGTGGATCTTGCCAACAAGGGGCCATCCATCTTCAGCTCTGAATGGTTGTCTGCATCTGGAACGGTGTCTAGCTGGCTTGCAATTTATCTGCAACTGTGTAAAAGATACGTGTTAATTCGTTTTTATACATATTGATTTCTTTTTTCTGGATCAGTGTCTGGCTGGCTTGCAATTAATCTGCAACTGTGTTGACATTCTTTTTTTGTCTTTCTTATTTTCAGGATCTCATGACCCACCTGACGCATCTTTTTACCTGAAAGTGGATCTTGCAATTTATCTGCAACTGTGTAACAGGTACGTGTTAAATCGTTTTTTATACATATAATGATTTTCTTTTTTCTTGTCATAGAGGATCTCATGACGCACCTTTTTACCTGAAAGTGGACCTGGCCAACAAGGGGCAATCCATCTTCAGCTACGAGTGGTTGTCTGCATCTGGAACGGTGTCTGGCTGGCTTGCAAATGATCTGCAACTGTGTAACAGGTACGTGTTAATTCAGTTTTTACACATATATTGATTTTCTTTTTTTTTGTCACACAGGATCACATCATGCACCTTTTTACCTGAAAGTGGATCCGGCCAACAAGGTGCTATCCATGTCCAGCTGTGAGAGGTTGCCTGCATCTGAAATGGTGTCTGACTGGCTTTCTTTTCATCTGCATCTGAGTTACAGGTAAGTGAACATTCAGTTTCTATACTTATATTGACTTTCTTTTTTGTCTTTCTTATTTTCAGGATGTCATGACCCACCTGACGCATCTTTTTACCTGAAAGTGGATCTTGCAATTAATCTGCAACTGTGTAACAGGTACGTGTTAATTAGGTTTTTATACATATATTGATTTTCTTTTTTCTTGTCATACAGGATCTCATGACGCACCTTTTTACCTGAAAGTGGACCTGGCCAACAAGGGGCAATCCATCTTCAGCTATGAGTGGTTGTCTGCATCTAGAACGGTGTATGGCTGGCTTGCAATTAATCTGCAACTATGTAACAGGTATGTGTTAATTCGGTTTTTATACATATATTGATTTTCTTTTTTTTGTCACACAGGATCCCATCACGCACCTTTTTACCTGAAAGTGGATCTGGCCAACAAGGGGCAATCCATCTTCAGCTCTGAATGGTTGTCTGCATCTGGAACGGTGTCTGGCTGGCTTGCAATTAATCTGCAACTGTCTAAAAGATACGTGTTATTTCGTTTTTTATACATATTGATTTCTTTTTCCTGGATCAGTGTCTGGCTGGCTTGCAATTAATCTGCAACTGTTTTGACTTTATTTTTTGTCTTTCTTATTTTCAGGATCTCTGGACCCACCTGACTGACCTTTTTACCTGAAAGTGGATCTTGCAATTAATCTGCAACTGTGTAAAAGGTACGTGTTAATTCGGTTTTTATACATATATTGATTTTCTTTTTTTTATCACACAGGATCTCATGACGCACCTTTTTACCTGAAAGTGGATCTGGCCAACAAGGGGCAATCCATTTTCAGCTGCGAGTGGTTTTCTGCATCTGGAATGGTGTCTGGCTGGCTTGCAATTAATCTGCAACTGTGTAACAGGTACGTGTTAATTCGGTTTTTATACATATATTGATTTTCTTTTTTCTTGTCACACAGGATCTCATGACGCACCTTTTTACCTGAATGTGGATCCGGCCAACAAGGGGCAATCCATCTTCAGCTATTCGTGGTTGTCTGCATCTAGAACGGTGTTTGGCTGGCTTGCAAATAATCTGCAACTGTGTAACAGGTACGTGTTAATTCGGTTTTTATACATATATTGATTTTCTTTATTCTTGTCACACAGGATCTCATGACGCACCTTTTTACCTGAATGTGGATCCGGCCAACAAGGGGCAATCCATCTTCAGCTATGCGTGGTTGTCTGCATCTAGAACGGTGTTTGGCTGGCTTGCAAATAATCTGCAACTGTGTAACAGGTACGTGTTAATTTGGTTTTTATACATATATTGATTTTCTTTTTTTTGTCACACAGGATCCCATCACGCACCTTTTTACCTGAAAGTGGATCTGGCCAACAAGGCGCAATCCATCTTCAGCTCTGAACGGTTGTCTGCATCTGGAGTGGTGTCTGACTGGCTTTCTTTTCATCTGCATCTGAGTTACAGGTAAGTGAACATTCAGTTTCTATACTTATATTGACTTTCTTTTTTGTCTTTCTTATTTTCAGGATGTCATGACCCACCTGACGCATCTTTTTACCTGAAAGTGGATCTTGCAATTAATCTGCAACTGTGTAAAAGGTACGTGTTAATTCAGTTTTTATACATATATTGATTTTCTTTTTTTTTGTCACACAGGATCTCATGACGCACCTTTTTACCTGAAAGTGGACCTGGCCAACAAGGGGCAATCCATCTTCAGCTATGATTGGTTGTCTGCATCTGGAACGGTGTCTGGCTGGCTTGCAATTAATCTGCAACTGTGTAACAAGTACGTGTTAATTCGTTTTTTATACATATATTGATTTTCTTTTTTCTCATCACAGAGGATCTCATGACGCACCTTTTTACCTGAAAGTGGACCTGGCCAACAAGGGGCAATCCATCTTCAGCTATGATTGGTTGTCTGCATCTGGAACGGTGTCTGGCTGGCTTGCAATTAATCTGCAACTGTCTAAAAGATACGTGTTAATTCGTTTTTTATACATATTGATATCTTTTTCCTGGATCAGTGTCTGGCTGGCTTGCAATTAATCTGCAACTGTTTTGACTTTATTTTTTGTCTTTCTTATTTTCAGGATCTCTGGACCCACCTGACAGACCTTTTTACCTGAAAGTGGATCTTGCAATTAATCTGCAACTGTGTAACAGGTACGTGTTAATTTGGTTTTTATACATATATTGATTTTCTTTTTTCTTGTCACACAGGATCTCATGATGCACCTTTTTACCTGAAAGTGGATCTGGCCAACAAGGGGCAATCCATCTTCAGCTGCGAGTGGTTTTCTGCATCTGGAAAGGTGTCTGGCTGGCTTGCAATTAATCTGCAACTGTGTAAAAGGTACGTGTTAATTCAGTTTTTATACATATATTGATTTTCTTTTTTCTTGTCACAGAGGATCCCATCACGCACCTTTTTACCTGAAAGTGGATCCAGCCAATAAGGAGCAATCCATCTTTAGCTATGAGTGGTTGTCTGCATCTAGAACGGTGTCTGGCTGGCTTGCAATTAATCTGCAACTGTGTAACAGGTACGTGTTAATTCAGTTTTTATACATATATTGATTTTCTTTTTTTTGTCACACAGGATCCCATCACGCACCTTTTTACCTGAAAGTGGATCTGGCCAACAAGGGGCTATCCATGTCCAGCTGTGAGAGGTTGCCTGCATCTGGAATGGTGTCTGACTGGCTTTCTTTTCATCTGCATCTGAGTTACAGGTAAGTGAACATTCAGTTTCTATACTTATATTGACTTTCTTTTTTGTCTTTCTTATTTTCAGGATGTCATGACCCACCTGACGCACCTTTTTACCTGAAAGTGGATCCAGCCAACAAGGGGCAATCCATCTTCAGCTATGAGTGGTTGTCTGCATCTGGAACGGTGTCTGGCTGGCTTGCAATTAGTCTGCAACTGTGTAAAAGATACGTGTTAATTCGTTTTTTATACATATTGATTTCTTTTTCCTGGATCAGTGTCTGGCTGGCTTGCAATTAATCTGCGACTGTGTTGACATTCTTTTTTGTCTTTCTTATTTTCAGGATCTCATGACCCACCTGACTGACCTTTTGACCTGAAAGTGGATCTTGCAATTAATCTGCAACTGTGTAAAAGGTACGTGTTAATTTGGTTTTTATACATATATTGATTTTCTTTTTTCTTGTCACACATGATCCCATCACGCACCTTTTTACCTGAAAGTGGATCCAGCCAACAAGGGGCAATCCATCTTCAGCTATGAGTGGTTGTCTGCATCCAGAACGGTGTCTGGCTGGCTTGCAATTAATCTGCAACTGTGTAACAGGTACGTGTTAATTCGTTTTTTATACATATATTGATTTTCTTTTTTCTTGTCACACAGGATCTCATGACGCACCTTTTTACCTAAAAGTGGACCTGGCCAACAAGGGACAATCCATCTTCAGCTACGAGTGGTTGTCTGCATCTGGAACGGTGTCTGGCTGGCTTGCAATTGATCTGCAACTGTGTAACAGGTACGTGTTAATTCAGTTTTTATACATATATTGATTTTCTTTTTTCTTGTCACACAGGATCCCATCACGCACCTTTTTACCTGAAAGTGGATCCAGCCAACAAGGGGCAATCCATCTTCAGCTATGAGTGGTTGTCTGCATCCAGAACGGTGTCTGGCTGGCTTGCAATTAATCTGCAACTGTGTAAAAGATACGTGTTAATTCGTTTTTTATACATATTGATTTCTTTTTCCTGGATCAGTGTCTGGCTGGCTTGCAATTAATCTGCGACTGTGTTGACATTCTTTTTTGTCTTTCTTATTTTAAGGATCTCATGACCCACCTGACTGACCTTTTGACCTGAAAGTGGATCTTGCAATTAAACTTTGTAAAAGGTACGTGTTAGTTTGGTTTTTATACATATATTGATTTTCTTTTTTCTTGTCACAGAGGATTTCATGACGCACCTTTTTACCTGAAAGTGGACCTGGCCAACAAGGGGCAATCCATCTTCAGCTACGAGTGGTTGTCTGCATCTGGAACGGTGTCTGGCTGGCTTGCAATTGATCTTCAACTGTGTAACAGGTATGTGTTAATTCAGTTTTTATAAATATATTGATTTTCTTTTTTTTTGTCACACAGGATCCCATCACGCACCTTTTTACCTGAAAGTGGATCCGGCCAACAAGGGGCTATCCATGTCCAGCTGTGAGAGGTTGCCTGCATCTGGAATGGTGTCTGACTGGCTTTCTTTTCATCTGCATCTGAGTTACAGGTAAGTGAACATTCAGTTTCTATACTTATATTGACTTTCTTTTTTGTCTTTCTTATTTTCAGGATGTCATGACCCACCTGACGCATCTTTTTACCTGAAAGTGGATCTTGCAATTAATCTGCAACTGTGTAACAGGTACGTGTTAATTCGGTTTTTATACATATATTGATTTTCTTTTTTCTTGTCACAAAGGATCTCATGATGCACCTTTTTACCTGAAAGTGGACCTGGCCAACAAAGGGCAATCCATCTTCAGCTACGAGTGGTTGTCTGCATCTGGAACGGTGTCTGGCTGGCTTGCAATTAATCTGCAACTGTGTAACAGGTACGTGTTAATTCGGTTTTTATACATATATTGATTTTCTTTTTTCTTGTCACACAGGATCCCATCACGCACCTTTTTACCTGAAAGTGGATCCAGCCAACAAGGGACAATCCATCTTCAGCTATGAGTGGTTGTCTGCATCTGGAACGGTGTCTGGCTGGCTTGCAATTAATCTGCAACTGTGTTGACATTCTTTTTTGTCTTTCTTATTTTCAGGATCTCATGACCCACCTGACGCATCTTTTTACCTGAAAGTGGATCTTGCAATTAATCTGCAACTGTGTAACAGGTACGTGTTAAATCTTTTTTTATACATATAATGATTTTCTTTATTCTTGTCACACAGGATCTCATGACGCACCTTTTTACCTGAAAGTGGACCTGGCCAACAAGGGGCAATCCATCTTCAGCTGCGAGTGGTTGTCTGCATCTGGAACGGTGTCTGGCTGGCTTGCAATTAATCTGCAACTGTGTAACAAGTACGTGTTAATTCGTTTTTTGTACATATATTAATTTTCTTTTTTCTCATCACAGAGGATCTCATGACGCACCTTTTTACCTGAAAGTGGACCTGGCCAACAAGGGGCAATCCATCTTCAGCTACGATTGGTTGTCTGCATCTGGAACGGTGTCTGGCTGGCTTGCAAATGATCTGCAACTCTGTTACAGGTACGTGTTAATTCAGTTTTTATATAATATTGATTTTCTTTTTTTTTGTCACACAGGATCCCATCACGCACCTTTTTACCTGAAAGTGGATCCGGCCGACAAGGGGCTATCCATGTCCAGCTGTGAGAGGTTGCCTGCATCTGGAATGGTGTCTGACTGGCTTTCTTTACATCTGCATCTGAGTTACAGGAAAGTGAACATTCAGTTTCTATACTTATATTGACTTTCTTCTTTGTCTTTCTTTTTTTCAGGATGTCATGACCCACCTGACGCATCTTTTAACCTGAAAGTGGATCTTGCAATTAATCTGCAACTGTGTAACAGGTACGTGTTAATTCGGTTTTTATACATATATTGATTTTCTTTTTTCTTGTCACACAGGATCTCATGATGCACCTTTTTACCTGAAAGTGGATCTGGCCAACAAGGGGCAATCCATCTTCAGCTGTGAGTGGTTTTCTGCATCTGGAAAGGTGTCTGGATGGCTTGCAATTAATCTGCAACTGTGTAAAAGGTACGTGTTAATTCAGTTTTTATACATATATTGATTTTCTTTTTTCTTGTCACACAGGATCCCATCACGCACCTTTTTACCTGAAAGTGGATTCCAGCCAACAAGGGGCAATCCATCTTTAGCTATGAGTGGTTGTCTGCATCTAGAACGGTGTCTGGCTGGCTTGCAATTAATCTGCAACTGTGTAACAGGTACGTGTTAATTCAGTTTTTATATATATATTGATTTTCTTTTTTTTGTCACACAGGATCCCATCACGCACCTTTTTACCTGAAAGTGGATCTGGCCAACAAGGGGCTATCCATGTCCAGCTGTGAGAGGTTGCCTGCATCTGGAATGGTGTCTGACTGGCTTTCTTTTCATCTGCATCTGAGTTACAGGTAAGTGAACATTCAGTTTCTATACTTATATTGACTTTCTTTTTTGTCTTTCTTATTTTCAGGATGTCATGACCCACCTGACGCATCTTTTTACCTGAAAGTGGATCTTGCAATTAATCTGCAACTGTGTAACAGGTACGTGTTAATTCGGTTTTTATACATATATTGAGTTTCTTTTTTTTGTCACACAGGATCCCATCACGCACCTTTTTAACTAAAAGTGGATCTGGCCAAAAAGGGGCAATCCATCTTCAGCTGTGAGTGGTTGTCTGCATCTGAAATGGTGTCTGGCTGGCTTGCAATTAATCTGCAACTGTCTAAAAGATACGTGTTATTTCGTTTTTTATACATATTGATTTCTTTTTCCTGGATCAGTGTCTGGCTGGCTTGCAATTAATCTGCAACTGTTTTGACTTTATTTTTTGTCTTTCTTATTTTCAGGATCTCTGGACCCACCTGACTGACCTTTTTACCTGAAAGTGGATCTTGCAATTAATCTGCAACTGTGTAACAGGTACGTGTTAATTCGGTTTTTATACATATATTGATTTTCTTTTTTCTTGTCACACAGGATCACATGATGCACCTTTTTACCTGAAAGTGGATCTGGCCAACAAGGGGCAATCCATCTTCAGCTGCGAGTGGTTTTCTGCATCTGGAAAGGTGTCTGGCTGGCTTGCAATTAATCTGCAACTGTGTAAAAGGTACGTGTTAATTCAGTTTTTATACATATATTGATTTTCTTTTTTCTTGTCACACAGGATCCCATCACGCACCTTTTTACCTGAAAGTGGATCCAGCCAACAAGGGGCAATCCATCTTTAGCTATGAGTGGTTGTCTGCATCTAGAACGGTGTCTGGCTGGCTTGCAATTAATCTGCAACCGTGTAACAGGTACGTGTTAATTCAGTTTTTATACATATATTGATTTTCTTTTTTTTGTCACACAGGATCCCATCACGCACCTTTTTACCTGAAAGTGGATCTGGCCAACAAGGGGCTATCCATGTCCAGCTGTGAGAGGTTGCCTGCATCTGGAATGGTGTCTGACTGGCTTTCTTTTCATCTGCATCTGAGTTATAGGTAAGTGAACATTCAGTTTCTATACTTATATTGACTTTCTTTTTTGTCTTTCTTATTTTCAGGATGTCATGAACCACCTGACGCATCTTTTTACCTGAAAGTGGATCTTGCAATTAATCTGCAACTGTGTAACAGGTACGTGTTAATTCGGTTTTTATACATATATTGATTTTCTTTTTTCTTGTCACAGAGGATCTCATGACGCATCTTTTTACTTGAAAGTGGATCTGGCCAACAAGGGGCAATCCATCTTCAGCTGCGAGTGGTTTTCTGCATCTGGAAAGGTGTCTGGCTGGCTTGCAATTAATCTGAAACTGTGTAAAAGGTACGTGTTAATTCAGTTTTTATACATATATTGATTTTCTTTTTTCTTGTCACACAGGATCCCATCACGCACCTTTTTACGTGAAAGTGGATCCAGCCAACAAGGGGCAATCCATCTTTAGCTATGAGTGGTTGTCTGCATCTAGAACGGTGTCTGGCTGGCTTGCAATTAATCTGCAACTGTGTAACAGGTACGTGTTAATTCAGTTTTTATACATATATTGATTTTCTTTTTTTTGTCACACAGGATCCCATCACGCACCTTTTTACCTGAAAGTGGATCTGGCCAACAAGGGGCTATCCATGTCCAGCTGTGAGAGGTTGCCTGCATCTGGAATGGTGTCTGACTGGCTTTCTTTTCATCTGCATCTGAGTTATAGGTAAGTGAACATTCAGTTTCTATACTTATATTGACTTTCTTTTTTGTCTTTCTCATTTTCAGGATGTCAAGTCAAGTCAAGTCAAATTTATTTGTATAGCGCTTTTTACAACTGTTGTCGTCACAAAGCAGCTTTACATAATTATTACTTAATAAAGAACAGAGACAGAGAAGAAAGAAGAAATAACATGAAGCGTCAAAGACCCCCGTGAGCAAGCCAACGGCGACAGTGGCAAGGAAAAACTCCCTCAGAGCTGGAGGAAGAAACCTTGGGAGGAACCAAGACTCACAAGGGGGACCCATCCTCCTCTGGCCAGACTGTTTTAAACATTAATGATAAAAATTACCAAACCAGGTACAACAGAAAGTTAATAGTTGTGATATTAATAGTGTCAGACAGGCACGAGTCCATCTAGGTTTCAGCACGGCCACCAAACAGGCAGCAGCGGCTGGCGGGTGAGCCATGGGTGGTGGCGGGTTGGGGGGGACCCGCTGGCTGGACTGGTAGGTGGCAGCTGGTTAGATGCAGGTAGAGGGGACCTCAGCGGGCAATCTTCCTGCAGATCGGGCTGGGTGGCCATTTACTCGGGGAAGGTAAAGAGAGAGAAGTTAGTTCTAAGAGGAATTTTATGGAGTGCAGAGAATGTTGATCATCAGCATCTGGGTATGTCTGATGACTCCGGCAGGTCTGATTATCACAGCATAATTAAAAGGAGAGAGCCAGAAGGTAACACGGACACGGGCGTACCCTGAGAACACCAGCATCTATCTGCTCCACCGTCAACAAACCTGAGTGATCGCGTGTAAGCAGCGAGACGACAGCTCCAGCATCTCAGAGTACTACAATTCCCTGGGTCCGCGAACCCCTGGACCTGCAGCCCTTATCTAAGAAACATTAATTACCAAAAGCTAAACTAAACATATAAGTTTTCAGTTTAGATTTAAAGATTGAGACTGTGTCTGAGTCCCGAACATTATCTGGAAGGTTATTCCAGAGCTGGGGGGCTTTATAGGAAAAGGCTCTTCCCCCTGCTGAGGTTTTCAGAATTTTGGGAACGCGTAAGAGGCCAGCACCCTGAGATCTAAGTAGTCTTGATGGTTCGTAATATACTATAAGATCCTGCAGGTACTCAGGAGCGAGGCCATGTAGGGCTTTATATGTTAATAAAAGAATTTTGTATTCAATACGGAATTTAACTGGGAGCCAATGAAGTGCTGATAGAACTGGACTGATATGGTCAAATTTTCTAGTTTTAGTAAGGACCCTGGCTGCAGCATTTTGCACCAGCTGAAGTTTATTGAGGTTCCTGCTGGAACAACCTGACAGTAACGCATTACAGTAATCTAGCCTTGAGGTAATAAAAGCATGTACTAGCTTTTCTGCGTCTTGTAGTGATAAGGAGTTTCTTAGTTTGGAGATGTTCCTAAGCTGCATAAAGGCTGTTCTACTAATATTAGCTATATGTTGCTCAAATGATAAATCTGAGTCGAATGTGACGCCAAGATTTTTAGCTGCTAAACCAGGAATGATGGGAGAATCTGCCAAGTCTAACATTAAGTCTGATAGTTTATTTCTAGAGTCTTTTGGACCTAAAAGGAGAACTTCGGTTTTGTCACTGTTAAGGAGAAGGAAGTTATGTGACATCCAGAGTTTTATATCCTTTACACAGTCCTCCATTTTCTGTAGTCTAAATTTATCGTCAGGTTTGGCTGATATATAGAGCTGTGTGTCATCTGCATAGAAGTGGAAATTAACGCCATGTCTGCTTATAACTGAGCCCAGTGGTAACATGTATAATGTAAATAATAGTGGTCCTAAAATTGAGCCTTGCGGAACTCCATATCTTACTTCTGTGTAGTTTGAAGATAAATCATTTATCTTTACAAATTGGAAGCGTCCCGTTAGATATGACTGGAACCATGATAGGGCTGTCCCTGTGATTCCAACCATTTTCTCTAATCTTTCTAGTAATATAGAATGATCTATTGTATCAAAGGCTGCACTAAGGTCTAGTAGGACTAATAAAGATACGTAGCCTTGATCAGAGGCAAGAAGGAGATCATTCGTAATCTTCACTAGGGCTGTCTCTGTGCTGTGATTGAGTCTAAATCCAGACTGGAATTTCTCATACATGTCATTTTTACTCAGGTATAAGCAGAGTTGTTGGGCCACAGCTTTTTCTAATATCTTAGATACGAATGTTAAGTTTGAGATGGGTCTATAATTAGATAATACGCTAGGATCAAGATTTGGTTTTTTGATTAAAGGTTTTATAACTGCTATTTTAAGGGTTTGGGGTACATGCCCAAGGCTAAGGGATGAATTTACAATTGTTAAAAGAGGTCCGATTATAATTGGGAGAATTTCTTTTAGCAATTTAGAGGGAATCGGGTCGAGTGTACATGTTGTACAATTAGCTGAGGGTACAATTAGCTGAGGATGTCATGACCCACCTGACGCATCTTTTTACCTGAAAGTGGATCTTGCAATTAATCTGCAACTGTGTAACAGGTACGTGTTAATTCGGTTTTTATACATATATTGATTTTCTTTTTTCTTGTCACAGAGGATCTCATGACGCATCTTTTTACTTGAAAGTGGATCTGGCCAACAAGGGGCAATCCATCTTCAGCTGCGAGTGGTTTTCTGCATCTGGAAAGGTGTCTGGCTGGCTTGCAATTAATCTGCAACTGTGTAAAAGGTACGTGTTAATTCAGTTTTTATACATATATTGATTTTCTTTTTTCTTGTCACACAGGATCCCATCACGCACCTTTTTACCTGAAAGTGGATCCAGCCAACAAGGGGCAATCCATCTTTAGCTATGAGTGGTTGTCTGCATCTAGAACGGTGTCTGGCTGGCTTGCAATTAATCTGCAACTGTGTAACAGGTACGTGTTAATTCAATTTTTATACATATATTGATTTTCTTTTTTTTGTCACACAGGATCCCATCACGCACCTTTTTACCTGAAAGTGGATCTGGCCAACAAGGGGCTATCCATGTCCAGCTGTGAGAGGTTGCCTGCATCTGGAATGGTGTCTGACTGGCTTTCTTTTCATCTGCATCTGAGTTACAGGTAAGTGAACATTCAGTTTCTATACTTATATTGACTTTCTTTTTTGTCTTTCTTATTTTCAGGATGTCATGACCCACCTGACGCATCTTTTTACCTGAAAGTGGATCTTGCAATTAATCTGCAACTGTGTAACAGGTACGTGTTAATTCGGTTTTTATACATATATTGATTTTCTTTTTTCTTGTCACAGAGGATCTCATGACGCACCTTTTTACCTGAAAGTGGATCTGGCCAACAAGGGGCAATCCATCTTCAGCTGCGAGTGGTTTTCTGCATCTGGAAAGGTGTCTGGCTGGCTTGCAATTAATCTGCAACTGTGTAAAAGGTACGTGTTAATTCAGTTTTTATACATATATTGATTTTCTTTTTTCTTGTCACACAGGATCCCATCACGCACCTTTTTACCTGAAAGTGGAACCAGTCAACAAGGGGCAATCCATCTTTAGCTATGAGTGGTTGTCTGCATCTAGAACGGTGTCTGGCTGGCTTGCAATTAGTCTGCAACTGTGTAAAAGATACGTGTTAATTCGTTTTTTATACATATTGATTTCTTTTTCCTGGATCTGTGTCTGGCTGGCTTGCAATTAATCTGCGACTGTGTTGACATTCTTTTTTGTCTTTCTTATTTTAAGGATCTCATGACCCACCTGACTGACCTTTTGACCTGAAAGTGGATCTTGCAATTAAACTTTGTAAAAGGTACGTGTTAGTTTGGTTTTTATACATATATTGATTTTCTTTTTTCTTGTCACAGAGGATTTCATGACGCACCTTTTTAACTGAAAGTGGACCTGGCCAACAAGGGGCAATCCATCTTCAGCTACGAGTGGTTGTCTGCATCTGGAACGGTGTCTGGATGGCTTGCAATTGATCTTCAACTGTGTAACAGGTATGTGTTAATTCAGTTTTTATACATATATTGATTTTCTTTTTTCTTGTCACACATGATCCCATCACGCACCTTTTTACCTGAAAGTGGATCCAGCCAACAAGGGGCAATCCATCTTCAGCTATGAGTGGTTGTCTGCATCCAGAACGGTGTCTAGCTGGCTTGCAATTAATCTGCAACTGTGTAACAGGTACGTGTTAATTCGGTTTTTATACATATATTGATTTTCTTTTTTTTGTCACACAGTATCCCATCATGCACCGTTTTACCTGAAAGTGGATCTGGCCAACAAGGGGCAATCCATCTTCAGCTCTGAATGGTTGTCTGCATCTGGAACGGTGTCTGGCTGGCTTGCAATTAGTCTGCAACTGTGTAAAAGATACGTGTTAATTCGTTTTTTATACATATTGATTTCTTTTTCCTGGATCAGTGTCTGGCTGGCTTGCAATTAATCTGCGACTGTGTTGACATTCTTTTTTGTCTTTCTTATTTTCAGGATCTCATGACCCACCTGACGCATCTTTTTACATGAAAGTGGATCTTGCATTTAATCTGCAACTGTGTAACAGGTAAGTGTTAAATCGTTTTTTATACATATAATGATTTTCTTTATTCTTGTCACACAGGATCTCATGATGCACCTTTTTACCTGAAAGTGGATCCGGCCAACAAGGGGCTATCCATGTCCAGCTGTGAGAGGTTGCCTGCATCTGGAATGGTGTCTGACTGGCTTTTCTTCATCTGCATCTGAGTTACAGGTAAGTGAACATTCAGTTTCTATACTTAAATTGACTTTCTTTTTTGTCTTTCATATTTTCAGGATGTCATGACCCACCTGACGCATCTTTTTACCTGAAAGTGGATCTTGCAATTAATCTGCAACTGTGTAACAGGTACGTGTTAATTCGGTTTTTATACATATATTGATTTTCTTTTTTCTTGTCACAAAGGATCTCATGATGCACCTTTTTACCTGAAAGTGGACCTGGCCAACAAAGGGCAATCCATCTTCAGCTACGAGTGGTTGTCTGCATCTGGAACGGTGTCTGGCTGGCTTGCAATTAATCTACAACTGTGTAACAGGTACGTGTTAATTCGGTTTTTATACATATATTGATTTTCTTTTTTCTTGTCACACAGGATCCCATCATGCACCTTTTTACCTGAAAGTGGATCCAGCAAACAAGGGACAATCCATCTTCAGCTATGAGTGGTTGTCTGCATCTAGAACGGTGTCTGGCTGGCTTGCAATTAATCTGCAACTGTGTAACAGGTACGTGTTAATTCGGTTATTATACATATATTGATTTTCTTTTTTTTGTCACACAGGATCCCATCACACTCCTTTTTACCTGAAAGTGGATCTTGCCAACAAGGGGCAATCCATCTTCAGCTCTGAATGGTTGTCTGCATCTGGAACGGTGTCTGGCTGGCTTGCAATTTATCTGCAACTGTGTAAAAGATACGTGTTAATTCGTTTTTATACATATTGATTTCTTTTTTCTGGATCAGTGTCTGGCTGGCTTGCAATTAATCTGCAACTGTGTTGACATTCTTTTTTTGTCTTTCTTATTTTCAGGATCTCATGACCCACTTGACGCATCTTTTTACCTGAAAGTGGATCTTGCAATTAATCTGCAACTGTGTAACAGGTACGTGTTAAATCGTTTTTTATACATATAATGATTTTCTTTTTTCTTGTCACAGAGGATCTCATGACGCACCTTTTTACCTGAAAGTGGACCTGGCCAACAAGGGGCAATCCATCTTCAGCTACGAGTGGTTGTCTGCATCTGGAACGGTGTCTGGCTGGCTTGCAAATGATCTGCAACTGTGTAACAGGTACGTGTTAATTCAGTTTTTACACATATATTGATTTTCTTTTTTTTGTCACACAGGATCACATCATGCACCTTTTTACCTGAAAGTGGATCCGGCCAACAAGGGGCTATCCATGTCCAGCTGTGAGAGGTTGCCTGCATCTGGAATGGTGTCTGACTGGCTTTCTTTTCATCTGCATCTGAGTTACAGATAAGTGAACATTCAGTTTCTATACTTATATTGACTTTCTTTTTTGTCTTTCTTATTTTCAGGATGTCATGACCCACCTGACGCATCTTTTTACCTGAAAGTGGATCTTGCAATTAATCTGCAACTGTGTAAAAGGTACGTGTTAATTCGGTTTTTATACATATATTGATTTTCTTTTTTTTTATCACACAGGATCTCATGACGCACCTTTTTACCTGAAAGTGGATCTGGCCAACAAGGGGCAATCCATTTTCAGCTGCGAGTGGTTTTCTGCATCTGGAATGGTGTCTGGCTGGCTTGCAAATAATCTGCAACTGTGTAACAGGTACGTGTTAATTCGGTTTTTATACATATATTGATTTTCTTTTTTCTTGTCACACAGGATCTCATGACGCACCTTTTTACCTGAATGTGGATCCGGCCAACAAGGGGCAATCCATCTTCAGCTATTCGTGGTTGTCTGCATCTTGAACGGTGTTTGGCTGGCTTGCAAATAATCTGCAACTGTGTAACAGGTACGTGTTAATTCGTTTTTTATACATATATTGATTTTCTTTATTCTTGTCACACAGGATCTCATGACGCACCTTTTTACCTGAATGTGGATCCGGCCAACAAGGGGCAATCCATCTTCAGCTATGCGTGGTTGTCTGCATCTAGAACGGTGTTTGGCTGGCTTGCAAATAATCTGCAACTGTGTAACAGGTACGTGTTAATTTGGTTTTTATACATATATTGATTTTCTTTTTTTTGTCACACAGGATCCCATCACGCACCTTTTTACTTGAAAGTGGATCTGGCCAACAAGGCGCAATCCATCTTCAGCTCTGAACGGTTGTCTGCATCTGGAGTGGTGTCTGACTGGCTTTCTTTTCATCTGCATCTGAGTTACAGGTAAGTGAACATTCAGTTTCTATACTTATATTGACTTTCTTTTTTGTCTTTCTTATTTTCAGGATGTCATGACCCACCTGACGCATCTTTTTACCTGAAAGTGGATCTTGCAATTAATCTGCAACTGTGTAAAAGGTACGTGTTAATTCAGTTTTTATACATATATTGATTTTCTTTTTTTTTGTCACACAGGATCTCATGACGCACCTTTTTACCTGAAAGTGGACCTGGCCAACAAGGGGCAATCCATCTTCAGCTACGAGTGGTTGTCTGCATCTAGAACGGTGTCTGGCTGGCTTGCAATTAATCTGCAACTGTGTAAAAGATACGTGTTAATTCGTTTTTTATACATATTGATTTCTTTTTTCTGGATCAGTATCTAGCTGGATTGAAATTAATCTGCAACTGTGTTGACATTCTTTTTTGTCTTTATTATTTTTAGGATCTCATGACCCACCTGACGCATCTTTTTACCTGAAAGTGGATCTTGCAATTAATCTGCAACTGTATAACAGGTACATATTAAATCGTTTTTTATACATATAATGATTTTCTTTTTTCTTGTCACAGATGTGGACCTGGCCAACAAGGGGCAATCCATCTTCAGCTACGAGTGGTTGTCTGCATCTGGAACGGTGTCTGGCTGGCTTGCAAATGATCTGCAACTGTGTAACAGGTATGTGTTAATTCAGTTTTTACACATATATTGATTTTCTTTTTTTTTGTCACACAGGATCACATCATGCACCTTTTTACCTGAAAGTGGATCCGGCCAACAAGGGGCTATCCATGTCCAGCTGTGAGAGGTTGCCTGCATCTGGAATGGTGTCTGACTGGCTTTCTTTTCATCTGCATCTGAGTTACAGGTAAGTGAACATTCAGTTTCTATACTTATATTGACTTTCTTTTTTGTCTTTCTTATTTTCAGGATGTCATGACCCACCTGACGCATCTTTTTACCTGAAAGTGGATCTTGCAATTAATCTGCAACTGTGTAAAAGGTACGTGTTAATTCAGTTTTTATACATATATTGATTTTCTTTTTTTTTGTCACACAGGATCTCATGACGCACCTTTTTACCTGAAAGTGGACCTGGCCAACAAGGGGCAATCCATCTTCAGCTACGAGTGGTTGTCTGCATCTAGAACGGTGTCTGGCTGGATTGCAATTAATGTGCAACTGTGTAAAAGATACTTGTTTATTTTGTTTTTTATACATATTGATTTCTTTTTTCTGGATCAGTGTCTGGCTGGCTTGCAATTAATCTGCAACTGTGTAAAAGATACGTGTTAATTCGTTTTTTATACATATTGATTTCTTTTTTCTGGATCAGTATCTAGCTGGATTGAAATTAATCTGCAACTGTGTTGACATTCTTTTTTGTCTTTATTATTTTTAGGATCTCATGACCCACCTGACGCATCTTTTTACCTGAAAGTGGATCTTGCAATTAACCTGCAACTGTGTAACAGGTACGTGTTAAATCGTTTTTTATACATATAATGATTTTCTTTATTCTTGTCACACAGGATCTCATGACGCACTTTTTTACCTGAAAGTGGACCTGGCCAACAAGGGGCAATCCATCTTCAGCTGCGAGTGGTTGTCTGCATCTGGAACGGTGTCTGGCTGGCTTGCAATTAATCTGCAACTGTCTAAAAGATACGTGTTAATTCGTTTTTTATACATATTGATTTCTTTTTTCTAGATCAGTGTCTGGCTGGCTTGCAATTAATCTGCAACTGTGTTGACATTCTTTTTTTGTCTTTCTTATTTTCAGGATCTCATGACCCACCTGACACATCATTTTACCTGAAAGTGGATCTTGCAATTAATCTGCAACTGTGTAAAAGGTACGTGTTAATTCGGTTTTTATACATATATTGATTTTCTTTTTTTTTATCACACAGGATCTCATGACGCACCTTTTTACCTGAAAGTGGATCTGGCCAACAAGGGGCAATCCATTTTCAGCTGCGAGTGGTTTTCTGCATCTGGAATGGTGTCTGGCTGGCTTGCAATTAATCTGCAACTGTGTAACAGGTACGTGTTAATTCGGTTTTTATACATATATTGATTTTCTTTTTTCTTGTCACACAGGATCTCATGACGCACCTATTTACCTGAATGTGGATCCGGCCAACAAGGGGCAATCCATCTTCAGCTATTCGTGGTTGTCTGCATCTTGAACGGTGTTTGGCTGGCTTGCAAATAATCTGCAACTGTGTAACAGGTACGTGTTCATTCGGTTTTTATACATATATTGATTTTCTTTTTTCTTGTCACACAGGATCTTATGACGCACCTTTTTACCTGAATGTGGATCCGGCCAACAAGGGGCAATCCATCTTCAGCTATGCGTGGTTGTCTGCATCTAGAACGGTGTTTGGCTGGCTTACAAATAATCTGCAACTGTGTAACAGGTACGTGTTAATTTGGTTTTTATACATATATTGATTTTCTTTTTTTTGTCACACAGGATCCCATCACGCACCTTTTTACTTGAAAGTGGATCTGGCCAACAAGGCGCAATCCATCTTCAGCTCTGAACGGTTGTCTGCATATGGAGTGGTGTCTGACTGGCTTTCTTTTCATCTGCATCTGAGTTACAGGTAAGTGAACATTCAGTTTCTATACTTATATTGACTTTCTTTTTTGTCTTTCTTATTTTCAGGATGTCATGACCCACCTGACGCATCTTTTTACCTGAAAGTGGATCTTGCAATTAATCTGCAACTGTGTAAAAGGTACGTGTTATTTCAGTTTTTATACATTTATTGATTTTCTTTTTTTTTGTCACTCAGGATCTCATGACGCACCTTTTTACCTGAAAGTGGACCTGGCCAACAAGGGGCAATCCATCTTCAGCTACGAGTGGTTGTCTGCATCTAGAACGGTGTCTGGCTGGATTGCAATTAATCTGCAACTGTGTAAAAGATACTTGTTAATTTGTTTTTTATACATATTGATTTCTTTTTTCTGGATCAGTGTCTGGCTGGCTTGCAATTAATCTGCAACTGTGTAAAAGATACGTGTTAATTCGTTTTTGAAACATATTGATTTCTTTTTTCTGGATCAGTATCTAGCTGGATTGAAATTAATCTGCAACTGTGTTGACATTCTTTTTTGTCTTTATTATTTTTAGGATCTCATGACCCACCTGACGCATCTTTTTACCTGAAAGTGGATCTTGCAATTAATCTGCAACTGTGTAACAGGTACGTGTTAAATAGTTTTTTATACATATAATGATTTTCTTTATTCTTGTCACACAGGATCTCATGACGCACTTTTTTACCTGAAAGTGGACCTGGCCAAAAAGGGGCAATCCATCTTCAGCTGCGAGTGGTTGTCTGCATCTGGAACGGTGTCTGGCTGGCTTGCAATTAATCTGCAACTGTGTAAAAGATACGTGTTAATTCGTTTTTTATACATATTGATTTCTTTTTTTCTGGATCACTGTCTGGCTGTCTTGCAATTAATCTGCAACTGTGTTGACATTCTTTTTTGTCTTTCTTATATTCAGGATCTCATGACCCACCTGACACATCTTTATACCTGAAAGTGGATCTTGCAATTAATCTGCAACTGTGTAACAGGTACGTGTTAATTCGGTTTTTATACATATATTGATTTTTTTTTTCTTGTCAGAGAGGATCTCATGACGCACCTTTTTACCTGAAAGTGTACCTGGCCAACAAGGGGCAATCCATCTTCAGATGCGAGTGGTTGTCTGCGTCTGGAACGGTGTCTGGCTGGCTTGCAATTGATCTGCAACGGTGTAACAGGTACGTGTTAATTCGGTTTTTATACATATATTGATTTTCTTTTTTCTTGTCACAGAGGATCTCATGACGCACCTTTTTACCTGAAAGTGGACCTGGCCAACAAGGGGCAATCCATCTTCAGCTACGAGTGGTTGTCTGCATCTGGAACGGTGTCTGGCTGGCTTGCAAATGATCTGCAACTGTGTAACAGGTACGTGTTAATTCAGTTTTTATACATATATTGATTTTCTTTTTTTTTGTCACACAGGATCCCATCACGCATATTTTTACCTGAAAGTGGATCCGGCCAACAAGGGGCTATCTATGTCCAGCTGTGAAAGGTTGCCTGCATCTGGAATGGTGTCTGACTGGCTTTCTTTTCATCTGCATCTGAGTTACAGGTAAGTGAACATTCAGTTTCTATACTTATATTGACTTTCTTTTATGTCTTTCTTATTTTCAGGATGTCATGAACCACCTGACGCATCTTTTTACCTGAAAGTGGATCTTGCAATTAATCTGCAACTGTGTAACAGGTACGTGTTAATTCGGTTTTTATACATATATTGATTTTCTTTTTCTTGTCACAGAGGATCTCATGACGCACCTTTTTACCTGAAAGTGGACCTGGCCAACAAGGGGCAATCCATCTTCAGCTACGAGTGGTTGTCTGCGTCTGGAACGGTGTCTGGCTGGCTTGCAATTGATTTGCAACTGTGTAACAGGTACGTGTTAATTCAGTTTTTATACATATAATGATTTTCTTTTTTTTTGTCACACAGGATCCCATCACGCACCTTTTTACCTGAAAGTGGATCCGGCCAACAAGGGGCAATCCATCTTCAGCTATGAGTGGTTGTCTGCATCTAGAACGGTGTCTGGCTGGCTTGCAATTAATCTGCAACTGTGTAACAGGTACGTGTTAATTCGGTTTTTATACATATATTGATTTTCTTTTTTTTGTCAAACAGGATCCCATCTCGCACCTTTTTACCTGAAAGTGGATCTGGCCAACAAGGGGCAATCCATCTTCAGCTCTGAATGGTTGTCTGCATCTGGAACGGTGTCTGGCTGGCTTGCAATTAATCTGCAACTGTGTAAAAGATACGTGTTAATTCGTTTTTTATACATATTGATTTCTTTTTCTGGATCAGTGTCTGGCTGGCTTGCAATTAATCTGCAACTGTGTTGACATTCTTTTTTGTCTTTCTTATTTTCAGGATCTCATGACCCACCTGACGCATCTTTTTACCTGAAAGTGGATCTTGCAATTAATCTGCAACTGTGTAAAAGGTACGTGTTAAATCGTTTTTTATACATATAATGATTTTCTTTATTCTTGTCACACAGGATCTCATGACGCACCTTTTTACCTGAAAGTGGACCTGGCCAACAAGGGGCAATCCATCTTCAGCTGCGAGTGGTTGTCTGCATCTGGAACGGTGTCTGGCTGGCTTGCAATTAATCTGCAACTGTGTAACAGGTACGTGTTAATTCGGTTTTTATACATATATTGATTTTCTTTTTTCTTGTCACAGAGGATCTCATGACGCACCTTTTTACCTGAAAGTGGACCTGGCCAACAAGGGGCAATCCATCTTCAGCTACGAGTGGTTGTCTGCATCTGGAACGGTGTCTGGCTGGCTTGCAATTGATCTTCAACTGTGTAACAGGTACGTGTTAATTCAGTTTTTATACATATATTGATTTTCTTTTTTTTTGTCACACAGGATCCCATCACGCACCTTTTTACCTGAAAGTGGATCCGGCCAACAAGGGGCTATCCATGTCCAGCTGTGAGAGGTTGCCTGCATCTGGAATGGTGTCTGACTGGCTTTCTTTTCATCTACATTTGAGTTACAGGTAAGTGAACATTCAGTTTCTATACTTATATTGACTTTCTTTTTTGTCTTTCTTATTTTCAGGATGTCATGACCCACCTGACGCATCTTTTAACCTGAAAGTGGATCTTGCAATTAATCTGCAACTGTGTAACAGGTACGTGTTAATTCGGTTTTTATACATATATTGATTTTCTTTTTTCTTGTCACACAGGATCTCATGACGCACCTTTTTACCTGAAAGTGGACCTGGCCAACAAGGGGCAATCCATCTTCAGCTATGAGTGGTTGTCTGCATCTAGAACGGTGTCTGGCTGGCTTGCAATTAATCTGCAACTATGTAACAGGTACGTGTTAATTTGGTTTTTATACATATATTGATTTTTTTTTTTTTTGTCACACAGGATCCCATCACGCACCTTTTTACCTGAAAGTGGATCTGGCAAACAAGGGGCAATCCATCTTCAGCTCTGAATGGTTGTCTGCATCTGGAACGGTGTCTGGCTGGATTGCAATTAATCTGCAACTGTGTAAAAGATACGTGTTAATTCGTTTTTTATACATATTGATTTCTTTTTTTCTGGATCACTGTCTGGCTGTCTTGCAATTAATCTGTAACTGTGTTGACATTCTTTTTTGTCTTTCTTATATTCAGGATCTCATGACCCACCTGACACATCTTTATACCTGAAAGTGGATCTTGCAATTAATCTGCAACTGTGTAACAGGTACGTGTTAATTCGGTTTTTATACATATATTGATTTTTTTTTTTCTTGTCAGAGAGGATCTCATGACGCACCTTTTTACCTGAAAGTGTACCTGGCCAACAAGGGGCAATCCATCTTCAGATGCGAGTGGTTGTCTGCGTCTGGAACGGTGTCTGGCTGGCTTGCAATTGATCTGCAACGGTGTAACAGGTACGTGTTAATTCGGTTTTTATACATATATTGAATTTCTTTTTTTTGTCACACAGGATCCCATCACGCACCTTTTTACCTGAAAGTGGATCTGGCCAACAAGGGGCAATCCATCTTCAGCTCTGAATGGTTGTCTGCATCTGGAACGGTGTCTGGCTGGCTTGCAATTTATCTGCAACTGTGTAAAAGATACGTGTTAATTCGTTTTTATACATATTGATTTCTTTTTTCTGGATCAGTGTCTGGCTGGCTTGCAATTAATCTGCAACTGTGGTGACATTCTTTTTTGTCTTTCTTATATTCAGGATCTCATGACCCACCTGACGCATCTTTATACCTGAAAGTGGATCTTGCAATTAATCTGCAACTGTGTAACAGGTACGTGTTAATTCGGTTTTTATACATATATTGATTTTTTTTTTCTTGTCAGAGAGGATCTCATGACGCACCTTTTTACCTGAAAGTGTACCTGGCCAACAAGGGGCAATCCATCTTCAGATGCGAGTGGTTGTCTGCGTCTGGAACGGTGTCTGGCTGGCTTGCAATTGATCTGCAACGGTGAAACAGGTACGTGTTAATTCGGTTTTTATACATATATTGAATTTCTTTTTTTTGTCACACAGGATCCCATCACGCACCTTTTTACCTGAAAGTGGATCTGGCCAACAAGGGGCAATCCATCTTCACCTCTGAATGGTTGTCTGCATCTGGAACGGTGTCTGGCTGGCTTGCAATTTATCTGCAACTGTGTAAAAGATACGTGTTAATTCGTTTTTATACATATTGATTTCTTTTTTCTGGATCAGTGTCTGGCTGGCTTGCAATTAATCTGCAACTGTGTTGACATTCTTTTTTTGTCTTTCTTATTTTCAGGATCTCATGACCCACCTGACGCATCTTTTTACCTGAAAGTGGATCTTGCAATTAATCTGCAACTGTGTAACAGGTACGTGTTAAATCGTTTTTTATACAAATAATGATTTTCTTTATTCTTGTCACACAGGATCTCATGACGCACCTTTTTACCTGAAAGTGGACCTGGCCAACAAGGGGCAATCCATCTTCAGCTGCGAGTGGTTGTCTGCATCTGGAACGGTGTCTGGCTGGCTTGCAATTAATCTGCAACTGTGTAACAGGTACGTGTTAATTCGGTTTTTATACATATATTGATTTTCTTTTTTCTTGTCACAGAGGATCTCATGACGCACCTTTTTACCTGAAAGTGGACCAGGCCAACAAGGGGCAATCCATCTTCAGCTACGAGTGGTTGTCTGCATCTGGAACGGTGTCTGGCTGGCTTGCAAATGATCTGCAACTGTGTAACAGGTACGTGTTAATTCAGTTTTTATACATATATTGATTTTCTTTTTTTTTTCACACAGGATCCCATCACGCACCTTTTTACCTGAAAGTGGATCCGGCCAACAAGGGGCTATCCATGTCCAGCTGTGAGAGGTTGCCTGCATCTGGAATGGTGTCGGACTGGCTTTCTTTTCATCTGCATCTGAGTTACAGGTAAGTGAACATTCAGTTTCTATACTTATATTGACTTTCTTTTTTGTCTTTCTTATTTTCAGGATGTCATGACCCACCTGACGCATCTTTTTACCTGAAAGTGGATCTTGCAATTAATCTGCAACTGTGTAACAGGTACGTGTTAAATCGTTTTTTATACATATAATGATTTTCTTTATTCTTGTCACACAGGATCTCATGACACACCTTTTTACCTGAAAGGGGACCTGGCCAACAAGGGGCAATCCATCTTCAGCTGCGAGTGGTTTTCTGCATGTGGAACGGTGTCTGGCTGGCTTGCAATTAATCTGCAACTGTGTAACAGGTACGTGTTAATTCGTTTTTTATACATATATTGATTTTCTTTTTTCTTGTCACAGAGGATCTCATGACGCACCATTTTGCCTGAAAGTGGACCTGGCCAACAAGGGGCAATCCATCTTCAGCTATGAGTGGTTGTCTGCATCTGGAACGGTGTCTGGCTGACTTGCAAATGATCTGCAACTGTGTAACAGGTACGTGTTAATTCAGTTTTTATACATATATTGATTTTCTTTTTTTTTGTCACACAGGATCCCATCACGCACATTTTTACCTGAAAGTGGATCCGGCCAACAAGGGGCTATCCATGTCCAGCTGTGAGAGGTTGCCTGCATCTGGATTTGTGTCTGACTGGCTTTCTTTTCATCTGCATCTGAGTTACAGGTAAGTGAACATTCAGTTTCTATACTTTTATGGACTTTCTTTTTTGTCTTTCTTATTTTCAGGATCTCATGACCCACCTGATGCATCTTTTTACCTGAAAGTGGATCTTGCAATTAATCTGCAACTGTGTAACAGGTACGTGTTAATTCGGTTTTTATACATATATTGATTTTCTTTTTTCTTGTCACAGAGGATCTCATGACGCACCTTTTTACCTGAAAGTGGACCTGGCAACAAGGGGCAATCCATCTTCAGCTACGAGTGGTTGTCTGCGTCTGGAACGGTGTCTGGCTGGCTTGCAATTGATTTGCAACTGTGTAACAGGTACGTGTTAATTCAGTTTTTATACATATAATGATTTTCTTTTTTTTTGTCACACAGGATCCCATCACGCACCTTTTTACCTGAAAGTGGATCCTGCCAACAAGGGGCAATCCATCTTCAGCTATGAGTGGTTGTCTGCATCTAGAACGGTGTCTGGCTGGCTTGCAATTAATCTGCAACTATGTAACAGGTACGTGTTAATTTGGTTTTTATACATATATTGATTTTTTTTTTTTGTCACACAGGATCCCATCACGCACCTTTTTACCTGAAAGTGGATCTGGCAAACAAGGGGCAATCCATCTTCAGCTCTGAATGGTTGTCTGCATCTGGAACGGTGTCTGGCTGGCTTGCAATTAATCTGCAACTGTGTAAAAGATACGTGTTAATTCGTTTTTTATACATATTGATTTCTTTTTTCTGGATCAGTGTCTGGCTGGCTTGCAATTAATCTGCAACTGTGTTGACATTCTTTTTTGTCTTTCTTATTTTCAGGATCTCATGACCCACCTGACGCATCTTTTTACCTGAAAGTGGATCTTGCAATTAATCTGCAACTGTGTAACAGGTACGTGTTAAATCGTTTTTTATACATATAATGATTTTCTTTATTCTTGTCACACAGGGTCTCATGACGCACCTTTTTACCTGAAAGTGGACCTGGCCAACAAGGGGCAATCCATCTTCAGCTGCGAGTGGTTGTCTGCATCTGGAACGGTGTCTGGCTGGCTTGCAATTAATCTGCAACTGTGTAACAGGTACGTGTTAATTCGGTTTTTATACATATATTGATTTTCTTTTTTCTTGTCACAGAGGATCTCATGACGCACCTTTTTACCTGAAAGTGGACCTGGCCAACAAGGGGCAATCCATCTTCAGCTACGAGTGGTTGTCTGCATCTGGAACGGTGTCTGGCTGGCTTGCAATTGATCTTCAACTGTGTAACAGGTACGTGTTAATTCAGTTTTTATACATATATTGATTTTCTTTTTTTTTGTCACACAGGATCCCATCACGTACCTTTTTACCTGAAAGTGGATCCGGCCAACAAGGGGCTATCCATGTCCTGCTGTGAGAGGTTGCCTGCATCTGGAATGGTGTCTGACTGGCTTTCTTTTCATCTACATCTGAGTTACAGGTAAGTGAACATTCAGTTTCTATACTTATATTGACTTTCTTTTTTGTCTTTCTTATTTTCAGGATGTCATGACCCACCTGACGCATCTTTTAACCTGAAAGTGGATCTTGCAATTAATCTGCAACTGTGTAACAGGTACGTGTTAATTCGGTTTTTATACATATATTGATTTTCTTTTTTCTTGTCACACAGGATCTCATGACGCACCTTTTTACCTGAAAGTGTACCTGGCCAACAAGGGGCAATCCATCTTCAGATGCGAGTGGTTGTCTGCGTCTGGAACGGTGTCTGGCTGGCTTGCAATTGATCTGCAACGGTGTAACAGGTACGTGTTAATTCGGTTTTTATACATATATTGAATTTCTTTTTTTTGTCACACAGGATCCCATCACGCACCTTTTTACCTGAAAGTGGATCTGGCCAACAAGGGGCAATCCATCTTCAGCTCTGAATGGTTGTCTGCATCTGGAACGGTGTCTGGCTGGCTTGCAATTTATCTGCAACTGTGTAAAAGATACGTGTTAATTCGTTTTTATACATATTGATTTCTTTTTTCTGGATCAGTGTCTGGCTGGCTTGCAATTAATCTGCAACTGTGTTGACATTCTTTTTTTGTCTTTCTTATTTTCAGGATCTCATGACCCACCTGACGCATCTTTTTACCTGAAAGTGGATCTTGCAATTAATCTGCAACTGTGTAACAGGTACGTGTTAAATCGTTTTTTATACATATAATGATTTTCTTTATTCTTGTCACACAGGATCTCATGACGCACCTTTTTACCTGAAAGTGGACCTGGCCAACAAGGGGCAATCCATCTTCAGCTGCGAGTGGTTGTCTGCATCTGGAACGGTGTCTGGCTGGCTTGCAATTAATCTGCAACTGTGTAACAGGTACGTGTTAATTCGGTTTTTATACATATATTGATTTTCTTTTTTCTTGTCACAGAGGATCTCATGACGCACCTTTTTACCTGAAAGTGGACCTGGCCAACAAGGGGCAATCCATCTTCAGCTACGAGTGGTTGTCTGCATCTGGAACGGTGTCTGGCTGACTTGCAAATGATCTGCAACTGTGTAACAGGTACGTGTTAATTCAGTTTTTATACATATTTTGATTTTCTTTTTTTTTGTCACACAGGATCCCATCACGCACATTTTTACCTGAAAGTGGATCCGGCCAACAAGGGGCTATCCATGTCCAGCTGTGAGAGGTTGCCTGCATCTGGAATGGTGTCTGACTGGCTTTCTTTTCATCTGCATCTGAGTTACAGGTAAGTGAACATTCAGTTTCTATACTTATATGGACTTTCTTTTTTGTCTTTCTTATTTTCAGGATCTCATGACCCACCTGAAGCATCTTTTTACCTGAAAGTGGATCTTGCAATTAATCTGCAACTGTGTAACAGGTACGTGTTAATTCGGTTTTTATACATATATTGATTTTCTTTTTTCTTGTCACAGAGGATCTCATGACGCACCTTTTTACCTGAAAGTGGACCTGGCCAACAAGGGGCAATCCATCTTCAGCTACGAGTGGTTGTCTGCGTCTGGAACGGTGTCTGGCTGGCTTGCAATTGATCTGCAACTGTGTAACATGTACGTGTTAATTCGTTTTTTATACATATTGATTTCTTTTTTCTGGATCAGTGTCTGGCTGGCTTGCAATTAATCTGCAACTGTGTTGACTTTCTTTTTTGTCTTTCTTATTTTCAGGATGTCATGACCCACCTGACGCATCTTTTTACCTGAAAGTGGATCTTGCAATTAATCTGCAACTTTGTAACAGGTACGTGTTAATTCGGTTTTTATACATATATTGATTTTCTTTTTTCTTGTCACACAGGATCTCATGACGCACCTTTTTACCTGAAAGTGGACCTGGCCAACAAGGGGCAATCCATCTTCAGCTGCGAGTGGTTGTCTGCATCTGGAACAGTGTCTGGCTGGCTTGCAATTAATCTGCAACTGTGTAACAGGTACGTGTTAATTCGGTTTTTATACATATTGATTTCTTTTTTCTGGATCAGTGTCTGGCTGGCTTGCAATTAATCTGCAACTGTGTTGACATTCTTTTTTGTCTTTCTTATTTTCAGAATCTCATGACCCACCTGACGCATCTTTTTACCTGAAAGTGGATCTTGCAATTAATCTGCAACTGTGTAACAGGTACGTGTTAAATCGGTTTTTATACATATATTGATTTTCTTTTTTCTTGTCACAGAGGATCTCATGACGCACCTTTTTACCTGAAAGTGGACCTGGCCAACAAGGGGCAATCCATCTTCAGCTACGAGTGGTTGTCTGCATCTGGAACGGTGTCTGGCTGGCTTGCAATTGATCTTCATCTGTGTAACAGGTACGTGTTAATTCAGTTTTTATACATATATTGATTTTCTTTTTTTTTGTCACATAGGATCCCATCACGCACCTTTTTTCCTGAAAGTGGATCTGGCCAACAAGGGGCTATCCATGTCCAGCTGTGAGAGGTTGCCTGCATCTGGAATGGTGTCTGACTGGCTTTCTTTTCATCTGCATCTGATTACAGGTAAGTGAACATTCAGTTTCTATACTTATATTGACTTTCTTTTTTGTCTTTCTTATTTTCAGGATGTCATGACCCACCTGACGCATCTTTTTACCTGAAAGTGGATCCGGCCAACAAGGGGCAATCCATCTTCAGCTCTGAATGGTTGTCTGCATCTGGAACGGTGTCTGGCTGGCTTGCAATTTATCTGCAACTGTGTAAAAGATACGTGTTAATTCGTTTTTATACATATTGATTTCTTTTTCTGGATCAGTGTCTGGCTGGCTTGCAATTAATCTGCAACTGTGTTGACATTCTTTTTTTGTCTTTCTTATTTTCAGGATCTCATGACCCACCTGACGCATCTTTTTACCTGAAAGTGGATCTTGCAATTAATCTGCAACTGTGTAACAGGTATGTGTTAAATCGTTTTTTATACATATAATGATTTTCTTTATTCTTGTCACACAGGATCTCATGACGCACCTTTTTACCTGAAAGGGGACCTGGCCAACAAGGGGCAATCCATCTTCAACTGCGAGTGGTTGTCTGCATCTGGAACGGTGTCTGGCTGGCTTGCAATTGATCTGCAACTGTGTAACAGGTACGTGTTAATTCGGTTTTTATACATATATTGATTTTCTTTTTTCTTGTCACAGAGGATCTCATGACGCACCTTTTTACCTGAAAGTGGACCTGGCCAACAAGGGGCAATCCATCTTCAGCTACGAGTGGTTGTCTGCATCTGGAACGGTGTCTGGCTGGCTTGCAAATGATCTGCAACTGTGTAACAGGTACGTGTTAATTCGGTTTTTATACATATATTGATTTTTTTTTTCTTGTCACAGAGGATCTCATGACGCACCTTTTTACCTGAAAGTGGACCTGGCCAACAAGGGGCAATCCATCTTCAGCTATGATTGGTTGTCTGCATCTAGAACGGTGTCTGGCTGGCTTGCAATTAATCTGCAACTGTGTAACAGGTACGTGTTAATTCGGTTTTTATACATATTGATTTCTTTTTTCTGGATCAGTGTCTGGCTGGCTTGCAATTAATCTGCAACTGTGTTGACATTCTTTTTTTGTCTTTCTTATTTTCAGGATCTCATGACCCACCTGACGCATCTTTTTACCTGAAAGTGGATCTTGCAATTAATCTGCAACTGTGTAACAGGTACGTGTTTAATCGTTTTTTATACATATAATGATTTTCTTTTTTCTTGTCACAGAGGATCTCATGACGCACCTTTTTACCTGAAAGTGGACCTGGCAAACAAGGGGCAATCTATCTTCAGCTACGAGTGGTTGTCTGCATCTGGAACGGTGTCTGGCTGGCTTGCAAATGATCTGCAACTGTGTAACAGGTACGTGTTAATTCATTTTTTATACATATATTGATTTTCTTTTTTTTGTCACACAGGATCACATCATGCACCTTTTTACCTGAAAGTGGATCCGGCCAACAAGGGGCTATCCATGTCCAGCTGTGAGAGGTTGCCTGCATCTGGAATGGTGTCTGACTGGCTTTCTTTTCATCTGCATCTGAGTTACAGGTAAGTGAACATTCAGTTTCTATACTTATATTGACTTTCTTCTTTGTCTTTCTTATTTTCAGGATGTCATGACCCACCTGACGCATCTTTTTACCTGAAAGTGGATCTTGCAATTAATCTGCAACTGCGTAACAGGTACGTGTTAATTCGGTTTTTATACATATATTGATTTTCTTTTTTTTGTCACACAGGATCCCATCACGCACCTTTTTACCTGAAAGTGGATCTGGCCAACAAGGGGCAATCCATCTTCAGCTGTGAGTGGTTGTCTGCATCTGGAACGGTGTCTGGCTGGCTTGCAATTAATCTGCAACTGTCTAAAAGATACGTGTTAATTCGTTTTTTATACATATTGATTTCTTTTTTCTGGATCAGTGTCTGGCTGGCTTGCAATTAATCTGCAACTGTTTTGACTTTATTTTTTGTCTTTCTTATTTTCAGGATCTCTGGACTCACCTGACTGACCTTTTTACCTGAAAGTGGATCTTGCAATTAATCTGCAACTGTGTAACAGGTACGTGTTAATTCGGTTTTTATACATATATTGATTTTTTTTTTCTTGTCACAGAGGATCTCATGACGCACCTTTTTACCTGAAAGTGGATCCGGCCAACAAGGGGCAATCCATCTTCAGCTATGATTGGTTGTCTGCATCTAGAACGGTGTCTGGCTGGCTTGCAATTAATCTGCAACTGTGTAACAGGTACGTGTTAATTCGGTTTTTATACATATTGATTTCTTTTTTCTGGATCAGTGTCTGGCTGGCTTGCAATTAATCTGCAACTGTGTTGACATTCTTTTTTTGTCTTTCTTATTTTCAGGATCTCATGACCCACCTGACGCATCTTTTTACCTGAAAGTGGATCTTGCAATTAATCTGCAACTGTGTAACAGGTACGTGTTTAATCGTTTTTTATACATATAATGATTTTCTTTTTTCTTGTCACAGAGGATCTCATGACGCACCTTTTTACCTGAAAGTGGACCTGGCAAACAAGGGGCAATCTATCTTCAGCTACGAGTGGTTGTCTGCATCTGGAACGGTGTCTGGCTGGCTTGCAAATGATCTGCAACTGTGTAACAGGTACGTGTTAATTCATTTTTTATACATATATTGATTTTCTTTTTTTTGTCACACAGGATCACATCATGCACCTTTTTACCTGAAAGTGGATCCGGCCAACAAGGGGCTATCCATGTCCAGCTGTGAGAGGTTGCCTGCATCTGGAATGGTGTCTGACTGGCTTTCTTTTCATCTGCATCTGAGTTACAGGTAAGTGAACATTCAGTTTCTATACTTATATTGACTTTCTTCTTTGTCTTTCTTATTTTCAGGATGTCATGACCCACCTGACGCATCTTTTTACCTGAAAGTGGATCTTGCAATTAATCTGCAACTGCGTAACAGGTACGTGTTAATTCGGTTTTTATACATATATTGATTTTCTTTTTTTTGTCACACAGGATCCCATCACGCACCTTTTTACCTGAAAGTGGATCTGGCCAACAAGTGGCAATCCATCTTCAGCTGTGAGTGGTTGTCTGCATCTGGAACGGTGTCTGGCTGGCTTGCAATTAATCTGCAACTGTCTAAAAGATACGTGTTAATTCGTTTTTTATACATATTGATTTCTTTTTTCTGGATCAGTGTCTGGCTGCCTTGCAATTAATCTGCAACTGTTTTGACTTTATTTTTTGTCTTTCTTATTTTCAGGATCTCTGGACTCACCTGACTGACCTTTTTACCTGAAAGTGGATCTTGCAATTAATCTGCAACTGTGTAACAGGTACGTGTTAATTCGGTTTTTATACATATATTGATTTTCTTTTTTCTGGTCACACAGGATCCCATCACGCACCTTTTTACCTGAAAGTGGATCCGGCCAACAAGGGGCTATCCATGTCCAGCTGTGAGAGGTTGCCTGCATCTGGAATGGTGTCTGACTGGCTTTCTTTTCATCTGCATCTGAGTTACAGGTAAGTGAACATTCAGTTTCTATACTTATATTGACATTATTTTTTGTCTTTCTTATTTTCAGGATGTCATGACCCACCTGACGCATCTTTTTACCTGAAAGTGGATCTTGCAATTAATCTGCAACTGTGTAACAGGTACGTGTTAATTCGGTTTTTATACATATATTGATTTTCTGTTTTCTTCTCACAGAGGATCTCATGACGCACCTTTTTACCTGAAAGTGGACCTGGCCAACAAGGGTAGCAATCCATCTTCAGCTACGAGTGGTTGTCTGTATCTGGAACGGTGTCTGGCTGGCTTGCAATTAATCTGCAACTGTGTAACAGGTACGTGTTAATTCGGTTTTTATACATATATTGATTTTCTTTTTTCTTGTCACACAGGATCTCATGATGCACCTTTTTACCTGAAAGTGGACCTGGCCAACAAGGGACAATCCATCTTCAGCCACGAGTGGTTGTCTGCATCTGGAACGGTGTCTGGCTGGCTTACAATTGATCTGCAACTGTGTAACAGGTACGTGTTAATTCAGTTTTTATACATATATTGATTTTCTTTTTTCTTGTCACACAGGATCTCATGACGCACCTTTTTACCTGAATGTGGATCCGGCCAACAAGGGGCAATCCATCTTCAGCTATGCGTGGTTGTCTGCATCTAGAACGGTGTTTGGCTGGCTTGCAAATAATCTGCAACTGTGTAACAAGTACGTGTTAATTTGGTTTTTATACATATATTGATTTTCTTTTTTTTGTCACACAGGATCCCATCACGCACCTTTTTACCTGAAAGTGGATCTGGCCAACAAGGCGCAATCCATCTTCAGCTCTGAACGGTTGTCTGCATCTGGAGTGGTGTCTGACTGGCTTTCTTTTCATCTGCATCTGAGTTACAGGTAAGTGAACATTCAGTTTCTATACTTATATTGAATTTCTTCTTTGTCTTTCTTATTTTCAGGATGTCATGACCCACCTGACGCATCTTTTTACCTGAAAGTGGATCTTGCAATTAATCTGCAACTGCGTAACAGGTACGTGTTAATTCGGTTTTTATACATATATTGATTTTCTTTTTTTTGTCACACAGGATCCCATCACGCACCTTTTTACCTGAAAGTGGACCTGGCCAACAAGGGGCAATCCATCTTCAGCTGTGAGTGGTTGTCTGCATCTGGAACGGTGTCTGGCTGGCTTGCAATTAATCTGCAACTGTCTAAAAGATACGTGTTAATTCGTTTTTTATACATATTGATTTCTTTTTTCTGGATCAGTGTCTGGCTGGCTTGCAATTAATCTGCAACTGTTTTGACTTTATTTTTTGTCTTTCTTATTTTCAGGATCTCTGGACTCACCTGACTGACCTTTTTACCTGAAAGTGGATCTTGCAATTAATCTGCAACTGTGTAACAGGTACGTGTTAATTCGGTTTTTATACATATATTGATTTTCTTTTTTCTTGTCACACAGGATCCCATCATGCACCTTTTTACCTGAAAGTGGATCCAGCCAACAAGGGGCAATCCATCTTCAGCTATGAGTGGTTGTCTGCATCTAGAACGGTGTCTGGCTGGCTTGCAATTAATCTGCAACTGTGTAACAGGTACGTGTTAATTCGGTTTTTATACATATATTGATTTTCTTTTTTTTTTGTCACACAGGATCCCATCACGCACCTTTTTACCTGAAAGTGGATCCGGCCAACAAGGGGCTATCCATGTCCAGCTGTGAGAGGTTGCCTGCATCTGGAATGGTGTCTGACTGGCTTTCTTTTCATCTGCATCTGAGTTACAGGTAAGTGAACATTCAGTTTCTATACTTATATTGACATTCTTTTTTGTCTTTCTTATTTTCAGGATGTCATGACCCACCTGACGCATCTTTTTACCTGAAAGTGGATCTTACAATTAATCTGCAACTGTGTAACAGGTACGTGTTAATTCGGTTTTTATACATATATTGATTTTCTGTTTTCTTCTCACAGAGGATCTCATGACGCACCTTTTTACCTGAAAGTGGACCTGGCCAAAAAGGGTAGCAATCCATCTTCAGCTACGAGTGGTTGTCTGTATCTGGAACGGTGTCTGGCTGGCTTGCAATTAATCTGCAACTGTGTAACAGGTACGTGTTAATTCGGTTTTTATACATATATTGATTTTCTTTTTTCTTGTCACACAGGATCTCATGATGCACCTTTTTACCTGAAAGTGGACCTGGCCAACAAGGGACAATCCATCTTCAGCCACGAGTGGTTGTCTGCATCTGGAACGGTGTCTGGCTGGCTTACAATTGATCTGCAACTGTGTAACAGGTACGTGTTAATTCAGTTTTTATACATATATTGATTTTCTTTTTTCTTGTCACACAGGATCTCATGACGCACCTTTTTACCTGAATGTGGATCCGGCCAACAAGGGGCAATCCATCTTCAGCTATGCGTGGTTGTCTGCATCTAGAACGGTGTTTGGCTGGCTTGCAAATAATCTGCAACTGTGTAACAAGTACGTGTTAATTTGGTTTTTATACATATATTGATTTTCTTTTTTTTGTCACACAGGATCCCATCACGCACCTTTTTACCTGAAAGTGGATCTGGCCAACAAGGCGCAATCCATCTTCAGCTCTGAACGGTTGTCTGCATCTGGAGTGGTGTCTGACTGGCTTTCTTTTCATCTGCATCTGAGTTACAGGTAAGTGAACATTCAGTTTCTATACTTATATTGAATTTCTTCTTTGTCTTTCTTATTTTCAGGATGTCATGACCCACCTGACGCATCTTTTTACCTGAAAGTGGATCTTGCAATTAATCTGCAACTGCGTAACAGGTACGTGTTAATTCGGTTTTTATACATATATTGATTTTCTTTTTTTTGTCACACAGGATCCCATCACGCACCTTTTTACCTGAAAGTGGACCTGGCCAACAAGGGGCAATCCATCTTCAGCTGTGAGTGGTTGTCTGCATCTGGAACGGTGTCTGGCTGGCTTGCAATTAAGCTGCAACTGTCTAAAAGATACGTGTTAATTCGTTTTTTATACATATTGATTTCTTTTTTCTGGATCAGTGTCTGGCTGGCTTGCAATTAATCTGCAACTGTTTTGACTTTATTTTTTGTCTTTCTTATTTTCAGGATCTCAGGACCCACCTGACTGACCTTTTTACCTGAAAGTGGATCTTGCAATTAATCTGCAACTGTGTAACAGGTACGTGTTAATTCGGTTTTTATACATATATTGATTTTCTTTTTTCTTGTCACACAGGATCCCATCATGCACCTTTTTACCTGAAAGTGGATCCAGCCAACAAGAGGCAATCCATCTTCAGCTGTGAGTGGTTGTCTGCATCTGGAACGGTGTCTGGCTGGCTTGCAATTAATCTGCAACTGTCTAAAAGATACGTGTTAATTCGTTTTTTATACATATTGATTTCTTTTTTCTGGATCAGTGTCTGGCTGGCTTGCAATTAATCTGCAACTGTTTTGACTTTATTTTTTGTCTTTCTTATTTTCAGGATCTCTGGACTCACCTGACTGACCTTTTTACCTGAAAGTGGATCTTGCAATTAATCTGCAACTGTGTAACAGGTACGTGTTAATTCGGTTTTTATACATATATTGATTTTCTTTTTTCTTGTCACACAGGATCTCATGACGCACCTTTTTACCTGAAAGTGGACCTGGCCAACAAGGGGCAATCCATCTTCAGCTGCGAGTGGTTGTCTGCATCTGGAACGGTGTCTGGCTGGCTTGCAATTAATCTGCAACTGTGTAACAGGTACGTGTTAATTCGGTTTTTATACATATATTGATTTTCTTTTTTCTTGTCACAGAGGATCTCATGACGCACCTTTTTACCTGAAAGTGGACCTGGCCAACAAGGGGCAATCCATCTTCAGCTACGAGTGGTTGTCTGCATCTGGAACGGTGTCTGGCTGGCTTGCAATTGATCTTCAACTGTGTAACAGGTACGTGTTAATTCAGTTTTTATACATATATTGATTTTCTTTTTTTTTGTCACACAGGATCCCATCACGCACCTTTTTACCTGAAAGTGGATCCGGCCAACAAGGGGCTATCCATGTCCTGCTGTGAGAGGTTGCCTGCATCTGGAATGGTGTCTGACTGGCTTTCTTTTCATCTACATCTGAGTTACAGGTAAGTGAACATTCAGTTTCTATACTTATATTGACTTTCTTTTTTGTCTTTCTTATTTTCAGGATGTCATGACCCACCTGACGCATCTTTTTACCTGAAAGTGGATCTTGCAATTAATCTGCAACTGTGTAACAGGTACGTGTTAATTCGGTTTTTATACATATATTGATTTTCTTTTTTCTTGTCACACAGGATCTCATGACGCACCTTTTTACCTGAAAGTGGACCTGGCCAACAAGGGGCAATCCATCTTCAGCTATGAGTGGTTGTCTGCATCTAGAACGGTGTCTGGCTGGCTTGCAATTAATCTGCAACTATGTAACAGGTACCTGTTAATTTGGTTTTTATACATATATTGATTTTTTTTTTTTTGTCACACAGGATCCCATCACGCACCTTTTTACCTGAAAGTGGATCTGGCAAACAAGGGGCAATCCATCTTCAGCTCTGAATGGTTGTCTGCATCTGGAACGGTGTCTGGCTGGCTTGCAATTAATCTGCAACTGTGTAAAAGATACGTGTTAATTCGTTTTTTATACATATTGATTTCTTTTTTTCTGGATCACTGTCTGGCTGGCTTGCAATTAATCTGCAACTGTGTTGACATTCTTTTTTGTCTTTCTTATATTCAGGATCTCATGACCCACCTGACGCATCTTTATACCTGAAAGTGGATCTTGCAATTAATCTGCAACTGTGTAACAGGTACGTGTTAATTCGGTTTTTATACATATATTGATTTTTTTTTTCTTGTCAGAGAGGATCTCATGACGCACCTTTTTACCTGAAAGTGTACCTGGCCAACAAGGGGCAATCCATCTTCAGATGCGAGTGGTTGTCTGCGTCTGGAACGGTGTCTGGCTGGCTTGCAATTGATCTGCAACGGTGTAACAGGTACGTGTTAATTCGGTTTTTATACATATATTGAATTTCTTTTTTTTGTCACACAGGATCCCATCACGCACCTTTTTACCTGAAAGTGGATCTGGCCAACAAGGGGCAATCCATCTTCAGCTCTGAATGGTTGTCTGCATCTGGAACGGTGTCTGGCTGGCTTGCAATTTATCTGCAACTGTGTAAAAGATACGTGTTAATTCGTTTTTATACATATTGATTTCTTTTTTCTGGATCAGTGTCTGGCTGGCTTGCAATTAATCTGCAACTGTGTTGACATTCTTTTTTTGTCTTTCTTATTTTCAGGATCTCATGACCCACCTGACGCATCTTTTTACCTGAAAGTGGATCTTGCAATTAATCTGCAACTGTGTAACAGGTACGTGTTAAATCGTTTTTTATACATATAATGATTTTCTTTATTCTTGTCACACAGGATCTCATGACGCACCTTTTTACCTGAAAGTGGACCTGGCCAACAAGGGGCAATCCATCTTCAGCTGCGAGTGGTTGTCTGCATCTGGAACGGTGTCTGGCTGGCTTGCAATTAATCTGCAACTGTGTAACAGGTACGTGTTAATTCGGTTTTTATACATATATTGATTTTCTTTTTTCTTGTCACAGAGGATCTCATGACGCACCTTTTTACCTGAAAGTGGACCTGGCCAACAAGGGGCAATCCATCTTCAGCTACGAGTGGTTGTCTGCATCTGGAACGGTGTCTGGCTGGCTTGCAATTAATCTGCAACTGTGTAACAGGTACGTGTTAATTCAGTTTTTATACATATATTGATTTTCTTTTTTTTTTCACACAGGATCCCATCACGCACCTTTTTACCTGAAAGTGGATCCGGCCAACAAGGGGCTATCCATGTCCAGCTGTGAGAGGTTGCCTGCATCTGGAATGGTGTCTGACTGGCTTTCTTTTCATCTGCATCTGAGTTACAGGTAAGTGAACATTCAGTTTCTATACTTATATTGACTTTCTTTTTTGTCTTTCTTATTTTCAGGATGCCATGACCCACCTGACGCATCTTTTTACCTGAAAGTGGATCTTGCAATTAATCTGCAACTGTGTAACAGGTACGTGTTAAATCGTTTTTTATACATATAATGATTTTCTTTATTCTTGTCACACAGGATCTCATGACACACCTTTTTACCTGAAAGGGGACCTGGCCAACAAGGGGCAATCCATCTTCAGCTGCGAGTGGTTTTCTGCATGTGGAACGGTGTCTGGCTGGCTTGCAATTAATCTGCAACTGTGTAACAGGTACGTGGTAATTCGTTTTTTATACATATATTGATTTTCTTTTTTCTTGTCACAGAGGATCTCATGACGCACCATTTTGCCTGAAAGTGGACCTGGCCAACAAGGGGCAATCCATCTTCAGCTACGAGTGGTTGTCTGCATCTGGAACGGTGTCTGGCTGACTTGCAAATGATCTGCAACTGTGTAACAGGTACGTGTTAAATCAGTTTTTATACATATATTGATTTTCTTTTTTTTTGTCACACAGGATCCCATCACGCACATTTTTACCTGAAAGTGGATCCGGCCAACAAGGGGCTATCCATGTCCAGCTGTGAGAGGTTGCCTGCATCTGGAATGGTGTCTGACTGGCTTTCTTTTCATCTGCATCTGAGTTACAGGTAAGTGAACATTCAGTTTCTATACTTATATGGACTTTCTTTTTTGTCTTTCTTATTTTCAGGATCTCATGACCCACCTGATGCATCTTTTTACCTGAAAGTGGATCTTGCAATTAATCTGCAACTGTGTAACAGGTACGTGTTAATTCGGTTTTTATACATATATTGATTTTCTTTTTTCTTGTCACAGAGGATCTCATGACGCACCTTTTTACCTGAAAGTGGACCTGGCCAACAAGGGGCAATCCATCTTCAGCTACGAGTGGTTGTCTGCGTCTGGAACGGTGTCTGGCTGGCTTGCAATTGATCTGCAACTGTGTAACATGTACGTGTTAATTCAGTTTTTATACATATGTTGATATTCTTTTTTTTTGTCACACAGGATCCCATCACGCACCTTTTTACCTGAAAGTGGATCCGGCCAACAAGGGGCAATCCATCTTCAGCTCTGAATGGTTGTCTGCATCTGGAACGGTGTCTGGCTGGCTTGCAATTAATCTGCAACTGTGTAAAAGATACGTGTTAATTCGTTTTTTATACATATTGATTTCTTTTTTCTGGATCAGTGTCTGGCTGGCTTGCAATTAATCTGCAACTGTGTTGACTTTCTTTTTTGTCTTTCTTATTTTCAGGATGTCATGACCCACCTGACGCATCTTTTTACCTGAAAGTGGATCTTGCAATTAATCTGCAACTTTGTAACAGGTACGTGTTAATTCGGTTTTTATACATATATTGATTTTCTTTTTTCTTGTCACACAGGATCTCATGACGCACCTTTTTACCTGAAAGTGGACCTGGCCAACAAGGGGCAATCCATCTTCAGCTGCGAGTGGTTGTCTGCATCTGGAACAGTGTCTGGCTGGCTTGCAATTAATCTGCAACTGTGTAACAGGTACGTGTTAATTCGGTTTTTATACATATTGATTTCTTTTTTCTGGATCAGTGTCTGGCTGGCTTGCAATTAATCTGCAACTGTGTTGACATTCTTTTTTGTCTTTCTTATTTTCAGAATCTCATGACCCACCTGACGCATCTTTTTACCTGAAAGTGGATCTTGCAATTAATCTGCAACTGTGTAACAGGTACGTGTTAAATCGGTTTTTATACATATATTGATTTTCTTTTTTCTTGTCACAGAGGATCTCATGACGCACCTTTTTACCTGAAAGTGGACCTGGCCAACAAGGGGCAATCCATCTTCAGCTACGAGTGGTTGTCTGCATCTGGAACGGTGTCTGGCTGGCTTGCAATTGATCTTCATCTGTGTAACAGGTACGTGTTAATTCAGTTTTTATACATATATTGATTTTCTTTTTTTTTGTCACATAGGATCCCATCACGCACCTTTTTACCTGAAAGTGGATCTGGCCAACAAGGGGCTATCCATGTCCAGCTGTGAGAGGTTGCCTGCATCTGGAATGGTGTCTGACTGGCTTTCTTTTCATCTGCATCTGATTACAGGTAAGTGAACATTCAGTTTCTATACTTATATTGACTTTCTTCTTTGTCTTTCTTATTTTCAGGATGTCATGACCCACCTGACGCATCTTTTTACCTGAAAGTGGATCCGGCCAACAAGGGGCAATCCATCTTCAGCTCTGAATGGTTGTCTGCATCTGGAACGGTGTCTGGCTGGCTTGCAATTTATCTGCAACTGTGTAAAAGATACGTGTTAATTCGTTTTTATACATATTGATTTCTTTTTCTGGATCAGTGTCTGGCTGGCTTGCAATTAATCTGCAACTGTGTTGACATTCTTTTTTTGTCTTTCTTATTTTCAGGATCTCATGACCCACCTGACGCATCTTTTTACCTGAAAGTGGATCTTGCAATTAATCTGCAGGTATGTGTTAAATCGTTTTTTATACATATAATGATTTTCTTTATTCTTGTCACACAGGATCTCATGACGCACCTTTTTACCTGAAAGGGGACCTGGCCAACAAGGGGCAATCCATCTTCAACTGCGAGTGGTTGTCTGCATCTGGAACGGTGTCTGGCTGGCTTGCAATTGATCTGCAACTGTCTAACAGGTACGTGTTAATTCGGTTTTTATACATATATTGATTTTCTTTTTTCTTGTCACAGAGGATCTCATGACGCACCTTTTTACCTGAAAGTGGACCTGGCCAACAAGGGGCAATCCATCTTCAGCTACGAGTGGTTGTCTACATCTGGAACGGTGTCTGGCTGGCTTGCAAATGATCTGCAACTGTGTAACAGGTATGTGTTAATTCAGTTTTTATACATATATTGATTTTCTTTTTTTTGTCACACAGGATCACATCACGCACATTTTTACCTGAAAGTGGATCCGGCCAACAAGGGGCTATCCATGTCCAGCTGTGAAAGGTTGCCTGCATCTGGAATGGTGTCTGACTGGCTTTCTTTTCATCTGCATCTGAGTTACAGGTAAGTGAACATTCAGTTTCTATACTTATATTGACTTTCTTCTTTGTCTTTCTTATTTTCAGGATGTCATGACCCACCTGACGCATCTTTTTACCTGAAAGTGGATCTTGCAATTAATCTGCAACTGCGTAACAGGTACGTGTTAATTCGGTTTTTATACATATATTGATTTTCTTTTTTTTGTCACACAGGATCCCATCACGCACCTTTTTACCTGAAAGTGGATCTGGCCAACAAGGGGCAATCCATCTTCAGCTGTGAGTGGTTGTCTGCATCTGGAACGGTGTCTGGCTGGCTTGCAATTAATCTGCAACTGTCTAAAAGATACGTGTTAATTCGTTTTTTATACATATTGATTTCTTTTTTCTGGATCAGTGTCTGGCTGCCTTGCAATTAATCTGCAACTGTTTTGACTTTATTTTTTGTCTTTCTTATTTTCAGGATCTCTGGACTCACCTGACTGACCTTTTTACCTGAAAGTGGATCTTGCAATTAATCTGCAACTGTGTAACAGGTACGTGTTAATTCGGTTTTTATACATATATTGATTTTCTTTTTTCTTGTCACACAGGATCCCATCATGCACCTTTTTACCTGAAAGTGGATCCAGCCAACAAGAGGCAATCCATCTTCAGCTGTGAGTGGTTGTCTGCATCTGGAACGGTGTCTGGCTGGCTTGCAATTAATCTGCAACTGTCTAAAAGATACGTGTTAATTCGTTTTTTATACATATTGATTTCTTTTTTCTGGATCAGTGTCTGGCTGGCTTGCAATTAATCTGCAACTGTTTTGACTTTATTTTTTGTCTTTCTTATTTTCAGGATCTCTGGACTCACCTGACTGACCTTTTTACCTGAAAGTGGATCTTGCAATTAATCTGCAACTGTGTAACAGGTACGTGTTAATTCGGTTTTTATACATATATTGATTTTTTTTTTCTTGTCACAGAGGATCTCATGACGCACCTTTTTACCTGAAAGTGGACCTGGCCAACAAGGGGCAATCTATCTTCAGCTATGAGTGGTTGTCTGCATCTAGAACGGTGTCTGGCTGGCTTGCAATTAATTTGCAACTATGTAACAGGTACGTGTTAATTCGGTTTTTATACATATATTGATTTTCTTTTTTTTGTCACACAGGATCCCATGATGCACCTTTTTACCTGAAAGTGGATCTGGCCAACAAGGGGCAATCCATCTTCAGCTCTGAATGGTTGTCTGCATCTGGAACGGTGTCTGGCTGGCTTGCAATTAATCTGCAACTTTGTAAAAGATACGTGTTAATTCGTTTTTTATACATATTGATTTCTTTTTTCTGAATCAGTGTCTGGCTGGCTTGCAATTAATCTGTAACTGTGTTGACTTTCTTTTTTGTCTTTCTTATTTTCAGGATCTCATGACCCACCTGACGCATCTTTATACCTGAAAGTGGATCTTGCAATTAATCTGCAACTTTGTAACAGGTACGTGTTAATTCGGTTTTTATACATATATTGATTTTTTTTTTCTTGTCACAGAGGATCTCATGACGCACCTTTTTAACTGAAAGTGGACCTGGCCAACAAGGGGCAATCCATCTTCAGCTACGAGTGGTTGTCTGCGTCTGGAACGGTGTCTGGCTGGCTTGCAATTGATCTGCAACTGTGTAACAGGTACGTGTTAATTCAGTTTTTATACATATATTGATTTTCTTTTTTTTTGTCACACAGGATCCCATCACGCACCTTTTTGCCTGAAAGTGGATCCGGCCAACAAGGGGCAATCCATCTTCAGCTATGATTGGTTGTCTGCATCTAGAACGGTGTCTGGCTGGCTTGCAATTAATCTGCAACTGTGTAACAGGTACGTGTTAATTCGGTTTTTATACATATTGATTTCTTTTTTCTGGATCAGTGTCTGGCTGGCTTGCAATTAATCTGCAACTGTGTTGACATTCTTTTTTTGTCTTTCTTATTTTCAGGATCTCATGACCCACCTGACGCATCTTTTTACCTGAAAGTGGATCTTGCAATTAATCTGCAACTGTGTAACAGGTACGTGTTTAATCGTTTTTTATACATATAATGATTTTCTTTTTTCTTGTCACAGAGGATCTCATGACGCACCTTTTTACCTGAAAGTGGACCTGGCAAACAAGGGGCAATCTATCTTCAGCTACGAGTGGTTGTCTGCATCTGGAACGGTGTCTGGCTGGCTTGCAAATGATCTGCAACTGTGTAACAGGTACGTGTTAATTCATTTTTTATACATATATTGATTTTCTTTTTTTTGTCACACAGGATCACATCATGCACCTTTTTACCTGAAAGTGGATCCGGCCAACAAGGGGCTATCCATGTCCAGCTGTGAGAGGTTGCCTGCATCTGGAATGGTGTCTGACTGGCTTTCTTTTCATCTGCATCTGAGTTACAGGTAAGTGAACATTCAGTTTCTATACTTATATTGACTTTCTTCTTTGTCTTTCTTATTTTCAGGATGTCATGACCCACCTGACGCATCTTTTTACCTGAAAGTGGATCTTGCAATTAATCTGCAACTGCGTAACAGGTACGTGTTAATTCGGTTTTTATACATATATTGATTTTCTTTTTTTTGTCACACAGGATCCCATCACGCACCTTTTTACCTGAAAGTGGATCTGGCCAACAAGGGGCAATCCATCTTCAGCTGTGAGTGGTTGTCTGCATCTGGAACGGTGTCTGGCTGGCTTGCAATTAATCTGCAACTGTCTAAAAGATACGTGTTAATTCGTTTTTTATACATATTGATTTCTTTTTTCTGGATCAGTGTCTGGCTGCCTTGCAATTAATCTGCAACTGTTTTGACTTTATTTTTTGTCTTTCTTATTTTCAGGATCTCTGGACTCACCTGACTGACCTTTTTACCTGAAAGTGGATCTTGCAATTAATCTGCAACTGTGTAACAGGTACGTGTTAATTCGGTTTTTATACATATATTGATTTTCTATTTTCTTGTCACACAGGATCTCATGACGCACCTTTTTACCTGAATGTGGATCCGGCCAACAAGGGGCAATCCATCTTCAGCTATGCGTGGTTGTCTGCATCTAGAACGGTGTTTGGCTGGCTTGCAAATAATCTGCAACTGTGTCACAAGTACGTGTTAATTTGGTTTTTATACATATATTGATTTTCTTTTTTTTGTCACACAGGATCCCATCACGCACCTTTTTACCTGAAAGTGGATCTGGCCAACAAGGCGCAATCCATCTTCAGCTCTGAACGGTTGTCTGCATCTGGAGTGGTGTCTGACTGGTTTTCTTTTCATCTGCATCTGAGTTACAGGTCAGTGAACATTCAGTTTCTATACTTATATTGACTTTCTTTTTTGTCTTTCTTATTTTCAGGATGTCATGACCCACCTGACGCATCTTTTTACCTGAAAGTGGATCTTGCAATTAATCTGCAACTGTGTAACAGGTACGTGTTAATTCGGTTTTTATACATATATTGATTTTCTGTTTTCTTCTCACAGAGGATCTCATGACGCACCTTTTTACCTGAAAGTGGACCTGGCCAACAAGGGTAGCAATCCATCTTCAGCTACGAGTGGTTGTCTGTATCTGGAACGGTGTCTGGCTGGCTTTCTTTTCATCTGCATCTGAGTTACAGGTAAGTGAACATTCAGTTTCTATACTTATATTGACTTTCTTTTTTGTCTTTCTTATTTTCAGGATGTCATGACCCACCTGACACATCTTTTTACCTGAAAGTGGGTGTTGCATTTAATCTGCAACTGTGTAACAGGTACGTGTTAATTCGGTTTTTATACATATATTGATTTTCTTTTTTCTTCTCACAGAGGATCTCATGACGCACCTTTTTACCTGAAAGTGGACCTGGCCAACAAGGGACAATCCATCTTCAGCTACGAGTGGTTGTCTGCATCTGGAACGGTGTCTGGCTGGCTTGCAATTGATCTGCAATTTATTAACAGGTACGTGTTAATTCAGTTTTTATACATATATTGATTTTCTTTTTTCTTGTCACACAGGATCCCATCATGCACCTTTTTACCTGAAAGTGGATCCAGCCAACAAGGGGCAATCCATCTTCAGCTCTGAATGGTTGTCTGCATCTGGAACGGTGTCTGGCTGGCTTGCAATTAATCTTCAACTGTCTAAAAGATACGTGTTAATTCTTTTTTTATACATATTGATTTCTTTTTTCTGGATCAGTGTCTGGCTGGCTTGCAATTAATCTGCAACTGTTTTGACTTTATTTTTTGTCTTTCTTATTTTCAGGATCTCAGGACCCACCTGATTGACCTTTTTACCTGAAATTGGATCTTGCAATTAATCTGCAACTGTGTAACAGGTACGTGTTAATTTGGTTTTTATACATATATTGATTTTCTTTTTTTTCTTGTCACACAGGATCTCATGACGCACCTTTTTACCTGAAAGTGGATCCGGCCAACAAGGGGTATTCCATCTTCAGCTATGAGTGGTTGTCTGCATCTAGAACGGTGTTTGGCTGGCTTGCAATTAATCTGCAACTGTGTAACAGGTACGTGTTAATTCGGTTTTTATACATATATTGATTTTCTTTTTTTTGTCACACAGGATCCCATCACGCACCTTTTTACCTGAAAGTGGATCTGGCCAACAAGGGGCAATCCATCTTCAGCTCTGAATGGTTGTCTGCATCTGGAACGGTGTCTGGCTGGCTTGGAATTAATCTGCAACTGTGTAAAAGATACGTGTTAATTCGTTTTTTATACATATTGATTTCTTTTTTCTGGATCAGTGTCTGGCTGGCTTGCAATTAATCTGCAACTGTTTTGACTTTATTTTTTGTCTTTCTTATTTTCAGGATCTCAGGACCCACCTGATTGACCTTTTTACCTGAAATTGGATATTGCAATTAATCTGCAACTGTGTAACAGGTACGTGTTAATTCGGTTTTTATACATATATTGATTTTCTTTTTTCTTGTCACACAGGATCTCATGACGCACCTTTTTACCTGAAAGTGGACCTGGCCAACAAGGGGCAATCCATCTTCAGCTATGAGTGGTTGTCTGCATCTAGAACGGTGTCTGGCTGGCTTGCAATTAATCTGCAACTATGTAACAGGTACGTGTTAATTCGGTTTTTATACATATATTGATTTTCTTATTTTTGTCACACAGGATACCATCACGCACCTTTTTACCTGAAAGTGGATCTGGCCAACAAGAGGCAATCCATCTTCAGCTCTGAATGGTTGTCTGCATCTGGAACGGTGTCTGGCTGGCTTCCAATTAATCTGCAACTGTGTTGACATTCTTTTTTTTCTTTCTTATTTTCAGGATCTCATGACCCACCTGACGCATCTTTATACCTGAAAGTGGATCTTGCAATTAATCTGCAACTGTGTAACAGGTACGTGTTAAATCGTTTTTTATACATGATTTACTTGATTTACTTTATTCTTGTCACACAGGATCTCATGACTCACCTTTTTACCTGAAAGTGGACATGGCCAACAAGGGGCAATCCATCTTCAGCTGCGAGTGGTTGTCTGCATCTGGAACGGTGTCGGGCTGGCTTGCAATTAATCTGCAACTGTGTAACAGGTACGTGTTAATTCGGTTTTTATACATATTGATTTCTTTTTTCTGGATCAGTATCTGGCTGGCTTGAAATTAATCTGCAACTGTGTCGACATTCTTTTTTGTCTTTCTTATTTTCAGGATCTCATGACCCACCTGACGCATCTTTTTACCTGAAAGTGGATTTTGCAATTAATCTGCAACTGTGAAACAGATACGTGTTAAATCGTTTTTTATACATATATCTTTATTCTTGTCACACAGGATCTCATGACGCACCTTTTTACCTGAAAGTGGACCTGGCCAACAAGGGGCAATCCATCTTCAGCTGCGAGTTGTTGTCTGCATCTGGAACTGTGTCTGGCTGGCTTGCAATTAATCTGCAACTGTGTTACAGATACGTGTTAATTCAGTTTTTATATAATATTGATTTTCTTTTTTTTTATCACACAGGATCCCATCACGCACCTTTTTACCTGAAAGTGGATCTGGCCGACAAGGGGCTATCCATGTCCAGCTGTGAGAGGTTGCCTGCATCTGGAATGGTGTCTGACTGGCTTTCTTTACATCTGCATCTGAGTTACAGGTAAGTGAACATTCAGTTTCTATACTTATATTGACTTTCTTTTTTGTCTTTCTTATTTTCAGGATGTCATGACCCACCTGACGCATCTTTTTACCTGAAAGTGGATCTTGCAGTTAATCTGCAACTGTGTAACAGGTACGTGTTAATTCGGTTGTTATACATATATTGATTTTCTTTTTTCTTGTCACAGAGGATCTCATGATGCACCTTTTTACCTGAAAGTGGACCTGGCCAACAAAGGGCAATCCATCTTCAGCTACGAGTGGTTGTCTGCATCTGGAACGGTGTCTGGCTGGCTTGCAATTAATCTGCAACTGTGTAACAGGTACGTGTTAATTCGGTTTTTATACATATATTGATTTTCTTCTTTCTTGTCACACAGGATCCCATGATGCACCTTTTTACCTGAATGTGGATCCAGCCAACAAAGGGCAATCCATCTTCAGCTATGATTGGTTGTCTGCATCTAGAACGGTGTCTGGCTGGCTTGCAATTAATCTGCAACTGTGTAACAGGTACGTGTTAATTCGGTCATTGTACATATATTGATTTTCTTTTTTTTGTCACACAGGATCCCATCACGCACCTTTTTACCTGAAAGTGGATCTGGCCAACAAGGGGCAATCCATCTTCAGCTCTGAATGGTTGTCTGCATCTGGAACGGTGTCTGGCTGACTTGCAAATTATCTGCAACTGTGTAAAAGATACGTGTTAATTCGTTTTTATACATATTGATTTCTTTTTTCTGGATCAGTGTCTGGCTGGCTTGCAATTAATCTGCAACTGTGTTGACATTCTTTTTTTGTCTTTCTTATTTTCAGGATCTCATGACCCACCTGACGCATCTTTTTACCTGAAAGTGGATCTTGCAATTAATCTGCAACTGTGTAACAGGTACGTGTTAAATCGTTTTTTATACATATAATGATTTTCTTTTTTCTTGTCACAGAGGATCTCATGACGCACCTTTTTACCTGAAAGTGGACCTGGCCAACAAGGGGCAATCTATCTTCAGCTACGAGTGGTTGTCTGCATCTGGAACGGTGTCTGGCTGGCTTGCAAATGATCTGCAACTGTGTAACAGGTACGTGTTAATTCAGTTTTTATACATATATTGATTTTCTTTTTTTTTGTCACACAGGATCACATCACGCACCTTGTTACCTGAAAGTGGATCTGGCCAACAAGGGGCAATCCATCTTCAGCTATGAGTGGTTGTCTGCATCTAGAACGGTGTCTGGCTGGCTTGCAATTAATCTGCAACTGTGTAACAGGTACGTGTTAATTCGGTTTTTATACATATATTGATTTTCTTTTTTCTTCTCACAGAGGATCTCATGACGCACCTTTTTACCTGAAAGTGGACCTGGCCAACAAGGGTAGCAATCCATCTTCAGTTACGAGTGGTTGTCTGCATCTGGAACGGTGTCTGGCTGGTTTGCAATTAATCTGCAACTGTGTAACAGGTACGTGTTAATTCGGTTTTTATACATATATTGATTTTCTTTTTTCTTGTCACACAGGATCTCATGATGCACCTTTTTACCTGAACGTGGACCTGGCCAACAAGGGACAATCCATCTTCAGCTACGAGTGGTTGTCTGCATCTGGAACGGTGTCTGGCTGGCTTGCAATTGATCTGCAACTGTGTAACAGGTACGTGTTAACTCAGTTTTTATACATATATTGATTTTCTTTTTTCTTGTCACACAGGATCCCATCACACACCTTTTTACCTGAAAGTGGATCCAGCCAACAAGGGGCAATCCATCTTCAGCTCTGAATGGTTGTCTGCATCTGGAACGGTGTCTGGCTGGCTTGCAATTAATCTGCAACTGTCTAAAAGATACGTGTTAATTCGTTTTTTATACATATTGATTTCTTTTTTCTGGATCAGTGTCTGGCTGGCTTGCAATTAATCTGCAACTGTTTTGACTTTATTTTTTGTCTTTCTTATTTTCAGGATCTCAGGACCCACCTGATTGACCTTTTTACCTGAAAGTGGATCCAGCCAACAAGGGGCAATCCATCTTCAGCTATGAGTGGTTGTCTACATGCAGAACGGTGTCTGGCTGGCTTGCAATTAATCTGCAACTGTGTATCAGGTATGTGTTAATTCAGTTTTTATACATATATTGATTTTCTTTTTTTTGTCACACAGGATCCCATCATGCACCTTTTTACCTGAAAGTGGATCTGGCCAACAAGGGGCAATCCATCTTCAGCTCTGAATGGTTGTCTGCATCTGGAACGGCGTCTGGCTGGCTTGCAATTAATCTGCAACTGTGTAAAAGATACGTGTTAATTTGTTTTTTATACATATTGATTTCTTTTTTCTGGATCAGTGTCTCGCTGGCTTGCAATTAATCTGCAACTGTTTTGACTTTATTTTTTGTCTTTCTTATTTTCAGGATCTCTGGACCCACCTGACTGACCATTTTACCTGAAAGTGGATCTTGCAATTAATCTGCAACTGTGTAACAGGTATGTGTTAATTCGGTTTTTATACATATATTGATTTTCTTTTTTCTTGTCACACAGGATCTCATGACGCACCTTTTTACCTGAAAGTGGATCTGGCCAACAAGGGGCAATCCATCTTCAGCTGCGAGTGGTTTACTGCATCTGGAAAGGTGTCTGGCTGGCTTGCAATTAATCTGCAACTGTGTAACAGGTACGTGTTAATTCGGTTTTTATACATATATTGATTTTCTTTTTTTGTCACACAGGATCCCATCACGCACCGTTTTACCTGAAAGTGGATCTGGCCAACAAGGGGCAATCCGTCTTCAGCTCTGAATGGTTGTCTGCATCTGGAACGGTGTCTGGCTGGCTTGCAATTAGTCTGCAACTGTGTAAAAGATACGTGTAAATTCTTTTTTTATACATATTGATTTCTTTTTTCTGGATCAGTGTCTGGCTGGCTTGCAATTAATCTGCAACTGTGTTGACATTCTTTTTTGTCTTTCTTATTTTCAGGATCTCATGATCCACCTGACGCATCTTTTTACCTGAAAGTGGATCTTGCAATTAATCTGCAACTGTGTAACAGGTACGTGTTAATTCGTTTTTTATACATATATTGATTTTCTTTTTTCTTGTCACACAGGATCTCATGACGCACCTTTTTACCTGAAAGTGGACCGGGCAAACAAGGAGCAATCCATCTTCAGCTACGAGTGGTTGTCTGCATCTGGAACGGTGTCTGGCTGGCTTGCAATTGATCTTGAACTGTGTAACAGGTATGTATTAATTCAGTTTTTATACATATATTGATTTTCTTTTTTTTTGTCACACAGGATCCCATCACGCACCTTTTTACCTGAAAGTGGATCCGGCCAACAAGGGGCTATCCATGTCCAGCTGTGAGAGGTTGCCTGCATCTGGAATGGTGTCTGACTGGCTTTCTTTTCATCTGCATCTGAGTTACAGGTAAGTGAACATTCAGTTTCTATGCTTATATTGACTTTCTTTTTTGTCTTTCTTATTTTCAGGATGTCATGACCCACCTGACGCATCTTTTTACCTGAAAGTGGATCTTGCAATTGATCTGCAACTGTGTAACAGGTACATGTTAATTCAGTTTTTATACATATATTGATTTTCTTTTTTCCTGTCACACAGGATCCCATCACGCACCTTTTTACCTGAAAGTGGATCCAGCCAACAAGGGGCAATCCATCTTCAGCTGCGAGTGGTTGTCTGCATCTGGAACGGTGTCTGGCTGGCTTGCAATTAATCTGCAACTGTCTAAAAGATACGTGTTAATTCGTTTTTTATACATATATTGATTTCTTTTTTCTGGATCAGTGTCTGGCTGGCTTGCAATTAATCTGCAACTGTGTTGACATTCTTTTTTGTCTTTCTTATTTTCAGGATCTCATGACCCACCTGATGCATCTTTTTACCTGAAAGTCGATCATGCAATTAATCTGCAACTGTGTAACAGGTACGTGTTAAATCGTTTTTTATACATATAATGATTTTCTTTATTCTTGTCACACAGGATCTCATGACGCACTTTTTTACCTGAAAGTGGATCTGGCCAACAAGGGGCAATCCATCTTCAGCTCTGAATGGTTGTCTGCATCTGGAATGGCGTCTGGCTGGCTTGCAATTAATCTGCATCTGTGTAAAAGATACGTGTTAATTTGTTTTTTATACATATTGATTTCTGTTTTCTGGATCAGTGTCTGGCTGGCTTGCAATTAATCTGCAACTGTGTTGACATTCTTTTTTGTCTTTCTTATTTTCAGGATCTCATGACCCACCTGACTGACCTTTTGACCTGAAAGTGGATCTTGCAATTAATCTGCAACTGTGTAAAAGGTACGTGTTAATTTGGTTTTTATACATATATTGATTTTCTTTTTTCTTGTCACACAGGATCTCATGACGCACCTTTTTACCTGAAAGTGGATCTGGCCAACAAGGGGCAATCCATCTTCAGCTGCGAGTGGTTTACTGCATCTGGAAAGGTGTCTGGCTGGCTTGCAATTAATCTGTAACTGTGTAACAGGTACGTGTTAATTCGGTTTTTATACATATATTGATTTTCTTTTTTTGTCACACAGGATCCCATCACGCACCGTTTTACCTGAAAGTGGATCTGGCCAACAAGGGGCAATCCGTCTTCAGCTCTGAATGGTTGTCTGCATCTGGAACGGTGTCTGGCTGGCTTGCAATTAGTCTGCAACTGTGTAAAAGATACGTGTAAATTCGTTTTTTATACATATTGATTTCTTTTTTCTGGATCAGTGTCTGGCTGGCTTGCAATTAATCTGCAACTGTGTTGACATTCTTTTTTGTCTTTCTTATTTTCAGGATCTCATGACCCACCTGACGCATCTTTTTACCTGAAAGTGGATCTTGCAATTAATCTGCAACTGTGTAACAGGTACGTGTTAATTCGGTTTTTATACATATATTGATTTTCTTTTTTCTTGTCACACAGGATCTCATGACGCACCTTTTTACCTGAAAGTGGACCGGGCAAACAAGGAGCAATCCATCTTCAGCTACGAGTGGTTGTCTGCATCTGGAACGGTGTCTGGCTGGCTTGCAATTGATCTTGAACTGTGTAACAGGTATGTGTTAATTCAGTTTTTATACATATATTGATTTTCTTTTTTTTTGTCACACAGGATCCCATCACGCACCTTTTTACCTGAAAGTGGATCCGCCCAACAAGGGGCTATCCATGTCCAGCTGTGAGAGGTTGCCTGCATCTGGAATGGTGTCTGACTGGCTTTCTTTTCATCTGCATCTGAGTTACAGGTAAGTGAACATTCAGTTTCTATGCTTATATTGACTTTCTTTCTTGTCTTTCTTATTTTCAGGATGTCATGACCCACCTGACGCATCTTTTTACCTGAAAGTGGATCTTGCAATTGATCTGCAACTGTGTAACAGGTACATGTTAATTCAGTTTTTATACATATATTGATTTTCTTTTTTCTTGTCACACAGGATCCCATCATGCACCTTTTTACCTGAAAGTGGATCCAGCCAACAAGGGGCAATCCATCTTCAGCTATGAGTGGTTGTCTGCATCCAGAACGGTGTCTGGCTGGCTTGCAATTAATCTGCAACTGTGTAACAGGTACGTGTTAATTCGGTTTCTATACATATATTGATTTTCTTTTTTTTGTCACACAGGATCCCATCACGCACCTTTTTACCTGAAAGTGGATCCAGCCAACAAGGGGCAATCCATCTTCAGCTCTGAATGGTTGTCTGCATCTGGAACGGCGTCTGGCTGGCTTGCAATTAATCTGCAACTGTGTAAAAGATACGTGTTAATTCGTTTTTTATACATATTGATTTCTTTTTTCTGGATCAGTGTCTGGCTGGCTTGCAATTAATCTGCAACTGTGTTGACATTCTTTTTTGTCTTTCTTATTTTCAGGATGTCATGACCCACCTGACGCATCTTTTTACCTGAAAGTGGATCTTTCAATTAATCTGCAACTGTGTAACAGGTACGTGTTAATTCGGTTTTTATACATATATTGATTTTCTTTTTTCTTGTCACAGAGGATCTCATGACGCACCTTTTTACCTGAAAGTGGACCTGGCCAACAAGGGGCAATCCATCTTCAGCTACGAGTGGTTGTCTGCATCTGGAACGGTGTCTGGCTGGCTTGCAATTAATCTGCAACTGTGTAACAGGTACGTGTTAATTCAGTTTTTACACATATATTGATTTTCTTTTTTGTTGTCACACAGGATCCCATCATGCACCTTTTTACCTGAAAGTGGATCCGGCCAACAAGGGGCTATCCATGTCCAGCTGTGAGAGGTTGCCTGCATCTGGAATGGTGTCTGACTGGCTTTCTTTTCATCTGCATCTGAGTTAAAGGTAAGTGAACATTCAGTTTCTATACTTATATTGACTTTCTTTTTTGTCTTTCTTATTTTCAGGATGTCATGACCCACCTGACGCATCTTTTTAACTGAAAGTGGATCTTGCAATTAATCTGCAACTGTGTAACAGATACGTGTTAATTCGGTTTTTATACATATATTGATTTTCTTTTTTCTTGTCACACAGGATCTCATGACGCACCTTTTTACCTGAAAGTGGACCTGGACAACAAGGGGCAATCCATCTTCAGCTATGAGTGGTTGTCTGCATCTAGAATGGTGTATGGCTGGCTTGCAATTAATCTGCAACTATGTAACAGGTATGTGTTAATTCGGTTTTTATACATATATTGATTTTCTTTTTTCTTGTCACACAGGATCTCATGACGCACCTTTTTACCTGAAAGTGGACCGGGCAAACAAGGAGCAATCCATCTTCAGCTACGAGTGGTTGTCTGCATCTGGAACGGTGTCTGGCTGGCTTGCAATTGATCTTGAACTGTGTAACAGGTATGTGTTAATTCAGTTTTTATACATATATTGATTTTCTTTTTTTTTGTCACACAGGATCCCATCACGCACCTTTTTACCTGAAAGTGGATCCGCCCAACAAGGGGCTATCCATGTCCAGCTGTGAGAGGTTGCCTGCATCTGGAATGGTGTCTGACTGGCTTTCTTTTCATCTGCATCTGAGTTACAGGTAAGTGAACATTCAGTTTCTATGCTTATATTGACTTTCTTTCTTGTCTTTCTTATTTTCAGGATGTCATGACCCACCTGACGCATCTTTTTACCTGAAAGTGGATCTTGCAATTGATCTGCAACTGTGTAACAGGTACATGTTAATTCAGTTTTTATACATATATTGATTTTCTTTTTTCTTGTCACACAGGATCCCATCATGCACCTTTTTACCTGAAAGTGGATCCAGCCAACAAGGGGCAATCCATCTTCAGCTATGAGTGGTTGTCTGCATCCAGAACGGTGTCTGGCTGGCTTGCAATTAATCTGCAACTGTGTAACAGGTACGTGTTAATTCGGTTTCTATACATATATTGATTTTCTTTTTTTTGTCACACAGGATCCCATCACGCACCTTTTTACCTGAAAGTGGATCCAGCCAACAAGGGGCAATCCATCTTCAGCTCTGAATGGTTGTCTGCATCTGGAACGGCGTCTGGCTGGCTTGCAATTAATCTGCAACTGTGTAAAAGATACGTGTTAATTCGTTTTTTATACATATTGATTTCTTTTTTCTGGATCAGTGTCTGGCTGGCTTGCAATTAATCTGCAACTGTGTTGACATTCTTTTTTGTCTTTCTTATTTTCAGGATGTCATGACCCACCTGACGCATCTTTTTACCTGAAAGTGGATCTTTCAATTAATCTGCAACTGTGTAACAGGTACGTGTTAATTCGGTTTTTATACATATATTGATTTTCTTTTTTCTTGTCACAGAGGATCTCATGACGCACCTTTTTACCTGAAAGTGGACCTGGCCAACAAGGGGCAATCCATCTTCAGCTACGAGTGGTTGTCTGCATCTGGAACGGTGTCTGGCTGGCTTGCAATTAATCTGCAACTGTGTAACAGGTACGTGTTAATTCAGTTTTTACACATATATTGATTTTCTTTTTTGTTGTCACACAGGATCCCATCATGCACCTTTTTACCTGAAAGTGGATCCGGCCAACAAGGGGCTATCCATGTCCAGCTGTGAGAGGTTGCCTGCATCTGGAATGGTGTCTGACTGGCTTTCTTTTCATCTGCATCTGAGTTAAAGGTAAGTGAACATTCAGTTTCTATACTTATATTGACTTTCTTTTTTGTCTTTCTTATTTTCAGGATGTCATGACCCACCTGACGCATCTTTTTAACTGAAAGTGGATCTTGCAATTAATCTGCAACTGTGTAACAGATACGTGTTAATTCGGTTTTTATACATATATTGATTTTCTTTTTTCTTGTCACACAGGATCTCATGACGCACCTTTTTACCTGAAAGTGGACCTGGACAACAAGGGGCAATCCATCTTCAGCTATGAGTGGTTGTCTGCATCTAGAATGGTGTATGGCTGGCTTGCAATTAATCTGCAACTATGTAACAGGTATGTGTTAATTCGGTTTTTATACATATATTGATTTTCTTTTTTTTGTCACACAGAATCCCATCACGCACCTTTTTACCTGAAAGTGGATCCAGCCAACAAGGGGCAATCCATCTTCAGCTCTGAATGGTTGTCTGCATCTGGAACGGTGTCTGGCTGGCTTGCAATTAATCTGCAACTGTGTAAAAGATACGTGTTAATTCGTTTTTTATACATATTGATTTCTTTTTTCTGGATCAGTATCTAGCTGGATTGAAATTAATCTGCAACTGTGTTGACATTCTTTTTTTTCTTTATTATTTTTAGGATCTCATGACCCACCTGACGCATCTTTTTACCTGAAAGTGGATCTTTCAATTAATCTGCAACTGTGTAACAGGTACGTGTTAATTCGGTTTTTATACATATATTGATTTTCTTTTTTCTTGTCACAGAGGATCTCATGACGCACCTTTTTACCTGAAAGTGGACCTGGCCAACAAGGGTAGCAATCCATCTTCAGCTACGAGTGGTTGTCTGCATCTGGAACGGTGTCTGGCTGGTTTGCAATTAATCTGCAACTGTGTAACAGGTACGTGTTAATTCAGTTTTTATACATATATTGATTTTCTTTTTTCTTGTCACACAGGATCTCACGACGCACCTTTTTACCTGAAAGTGGACCTGGCCAACAAGGGACAATCCATCTTCAGCTACCAGTGGTTGTCTGCATCTGGAACGGTGTCTGGCTGGCTTGCAATTGACCTGCAACTGTGTAACAGGTACGTGTTAATTCAGTTTTTATACATATATTGATTTTCTTTTTTCTAGTCACACAGGATCCCATCACGCACCTTTTTACCTGAAAGTGGATCCAGCCAACAAGGGGCAATCCATCTTCAGCTATGAGTGGTTGTCTGCATGCAGAACGGTGTCTGGCTGGCTTGCAATTAATCTGCAACTGTGTAACAGGTATGTGTTAATTCGGTTTTTATACATATATTGATTTTCTTTTTTTTGTCACACAGGATCCCATCATGCACCTTTTTACCTGAAAGTGGATCTGGCCAACAAGGGGCAATCCATCTTCAGCTCTGAATGGTTGTCTGCATCTGGAACGGCGTCTGGCTGGCTTGCAATTAATCTGCAACTGTGTAAAAGATACGTGTTAATTCGTTTTTATACATATTGATTTCTTTTTTCTGGATCAGTGTCTGGCTGGCTTGCAATTAATATGCAACTGTGTTGACATTCTTTTTTGTCTTTCTTATTTTCAGGATCTCATGACCCACCTGACTGACCTTTTGACCTGAACATGGATCTTGCAATTAATCTGCAACTGTGTAAAAGGTACGTGTTAATTTGGTTTTTATACATATATTGATTTTCTTTTTTCTTGTCACACAGGATCTCATGACGCACCTTTTTACCTGAAAGTGGATCTGGCCAACAAGGGGCAATCCATCTTCAGCTGCGAGTGGTTTTCTGCATCTGGAAAGGTGTCTGGCTGGCTTGCAATTAATCTGCAACTGTGTAACAGGTACGTGTTAATTCGGTTTTTATACATATATTGATTTTCTTTTTTTGTCACACAGGATCCCATCACGCACCGTTTTACCTGAAAGTGGATCTGGCCAACAAGGGGCAATCCGTCTTCAGCTCTGAATGGTTGTCTGCATCTGGAACGGTGTCTGGCTGGCTTGCAATTAATCTGCAACTGTGTAAAAGATACGTGTTAATTCGTTTTTTATACATATTGATTTCTTTTTTCTGGATCAGTATCTAGCTGGATTGAAATTAATCTGCAACTGTGTCGACATTCTTTTTTGTCTTTCTTATTTTCAGGATCTCATGATCCACCTGACGCATCTTTTTACCTGAAAGTGGATTTTGCAATTAATCTGCAACTGTGAAACAGATACGTGTTAAATCGTTTTTTATACATATAATGATTTTCTTTATTCTTGTCACACAGGATCTCATGACGCACCTTTTTACCTGAAAGTGGACCTGGCCAACAAGGGGCAATCCATCTTCAGCTGCGAGTGGTTGTCTGCATCTGGAACGGCGTCTGGCTGGCTTGCAAATGATCTGCAACTGTGTTACAGGTACGTGTTAATTCAGTTTTTATATAATATTGATTTTCTTTTTTTTTGTCACACAGGATCCCATCACGCACCTTTTTACCTGAAAGTGGATCCGGCCAACAAGGGGCTATCCATGTCCAGCTGTGAGAGGTTGCCTGCATCTGGAATGGTGTCTGACTGGCTTTCTTTACATCTGCATCTGAGTTACAGGTAAGTGAACATTCAGTTTCTATACTTATATTGACTTTCTTTTTTGTCTTTCTTATTTTCTGGATGTCATGACCCACCTGACGCATCTTTTTACCTGAAAGTGGATCTTGCAATTAATCTGCAACTGTGTAACAGGTACGTGTTAATTCGGTTTTTATACATATTGATTTCTTTTTTCTGGATCAGTATCTAGCTGGATTTAAATTAATCTGCAACTGTGTTGACATTCTTTTTTTTCTTTATTATTTTTAGGATCTCATGACCCACCTGACGCATCTTTTTACCTGAAAGTGGATCTTTCAATTAATCTGCAACTGTGTAACAGGTACGTGTTAATTCAGTTTTTATACATATATTGATTTTCTTTTTTCTTGTCACAGAAGATCTCATGACGCACCTTTTTACCTGAAAGTGGACCTGGCCAACAAGGGGCAATCCATCTTCAGCTGCGAATGGTTGTCTGCATCTGGAACGGTGTCTGGCTGGCTTGCAATTAATCTGCAACTGTCTAAAAGATACGTGTTAATTCGTTTTTTATACATATATTGATTTCTTTTTTCTGGATCAGTGTCTGGCTGGCTTGCAATTTATCTGCAACTGTGTTGACATTCTTTTTTGTCTTTCTTATTTTCAGGATCTCATGACCCACCTGATGCATCTTTTTACCTGAAAGTGGATCTTGCAATTAATCTGCAACTGTGTAACAGGTACGTGTTAAATCGTTTTTTATACATATAATGATTTTCTTTATTCTTGTCACACAGGATCTCATGACGCACTTTTTTACCTGAAAGTGGACCTGGCCAACAAGGGGCAATCCATCTTCAGCTACGAGTGGTTGTCTGCATCTGAAACGGTGTCTGGCTGGCTTGCAAATGATCTGCAACTGTGTAACAGGTACGTGTTAATTCAGTTTTTACACATATATTGATTTTCTTTTTTTTTGTCACACAGGATCCCATCATGCACCTTTTTACCTGAAAGTGGATCCGGCCAAAAAGGGGCTATCCATGTCCAGCTGTGAGAGGTTGCCTGCATCTGGAATGGTGTCTGACTGGCTTTCTTTACATCTGCATCTGAGTTACAGGTAAGTGAACATTCAGTTTCTATACTTATATTGACTTTCTTTTTTGTCTTTCTTATTTTCTGGATGTCATGACCCACCTGACGCATCTTTTTACCTGAAAGTGGATCTTGCAATTAATCTGCAACTGTGTAACAGGTACGTGTTAATTCGGTTTTTATACATATTGATTTCTTTTTTCTGGATCAGTATCTAGCTGGATTTAAATTAATCTGCAACTGTGTTGACATTCTTTTTTTTCTTTATTATTTTTAGGATCTCATGACCCACCTGACGCATCTTTTTACCTGAAAGTGGATCTTTCAATTAATCTGCAACTGTGTAACAGGTACGTGTTAATTCAGTTTTTATACATATATTGATTTTCTTTTTTCTTGTCACAGAAGATCTCATGACGCACCTTTTTACCTGAAAGTGGACCTGGCCAACAAGGGGCAATCCATCTTCAGCTGCGAATGGTTGTCTGCATCTGGAACGGTGTCTGGCTGGCTTGCAATTAATCTGCAACTGTCTAAAAGATACGTGTTAATTCGTTTTTTATACATATATTGATTTCTTTTTTCTGGATCAGTGTCTGGCTGGCTTGCAATTTATCTGCAACTGTGTTGATATTCTTTTTTGTCTTTCTTATTTTCAGGATCTCATGACCCACCTGACGCATCTTTTTACCTGAAAGTGGATCTTGCAATTGATCTGCAACTGTGTAACAGGTACATGTTAATTCAGTTTTTATACATATATTGATTTTCTTTTTTCTTGTCACACAGGATCCCATCACGCACCTTTTTACCTGAAAGTGGATCCAGCCAACAAGGGGCAATCCATCTTCAGCTATGAGTGGTTGTCTGCATCCAGAACGGTGTCTGGCTGGCTTGCAATTAATCTGCAACTGTGTAACAGGTACGTGTTAATTCGGTTTCTATACATATATTGATTTTCTTTTTTTGTCACACAGGATCCCATCACGCACCTTTTTACCTGAAAGTGGATCCAGCCAACAAGGGGCAATCCATCTTCAGCTCTGAATTGTTGTCTGCATCTGGAACGGCGTCTGGCTGGCTTGCAATTAATCTGCAACTGTGTAAAAGATACATGTTAATTCGTTTTTTATACATATTGATTTCTTTTTTCTGGATCAGTGTCTGGCTGGCTTGCAATTAATCTGCAACTGTGTTGACATTCTTTTTTGTCTTTCTTATTTTCAGGATGTTATGACCCACCTGACGCATCTTTTTACCTGAAAGTGGATCTTTCAATTAATCTGCAACTGTGTAACAGGTACGTGTTAATTCGGTTTTTATACATATATTGATTTTCTTTTTTCTTGTCACAGAGGATCTCATGACGCACCTTTTTACCTGAAAGTGGACCTGGCCAACAAGTGGCAATCCATCTTCAGCTGCGAGTGGTTGTCTGCATCTGGAACGGTGTCTGGCTGGCTTGCAATTAATCTGCAACTGTCTAAAAGATACGTGTTAATTCGTTTTTTATACATATATTGATTTCTTTTTTCTGGATCAGTGTCTGGCTGGCTTGCAATTAATCTGCAACTGTGTTGACATTCTTTTTTGTCTTTCTTATTTTCAGGATCTCATGACCCACCTGATGCATCTTTTTACCTGAAAGTCGATCTTGCAATTAATCTGCAACTGTGTAACAGGTACGTGTTAAATCGTTTTTTATACATATAATGATTTTCTTTATTCTTGTCACACAGGATCTCATGACGCACTTTTTTACCTGAAAGTGGACCTGGCCAACAAGGGGCAATCCATCTTCAGCTACGAGTGGTTGTCTGCATCTGGAACGGTGTCTGGCTGGCTTGCAATTAATCTGCAACTGTGTAACAGGTACGTGTTAATTCAGTTTTTACACATATATTGATTTTCTTTTTTGTTGTCACACAGGATCCCATCATGCACCTTTTTACCTGAAAGTGGATCCGGCCAACAAGGGGCTATCCATGTCCAGCTGTGAGAGGTTGCCTGCATCTGGAATGGTGTCTGACTGGCTTTCTTTTCATCTGCATCTGAGTTACAGGTAAGTGAACATTCAGTTTCTATACTTATATTGACTTTCTTTTTTGTCTTTCTTATTTTCAGGATGTCATGACCCACCTGATGCATCTTTTTACCTGAAAGTGGATCTTGCAATTAATCTGCAACTGAGTAACAGGTACGTGTTAATTCGGTTTTTATACATATATTGATTTTCTTTTTTCTTGTCACACAGGATCTCATGACGCACCTTTTTACCTGAAAGTGGACCTGGACAACAAGGGGCAATCCATCTTCAGCTATGAGTGGTTGTCTGCATCTAGAATGGTGTATGGCTGGCTTGCAATTAATCTGCAACTATGTAACAGGTATGTGTTAATTCGGTTTTTATACATATATTGATTTTCTTTTTTTTGTCACACAGGATCCCATCACGCACCTTTTTACCTGAAAGTGGATCCAGCCAACATGGGGCAATCCATCTTCAGCTCTGAATGGTTGTCTGCATCTGGAACGGTGTCTGGCTGGCTTGCAATTAATCTGCAACTGTGTAAAAGATACGTGTTAATTCGTTTTTTATACATATTGATTTCTTTTTTCTGGATCAGTATCTAGCTGGATTGAAATTAATCTGCAACTGTGTTGACATTCTTTTTTTTCTTTATTATTTTTAGGATCTCATGACCCACCTGACGCATCTTTTTACCTGAAAGTGGATCTTTCAATTAATCTGCAACTGTGTAACAGGTACATGTTAATTCGGTTTTTATACATATATTGATTTTCTTTTTTCTTGTCACAGAGGATCTCATGACGCACCTTTTTACCTGAAAGTGGACCTGGCCAACAAGGGTAGCAATCCATCTTCAGCTACGAGTGGTTGTCTGCATCTGGAACGGTGTCTGGCTGGTTTGCAATTAATCTGCAACTGTGTAACAGGTACGTGTTAATTCGGTTTTTATACATATATTGATTTTCTTTTTTCTTGTCACACAGGATCTCACGACGCACCTTTTTACCTGAAATGACCCACCTGACTGACCTTTTGACCTGAACGTGGATCTTGCAATTAATCTGCAACTGTGTAAAAGGTACGTGTTAATTTGGTTTTTATACATATATTGATTTTCTTTTTTCTTGTCACACAGGATCTCATGACGCACCTTTTTACCTGAAAGTGGATCTGGCCAACAAGGGGCAATCCATCTTCAGCTGCAAGTGGTTTTCTGCATCTGGAAAGGTGTCTGGCTGGCTTGCAATTAATCTGCAACTGTGTAACAGGTACGTGTTAATTCGGTTTTTATACATATATTGATTTTCTTTTTTTGTCACACAGGATCCCATCACGCACCGTTTTACCTGAAAGTGGACCTGGACAACAAGGGGCAATCCATCTTCAGCTATGAGTGGTTGTCTGCATCTAGAATGGTGTATGGCTGGCTTGCAATTAATCTGCAACTATGTAACAGGTATGTGTTAATTCGGTTTTTATACATATATTGATTTTCTTTTTTTTGTCACACAGGATCCCATCACGCACCTTTTTACCTGAAAGTGGATCCAGCCAACAAGGGGCAATCCATCTTCAGCTCTGAATGGTTGTCTGCATCTGGAACGGTGTCTGGCTGGCTTGCAATTAATCTGCAACTGTGTAAAAGATACGTGTTAATTCGTTTTTTATACATATTGATTTCTTTTTTCTGGATCAGTATCTAGCTGGATTGAAATTAATCTGCAACTGTGTTGACATTCTTTTTTTTCTTTATTATTTTTAGGATCTCATGACCCACCTGACGCATCTTTTTACCTGAAAGTGGATCTTTCAATTAATCTGCAACTGTGTAACAGGTACATGTTAATTCGGTTTTTATACATATATTGATTTTCTTTTTTCTTGTCACAGAGGATCTCATGACGCACCTTTTTACCTGAAAGTGGACCTGGCCAACAAGGGTAGCAATCCATCTTCAGCTACGAGTGGTTGTCTGCATCTGGAACGGTGTCTGGCTGGTTTGCAATTAATCTGCAACTGTGTAACAGGTACGTGTTAATTCGGTTTTTATACATATATTGATTTTCTTTTTTCTTGTCACACAGGATCTCACGACGCACCTTTTTACCTGAAATGACCCACCTGACTGACCTTTTGACCTGAACGTGGATCTTGCAATTAATCTGCAACTGTGTAAAAGGTACGTGTTAATTTGGTTTTTATACATATATTGATTTTCTTTTTTCTTGTCACACAGGATCTCATGACGCACCTTTTTACCTGAAAGTGGATCTGGCCAACAAGGGGCAATCCATCTTCAGCTGCGAGTGGTTTTCTGCATCTGGAAAGGTGTCTGGCTGGCTTGCAATTAATCTGCAACTGTGTAACAGGTACGTGTTAATTCGGTTTTTATACATATATTGATTTTCTTTTTTTGTCACACAGGATCCCATCACGCACCGTTTTACCTGAAAGTGGATCTGGCCAACAAGGGGCAATCCGTCTTCAGCTCTGAATGGTTGTCTGCATCTGGAACGGTGTCTGGCTGGCTTGCAATTAGTCTGCAACTGTGTAAAAGATACGTGTTAATTTGTTTTTTATACATATTGATTTCTTTTTTCTGGATCAGTGTCTGGCTGGCTTGCAATTAATCTGCAACTGTGTTGACATTCTTTTTTGTCTTTCTTCTTTTCAGGATCTCATGACCCACCTGACGCATCTTTTTACCTGAAAGTGGATCTTGCAATTAATCTGCAACTGTGTAACAGGTACGTGTTAATTCGGTTTTTATACATATATTGATTTTCTTTTTTCTTGTCACACAGGATCTCATGACGCACTTTTTTACCTGAAAGTGGACCTGGCCAACAAGGGGCAATCCATCTTCAGCTGCGAGTGGTTGTCTGCATCTGGAACGGCGTCTGGCTGGCTTGCAACAGATCTGCAACTGTGTAACAGGTACGTGTTAATTCAGTTTTTATACATATATTGATTTTCTTTTTTTTTGTCACACAGGATCCCATCACGCACCTTTTTACCTGAAAGTGGATCCGGCCAACAAGGGGCTATCCATGTCCAGCTGTGAGAGGTTGCCTGCATCTGGAATGGTGTCTGACTGGCTTTCTTTTCATCTGCATCTGAGTTACAGGTAAGTGAACATTCAGTTTCTATGCTTATATTGACTTTCTTTTTTGTCTTTCTTATTTTCAGGATGTCATGACCCACCTGACGCATCTTTTTACCTGAAAGTGGATCTTGCAATTGATCTGCAACTGTGTAACAGGTACATGTTAATTCAGTTTTTATACATATATTGATTTTCTTTTTTCTTCTCACACAGGATCTCATGACGCACCTTTTTACCTGAAAGTGGACCTGGCCAACAAGGGGCAATCCATCTTCAGCTATGAGTGGTTGTCTGCATCTAGAATGGTGTATGGCTGGCTTGCAATTAATCTGCAACTATGTAACAGGTATGTGTTAATTCGGTTTTTATACATATATTGATTTTCTTTTTTTTGTCACACAGGATCCCATCACGCACCTTTTTACCTGAAAGTGGATCCAGCCAACAAGGGGCAATCCATCTTCTGCTCTGAATGGTTGTCTGCATCTGGAACGGTGTCTGGCTGGCTTGCAATTAATCTGCAACTGTGTAAAAGATACGTGTTAATTCGTTTTTTATACATATTGATTTCTTTTTTCTGGATCAGTATCTAGCTAGATTGAAATTAATCTGCAACTGTGTTGACATTCTTTTTTTTCTTTATTATTTTTAGGATCTCATGACCCACCTGACGCATCTTTTTACCTGAAAGTGGACCTGGCCAACAAGGGGCAATCCATCTTCAGCTACGAGTGGTTGTCTGCATCTGGAACGGTGTCTGGCTGGCTTGCAATTAATCTGCAACTGTCTAAAAGATACGTGTTAATTCGTTTTTTATACATATATTGATTTCTTTTTTCTGGATCAGTGTCTGGCTGGCTTGCAATTAATCTGCAACTGTGTTGACATTCTTTTTTGTCTTTCTTATTTTCAGGATCTCATGACCCACCTGATGCATCTTTTTACCTGAAAGTCGATCTTGCAATTAATCTGCAACTGTGTAACAGGTACGTGTTAATTCGGTTTTTATACATATATTGATTTTCTTTTTTCTTGTCACAGAGGATCTCATGACGCACCTTTTTACCTGAAAGTGGACCTGGCCAACAAGGGGCAATCCATCTTCAGCTGCGAGTGGTTGTCTGCATCTGGAACGGTGTCTGGCTGGCTTGCAATTAATCTGCAACTGTCTAAAAGATACGTGTTAATTCGTTTTTTATACATATATTGATTTCTTTTTTCTGGATCAGTGTCTGGCTGGCTTGCAATTAATCTGCAACTGTGTTGACATTCTTTTTTGTCTTTCTTATTTTCAGGATCTCATGACCCACCTGATGCATCTTTTTACCTGAAAGTCGATCTTGCAATTAATCTGCAACTGTGTAACAGGTACGTGTTAAATCGTTTTTTATACATATAATGATTTTCTTTATTCTTGTCACACAGGATCTCATGACGCACTTTTTTACCTGAAAGTGGACCTGGCCAACAAGGGGCAATCCATCTTCAGCTACGAGTGGTTGTCTGCATCTGGAACGGTGTCTGGCTGGCTTGCAATTAATCTGCAACTGTGTAACAGGTACGTGTTAATTCAGTTTTTACACATATATTGATTTTCTTTTTTGTTGTCACACAGGATCCCATCATGCACCTTTTTACCTGAAAGTGGATCCGGCCAACAAGGGGCTATCCATGTCCAGCTGTGAGAGGTTGCCTGCATCTGGAATGGTGTCTGACTGGCTTTCTTTTCATCTGCATCTGAGTTACAGGTAAGTGAACATTCAGTTTCTATACTTATATTGACTTTCTTTTTTGTCTTTCTTATTTTCAGGATGTCATGACCCACCTGACGCATCTTTTTACCTGAAAGTGGATCTTGCAATTAATCTGCAACTGAGTAACAGGTACGTGTTAATTCGGTTTTTATACATATATTGATTTTCTTTTTTCTTGTCACACAGGATCTCATGACGCACCTTTTTACCTGAAAGTGGACCTGGACAACAAGGGGCAATCCATCTTCAGCTATGAGTGGTTGTCTGCATCTAGAATGGTGTATGGCTGGCTTGCAATTAATCTGCAACTATGTAACAGGTATGTGTTAATTCGGTTTTTATACATATATTGATTTTCTTTTTTTTGTCACACAGGATCCCATCACGCACCTTTTTACCTGAAAGTGGATCCAGCCAACAAGGGGCAATCCATCTTCAGCTCTGAATGGTTGTCTGCATCTGGAACGGTGTCTGGCTGGCTTGCAATTAATCTGCAACTGTGTAAAAGATACGTGTTAATTCGTTTTTTATACATATTGATTTCTTTTTTCTGGATCAGTATCTAGCTGGATTGAAATTAATCTGTAACTGTGTTGACATTCTTTTTTTTCTTGATGGCCGCGCGCGGTAGTGCAGCAGCTTCTCACGCTCCCAGCGAAAACCCAGCTTTTAGTTATTTTTACGTCGGTTCTGATAGCGACTTCACGCGCCTTAAGCCTGTGAGTTACAGCCGAACCGAACTTTTTAAGATTAAGGACAGCTCTGCCACAAAAGCAGCAACTATGGACAGTAGTTTCAGAGCCAAGCTCGGCAGACTACAACTTCTCCGGACACCGGCGTGGCGGGGCAGAGCGGTACGAACAAAGGGCAAAAGGAAGCGATGCGAGCGAAGACTGAAGAGGGGGAAGCGGGCCGGCGTGCTAGCCAGGCTCAAGGCTAACGCCGACAGACCCCCGATTCCATCTCTCTTCCTGTCCAATGTTCGCTCTTTGGACAACAAGCTGGACCTTCTGTGGCTGAGGATGAGTGTTTCTGAGGAGATGAGGAACTGCGCTGTGATCTGTCTCACGGAAACATGGCTAAACGACAGCATGCCGGACTCAGCCTTTCAGCTCGCCGGCCGGCAGCTCTTCCGAGCGGACCGCAGCCAGCTGTCCGGAAAAGCACGAGGGGGCGGCTTATGCGTCTACATAAACAAAGGTTGGTGCACAAACTGTGTGGTGGTAAACGCCCTATGCTCCGAGGCAACAGAACAGCTGACCGTGAAGTGTCGGCCACACTATCTGCCTCGGGAGTTTACAGCTGTGTTCGTCATTGCCGTTTACATAGCACCGGATGCTAATGCTAACAACGCACTGAAGGAGCTACATGACAACATCAGCTCGCTTCAGAACAAGCATCCGGAGGCGTTTTACGTGGTGGCGGGGGATTTTAACCACGTGAACCTGACGAACATCTTGCCGAGGTTTTACCAGCACATAGACATTCCAACACGGGGAAACAACACACTCGACCGTGTTTATACCAACATCAGAGACGCGTACAGAGCCGTCCCCCACCCCCACCTCGGGCTCTCCGACCACATCTCCATTATGCTGGTCCCTGCATACCACCCCCCGCTGCGACGCTCCAGACCCACACAGAAGACCATTACTGTGTGGCCCAGTGACGCAGACGCTGTGCTGCAGGACTGTTTCGGCTGCACAGACTGGCATGTCTTTAGGGAGGCTGCTGAGAGTGAGGGGGAGCTGGATCTGGAGGATTACACATCTGCTGTCCTCGGGTACATCAGCAAGTGTGTGGAGGATGTCACCACCACAAAGACAGTGACCTGCTACCCGAACCAGAAACCCTGGCTGAATGGAGAGGTGCGTTCTCTACTGAAAGCCAGGGATGCTGCCTTCAGGTCTGGTGACTCACAGGAACTCAGGAGGGCTAGAAGAGAGCTGACCGCAGGTGTTAAGAGGGCCAAAGCTGCATATGCTCTGAAAGTCCAGGGACACTTCTCCTCCCAGGATCCTAGGAGCATGTGGAGGGGAATTAAGTGCATCACAGACTATAAAACCAGAGATGCACAATGTTCCAAAGACCCCTCCCTGCCCGAGGCTCTTAACAAATTCTATGCCCGTTTTGAGGACCCTGACACCCCGCCCAGCATAAGACTCACCCCTACACCTGGAGAAGTACCCCTCAGTGTGACACCAGCAGAGGTAAGGAGGACCCTCAGGAGGATCAACCCCCGGAAAAGTGCTGGTCCGGATAACATCCCCGGACGAGTACTACGGGAGTGCGCTGATCAGATCTCCGAGGTACTGGCAGACATTTTCAATGTCTCCCTCACTCAGGCAGCTGTTCCCACCTGCCTGAAGACCGCCACCATCATCCCGGTCCCCAAGAGCTCCACAGTGACAGGTCTGAATGACTACCGGCCGATAGCTCTCACGCCGATAGTCACTAAATGCTTTGAAAGACTGGTTATGACCCACATCAAAGCCACCATCGACGTCACTGTGGACCCACACCAGTATGCCTACAGGAGGAACCGATCCACAGATGATGCCATTTCCTCTGTGGTCCACACTGCCCTCACCCACCTGGAGCAGAAGGACTCTTATGTCCGTATGCTCTTTGTGGACTTCACTTCCGCCTTCAATACCATGATACCTCAGACCCTGACAGATAAGCTCTCCTCACTTGGTCTGCGCTCTTCTCTCTGCAACTGGGTCCTGGACTTCCTGACCAACAGGCCGCAGTCTGTGAGGATCCACAACCTCTCCTCCTCCACCACAATCCTCAGCACTGGCTCCCCTCAGGGCTGTGTGTTGAGCCCCCTCTTGTTCACGCTGCTCACATATGACTGCTCACCCATCCACCCAGGCTGTCATATTGTGAAGTTTGCAGATGACACGGCAGTGGTCGGATGCATCACAAACAGTGATGAGTCTGGCTACAGGCAGGAGGTAGAACACCTGGAGGGTTGGTGCAGAAAGAACAACCTCTGCATCAACATAAAGAAGACGAAGGAGATGATTGTGGACTTCAGAAGGGGCAGACATGCCCACCTCCCCCTGCATGTCGGAGGGTCTGCGGTGGAAGTGGTCTCCAGCTACAGGTACTTGGGTGTTCACCTGAGCAACAACCTCACCTGGAGCAACAACACTTCCAGCCTGGTCAGGAAGGCACATCAGCGGCTCTACTTCCTCAGGCGGTTGAGGCGAGCTGGGCTCGGGAGCTCGGTCCTCACCTCCTTCTACAGATGTGTGGTGGAGAGCGTCCTATGCTCCAGCATCAACGTGTGGCACGGAAGCTGCTCTGCTGCAGACAGGAAAGCTCTGCAGAGGGTGGTGAAGGCTGCACAGAGGTCTGTCGGAGTCAGCCTCCCCACCACCACGGACATATACACCTCCAGATGCAGGAAGAGGGCTACCTGCATCATGAAGGACCCCACTCACCCAGTACACTCACTGTTTGTCCCGCTCCCCTCAGGCAGGAGGCTGCGGAGCATTAAGTGTAGAACGAACAGACTGAGGAACAGCTTCATTCCGGAAGCTGTAAGACTTTTAAACGCCACTTAGTGGAACCACTGCAACGACACTTTGACGACACTAGTCACTTTAAACACACTCTGCTGCTACCTTCTCCATTTACTTCTCTCTGTATTTTATTTTCATTTTTACATATATTTTTATATATTTATGTATATTTTATTTATTTAAGTACTGCTTCTGGGTAAAACTGGGTCCTTGGGTACCACAATTTCGTTCCACCCCATGTACCACATGTGATGCGAATGACAATAAAGTCTCCTTGAATCCTTGAATCCTTGAATCCTTATTATTTTTAGGATCTCATGACCCACCTGACGCATCTTTTTACCTGAAAGTGGATCTTTCAATTAATCTGCAACTGTGTAACAGGTACATGTTAATTCGGTTTTTATACATATATTGATTTTATTTTTTCTTGTCACAGAGGATCTCATGACGCACCTTTTTACCTGAAAGTGGACCTGGCCAACAAGGGTAGCAATCCATCTTCAGCTACGAGTGGTTGTCTGCATCTGGAACGGTGTCTGGCTGGTTTGCAATTAATCTGCAACTGTGTAACAGGTACGTGTTAATTCGGTTTTTATACATATATTGATTTTCTTTTTTCTTGTCACACAGGATCTCACGACGCACCTTTTTACCTGAAATGACCCACCTGACTGACCTTTTGACCTGAACGTGGATCTTGCAATTAATCTGCAACTGTGTAAAAGGTACGTGTTAATTTGGTTTTTATACATATATTGATTTTCTTTTTTCTTGTCACACAGGATCTCATGACGCACCTTTTTACCTGAAAGTGGATCTGGCCAACAAGGGGCAATCCATCTTCAGCTGCGAGTGGTTTTCTGCATCTGGAAAGGTGTCTGGCTGGCTTGCAATTAATCTGCAACTGTGTAACAGGTACGTGTTAATTCGATTTTTATACATATATTGATTTTCTTTTTTTGTCACACAGGATCCCATCACGCACCGTTTTACCTGAAAGTGGATCTGGCCAACAAGGGGCAATCCGTCTTCAGCTCTGAATGGTTGTCTGCATCTGGAACGGTGTCTGGCTGGCTTGCAATTAGTCTGCAACTGTGTAAAAGATACGTGTTAATTTGTTTTTTATACATATTGATTTCTTTTTTCTGGATCAGTGTCTGGCTGGCTTGCAATTAATCTGCAACTGTGTTGACATTCTTTTTTGTCTTTCTTCTTTTCAGGATCTCATGACCCACCTGACGCATCTTTTTACCTGAAAGTGGATCTTGCAATTAATCTGCAACTGTGTAACAGGTACGTGTTAATTCGGTTTTTATACATATATTGATTTTCTTTTTTCTTGTCACACAGGATCTCATGACGCACTTTTTTACCTGAAAGTGGACCTGGCCAACAAGGGGCAATCCATCTTCAGCTATGAGTGGTTGTCTGCATCTGGAACGGTGTCTGGCTGGCTTGCAATTAATCTGCAACTGTGTAACAGGTACGTGTTAATTCAGTTTTTACACATATATTGATTTTCTTTTTTTGTCACACAGGATCCCATCACGCACCGTTTTACCTGAAAGTGGATCTGGCCAACAAGGGGCAATCCGTCTTCAGCTCTGAATGGTTGTCTGCATCTGGAACGGTGTCTGGCTGGCTTGCAATTAGTCTGCAACTGTGTAAAAGATACGTGTTAATTTGTTTTTTATACATATTGATTTCTTTTTTCTGGATCAGTGTCTGGCTGGTTTGCAATTAATCTGCAACTGTGTTGACATTCTTTTTTGTCTTTCTTCTTTTCAGGATCTCATGACCCACCTGACGCATCTTTTTACCTGAAAGTGGATCTTGCAATTAATCTGCAACTGTGTAACAGGTACGTGTTAATTCGGTTTTTATACATATATTGATTTTCTTTTTTCTTGTCACACAGGATCTCATGACGCACTTTTTTACCTGAAAGTGGACCTGGCCAACAAGGGGCAATCCATCTTCAGCTATGAGTGGTTGTCTGCATCTGGAACGGTGTCTGGCTGGCTTGCAATTAATCTGCAACTGTGTAACAGGTACGTGTTAATTCAGTTTTTACACATATATTGATTTTCTTTTTTGTTGTCACACAGGATCCCATCATGCACCTTTTTACCTGAAAGTGGATCCGGCCAACAAGGGGCTATCCATGTCCAGCTCTGAATGGTTGTCTGCATCTGGAACGGTGTCTGGCTGGCTTGCAATTAATCTGCAACTGTGTAAAAGATACGTGTTAATTCGTTTTTTATACATATTGATTTCTTTTTTCTGGATCAGTATCTAGCTGGATTGAAATTAATCTGCAACAGTGTTGACATTATTTTTTTTCTTTATTATTTTTAGGATCTCATGACCCACCTGACGCATCTTTTTACCTGAAAGTGGATCTTTCAATTAATCTGCAACTGTGTAACAGGTACGTGTTAATTCGGTTTTTATATATATATTGATTTTCATTTTTCTTGTCACAGAGGATCTCATGACGCACCTTTTTACCTGAAAGTGGACCTGGCCAACAAGGGGCAATCCATCTTCAGCTACGAGTGGTTGTCTGCATCTGGAACGGTGTCTGGCTGGTTTGCAATTAATCTGCAACTGTGTAACAGGTACGTGTTAATTCGGTTTTTATACATATATTGATTTTCTTTTTTCTTGTCACACAGGATCTCATGATGCACCTTTTTACCTGAACGTGGACCTGGCCAACAAGGGACAATCCATCTTCAGCTACGAGTGGTTGTCTGCATCTGGAACGGTGTCTGGCTGGCTTGCAATTGATCTGCAACTGTGTAACAGGTACGTGTTAATTCAGTTTTTATACATATATTGATTTTCTTTTTTCTTGTCACACAGGATCCCATCACGCACCTTTTTACCTGAAAGTGGATCCAGCCAACAAGGGGCAATCCATCTTCAGCTCTGAATGGTTGTCTGCATCTGGAACGGTGTCTGGCTGGCTTGCTATTAATCTGCAACTGTCTAAAAGATACGTGTTAATTCGTTTTTTATACATATTGATTTCTTTTTTCTGGATCAGTGTCTGGCTGGCTTGCAATTAATCTGCAACTGTTTTGACTTTATTTTTTGTCTTTCTTATTTTCAGGATCTCAGGAACCACCTGATTGACCTTTTTACCTGAAAGTGGATCTTGCAATTAATCTGCAACTGTGTAACAGGTACGTGTTAATTCGGTTTTTATACATATATTGATTTTCTTTTTTTTCTTGTCACACAGGATCTCATGACGCACCTTTTTACCTGAAAATGGATCCGGCCAACAAGGGGCAATCCATCTTCAGCTATGAGTGGTTGTCTGCATCTAGAACGGTGTCTGGCTGGCTTGCAATTAATCTGCAACTGTCTAAAAGATACGTGTTAATTCGTTTTTTATACATATTGATTTCTTTTTTCTGGATCAGTATCTGGCTGGCTTGAAATTAATCTGCAACTGTGTCGACATTCTTTTTTGTCTTTCTTATTTTCAGGATCTCATGATCCACCTGACGCATCTTTTTACCTGAAAGTGGATTTTGCAATTAATCTGCAACTGTGAAACAGATACGTGTTAAATCGTTTTTTATACATATAATGATTTTCTTTATTCTTGTCACACAGGATCTCATGACGCACCTTTTTACCTGAAAGTGGACCTGGCCAACAAGGGGCAATCCATCTTCAGCTGCGAGTGGTTGTCTGCATCTGGAACGGCGTCTGGCTGGCTTGCAAATGATCTGCAACTGTGTTACAGGTACGTGTTAATTCAGTTTTTATATAATATTGATTTTCTTTTTTTTTGTCACACAGGATCCCATCATGCACCTTTTTACCTGAAAGTGGATCCGGCCGACAAGGGGCTATCCATGTCCAGCTGTGAGAGGTTGCCTGCATCTGGAATGGTGTCTGACTGGCTTTCTTTACATGTGCATCTGAGTTACAGGTAAGTGAACATTCAGTTTCTATACTTATATTGACTTTCTTTTTTGTCTTTCTTATTTTCTGGATGTCATGACCCACCTGACGCATCTTTTTACCTGAAAGTGGATCTTGCAATTAATCTGCAACTGTGTAACAGGTACGTGTTAATTCGGTTTTTATACATATTGATTTCTTTTTTCTGGATAAGTATCTAGCTGGATTGAAATTAATCTGCAACTGTGTTGACATTCTTTTTTTTCTTTATTATTTTTAGGATCTCATGACCCACCTGACGCATCTTTTTACCTGAAAGTGGATCTTTCAATTAATCTGCAACTGTGTAACAGGTACGTGTTAATTCGGTTTTTATACATATATTGATTTTCTTTTTTCTTGTCACACAGGATCCCATCACGCACCTTTTTACCTGAAAGTGGATCCAGCCAACAAGGGGCAATCCATCTTCAGCTATGAGTGGTTGTCTGCATCCAGAACGGTGTCTGGCTGGCTTGCAATTAATCTGCAACTGTGTAACAGGTACGTGTTAATTCGGTTTCTATACATATATTGATTTTCTTTTTTTTGTCACACAGGATCCCATCACGCACCTTTTTACCTGAAAGTGGACCTGGCCAACAAGGGGCAATCCATCTTCAGCTGCGAGTGGTTGTCTGCATCTGGAACGGTGTCTGGCTGGCTTGCAATTAATCTGCAACTGTCTAAAAGATACGTGTTAATTCGTTTTTTATACATATATTGATTTCTTTTTTCTGGATCAGTGTCTGGCTGGCTTGCAATTAATCTGCAACTGTGTTGACATTCTTTTTTGTCTTTCTTATTTTCAGGATCTCATGACCCACCTGATGCATCTTTTTACCTGAAAGTCGATCTTGCAATTAATCTGCAACTGTGTAACAGGTACGTGTTAAATCGTTTTTTATACATATAATGATTTTCTTTATTCTTGTCACACAGGATCTCATGACGCACTTTTTTACCTGAAAGTGGACCTGGCCAACAAGGGGCAATCCATCTTCAGCTACGAGTGGTTGTCTGCATCTGGAACGGTGTCTGGCTGGCTTGCAATTAATCTGCAACTGTGTAACAGGTACGTGTTAATTCAGTTTTTACACATATATTGATTTTCTTTTTTGTTGTCACACAGGATCCCATCATGCACCTTTTTACCTGAAAGTGGATCCGGCCAACAAGGGGCTATCCATGTCCAGCTGTGAGAGGTTGCCTGCATCTGGAATGGTGTCTGACTGGCTTTCTTTTCATCTGCATCTGAGTTACAGGTAAGTGAACATTCAGTTTCTATACTTATATTGACTTTCTTTTTTGTCTTTCTTATTTTCAGGATGTCATGACCCACCTGACGCATCTTTTTACCTGAAAGTGGATCTTGCAATTAATCTGCAACTGTGTAACAGGTACGTGTTAATTCGGTTTTTATACATATATTGATTTTCTTTTTTCTTGTCACACAGGATCTCATGACGCACCTTTTTACCTGAAAGTGGACCTGGACAACAAGGGGCAATCCATCTTCAGCTATGAGTGGTTGTCTGCATCTAGAATGGTGTATGGCTGGCTTGCAATTAATCTGCAACTATGTAACAGGTATGTGTTAATTCGGTTTTTATACATATATTGATTTTCTTTTTTTTGTCACACAGGATCCCATCACGCACCTTTTTACCTGAAAGTGGATCCAGCCAACAAGGGGCAATCCATCTTCAGCTCTGAATGGTTGTCTGCATCTGGAACGGTGTCTGGCTGGCTTGCAATTAATCTGCAACTGTGTAAAAGATACGTGTTAAGTCGTTTTTTATACATATTGATTTCTTTTCTCTGGATCAGTATCTAGCTGGATTGAAATTAATCTGCAACTGTGTTGACATTCTTTTTTTTCTTTATTATTTTTAGGATCTCATGACCCACCTGACGCATCTTTTTACCTGAAAGTGGACCTGGCCAACAAGGGGCAATCCATCTTCAGCTACGAGTGGTTGTCTGCATCTGGAACGGTGTCTGGCTGGCTTGCAATTAATCTGCAACTGTGTAACAGGTACGTGTTAATTCAGTTTTTACACATATATTGATTTTCTTTTTTGTTGTCACACAGGATCCCATCATGCACCTTTTTACCTGAAAGTGGATCCGGCCAACAAGGGGCTATCCATGTCCAGCTGTGAGAGGTTGCCTGCATCTGGAATGGTGTCTGACTGGCTTTCTTTTCATCTGCATCTGAGTTACAGGTAAGTGAACATTCAGTTTCTATACTTATATTGACTTTCTTTTTTGTCTTTCTTATTTTCAGGATGTCATGACCCACCTGACGCATCTTTTTACCTGAAAGTGGATCTTGCAATTAATCTGCAACTGTGTAACAGGTACGTGTTAATTCGGTTTTTATACATATATTGATTTTCTTTTTTCTTGTCACACAGGATCTCATGACGCACCTTTTTACCTGAAAGTGGACCTGGACAACAAGGGGCAATCCATCTTCAGCTATGAGTGGTTGTCTGCATCTAGAATGGTGTATGGCTGGCTTGCAATTAATCTGCAACTATGTAACAGGTATGTGTTAATTCGGTTTTTATACATATATTGATTTTCTTTTTTTTGTCACACAGGATCCCATCACGCACCTTTTTACCTGAAAGTGGATCCAGCCAACAAGGGGCAATCCATCTTCAGCTCTGAATGGTTGTCTGCATCTGGAACGGTGTCTGGCTGGCTTGCAATTAATCTGCAACTGTGTAAAAGATACGTGTTAATTCGTTTTTTATACATATTGATTTCTTTTCTCTGGATCAGTATCTAGCTGGATTGAAATTAATCTGCAACTGTGTTGACATTCTTTTTTTTCTTTATTATTTTTAGGATCTCATGACCCACCTGACGCATCTTTTTACCTGAAAGTGGATCTTTCAATTAATCTGCAACTGTGTAACAGGTACGTGTTAATTCGGTTTTTATACATATATTGATTTTCTTTTTTCTTGTCACAGAGGATCTCATGACGCACCTTTTTACCTGAAAGTGGACCTGGCCAACAAGGGTAGCAATCCATCTTCAGCTACGAGTGGTTGTCTGCATCTGGAACGGTGTCTGGCTGGTTTGCAATTAATCTGCAACTGTGTAACAGGTTCGTGTTAATTCGGTTTTTATACATATATTGATTTTCTTTTTTCTTGTCACACAGGATCTCACGACGCACCTTTTTACCTGAAAGTGGACCTGGCCAACAAGGGACAATCCATCTTCAGCTACCAGTGGTTGTCTGCATCTGGAACGGTGTCTGGCTGGCTTGCAATTGATCTGCAACTGTGTAACAGGTACGTGTTAATTCAGTTTTTATACATATATTGATTTTCTTTTTTCTTGTCACACAGGATCCCATCACGCACCTTTTTACCTGAAAGTGGATCCAGCCAACAAGGGGCAATCCATCTTCAGCTATGAGTGGTTGTCTGCATGCAGAACGGTGTCTGGCTGGCTTGCAATTAATCTGCAACTGTGTAACAGGTATGTGTTAATTCGGTTTTTATACATATATTGATTTTCTTTTTTTTGTCACACAGGATCCCATCATGCACCTTTTTACCTGAAAGTGGATCTGGCCAACAAGGGGCAATCCATCTTCAGCTCTGAATAGTTGTCTGCATCTGGAACGGCGTCTGGCTGGCTTGCAATTAATCTGCAACTGTGTAAAAGATACGTGTTAATTCGTTTTTATACATATTGATTTCTTTTTTCTGGATCAGTGTCTGGCTGGCTTGCAATTAATATGCAACTGTGTTGACATTCTTTTTTGTCTTTCTTATTTTCAGGATCTCATGACCCACCTGACTGACCTTTTGACCTGAACATGGATCTTGCAATTAATCTGCAACTGTGTAAAAGGTACGTGTTAATTTGGTTTTTATACATATATTGATTTTCTTTTTTCTTGTCACACAGGATCTCATGACGCACCTTTTTACCTGAAAGTGGATCTGGCCAACAAGGGGCAATCCATCTTCAGCTGCGAGTGGTTTTCTGCATCTGGAAAGGTGTCTGGCTGGCTTGCAATTAATCTGCAACTGTGTAACAGGTACGTGTTAATTCGGTTTTTATACATATATTGATTTTCTTTTTTTGTCACACAGGATCCCATCACGCACCGTTTTACCTGAAAGTGGATCTGGCCAACAAGGGGCAATCCGTCTTCAGCTCTGAATGGTTGTCTGCATCTGGAACGGTGTCTGGCTGGCTTGCAATTAATCTGCAACTGTGTAAAAGATACGTGTTAATTCGTTTTTTATACATATTGATTTCTTTTTTCTGGATCAGTATCTAGCTGGATTGAAATTAATCTGCAACAGTGTTGACATTCTTTTTTTTCTTTATTATTTTTAGGATCTCATGACCCACCTGACGCATCTTTTTACCTGAAAGTGGATCTTTCAATTAATCTGCAACTGTGTAACAGGTACGTGTTAATTCGGTTTTTATACATATATTGATTTTCTTTTTTCTTGTCACAGAGGATCTCATGACGCACCTTTTTACCTGAAAGTGGACCTGGCCAACAAGGGGCAATCCATCTTCAGCTACGAGTGGTTGTCTGCATCTGGAACGGTGTCTGGCTGGTTTGCAATTAATCTGCAACTGTGTAACAGGTACGTGTTAATTCGGTTTTTATACATATATTGATTTTCTTTTTTCTTGTCACACAGGATCTCATGATGCACCTTTTTACCTGAACGTGGACCTGGCCAACAAGGGACAATCCATCTTCAGCTACGAGTGGTTGTCTGCATCTGGAACGGTGTCTGGCTGGCTTGCAATTGATCTGCAACTGTGTAACAGGTACGTGTTAATTCAGTTTTTATACATATATTGATTTTCTTTTTTCTTGTCACGCAGGATCCCATCACGCACCTTTTTACCTGAAAGTGGATCCAGCCAACAAGGGGCAATCCATCTTCAGCTCTGAATGGTTGTCTGCATCTGGAACGGTGTCTGGCTGGCTTGCTATTAATCTGCAACTGTCTAAAAGATACGTGTTAATTCGTTTTTTATACATATTGATTTCTTTTTTCTGGATCAGTGTCTGGCTGGCTTGCAATTAATCTGCAACTGTTTTGACTTTATTTTTTGTCTTTCTTATTTTCAGGATCTCAGGACCCACCTGATTGACCTTTTTACCTGAAAGTGGATCTTGCAATTAATCTGCAACTGTGTAACAGGTACGTGTTAATTCGGTTTTTATACATATATTGATTTTCTTTTTTTTTGTCACACAGGATCCCATCACGCACCTTTTTACCTGAAAGTGGATCCGGCCAACAAGGGGCTATCCATGTCCAGCTGTGAGAGGTTGCCTGCATCTGGAATGGTGTCTGACTGGCTTTCTTTACATCTGCATCTGAGTTACAGGTAAGTGAACATTCAGTTTCTATACTTATATTGACTTTCTTTTTTGTCTTTCTTATTTTCTGGATGTCATGCCCCACCTGACGCATCTTTTTACCTGAAAGTGGATCTTGCAATTAATCTGCAACTGTGTAACAGGTACGTGTTAATTCGGTTTTTATACATATTGATTTCTTTTTTCTGGATCAGTATCTAGCTGGATTGAAATTAATCTGCAACTGTGTTGACATTCTTTTTTTTCTTTATTATTTTTAGGATCTCATGACCCACCTGACGCATCTTTTTACCTGAAAGTGGATCTTTCAATTAATCTGCAACTGTGTAACAGGTACGTGTTAATTCGGTTTTTATACATATATTGATTTTCTTTTTTCTTGTCACAGAAGATCTCATGACGCACCTTTTTACCTGAAAGTGGACCTGGCCAACAAGGGGCAATCCATCTTCAGCTGCGAATGGTTGTCTGCATCTGGAACGGTGTCTGGCTGGCTTGCAATTAATCTGCAACTGTCTAAAAGATGCGTGTTAATTCGTTTTTTATACATATATTGATTTCTTTTTTCTGGATCAGTGTCTGGCTGGCTTGCAATTTATCTGCAACTGTGTTGACATTCTTTTTTGTCTTTCTTATTTTCAGGATCTCATGACCCACCTGATGCATCTTTTTACCTGAAAGTGGATCTTGCAATTAATCTGCAACTGTGTAACAGGTACGTGTTAAATCGTTTTTTATACATATAATGATTTTCTTTATTCTTGTCACACAGGATCTCATGACGCACTTTTTTACCTGAAAGTGGACCTGGCCAACAAGGGGCAATCCATCTTCAGCTACGAGTGCTTGTCTGCATCTGAAACGGTGTCTGGCTGGCTTGCAAATGATCTGCAACTGTGTAACAGGTACGTGTTAATTCAGTTTTTACACATATATTGATTTTCTTTTTTTTTGTCACACAGGATCCCATCATGCACCTTTTTACCTGAAAGTGGATCCGGCCAAAAAGGGGCTATCCATGTCCAGCTGTGAGAGGTTGCCTGCATCTGGAATGGTGTCTGACTGGCTTTCTTTTCATCTGCATCTGAGTTACAGGTAAGTGAACATTCAGTTTCTATACTTATATTGACTTTCTTTTTTGTCTTTCTTATTTTCAGGATGTCATGACCCACCTGACGCATCTTTTTACCTGAAAGTGGATCTTGCAATTAATCTGCAACTGTGTAACAGGTACGTGTTAATTCGGTTTTTATACATATATTGATTTTCTTTTTTCTTCTCACACAGGATCTCATGACGCACCTTTTTACCTGAAAGTGGACCTGGCCAACAAGGGGCAATCCATCTTCAGCTATGAGTGGTTGTCTGCATCTAGAATGGTGTATGGCTGGCTTGCAATTAATCTGCAACTATGTAACAGGTATGTGTTAATTCGGTTTTTATACATATATTGATTTTCTTTTTTTTGTCACACAGGATCCCATCACGCACCTTTTTACCTGAAAGTGGATCCAGCCAACAAGGGGCAATCCATCTTCTGCTCTGAATGGTTGTCTGCATCTGGAACGGTGTCTGGCTGGCTTGTAATTAATCTGCAACTGTGTAAAAGATACGTGTTAATTCGTTTTTTATACATATTGATTTCTTTTTTCTGGATCAGTATCTAGCTAGATTGAAATTAATCTGCAACTGTGTTGACATTCTTTTTTTTCTTTATTATTTTTAGGATCTCAATACCCACCTGACGCATCTTTTTACCTGAAAGTGGACCTGGCCAACAAGGGGCAATCCATCTTCAGCTGCGAGTGGTTGTCTGCATCTGGAACGGTGTCTGGCTGGCTTGCAAAAGATCTGCAACTGTGTAACAGGTACGTGTTAATTCAGTTTTTATACATATATTGATTTCTTTTTTTTTGTCACACAGGATCACATCATGCACCTTTTTACCTGAAAGTGGATCCGGTCAACAAGGGGCTATCCATGTCCTGCTGTGAGAGGTTGCCTGCATCTGGAATGGTGTCTGACTGGCTTTCTTTTCATCTGCATCTGAGTTACAGGTAAGTGAACATTCAGTTTCTATACTTATATTGACTTTCTTCTTTGTCTTTCTTATTTTCAAGATGTCATGACCCACCTGACGCATCTTTTAACCTGAAAGTGGATCTTGCAATTAATCTGCAACTGTGTAACAGGTACTTGTTAATTCGGTTTTTATACATATATTGATTTTCTTTTTTTTGTCACACAGGATCCCATCACGCACCTTTTTACCTGAAAGTGGACCGGGCAAACAAGGAGCAATCCATCTTCAGCTACGAGTGGTTGTCTGCATCTGGAACGGTGTCTGGCTGTCTTGCAATTAATCTGCAACTGTGTAACAGGTACGTGTTAATTCGGTTTCTATACATATATTGATTTTCTTTTTTTGTCACACAGGATCCCATCACGCACCTTTTTACCTGAAAGTGGATCCAGCCAACAAGGGGCAATCCATCTTCAGCTATGAGTGGTTGTCTGCATCCAGAATGGTGTCTGGCTGGCTTGCAATTAATCTGCATCTGTGTAACAGGTACGTGTTAATTCGGTTTCTATACATATATTGATTTTCTTTTTTTGTCACACAGGATCCCATCACGCACCTTTTTACCTGAAAGTGGATCCAGCCAACAAGGGGCAATCCATCTTCAGCTCTGAATGGTTGTCTGCATCTGGAACGGCGTCTGGCTGGCTTGCAATTAATCTGCAACTGTGTAAAAGATACGTGTTAATTCGTTTTTTATACATATTGATTTCTTTTTTCTGGATCAGTGTCTGGCTGGCTTGCAATTAATCTGCAACTGTGTTGACATTCTTTTTTGTCTTTCTTATTTTCAGGATGTCATGACCCACCTGACGCATCTTTTTACCTGAAAGTGGATCTTTCAATTAATCTGCAACTGTGTAACAGGTACGTGTTAATTCGGTTTTTATACATATATTGATTTTCTTTTTTCTTGTCACAGAGGATCTCATGACGCACCTTTTTACCTGAAAGTGGACCTGGCCAACAAGGGGCAATCCATCTTCAGCTGCGAGTGGTTGTCTGCATCTGGAACGGTGTCTGGCTGGCTTGCAATTAATCTGCAACTGTCTAAAAGATACGTGTTAATTCGTTTTTTATACATATATTGATTTCTTTTTTCTGGATCAGTGTCTGGCTGGCTTGCAATTAATCTGCAACTGTGTTGACATTCTTTTTTGTCTTTCTTATTTTCAGGATGTCATGACCCACCTGACGCATCTTTTTACCTGAAAGTCGATCTTGCAATTAATCTGCAACTGTGTAACAGGTACGTGTTAAATCGTTTTTTATACATATAATGATTTTCTTTATTCTTGTCACACAGGATCTCATGACGCACTTTTTTACCTGAAAGTGGACCTGGCCAACAAGGGGCAATCCATCTTCAGCTACGAGTGGTTGTCTGCATCTGGAACGGTGTCTGGCTGGCTTGCAATTAATCTGCAACTGTGTAACAGGTACGTGTTAATTCAGTTTTTACACATATATTGATTTTCTTTTTTGTTGTCACACAGGATCCCATCATGCACCTTTTTACCTGAAAGTGGATCCGGCCAACAAGGGGCTATCCATGTCCAGCTGTGAGAGGTTGCCTGCATCTGGAATGGTGTCTGACTGGCTTTCTTTTCATCTGCATCTGAGTTACAGGTAAGTGAACATTCAGTTTCTATACTTATATTGACTTTCTTTTTTGTCTTTCTTATTTTCAGGATGTCATGACCCACCTGACGCATCTTTTTACCTGAAAGTGGATCTTGCAATTAATCTGCAACTGTGTAACAGGTACGTGTTAATTCGGTTTTTATACATATATTGATTTTCTTTTTTCTTGTCACACAGGATCTCATGACGCACCTTTTTACCTGAAAGTGGACCTGGCCAACAAGGGGCAATCCATCTTCAGCTATGAGTGGTTGTCTGCATCTAGAATGGTGTATGGCTGGCTTGCAATTAATCTGCAACTATGTAACAGGTATGTGTTAATTCGGTTTTTATACATATATTGATTTTCTTTTTTTTGTCACACAGGATCCCATCACGCACCTTTTTACCTGAAAGTGGATCCAGCCAACAAGGGGCAATCACTCTTCAGCTCTGAATGGTTGTCTGCATCTGGAACGGTGTCTGGCTGGCTTGCAATTAATCTGCAACTGTGTAAAAGTTACGTGTTAATTCGTTTTTTATACATATTGATTTCTTTTTTCTGGATCAGTATCTAGCTGGATTGAAATTAATCTGCAACTGTGTTGACATTCTTTTTTTTCTTTATTATTTTTAGGATCTCATGACCCACCTGACGCATTTTTTTACCTGAAAGTGGATCTTTCAATTAATCTGCAACTGTGTAACAGGTACGTGTTAATTCGGTTTTTATACATATATTGATTTTCTTTTTTCTTGTCACAGAGGATCTCATGACGCACCTTTTTACCTGAAAGTGGACCTGGCCAACAAGGGTAGCAATCCATCTTCAGCTACGAGTGGTTGTCTGCATCTGGAACGGTGTCTGGCTGGCTTGCAAAAGATCTGCAACTGTGTAACAGGTACGTGTTAATTCAGTTTTTATACATATATTGATTTCTTTTTTTTTGTCACACAGGATCACATCATGCACCTTTTTACCTGAAAGTGGATCCGGTCAACAAGGGGCTATCCATGTCCTGCTGTGAGAGGTTGCCTGCATCTGGAATGGTGTCTGACTGGCTTTCTTTTCATCTGCATCTGATTTACAGGTAAGTGAACATTCAGTTTCTATACTTATATTGACTTTCTTCTTTGTCTTTCTTATTTTCAGGATGTCATGACCCACCTGACGCATCTTTTAACCTGAAAGTGGATCTTGCAATTAATCTGCAACTGTGTAACAGGTACGTGTTAATTCGGTTTTTATACATATATTGATTTTCTTTTTTTTGTCACACAGGATCCCATCACGCACCTTTTTACCTGAATGTGATCTGGCCAACAAGGGGCAATCCATCTTCAGCTGTGAGTGGTTGTCTGCATCTGAAACGGTGTCTGGCTGGCTTGCAATTAATCTGCAACTGTCTAAAAGATACGTGTTAATTCGTTTTTTATACATATTGATTTCTTTTTTCTGGATCAGTGTCTCGCTGGCTTGCAATTAATCTGCAACTGTTTTGACTTTATTTTTTGTCTTTCTTATTTTCAGGATATCTGGACCCACCTGACTGACCTTTTTACCTGAAAGTGGATCTTGCAATTAATCTGCAACTGTGTAACAGGTACGTGTTAATTCGGTTTTTATACATATATTAATTTTCTTTTTTCTTGTCACACAGGATCTCATGATGCACCTTTTTACCTGAAAGTGGATCCAGCCAACAAGGGGCAATCCATCTTTAGCTATGAGTGGTTGTCTGCATCTAGAACGGTGTCTGGCTGGCTTGCAATTAATCTGCAACTGTGTAACAGGTACGTGTTAATTCAGTTTTTATACATATATTGATTTTCTTTTTTTTGTCACACAGGATCCCATCACGCACCTTTTTACCTGAAAGTGGATCTGGCCAACAAGGGGCTATCCATGTCCAGCTGTGAGAGGTTGCCTGCATCTGGAATGGTGTCTGACTGGCTTTCTTTTCATCTGCATCTGAGTTACAGGTAAGTGAACATTCAGTTTCTATACTTATATTGACTTTCTTTTTTGTCTTTCTTATTTTCAGGATGTCATGACCCACCTGACACATCTTTTTACCTGAAAGTGGATCTTGCAATTAATCTGCAACTGTGTAACAGGTACGTGTTAATTCGGTTTTTATACATATATTGATTTTCTTTTTTCTTCTAACAGAGGATCTCATTATGCACCTTTTTACCTGAAAGTGGACCTGGCCAACAAGGGCAGCAATCCATCTTCAGCTACGAGTGGTTGTCTGCATCTGGAACGGTGTCTGGCTGGCTTGCAATTAATCTGCAACTGTGTAACAGGTACGTGTTAATTCGGTTTTTATACATATATTGATTTTCTTTTTTCTTGTCACACAGGATCTCATGACGCACCTTTTTACCTGAAAGTGGACCTGGCCAACAAGGGACAATCCATCTTCAGCTACCAGTGGTTGTCTGCATCTGGAACGGTGTCTGGCTGGCTTGCAATTGATCTGCAACTGTGTAACAGGTACGTGTTAATTCAGTTTTTATACATATATTGATTTTCTTTTTTCTTGTCACACAGGATCCCATCACGCACCTTTTTACCTGAAAGTGGATCTGGCCAACAAGGGGCAATCCATCTTCAGCTCTGAATGGTTGTCTGCATCTGGAACGGCGTCTGGCTGGCTTGCAATTAATCTGCAACTGTGTAAAAGATACGTGTTAATTCGTTTTTATACATATTGATTTCTTTTTTCTGGATCAGTGTCTGGCTGGCTTGCAATTAATCTGCAACTGTGTTGACATTCTTTTTTGTCTTTCTTATTTTCAGGATCTCATGACCCACCTGACTGACCTTTTGACCTGAAAGTGGATCTTGCAATTAATCTGCAACTGTGTAAAAGGTACGTGTTAATTCGGTTTTTATACTTATATTGATTTTCTTTTTTTGTCACACAGGATCCCATCACGCACCGTTTTACCTGAAAGTGGATCTGGCCAACAAGGGGCAATCCGTCTTCAGCTCTGAATGGTTGTCTGCATCTGGAACGGTGTCTGGCTGGCTTGCAATTAGTCTGCATCTGTGTAAAAGATACGTGTTAATTCATTTTTTATACATATTGATTTCTTTTTTCTGGATCAGTGTCTGGCTGGCTTGCAATTAATCTGCAACTGTGTTGACATTCTTTTTTGTCTTTCTTATTTTCAGGATCTCATGACCCACCTGACGCATCTTTTTACCTGAAAGTGGATCTTGCAATTAATCTGCAACTGTGTAACAGGTACGTGTTAATTCGGTTTTTATACATATATTGATTTTCTATTTTCTTGTCACAGAGGATCTCATGACGCACCTTTTTACCTGAAAGTGGACCGGGCAAACAAGGAGCAATCCATCTTCAGCTACGAGTGGTTGTCTGCATCTGGAACGGTGTCTGGCTGGCTTGCAATTGATCTTGAACTGTGTAACAGGTATGTGTTAATTCAGTTTTTGTACATATATTGATTTTCTTTTTTTTTGTCACACAGGATCCCATCACGCACCTTTTTACCTAAAAGTGGATCCGGCCAACAAGGGGCTATCCATGTCCAGCTGTGAGAGGTTGCATGCATCTGGAATGGTGTCTGACTGGCTTTCTTTTCATCTGCATCTGAGTTACAGGTAAGTGAACATTCAGTTTCTATGCTTATATTGACTTTCTTTTTTGTCTTTCTTATTTTCAGGATGTCATGACCCACCTGACGCATCTTTTTACCTGAAAGTGGATCTTGCAATTGATCTGCAACTGTGTAACAGGTACGTGTTAATTCAGTTTTTATACATATATTGATTTTCTTTTTTCTTGTCACACAGGATCCCATCATGCACCTTTTTACCTGAAAGTGGATCCAGCCAACAAGGGGCAATCCATCTTCAGCTATGAGTGGTTGTCTGCATCCAGAACGGTGTCTGGCTGGCTTGCAATTAATCTGCAACTGTGTAACAGGTACGTGTTAATTCGGTTTCTATACAAATATTGATTTTCTTTTTTTTGTCACACAGTATCCCATCACGCACCGTTTTACCTGAAAGTGGATCTGGCCAACAAGGGGCAATCCATCTTCAGCTCTGAATGGTTGTCTGCATCTGGAACGGTGTCTGGCTGGCTTGCAATTAGTCTGCAACTGTGTAAAAGATACGTGCTAATTCGTTTTTTATACATATTGATTTCTTTTTCCTGGATCAGTGTCTGGCTGGCTTGCAATTAATCTGCAACTGTGTTGACTTTCTTTTTTGTCTTTCTTATTTTCAGGATCTCATGACCCACCTGACGCATCTTTTTACCTGAAAGTGGATCTTGCAATTAATCTGCAACTGTGTAACAGGTACGTGTTAAATCGTTTTTTATACATATATTGATTTTCTTTTTTTTGTCACACAGGATCCCATCACGCACCTTTTTACCTGAAAGTGGATCCAGCCAACAAGGGGCAATCCATCTTCAGCTCTGAATGGTTGTCTGCATCTGGAACGGTGTCTGGCTGGCTTGCAATTAATCTGCAACTGTGTAAAAGATACGTGTTAATTCGTTTTTTATACATATTGATTTCTTTTTTCTGGATCAGTATCTAGCTGGATTGAAATTAATCTGCAACTGTGTTGACATTCTTTTTTGTCTTTATTATTTTTAGGATCTCATGACCCACCTGACGCATCTTTTTACCTGAAAGTGGATCTTTCAATTAATCTGCAACTGTGTAACAGGTTCGTGTTAATTCGGTTTTTATACATATATTGATTTTCTTTTTTCTTGTCACAGAGGATCTCATGATGCACCTTTTTACCTGAAAGTGGACCTGGCCAACAAGGGGCAATCCATCTTCAGCTGCGAGTGGTTGTCTGCATCTGGAACGGTGTCTGGCTGGCTTGCAATTAATCTGCAACTGTCTAAAAGATACGTGTTAATTCGTTTTTTATACATATATTGATTTCTTTTTTCTGGATCAGTGTCTGGCTGGCTTGCAATTAATCTGCAACTGTGTTGACATTCTTTTTTGTCTTTCTTATTTTCAGGATCTCATGACCCACCTGATGCATCTTTTTACCTGAAAGTGGATCTTGCAATTAATCTGCAACTGTGTAACAGGTACGTGTTAAATCGTTTTTTATACATATAATGATTTTCTTTATTCTTGTCACACAGGATCTCATGACGCACTTTTTTACCTGAAAGTTGACCTGGCCAACAAGGGGCAATCCATCTTCAGCTACGAGTGCTTGTCTGCATCTGAAACGGTGTCTGGCTGGCTTGCAAATGATCTGCAACTGTGTAACAGGTACGTGTTAATTCAGTTTTTACACATATATTGATTTTCTTTTTTTTTGTCACACAGGATCCCATCATGCACCTTTTTACCTGAAAGTGGATCCGGCCAAAAAGGGGCTATCCATGTCCAGCTGTGAGAGGTTGCCTGCATCTGGAATGGTGTCTGACTGGCTTTCTTTTCATCTGCATCTGAGTTACAGGTAAGTGAACATTCAGTTTCTATACTTATATTGACTTTCTTTTTTGTCTTTCTTATTTTCAGGATGTCATGACCCACCTGACGCATCTTTTTACCTGAAAGTGGACCTGGCCAACAAGGGGCAATCCATCTTCAGCTGCGAGTGGTTGTCTGCATCTGGAACGGTGTCTGGCTGGCTTGCAATTAATCTGCAACTGTCTAAAAGATACGTGTTAATTCGTTTTTTATACATATATTGATTTCTTTTTTCTGGATCAGTGTCTGGCTGGCTTGCAATTAATCTGCAACTGTGTTGACATTCTTTTTTGTCTTTCTTATTTTCAGGATCTCATGACCCACCTGATGCATCTTTTTACCTGAAAGTGGATCTTGCAATTAATCTGCAACTGTGTAACAGGTACGTGTTAAATCGTTTTTTATACATATAATGATTTTCTTTATTCTTGTCACACAGAATCTCATGACGCACTTTTTTACCTGAAAGTGGACCTGGCCAACAAGGGGCAATCCATCTTCAGCTACGAGTGCTTGTCTGCATCTGAAACGGTGTCTGGCTGGCTTGCAAATGATCTGCAACTGTGTAACAGGTACGTGTTAATTCAGTTTTTACACATATATTGATTTTCTTTTTTTTTGTCACACAGGATCCCATCATGCACCTTTTTACCTGAAAGTGGATCCGGCCAAAAAGGGGCTATCCATGTCCAGCTGTGAGAGGTTGCCTGCATCTGGAATGGTGTCTGACTGGCTTTCTTTTCATCTGCATCTGAGTTACAGGTAAGTGAACATTCAGTTTCTATACTTATATTGACTTTCTTTTTTGTCTTTCTTATTTTCAGGATGTCATGACCCACCTGACGCATCTTTTTACCTGAAAGTGGATCTTGCAATTAATCTGCAACTGTGTAACAGGTAAGTGTTAATTCGGTTTTTATACATATATTGATTTTCTTTTTTCTTGTCACACAGGATCTCATGACGCACCTTTTTACCTGAAAGTGGACCTGGCCAACAAGGGGCAATCCATCTTCAGCTATGAGTGGTTGTCTGCATCTAGAATGGTGTATGGCTGGCTTGCAATTAATCTGCAACTATGTAACAGGTATGTGTTAATTCGGTTTTTATACATATATTGATTTTCTTTTTTTTGTCACACAGGATCCCATCACGCACCTTTTTACCTGACAGTGGATCCAGCCAACAAGGGGCAATCCATCTTCTGCTCTGAATGGTTGTCTGCATCTGGAACGGTGTCTGGCTGGCTTGCAATTAATCTGCAACTGTGTAAAAGATACGTGTTAATTCATTTTTTATACATATTGATTTCTTTTTTCTGGATCAGTATCTAGCTAGATTGAAATTAATCTGCAACTGTGTTGACATTCTTTTTTTTCTTTATTATTTTTAGGATCTCATGACCCACCTGACGCATCTTTTTACCTGAAAGTGGACCTGGCCAACAAGGGGCAATCCATCTTCAGCTACGAGTGGTTGTCTGCATCTGGAATGGTGTCTGGCTGGCTTGCAAAAGATCTGCAACTGTGTAACAGGTACGTGTTAATTCAGTTTTTATACATATATTGATTTCTTTTTTTTTGTCACACAGGATCACATCATGCACCTTTTTACCTGAAAGTGGATCCGGTCAACAAGGGGCTATCCATGTCCTGCTGTGAGAGGTTGCCTGCATCTGGAATGGTGTCTGACTGGCTTTCTTTTCATCTGCATCTGAGTTACAGGTAAGTGAACATTCAGTTTCTATACTTATATTGACTTTCTTCTTTGTCTTTCTTATTTTCAGGATGTCATGACCCACCTGACGCATCTTTTAACCTGAAAGTGGATCTTGCAATTAATCTGCAACTGTGTAACAGGTACGTGTTAATTCGGTTTTTATACATATATTGATTTTCTTTTTTTTGTCACACAGGATCCCATCACGCACCTTTTTACCTAAAAGTGGATCCAGCCAACAAGGGGCAATCCATCTTCAGCTATGAGTGGTTGTCTGCATGCAGAACGGTGTCTGGCTGGCTTGCAATTAATCTGCAACTGTGTAACAGGTATGTGTTAATTCGGTTTTTATACATATATTGATTTTCTTTTTTTTGTCACACAGGATCCCATCATGCACCTTTTTACCTGAAAGTGGATCTGGCCAACAAGGGGCAATCCATCTTCAGCTCTGAATGGTTGTCTGCATCTGGAACGGCGTCTGGCTGGCTTGCAATTAATCTGCAACTGTGTAAAAGATACGTGTTAATTCGTTTTTATACATATTGATTTCTTTTTTCTGGATCAGTGTCTGGCTGGCTTGCAATTAATCTGCAACTGTGTTGACATTCTTTTTTGTCTTTCTTATTTTCAGGATCTCATGACCCACCTGACTGACCTTTTGACCTGAAAGTGGATCTTGCAATTAATCTGCAACTGTGTAAAAGGTACGTGTTAATTCGGTTTTTATACTTATATTGATTTTCTTTTTTTGTCACACAGGATCCCATCACGCACCGTTTTACCTGAAAGTGGATCTGGCCAACAAGGGGCAATCCGTCTTCAGCTCTGAATGGTTGTCTGCATCTGGAATGGTGTCTGGCTGGCTTGCAATTAGTCTGCATCTGTGTAAAAGATACGTGTTAATTCATTTTTTATACATATTGATTTCTTTTTTCTGGATCAGTGTCTGGCTGGCTTGCAATTAATCTGCAACTGTGTTGACATTCTTTTTTGTCTTTCTTATTTTCAGGATCTCATGACCCACCTGACGCATCTTTTTACCTGAAAGTGGATCTTGCAATTAATCTGCAACTGTGTAACAGGTACGTGTTAATTCGGTTTTTATACATATATTGATTTTCTTTTTTCTTGTCACAGAGGATCTCATGACGCACCTTTTTACCTGAAAGTGGACCGGGCAAACAAGGAGCAATCCATCTTCAGCTACGAGTGGTTGTCTGCATCTGGAACGGTGTCTGGCTGGCTTGCAATTGATCTTGAACTGTGTAACAGGTATGTGTTAATTCAGTTTTTATACATATATTGATTTTCTTTTTTTTTGTCACACAGGATCCCATCACGCACCTTTTTACCAGAAAGTGGATCCGGCCAACAAGGGGCTATCCATGTCCAGCTGTGAGAGGTTGCATGCATCTGGAATGGTGTCTGACTGGCTTTCTTTTCATCTGCATCTGAGTTACAGGTAAGTGAACATTCAGTTTCTATGCTTATATTGACTTTCTTTTTTGTCTTTCTTATTTTCAGGATGTCATGACCCACCTGACGCATCTTTTTACCTGAAAGTGGATCTTGCAATTAATCTGCAACTATGTAACAGGTATGTGTTAATTCGGTTTTTATACATATATTGATTTTCTTTTTTTTGTCACACAGGATCCCATCACGCACCTTTTTACCTGAAAGTGGATCCAGCCAACAAGGGGCAATCCATCTTCAGCTCTGAATGGTTGTCTGCATCTGGAACGGTGTCTGGCTGGCTTGCAATTAATCTGCAACTGTGTAAAAGATACGTGTTAATTCGTTTTTTATACATATTGATTTCTTTTTTCTGGATCAGTATCTAGCTGGATTGAAATTAATCTGCAACTGTGTTGACATTCTTTTTTGTCTTTATTATTTTTAGGATCTCATGACCCACCTGACGCATCTTTTTACCTGAAAGTGGATCTTTCAATTAATCTGCAACTGTGTAACAGGTTCGTGTTAATTCGGTTTTTATACATATATTGATTTTCTTTTTTCTTGTCACAGAGGATCTCATGATGCACCTTTTTACCTGAAAGTGGACCTGGCCAACAAGGGGCAATCCATCTTCAGCTGCGAGTGGTTGTCTGCATCTGGAACGGTGTCTGGCTGGCTTGCAATTAATCTGCAACTGTCTAAAAGATACGTGTTAATTCGTTTTTTATACATATATTGATTTCTTTTTTCTGGATCAGTGTCTGGCTGGCTTGCAATTAATCTGCAACTGTGTTGACATTCTTTTTTGTCTTTCTTATTTTCAGGATCTCATGACCCACCTGATGCATCTTTTTACCTGAAAGTGGATCTTGCAATTAATTTGCAACTGTGTAACAGGTACGTGTTAAATCGTTTTTTATACATATAATGATTTTCTTTATTCTTGTCACACAGGATCTCATGACGCACTTTTTTACATGAAAGTGGACCTGGCCAACAAGGGGCAATCCATCTTCAGCTACGAGTGCTTGTCTGCATCTGAAACGGTGTCTGGCTGGCTTGCAAATGATCTGCAACTGTGTAACAGGTACGTGTTAATTCAGTTTTTACACATATATTGATTTTCTTTTTTTTGTCACACAGGATCCCATCACGCACCTTTTTACCTGAAAGTGGATCCAGCCAACAAGGGGCAATCCATCTTCTGCTCTGAATCGTTGTCTGCATCTGGAACGGTGTCTGGCTGGCTTGCAATTAATCTGCAACTGTGTAAAAGATACGTGTTAATTCGTTTTTTATACATATTGATTTCTTTTTTCTGGATCAGTATCTAGCTAGATTGAAATTAATCTGCAACTGTGTTGACATTCTTTTTTTTCTTTATTATTTTTAGGATCTCATGACCCACCTGACGCATCTTTTTACCTGAAAGTGGACCTGGCCAACAAGGGGCAATCCATCTTCAGCTACGAGTGGTTGTCTGCATCTGGAACGGTGTCTGCCTGGCTTGCAAAAGATCTGCAACTGTGTAACAGGTACGTGTTAATTCAGTTTTTATACATATATTGATTTTCTTTTTTTTGTCACACAGGATCCCATCACGCACCTTTTTACCTGAAAGTGGATCTGGCCAACAAGGGGCTATCCATGTCCAGCTGTGAGAGGTTGCCTGCATCTGGAATGGTGTCTGACTGGCTTTCTTTTCATCTGCATCTGAGTTACAGGTAAGTGAACATTCAGTTTCTATACTTATATTGACTTTCTTTTTTGTCTTTCTTATTTTCAGGATGTCATGACCCACCTGACACATCTTTTTACCTGAAAGTGGATCTTGCAATTAATCTGCAACTGTGTAACAGGTATGTGTTAATTCGGTTTTTATACATATATTGATTTTCTTTTTTCTTCTAACAGAGGATCTCATTATGCACCTTTTTACCTGAAAGTGGACCTGGCCAACAAGGGCAGCAATCCATCTTCAGCTACGAGTGGTTGTCTGCATCTGGAACGGTGTCTGGCTGGCTTGCAATTAATCTGCAACTGTGTAACAGGTACGTGTTAATTCGGTTTTTATACATATATTGATTTTCTTTTTTCTTGTCACACAAGATCTCATGACGCACCTTTTTACCTGAAAGTGGACCTGGCCAACAAGGGACAATCCATCTTCAGCTACCAGTGGTTGTCTGCATCTGGAACGGTGTCTGGCTGGCTTGCAATTGATCTGCAACTGTGTAACAGGTACGTGTTAATTCAGTTTTTATACATATATTGATTTTCTTATTTCTTGTCACACAGGATCCCATCACGCACCTTTTTACCTAAAAGTGGATCCAGCCAACAAGGGGCAATCCATCTTCAGCTATGAGTGGTTGTCTGCATGCAGAACGGTGTCTGGCTGGCTTGCAATTAATCTGCAACTGTGTAACAGGTATGTGTTAATTCGGTTTTTATACATATATTGATTTTCTTTTTTTTGTCACACAGGATCCCATCATGCACCTTTTTACCTGAAAGTGGATCTGGCCAACAAGGGGCAATCCATCTTCAGCTCTGAATGGTTGTCTGCATCTGGAACGGCGTCTGGCTGGCTTGCAATTAATCTGCAACTGTGTAAAAGATACGTGTTAATTCGTTTTTATACATATTGATTTCTTTTTTCTGGATCAGTGTCTGGCTGGCTTGCAATTAATCTGCAACTGTGTTGACATTCTTTTTTGTCTTTCTTATTTTCAGGATCTCATGACCCACCTGACTGACCTTTTGACCTGAAAGTGGATCTTGCAATTAATCTGCAACTGTGTAAAAGGTACGTGTTAATTCGGTTTTTATACTTATATTGATTTTCTTTTTTTATCACACAGGATCCCATCACGCACCGTTTTACCTGAAAGTGGATCTGGCCAACAAGGGGCAATCCATCTTTAGCTATGAGTGGTTGTCTGCATCTAGAACGGTGTCTGGCTGGCTTGCAATTAATCTGCAACTGTGTAACAGGTACGTGTTAATTCAGTTTTTATACATATATTGATTTTCTTTTTTTTGTCACACAGGATCCCATCACGCACCTTTTTACCTGAAAGTGGATCTGGCCAACAAGGGGCTATCCATGTCCAGCTGTGAGAGGTTGCCTGCATCTGGAATGGTGTCTGACTGGCTTTCTTTTCATCTGCATCTGAGTTACAGGTAAGTGAACATTCAGTTTCTATACTTATATTGACTTTCTTTTTTGTCTTTCTTATTTTCAGGATGTCATGACCCACCTGACACATCTTTTTACCTGAAAGTGGATCTTGCAATTAATCTGCAACTGTGTAACAGGTACGTGTTAATTCGGTTTTTATACATATATTGATTTTCTTTTTTCTTCTAACAGAGGATCTCATTATGCACCTTTTTACCTGAAAGTGGACCTGGCCAACAAGGGCAGCAATCCATCTTCAGCTACGAGTGGTTGTCTGCATCTGGAACGGTGTCTGGCTGGCTTGCAATTAATCTGCAACTGTGTAACAGGTACGTGTTAATTCGGTTTTTATACATATATTGATTTTCTTTTTTCTTGTCACACAGGATCTCATGACGCACCTTTTTACCTGAAAGTGGACCTGGCCAACAAGGGACAATCCATCTTCAGCTACCAGTGGTTGTCTGCTTCTGGAACGGTGTCTGGCTGGCTTGCAATTGATCTGCAACTGTGTAACAGGTACGTGTTAATTCAGTTTTTATACATATATTGATTTTCTTTTTTCTTGTCACACAGGATCCCATCACGCACCTTTTTACCTGAAAGTGGATCCAGCCAACAAGGGGCAATCCATCTTCAGCTATGAGTGGTTGTCTGCATGCAGAACGGTGTCTGGCTGGCTTGCAATTAATCTGCAACTGTGTAACAGGTATGTGTTAATTCGGTTTTTATACATATATTGATTTTCTTTTTTTTGTCACACAGGATCCCATCATGCACCTTTTTACCTGAAAGTGGATCTGGCCAACAAGGGGCAATCCATCTTCAGCTCTGAATGGTTGTCTGCATCTGGAACGGCGTCTGGCTGGCTTGCAATTAATCTGCAACTGTGTAAAAGATACGTGTTAATTCGTTTTTATACATATTGATTTCTTTTTTCTGGATCAGTGTCTGGCTGGCTTGCAATTAATCTGCAACTGTGTTGACATTCTTTTTTGTCTTTCTTATTTTCAGGATCTCATGACCCACCTGACTGACCTTTTGACCTGAAAGTGGATCTTGCAATTAATCTGCAACTGTGTAAAAGGTACGTGTTAATTCGGTTTTTATACTTATATTGATTTTCTTTTTTTGTCACACAGGATCCCATCACGCACCGTTTTACCTGAAAGTGGATCTGGCCAACAAGGGGCAATCCGTCTTCAGCTCTGAATGGTTGTCTGCATCTGGAACGGTGTCTGGCTGGCTTGCAATTAGTCTGCATCTGTGTAAAAGATACGTGTTAATTCATTTTTTATACATATTGATTTCTTTTTTCTGGATCAGTGTCTGGCTGGCTTGCAATTAATCTGCAACTGTGTTGACATTCTTTTTTGTCTTTCTTATTTTCAGGATCTCATGACCCACCTGACGCATCTTTTTACCTGAAAGTGGATCTTGCAATTAATCTGCAACTGTGTAACAGGTACGTGTTAATTCGGTTTTTATACATATATTGATTTTCTTTTTTCTTGTCACAGAGGATCTCATGACGCACCTTTTTACCTGAAAGTGGATCCGGCCAACAAGGGGCTATCCATGTCCAGCTGTGAGAGGTTGCATGCATCTGGAATGGTGTCTGACTGGCTTTCTTTTCATCTGCATCTGAGTTACAGGTAAGTGAACATTCAGTTTCTATGCTTATATTGACTTTCTTTTTTGTCTTTCTTATTTTCAGGATGTCATGACCCACCTGACGCATCTTTTTACCTGAAAGTGGATCTTGCAATTAATCTGCAACTATGTAACAGGTATGTGTTAATTCGGTTTTTATACATATATTGATTTTCTTTTTTTTGTCACACAGGATCCCATCACGCACCTTTTTACCTGAAAGTGGACCTGGCCAACAAGGGGCAATCCATCTTCAGCTATGAGTGGTTGTCTGCATCTAGAATGGTGTATGGCTGGCTTGCAATTAATCTGCAACTATGTAACAGGTATGTGTTAATTCGGTTTTTATACATATATTGATTTTCTTTTTTTTGTCACACAGGATCCCATCACGCACCTTTTTACCTGAAAGTGGATCCAGCCAACAAGGGGCAATCCATCTTCTGCTCTGAATGGTTGTCTGCATCTGGAACGGTGTCTGGCTGGCTTGCAATTAATCTGCAACTGTGTAAAAGATACGTGTTAATTGGTTTTTTTACATATTGATTTCTTTTTTCTGGATCAGTATCTAGCCAGATTGAAATTAATCTGCAACTGTGTTGACATTCTTTTTTTTCTTTATTATTTTTAGGATCTCATGACCCACCTGACGCATCTTTTTACCTGAAAGTGGACCTGGCCAACAAGGGGCAATCCATCTTCAGCTACGAGTGGTTGTCTGCATCTGGAACGGTGTCTGACTGGCTTGCAAAAGATCTGCAACTGTGTAACAGGTACGTGTTAATTCAGTTTTTATACATATATTGATTTCTTTTTTTTTGTCACACAGGATCACATCATGCACCTTTTTACCTGAAAGTGGATCCGGTCAACAAGGGGCTATCCATGTCCTGCTGTGAGAGGTTGCCTGCATCTGGAATGGTGTCTGACTGGCTTTCTTTTCATCTGCATCTGAGATACAGGTAAGTGAACATTCAGTTTCTATACTTATATTGACTTTCTTCTTTGTCTTTCTTATTTTCAGGATGTCATGACCCACCTGACGCATCTTTTAACCTGAAAGTGGATCTTGCAATTAATCTGCAACTGTGTAACAGGTACGTGTTAATTCGGTTTTTATACATATATTGATTTTCTTTTTTTTGTCACACAGGATCCCATCACGCACCTTTTTACCTGAAAGTGGATCTGGCCAACAAGGGGCAATCCATCTTCAGCTGTGAGTGGTTGTCTGCATCTGAAACGGTGTCTGGCTGGCTTGCAATTAATCTGCAACTGTCTAAAAGATACGTGTTAATTCGTTTTTTATACATATTGATTTCTTTTTTCTGGATCAGTGTCTCGCTGGCTTGCAATTAATCTGCAACTGTTTTGACTTTATTTTTTGTCTTTCTTATTTTCAGGATCTCTGGACCCACCTGACTGACCTTTTTCCTGAAAGTGGATCTTGCAATTAATCTGCAACTGTGTAACAGGTACGTGTTAATTCGGTTTTTATACATATATTGATTTTCTTTTTTCTTGTCACACAGGATCTCATGATGCACCTTTTTACCTGAAAGTGGATCCAGCCAACAAGGGGCAATCCATCTTTAGCTATGAGTGGTTGTCTGCATCTAGAACGGTGTCTGGCTGGCTTGCAATTAATCTGCAACTGTGTAACAGGTACGTGTTAATTCAGTTTTTATACATATATTGATTTTCTTTTTTTGTCACACAGGATCCCATCACGCATCTTTTTACCTGAAAGTGGATCTGGCCAACAAGGGGCTATCCATGTCCAGCTGTGAGAGGTTGCCTGCATCTGGAATGGTGTCTGACTGGCTTTCTTTTCATCTGCATCTGAGTTACAGGTAAGTGAACATTCATTTTCTATACTTATATTGACTTTCTTTTTTGTCTTTCTTATTTTCAGGATGTCATGACCCACCTGACACATCTTTTTACCTGAAAGTGGATCTTGCAATTAATCTGCAACTGTGTAACAGGTACGTGTTAATTCGGTTTTTATACATATATTGATTTTCTTTTTTCTTCTAACAGAGGATCTCATTATGCACCTTTTTACCTGAAAGTGGACCTGGCCAACAAGGGCAGCAATCCATCTTCAGCTACGAGTGGTTGTTTGCATCTGGAACGGTGTCTGGCTGGCTTGCAATTAATCTGCAACTGTGTAACAGGTACGTGTTAATTCGGTTTTTATACATATATTGATTTTCTTTTTTCTTGTCACACAGGATCTCATGACGCACCTTTTTACCTGAAAGTGGACCTGGCCAACAAGGGACAATCCATCTTCAGCTACCAGTGGTTGTCTGCATCTGGAACGGTGTCTGGCTGGCTTGCAATTGATCTGCAACTGTGTAACAGGTACGTGTTAATTCAGTTTTTATACATATATTGATTTTCTTTTTTCTTGTCACACAGGATCCCATCACGCACCTTTTTACCTGAAAGTGGATCCAGCCAACAAGGGGCAATCCATCTTCAGCTATGAGTGGTTGTCTGCATCCAGAACGGTGTCTGGCTGGCTTACAATTAATCTGCAACTGTGTAACAGGTATGTGTTAATTCGGTTTTTATACATATATTGATTTTCTTTTTTTTGTCACACAGGATCCCATCATGCACCTTTTTACCTGAAAGTGGATCTGGCCAACAAGGGGCAATCCATCTTCAGCTCTGAATGGTTGTCTGCATCTGGAACGGCGTCTGGCTGGCTTGCAATTAATCTGCAACTGTGTAAAAGATACGTGTTAATTCGTTTTTATACATATTGATTTCTTTTTTCTGGATCAGTGTCTGGCTGGCTTGCAATTAATCTGCAACTGTGTTGACATTCTTTTTTGTCTTTCTTATTTTCAGGATCTCATGACCCACCTGACTGACCTTTTGACCTGAAAGTGGATCTTGCAATTAATCTGCAACTGTGTAAAAGGTACGTGTTAATTCGGTTTTTATACTTATATTGATTTTCTTTTTTTGTCACACAGGATCCCATCACGCACCGTTTTACCTGAAAGTGGATCTGGCCAACAAGGGGCAATCCGTCTTCAGCTCTGAATGGTTGTCTGCATCTGGAACGGTGTCTGGCTGGCTTGCAATTAGTCTGCATCTGTGTAAAAGATACGTGTTAATTCATTTTTTATACATATTGATTTCTTTTTTCTGGATCAGTGTCTGGCTGGCTTGCAATTAATCTGCAACTGTGTTGACATTCTTTTTTGTCTTTCTTATTTTCAGGATCTCATGACCCACCTGACGCATCTTTTTACCTGAAAGTGGATCTTGCAATTAATCTGCAACTGTGTAACAGGTACGTGTTAATTCGGTTTTTATACATATATTGATTTTCTTTTTTCTTGTCACAGAGGATCTCATGACGCACCTTTTTACCTGAAAGTGGACCGGGCAAACAAGGAGCAATCCATCTTCAGCTATGAGTGGTTGTCTGCATCCAGAACGGTGTCTGGCTGGCTTGCAATTAATCTGCAACTGTGTAAAAGATACGTGTTAATTCGTTTTTTATACATATTGATTTCTTTTTTCTGGATCAGTATCTAGCTGGATTGAAATTAATCTGCAACTGTGTTGACATTCTTTTTTGTCTTTATTATTTTTAGGATCTCATGACCCACCTGACGCATCTTTTTACCTGAAAGTGGATCTTTCAATTAATCTGCAACTGTGTAACAGGTTCGTGTTAATTCGGTTTTTATACATATATTGATTTTCTTTTTTCTTGTCACAGAGGATCTCATGACGCACCTTTTTACCTGAAAGTGGATCTGGCCAACAAGGGGCAATCCATCTCCAGCTCTGAATGGTTGTCTGCATCTGGAACGGCGTCTGGCTGGCTTGCAATTAATCTGCAACTGTGTAAAAGATACGTGTTAATTCGTTTTTATACATATTGATTTCTTTTTTCTGGATCAGTGTCTGGCTGGCTTGCAATTAATCTGCAACTGTGTTGACATTCTTTTTTGTCTTTCTTATTTTCAGGATCTCATGACCCACCTGATGCATCTTTTTACCTGAAAGTGGATCTTGCAATTAATCTGCAACTGTGTAACAGGTACGTGTTAAATCGTTTTTTATACATATAATGATTTTCTTTATTCTTGTCACACAGGATCTCATGACGCACTTTTTTACCTGAAAGTGGACCTGGCCAACAAGGGGCAATCCATCTTCAGCTACGAGTGCTTGTCTGCATCTGAAACGGTGTCTGGCTGGCTTGCAAATGATCTGCAACTGTGTAACAGGTACGTGTTAATTCGGTTTTTACACATATATTGATTTTCTTTTTTTTTGTCACACAGGATCCCATCATGCACCTTTTTACCTGAAAGTGGATCCGGCCAAAAAGGGGCTATCCATGTCCAGCTGTGAGAGGTTGCCTGCATCTGGAATGGTGTCTGACTGGCTTTCTTTTCATCTGCATCTGAGTTACAGGTAAGTGAACATTCAGTTTCTATACTTATATTGACTTTCTTTTTTGTCTTTCTTATTTTCAGGATGTCATGACCCACCTGACGCATCTTTTTACCTGAAAGTGGATCTTGCAATTAATCTGCAACTGTGTAACAGGTACGTGTTAATTCGGTTTTTATACATATATTGATTTTCTTTTTTCTTGTCACACAGGATCTCATGACGCACCTTTTTACCTGAAAGTGGACCTGGCCAACAAGGGGCAATCCATCTTCAGCTATGAGTGGTTGTCTGCATCTAGAATGGTGTATGGCTGGCTTGCAATTAATCTGCAACTATGTAACAGGTATGTGTTAATTCGGTTTTTATACATATATTGATTTTCTTTTTTTTGTCACACAGGATCCCATCACGCACCTTTTTACCTGAAAGTGGATCCAGCCAACAAGAGGCAATCCATCTTCTGCTCTGAATGGTTGTCTGCATCTGGAACGGTGTCTGGCTGGCTTGCAATTAATCTGCAACTGTGTAAAAGATACGTGTTAATTCGTTTTTTATACATATTGATTTCTTTTTTCTGGATCAGTATCTAGCTAGATTGAAATTAATCTGCAACTGTGTTGACATTCTTTTTTTTCTTTATTATTTTTAGGATCTCATGACCCACCTGACGCATCTTTTTACCTGAAAGTGGACCTGGCCAACAAGGGGCAATCCATCTTCAGCTACGAGTGGTTGTCTGCATCTGGAACGGTGTCTGGCTGGCTTGCAAAAGATCTGCAACTGTGTAACAGGTACGTGTTAATTCAGTTTTTATACATATATTGATTTCTTTTTTTTTGTCACACAGGATCACATCATGCACCTTTTTACCTGAAAGTGGATCCGGTCAACAAGGGGCTATCCATGTCCTGCTGTGAGAGGTTGCCTGCATCTGGAATGGTGTCTGACTGGCTTTCTTTTCATCTGCATCTGAGTTACAGGTAAGTGAACTTTCAGTTTCTATACTTATATTGACTTTCTTCTTTGTCTTTCTTATTTTCAGGATGTCATGACCCACCTGACGCATCTTTTAACCTGAAAGTGGATCTTGCAATTAATCTGCAACTGTGTAACAGGTACGTGTTAATTCGGTTTTTATACATATATTGATTTTTTTTTTTTGTCACACAGGATCCCATCACGCACCTTTTTACCTGAAAGTGGATCTGGCCAACAAGGGGCAATCCATCTTCAGCTGTGAGTGGTTGTCTGCATCTGAAACGGTGTCTGGCTGGCTTGCAATTAATCTGCAACTGTCTAAAAGATACGTGTTAATTCGTTTTTTATACATATTGATTTCTTTTTTCTGGATCAGTGTCTCGCTGGCTTGCAATTAATCTGCAACTGTTTTGACTTTATTTTTTGTCTTTCTTATTTTCAGGATCTCTGGACCCACCTGACTGACCTTTTTACCTGAAAGTGGATCTTGCAATTAATCTGCAACTGTGTAACAGGTACGTGTTAATTCGGTTTTTATACATATATTGATTTTCTTTTTTCTTCTAACAGAGGATCTCATTATGCACCTTTTTACCTGAAAGTGGACCTGGCCAACAAGGGCAGCAATCCATCTTCAGCTACGAGTGGTTGTCTGCATCTGGAACGGTGTCTGGCTGGCTTGCAATTAATCTGCAACTGTGTAACAGGTACGTGTTAATTCGGTTTTTATACATATATTGATTTTCTTTTTTCTTGTCACACAGGATCTCATGACGCACCTTTTTACCTGAAAGTGGACCTGGCCAACAAGGGACAATCCATCTTCAGCTACCAGTGGTTGTCTGCATCTGGAACGGTGTCTGGCTGGCTTGCAATTGATCTGCAACTGTGTAACAGGTACGTGTTAATTCAGTTTTTATACATATATTGATTTTCTTTTTTCTTGTCACACAGGATCCCATCACGCACCTTTTTACCTGAAAGTGGATCCAGCCAACAAGGGGCAATCCATCTTCAGCTATGAGTGGTTTTCTGCATGCAGAACGGTGTCTGGCTGGCTTGCAATTAATCTGCAACTGTGTAACAGGTATGTGTTAATTCGGTTTTTATACATATATTGATTTTCTTTTTTTTGTCACACAGGATCCCATCACGCACCTTTTTACCTGAAAGTGGATCCAGCCAACAAGGGGCAATCCATCTTCTGCTCTGAATGGTTGTCTGCATCTGGAACGGTGTCTGGCTGGCTTGCAATTAATCTGCAACTGTGTAAAAGATACGTGTTAATTCGTTTTTTATGCATATTGATTTCTTTTTTCTGGATCAGTATCTAGCTGGATTCAAAATAATCTGCAACTGTGTTGACATTCTTTTTTTTCTTTATTATTTTTAGGATCTCATGACCCACCTGACGCATCTTTTTACCTGAAAGTGGACCTGGCCAACAAGGGGCAATCCATCTTCAGCTACGAGTGGTTGTCTGCATCTGGAACGGTGTCTGGCTGGCTTGCAAATGATCTGCAACTGTGTAACAGGTACGTGTTAATTCAGTTTTTATACATATATTGATTTCTTTTTTTTTGTCACACAGGATCCCATCACGCACCTTTTTACCTGAAAGTGGATCCAGCCAAAAAGGGGCCATCCATCTTCTGCTCTGAATGGTTGTCTGCATCTGGAACGGTGTCTGGCTGGCTTGCAATTAATCTGCAACTGTGTAAAAGATACGTGTTAATTCGTTTTTTATACATATTGATTTCTTTTTTCTGGATCAGTATCTAGCTGGATTCAAATTAATCTGCAACTGTGTAGACATTCTTTTTTTTCTTTATTATTTTTAGGATCTCATGACCCACCTGACGCATCTTTTTACCTGAAAGTGGACCTGGCCAACAAGGGGCAATCCATCTTCAGCTACGAGTGGTTGTCTGCATCTGGAACGGTGTCTGGCTGGCTTGCAAATGATCTGCAACTGTGTAACAGGTACGTGTTAATTCAGTTTTTATACATATATTGATTTCTTTTTTTCTGTCACACAGGATCCCATCATGCACCTTTTTACCTGAAAGTGGATCCGGCCAAAAAGGGGCTATCCATGTCCAGCTGTGAGAGGTTGCCTGCATCTGGAATGGTGTCTGACTGGCTTTCTTTTCATCTGCATCTGAGTTACAGGTAAGTGAACATTCAGTTTCTATACTTATATTGACTTTCTTTTTTGTCTTTCTTATTTTCAGGATGTCATGACCCACCTGACGCATCTTTTTACCTGAAAGTGGATCTTGCAATTAATCTGCAACTGTGTAACAGGTACGTGTTAATTCGGTTTTTATACATATATTGATTTTCTTTTTTCTTGTCACACAGGATCTCATGACGCACCTTTTTACCTGAAAGTGGACCTGGCCAACAAGGGGCAATCCATCTTCAGCTATGAGTGGTTGTCTGCATCTATAATGGTGTATGGCTGGCTTGCAATTAATCTGCAACTATGTAACAGGTATGTGTTAATTCGGTTTTTATACATATATTGATTTTCTTTTTTTTGTCACACAGGATCCCATCACGCACCTTTTTACCTGAAAGTGGATCAAGCCAACAAGGGGCAATCCATCTTCTACTCTGAATGGTTGTCTGCATCTGGAACGGTGTCTTCCTGGCTTGCAATTAATCTGCAACTGTGTAAAAGATACGTGTTAATTCGTTTTTTATACATATTGATTTCTTTTTTCTGGATCAGTATCTAGCTGGATTCAAATTAATCTGCAACTGTGTTGACATTCTTTTTTTTCTTTATTATTTTTAGGATCTCATGACCCACCTGACGCATCTTTTTACCTGAAAGTGGACCTGGCCAACAAGGGGCAATCCATCTTCAGCTACGAGTGGTTGTCTGCATCTGGAACGGTGTCTGGCTGGCTTGCAAATGATCTGCAACTGTGTAACAGGTACGTGTTAATTCAGTTTTTATACATATATTGATTTCTTTTTTTTTGTCACACAGGATCACATCATGCACCTTTTTACCTGAAAGTGGATCCGGTCAACAAGGGGCTATCCATGTCCTGCTGTGAGAGGTTGCCTGCATCTGGAATGGTGTCTGACTGGCTTTCTTTTCATCTGCATCTGAGTTACAGGTAAGTGAACATTCAGTTTCTATACTTATATTGACTTTCTTCTTTGTCTTTTTTATTTTCAGGATGTCATGACCCACCTGACGCATCTTTTAACCTGAAAGTGGATCTTGCAATTAATCTGCAACTGTGTAACAGGTACGTGTTAATTCGGTTTTTATACATATATTGATTTTCTTTTTTTTGTCACACAGGATCCCATCACGCACCTTTTTACCTGAAAGTGGATCTGGCCAACAAGGGGCAATCCATCTTCAGCTGTGAGTGGTTGTTTGCATCTGAAACGGTGTCTGGCTGGCTTGCAATTAATCTGCAAGTGTCTAAAAGATACGTGTTAATTCGGTTTTTATACATATTGATTTCTTTTTTCTGGATCAGTGTCTGGCTGGCTTGCAATTAATCTGCAACTGTTTTGACTTTATTTTTTGTCTTTCTTATTTTCAGGATCTCTGGACCCACCTGACTGACCTTTTTACCTGAAAGTGGATCTTGCAATTAATCTGCAACTGTGTAACAGGTACGTGTTAATTCGGTTTTTATACATATATTGATTTTCTTTTTTCTTGTCACACAGGATCTCATGATGCACCTTTTTACCTGAAAGTGGATCTGGCCAACAAGGGGCAATCCATCTTCAGCTGCGAGTGGTTTTCTGCATCTGGATAGGTGTCTGGCTGGCTTGCAATTAATCTGCAACTGTGTAAAAGGTACGTGTTAATTCATTTTTTTATACATATATTGATTTTCTTTTTTGTCTTTCTTATTTACAGGATGTCATGACCCACCTGACGCATCTTTTTACCTGAAAGTGGATCTTGCAATTAATCTGCAACTGTGTAACAGGTACGTGTTAATTCGGTTTTTATACATATATTGATTTTCTTTTTTCTTCTCACAGAGGATCTCATGACGCACCTTTTTACCTGAAAGTGGACCTAGCCAACAAGGGTAGCAATCCATGTTCAGCTACGAGTGGTTGTCTGCATCCAGAACGGTGTCTGGCTGGCTTGCAATTAATCTGCAACTGTGTAACAGGTATGTGTTAATTTGGTTTTTATACATATATTGATTTTCTTTTTTTTGTCACACAGGATCCCATCACGCACCTTTTTACCTGAAAGTGGATCTGGCCAACAAAGGGCAATCCATCTTCAGCTCTGAATGGTTGTCTGCATCTGGAACGGCGTCTGGCTGGCTTGCAATTAATCTGCAACTGTGTAAAAGATACGTGTTAATTCGTTTTTATACATATTGATTTCTTTTTTCTGGATCAGTGTCTGGCTGGCTTGCAATTAATCTGCAACTGTGTTGACATTCTTTTTTGTCTTTCTTATTTTCAGGATCTCATGACCCACCTGACTGACCTTTTGACCTGAAAGTGGATCTTGCAATTAATCTGCAACTGTGTAAAAGGTACGTGTTAATTTTGTTTTTATACATATATTGATTTTCTTTTTTCTTGTCACACAGGATCTCATGACGCACCTTTTTACCTGAAAGTGGACCTGGCCAACAAGGGGCAATCCATCTTCAGCTGCGAGTGGTTGTCTGCATCTGGAACGGTGTCTGGCTGGCTTGCAATTAATCTGCAACTGTCTAAAAGATACGTGTTAATTCATTTTTTATACATATATTGATTTCTTTTTTCTGGATCAGTGTCTGGCTGGCTTGCAATTAATCTGCAACTGTGTAACTGGTACGTGTTAATTCGGTTTTTATACATATGTTGATTTTCTTTTTTTTTGTCACACAGGATCCCATCACACACCTTTTTACCTGAAAGTGGATCCGGCCAACAAGGGGCTATCCATGTCCAGCTGTGAGAGGTTGCCTGCATCTGGAATGGTGTCTGACTGGCTTTCTTTTCATCTGCAACTGAGTTACAGGTAAGTTAACATTCAGTTTCTATACCTATATTGAATTTCTTTTTTGTCTTTCTTTATTTTCAGGATGTCATGACCCACCTGACGCACCTTTTTACCAGAAAGTGGATCTGGCCAACAAGGGGCAATCCATCTTCAGCGGTGAGTGGTTGTCTGCATCTGGAACGGTGTCTGGCTGGCTTGCAATTAATCTGCAACTGTTTTGACTTTATTTTTTGTCTTTCTTATTTTCAGGATCTCTGGACCCACCTGACTGACCTTTTTACCTGAAAGTGGATCTTGCAATTAATCTGCAACTGTGTAACAGGTACGTGTTAATTCGGTTTTTATACATATATTGATTTTCTTTTTTCTTCTAACAGAGGATCTCATTATGCACCTTTTTACCTGAAAGTGGACCTGGCCAACAAGGGCAGCAATCCATCTTCAGCTACGAGTGGTTGTCTGCATCTGGAACGGTGTCTGGCTGGCTTGCAATTAATCTGCAACTGTGTAACAGGTACGTGTTAATTCGGTTTTTATACATATATTGATTTTCTTTTTTCTTGTCACACAGGATCTCATGACGCACCTTTTTACCTGAAAGTGGACCTGGCCAACAAGGGACAATCCATCTTCAGCTACCAGTGGTTGTCTGCATCTGGAACGGTGTCTGGCTGGCTTGCAATTGATCTGCAACTGTGTAACAGGTACGTGTTAATTCAGTTTTTATACATATATTGATTTTCTTTTTTCTTGTCACACAGGATCCCATCACGCACCTTTTTACCTGAAAGTGGATCCAGCCAACAAGGGGCAATCCATCTTCAGCTATGAGTGGTTTTCTGCATGCAGAACGGTGTCTGGCTGGCTTGCAATTAATCTGCAACTGTGTAACAGGTATGTGTTAATTCGGTTTTTATACATATATTGATTTTCTTTTTTTTGTCACACAGGATCCCATCACGCACCTTTTTACCTGAAAGTGGATCCAGCCAACAAGGGGCAATCCATCTTCTGCTCTGAATGGTTGTCTGCATCTGGAACGGTGTCTGGCTGGCTTGCAATTAATCTGCAACTGTGTAAAAGATACGTGTTAATTCGTTTTTTATACATATTGATTTCTTTTTTCTGGATCAGTATCTAGCTGGATTCAAAATAATCTGCAACTGTGTTGACATTCTTTTTTTTCTTTATTATTTTTAGGATCTCATGACCCACCTGACGCATCTTTTTACCTGAAAGTGGACCTGGCCAACAAGGGGCAATCCATCTTCAGCTACGAGTGGTTGTCTGCATCTGGAACGGTGTCTGGCTGGCTTGCAAATGATCTGCAACTGTGTAACAGGTACGTGTTAATTCAGTTTTTATACATATATTGATTTCTTTTTTTTTGTCACACAGGATCCCATCACGCACCTTTTTACCTGAAAGTGGATCCAGCCAAAAAGGGGCCATCCATCTTCTGCTCTGAATGGTTGTCTGCATCTGGAACGGTGTCTGGCTGGCTTGCAATTAATCTGCAACTGTGTAAAAGATACGTGTTAATTCGTTTTTTATACATATTGATTTCTTTTTTCTGGATCAGTATCTAGCTGGATTCAAATTAATCTGCAACTGTGTTGACATTCTTTTTTTTCTTTATTATTTTTAGGATCTCATGACCCACCTGACGCATCTTTTTACCTGAAAGTGGACCTGGCCAACAAGGGGCAATCCATCTTCAGCTACGAGTGGTTGTCTGCATCTGGAACGGTGTCTGGCTGGCTTGCAAATGATCTGCAACTGTGTAACAGGTACGTGTTAATTCAGTTTTTATACATATATTGATTTCTTTTTTTTTGTCACACAGGATCACATCATGCACCTTTTTACCTGAAAGTGGATCCGGTCAACAAGGGGCTATCCATGTCCTGCTGTGAGAGGTTGCCTGCATCTGGAATGGTGTCTGACTGGCTTTCTTTTCATCTGCATCTGAGTTACAGGTAAGTGAACATTCAGTTTCTATACTTATATTGACTTTCTTCTTTGTCTTTTTTATTTTCAGGATGTCATGACCCACCTGACGCATCTTTTAACCTGAAAGTGGATCTTGCAATTAATCTGCAACTGTGTAACAGGTACGTGTTAATTCGGTTTTTATACATATATTGATTTTCTTTTTTTTGTCACACAGGATCCCATCACGCACCTTTTTACCTGAAAGTGGATCTGGCCAACAAGGGGCAATCCATCTTCAGCTGTGAGTGGTTGTTTGCATCTGAAACGGTGTCTGGCTGGCTTGCAATTAATCTGCAAGTGTCTAAAAGATACGTGTTAATTCGGTTTTTATACATATTGATTTCTTTTTTCTGGATCAGTGTCTGGCTGGCTTGCAATTAATCTGCAACTGTTTTGACTTTATTTTTTGTCTTTCTTATTTTCAGGATCTCTGGACCCACCTGACTGACCTTTTTACCTGAAAGTGGATCTTGCAATTAATCTGCAACTGTGTAACAGGTACGTGTTAATTCGGTTTTTATACATATATTGATTTTCTTTTTTCTTGTCACACAGGATCTCATGATGCACCTTTTTACCTGAAAGTGGATCTGGCCAACAAGGGGCAATCCATCTTCAGCTGCGAGTGGTTTTCTGCATCTGGATAGGTGTCTGGCTGGCTTGCAATTAATCTGCAACTGTGTAAAAGGTACGTGTTAATTCATTTTTTTATACATATATTGATTTTCTTTTTTGTCTTTCTTATTTACAGGATGTCATGACCCACCTGACGCATCTTTTTACCTGAAAGTGGATCTTGCAATTAATCTGCAACTGTGTAACAGGTACGTGTTAATTCGGTTTTTATACATATATTGATTTTCTTTTTTCTTCTCACAGAGGATCTCATGACGCACCTTTTTACCTGAAAGTGGACCTAGCCAACAAGGGTAGCAATCCATCTTCAGCTACGAGTGGTTGTCTGCATCCAGAACGGTGTCTGGCTGGCTTGCAATTAATCTGCAACTGTGTAACAGGTATGTGTTAATTTGGTTTTTATACATATATTGATTTTCTTTTTTTTGTCACACAGGATCCCATCACGCACCTTTTTACCTGAAAGTGGATCTGGCCAACAAAGGGCAATCCATCTTCAGCTCTGAATGGTTGTCTGCATCTGGAACGGCGTCTGGCTGGCTTGCAATTAATCTGCAACTGTGTAAAAGATACGTGTTAATTCGTTTTTATACATATTGATTTCTTTTTTCTGGATCAGTGTCTGGCTGGCTTGCAATTAATCTGCAACTGTGTTGACATTCTTTTTTGTCTTTCTTATTTTCAGGATCTCATGACCCAACTGACTGACCTTTTGACCTGAAAGTGGATCTTGCAATTAATCTGCAACTGTGTAAAAGGTACGTGTTAATTTTGTTTTTATACATATATTGATTTTCTTTTTTCTTGTCACACAGGATCTCATGACGCACCTTTTTACCTGAAAGTGGACCTGGCCAACAAGGGGCAATCCATCTTCAGCTGCGAGTGGTTGTCTGCATCTGGAACGGTGTCTGGCTGGCTTGCAATTAATCTGCAACTGTCTAAAAGATACGTGTTAATTCATTTTTTATACATATATTGATTTCTTTTTTCTGGATCAGTGTCTGGCTGGCTTGCAATTAATCTGCAACTGTGTAACTGGTACGTGTTAATTCGGTTTTTATACATATGTTGATTTTCTTTTTTTTTGTCACACAGGATCCCATCACACACCTTTTTACCTGAAAGTGGATCCGGCCAACAAGGGGCTATCCATGTCCAGCTGTGAGAGGTTGCCTGCATCTGGAATGGTGTCTGACTGGCTTTCTTTTCATCTGCAACTGAGTTACAGGTAAGTTAACATTCAGTTTCTATACCTATATTGAATTTCTTTTTTGTCTTTCTTTATTTTCAGGATGTCATGACCCACCTGACGCACCTTTTTACCAGAAAGTGGATCTGGCCAACAAGGGGCAATCCATCTTCAGCGGTGAGTGGTTGTCTGCATCTGGAACGGTGTCTGGCTGGCTTGCAATTAATCTGCAACTGTTTTGACTTTATTTTTTGTCTTTCTTATTTTCAGGATCTCTGGACCCACCTGACTGACCTTTTTACCTGAAAGTGGATCTTGCAATTAATCTGCAACTGTGTAACAGGTACGTGTTAATTCGGTTTTTATACATATATTGATTTTCTTTTTTCTTCTAACAGAGGATCTCATTATGCACCTTTTTACCTGAAAGTGGACCTGGCCAACAAGGGCAGCAATCCATCTTCAGCTACGAGTGGTTGTCTGCATCTGGAACGGTGTCTGGCTGGCTTGCAATTAATCTGCAACTGTGTAACAGGTACGTGTTAATTCGGTTTTTATACATATATTGATTTTCTTTTTTCTTGTCACACAGGATCTCATGACGCACCTTTTTACCTGAAAGTGGACCTGGCCAACAAGGGACAATCCATCTTCAGCTACCAGTGGTTGTCTGCATCTGGAACGGTGTCTGGCTGGCTTGCAATTGATCTGCAACTGTGTAACAGGTACGTGTTAATTCAGTTTTTATACATATATTGATTTTCTTTTTTCTTGTCACACAGGATCCCATCACGCACCTTTTTACCTGAAAGTGGATCCAGCCAACAAGGGGCAATCCATCTTCAGCTATGAGTGGTTTTCTGCATGCAGAACGGTGTCTGGCTGGCTTGCAATTAATCTGCAACTGTGTAACAGGTATGTGTTAATTCGGTTTTTATACATATATTGATTTTCTTTTTTTTGTCACACAGGATCCCATCACGCACCTTTTTACCTGAAAGTGGATCCAGCCAACAAGGGGCAATCCATCTTCTGCTCTGAATGGTTGTCTGCATCTGGAACGGTGTCTGGCTGGCTTGCAATTAATCTGCAACTGTGTAAAAGATACGTGTTAATTCGTTTTTTATACATATTGATTTCTTTTTTCTGGATCAGTATCTAGCTGGATTCAAAATAATCTGCAACTGTGTTGACATTCTTTTTTTTCTTTATTATTTTTAGGATCTCATGACCCACCTGACGCATCTTTTTACCTGAAAGTGGACCTGGCCAACAAGGGGCAATCCATCTTCAGCTACGAGTGGTTGTCTGCATCTGGAACGGTGTCTGGCTGGCTTGCAAATGATCTGCAACTGTGTAACAGGTACGTGTTAATTCAGTTTTTATACATATATTGATTTCTTTTTTTTTGTCACACAGGATCCCATCACGCACCTTTTTACCTGAAAGTGGATCCAGCCAAAAAGGGGCCATCCATCTTCTGCTCTGAATGGTTGTCTGCATCTGGAACGGTGTCTGGCTGGCTTGCAATTAATCTGCAACTGTGTAAAAGATACGTGTTAATTCGTTTTTTATACATATTGATTTCTTTTTTCTGGATCAGTATCTAGCTGGATTCAAATTAATCTGCAACTGTGTTGACATTCTTTTTTTTCTTTATTATTTTTAGGATCTCATGACCCACCTGACGCATCTTTTTACCTGAAAGTGGACCTGGCCAACAAGGGGCAATCCATCTTCAGCTACGAGTGGTTGTCTGCATCTGGAACGGTGTCTGGCTGGCTTGCAAATGATCTGCAACTGTGTAACAGGTACGTGTTAATTCAGTTTTTATACATATATTGATTTCTTTTTTTCTGTCACACAGGATCCCATCATGCACCTTTTTACCTGAAAGTGGATCCGGCCAAAAAGGGGCTATCCATGTCCAGCTGTGAGAGGTTGCCTGCATCTGGAATGGTGTCTGACTGGCTTTCTTTTCATCTGCATCTGAGTTACAGGTAAGTGAACATTCAGTTTCTATACTTATATTGACTTTCTTTTTTGTCTTTCTTATTTTCAGGATGTCATGACCCACCTGACGCATCTTTTTACCTGAAAGTGGATCTTGCAATTAATCTGCAACTGTGTAACAGGTACGTGTTAATTCGGTTTTTATACATATATTGATTTTCTTTTTTCTTGTCACACAGGATCTCATGACGCACCTTTTTACCTGAAAGTGGACCTGGCCAACAAGGGGCAATCCATCTTCAGCTATGAGTGGTTGTCTGCATCTATAATGGTGTATGGCTGGCTTGCAATTAATCTGCAACTATGTAACAGGTATGTGTTAATTCGGTTTTTATACATATATTGATTTTCTTTTTTTTGTCACACAGGATCCCATCACGCACCTTTTTACCTGAAAGTGGATCAAGCCAACAAGGGGCAATCCATCTTCTACTCTGAATGGTTGTCTGCATCTGGAACGGTGTCTTCCTGGCTTGCAATTAATCTGCAACTGTGTAAAAGATACGTGTTAATTCGTTTTTTATACATATTGATTTCTTTTTTCTGGATCAGTATCTAGCTGGATTCAAATTAATCTGCAACTGTGTTGACATTCTTTTTTTTCTTTATTATTTTTAGGATCTCATGACCCACCTGACGCATCTTTTTACCTGAAAGTGGACCTGGCCAACAAGGGGCAATCCATCTTCAGCTACGAGTGGTTGTCTGCATCTGGAACGGTGTCTGGCTGGCTTGTAAATGATCTGCAACTGTGTAACAGGTACGTGTTAATTCAGTTTTTATACATATATTGATTTCTTTTTTTTTGTCACACAGGATCACATCATGCACCTTTTTACCTGAAAGTGGATCCGGTCAACAAGGGGCTATCCATGTCCTGCTGTGAGAGGTTGCCTGCATCTGGAATGGTGTCTGACTGGCTTTCTTTTCATCTGCATCTGAGTTACAGGTAAGTGAACATTCAGTTTCTATACTTATATTGACTTTCTTCTTTGTCTTTTTTATTTTCAGGATGTCATGACCCACCTGACGCATCTTTTAACCTGAAAGTGGATCTTGCAATTAATCTGCAACTGTGTAACAGGTACGTGTTAATTCGGTTTTTATACATATATTGATTTTCTTTTTTTTGTCACACAGGATCCCATCACGCACCTTTTTACCTGAAAGTGGATCTGGCCAACAAGGGGCAATCCATCTTCAGCTGTGAGTGGTTGTTTGCATCTGAAACGGTGTCTGGCTGGCTTGCAATTAATCTGCAAGTGTCTAAAAGATACGTGTTAATTCGGTTTTTATACATATTGATTTCTTTTTTCTGGATCAGTGTCTGGCTGGCTTGCAATTAATCTGCAACTGTTTTGACTTTATTTTTTGTCTTTCTTATTTTCAGGATCTCTGGACCCACCTGACTGACCTTTTTACCTGAAAGTGGATCTTGCAATTAATCTGCAACTGTGTAACAGGTACGTGTTAATTCGGTTTTTATACATATATTGATTTTCTTTTTTCTTGTCACACAGGATCTCATGATGCACCTTTTTACCTGAAAGTGGATCTGGCCAACAAGGGGCAATCCATCTTCAGCTGCGAGTGGTTTTCTGCATCTGGATAGGTGTCTGGCTGGCTTGCAATTAATCTGCAACTGTGTAAAAGGTACGTGTTAATTCATTTTTTTATACATATATTGATTTTCTTTTTTGTCTTTCTTATTTACAGGATGTCATGACCCACCTGACGCATCTTTTTACCTGAAAGTGGATCTTGCAATTAATCTGCAACTGTGTAACAGGTACGTGTTAATTCGGTTTTTATACATATATTGATTTTCTTTTTTCTTCTCACAGAGGATCTCATGACGCACCTTTTTACCTGAAAGTGGACCTAGCCAACAAGGGTAGCAATCCATCTTCAGCTACGAGTGGTTGTCTGCATCCAGAACGGTGTCTGGCTGGCTTGCAATTAATCTGCAACTGTGTAACAGGTATGTGTTAATTTGGTTTTTATACATATATTGATTTTCTTTTTTTTGTCACACAGGATCCCATCACGCACCTTTTTACCTGAAAGTGGATCTGGCCAACAAAGGGCAATCCATCTTCAGCTCTGAATGGTTGTCTGCATCTGGAACGGCGTCTGGCTGGCTTGCAATTAATCTGCAACTGTGTAAAAGATACGTGTTAATTCGTTTTTATACATATTGATTTCTTTTTTCTGGATCAGTGTCTGGCTGGCTTGCAATTAATCTGCAACTGTGTTGACATTCTTTTTTGTCTTTCTTATTTTCAGGATCTCATGACCCACCTGACTGACCTTTTGACCTGAAAGTGGATCTTGCAATTAATCTGCAACTGTGTAAAAGGTACGTGTTAATTTTGTTTTTATACATATATTGATTTTCTTTTTTCTTGTCACACAGGATCTCATGACGCACCTTTTTACCTGAAAGTGGACCTGGCCAACAAGGGGCAATCCATCTTCAGCTGCGAGTGGTTGTCTGCATCTGGAACGGTGTCTGGCTGGCTTGCAATTAATCTGCAACTGTCTAAAAGATACGTGTTAATTCATTTTTTATACATATATTGATTTCTTTTTTCTGGATCAGTGTCTGGCTGGCTTGCAATTAATCTGCAACTGTGTAACTGGTACGTGTTAATTCGGTTTTTATACATATGTTGATTTTCTTTTTTTTTGTCACACAGGATCCCATCACACACCTTTTTACCTGAAAGTGGATCCGGCCAACAAGGGGCTATCCATGTCCAGCTGTGAGAGGTTGCCTGCATCTGGAATGGTGTCTGACTGGCTTTCTTTTCATCTGCAACTGAGTTACAGGTAAGTTAACATTCAGTTTCTATACCTATATTGAATTTCTTTTTTGTCTTTCTTTATTTTCAGGATGTCATGACCCACCTGACGCACCTTTTTACCAGAAAGTGGATCTGGCCAACAAGGGGCAATCCATCTTCAGCGGTGAGTGGTTGTCTGCATCTGGAACGGTGTCTGGCTGGATTGCAATTAATCTGCAACTGTGTAAAAGATACGTGTTAATTTGTTTTTTATACATATTGATTTCTTTTTTCTGGATCAGTGTCTGGCTGGATTGCAATTAATCTGCAACTGTGTTGACTTTCTTTTTTGTCTTTCTTATTTTCAGGATCTCATGACCCACCTGACGCACCTTTTTACCTGAAAGTGGATCTTGCAATTAATCTGCAACTGTGTAACAGGTACGTGTTAATTCGGTTTTTATACATATATTGATTTTCTTTTTTCTTGTCACACAGGATCTCATGACGCACCTTTTTACCTGAAAGTGGATATGGCCAACAAGGCGAAATCCATCTTCAGCTGCGAATGGTTTTCTGCATCTGGAATGGTGTCTGGCTGGCTTGCAATTAATCTGCAACTGTGTAACAGGTACGTGTTAATTCGGTTTTTATACATATATTGATTTTCTTTTTTCTGGTCACACAGGATCTCATGACGCACCTTTTTACCTGAAAGTCGATCTGGCCAACAAGGGGTTATCCATCTTCAGCTGCGAGTGGTTGTCTGCATCTGGAACGGTGTCTGGCTGGCTTGCAATTAATCTGCAACTGTGTAACAGGTACGTGTTAAATCGTTTTTTATACATATAATGATTTTCTTTTTTCTTGTCACACAGGATCCCATCACGCACCTTTTTACCTGAAAGTGGATCCGGCCAACAAGGGGTTATCCATCTTCAGCTGCGAGTGGTTGTCTGCATCTGGAATGGTGTCTGACTGGCTTTCTTTTCATCTGCAACTGACTTACAGGTAAGTGAACATTCAGTTTCTATACCTATATTGAATTTCTTTTTTTGACTTTCTTTATTTTCAGGATGTCATGACCCACCTGATGCACCTTTTTACCAGAAAGTGGATCTGGCCAACAAGGGGCAATCCATCTTCAGCGGTGAGTGGTTGTCTGCATCTGGAACGGTGTCTGGCTGGATTGCAATTAATCTGCAACTGTGTAAAAGATACGTGTTAATTTGATTTTTATACATATTGATTTCTTTTTTCTGGATCAGTGTCTGGCTGGCTTGCAATTAATCTGCAACTGTGTTGACTTTCTTTTGTCTTTCTTATTTTCAGGATCTCATGACCCACCTGACGTACCTTTTTACCTGAAAGTGGATATGGCCAACAAGGGGCAATCCATCTTCAGCTGCGAGTGGTTTTCTGCATCTGGAATGGTGTCTGGCTGGCTTGCAATTAATCTGCAACTGTGTAACAGGTACGTGTTAATTCAGTTTTTATACATATATTGATTTTCTTTTTTCTTGTCACACAGGATCTCATGACACATCTTTTTACCTGAAAGTGGATCTGGCCAACAAGGGGTTATCCATCTTCAGCTGCGAGTGGTTGTCTGCATCTGGAACGGTGTCTGGCTGGCTTGCAATTAATCTGCAACTGTGTAACTGGTACGTGTTAATTCGGTTTTTATACATATGTTGATTTTCTTTTTTTTTGTCACACAGGATCCCATCACACACCTTTTTACCTGAAAGTGGATCCGGCCAACAAGGGGCTATCCATGTCCAGCTGTGAGAGGTTGCCTGCATCTGGAATGGTGTCTGACTGGCTTTCTTTTCATCTGCAACTGAGTTACAGGTAAGTTAACATTCAGTTTCTATACCTATATTGAATTTCTTTTTTGTCTTTCTTTATTTTCAGGATGTCATGACCCACCTGACGCACCTTTTTACCAGAAAGTGGATCTGGCCAACAAGGGGCAATCCATCTTCAGCGGTGAGTGGTTGTCTGCATCTGGAACGGTGTCTGGCTGGATTGCAATTAATCTGCAACTGTGTAAAAGATACGTGTTAATTTGTTTTTTGTACATATTGATTTCTTTTTTCTGGATCAGTGTCTGGCTGGCTTGCAATTAATCTGCAACTGTGTTGACTTTCTTTTTTGTCTTTCTTATTTTCAGGATCTCATGACCCACCTGACGCACCTTTTTACCTGAAAGTGGATCTTACAATTAATCTGCAACTGTGTAACAGGTACGTGTTAATTCGATTTTTATACATATATTGATTTTCTTTTTTCTTGTCACACAGGATCTCATGACGCACCTTTTTACCTGAAAGTGGACTTGGCCAACAAGGGGCAATCCATCTTCAGCTATGAGTTGTTGTCTGCATCTAGAACAGTGTCTGGCTGGCTTGCAATTAATCTGCAACTATGTAACAGGTACGTGTTAATTCGGTTTTTATACATATATTGATTTTCTTTTTATTGTCACACAGAATCCCATCACGCACCTTTTTACCTGAAAGTGGATCTGGCCAACAAGGGGCAATCCATCTTTAGCTCTGAATGGTTGTCTGCATCTGGAACGGTGTCTGGCTGTCTTGCAATTAATCTGCAACTGTGTAAAAGATACGTGTTAATTCGTTTTTTATACATATTGATTTCTTTTTTCTGGATCAGTGTCTGGCTGGCTTGCAATTAATCTGCAACTGTTTTGACTTTATTTTTTGTCATTCTTATTTTCAGGATCTCAGGACCCACCTGACTGACCTTTTTACCTGAAAGTGGATCTTGCAATTAATCTGCAACTGTGTAAAAGGTACGTGTTAATTCGGTTTTTATACATATATTGATTTTCTTTTTTCTTGTCACACAGGATCTCATGACGCAGCTTTTTACCTGAAAGTGGATCTGGCCAACAAGGGGCAATCCATCTTCAGCTGCGAGTGGTTTTTTGCATCTGGAATGGTGTCTGGTTGGCTTGCAATTAATCTGCAACTGTGTAACAGGTACGTGTCAAGTCGGTTTTTATACATATATTGATTTTCTTTTTTCTTGTCACACAGGATCTCATGACGCACCTTTTTACCTGAAAGTGGACCTGGCCAACAAGGGGCAATCCATCTTCAGCTACGAGTGGTTGTCTGCATCTGGAACGGTGTCTGGCTGGCTTGCAATTGATCTGCAACTGTGTAAAAGGTACGTGTTAATTCGGTTTTTATACATATATTGATTTTCTTTTTTTTGTCACACAGGATCCCATCACGCACCTTTTTACTTGAAAGTGGATCTGGCCAAAAAGGGGCAATCCATCTTCAGCTCTTAATGGTTCTCTGCATCTGGAACGGTGTCTGGCTGGCTTGCAATTAATCTGCAACTGTGTAAAAAATACGTGTTAATTCGTTTTTTATACATATTGATTTCTTTTTTCTGGATCAGTGTCTGGCTGGCTTATAATTAATCTGCAACTGTGTTGACATTCTTTTTTGTCTTTCTTATTTTCAGGATCTCATGACCCACCTGACACATCTTTTTACCTGAAAGTGGATCTTGCAATTAATCTGCAACTGTGTAACAGGTATGTGTTAAATCGTTTTTTATACATATAATGGTTTTCTTTATTCTTGTCACACAGGATCTCATGACGCACCTTTTTACCTGAAAGTGGACCTGGCCAACAAGAGGCAATCCATCTTCAGCTGCGAGTGGTTGTCTGCATCTGGAACGGTGTCTGGCTGGCTTGCAATTAATCTGCAACTGTGTAAAAGGTACGTGTTAATTCAGTTTTTATACATATATTGATTTTCTTTTTTTTGTCACACAGGATCCCATCACTCACCTTTTTACCTGAAAGTGGATCCGGTCAACAAGGGGCTATCCATGTCCAGCTGTGAGAGGTTGCCTGCATCTGGAATGGTGTCTGATTGGCTTTCTTTTCATCTGCATCTGAGTTACAGGTAAGCGAACATTCAGTTTCTATACTTATATTGACTTTCTTTTTTTTTTTCTTATTTTCAGGATGTCATGACCCACCTGACGCATCTTTTTACCTGAAAGTGGATCTGGCCAACAAGTGCCTATCTATCTCCAGCTGAGAGAGGTTGTCTGCATCTGGAAGTCTGTCTGCTGGCTTTCTTATTTGCAACTGAGTAACAGGTAAGTGAACATTCGGTTTCTATACATATATTGACTTTATTTATATTTCTTATTTTCAGGATCTCATGACACAGCTTTTTACCTGAAAGAGGATTTGGCCAACAAGGGGCAATCCATCTTCAGCTGCGACTGGATGTCTGCATCTGGAACAGTGTCTGGCTGGCTTGCAATTAATCTGCAACTGTGTAACAGGTATGTGTTAATTTGGTTGTTATACATATATGGATTTTCTTTTTTCTTGTCACACAGGATCTCATGACGCACCTTTTTACCTGAAAGTGGACCTGGCCAACAAGGGGCAATCCATCTTCAGCTATGAGTTGTTGTCTGCATCTAGAACGGTGTCTGGCTGGCTTGCAATTAATCTGCAACTATGTAACAGGTACGTGTTAATTCGTTTTTTATACATATTGATTTCTTTTTTCTGGATCAGTGTCTGGCTGGCTTGCAATTAATCTGCAACTGTTTTGACTTTATTTTTTGTCATTCTTATTTTCAGGATCTCAGGACCCACCTGACTGACCTTTTTACCTGAAAGTGGATCTTGCAATTAATCTGCAACTGTGTAAAAGGTACGTGTTAATTCGGTTTTTATACATATATTGATTTTTTTTTTTTCTCACACGATCCCATCACACACCTTTTTACCTGAAAGTGGATCCGGCCAACAAGGGGCTATCCATGTCCAGCTGTGAGAGGTTGCCTGCATCTGGAATGGTGTCTGATTGGCTTTCTTTTCATCTGCATCTGAGTTACAGGTAAGCGAACATTCAGTTTCTATACTTATATTGACTTTCTTTTTTTTTTTCTTATTTTCAGGATGTCATGACCCACCTGACGCATCTTTTTACCTGAAAGTGGATCTGGCCAACAAGTGCCTATCTATCTCCAGCTGAGAGAGGTTGTCTGCATCTGGAAGTCTGTCTGCTGGCTTTCTTATTTGCAACTGAGTAACAGGTAAGTGAACATTCGGTTTCTATACATATATTGACTTTATTTATATTTCTTATTTTCAGGATCTCATGACACAGCTTTTTACCTGAAAGAGGATTTGGCCAACAAGGGGCAATCCATCTTCAGCTGCGACTGGATGTCTGCATCTGGAACAGTGTCTGGCTGGCTTGCAATTAATCTGCAACTGTGTAACAGGTATGTGTTAATTTGGTTGTTATACATATATGGATTTTCTTTTTTCTTGTCACACAGGATCTCATGACGCACCTTTTTACCTGAAAGTGGACCTGGCCAACAAGGGGCAATCCATCTTCAGCTATGAGTTGTTGTCTGCATCTAGAACGGTGTCTGGCTGGCTTGCAATTAATCTGCAACTATGTAACAGGTACGTGTTAATTCGTTTTTTATACATATTGATTTCTTTTTTCTGGATCAGTGTCTGGCTGGCTTGCAATTAATCTGCAACTGTTTTGACTTTATTTTTTGTCATTCTTATTTTCAGGATCTCAGGACCCACCTGACTGACCTTTTTACCTGAAAGTGGATCTTGCAATTAATCTGCAACTGTGTAAAAGGTACGTGTTAATTCGGTTTTTATACATATATTGATTTTTTTTTTTTCTCACACGATCCCATCACACACCTTTTTACCTGAAAGTGGATCCGGCCAACAAGGGGCTATCCATGTCCAGCTGTGAGAGGTTGCCTGCATCTGGAATGGTGTCTGACTGGCTTTCATTTCATCTGCAATTGAGTTACAGGTAAGTGAACATTCAGTTTCTATACCTATATTGAACTTCTTTTTTGTCTTTCTTTATTTTCAGGATGTCATGACCCACCTGACGCACCTTTTTACCAGAAAGTGGATCTGGCCAACAAGAGGCAATCCATCTTCAGCGGTGAGTGGATGTCTGCATCTGGAACGGTGTCTGGCTGGATTGCAATTAATCTGCAACTGTGTAAAAGATACGTGTTAATTTGTTTTTTATACATATTGATTTCTTTTTTCTGGATCAGTGTGTGGCTGGCTTGCAATTAATCTGCAACTGTGTTGACTTTCTTTTTTGTCTTTCTTATTTTCAGGATCTCATGACCCACCTGACGCACCTTTTTACCTGAAAGTGGATATGGCCAACAAGGCGAAATCCATCTTCAGCTGCGAATTCGTTTCTGCATCTGGAATGGTGTCTGGCTGGCTTGCAATTAATCTGCAACTGTGTAACAGGTACGTGTTAATTCGGTTTTTATACATATATTGATTTTCTTTTTTCTGGTCACACAGGATCTCATGACGCACCTTTTTACCTGAAAGTGGATCTGGCCAACAAGGGGTTATCCATCTTCAGCTGCGAGTGGTTGTCTGCATCTGGAACGGTGTCTGGCTGGCTTGCAATTAATCTGCAACTGTGTAACAGGTACGTGTTAATTCGGTTTTTATACATATATTGATTTTCTTTTTTTTGTCACACAGGATCCCATCAAACACCTTTTTACCTGAAAGTGGATCCGGCCAACAAGGGGCTATCCATGTCCAGCTGTGAGAGGTTGCCTGCATCTGGAATGGTGTCTGACTGGCTTTCTTCTCATCTGCAACTGAGTTACAGATAAGTGAACATTCAGTTTCTATACCTATATTGAATTTATTTTTTGTCTTTCTTTATTTTCAGGATGTCATGACCCACCTGACGCACCTTTTTACCAGAAAGTGGATCTGGCCAACAAGGGGCAATCCATCTTCAGCGGTGAGTGGTTGTCTGCATCTGGAACGGTGTCAGGCTGGATTGCAATTAATCTGCAACTGTGTAAAAGATACGTGTTAATTTGATTTTTATACATATTGATTTCTTTTTTCTGGATCAGTGTCTGGCTGGCTTGCAATTAATCTGCAACTGTGTTGACTTTCTTTTTTGTCTTTCTTATTTTCAGGATCTCATGACCCACATGACGTACCTTTTTACCTGAAAGTGGATCTTGCAATTAATCTGCAACTGTGTAACAGGTACGTGTTAATTCGGTTTTTATACAAATATTGATTTTCTTTTTTCTTGTCACACAGGATCTCATGACGCACCTTTTTACCTGAAATTAGACCTGGCCAACAAGGGGCAATCCATCTTCAGCTATGAGTGGTTGTCTGCATCTAGAACGGTGTCTGGCTGGCTTGCAATTAATCTGCAACTGTGTAACAGGTACGTGTTAATTCGGTTTTTATACATATATGGATTTTCTTTTTTCTTGTCACACAGGATCTCATGACGCACCGTTTTACCTGAAAGTGGACCTGGCCAACAAGGGGCAATCCATCTTCAGCTATGAGTTGTTGTCTGCATCTAGAACGGTGTCTGGCTGGCTTGCAATTAATCTGCAACTATGTAACAGGTACGTGTTAATTCGTTTTTTATACATATTGATTTCTTTTTTCTGGATCAGTGTCTGGCTGGCTTGCAATTAATCTGCAACTGTTTTGATTTTATTTTTTGTCTTTCTTATTTTCAGGATCTCAGGACCCAACTGACTGACCTTTTTACCTGAAAGTGGATCTTGCAATTAATCTGCAACTGTGTAAAAGGTACGTGTTAATTCGGTTTTTATACATATATTGATTTTCTTTTTTCTTGTCACACAGGATCTCATGACGCAGCTTTTTACCTGAAAGTGGATCTGGCCAACAAGGGGCAATCCATCTTCAGCTGCGAGTGGTTTTTTGCATCTGGAATGGTGTCTGGTTGGCTTGCAATTAATCTGCAACTGTGTAACAGGTACGTGTCAAGTCGGTTTTTATACATATATTGATTTTCTTTTTTCTTGTCACACAGGATCTCATGACGCACCTTTTTACCTGAAAGTGGACCTGGCCAACAAGGGGCAATCCATCTTCAGCTACGAGTGGTTGTCTGCATCTGGAACGGTGTCTGGCTGGCTTGCAATTGATCTGCAACTGTGTAACAGGTACGTGTTAATTCGGTTTTTATACATATATTGATTTTCTTTTTTTTGTCACACAGGATCCCATCACGCACCTTTTTACTTGAAAGTGGATCTGGCCAAAAAGGGGCAATCCATCTTCAGCTCTTAATGGTTCTCTGCATCTGGAACGGTGTCTGGCTGGCTTGCAATTAATCTGCAACTGTGTAAAAAATACGTGTTAATTCGTTTTTTATACATATTGATTTCTTTTTTCTGGATCAGTGTCTGGCTGGCTTATAATTAATCTGCAACTGTGTTGACATTCTTTTTTGTCTTTCTTATTTTCAGGATCTCATGACCCACCTGACACATCTTTTTACCTGAAAGTGGATCTTGCAATTAATCTGCAACTGTGTAACAGGTATGTGTTAAATCGTTTTTTATACATATAATGGTTTTCTTTATTCTTGTCACACAGGATCTCATGACGCACCTTTTTACCTGAAAGTGGACCTGGCCAACAAGAGGCAATCCATCTTCAGCTGCGAGTGGTTGTCTGCATCTGGAACGGTGTCTGGCTGGCTTGCAATTAATCTGCAACTGTGTAAAAGGTACGTGTTAATTCAGTTTTTATACATATATTGATTTTCTTTTTTTTGTCACACAGGATCCCATCACTCACCTTTTTACCTGAAAGTGGATCCGGTCAACAAGGGGCTATCCATGTCCAGCTGTGAGAGGTTGCCTGCATCTGGAATGGTGTCTGATTGGCTTTCTTTTCATCTGCATCTGAGTTACAGGTAAGCGAACATTCAGTTTCTATACTTATATTGACTTTCTTTTTTTTTTTCTTATTTTCAGGATGTCATGACCCACCTGACGCATCTTTTTACCTGAAAGTGGATCTGGCCAACAAGTGCCTATCTATCTCCAGCTGAGAGAGGTTGTCTGCATCTGGAAGTCTGTCTGCTGGCTTTCTTATTTGCAACTGAGTAACAGGTAAGTGAACATTCGGTTTCTATACATATATTGACTTTATTTATATTTCTTATTTTCAGGATCTCATGACACAGCTTTTTACCTGAAAGAGGATTTGGCCAACAAGGGGCAATCCATCTTCAGCTGCGACTGGATGTCTGCATCTGGAACAGTGTCTGGCTGGCTTGCAATTAATCTGCAACTGTGTAACAGGTATGTGTTAATTTGGTTGTTATACATATATGGATTTTCTTTTTTCTTGTCACACAGGATCTCATGACGCACCTTTTTACCTGAAAGTGGACCTGGCCAACAAGGGGCAATCCATCTTCAGCTATGAGTTGTTGTCTGCATCTAGAACGGTGTCTGGCTGGCTTGCAATTAATCTGCAACTATGTAACAGGTACGTGTTAATTCGTTTTTTATACATATTGATTTCTTTTTTCTGGATCAGTGTCTGGCTGGCTTGCAATTAATCTGCAACTGTTTTGACTTTATTTTTTGTCTTTCTTATTTTCAGGATCTCAGGACCCAACTGACTGACCTTTTTACCTGAAAGTGGATCTTGCAATTAATCTGCAACTGTGTAAAAGGTACGTGTTAATTCGGTTTTTATACATATATTGATTTTCTTTTTTCTTGTCACACAGGATCTCATGACGCAGCTTTTTACCTGAAAGTGGATCTGGCCAACAAGGGGCAATCCATCTTCAGCTGCGAGTGGTTTTTTGCATCTGGAATGGTGTCTGGTTGGCTTGCAATTAATCTGCAACTGTGTAACAGGTACGTGTCAAGTCGGTTTTTATACATATATTGATTTTCTTTTTTCTTGTCACACAGGATCTCATGACGCACCTTTTTACCTGAAAGTGGACCTGGCCAACAAGGGGCAATCCATCTTCAGCTACGAGTGGTTGTCTGCATCTGGAACGGTGTCTGGCTGGCTTGCAATTGATCTGCAACTGTGTAAAAGGTATGTGTTAATTCGGTTTTTATACATATATTGATTTTCTTTTTTTTGTCACACAGGATCCCATCACGCACCTTTTTACCTGAAAGTGGATCTGGCCAAAAAGGGGCAATCCATCTTCAGCTCTTAATGGTTCTCTGCATCTGGAACGGTGTCTGGCTGGCTTGCAATTAATCTGCAACTGTGTAAAAAATACGTGTTAATTCGTTTTTTATACATATTGATTTCTTTTTTCTGGATCAGTGTCTGGCTGGCTTATAATTAATCTGCAACTGTGTTGACATTCTTTTTTGTCTTTCTTATTTTCAGGATCTCATGACCCACCTGACACATCTTTTTACCTGAAAGTGGATCTTGCAATTAATCTGCAACTGTGTAACAGGTATGTGTTAAATCGTTTTTTATACATATAATGATTTTCTTTATTCTTGTCACACAGGATCTCATGACGCACCTTTTTACCTGAAAGTGGACCTGGCCAACAAGAGGCAATCCATCTTCAGCTGCGAGTGGTTGTCTGCATCTGGAACGGTGTCTGGCTGGCTTGCAATTAATCTGCAACTGTGTAAAAGGTACGTGTTAATTCAGTTTTTATACATATATTGATTTTCTTTTTTTTGTCACACAGGATCCCATCACTCACCTTTTTACCTGAAAGTGGATCCGGTCAACAAGGGGCTATCCATGTCCAGCTGTGAGAGGTTGCCTGCATCTGGAATGGTGTCTGATTGGCTTTCTTTTCATCTGCATCTGAGTTACAGGTAAGCGAACATTCAGTTTCTATACTTATATTGACTTTCTTTTTTTTTTTCTTATTTTCAGGATGTCATGACCCACCTGACGCATCTTTTTACCTGAAAGTGGATCTGGCCAACAAGTGCCTATCTATCTCCAGCTGAGAGAGGTTGTCTGCATCTGGAAGTCTGTCTGCTGGCTTTCTTATTTGCAACTGAGTAACAGGTAAGTGAACATTCGGTTTCTATACATATATTGACTTTATTTATATTTCTTATTTTCAGGATCTCATGACACAGCTTTTTACCTGATAGAGGATTTGGCCAACAAGGGGCAATCCATCTTCAGCTGCGACTGGATGTCTGCATCTGGAACAGTGTCTGGCTGGCTTGCAATTAATCTGCAACTGTGTAACAGGTATGTGTTAATTTGGTTGTTATACATATATTGATTTTCTTTTTTCTTGTCACACAGGATCCCATGACGCACCTTTTTACCTGAAAGTGGATCCGGCCAACAAGGGGCTATCCATGTCCAGCTGTGAGAGGTTTCCAGCATCTGCAATGGTGTCTGACTGGCTTTCTTTTCATCTGCAACTGAGTTACAGGTAAGTGAACATTCAGTTTCGATACTTATATTGACTTTCTTTTTTGTCTTTCCAATTTTCAGGATGTCATGACCCACCTGACGCACCTTTTTACCTGAAAGTGGATCTGGCCAACAAGAGGCAATCTTTCTTCAGCTGCGAGTTGTTTCCTGCATCTGGATCGGTTTCTTGCTGGCTTGCAATTAATCTGCAACTGTGTAAAAGATACGTGTTAATTTGTTTTTTATACATATTGATTTCTTTTTTCTGGAACAGTGTCTGGCTGGCTTGCAAATAATCTGCAACTGTGTTGACTTTCTTTTTTGTCTTTCTTCTTTTCAGGATCTCATGACTCACCCGACGCACCTTTTTACCTGAAAGTGGGTCTTGCAATTAATCTGCAACTGTGTTGACTTTCTTTTTTGTCTTTCTTATTTTCAGGATGTCATGACCCACCTGACGGACCTTTTTACCTGAAAGTGGATCTGGCCAACAACTGCCTATCCATCTCCAGCTGTGAGAGGTTGTCTGCATCTGGAACGGTGTCTGACTGGCTTTCTTTTCATCTGCAACTGAGTTACAGGTAAGTGAACATTCAGTTTCTATACTTTTATTGACTTTCTTTTTTGTCTTTCTTATTTTCAGGATCTCATGACCCACCTGACGCACCTTTTTACCTGAAAGTGGATCTGGCCAACAAGGGGCAATCCATCTTCAGCTGTGAGTGGTTGTCTGCATCTGGAACGGTGTCTGGCTGGCTTGCAATTAATCTGCAATTGTGTTGACTTTCTTTTTTGTCTTTCTTATTTTCAGGATCTCATGACTCACCTGACGCACCTTTTTACCTGAAAGTGGATCTGGCCAACAAGGGGCAATCCATCTTCAGCTGTGAGTGGCTGTCTGCATCTAAAACAGTGTCTGAATGGCTTTCTTTTCATCTGCAACTGAGTGACAGTTAAGCTAACATTCAGTTTCTATACATATATTGACTTTCTTTTTTGTCTTTCTTATTTTCAGGATCTCATGTCCCACCTGACGCATCTTTTTACCTGAAACTGAATCTTGCAGTTGATCTGCAACTGTGTAACAGGTTCGTGTTAATTCGGTTTTTATACATATATTGATTTTCTTTTTTCTTCTCACACAGGATACTATGATGCACCTTTTTACCTGAAAGTGGATCCATCTTCAGCTGCGAGTGGTTGTCTGCATCTGGAACGGTGTCTGGCTGGCTTGCAATTAATCTGCAACTGTGTAAAAGGTACGTGTTAATTCAGTTTTTATACATATATTGATTTTCTTTTTTTTGTCACACAGGATCCCATCACTCACCTTTTTACCTGAAAGTGGATCCGGTCAACAAGGGGCTATCCATGTCCAGCTGTGAGAGGTTGCCTGCATCTGGAATGGTGTCTGATTGGCTTTCTTTTCATCTGCATCTGAGTTACAGGTAAGCGAACATTCAGTTTCTATACTTATATTGACTTTCTTTTTTTTTTTCTTATTTTCAGGATGTCATGACCCACCTGACGCATCTTTTTACCTGAAAGTGGATCTGGCCAACAAGTGCCTATCTATCTCCAGCTGAGAGAGGTTGTCTGCATCTGGAAGTCTGTCTGCTGGCTTTCTTATTTGCAACTGAGTAACAGGTAAGTGAACATTCGGTTTCTATACATATATTGACTTCATTTATATTTCTTATTTTCAGGATCTCATGACACAGCTTTTTACCTGAAAGAGGATTTGGCCAACAAGGGGCAATCCATCTTCAGCTGCGACTGGATGTCTGCATCTGGAACAGTGTCTGGCTGGCTTGCAATTAATCTGCAACTGTGTAACAGGTATGTGTTAATTTGGTTGTTATACATATATTGATTTTCTTTTTTCTTGTCACACAGGATCCCATGACGCACCTTTTTACCTGAAAGTGGATCCGGCCAACAAGGGGCTATCCATGTCCAGCTGTGAGAGGTTTCCAGCATCTGCAATGGTGTCTGACTGGCTTTCTTTTCATCTGCAACTGAGTTACAGGTAAGTGAACATTCAGTTTCGATACTTATATTGACTTTCTTTTTTGTCTTTCCAATTTTCAGGATGTCATGACCCACCTGACGCACCTTTTTACCTGAAAGTGGATCTGGCCAACAAGAGGCAATCTTTCTTCAGCTGCGAGTTGTTTCCTGCATCTGGATCGGTTTCTTGCTGGCTTGCAATTAATCTGCAACTGTGTAAAAGATACGTGTTAATTTGTTTTTTATACATATTGATTTCTTTTTTCTGGAACAGTGTCTGGCTGGCTTGCAAATAATCTGCAACTGTGTTGACTTTCTTTTTTGTCTTTCTTATTTTCAGGATCTCATGACTCACCCGACGCACCTTTTTACCTGAAAGTGGGTCTTGCAATTAATCTGCAACTGTGTTGACTTTCTTTTTTGTCTTTCTTATTTTCAGGATGTCATGACCCACCTGACGGACCTTTTTACCTGAAAGTGGATCTGGCCAACAACTGCCTATCCATCTCCAGCTGTGAGAGGTTGTCTGCATCTGGAACGGTGTCTGACTGGCTTTCTTTTCATCTGCAACTGAGTTACAGGTAAGTGAACATTCAGTTTCTATACTTGTATTGACTTTCTTTTTTGTCTTTCTTATTTTCAGGATCTCATGACCCACCTGACGCACCTTTTTACCTGAAAGTGGATCTGGCCAACAAGGGGCAATCCATCTTCAGCTGTGAGTGGTTGTCTGCATCTGGAACGGTGTCTGGCTGGCTTGCAATTAATCTGCAATTGTGTTGACTTTCTTTTTTGTCTTTCTTATTTTCAGGATCTCATGACTCACCTGACGCACCTTTTTACCTGAAAGTGGATCTGGCCAACAAGGGGCAATCCATCTTCAGCTGTGAGTGGCTGTCTGCATCTAAAACAGTGTCTGAATGGCTTTCTTTTCATCTGCAACTGAGTGACAGTTAAGCTAACATTCAGTTTCTATACATATATTGACTTTCTTTTTTGTCTTTCTTATTTTCAGGATCTCATGTCCCACCTGACGCATCTTTTTACCTGAAACTGAATCTTGCAGTTGATCTGCAACTGTGTAACAGGTTCGTGTTAATTCGGTTTTTATACATATATTGATTTTCTTTTTTCTTCTCACACAGGATACTATGACGCACCTTTTTACCTGAAAGTGGATCCATCTTCAGCTGTGAGTGGTTGTCTGCATCTGGAACAGTGTCTGGCTTGCAATTAATCTGCAACTGTGTAACAGGTACATGTTAATTCGGTTTTTATACATATATTGATTTTCTTTTTTCTTGTCACACAGGATCCCATGACGCACCTTTTTACCTGAAAGTGGATCCGGCCAACAAGGGGCTATCCATCTCCAGCTGTGAGAGGTTGTCTGCATCTGGAATGGTGTCTGACTGGCTTTCTTCTCATCTGCAACTGAGTAACAAGTGAACATTCGGTTTCTATACATGTATTTACTTTCTTATTTGTCTTTCTTATTTTCAGGATCTCATGACCCAGCTTTTTACCTGAAAGTGGTTCTGGCCAACAAGGGGCAATCCATCTTCAGCTGTGAGTGGTTGTCTCCATCTGGAACGGTGTCTGACTGGCTTGCAATTAGTCTGCAACTGTGTAACAGGTACGTGTTAATTCAGTTTTTATACATATATTGATTTTCTTTTTTGTCACACAGGATCCCATGACCCACCTATTTGCCTCAAATTTGTTCCTATGCAGTTGCTAGGTAGTTGCTATGGTGTTCCAGGGTGTTACCATGGATTTTGTAGGTGGTTGCTATGGAGTTGCTACATGGTTGCTATGGTGTCACAGGTGATTGCTAGGGTGTCAGAAGTGGTTGCTATGTTTTTGCTAGATGGTTTCTAAGATGTTGCTAGGCGGTTGCTAGGATGTCACAAGCAGTTTCTATGATGTCACTAGGTGGTTGCTATAGTGTCACTAAGTGGTTGCTAGGTGGTTGCTATAGTGTTGCTAGGTGGTTGATATACTGTTGCTAGGTGCTTGCTATGGTGTCCCAGGTGGTTGCTATGGATTTTGTTGGTGGTTGCTATGGTGTTGCAAGTGGTTGCAATGGTGTCCCTAAGTGATTGCAAGGTGGTTGCTATGCTGGCATAGGTTGGTTGCTATGGTGTCGCCAGATGGTTGATAGGGTGTTGCTAGGTGGTTGCAATGGTGTTGCTCTGTTGTCACTAGGTGGTTGCCTGGCCGGGACCCAGGCCGAAGTCTGGAACCAAGCCAGGACCCAGACCGAAGCCTGGAACCAAGCTGGGACCCAGACCGAAGCCTTGACACAGGATGAAGTTGGGAACCAGGCAGGGACCCAAGCCGAAGCCAGGAACCAAGCCAGGACCGAAACAGAAGCCGGGACTGTGGGAAGAGCCGTGGAAGGGGCCGGGGCAGTGAGGCTGGAGCAATACAGCTCCGTGAACCAGGCGGATGCCTGAGATAAATTCATCTCAGCAGTGTTATTATTAAATTTAAGATTAGCTCTGCTGAGGTGAATTTAATATTAACATTTTTGAGATAAATTTAATAAACACTATTGAGAAAATTATGATTAGCATTGCTGAGATAAATAAGATTTACACTGCTGTGGTTAATGTATGATTAGCACTGCTGAGATAAATTTAATATTAACACTGCTTAAATATATGTAAGATTAATACCGCTAAGGTACATTTAAGATTAGCAATGGTGAGATAATTGTAATATTAACTCTTCTGATATAAATTTATGATTAGCACTGCTGAGATACATTTAATATTAACATTGCTGAGAAATTTATAATTAGCACTGCTGAGATTAATTTATTAATAAAACTGCTGAGAAATTTATTATTTACACTGCTGAGATACATTTCTTATTTACACTGCTGAGAAAGATTTAGGATTAACACTGCTGAGAAAGATTTAGGATTAACACTGCTGAGATAAATTTAAGAATTACACTGCTGAAATAAATGTAACAACATTGCTGAGATAAATTTAAGAATAACCCTCCTGAGGTGAATTTCTGATTAGCACTGCTGAGATAAATTTATTTTTATTAACACTATTGAGATAAACTTATGATTATCACTGCTGACAAATGTAATATTAATACTGCTGACATAAATGTATTAACACTGCTGAGGTAAAGATATGATTATCACTGCTGAGAAATTTAATATTAACACTGCAGAGATAAATTTTAGATAAGCACTGCTGAGATAAATTTAAAATCAACACTGCTTAAATAAACATAATATTAACATTGCTGAGAAATTTATGATTAGCACTGGTAAGATACATTTATTAATAACATTGCTAAGAAATTTAGGATTAACTTCTGAGATAAATGTATGATTAATACTACTGAGACAAATTTAGGATTAGCACTGCTGAGACAAATTTAGGATTAGCACTGCTAAGATAAATTTATGATTAGCATTGCTGAGGTAAATTTATGATCACTGCTCAGATGAATTTAATATTAACACTGCTGAGACATTTAATATTAACACTGCAGAGATAAATTTAAGATTAGCACGGCTGAGGTTAATTCAAGATGATTAACACTGCTGTGGTAAATGTATGATTAGCACTGCTAAGACATTTAATATAAACACTGCTTAAATAAATGTAAGATTAATACCGCTAAGGTACTTTTAAGATTAGCACTGGTAAATTAATTGTAATATTAACTCTTCTGAGATAAATTTATGATTAGCACTGCTGAGATACATTTAATATTAACATTGCTGAGAAATATATTAACACTTCTGAGATTAATTTAACAATAACACTGCTTAAATAAATGTAATATTAACATTGCTGAGAAATTTAAGATTAACTTCTGAAATTAATTTTAAGTTTAGCACTGCTAAGATAAATTTATGATTAGCACTGCTTAAATGCATTTAATAACATTGCTGAAATACATTTAGGATGAACACTGCTGAGAAAAATTTTGGATTAGCACTGCTCAGATGAACTTAATATTAACACTGCTGAGAAATTTAATATTAACACTGTTGAGATTAATTTATGATTAGCACTGCTGAGATACATTTATGATTAGCACTGATGAGATGAATGTAATATTAACACTACTGAGAAATGTATAATTAACACTGCTAAGATAAATTTATTTTTATTAACACTATTGAGATAAAATTATGATTAGCATTGCTGAGAAAATTAATATGAACACTGCTGACAAATTTAAGATTAGGACTGCTGCAGTTAACGTATGATTTTTAAAATGTAATTTTCTGATGAACACTGCTGGGATTAATTTAATAATAACACTGCTGAGAAAATTATGATTATGATTGCTGAAATAAATTTAATAACACTGCTTAAATACATGTAATATTAACATGGCTGAGATAAATTTCAGATTAACAATGCTGAGATAAATTTAGGATTAACATTGTTGAGATAAATTTAGGATTAGCAGTGCTGAGAAATGTAATAATACTGCTGACATAAATGTATTAACACTGCAGAGGTAAAGATATGATTATCACTGCTGACATAAAATTAAGAATAAGACTGCTGCGGTAAACGTATGTTTATCACTGCTGAGAAATTTAATATTAACACTGCAGAGATAAATTTTAGATAAGCACTGCTGAGATAAATTTAAAATCAACACTGCTTAAATAAACGTAATATTAACATTGCTGAGAAATTTATGATTAGCACTGGTAAGATACATTTATTAATAACATTGCTAAGAAATTTAGGATTAACTTCTGAGATAAATTTATGATTAATACTACTGAGACAAATTTAGGATTAGCACTGCTGAGAAAAATTTAGGATTAGCACTTCTAAGATAAATTTATGATTAGCATTGCTGAGGTAAATTTATGATCACTGCTCAGATGAATTTAATATTAACACTGCTGAGACATTTAATATTAACACTATTGAGATCAAATTATGATTATCACTGCTGAGAAATTTAAGATTAACACTGCTGTGATAAATTTAATAACACTGCAGAGATAAATTTAAGATTAGCACGGCTGAGGTTAATTCAAGATGATTAACACTGCTGAGATACATTTAAAATTAACATTGCTGAGAAATATATTAAAACTTCTGAGATTAATTTAATAATAACACTGCTTAAATAAATGTAATATTAACATTGCTGAGATAAATTTAAGATTAACTTCTGAAATTAATTTTAAGATTAGCACTGCTAAGATAAATATATGATTAGCACTGCTTAAATGCATTTAATAACATTGCTGAAATACATTTAGGATGAACACTGCTGAGAAAAATTTTGGATTAGCACTGCTCAGATGAACTTAATATTAACACTGCTGAGAAATTTAATATTAAAATTTAATATTAAAATGTTGATTAGCACTGCTAAGATACATTTATGATTAGCACTGCTGAGATAAAGTTATGATCACTGCTCAGATAAATTTTATATTAACACTGATGAGATTAATTTAATATTAACACTGCTGAGATTCATTTATGACTAACCCTGCTGAGACAAATTTAATATTAACACTGCTTAAATAAATGTCATATTAACATTGCTAAAATAAAATTAAGATCAATACCACTAAGGTACATTTAAGATTAGCACTGCTGAGATACATTTAATATTAACATTGCTGAGATACATTTCTTATTTACACTGCTGAGAAAGATTTAGGATTAACACTGCTGAGGTAAATTTATTTCTAACACTGCTTAAATAAATGTAATATTAACATTGCTGAGATAAATTCCAGATTAGCATTGCTGAGATAAATTTAGGATTATCACTGCTGAGATAAATGTAATACTAACATTGCGGAGATAAATTTAAGATTAACTTCTGAGAAATGTATGATTGGCACCGCGGAGATAAATTTATGATTGGCCCTGCTGAAATAAATTTATTATTAGCACTGCTGAGATACATTTAATTTTAGCACTGCTGAAGTAAATTTAAGAGTAATACTGCTAAGGTAAATTTAAGATTAGCACTGGTGAGATAAATGTAATATTAACACTTTTGAAATAAATTTAATATTTAACACTGCTGAGATAAATTTAATAACACTGCTGAGATAAATTTCAGATTAATATCGCTAAGGTATATTTAAGATTAGCGCAGGTGAGATAATTGCAATATTAACTCTTCTGAGAGAAATTTATGATTAACACTGCTGAAAAATTCTGGATTATCACTGCTGACATAAATTTAATATTAACACTGCTGACATAAGTTTAAGATTAACTTCTGAGATAAATTTAAGATTAGCACTGCTGAGAAAGTTATGATCACTGCTCAGATGAATTTAATGTTAACACTGCTGAGATTAATTTATGATTAACATTGCTGAGATTAATTTATGATTAGCACTGCTGAGATAAATTTGATTAGCACTGCTGAGATAAATTTGATTAGCACTGCTGAGATCAATTTATGATTAGCACTGCTGAGATCTATTTATGATTAGCACTATTGAGATAAATTTAACATTAACACTACTGAAAATTTATGATTTACACTGCTGAGATAAATTTAGGATTAGCACTGCTGAGAAATTTAATATTAACACTGCTAAGAAATTTATTATTAACACTGCTGACAAAGTTATGATTATCACTTCTGAGATAAATTTAATAACACTGCTTAAATAAATGTAATATTAACACTGCTCAGATAAATTTCAGATTAGCACTGTTGAGAGAAATTTTGGATTGGCACTGCTGAGAAAAATGTAATTAACACTGCTGAGGTAAACTTATGATTAGCACTGCTAAGATAAATTTAATATTAACACTGCTGAGAAATTTATGATTAGCGCTATTGAGATACATTTATTATTTGAACTGCTGAGATAAATTTAATATTAACACTGCTGAGATAAACTTATGATTAGCACTGCTGAGGTAAATTTAGGATCACTGCTTAGATTAATTTTATATTAACACTGCTGAGATAAATTTAGGATTATGATTAGCACTATTGAGACATTTATTATTTGAACTGCTGAGATGGATTTAATATTAACACTGCTGAGATAAATGTAAGGTTAACACTGCTGAGGTAAATGTATGATTATCACTGCTGACATGAATTTAATATTAACACTGCTGAGAAATTTAATATTAACACTCTTGAGAAATTTATGAGTAGCACTGCTGAGAAATTTTATATTAACACTGCTGAGGTAAATTTATGATCACTGTTGAGATAAATGTCATAACACTGTTTAGATTAATTTAATATTAACATTGCTTAAATAAATGTCATATTAACATTGCTGAGATAAAATTAAGATTAGTTCTGCTGAGGTGAATTTCTGATTAGCACTGCTGAGAGAAATTTAGGATTAGCGCTGCTGAGAAAGTTATGATCACTGCTCAGATGAATTTAATATTAACACTGCTGAGATTAATTTAATATTAACACTGCTGAGATAAATTTAATATTAACACTTGAGAAATTTAATATTAACACTGCTGAGGTAAACTTATGATTAGCACTGCTAAGATAAAGTTATGATCACTGCTCAGATAAATGTAATATTAACACTGTTGAGATTAATTTAATATTAACACTGCTTAAATAAATGTCATTAACATTGCTGAGATAAAATTATGATTAGCATTGCTGAGATAAATTTATGATTAGCACTGCTGAGATAAATTTAAGATTAACACTGCTGTGGTAAATGTATGATTAGCACTGCTGAGATAAATTTTATATTAATACTGCTTAAATAAATGTAAAATTAATACCGCTAAGGTACTTTTAAGATTAGCACTGGTGAGATAATTGTAATATTAAGTCATCTGAGATAAATTTATGATAAGAACTGCTGAGATACATTTAATATTAACATTGCTGAGATAAATTTAAGATTAACACTGCTGAGAAAGATTTAGGATTAACACTGCTGAGGTAAATTTATTTCTAACATTGCTGAGATAAATTTCAGATTAGCACTGCTGAGGTAAATTTAAGATTAGCACTATTGAAATAAATGTAATATATAGCACTGCTGATATAAATTTATGATTAGCACTGCTGAGATGCATTTCATTTTAACACTGCTGTGGTAAATGTATGATTAGCACTGCTAAAATCAATTTAAGATTAGCACTGCTGAGGTAAATGAAAATTAGCACTGCTGAGGTAAATGTAAGATTAACACTGCTGAGGTAAATGTAAGATTAACACTGCTGAGGTAAATTTAACATTAACATTGCTGAGATAAATTTAAGATTAATCCTGCTGAGGTAAATTTAAAATTAACACTGCTGAGTGGAGGGTGGAAAAGGGGTAAATTTAAGATTAGCACTGCTGAGATTAATTTAATATTAACACTGCTTAAATAAATGTCATATTAACATTGCTGAGATAAAATTAAGATTAGCTCTGCTGAGGTGAATTTCTGATTAGCACTGCTGAGGTGAATTTAATATTAACACTGCTTAAATAAATGTAAGATTAATACCGCTAAGGTACATTTAAGATGGTGAGATGCATTTAATATTAACATTGCTGTGATAACTTTCTCAGCAGTGCTAATCATAAATTTATGATCACTGCTCAGATAAATGTAATATTAACACTGCTAAAATTAATTTATGATTAGCACTGCTAAGGTAAACTTATGATTAGCACTGCTGAGGTAAATTTATGATCACTGCTCAGATTAATTTAATATTAGCACTGCTGAGATAAATTTATGATTAGCACTGCTGAGATGAACTTATGATTAGCACTGCTGGGATAAATTTAATATTAACACTGCTTAAATAAATGTCAAATTAACATTGCTGAGAAAATTAAAATAAGTTCTGGTGAGGTAAATTTCTGATTAGCACTGCTGAGATGAATTTATTTTTATTAACACTATTGAGATAAAATTATGATTAGCATTGCTGAGAAAATTAATAATTAAATTAATATTAACATGGCTGAGAAATTTCAGATTAACACTGCTGAGATAAATTTAGGATTAGCACTGCTGAGGTAAATTTCTGATTAGCACTGCTGAGGTCAATTTCTGATCAACACTGCTGAGATAAATATAAGATTAGCGCTGCTGAGAAAGTTATGATAACTGCTCAGATGAATTTAATATTAACACTGATTAGATTAATTTCAGATTAGCACTGCTGAGATAAATTTATGATTAGCACTGCTGAGAAAGTTATGATCACTGCTCAGATGAATTTAATATTAACACTGCTGAGATCAACTTATGATTAGCACTGCTGGGATAAATTTAATATTAACACTGCTGAGATAATTTAATATTTAGCACTATTGAGAAATTTAACATTAACACTGCTGAGATAAATGCATGATTAGCACTTCTGAGAAATGTAATAATACTGCTGAGACAAATTTATTATTAACACTGCTGAGATAAATTTCTCAGCAGTTCTAATCCTAAATTTCTCATCAGTTCAAATAATAAACGTATCTCAATAGTGCTAATCATAATCATAAATTTAGGATTAGCACTATTGAGATACATTTATTATTTGAACTGCTGAGATTAATGTAAAATCAACACTGCTGAGATTAATGTAAGATTATTAACACTGCTGAGATTAATGTAAGATTATTAACACTGCTGGGTCAGGACTGGTTAGGACAATGACGGGTGAACACTCATGGTGCGATGCAAGACTTTATTAAACCAAACAGGGGAAACAAGAATGCAGCAATAACAAGAACGAATGAATAAACCAAACAAACGAGACAAACTAACATGAGCTAAACCTGAAAGCCACCTGAGGCTGGTTGGGAGTCAGGGTGTCAGGCGAGATAGTGAGATAGTGTATATCAGTGTATATAATATAAAAGTCCTGGACCTTGAAGCCTGTGGACCTGACAAAGCACTGCTGAGATATATTTAATAATAATACTGCTGAGATATATTTAATATTAATACTGCTGAGATATATTTAATATTAACACTGCTGAGATAAATGTAATATTAACACTGCTGAGAAAAAAATAATATTAACACTACTGAGATAAATTTAATATTAATATTGCTGAGATATATTTAATATTAATACTGCTGAGATATATTTAATATTAACACTGCTGAGATAAATGTAATATTAACACTGCTGAGAAAAAAAATAATATTAACACTACTGAGATAAATTTAATATTAATATTGCTGAGATATATTTAATATTAATATTGCTGAGATATATTTAATATTAACACTGCTGAGATATATTTAATATTAACACTACTGAGATATATTTAATATTAACACTGCTAAGATAAATGCAATATTAACACTGCTGAGATCATTTTAAAATGAACACTGCTGAGATAAATGTAATATTAACACTGCTGAGATAAATGTTATATTAACACTGCTGAGATAATTTTAATATTAACACTGCTGAGATAAACGTAAGATTAAAGTCATTTTTCTGGAACGATCTTCTCCAGGAGGTCTATGAACTGATTAGCTTCCAGCAGATGGAGATGTAGCACCAGCAAGCAGAACTGAATTTCCGGTCTGAAGCAGACAGGACTTATTTAGTGAAGGTAAAGGAAGCAGTGGGAGACAGTGGGAGTAGAGGTTCTGATTTACAGCTCTGTAGTTTTTAAAGCGGGTTTTTTTCTGCTTCACTGTTTAATCATCTCATTTTAGCTCCACTTTTTAGCTCTTCACCTCTCTCCTTCTCTTGAGTTTGTGTGAATTATTGTTTATTATTGTAAGTCCATTGTTAATCCTCCTCCTCCTTCTACTAATAATAACAATAATAATAAAAGTGGAAATAAATAAGTATGAATTGCAGTTTGAAATCTAGAGGTGAAACATTAAGATGAAATATAATATACTATTTTTAATATAATAAAGTGCTGCTACTACTTTTTTGCTATAATTTGTACAGGGATAAGGACAGATATTTGAAAGAGATTTACATTGTAAACAGGTCTGTATGTGTTATGATCTATATTTATAATATATTTTATTTGAGATTTCAGAATCTTAAATTTTGGAGCATCACTGTAAAGATTTGATTGTATTTAGCAACAAGGGCATTGGTGCGGTCAGAATATTGGATGATCATCACCCAACCTCATCCCCAACTGAAAGATTAAAGTTTCCCCAGCTCATCCCAGAAGTAATGGGCACCGTTTACAATTCACTGGCCACTGAATGTTATTAGTTGCACTTGTTTCTGAACCCATGTTCCATGTTTTCAGCTCACACTAATCGTACAGGATACTTTACATAATAAAGTATGCAGAGAAATAGGAGGACTACAATCTGTAATTCTAGAACTACAAAGTTCTCCTACAGTGGGGAAAAAAAGTATTTAGTCAGTCACCAATTGTGCAAGTTCTCCCACTTAAAAAAATGAGAGAGGCCTGTAATTGACATCATAGGTAGACCTCAACTATGAGAGACAAAATGAGGAAAAAAAATTCTGAAAATCACATCACATAAAGAATTTATTAGACCCAGGGAATTGAAGTACACTGAGATGCTGGAGCTGTGGTCTCGCAGCTTACACGCGATCACTCAGGTTTGTTGACGGTGGAGCAGATGGGTGCTCCCGTGTCCGTGTTACCCTCTGGCTCTCTCCTTTTAATTAGGCTGTAATAGTCAAACCTGCCGGAGTCGTCAGACACAATCTGATACTGACCAACATTCTCTGCTCTCCATAAAATTCCTCTCCGAATTAACCCTCTCTCTTTACCCTCTCCGAGTAAATGGCCACCCGGCCCGACCTGCTGGAAGATTGCCCGTTAAGGTCCCCTCTACCTTCGTCAAACCAGCTGCCACCTACGGTCCAACCAGCAGGCCCCCGACCCACCACCACCCATAGCAGACCAGCGGCTCACACGCCTACCACTGCTACCTGTTTAGCGACCATGTTAAAAACATGTTTAACTATCTGTTGTATCTGGTTTGGAAATTTTATTATTAATGTTTAAATAGTTCTGGCCAGAGGAGGATGGGTCCCCCTTGTGAGTCTTGGTTCCTCCCAAGAGAGTGGCAAGGGAGTTTTTCCTTGCCACTGTCGCCATTGGCTTGCTCATTGGGGGTCTTTGATTCGTTATTTCTTCTTTGTCTCTCTTTTATTAATCACTATTTATGTGAAGCTGCTTTGTGACGACAACAGTTGTAAAAAGCGCAATACAAATAAATCTGACTTGACTTGACTCTTTTGCATTTTCTCTTTCATTAGTCCAACCAAGCCCGATTTTCCTCCACACATTGCAGGTGCGGTGTCTATGGTTAATCCAACCAATTTTTGCCAGGGCAATGCATTTTTACTTAAGGACTTCTCCACCGCATCAAAAATGTCCCGTACTGTTGTGGTCCCATGCATGGCAGCTATATCCAACAGCTCTTCAGTGACAGAGGTCCGACTTCACGCCTCCAATGAAAATGGATAGCTGCGCTGTATCCGTGCTGCCTGTGCTTTCATCAAGCGCTAATGAAAAGGTGATGTAGTTGCGCGTCTCTGCGGCCAGCTGTGTTGCCAGGTTTCCTGCAAGTTCCCTAATTCTCTGGTCGGGACACAGCTGCTCACAGACCTTCAGCATACACTGCTTCAAAAATGCACCCTCTGAAAAAGACTTAGATGTGCAAGTTTTTTTCAGCTACAATAAAGCCGGCTTTCACAGCTGCGTTGTTTTGGGCCGTAGCTCTTGTGAACATATTCTGCTGCGATCGCAGTTTGCCTTTTAATTCTTGTACAATTTGTTGCTTTTCTTGAAGGCTAACTTTGGCATACTTAGCTCCGTGTTTGGTATCAAAGTGCAGACGTAGATTGTACTCCTTGACAACTGCCACCGCCTCATAACACAAGACATACCGTTTTTTTCTCCTTGAAGCACAAACATGTATTCGCCTTCCCATCTCTCTTGAAACTGTCTTCCATCGGCATCAATTTTTCTTTTCCTGGACATTATGGGATCAATATTTGTAGCTATTTCTTAATTCCACTTGTTGAAAAAAATCACATCAAAAAGGATACACTGTAATCTAGTGGTGAAATGCCGTCACTTGGCGGGCAACAGAAGAAAACAACTCAACACACTTTTAATCAACAATTATAGGACTTCAATGGTTTTAGTGGTTAAAAATGTTTGAATGTTGTTTTCTGGTCTTTCAGGCAGGAATAATTTTTAATTAGCAGAAGAAATTGTTACATAAATGAATATGATGTATTGTGTCGAGAATGATGCACAATCAGGATTGTGGTGTGAATCTGAAGGGGCCGCATGGCACTTCCAAGCTTTTGCTTTCCCTTTTTGGCGAAATTGATACACGGATTGGACCATGTTTCAAAAGGACCGATGGTAGCAACAGCGAACAAGCACTGGTTGGCGCCAGGTTTTTCAACGTTTGCAGAAAAGTTTTGCAAATCCTGAGTCATTTGTATGAACATAACATAGGGAAAATGACACGACAGCTCAATCGGCACATCCTACTCCAAATTTTCCATTTGAACACATTATGATTGACTTCATTGAGCTAACACCATGCCAAAATTACTGGTATTGTCTGATAATCATTGTTCAGCAAATGTCCAGAGTGCTTTCCATGTAGAAAACAAGACACACTCGCAGTAGCAAAATGCTTGCTAAGGGAAGTAATTACTAGAGTACTTCCTTTGGAGTTCCAGTAAAAATTTCATCAGACAATGGCAAGCACTTTTAGAACAAACTGATCCAACATCTTTCTGGTGCTTTGAAAATTGATTTGGAAAACACATTGCGTTTATCAAAATGCAGTCGGCTGGTGCATGGGAACGTCTAAACCAGACCATCAAATAATTCAAACCGCCAAACAGGACTGAGCCCAATGGAAGTATTATGTGGTTTTCCTAACCTTTCTCTTTACAGGCCAGTTGAATGCTCTCTACAGCAGGTCGATGATCACATGATTGATTATATGAGTGCACTGTGCAAAACTCTTCAGTCTATTCATTCACAGGTGAAAGAGGTGTTGCCACTGAGTGCTGAGGGTCCTCTACACTCTGTGAAAGTCGGTGACTGGGTGGTAGTGAAAGCCTGTCGAAGGAAGGCTCATGGATCCACTGCTCACATTGCAAGAGAGAGACTGTTCCAGACAGCTTTGTGTCTAAAACTGAAGATCCAGGTGATCAGATTACGTGCTAGTAACCTCTCCCTGTTATGCCCAACGTCTCCTATGTAGTGCAAAACTCCACTAGGCAGAAGACGGTTGTTTCCATGCCACGAAAACCAACGCTGGCCCGGAGTAGTGGCCCAGAAGCAGATGCTTGTCGACAAGTTTGTTGTTGTTTCCACTGTTTTCCGTCTAGTGTGTTAAAATTTTCTTTAGGGAAACAGACAGGACTTTGACCTTTATGTTACACTTGTTCTTACTTATACTTCGTGCTCTCCTATCTTTATGAACAATTGTATTAGATTTTATGACATGTAGAGGTCATTGGAATCGTGGACATAGATCTAAATTCAGATCAACTAGTTCTGAACAGTTAGAATCTTTGTTTGACATTTTATGTTTAAAGGGAGGAAATGTGGTTTTGAGATCATAGTAGTACATAGTCAGGTGATCTATTATCACTCACATATACCATATGTATTTCATTTCATCATCATTCTCTTAGTAAATTATATCCAGGCTAACATACTACTAGACCTACGCACTTAATCAAAACTTTCAGGTGGACTTTTACTGCTCCATATGAAGGAGACCACAAATCAGTTACTCCCCTTCAGCCGGAGTGGAACAAACTAGCTACTCCTCCGATCCCAAGTGTAGACCTTATCTGTTTTCTCTATGCTGGCCACAGTGAGTTATTGTTCAAGTGACCTCGAAGTTGTATACCAACTCGTTTGGGTATCTCCAGGTGTGAGGGGCTTCTAAAAAACATATTTGAGCTTCCTTCCTCTTCATTAATTATGCACGTATGTTAACGCCCTTTTGTTTATTCATATCACAGTTAGGTGTAACCAATGCGCTTCAATAACTTCTTTTTCTTCTGTGAATCAATGGAAAGTGACAACACCCCTTTGGGAAGATATATATGACCTTTTGTAACTTGGTCAACCTTCAGAGATCTCGGAGTATTTGCCAGGAGCTTCTCCCCGGCCGAAAGCTTTTCAATAAATATATTACTTTGGAGCATTAATAGTGATTTCTGCTTATTTAAAAAATGTCCACCATGGCTTAGTGTCAGTTTTAGGTTCAGCTCAGGTTTAGACTTGATTTAAAGTTAGGCTTGACATCAGTTTTAGGTTCAGCTGAGGTTTAGGCTTGATTTAAAGTTAGGCTTAGTGTCAGTTTTAGGTTCAGCTCAGGTTAGGCTTGATTAAAAGTTAGGCCTGACATCAGTTTTAGGTTCAGCTGAGGTTAAGAGTTGATTTAAAGTTAGGCTTAGTGTCAGTTTTAGATTCAGCTGAGGTTTAGGCTATTTTAAGCAGACCTTTGTAGGAAGATAAAGTAATGGGAGGTAAAATACTGGACAGATCAGGTGGTTATAGGAGAAGACTTTATTGTAGTTCCAGACGACTCAGTTGACCATCTTCCCTCTAGAGGGCAGCAGCAGCATCTTTTTGATTATATTTTCAATAACTTAGTCTCCAATACTAATCTGACAAACTGTTGGAGGACAAGAAACCCCAATGCCAGACAGTACACCTGGTTTAATGCTTCTAATAATGCTCAGTGTTCAAGGCTACACTACTGGTTAATCTCTCACAATATGACGGATAGTATTTAAAGTTGTGAAATTTCAGCATCTCCTTTAACTAATCACTGTTCAGTTCCCTTCTTCCTCTCTTTGAACAAATGTAAATCACCTTTGAATTCAATTAGGAAATTTAATAGTAACCTTTTGCTTAATTGAAGATATTTCACTACTGGAAATTTCACCTTTGAACAAATGGGAGTGGTTTAAATGCAATGTTGGAGCAGCAGCAATTAGGACAGTATGCTTCTAAACAGATGAGGGTCCAACACTCACAACAGACACACACAGACTCGTTCAGCATTGATTAGGAAGTGAATATGGGTTGAATGCAGTGTATTAAGCTTAGCCTGTAGCTCAGCTAGTCTGTGCTGCAGCATGAATGAGGAGACAGAGGCTGCTTCTCTTTAGTGAACTGCATCTTTTCATTTCATTTAGACGGGCTGGAGCATGGTCGAAGAGAAGAACCAGGCTGAACCAGCAGACAGAGTCCAGCCCGTTTCTTTGTGCAGCTGGACACAACGCAGAGTCGTGGACGGGTATCCCGGATGTAAAGAGGACCGGCTACATTTATACACTGATCCATTAATAAAGACTTTTATCTTAGATTTTGTCTGAATAACTTAATACTTTTGTCTCAGTCCCTCTGACGCCTACTTTCCAGAATGTGTGAAAGTGTGTAAAAAAGAGAGAGAGACATTTTTAGGTCAAATAAAGTTTTTTTTTTTTTTTTTTTTTTTTTTCGGTGGTTAATAAGAATGAGAATTATATCAGTTCAGTGGTATATTAATTTAATTTTGGAAACATCAAATTGACATTTGCGTTGTATGAAAGGTGTAGTTGTATTAAACGACAGAAACAGTCATTGTAGGAGATTAAACTAGACGCTAGGTGGCAGCATGGAGTCAGGAGTCAAATGCTTCAACAGCACTGAACTGTGTTAATACTCTGAAAAGCTTCTCAGTGAGCATCTCTACACCAAAGCTGCTCAAGTACTTCAAGTACATTGCTGCGCTAATGGCGCCCCCTGTGGAGAGTCTTAAGCTCGCAGGAGCCATTACAGCACAGTGTGTAATAAAAACTGAATCCAAATTTCTAAAGAATTTAATTTTTAAAGCATAAAGGAAAATGATATCACTCTCCAGTGTAAATTAGACCTTCCAGCAGTAAATATTCACTCAGCTTCTAGTTAAAGAAATATTTGAAGGCGTAGGGTTCAGTTAAACTGCTCACACCACCCAACCTAACCCCTCATATGAGTCGTGTTTTATGTTAAATTAAATATAGGAAATGTTACACAAGGAACGACAACAAATATTTACCATCTCACCCTGAATGTCACGAGAAGCGCCGGGAAGCGAGTCTTTAAAAAGGAAGCTGTTACTGACATATAATGATCGCTAGATGGCGATTCTTCCACGCATCATTCAGTTGGGTGTAGAGACTCTCGATATGCCCGGTGAGTTTAAACTGTTCACTGGATGTTCAAAAATAAAATTATTATAATTAAAAATATATTAAATAATCATATACATAAGAATAATCAGTGTAATTACAAATTACAAAAGTATATTTAAGTATTAAATAATTGTTTACTGTTGTCTACAGAATATTGTTTCTGAAAGATGACCCATGCCCCCTACTGTTACCATAAAGCTATAACTGTCAGGCCCTCGTTATCGTGCCCTCCCCCGGGGCGATCCCGAGCCGCTGCCCACAGGCCCAAATAGGGACTTCCTGATCGTGTCTGTTTATTTGTGTTGATTCATTGTTCATGTGTTTCACCTGGGACTGGGAGTAAGGAGAAAGGAGTGTAGTTCCCTTTGTTCTCTGCCGTGAATTGACTCGGCTGGAATCCCTGTGACGCTCTGGGATTCATCACGCGTTACTGGCGTGTTCAGCTCAGCTCTAGTTTTGCGGTCCATGTTTAGGAGAGATTCTCCGTCTGACTCGGAGGCAAGCGAGGTACGTTCGCTTCCTGCTCAGGTTCCAAGGCGACCTACATTTTAGGCAGTACTCTGCAGGTTCAGGTTAGGTCTGCCCTGCTTTCTAGTCTGGCAGCTGGCTCTCCAGCTACCCCTGTGTGTTTACGATACCATAGTCTGTTTCGAGAGGCAAGCGTGTTACATTCGCTTCCTGCTCAGGTTCCAAGGCGACCTACGTTTTAGTACTCTGCAGGTTCAGGTTAGGTCGGCCTTGCTTGCTGGTCTAGCGGCTAGTTCCCCAGCTACCTTCGTTTGTACACAGAGTTCAGCTCTGTCCTTAGTTTTGTATCTCCCCTCTCTGCCCAAGCGAGGCTTGTGGTTTTGTGTTCATCTCCCCTGTAGTTCTCCCCTCGTGTCACTCTCGTTCAGCTCCCTGCTCCTCCCAGTCCCGGGTTTGTTTTGTTCGCCATCTGATTTGTCGCGTTTTGGTTCTGTTCATGGTTTTGCCCATGTTGCTGCACTTTGCTGTTCATATCTCTTTGTTTTGTATTTGGTTAATAAAGTATCTTGCTTTGATTTCCATCTCTGCGAGTGTTCATCCCTTCAGGTCTGGCCGTACACGCCATGATAATAACATTAACAGGTGAACGTCATTCTTTTTTGAGGTTAATTTATTTAGATTTTCATTTGTTGTATTTAATAATCATTTAAGAAAGAGGAGAGAGGTCTGTAATTTTCATCATAGGTACACTTCAGCTATAATCCAGGAAATCACATTGTAGGATTTGTAAAGAATTTATTTGTAAATTTTGGTGGAAAATAAGTATTTGGTCAATAACAAAAGTTCAACTCAATACTTAGTAACATAACCTTTGTTGGCAATGACAGGTCAAACGTTTCCTGTCTTCACCAGGTTTGCACCCACTGTAGCTGGTATATTAAGCATGATTAAAAAACCCCATGTATCCAGGATGTACTTGGATTACCTGGATGTCATGCAAGCTAGCAGACCAAGAAGCATTCTGGTCAATAAGACAAACAGATCTTCCATTAACTTCTGTTATTAGACTGTACTATTACACTGCATAGTGTTAGAAGGGTGAGCTGAACTGTATTGATTACTTAAGTGCTGATTTAACACTGGGAACGTTACTGTGCATGTAGTCTTTATAAGTCAGAAGTCAGAGGTTTCTTAATAACAAAAACTAACTGGCACCATTAATGATCAGAGACTAATCACATTCCTTTAACAGACGCCCTGGAGAGCCCAAAGCTCACCCTAAACACCTCAAACTCGTCTCACCTGGGGAAGCAGTCCAGTACAGCTGTGACCACTGTAACATCTTATACAAATCAGACAGGAGCAACTCCATCAGCATCACTGTGGGTAAGAGAACAGAGAATGACTTTATAATAAGCTCGTCTGACTGCAGTAGTAGTAGCAGCTTTCTGTAATCATATGTGAGCAGCACGGATTGCTACTGGCTGTCTAAAAACGTCCATAAAAAAGTGTGCCACTACTGGATTCACACCCGGCCAGTTTTGTGCTTAGCATGTGCTGCTCTGTTTAGAGAACAGGTATGGACTATAAGAAGTTATAAGAACCAATGAAAATTAAAGAGAATATTATATTACACTAATTAGCGCTAAATCAAGAATTCTGTGATTTACACTATATGGACAAAAGTATTTGGACACCTGCTCATTCATTGTTTCTTCTAAATGAAGGATATAAAAAAGTATTTATCCTGCTTTTGTTGGAGTAACTGTCTCTACTGTTCAGGGAAGAAGGCTTTCTACTAGAGTTTGGAGGAGCATTGCTGTGAGGATTTTATTGCATTCAGTGACAAGAGCGAATTTGCTGCAGCCCAACATCTCCTTCAGTGCTTCACCAGTGTTTCACTGGTGGCTTGAAGGGCCTGAAGTGACCAGGAGCTACAGCTCCATCATCTGCTCCGTTCAACCGCAGTATCCAGGAGGCTCCTTCCACCTGGAGTTCAGTGGTGAATCCAGCATCACCAAAACTCAGTCAGCTGTTAACCACTCCACCACCTTCTCCTTCCCTGAGGCTGATTATGTCCACCAGGGAAACTACATTTGTGTTTATGAAGTAACTGTGTCTTCACACTCTTTTAGATCCTCCAACACGGAACTCTTGGCCGTCACTGTGAAAGTTACAGTAATAAGATGAGCTCATCATTTTTCTGGACTAGTTCTCCTGAAGTGTAAATGTTCCGACAGTTTTGGTTCCCATCATCAGTTTTTCAGCAGCAGCAGCAGGACTGTTACTCGTATCAGTGCCGATCATTGTTTTCCTCAAAGGGAGAAATAAGCAAAAACTGCAGAAAGCTGAGAAGACGTATCGTAGACACTGTGAGTACTTTCTGTTCAGAGGACAGTTTACTGAGGTACATTGAAACTCATAGAAGGTAAACAGAGAGTAGATACACGTGTCCAAATGTTTGTGGACACCTGCTCATTCATTATTTCTTCTGAAATCAAGGGTATTAAAAAGTATCTTATTTTCTTCTCTGCAGAACGAACACGGATGTGAGGATTACCACCCCACCTCATCCCAAACTTCCCAACTCATCCCAAACTCCCCAACTCATCAACTGCCCAACTCATGAAGCATCATCCATTATATTTTGAAGACATTTTATAAAATCTATAAGAAATCCCAAAAAGAAACATTCTTCTTGCAGACTACTTTGTTGAGTTGTTGTGGATCTCTATATTGAGAAGAAACAATGAGCATGAGCAGGTGTCCCAATACTTTTGTACCTAGTTACATAGTGTACCTAGGTACTGTGCAGAATGCCTTTTGGTAAAAATGTACTGATATTAAAAAAATAATAATTTAATCAGGCAAGGAACCATGTAAAATTCAGTAGTTCTTTGATGTGTCATGGTTTTATAAAGAGGCCTTTAAGAACCCCCTTGTTTAAAGTGTAGAGAAATGTGCTGCTGTAAAAGATGGTTAACCACTGAAAAGATGTATTTATTTATTTATTAATTTATCTATCCACACAATTCTTCAGGTGCCAGAGCCCCGGCGGGAAATGAGGAGACTGAGGGGGAGGAGGATGATGATTATGAAAAAAGCAGAAATCGCTCTTCAACAAAGAGAGGACTCTAATCTGGTGCATCCTGTTACACTTAGTAGTCTAATGCCTCTCTGGTTCGTCAGACTGGAATCTGATTGCTTAGTGGGATGGAATCTGCTAATTCACTTATTTCCCAGTAAAGGCAGGGGATTTGGTTCTACTGGGAGGGACTTTGGATGTACTGAGAGGAGTTAAGGTGGTACTGGGAGGAGTTACGCTTGTACTGGTGGTGATTTTGTTTGTACTCGCAACGGAATTCTGGTTGCCCTGGGAGGAGTTGGGGTTGTATTGAACCAGGTGTAAGAGAATTAAAGAACTCTGGAATTAGAGAAGGGTGGAATTCTGGTGGCTTTTGCTTTGTGGGAGAAGACCAGACCCTCCTCTGAAAAGTGAAGCTAGGACTGAGAGATGTGGCAGAGTTAAGTTTTAACTGTATTGTGACAGGATCAGGATCACCTGTTTGAGGAAGAAGATGGAGGATGAAGATGATTATGATGAAAGTGGAGAAACAGTTCTTCCAGAGAAAGAAGATTCGGTGACTCTGATGATGACTACATCAATGTAGATGCTGATGTGTGAAAACCAGCGTTGGAAAATCAGCAGCAGGTGAATGTTTATGTAAACTGTGTAGAACATCATAGTCATTTGTGTCAGTACTGGTTATAATATTGGAAATTGACTTATTTTCCCATCTTTCAGGTTCCTGCCCACTTTGCAGTTCACATAACATTGACATTTTGTGGCTAAAATTGTGTCGTAAACCAGTTTTTCATTTGTGTGTTCTGCCAAACACACACACACGACTGCCCATGTGGAGATTGAATCCTCTGAGTTCTCATAATAGTCTTCATCATCCATCTCAGAGTTCTCTGATGAGGACTACATTAATGTAAACTAGATAGTGGTGATGACGTACTCTGACCAGAAAAGTCAAGAGGTCTTCATACACATTCAGCCACTAAGCTCAGAGGAGCAGACGCTGTTCTGCTCTCCACAGCTGTACAGAGTGATTCTCTGAGTCACTGTAGCCTTTCTGTCAGCTCCAACCAGTCTGACCATCCTCTGTTGACCCTCTCCTAGTAACAACGTGTTTCCGTCTGCTGAACTGAATGTGTTTTCTTTATTAAATCTCTGACTGTCTCAATTCCAGAAGAGGTGAGAAAAGCATCTTCAAGCACCTGCTGAAACACTTTCTAGTGACAGATGTGAGTAACTGGGGCAGCGTCACTGCTCACACATTCAGACAGGAGGGACAGTGTGGAGGAGGCCGGCTGTGGTTTTCCTTCTGGGCTTTGCATGTGCTGCTATGTTGTTGATGCTCGGTGTAAAACATTAAGGAAAGGCCACACAAATACAAATCAGCTGGCCCTCCTGTTGGCTACCTGGAGAACTAGGGGCATGTCTGCAAGTGATTGCTGTGATTGTCTAAGTTCAAAAATCAGTTCAGTTTCAAGTAATGAATAAAGGACATCATTATTATTACTGTTGTTGTTGTTCATTTATAATTAACAATAATGGCAATATAAATATATTTAAATATTTAAAACTGTAAACATAACCGTTATTATTAATAGTAAAATAAATGATATAAATGAATTGTGTAAATACAGTGTAATACCTGTAACTGTCAGGCCCTCGGCACGCGCTCAGCAGCCGGCTTCCCTCATTAAGCGGATCAAGGTCAGCTGGGACTGGAGCTTCTTAAGCCGTCGCTTTGTTTTCTCTCGTTGTCGTGAATCAGCTCTGTTACAGCCTCTGTAGCACTGCGCTCTACGCTCTGCTCAAAGAGGAAGCAGACTGATCCTGTCGTTGCCTGTTTGGTCTTATGTCTGTTATCCTTGTTGCTCTGTCTGCTCTGCTAATCTAAGCCTTGATGCCTCCCTGTTTTACTGAAGTCTTGCTTCTCTGTTTTTCCTTCATTATTTTGGTTTGTTGGTTTTTCTGCTTCCAGGTTTCTGTTCATTGTTTTTTTCAACACCTCGCTTGTGTTCTTTCTCCTGGCCCGAGCTCCGTCTAGTGTTCTGCTTTTGTTTGATATGTTTCTCGTTTTCCTGAATACTGCTCAGCTTCCTCCCAGTCCCAGCTGTGTTACTGTGTCCAGTTTGAGTTGTGAGGTTTGGATTTTGTTTCTGGTTCTGTGCATTAGATTGCTGTTCTCCCGGTTGTGCTTTGCTTTGTTGTGTCTGTTTACTTTTGCCCAGGTTACATTAAAGTCCTGCATCGACCATCCCTGCAAGTGTTTCCTTGTGTTCACTGCCACGTCTGACCAGGTATGACAGTAACTAATAAATTATTTATTAGCATTATTATTATTGAAAACAACTGTATCATGAAAACATCGCATCTGTAATACATAAAGGAAATTATTATTGTGGTTGTCATTATTTATTAACAATAATAACAATGGCAATATTTACATATTTAATGTGCTAAAATGCCTTAAGATGAAACGATTAGCCTCGTTAATAAGTGAGTCTATGACTGGAGCTGCTGCTGCAGATATGATGTCTGACCTGTAGGTGGCGCTGCTGAGTCGCTTTTCATCCTGAATCAGTGTAATCTCTGTGAAACTGGACTGACTACATATGTCTCTTTACCCTGAACTGTCTCCATTATGTTGTGCTAATAACCACAGTATGAGGAGGCCTGGAGAAAATGACCTTAATGTGGTTTCAGACTGACCTAAAGTGACCTTCACCTTTAAGTTCCATAATGAGTGTAAACAGTCCTTATTTCCCAACATGAATCCAGATCAAATTTACCCAGACCCAGATTCATTTTAGAAACTATGAACTGAAACTCCATGGCAGCATTTGAAAACCATTAATATGCAACATTATGGGCTGTTTAATTTAGACGTCTAATAGACTGTAGTGTCTAAATGATCAACTCCGGCATATATTAAATATAACAGCAGTTTATTTGTTCTTATCTCCTGCTCTCCGGGACCCTCACCTCACTTGGCCTTGGAGGCAATCTCCCTGCACCCTCCCACAAGCCTTTGCAAGGTCTAGGCCACAGAGACCAGCTACAGTTTGTTTCTTTAGTTCCAGTGCATTTAAACATTCAGTTCAAGTGAGGATTCTACAGATTTATCAATTCTTCTGTTTACAGACCGTCACTCTTCCTTTTCATGACTTTCATGAACTGAACTACATCCAGTTTTTTCACATATTTTTTATTTTAAGATATGGTTCTTGTCATCCTACCTACCACCTGGGAGTCCATGTTACATATATTTTCCAAGTATCGGTCAATAGATGCTCTAAATTCAGTTTAGGATGAGAAGATTACAGAGAGGACGTAATGAACACGAGATAAGGGGTAAAGATAAATTTACCATAACAGTTTAAGTGTTAAATGTGTGTTCCCCTTTTACTCCCATACTGAATTTACATATATATGGTCACCTGAAGTAATTCATAATTAATATACTGGCCTGAGTAAGATCTTCCTGTCTTGAGTATTCCATCAGAAACCTTTAATCAGCATTAGTGAACACTTCAGGTTTTTTTTGTATTGACTTCTGCTTTTGTATTGACTTTTACTGTTTTGACTTCTACATAGCCTGGTATACTTAGAGACTAAATCTATAACCACTAGACTACTATAATAACACACAAAGAATGACTTAAAGTAAAGTAACAGCAAATGTTACATGTATTATGATTATTATTATTATTAGTGGAAAATAAGGGATTAAAGACTGCACACACTGCTTTCAGAATATAGAAGAGTATATATATGATATACAAGCTTTGACAGCCCTAGTTTCTCTAAAGCAGGAAAGTACAAGCAGTTGGCGTCATCACTCGGTTATATGTTCAAAGTGTCAACAAGTAATAAATAATAGGAAAAGGGAGTGATATTGAAACATTGGCAAAAAACAAAATAGATAAAAGGGGAAAAAAGCCTTATAAAATCAATTCAAGTTTATTTATAAAACACTTTTCACAATGAATGTCATCACAAAGCATTTTAACAGAGATATGGGTATAAATACCTAGAATAAAACCCAGGAATAAAAACAATAAATCAATACTGAATTAAGAGAATATGAAAATGTGCCGTCAAGCCATAAAAGACGAAAACATGAGTAAAAAATGTTGAAGTCCAGGCAGGTATGCATGTTCATGCAGTGAGGTGAGGATGAATCAACACGAGGCTCTAGATCAGGACAGTGGGTAGTAGGGTAGTAGAGAGCCAGGTCTGGTGGTACAAGGATGGAACAGCTGGAACTGGGCATCCTAATACATGGTAGAGAGAGAGAGTAAAAACAGAAAGGAGGGGGAGTTTAGGAGATCCAATAGGTAGGGTGGAAGTCAGATCACGGCAAGCTGGGAGGGGGAAAAAAAGGGGAAAAAAAAAAAAAAAAAAAAAAAAAAGTAGTAGTAAAGGTTTCAAGCCAATTTCAATACAGTGTAATACCTGTAACTGTCAGGCCCTCGGCACGCGCTCAGCAGCCGGCTTCCCTCATTAAGCGGATCAAGGTCAGGTGGGACTGGAGCTTTTTAAGCCATTGTTTTCTCTCGTTGTCGTGAATCAGCTCTGTTACAGCCTCTGTAGCCCTGCACTACAGAGAAAAAAAAGAAAAAAGAAGTCAAGGTTTCAAGCCAATTTAAAACACATCTTAGATAAAACAAGGCCTTGATTCACAGGGAAAGTCCTGACTACATAAACATACTCAAAGGATTGGATACAATAAAAATGTCCTTTCCTAAACTCAGGCCTCTTCTGCCACAGGACTTACTGTACAAATGACATGGGTAGAATTGATCAAGGTCATAACAGTAGAGACAGAATTGTGGCCAAAATACATTTGCAAAGAAACAGACATATCTACCACTCAGAGAAAAAAGGCTTGAATGAACAGGATAATACAGCAGCCACCGAGCACAAGCACTGCAATCCATATGATCAGCTCAGAGTCCATAAACATTTTCCATTTACTAAACATGGATTTCTATCATCCCGTAAGACTGGTGTCCTCACCCCTTATTTCAGTCCTGAAGCACTGTGGCTGTAAAAGCTACATAGGACAACCACATGCTGTCATTTCCTAAAGTAGTGTTGGTAAGAGTCTCGAACGTGAGAACAGCTCAGCCAGTTTAGATGAAACACTTTGTTTTAAACACAGAATCTCACAAGAGACATCGGTATGACTGACTAATTAAACATTAGGTGATGCATTGTCCTTGTGTGTGAAAAAGGATAGGAACCAGATTCCTGGGGGGCTGAAAGGAGGTCAAGAGTGCACAATGTTCTGGACCATTTTACTCAGAAAATGTTGTAAATAGTCCAGAGTTCAATCCTGTTCTGGGTGCATTCCCAACCTACAAATCCATTTCTGTTCCACCACAACTGAAACAAAGCGTTCTGGGTCAGATCTTGAAGGTGGTGGGAAGCGAGCAATACAATCAGTCCAATGCGGTTGTTTACAGGGTGCTGAGACAGGAATTCTCCTGTCACAGTCTTTGTCCTTCAGAGCTAAAAGTTTAACTGTGGCGTGTCAGCGTTATCGCAGGCAGCCAAGGCGGCGCTAGGATCACACCTTAGGCTGTGTTGTCAACGTAGGATGGAGTCAGGATGACTGTTTGCCAGCCGTTGCCATTGACTCTTCAGATGGTCATATCATCTGATCACATGCACCTTAAAATCCTAACAATAAAAGTGTCACTCAGGTCATTTGAAGTATAAGAACTGTACAGAACACACTGATTATTGATTGTTACAGACCTATTCTACAATAGACTGAGTTCTACACAACTCTACACAATGACAAAGTGAAAGCAGGGTTTTAGACATTTGTGGTAATTAAAAAATAAAATAAATAAATAATAAATTTAAAATCTCATATGTACACAAGTTGAAGAAAAAAACCTTGAGAGGAACCAAGACTCAAAAGAGTAACCCATTCTCTTCTGCTCACAACACGACAGAACAAGAATAAAAATCAACAAAGAAACAGTAGTGAATTTTAAGAGCTGCTGCAAATGTGACGTCAAGCCAAAAATGATGGGAGTGCAATGTGAAAGTGTGTGCAGGTAAACAGTCATGTGCACAGCTATGCAGTGAGGTAAGAATGACTCAATATAAAGACGCAGAGCAAGACAACATATTAGTGGGAGGAGCGCAGCAAAACAGGAGGGTTTACAGTGGGACAAGGCTGACCCAGAGGGTAGGCACCAGCACCCAACCATGAATGAACTCACGTCAGCAGCGAGCAGCTCAGCATATGAGGACAAAGAAAAAAATTAAGAAAGGAATTTAGGAGTATGAGTAGACTGGTGTACAACCTGTAAACGTAGCTTAGAAAGACAATAATAATCAGAACCTATAATCAGATCAGGACAAAACAGTGTTAGTATGAAAACAGGCTACAGCAGCATGATTAGAATACTGAAAGTGTGCCCAGAACAGCAACAGGACATTTATTCCAGAGTTGGAGGTTCTTCCTGTCCAGAAATGTACGTTACCGGTTGTAAGGTTTAAGACGTTTTTTCAAGATGCTGTGGGGACAATCGAGAGACTCAAGTCAGAAGAAGTATTTTATAATCAAAGTGGATATTAACTGGAGTCCAGTGCAGGGATGAGAGAATAGACATACGTGGACACAAAAGCCGCTGCATTCTGAACTTATTTAATGACCCTGAGCTTATTTAAAGATTTACATTAACTTCCTACCATAGCAGCATTACATTAATCCAATCTTGAGGTTATAAATCTATATAAATTTAATAGTGTGTGCGACTGAGTGAGCTCATTTGTGTTCTGTTCTGTTTTATTTTTTTATATACATTTTCCTTTGACTTGTTTCATAAATTCAATATCACCTGAACTTACCTGGAAGTATTCAGCTATGTGCTTGTGGTGAAGCGTCCTTCACATCTGCTTGAAGCCACACTACCACATCACAGCCAGCCAGCCAGAGTTGCAGGTGGACAGACAGCGAGCTACAGATTTGTAGATGGGTAAAATAGAACGAGCTGCAGATGAACAGAAAAACAACCACAGAGCTGCAGATTTAAAAACAAACACAGTTGCAGACAGTCAGGAGTTGCAACCAGAGTCTAAACAGAATGAATTGCAGATTTATAACCAGAGAGGTATAGATTGACAGACAGCCAGAGATGCAGAAGGACTGAAAGCCAAGGGACATACATACAAGTCAAACAGAGTTGCAGATGCATAGTCGGAAAAACAGTCAGCCAGTCAACCAGAACTGCACATTGAAAGAAAGTTGCCACTGAATTGCCACACAGTTGCAGATGGATACAACCAGCCAGAGATGCAGATAGTCAGACAGTTTCACATGAATACAGCGTTTCATATGGATACACACAGCCAGAGTTGCTGCCAACGCCTTAGCAGGATGAATTGTAGAGTTTTAGATGAAGACAGACAGAGATGCAGAACGGTAAGCAGCCAGCGAGCCAGCCAGCCAGAGTTGCACAAAGACAGCCAGTCCAGCCACAGAATCACACATGGAAAGAAAGCCAGCCAGCCACAAAGTTGAACATGGACATGCAAACAGTGCCACACACAGTTGCAGACAGACACAGTTTAAAATGGACAGCCACCCAGTCAACCACTTGCAGATGGACATACAGCCAGTCAGAGTTGAAGCCAGAGTCTAAACAGAACCAATTGCAGATTTATAAACAGCCAGAGTTGCGGAGCGAAATACACACTGCCAAACAGTCAGAAACAGTCAGTCACACAGTCAGAAAGACAGCCAGCCATAGAGTTGCACATTGTTAGACAGCAATCCATTGAACTGCACATGGATAGACAGCCAGCCATCAGAGTTTAAACAGAACGCAACAGAATTGCAGATTCATAGACAGCCAAAGAGTGCTGATGGACATACACACAGCCAAATATAGTTACAGACGCACAGTCAGAAAGACAGCCAGCCACAGAGTTGCACATGAATGGACAGACAGAGCCTAGGCAAAACCAGTTTTAAAAACTGTGATGGAACTATGCTAAACAAGTCCTTTTCAGTAACTGAAGCAGGTATGCTTTGGAGCTGGTGCACCATTCATTAACACAAAAAGCTGTGGTTAGAGAGTGTGGTGCAGGGTAGATCATCTGTTACATGAATCAGATCTTTAGGGTGAGTCGGTAGGGAGATTATATGCCTTATATGTAAAGAGAGCTACCTCGGATTAAAAGTTGGACTGACACACAGACACTGAAAGTTGCAGATGGATGGACAACCAGCCAGAGTTATAGATGGACAAAGAGATAAAGATAGACAGACAGTCACACACTGTTGCAGATGGAATAGATAAAAAGACTTAGCTTTTTATCATAAATATGCCGCCACGACCAGACCTGTAAAGAAAACTGTAATAGTTAAAACCTGGGGGAGTGGATTCATTCAGGGCCATGTATTCATTAGACATGGTGAACTAAGGTGGTTATCCCTAATATTGTCATCGATAATGTTTGGTTACAATGTGAGGGACCGACACAGGTTAGATACTGCAGGGTTTGTCAGAAATATGAGCTAGACAATTTTTAACACAAGCAGAGCAATGGCAGAATTAATGATGGGAATAAAATAAATCATGTAAATCACTTACCTGACTGGTGTGACTGGGTAGGGCCAGTCAGTCCTGGCATAGCACCTTCTTGATGTTCCCAGAGAGATCAACAAACCCCAGGGAGCACAGATGAAGCCTTTCTTTGCAGCCAGCAGTGGAGCGTGAAGAGTTGGCTGAACGGCTTGCTCATTTATCAGTATATGGGCATGGAGCTAGAGATGACGATGCTGGCAGCGGTCTTCTTCCATATGTTGTCTGGGAGTGTGCAGTAGTGGTCCTCCAGGACACTGGCACCTTGGAGTTACCTTTTGTGACAGATATTAATTAGTGTTTTAGAAGACAGTCTCCAACAATGAGAACACCACCCTGAGTAGTTGTCCTTCGCTGAAGATAAAGTGCTGAGGACATTTTACCGGTTTCCCTGGTCACGCTGACTCTCCCAGGGCCTCTCCACTGCCACCGTATTCCTTGAGTAAACACAGGGGTTAGTAAGTTAGTAAAGAACAATAATGTAAAGTAACACACTAGATAACACCAGGATTAAAACTGGCTAAGAAACAAGCCAATGCTAATGTTAAAGAAAATGAAGAAATGCCTAGGAGTAACAAGCAACATGAGAGGTCTTGCGGACAGAGGAGATTAAGATGAACCTATATTAGAAAAATTGTGTGCTGCTCACTAGCACTTGGAGGGGGGTTAAATTGTCTGCAATCACTCCTTTATTTACATGTAGACCTATTAACCCATTCCCAATCATGGCTTTGTAGCTCATCCTCAGGTAAAGGAGAAAGAGTGAGAAGAGAACAATCCACTTAAAGTTATTTGGTTTACTACCCCACAAACCCCCAAACCCAATCAAAAACCCTAACATTCAAACAAACATACAGTCATTACACCAATACACACTTTGACGCAGATGACAGCAAAGTACAACCTTCAGCTCCAGCAGATGGACGTTACAACAGCCTCCTTGAATGCTTTAATTAATTGTGAGATCTGTAAGAAGCAACCAGAGAGATTTAAGCGAAAATCAAACATGGTGAAAAGGTTTTCTGTAAAATGAATGTCATTGTATGCTCTCAAACAGTCTGGAAGAACCCGGGGGTGCATTATGATCTAGATAAAAATGGCTTTACACTAGATGACCATTGTGTCCAAAACAAGCACACTGAAATCAGGAGGATAATACTAATAATCTGGATTAAGAATCATTTACCAGTTTTCCTACCCTGAGGATGAAGAATCTGGATTAATTCTAATAAGGTTGTTCGGTTTTCTGACGTTCGAATTACAAATCATGTGAGGGACAGACAGTCTCGATACTGCAAGATTTGTCTGAAACATTGAGTGACACTGATATTATTTTTTCTGCTTGTATTAAAAAGTAATATCGCACACACACACACACACACACACACACAGACACACACCTGCCAACTGTCCAAATCACCAAGAATGAACGACGGACCCCAAGCGGCCTCTTCGATCCTTGAGTCTGTCTTTTTCGGAAAGGTGTCCAGAAGTGTGCGGCAGTGCTCCTTCAGGGCCTCGCTGAGTCAGGTGGAGAACAGTGGAGAACAATGATGCTGAAGGTGTCACACTGCCGAAGCACCAAAGGAAGCCTGTTCAGGACACAGGCACCTAGAAAACAGGAGACAGCGGCGTCACTCTTTGGGCCCAAAATGTAAGTGTTTCACAGTGGAATCTCCAACAATGAGAACACGACGACTCTCCCAGGCTGCCTCCGGCCTCGTCTTCCATCTGTGGAGTTTGGTCTGTCTCTACAACAGCAACTAGATCTGCGGTTCAAGCAGGACGAGCTCCATGCAGAGCATCTGGAGATCTTGTTCCTCCGCGGTCGCCATGTTCCTCGAGGGTAAACACAAAGACAGAAATGCAAAAGTCAGTTAGTGAGGAAAAAGTACTGTACAGTAACACAGATAGCAGATAGCACAGGGATTACAAGACAAAGCCAATATTAAGGCAATAAAGTAGGGATAGTTGCTCGACTCTGAGTCGAGCTTTCAAAGCAGGACCGCATCGAAACAGCAATTTGGAGTCTTGCTCAAAATACTAGCTGGTCCTATAGATCCAGTGTGCAAAAGAGGGTTATAGACACACTCTGGTGAGAGCTATCCAACTACTGTTTTTGGGTTGTTCCAATAGACAAAGTATGAAAGAACCATTAAAAGAACTGGTGGATGATTGCATGTTTTGTTGTGTTTTCAGTGGGTTTGTGGTGCAGTAAGCAAAAAAACACTTAGTGGATGGTTCGCTCTGCATTTTTTTCTTATTAGTTTGAAGACGACTTACAAAGCCACAACCATTACAACATGTACAAGACCTGATCCAAGTTGGACCGTCAGTAAATTGTCACAGTTCATTTGGGTCAGACAAGAACAACACTGGACTGCAGTCAAGCATGTAAGGAGGTACTTAAAGGCTTCAACTGATCATGGACTGTGTTACCAGAAGAGAGGAGAGAAACAGTGATCACCAATATGCACCTGTGAAAATACCCCATGTAGACAAAAGTCACAGTGTAACAAGTAGTGATTCTGTTGATCCTACAAGATCTCACAAAACAGCAGGTAGATTGATGTATGTGAAGAGCCAAAGGTGTGTGTGTGTGTGGGGGGGGGGGGGGGGGGGGTATTAGGCAGCAAGGAAGCTTAGTAATGTGGACAAATTCAGGCCTCACTGTATTGAAGACCCTTATTCAAGGAACATAAGGTTCTAATACTCATTGCAAGTTTTTCCATGGTTCCATTTTTTATATATTCATGTTGTGTGTAGGTTTTACTCCTTACAATTAACTTGCTCCCCATATGGCTATTGGGATCAACTTTACACAGAGGACTCAGAGGGACAACGGCAGCATTCCTGAATGGAATCACAGAAACTCCAACCAAGGACTTCCCTGGTTTAGAATTTCCATTCATAAGGAAACACCCAGGATTTATAAACTGTCTTCAGAGAGAAGGACATCTGAAGTAAAAAACACCTCGGTGAGAGCTACTGTTTTCAATTGTTCCAATGGACACCAAGTATGAAAGAACGGTTAAAAAAAAACTGGTGGATGTTTGTGTGTTTTGTGTTTTTACTGGGTTTGTGGTACAGAACAAAAATACATTTATATATTCATATATTCTTTTCTTTTTAATCTAAAGACGACTTAAAGCTGCAACAGTTACAATGTGTACAAGATCTGATCCAAGTTGGACCGTCAGTAAATTGTCGCAGTACGTGTCTGAGCCAAATGAACAACACTGGACTGCAGTCAAGCATGTATAAGGGAGGGTGGGGAGAAACTGACACTTGAGGCACACAGTGATGCAGATTCAGCATCAAATACAGAAGACAAACGAAGCACAACAGACTCCGGTTTTAGTTCAACTAAAGACGGTCCTCTTACTCTCTGCTCTCTACATGTGAAGGAGAATATATGGCACTGTCTGCAACCACTAAGGAAAGCTTGTACCTCACAGCTACTAAATGCCATGAACATGTGATAACCAATATGCACCTGTGAAAATATTGGAAGACAACCAAGAAGCAAAGAACTCTTCACAACAGGGGCTTAAATAGCTGTTTGAAACCACCTCTATACGACATGCTGCCACAGAGAAAGCCTAACCTAGACTCAAAGTGTGAAAGGGAATCTTTGTAGGGTAAGAACAGTCCATCATACCTAGTCTACTATCCAGACACAGAGAAAGTCCATAAACACAGACTGGTGAAATTTCTTAGTGTGTGTTACTGAACACCAAACCCAGACTGACTGTGTGTCAGATATTAAAGACCAGATACTGACCAATACTGACTACTGTTTCAGGGTTTGTAATGTACCACAGAGCTTCAAAGAGGTGTTCAACAGAATCACAGTTTGAGTTGATGCAGATGACCTTCAGCTCCACCAGATGGACGCTACAACATCCTACTTGAGTGCTTTAATTAATTGTGAGATGTATATGGAGCAACCAGAGGTAAATACAGGTGAAAAAGGTTTTCTGTAAACTGAATAAGTCACTGTATGCTCTCAAACAGTCTGGAAGAACCTGTAACAACATGTTGTCTGATTATCCAGATGAAAATAACTTTACACATAAGCTAGATGATCACTGGGTCTACAACAAACCCCCTAAACACAGGGTTAGATGTTCATCATTAAGTACAGTAAGCTAACTGTGATGCTGTTGGTGATCATGATCACAGGTGTGTATTTATTGTCTCAGGAACAGACTGGCTCCTTTACGAGTGTGTTGCTACAGTATCTGTACATAAAGGCTCTATATAACATGACATGAGGTCAGAAGTCCATCATGAACGCTAAAAGCCTCCACAAACTTCCAGAGGGGCTGATTCTATGTCCCCCACCAATGTGAAAATCACTCCTAGGCCTTGATTCAGAGCTCTGTATTCACTAGGTTTTGATCAAGTTTCACAGAGACATCGTGAACTAAGGAGCTGATCAGTCAGAACTTCACTGACCGTGATTTCTTTAGGGGCTAGAGATCCTATATTTAACAGCCCAGATTCAATACAGGAGCTGCTTGTACTCGGAAAGCTGAATGAATCTGGATCAATTCTAATAAAGTTGATAAAGACGATTTTCTGACGTTACGATTATAAATCATGCGGGGACACAGACACAGTCTCCATACTGCAGGGTTTGTCTGAAACACTGAGTGACACTGATATATTACTTTTTAATGCAAGCAGAGAAATCACAGAATTAATGCTGATCAAATCGAGGAAATCCTCTTAAACTAACCTGACTGGTGGGACTGGGAAGGGCCAGAAGCCGCGACGCTGCCGCTGAGGGAAGCCGCCTGCCGACGTCCAGAACACGAACACCTGGAGAACAGGAGACCGTGGCGCTGCTCTTTGGGCTCCGATACTCTGAGGAGTTTTACAGTAGAGTCTCCAGCAATGAGAGCACCGCCCTGAGGAGCTGTACTCGGAGCCGGAGCAGGTGAAGGAGAAGTCGAAGAGCTGTGGTGGTGGAGGAGCCCTCGACTTTTTCGACCACGCCGACGCCCCCAGACCCTCTCCGGTGCGGGAGTGGCTGTGACGATCCTCGGGGTCTTCCGCTCCGGTAGCGCTGGAACTGAGACCGCCGCGTTGGAGACGTCGCGGGCTGCCTCTGGCCTCGTCTTCTGTCGGTGGAACTCGGACTGCCGGTCCAGCTGGACGAGCTCCAAGCTGAGCGTCTGGAGAGCTCGTTCCTCCGCGGTCTCCATGTTCCCCCACAGTAAACAGACAGAAACACAGACGGTCAGCGAGACAGAGGACTGTGCAGTAACACAGCCAGCTGCTGTAATCCTCGAGCTCTCTGCTCCCTAAGATCAGTAAGACAGAGCTGAGAGTAAAGACTATAAAGGAGAGTCGGTCGCTCGACGCTCTGAGTCGACTCACGTCTCGAACAGCGGTTCAGAGTCTCGCTCAAAAAACCGGAAATCACGTGATCGCTGGAAGCGAAGCTTCGTTACGTCACTGAAACAAATCACGTGCCAACGCGCGTCTGAAATGTGTACTTAAATAAAATATAAATGTATAAAATCAGTGAATTTGGTTGACTTTCATTTTAAGAGAAATATTTGAACATCAGGTGTTGTTTCCAAACCGACAGAAGAGATAAAAGTCCTTGACAAACCTCCGTATTCGAGGGTTTTTAACTGGAGACGACGTGAAATGTCCTCTAATAAAACATCAAAAGGAACAATAAGGACTAAATGACAGCAATCGTTTAAAATTTCTACCGCAATCCAATTTCCAAACACTGGAGAGAGGGGTCTGCCCCGCCCCTTCAACACCAGACCCGCAGCTCGAGCGGGTTGCCAGGTTGAGGACACTGAACCTGCAGGAACGAGCGCGAGACGAGTTCAATAACTTTTACAATGACAAGCGACGACGAGTCATATTCTGTAAGATGATCAGTAAATATACTCGCTTGATCTGTTTTTATTGTCTGTTCATTATAAACCAGCTCATGAGGATTTTATAGAACTCTGTCAACTGTTAGCGAGCTGGATGCAGCGCTGCCGGCTTTATCCAGAGCCAAGCTCGTTCTCCTGAACACAAAAGCCCACTGCTCCTAAAATACACTCTGGAGCTGGAGTTACTAATTTACACATCCTGACAACATACTGCTCAGTTTAACAGATGATATACACACTTTTCTCCGAGTAGTAGCTGCTGTAGACCTCAGTTATGAAGGGCCCTCACTGGAGCTTCACCACACAAACCTTCTGGACGCAGGAAGATCATCAGGGCTTCCAGCTCTTCAGCTTTCATTCATCACCAGCTCCCTCCATTTCATGTAGTTACTGTTACACATCAGTTTATTTCAGACTGTCTTTACCCTGATTTACACTTCTAACATTGTTGTTTGTTGTTAAAATAAAGTCTAATTATTAATGAACAATGCTGTTGTAACAACGTATGACTTATGAGTTGATGAAAAAGACAAGATGAAAATGAACAACTTTATTAAACAGTTCTATACATTATCTATTTACAGCGTAATAAGGGTTTATAAGGGTAAGTACGTAACAAAATGGTAATCACATTGTTTAAAATGGTTATGATGAACATGATTTACAGTGTTGAAAAGTGAAAATTTCATAGTATATCATTAATAAAACCAGAAATGCTCAGATCAGTATACAAACTCCAATCAGTGCAACGACCTTATTATAAAAATAATGCAAAACAAGGTATAGCAACAGATATGAATAAATATAATGCAGAAAAATATGTAAAAAGGACTTTAAAGGGACTTGAGAGATGTGCAGCTCTTCCTCCAGTGGGAACTGCTGCTCATTAGTCTGTCTGGAACGCTGCACTGTGGAGAATAACTGAAGTTATTACACAAAAAATGTAGTTATTGTTTTGTGGGCTAGTTCTTCAGCACAGTATGATGTAGAAAAGAAAGGATAGTTTATAGCTGTGGAGCATACGGTCAAGCCTGGGTTTGCTTGAGTTCCTCTATGGTTGGTGCCGGGACAGGCAGAAGCAGGCCAAACCTTCTGGGGTCATCAGGGTGAAGCTACCTTAGTCTGGGTCTTCCCCTGCCAGTCATGAAGCAGCAGCTGTAAGAATCAAATTCTAACAGACTGTTTACAAAGACGAGGAACATATTCCTCATCTGGGCTGTCATCACCTTTTCCTTTTCTCCCTGATCATCTGTTCCCCAATCAAAACTGTCAAATGTGAGATGAGTAAATACTAGGAATCATACTACAAGTACATTTACTTCTACATTACTACTCAAAACAATAATCATAACTTCCTGAGGTCACTGATCTCATGTTCATTCATGTTCAGGTTTTCGTTGTCTTGGACTCTCCTATTCTGAAGACAATATGATAAAGAATTACACACTGTCAGCATAGGTGTGGACTGCAGCTACTATTTTCTCTGTGTCATGTTCAGTAATAAACTATAGTTACCTCTTCTTCAAAGCTTCAGAGACATCCACTTTAATTAAGGCTATTTTGCATTCTGCATGACTATGATGCCATTCAAGCCATAGAGAGTATGCGTATGGTCATTATACCAAGGCGCTAGCTTTTTCTCCATAATTAGTTTGATCTTAATTGGCACAACAATGTCAAGATTAGAGCGGAGCACAGACAGTAGATCATCTGTTTCATGCTCAAGATCTATATGATGAGATGGGCTGGAGATGGTTAAATATGGAAGGTTATTAATAAATACACTAGCTGTAGACATTGTTATGGTACGTTTTTGCTCATAAAGCGAGGCGGCAGGCAGATATCCTGGTTTAAGACTACATGATTAGGTAATGGTCAGAAATGGAGTCAGGCTGAGAAGTGCTTACTAAATGTTCTGTTTCAATACCCAGGGTCAGAACTAGGTCTAGTGTATGGTTGGACCTATATCTATGAGTTGGACCTATAACATTTTAAATAAATCCCAAAGCATCAAGATTAATTTTAAACCCAGTTCTAAGGGGGTCCTGAGTCTTTTTTTTAAAGTGAATATTGAAATCTCCAACAATCAAAGCCTTATCAGTAGAGACAGCTACTTCTGAAAAGAAGTCAGCAATTTCACTAAGAAAATCTGTATACGGTCCAGGAGGACGATAGACTGTAATAAGCAGAACACAGTGCTGCTTTCTAGAAGCCGGAGAAAAGCCTCCCACTTTAAGACTAAGCACTTCAAGCGATTTAGCTTCATAACCTGAGTTTTGGATTAGGCCTAGAACTGAATCATAGATTGAGGCTACGCCGCCGCCACGACCGGACCTTAGTGGATAACTGCAGTAGTTAAAGCCTGGGGGAGTCGATTCATTCAGAGCAATAATTCATTAGGTTTAACCCACATTTCACAAAGACACAGTGAACTGAGGGGGGTTTACAGTAATAATTTCATTGACAATGACTACTTTATGTGCTAGAGACCGTATGTTTAACAGCCCAAACTTAATGTGGGAGTTGCTAGTACTCGGAAATCACGAAGCGCTAACGTCGATTCTAATCAGGTTGTTAAAATTGATTTTTGAACGTCTACAATTGCGGACTATATGAGGGACAGACACAGTCTCAATACTGCAGGGTTTATCTGATAAGCAATATGAGAGTGATACTGGTAAATTACTATTTCCCTCGGCCTGCTTCTCCAAAAGCCACTGGATCTTCTGGTCCAGCAGAGCAAGCTCCTTGCTGAGCGTCCGAAGAGCACGTTCCTCTGTGGTCGCCATGTTCCTTGAGGTAAACAAACACACAGAAGCGCAATCGACAGATGGTAAGACAAAGTAACGTTAAGTAAGAGGTCGCAGTTGACACAAAGATTACAATACCAACCAGCTGAGAAAAATAAGCAAATAAGCAAAAGCAAAGATGAAGGAATATCAACTGAGGACTAGGAGTAACAAGTCATTTTTCAAGTAATAAGAGAGCAAACAAACAAACAGCAGGTGAGCGAGCGTACAACCTGTCCACCGGAACCGCAAACATCTGCAGAGTTCATAGCTTTATGATAGGAGAGTCATATGTCTGCTGTAACTGGTGGGTCATCATTTTCTATCTGTGGAGCTCTGGTAGGAATCTGCACCCAACATGTTGCACAGCTGGACTGTAATACCTTTATGTGTGTATTGGGGAATGTGGGGATGGGTCATTTATGTTTGTAGAAACATGAATTTCACTTATTGAAGAATTCAGTCTTTAAATGAATCAAATGCATCAATAAAGTCAAAGTTCAAATCTGTTCAAATATCATTTATACCGTCTCATAAGATATTATAACATAAGACATATTTTCTAGCAGTTCTTAATTTTTAAATGCATTATTGACAGTATTTGATGTATTTGGCAGAGATATATCAGCATAACTAAAGTCTTTTTGTTAAATTGCAGATGATTCTGCTATTTTTGTCAGTAAAGATTACTTTATTTTACAGGTAGTTTTGTTAAAAAGCCTCAACAGATTAAAAGCTGTTAAAACAGATTTTTAATGTATTCCATTTATTCAGATTTTGTCAATATGTGCATCTATTTATAACTCTTGTAGTTTATCAGATTGACCACAGGGTGACATCCAAGCTCCATCCATGAGGTCAATTCCAAAGGGATTCCTTCTCACTATATAGAAGTGCACTCTTCTATTCGAGTGAACGGCTTCTGTGTCCTTAATAGTGAGTGATCGGAGGCTGAATATTAAAGACACTGTATTAGACTCTCAAGTGCAGAAGTCGTTGTTGTGTGTTTTTGCTTTATAAAAGTGAACTCCATAGAGAGGGAGAGTGTCCTTTCCTTCACATTACTTCATGAACTAAACTAAAGTCCATCAGAACCCTAAACTACTGCCAATTTTCACAACAATAAACTAGCTTTATCTTATTATTTCATATTTTAATATTTAAAAAAAAAACATATTGAACTTTAGCATTAACTGAAAGAGCAACAGAAATAGAAAAAAAAACAATGTTAACAATGTTTATGGAGATTAAATTGAAAGAAATTGCACTCCATACCATTACAATATGGCATTAACAGCAAACAAGACAATGAAACTAAGTAAAAAGGTTTTATTAAACCAGCTAAAAGAATCATATTTCATCCTGACATGGCAAAATGTACATAATGTAGGTTTCACTTATATAAGAGAATATCAGCCTTATTAAAAAGAAAAACACCCACCAGAAACCACAAGCAACATTTTACCACACAGAACCCACACAGTGTCTATGTTTTTTATATACGTGACTTTCCAAAACAATGGAATCACTTCAGTATGCAGACGGCCCGTCACACCGACATCATCAAGGGAATACTTACATAATTCTCCCTCTGAGAGCATCACTGAATTTAAGAGTCTTCTGTAGGTCTGCTGGAGGAGGTGAAAATGGTGTGCTTACACTTTTGCTGAGCATCTCTTGAAGATGACCTGGGAGTCCTTTAGAGGAAAACTTGCAGCCCTGTTTCAGCTAAAGCGGTGACAAATGTTCCTCATCACAGGATGGACGGCATCAACCTCATCATACACTGTAAGACAAAAGCAGAAAATACACAAAAGCTTCATTATGATGTTGCAATAAAGTGTAGTGATGAAGGCAGTAGTACAGAGTAAAAACATAGAACAGTCATAAATTAAGTGCTTTGAGAGACTGGTTCTACAGCACATCAGAGCCAGTCTCCCACTCAGCTTTGACACACATCAGTTTGCCTATAAGGCCACTGAGGATGCCATCGCCACTGCCCTTCACACAGCACTCACACACCTGGATCACCAGGGGAGTTATGTGAGGATGCTGTTCATAGACTTTAGCTCTGCCTTTAACACGGTCATCCCCAGCAGACTGGTGACCAAACTCACAGACCTTGGACTTTCCCAACCCACCTGCATCTGGATTAAGGACTTTTTAACAGACCACACCCAGTCTGTTAGATTTGCCCGCTGTCACTCCTCTAGGGTAACACTCAACACTGGAGTTTCACAAGGTTGCGTGCTGAGTCCTCTTCTCTACACTCTACACCCACAACTGCACCCCCACCCACTCCAGCAACACGTTTGCGGACGACACGACCGTGGTGGGACTCATATCTGGTGGAGACGAGACCGCCTACAAGGATGAAGTCCAGGGACTGGCTGAGTGGTGTGCAGAGAACAACTTGAACTCCTCTAAAACAAAGGAACTGGTTATAGACTTTCCGGAGGAGTGGGATCGATCCCCATAAATGGGGACTGTGTGGAAAGAGTGTCTTCCTTCAGATTTCTGGGTACGCACATCTCTGAAGATCTCTCCTGGAACACCAACACCACAGCTGCGGTCAGGAAGGACTCTATTTCCTGAGAATTCTCAGGAAAAATAACCTCCATGAGAAGCTGCTGGTGTCCTACTACCGCTGTGCCATTGAGAGTGTGTTGACCTACTGCATCTCAACATGGTACGTCAGCTGCTCAGCGGCAGGAAGGAGAGCACTACAGAGAGTGATCAACTCAGCCCAGAAGATCACCGGCTGTCCACTGCCCAGTCTGGAGGACCTGTTCAGCTCCCGCTGCCTCAGCAGGGCAGCCAACATCCTGAAGGACTCCTCCCACCCTGGACATCATCTGTTCCAACAGCTGCCTTCTGGAAAATGCTTCAGGTCCATCACATCCAGGACAAACAGACTGAAAAACAGTTTTTACCCCAGCGCTGTATGGGAACTGAACACAGCAAAACACACACACATTCACAGAGCACTACCAAGGAACTGAAAACTGAAAAGTAAAACAAAAACAAAAAAACAAAAACAAAACAACAACAACACTGATAGCTGCACTTTCACCAGCCATGCGCACTTTCACTTTTCCATATTTATTTTGAAAAAATCTCTTAACTACTCAGGACTTGTGCAATAATCTGTTAATTATATTGTATATATTTTCATCATCCACTGTGTAAATTTGTGTGTCTATTTTTGTTTTTAGTCGTGTTAATTATTGTATGCTTAAGCACCTTAAGGATTGCTGCTCAATTTCGTTGTACATTGTGCAATGACAATAAAAGTATCTTATCTTATCTTAAATATCTTATAATCGACTATAAAAGACACAATTATTCATATGAAGTTGGTTCATCACATTACATTTGATGGCTATACTGTTTCACCTCCCATTACTTTATTCCACTTACCCCTGAGAATCTTCCAAGAATCTTCTTCTTTTGTTTTCTAAGTAAAAATAATGAAATATCCTCCACAGAGAAAATTCTGTATGATTTCATGCAAATGACTTTTCTATTTACTAACTTTCTTTAGTTATTTGTGTTCCCATTAATAAAAATGCTGACCTTTCACTGAACACATGGTAGTTAGCTAGCTAATGATCAGGATGTGTCTCCAGATATTAAAGAAACACACAGGTTTCAGCTCCAGCATTTCTTGACCGCAGTACTTCTAGCTGTATGGTGGTCTTTGAGGGGTCAGGTACGGAGCGGATCTCTGGTTCTCTGGTTGTGCTGTAGCTTCCTATCCCGCCCATTGCCCCACTCCCCCACCCCCCAGTCCTACTGCCACACCCCGGGTTGCCAGATAAGGAAAAACAACAGCAAGGAAACACAGCGAGCTGCAGCCCTGGAGGCGAGGAAGCGACCTGGACCTGGATCATAAGATGTTACACAACTAATCTACGTCCGACTATCTTTCCAAAAATCCCTTTGAGGCGTTGATTCGTTATTTTCACATTGAGGAGTTTAGTGATCAGTGTAAAGAGGCTGCTGCATCCCTGTATAACATTCTAATGAAGTCTGAGGTTGGTGAAAAAAATGCTGCTGCTACTGTTACCTCTTTGTTTTTCTGCACGCTGTCATTTCATTTATTAAACATGTTCCTCTTCTCATTTTCATGTATTTCATGTTATACATATATATCCTGATGTAGACAAAAGAAATCCCCATAGTATTACTCCATATCCATATTTATCATGTTTTTGTCTTAAATGTATTTAACTACATTGATTAAACATATATAGCATGTTTCATATTATTAATACAACGTATTATTACGTATGATGTTTAACAACTTTTTTTTACTTATTCAGTTTTACTTCTTTTTTTATTTTTCAAAAAAAAAAAAAAAACAAAATATAAAAAATTGCATCCAAATTTAAAAAACAAAACAAAAACAATCTACAACTTTTTATTCAAATTTTTGTTGTTGATAAAAGGGTGGAGGAGGAACGGGTTCTTCTGGAGGTGGGTTTTTCCTTGACTTTAAATATATATATATATATAGGTATAAAAATACACACACACAGTCTGTCATTTGAGGGTTTTTTTTGGTTTGTTAGTTTGCTTGTTTTGTTTTGGGCTTTATTTCTAAACGTTATGGCAGCGAACGAACGTTTAGAAGAACTTTATTAGGAAGGTGGGGAGTTTGAGCGGTAGACAGAGTTTTATCCGTAGTCTAAAGTACTCTGGTTCCTTCAATAATAATAATAATAATAATAATAATAATAAATAATAATAATAATAATAATAATAATATAAACAATAATATAATAATAAAATGAGGCCGATGTTTTTCTTGGGAGTTTAGACACATATTCCTTACTAATTAATAATTCCTTACCCAGACTAATTAATTTCAGAAGGAACATGGTTCTAGTTTTGGAAAAGGAAGCTCAGTGGCGAACTGATTTGGTGGATTTAAGCAATCTTTCAGTACAATGATGAAAAAAAAATATTCTCATGTGTATAGACATTTTTTTCTAAATATGCCTGGGTAAAATAAATGAGCACGAATCGTGACTAGGGCTTATAAAATATTTTTGGAAGGCAGACGACCCGTCACTCTACAATCCGACAAAGGTAAGGAGTTTTTAAACAAATCTTTTTAAAACCATTTGAAAAGATATAACATTAGACATTTCACTACGGCTAGAGAACTGAAGGCCTCGTGGTGGAGCGTTTCAGCACAACTCTCACGGGTCGTATGTTTAGGTATTTTACGGGGTTAAACACTTACAGGTATTTAGATGTGTTGAAAGATCTGGTGCATTCATACAGTCGTACGTTTCACAGATCTATCGGAATGAAACCCGTTGAGGTGACGCGCCCTAATCAAGTTCAAGTTTATCATTTATAAGGTAAACGGGTTGGTGGTTAAAATATCTGGCTATCTACATTTAAAGTCAACGACGTGGTTCACATTTCCAAAGAACGCAGGGCGTTCACCAAAGATTACCGGCAAACATTTTCAGACGAATATTTCGGAAAGCGGGTCGAAGATTTACGGACAGTCAAGAGGGCACAGGTCTGTCCGCGCTCAGTCGCGTGCACATGCGCCCTCCGGGGCAACGCGCGTCTAATCAGAGGATCTCCTTACAAAGCAGAAAGTGACTGAGGCGCTGACCTTTGGACATTCTTTGAAGAAAAAGCAAAAGCAAAAGAAACAAAGACCAAAACCGCAAAAAAGAGGAAAAGAGTTTGACTGAGTCCCGATAAATTTTAAAAAGAAGAAGAAGAAGAAAAAAACAACAAAACAAAAACAAGCATGTCTCTGATACACGCCGCTTCTACCGAGTGTTTGATATCAGAGTTGGGCTTATTTACTCTGCCTATCACACAAACCAGCATCGAATCTTACAAATATGTGAAACGCCACCCATCACATCCATCACAGACACCGGTCCCATACATTTCTTCGTAGCAGGTTCCGGAGACGAGCATCTGGATTTGAATCGTTGGCTGTTGTACCTGACCTGCAAAATGACGAATCCGGACGATTCTGATTTAGCGCGCGACGCCAAGGTCGGTTTGATCAACTACCCCATCGCGAGCCTTTTTAGCCAGGTGGAAGTTTCTCTGGGCGATAAACTGATTTCCCAGAGCAGTTCGACCTACGGCTACCGAGCCGCCATGGAGTGTTTGCTGAATTATTCTGAGGAGACCCTGCATCTCAATTTCCCACCGGCATGTTTAGAAGGGATACTGCGGGACATATGGACGACGCTGACCCCACTGAAGAGAACCAGGGCCTGTCATAGAGGAGCGAATTCAGCGAACGGAGCCGGGTTTTTGAACTGCTGGGACACAGACACAGCCATTTTTAAATTCCGTGGACGTGAGAGTTAAACTGCTGCGTGATAAATACGAATTAGTTTTGATGTCTTCTGATCAAAACCCGGCTATAAACTACGCATCCTGTCGGCTCTGCTGTACGTCAGAAAAGTCAACGGGCGTGAACCTCGCTCACACCTCCGCTCTGATGAGCTCAAACACCAAGTATCCGCTGGAGCGCGTGACCGCTGCACTGATCAGTGTCCCCGCCGGTCACCGCGGATCCAGTCAAGATCATTTGTTTCTGAAACAAGTGCCTAAATTTATAGGGTTGGGATTCGTCCATAACCAGGCCTTTAGCGGTTCTTACACTCGCAACCCTTTTCATTTTCATCACTATGACGTAGAATCTTAACATTTGGCAGTGGATGGCGTTTCCTACCCCGCTACACCTTTCCGCCCCGTTTGTAACTGTCAAAGAAGTCTGAGAGAATATTTTAGTCTGGTCGAGGCCACAGATCGCTACCTAAAGGATCAACATTTGGCCATGAGCAGAGAAGACTATCACCGAGGTTATACTTTATTTATTTCCAGAGTTGGGGGGCTTTATAAGAAAAGGCTCTTCCCCCAGCTGAGGTTTTCAGAATTTTGGGAACTACTAAGAAGTCAGCAGCCTGAGATCTAAGTATTTTTGATGGATCATAATATGTAATAAGATCTCGCAGGTACTCAGGAGCGAGGCCATGTAGGGCTTAGTATGTTAATAGAAGAATTTAATAATCAGTACAGAATTTAACTGGGAGCCAGTGCAGTGCTGATAGAACTGGACTGATATGCTCAAATGTTCTAGTTTTAGTAAGGACCCTGGCTGCAGCATTTTAAACTAGTCAAAGTTTATTGAGGTTCCTGCTGGAACAACCTGATAAAAGTGCATTACAGTAATCTAGTCTTAAGGTAGACAGTGGCGGGGGACAAATGAACATTCTGAAATTGTACAATAGTACAGCTCATTTACACTCAGCTAAACGTCTCGCCATAGACGCTCTATTCTTAATGGGAAAGAAAGAGAGGAACAGTAGCATTAGCACAGCATTTACCCTGAACAGCTGATAAAGAGCACCTTTATGTTAAAAAAGTGACAAATTCCAGCAGATTTTAAAAGTATTGAGCAAAGAAGTTATTCAGTGAATCAAGAAGTGTGTCCACTATTCTTAAAAGGTCATGTATAGACCTTGGTGGTCAGGCATAGTTTTGAACTGCTTTAAGAGAAAAATCCAGGAGCAGTGCTTGAGCAGTTCTCTACCAGCTACATGATTTATATATAAACAGAACTCCAGCAGAATCCACTCTGTGCATGAACTTGATGAAACTCCACTGAACTCTGCATGCAAGACACTTTTTACCACCCTGTATCCTGTCATTATTTTAAATGTATTTTTTAATAATGCAATAGCATTTAACATTTTTGATAATGTAATTGCAGTGATGTGTGAAGATTAAGACACACCTAGGGCTGGGCCTAAATGTCCAATTATTATGTTAAAGGACCATAAACTCCATTTTCCTCTTTTCTCTTCAGTCCTACTTAGTGTTTGTGGAGTTTTGTAAACCAAAAATCTCGCTTTATCCCTTACAATTAAAACTGGCTGTTTTTGTTTATTACAGTGCCGTTAAGATATATGTAAATGAGCTTTGTTCTGATTAGCTGTGTTTCTCTGAAGTTCAGGCTCTTAACTATGGATTGAAGCATTTGTCAAGTTCTATCAGATGTATGAAGTGGAGAATTTAGCATTTCATTTCAGCTCATTTCTCCTGTGTGGGGTGAAACTTTTGGCGTTCTCGGTCAGGTACTTTAAACTACAGGATGTGGGAAAATAAACATTTTATTTTAGGTCTTTTCAACTGTGTGAAATTCTGTTTCAGATACTTTAACCTAGATACAGTGGGGTATGAAATGTTTGATTTCTGATATTTACAGTATTTTTAGGATTACATTTCAGGGGGTGAATCATGTTATCTGAAAAATAGGCTACGCTAACCCTCTTATAGAATCCATAGGGGGCGCTACAAGCTCCATGATGAATGTGAAGCGCAACACTGTTGTATCCCGTATTCAGAGCTATGCTACTGAATTCTGTATGAAAAGTAGCAGAACTTTCCTACAGACCACAGTAACAGAACACTGTTCTACCAGAATAGAGTAGCGTAACGATGTCTTACAGAACACAGTAGCCTGAAACTGTTCATTCACAACAGAGTAGCATAACGCTTTTATTCAGAAGACATTAGTTAGTTACTAGTTACTCGTCATTAGTTAGACAATAATTATTTTGATATAGAATACAGTACCAGTTCTCTTTCAATCAGAATACGGTAGCATAACACTACACAACCAGCATAGAGGAGAATAACTCACGCAGAATACAGGATTCAATTCAAATGAATTTTATTTAAACAGTGCTTTCACAACAAATGTGGTCACACAGCAGCTTTACAGAGATCCGGGTCAAAGCCTCTTTTGAGCAAGACAGTGGCAACAGTGGCAAGGAAAAACTCCCTCAGATCGAGAGGAAGAAACCTTGAGAGGAACCAAGACTCAAAAAGGGAACCCATCCTCCTCTGGTCGACACCGGATAGCACAATGAAAAGCAAAACAGCAATAAAACACGGAATTAAGGGAATCTGGCCAATGTGCCGTCAAGATAAAAACATGAGTGAAATGTAAAAGTTCATGCAGGTACACGGTCACAAGCACAGCCATGCAGTGAGGGGAGGATGACTCCATTAGATGACCCAGAACCGGACTGCGGGCAGGAGAGTGGTGGAGAGAGCCAGGTCTGCCGATGGAACAGTTGAAACTGGGCATCTCAACACATGGGAAAGAGAGAGAAAACACAAAGGGTTAGGGGGGCAAGACTTTTTAGAAGGGTTACAGCAGGACAGGGTAGGCAAGAGCAGCCAAACACAAATGCACTCGTGCCAGCAGACAGGAAGGGGCAACTCAACACATGAGGGAGAGCGAAGAAATGAAGGAAAAAATAAAAATAACAATACTAATGAAGAAAAGGTTTAGGTTTATATATGAATATGAACAGCATTGTAACACCATGTAAGCACAACAAAGCAGCAAAACAATGTATACAGAACACAGCAGCATAACCATTTTCATGCAAAACACAAGCAAGTTGCACAGCAGCGAAATATCATTATTATACAGAACAAGGTTAAGTGACACTGTTCAAGCAGGACACAGCAGCATAATTAAACAATTTTTAGGCAAAACACAAGCAGGACACAGCAGCCCAACACAGTTCAAGCAGGAAACAGCAGCAAAATACAAAATAAGCAGGAAACAGCAGCGAAATACAAAATAAGCAGGACACAGCAGCGTAACAATTTTCAGGCAGGACACAGCATCATAATTATTATAACGGTTAAGGGACACTGTTCAAGAAGGACACAGCAGCATAATTAAACAATTTTTAGGCAAAACACAAGCAGGACACAGCAGCCCAACACAGTTCAAGCAGGAAACAGCAGCGAAATACAAAATAAGCAGGACACAGCAGCGTAACAATTTTCAGGCAGGACACACAGCAGCCCAACACGGTTCAAGCAGAACACAAGCAAGTGGCACAGCTGCAGCCACATTTAGCACTGTGCTTGCAAGGCAATTGGAGACTGTGGGTGCAAAAGTTTTACCGGTTTCTTACAGAGTGAGATTGTTGACGAGTCTGAAAAAGTCCAATGCGCCACCTTTCAGCATGTCGCTGGGGAAGATGCAGTGAAGGTCTACAACATGTTACAATTCAGTGAGGAAGAAACAAACAAGAAATGTGCTGAAAAACAAGTTCAGCGATTACTGAGAGTCAGCGTCCAGTTGAAAGCACTGAGGCATACGGGAGGAATTCAGGGACCAAAAACTGCAGAATTCAGCAAAGTACTCACATATTCTGGCCACCGCATGTCACCGCTGGGAAAGCTACACTTATTATATATATACACATATTGTTGATGGTGATGTACCAGCAATACTAGGACGTGAGACATGGGAGATGTTACAGCAGGACAGGGTAGGAAAGAGCAGCCAAACACAAATGCACTCGCACCAGCAGACAGCAGCTCAGCACATGGGGGAGAGAGAAGAAATGAAGGAAAAAAAAAAAATAATGAAGAAAAGGTTTAGGTTTATATATGAATATGAACAGCACCCCAACACCGCTCAAGCACAACAAAAACACAGCAGCATAATTTTCATGCAGAACACAGCAGCCCAACATGGTTCAAGCAGGACACAGCAGCGAAAAACCAATCAAGCAGGACACAGCAGCATAATTAAACAGAACACAGTAGCGTAACCATTTTCATGCAAAACACAAGCAGGAAAGAGCAGCCCAGCACCGTTCAAACAGGGCACAGCAGCATAACGTTGATGAAAAACACAAGCAGGACAGCAGCGAAATTATTATATAGAACAAGTGACACTGTTCAAGCAGAACACAGCAGCGTAACAAGTTTGATGCAAAATACAAGCAGGACACAATCAAGTGGCACAGCTGCAGCCACCTTCAGCACTGTGCTTCTCGTCAAAAATTGGATTTCCTTTCCGCACATCACTGGGGAAGATGCAGTGAAGGTCTACAACATGTTACAATTCAGTGAGGAAGAAACTGAAACAAGAAATGTGCTGAAAAACAAGTTCAGGGATTACGGAGAGTCAAGAAAGAACCTACCCTATGTTCGCCATTTGTTCTTCACGAGAGCTCAGGGTCCAGCTGAAAGCACTGAGGCGTACGGGAGGAATTTGGGGACCAGAAACTGCAGAACTCAGCAAAATACTCATATTCTGGCCACCGCATGTCACCGTTGGGAAAGCTACCACTCACCTGTGAACACAAAAGCCAAAAATTCTAAATGAATTTCACATTATTGACAGTGATGTATCAGCAATACTAGAACGTGAGACATGGGAGATATTAGGTGTGGTTAAAAGAGTGCATGGAATCACAACGTAAAATGACATTCTGATAGACGGTCATCTGTTCACTGTTCTGGGATTCCTACCAGGGCATCACCACATTCAGTAGATCCCATGGTCTCGCCAGTGATTCATCCACCAAGAAAAGTCCAGATTGCCCTGAAAGACAACAATCATTGATGAGCTACACAAAAAATGAAGGGGTGTAATCCCCAAACAGCATGAACTGAACGACTGGGTAAGCAGTCTGGTCACAGTGGTGAGGATATTGGCAGATCAAACTTCTGATCACATCACAAATCCGGTACATGGCCTTGTGCTCACTGCAGAAGGTCTCAATCTAGATTGAGAGAAAGTGAGAGCTGTAACACACATGCCTACACCAGAAAACAAGCAGGCACTCATGGTCATGATTCATTACCTTTCCAAGTTTATTCCCAGCCTGTCTGAAGTCAGCACACTGATCCAGAGATGCAGCTACTACACACAATCACCATAGAAGGATGGCCCAATGAGAAAAATCCAAACATACTGGACATTCAAAGCAGAAAAGCAAAATACAGATTCAAGACAAGCTGTAGAGAAGACAACTCAAGCAGAACAGCTATTATGACAGATAGACAAAGAGCCCACCAAGCATATACATGTGGGACAAGGTGACAATTCATAGAAGGGCAACCTGCTATCATGATCAGCCACGATTCTTCACAGTCCAGACGCCAGATGGAAGAACCTATAGGAGAAACAGAAAACAGAACACACGTTCACAGGACACAGTTCAAGTTCCTGTCCTTCTACAGATGTGGTTATGAACATAAACAGAAACAATATCCTGCTTATGAACAAGTGTGCAAATCCTGTAACAGCTAAATCACTAACAAAAATGTGTCTAACAAAACAAATCAAAGCAGAAGGAGAAAAGAAATCATGTAGTTGAACAAAATGCAGAGGTTTACTGATTGAAAAAGCTGAAATCAGAAAAACATCAACACTGTCACAACAAAAGTGAACAGAATGACTGGACTGTAAATAATACAAGAACTTTGCATTCAGCACCAGTGTCCAACTTGAAAACAATGCCATCGCAGCACAGATCTACAAATCAAAAATGCAAGATTGAATTTTACATTGTTGACAGTGCAATACTAGGACGTGAGACATGCGCAACGTTAGGTGTGGTTTAAAGATGGAAGAACCTATAGGAGAAACAGAAAACACCTCAGGACGACTGAAAAACAGTTCCCATCAGCATCACCCAATGTTGTTGCCGATTCCCATTTCGAGTCGCAGGTCAGTGAATCCGGTCCACCTGCAGAAACTGGTATTGCAAAACAATCTGACTTACCTGAGTCACATCCGAGAGAGGCATATAGAGAGAGGCTTCTTCCACAGACCTGAAAAAGGCAAAAGACCATGAATTTGGTGAATTGCATGACTCGTTATTCAGAGACAGGACTGTTTGTGGTATTAGGGAAGACTAATTGTTGGCAAGGTTGCTGAAAGAAACAGATCAGACATAGACAAATGCCATGAATATCTGCTGTGCAAATGAAGGGACAGCAAGTGAAGTGAAAAAAAGTGCTCAATGAAATACAAAACAGAACAGAAACAAAAACAGTTGGGTTTGAACAGAAGAGCAAATCCAAACTAGCTAAAAATGAACAAGCAACAGAAGCAAGCTGCTCCAGATGTGGTTATGAACATAAACAGAAACAATGTCCTGCCTATGGCCAAGTGTGTAAATCCTGCAACAGAAAATCACTTTACCAAAAATGTGTAAATCAAAACAATCACAGCAGAATGAGGAAAAAAAAAAAAAATCATGTAGATGAACAAAGGACAGAGCAGGAAGATTTCTTCATTGAAACAGTTGAAATCAGAAAAACAGAATATTAGACAAACATCAACACTGTCACAACAAAAGTGAAAAGAATAACTGGACTGAAAATCTTGAAATAAACAAGAACATTGTTTTCAAGTTGGACACTGGTGCTGAATGCAAGGTCATCTCAGGAAATGTCTACAAGTCACTCAGATTTAAAACAAAACTCCAGAACTCAGCTTGAAAACCGCTCACATATTCTAGACACTGCAGGTCACCGTTGGAAAAGCTAACGCTCACCTGTGAACACAAAAGCCAAAAATGCAAGATTAAATTTCATATTGTTGACAGTGATGTACCAGCAATACCAGGACGTGAGACATGATGGAAGAACCTATAGGAGAAACAGAAAACACGTCCTCAGGGTGGCTGAATAAGTTTCCATCAGCATCACCCAATGTTGTTGGAGATTCCTGTGTCGAGCCGCAGGTGAGTGAATCCGGTCCACCTGCAGAAACTGGTGTTGCAAAACAATCAGTCTTACCTGAGGCACATCCGAGAGAGGCATTCTTCACAAGGTCAGGAAGACAAGTGAAAACGCCAGCAAGATAAAAGGACTGAATCTGGAACACACATACAGTACACATTTAGAATATTCACACACACATTCAGAGGACACGGTTCAAGCTCCTGTCCATCTGCTGACTGAACTTAAAGTTACTGTCATTTACTGCATCTTAGATTTGTTTAGTTTTTTCTGCAACATCAAGCTATTCTAATAAATATGGTGTCAAATGTACAGTTCATGTAGTTCAGTTCAGAGACTTCATCTCATTTTCCTTGAATTTTAAAGCATTATGGTCCGACAGAGTTTGTATGAACGTTGTTGAGAGTCCTGCACAGCCCAAATCATCCTCATTTATAGTTATATTCATATTAAGAGAAACAAAAAGATAAAAATTCAAGTGTGGAGATTTTACATGTTATGTAGCTAAGAGGCAGCCCTAGCTAAGAATTACGCAGGTCACCCAAAAGTAATAAAGTGTAAGTGTACCACAGAGGCCTCCTTCCTCCATACCGCACAGCCATGCAGTGAGGTGAGGATGACTCCACTGGAGGCCCCAGAACCAGACAGCAGGCAGGAGGGTGGTGGAGAGAGCCAGGTCTGCCGATGGAACAGTTGAAACTGGGCATCTCAACACATGGGAGAGAGAGAAAACACAAAGGGTTAGGAGGGAGGGGGGGGTTGGGGGAATCACAGCAAAAACTTTTTAGAAGGGTTACAGCAGGACAGGGTAGGCAAGAGCAGCCAAACGCACTCGCACCCGCAGACAGCAGGGGGCAGCTCAGCACACAGGGAAGAGAGAAGAAATTAAGAAGAAAAAAAATTAATAATAAAATAAGAATAATAATAATGAAGAAAAGGTTTAGGTTTATATATGAATATGAACAGCATCGTTACACCGCTCAAGCACAACAAAGCAGTCAAACAATTTATACAAAACACAGCAGTGTAACCATTCTCATGCAGAACACAAGCAAGTTGCACAGCAGCGAAATATTGTTCAAGCACAAGACAGCAGCGAAACAATTTTGATGCAGGACACAGCAGCCCCACATGGTAAAAGCAGAACACAGTAGTGAAATATTGTTCAAGCAGAACACAGCAGTAAAATACCAATCAAGCAGAATACAAGCAAGTGGCACAGCAGCGAAATATTTTTTACATTTATGGCATTTAGCTGACGCTCTTATTCAGAGCGACTTACAAGGTTACTCGTATTACATAGGAGGGCCAATGGTGTTAGGAATCTTGTCCAAGGACTCTTATTGGTGTAGCGCTAGCACCTAGTCACCCAGGCCGGGAATCGAACCCCAGTCTCCAACATGGTGCGGTAGCTCAGTGGCAGGTAGTGGTGTTATCTGTTGCGCCACACCAACCACTCATATCATTCAAACAGGACACAGCAGCATAACAATTTTTAGGTAAAACACAAGCAGAACAGAGCAGTGTAACCATTCTCATGCAGAACACAAGCAAGTGGCACAGCAGCAAAATATTGTTCAAGCACAAGACAGCAGCGAAACAATTTTGATGCAGGACACAGCAGCCCCACATGGTAAAAGCAGAACACAGTAGTGAAATGTTGTTCAAGCAGAACACAGCAGTGAAATACCAATCAAGCAGGACACAGCAGTGTAACAATTTTTAGGTAAAACACAAGCAGGACACAGCAGCGTGACAATTTTGATGCAGAACAAGCAGGACACAGCAGCCCAACACGGTTCAAGCAGAACACAGTAGCGAAATATCGTTCAAGCAGGGCACAGCAGCATAACATTGATGAAAAACACAAGCAGGACAGCAGCGAAATTATTATACAGAACAAGTGACACTTCAAGCAGAACACAGATGAGTAAAAAATTTTATGAAAAACACAGGCAGGATACAGCAGCCCAACACGGTCGAAGCAGCACACAAGCAAGTGGCACAGCTGCAGCCACCTTTAGCACTGTGCTTGCAAGGCAATCTCATCAAAAATTGGATTTTTAGGTGCAAAAGTTTTACCTGTTCTTACCGAAAGTGGGATTGTTGAGGAGTCTGAAAAAGTCCAATACGCCACCTTTCCGCACGTCGCAGGGAAAGATGCAGTGAAGGTCTACAACATGTTACAATTCAGAGAGAAAGAAACTGAAACAAGAAATGCGCTGAAAAACAAGTTCAGGGATTACTGAGAGTCAAGAAAGAACCTACCCTATGTTCACCATTTGTTCTTCATGAGAGCTCAGGATCCAGCTGAAAGCGTACGGGAGGAATTCGGGGACCAAAAACTGCAGAATTCAGCACAGTACTCACATATTCTGACCACTGCATGTCACCGTTGGGAAAGCTACCACTCACCTGTGAACACAAAAGCCAAAAATGCTAAACTGAATTTCACATATTGTTGACGGTGATGTACCAGCAATACTAGGACGTGAGACATGGGAGATATTAGGTGTGGTTAAAAGAGTGCATGGAATCACAACGTAAAATTACATTCTGAAAGACATTGATCTGTTCACTGTTCTTGGATTCCTACCAGGACATCACCACATTCAAGTAGATCCCATGGTCTCACCAGTGATACATCCACCAAGAAAAGTCCCGATTGCCCTGAAAGACAACAATCATTGATGAGCTACACAAAATGGAGAAAAGGGGTGTAATCACCAAACAGCATGAACCGAACGACTGGGTAAACAGCATGGTCACAGTGGTAAGGATTTTGGCAGATCAAACTTCATGATGAAAGTTCCAAGCTCTGCACACTGAACATACCCATTGAAAGATACAGATTCCTTTGACTTTCTTTTCGAGTGTCCTCAGCTTCAGAGGTATTCCAAAGGTCGATTGCAGACTATTAAAGGCCTGGAAGGTGTCGTCAACGTTACGAACGATATCTTAGTCTGGGGTGACGGTCAAGGAAACATGACGGCAGACTCATCCAAGTGCTGAAAAGGGAAAGACAGTGGAACCTGAGACTCAACAAAAACAAGTGCAAAATCAGATCATCACAAATGTGGTACATTGGCCATATGCTCTCTGCAGAAGGTCTCAATCCAGATCGAGATAAAGTAAGAGCTGCAACACACATGCCTGCACCAGAAAACAAGCAGGCACTCATGAGATTAATGGGCATGATTCAGTACCTTTCCAAGTTTATTCCCAACCTGTCTGAAGTCGGTGCACCTCTCAGAAAACTGCTCGAGCATGACACTCCGTCGCAAGTCGAGCACAAAGCTATGAAAAACCTGAAATCTCTGGTACTGGTAACACCATGGTACTGGTACACCATCTGCAGATGCGAGCTCAGAAGGCTTCGGAGCAGCAGTTCTGCAGGAGGGAAAGCCAGTGGCTAAATTACATTCCGAAAGGCAACAGCAAATGATCCAGAGATGCAGCTACTACACACAAGGACCATGGAAGGATGGCCCAATGAGAAAAATCCAAACATACTGGACATTCAAAGAAAAGCAAAATGCAGATTTAAGACAAGCTGCAGAGATGACAACTCAACCAACACAGCTATTATGACAGAGACAAAGAACCCACCAAACATATACATGTGGGACAAGCTGAGAATTCAGAGAAGGCAACCTGCTATCATGATCAGCCACGATTCTTCACAGTCCAGACGCCAGATGGAAGAACCTATAGAAGAAACAGAAAACAGAACACACATTCACAGGACACAGTTCAAGTTCCTGTCCTTCTCCAGATGTGGTTATGAACATAAACAGAAACAATGTCCTGCTTATGGACAAGTGTGCAAATCCTGTAACAGCAAAATCACTTCACCAAAAATGTGTCTAACAAAACAAATCAGAACAGAATGAGGAAAAAAAAAAATCACGCAGTTGAACAAAAAGGCAGAGCAGGAAGATTTCTTCATTGGAACAGTTGAAATAAGAAGAAAAAAACAGGAGTATTAGATAAACATCAACACTGTCACAACCAAAGTCAATAGAATAACTGGACTGAAAATAAAACAAAGAACATTGTTTTCAAGTTGGACACTGGTGCTGAATGCAATGTCATCTCAGGAAACGTCTACAAGTCACTTAGATTTGAAACAAAACTCCAGAATTCAGCTTGAAAACCGCTCACATATTCTAGCCACCGCATGTCACCGTTGGGAAAGCTAACGCTCACCTGTGAACACAAAAGCCACAAATGCAAGATTGAATTTCACATTGTTGACAGTGATGTACCAGCAATACTAGGACGTGAGACATGTGAGACGTTAGGTGTGGTTTAAAGATGGAAGAACCTATAGAAACAGAAAACACCTCAGGACGACTGAAACAGTTCCCATCAGCATCACCCAATGTTGTTGCAGATTCCTGTGTCGAGCTGCAGGTCAGTGAATCTGGTCCACCTGCAGAAACTGGTACTGCAAAACAATCTGACTTACCTGAGACATTCTTCACAAGGTCAGGAAGACAAGTGAAAACGCCAGCAAGATACAAGGACTGAATCTGGAACACACATACAGTACACATTTACAATATTCACACACACATTCAGAGGACACGGTTCAAGCTCCTATCCATCTGCTGACTGAATTTAAAGTTACTGTCATTTACTGCATCTTAGGTTTGTTTAGGTTATTCTGCAACGTCAAGCTATTCTAATAAATATGGTGTCAAATGTACAGTTCATGTAGTTTAGTTCAGAGACTTCATCTCATTTCCCTTGAGTTTTAAAGCATTATGGTCCGACAGTGTTTGTATGAACGTTGTTGAGAGTCCTGCACAGCCCAAATCATCCTCATTTATAGTTATATTCATATTAAGAAAGAGAAAAAAAAAAAAAATATATGAATTCAAGTGTGGGGATTTCACATGTTCTGTAGCTAAGAGGCAGCCCTAGCTAAGAATCACGCAGGTCACCCAAAAGTAATAAAGTATAAGTGTACCACAGAGTCGTCCTTCCTCCATACTGCACAGCCATGCAGTGAGGTGAGGATGACTCCATTCGAGGCCCCAGAACCAGACAGCAGGCAGGAGGGTGGTGGAGAGAGCCAGGTCTGCCGATGGAACAGTTGAAACTGGGCATCTCAACACATGGGAAAGAGAGAGAAAACACAAAGGGTTAGGAGGGGGGGAGGGGGGAAAATCACAGCAAAAAACTTTTTAGAGTGGTTACAGCAGGACAGGGTAGGCAAGAGCAGCCAAACGCACCCGCAGACAGCAGGGGGCAGCTCAGCACACGGGGAAGAGAGAAGAAATTAAGTAAATAATAATAATAATAATGAAGAAAAGGTTTAGGTTTATATATGAATATGAACAGCATTGTTACACCGCTCAAGCACAACAAAGCAGTCAAACAATTTATACAAAACACAGCAGTGTAACCACTCATGCAGAACACAAGCAGAGAGAGCAGCAAAACACAGTTCAAGCAGAACACAAGCAAGTGACACAGCAGCGAAATATTGTTCAAGCACAAGACAGCAGCGAAACAATTTTGATGCAGGACACAGCATCCCCACATGGTAAAAGCAGAACACAGTAGTGAAAGGTTGTTCAAGCAGAACACAGCAGTGAAATACCAATCAAGCAGAATACAAGCAAGTGGCACAGCAGCGAAATATCATTCAAGCAGGGCACAGCAGCGTAACAATTTTGATGCAGAACACAAGCAGGACACAGCAGCCCAACACGGTTCAAGCAGAACACAGTAGTGAAATATCATTCAAGCAGGGCACAGCAGCGTAACAATTTTTATGCAGAACACAAGCAGGACACAGCAGCCCAACATGGTTCAAGCAGAACACAGTAGCGAAATATCGTTTAAGCAAGGCACAGCAGCATAACGATGAAAAACACAAGCAGGACAGCAGCGAAATTATTATACAGAACAAGTGACACTGTTCAAGCAGAACACAGCAGAGTAACAAATTTGATGCAAAACACAAGAAGGATACAGCAGCCCAACACGGTCGAAGCAGCACACAAGCAAGTGGCACAGCTGCAGCCACCTTTAGCACTGTGCTTGCAAGGTAATCTAATCAAAAATTGGATTTTTAGGTGCAAAAGTTTTACCTGTTTCTTATAGAGAGTGAGACTGTTGAGTCTGAAATGGTACAATGCGCCACCTTTCCGCACGTCGCAGGGAAAGATGCAGTGATGGTCTACAACATGTTACAATTCAGAGAGAAAGAAACTGAAACAAGAAATGTGCTGAAAAACAAGTTCAGGGATTACTGAGAGTCAAGAAAGAACCTACCCTATGTTCACCATTTGTTCTTCACGAGAGCTCAGGATCCAGCTGAAAGCGTACGGGAAGAATTCGGGGACCAAAAACTGCAGAATTCAGCACAGTACTCACATATTCTGGCCACTGCATGTCACCGTTGGGAAAGCTACCACTCACCTGTGAACACAAAAGCCAAAAATGCTAAACTGAATTTCACATATTGTTGACGGTGATGTACCAGCAATACTAGGACGTGAGACATGGGAGATGTTAGGTGTGGTTTAAAGAGTGCATGGAATCACAACGTAAAATGACATTCTGAAAAACATTGATCTGTTCACTGTTCTTGGATTCCTACCAGGACATCACCACATTCAAGTAGATCCCATGGTCTCACCAGTGATACATCCACCAAGAAAAGTCCTAATTGCCCTGAAAGACAACAATCATTGATGAGCTACACAAAATTAAGGGGTGTAAATCACCAAACCGAACGACTGGGTAAGCAGCAGGGTCACAGTGGTGAGGATTTTGGCAGATCAAACTTCAGATCACATCACAAATCCGGTACATGGCCATGTGCTCTCTGCAGAACTCAATCTAGATAGAGATAAAGTGAGAGCTGTAACACACATGCCTACACCAGAAAACAAGCAGGCACTCATGAGATTCATGGTCATGATTCATTACCTTTCCAAGTTTATTCCCAGCCTGTCTGAAGTCAGCGCACTGATCCAGAGATGCAGCTACTACACACAAGGACCATGGAAGGATGGCCCAATGAGAAAAATCCAAACATACTGGACATTCAAAGAAGAAAAGCAAAATGCAGCTTTAAGATAAGCTGTAGAGAAAACAACAAGTAGAACAGCTATTATGACAGACAGACAAAGAGCTCACCAAGCATATACTTGTGGGACAAGGTGAGAATTCAGTGAGGGCAACCTGCCATCATGATCAGCCACGATTCTTCACAGTCCAGACGCCAGATGGAAGAACCTATAGAAGAAACAGAAAACAGAACACACATTCACAGGACACAGTTCAAGTTCCTGTCCTTCTCCAGATGTGGTTATGAATGTAGACACATTTTTGGTAAAGTGATTTTGCTGTTACAGGATTTGCACACTTGTCCATAAGCAGGACATTGTTTCTGTTTAACAAAACAAATCAGAACAGAATGACGGGGGGAAAAAAAATCATGCAGTTGAACAAAAAGGCAGAGCAGGAAGATTTCTTCATTGGAACAGTTGAAATAAGAAAAAAAAACAGGAGTATTAGATAAACATCAACACTGTCACAACAAAAGTCAATAGAATAACTGCCCTGAAAATAAAACAAGAACTTTGCATTCAGCACCAGTGTCCAACTTGAAGACAATGTCATCGCAGCACAGATCTACAAATCAGGTTTGAAACAAAACTTAAATCAAAAATGCAAGATTGAATTTCACATTGTTGATAGAGATGTACCAGCAATACTAGGATGTGAGACATGTGAGACGTTAGATGTGGTTTAAAGATGGAAGAACCTATAGGAGAAACAGAAAACACCTCAGGACGACTGAAAAACAGTTCCCATCAGCATCACCCAATGTTGTTGCAGATTCCTGTGTCGAGCCGCAGGTCAGTGAATCCGGTCCATCTGCAGAAGCCGGTCAGACAATCAGACTTACCTGAGTCACATCCGAGAGAGGCATACAGAGAGGCTTCTTCCACAGACCTGAAAGAGGCGAAAGACCATGAATTCAGTGACTTGTTAATCAGAGACAGGACTGTTTGTGGTATTAGGAAAGACCTATTGTGGGCAAGGTTGCTGAGAGAAACAGATTGGACATAGACAAAGGCCATGAATATCTGCTGTGCAAATGAAGGGACATCAAGTGAAGTGAAAAAAAGTGCTCAATGAAATACAAAACAGAACGACAGAAACAAAACAAACAGTTGGGTTTGAACAGAAGAGCAAATCCAAACAACTAAAACAGAACAAGCAACAGAAGCAAGCTGCTCCAGATGTGGTTATGAACATAAACAGAAACAATGTCCTGCCTATAGCCAAGTGTGTAAATCCTGCAACAGAAAAATCACTTTACCAAAAATGTGTAAAACAAAACAAATCAAAGCAAAATGAGGAAAAAAAATCATGCAGTTGAACAAAAAGGCAGAGCAGGAAGATTTCTTCATTGGAACAGTTGAAATCAGAAAAACAGAATATTGACAAACATCAACACTGTCACAACAAAAGTGAAAAAAATAACTGGACTGAAAATCTTTAAACAACAAGAACATTGTTTTCAAGTTGGACACTGGTGCTGAATGCAAGGTCATCTCAGGAAATGTCTACAAGTCACTCAGATTTAAAACAAAACTCCAGAATTCAGCTTAAAAACCGCTCACATATTCTAGACACTGCATGTCACCATTGGAAAAGCTAACGCTCACCTGTGAACACAAAAGCAAGATTAAATTTCACATTGTTGACAGTGATGTACCAGCAATACCAGGACGTGAGACATGATGAAAGAACCTATAGGAGAAACAGAAAACACGTCCTCAGGACGACTGAAAGAGTTCCCATCAGCATCACCCAATGTTGTTGCAGATTCCTGTGTCGAGCAGCAGGTCAGTGAATCTGGTCCACCTGCAGAAACTGGTACTGCAAAACAATCTGACTTACCTGAGACACATCCGACAGAGGCATTCGTCACAAGGTCAGGAAGACAAGTGAAAACACCAGCAAGATACAAGGACTGAATCTGGAACACACATACAGTACACATTTACAATATTCACACACACATTCAGAGGACACGGTTCAAGCTCCTGTCCATCTGCTGACTGAATTTAAAGTTACTGTCATTTACTGCAGCTCAGATTTGTTTAGTTTATTCTGCAACATCAAGCTATTCTCATAAATATGGTGTTAAATGTACAGTTCATGTAGTTCAGTTCAGAGACTTCATCTCATTTCCCTTGAGTTTTAAAGCATTATGGTCCGACAGTGTTTGTATGAACGTTGTTGAGAGTCCTGCACAGCCCAAATCATCCTCATTTATAGTTATATTCATATTAAGAGAAACAAAAATATATAAATTCAAGTGTGGATATTTCACATGTTCTGTAGCTAAGAGGCAGCCCTAGCTAAGAATCACGCAGCTCACCCAAAAGTAATAAAGTGTAAGTGTACCACAGAGTCGTCCTTCCTCCATACTTTACACTGAGGAACTGAACCGGTTAGCAGAGGGAAAAACGGCCGTGGTGGTCGAGGAGCTCCTCGGCTTTTCCGGGGTCACGCAGACGCCGCCAGTCCCTCTCCGGTGCGGGAGTGGAGACGACGACTCTCGGTGTCCGTCGCGCCGGTAGTGCTGGAGCTCAGACGCCGCGTTGGAGGAGTCACGGGTCAAGCTGGACGACTTCCTTGCAGAGCGGCTGGAAAGCTCGTTTTTCCGCGGTCGCCATGTTTCTCGAGGGTAAAGAGAAAAACGCAAAGCGCGGTTAGTGAGACAGAGGACTGTACAGTAACACAGACAGCACAAGGATTCCAACAAGTGTCTAAGATGAAGAAGACAAAGCTCACATTACGGACTATAAAGTAGGATGGCCGGTCGAAGCTCTGTGTGGAATCACGGCTCGAGCTTTGAAAGCAGGGCCGCATCGAAACAGCAGCTCCGAGTCTCCTGAAAATACCTACGATCACGTGACCGCCGGAAACGAAGCTTCCTTACGTCACTGGAACGCAATCACGGTTCAATGCGCGTGAGTTTCCGGTCCCGCTGTAGACGAGCTGCATATAATCTGAAATTTGTACTTAAATAAAACGGAAATACAGAACATGTGTGAATTTGCTTCACTTTCATGATAAAATTATTGACATTCCTCAGCATTCAAGGGTTTTTACTGGAGACGATGTGAAATGACCTTGAATAAAAACATTTTACAGCTCTATTTCTGTGTTCAACAGATGTACAGTCTACATGCACATTCAACAGTGGTGTTTTTCCCTTAATCTAATAGTGTCAAACATGGCTGTTTTGTTTAGGAGGAGAGTAAAGGAATTACACACTCAGATGAAATTCATTCAGTTAAAGGAAGAAACGCAGTCCGACATCGCTGTATGGAGCAGTTTGGACAAAGCTTATGAACACAAGTGAATCAGGCAGTGGTGGTGTAGTATTGTATTTGTACAACAGGTGGCGCAGTAGAGCTGTGAAGCTGAGCAGCATCCAACCACTTTTCCCTCATTTCTGCATGAAAGGGTTGATTGATTACAGACTCATTTTTGTGATAAAGGATCTGCCCTGTTTTTAGACTTTTATAAAGCCTCAGTTCAGCAGAGCTTTATTTTATTAAGTAATTATTATATATTTTCTTTATATTATCTGACAGTAACACACTAAATGTCCAAATGTTTGTGGACACCATTTTTTAATTAATGCATTCAGCAATCAGTTGCACCCATTGCTGAAACTGTCACTGTAATGCAGTATTGCCAATAGAATAGGACTCTCTGGAACAGATAAACATGAACCTATCGGCTCCATGCCTAATGCCAATCGTGGGCTAGAGGGGTATAAAGCCTCCAGCATTGAGCTGAGGAGAGGTGGAACTGTGTTCTCTGGAATGATGGTGCTCATGATGTCCTTTACTTCTAGGGTGAGCTGAGGAAACTTTTTACTTTGAGTTGGAGATGAGGTTGGGTGATCATCCAATATTCTGACCTCACCAATGCTCTTCTTGCTAAATGCATTCCTCACAGCAATGCTCCAAAATCTAGCAGAAAGTCTTCCATGGTAGTAGAAACAGTTAATCCAACAAAAGCAGGCTAAACTCCCTTTTAATACTCTTGATTTCAAAAGAAACAACAAATAAGCAGGTGTCCAAATACTTTTGTTATATAGTGTATTTCTTAGAAATGCTGAATTCTTTTGTTGAAGAGACTCTGGGTCAGTGCTGAGAGCAGCAGGTCTAAAATTAAACCTGGACTAAATAAAGAGAGAAGTTTTAGATTTTACTTTGAGTAGAAACAAATAAACATCCAGAACACATCAGTAATGCAGAACAGCTCTTCATTCAGGCTCTTTTTCTGAACATGATATTAATAATATAAACTTTACAGCTGTTTGGAAAAAATGAAGCATTAAGGAGGAGTCTTAAGTAAGTGTAGAAATGAAGACACTGCTCAGCACTGATGTAAGTATTAATGATAAACTGATTAGTCGTGTGCTTCTCTGTGGACGAGTTGTGATGAAAAAGAGGATCTCAGCCCATTCTCTTCCTACAATGGAAAACACACACACACACACACACACACACACACACACACACAAAAGTTAAACACTTCATACACTTCCATCTCCAACTATAAGGGTTTATTTAGGGTGTATTCTACACTGCTCACTAACACGTTTCTATAAAACAACAATGGGGCAGAAATGAAAATATTGCAGCACTGATATTAAAAAGTACCACAAGTGTTTGAGCAGCATGAGTATAGAGCTTTTGTAATGACTGCATTTTAAACTGAAGGTCACACTAATGGTCAATAAGAGGAAATATCTCACATACTTTAAAAATGAATCTTCTAGTCTAGATACAGGAGAGGAAACCTCGGTCTCCTGGTTTAAAGACTGTATGTTAAGGAGTTTAGTCAGTTGTGGATAAATGCTGCGTCAGCATGTTCAGAAACTTCAAACAGCATGTTAGCGTGTGGGTTGTTGTGAAAAAGGTTCCTTGGATCTTAGACTCTGATCGCTGTGGCCTCCCAGGGATCAAACTCCCTCTCTCTCAATGACAGGAGCAGCGATTAGACGTTGTGTTGTGTTGCTGTGTATTTTCTAATTAAACTGACGGTTAGAATCAGTGTAGGTACCGAACCCAAGCACAGATTTTACCTTTGAAGATATTCTATTCTAAAATAATGAAACCTCCTGGGATGGTGAAGCTGATCAACAACACATTTATTTCTTATAAAGACATTTGTGTCACGTAGAAGACATGAACCTCCTTAGGGCCTTTCACCTGACATCCTAAGGATTATTATTCAGCAATGACATGGAATACAGCACGCACTGCCCAAATCCTTCTAAAGTTAGAGGAGTGAGGAATGAGTTCCTGTGGAGTTTCAGAGGTTAAAACGGTTCATGATGTTCACCACAGTTTAAACAAACACTGAAAGTTACCTGGAATCATGCTGGACATCTTCTCTAACTGGCTACAAGAGGTATAGTCTTCCTTTTCTTCAGGATCTGCTTGAGAGACAACATGACAGATTATCTAGAACATGTCAAGTGATTTGGATAACGTCAAATACCTCAGAGCTGAATACTAGTTAATAATAATAATAATAATAATAATAAATTGAAGGGGAGTTGAAGCCTCGGTCTCCTGGTTTCCTGCATCACTGTGGGAGCAAAGGTTCCAGCTCAACCATGACTCACGAAGCAGGATTTTCCTATCAGAATTGAACCCAGCCAGTAGGTCAACACTTAGAGCCATGCTTGAGGGCTACAAGGGGTTTACCCTTGTCGACTTCTTTATTCATTTATTCACTCACCACTCAACTCACATACCTTAATCTTGGGAACTTTAGCCTCCTGGTTCTTTGCTTCATGGTGGACTGTGTAAGAACAGCTTCTCCCTCCACCACTGGACCACAGAGCACAACCTCACAAGCCTGCTGGGAACACGAAGAAGCAGAAACTTCTGCAGAGGAAGCAAAATGATGAGCATCCTGCTGGGAACAAGTTCAAATTCAGTAGGCATAGCTCCATTCAACCTCACAAGTTAGTCAGAAATTTCATTTTTCTAATGACAAATGACCGGTATTGGGTCCTATGCACAAAAACACAAGCACACATTTCACAACACCTAAACACAATAAATGCATGTAGTCTAATGCAAAACTACTGACAAGGTCTTCCAGCTGTAATAAGTGAACTTTTGTCATTTTTTTTTAATTCTGCTACTTAGAAGGAGGACTACTTTCAGATACTGTAAAGCAATCAGTACTTTTTCATTACGTTTCAGAGCAAAAATGTGACCCTGGAAGTTTTCAATTCACACTTAAATAAGAACTAATGAAATATGTGAGGTAAAGTTGAGTTAAACAGAGCTAATGCAGCTCAGCATCAGCTATTAACTCTAACTAATATTCCTACTGGAGGAAACAACAAGATTAGCTAAAACAGCTAACGGCAGAAAGCCTGTGTTGTCGGATGAAACAATATATAAAAGTTAGTCCGTTTTTATCAGGACCTTTTCCAACAACGTGGAAAATAAGACCCCTCTTTTAGAAAGGTTAGAGCTCCCGAAGTTTCTAAGTTAACGCCGAACATCAGCAGCGCTAGCAAGTTAGCTCCTACAGTCGTACAGCTAAAGTACAAACACACACGAAACCATAAAACCAAGCTTTCAAATATTCGCTGTACGTTTATGGTCACATATAAGGTAAAAGATCAGCTTAAAAGCAGCTAGTTCACATGAACTCACCTGGCTCTATCGGGAACGTCTGTCCTGGGTGCCTCCTTGAAGTAGACTGACAGACTGGAAGGGGCGATACCGGTGACTGCGCCTCGTCCCAACAGAACTGGACTACAGCTTCATTTGGGCAAAGCTGGAGCGACGATGAGGATTGCAGATGGAAAATCTTCCATAAACTCAAAACTGCTAAAGCTCCTCATTTAGATAACGCTTTAAACACTGTACACTCATATGCAATTGTACACACACTGTTTAATTAGCATATTTGATTTCATTTAGAAAGTCCAGAATATGCTGCTATAGTATTTCTATGTTGTTTATTTGATGAACAATCCACATTTAGCACATCATACATATTTATAGTACTAAACTGTAAATCATACAGATTTAAACATTTGATATATTTTGTTATTTTATTAAATAGGTTAATTCTCAGCGTCTTTAAAGCTTGCAGATGAAAACACTGAGAGACAGAAAGTCTAAACTTCAGTACTGGAAATCATGATGTAATTGAATTTATTAAAAAATAAATGAAGTGAAATGAAAACTTTAACACTGTAGAAGAAATCTGTCTCTACTGGACAGACACGTCACTTCCGGCTGACAGGTCCAGAGCTTGCTCTCCTGCTGCTTGTTTCTCCCAGTCATATCTTTGTATTAGGGATGAGCAGAACGAGGCTTTTTAACCATTTGAAGCCGAAGTGGTTCATTTGAAGCTGTACTGCGCCACCTGTTGTACAAATACAATACTACACCACCACTGCCTGATTCACTTGTGTTCGTAAGCTTTGTCCAAACTGCTCCATACAGCGATGTCGGACTGCGTTTCTTCCTTTAACTGAATGAATTTCATCTGAGTGTGTAATTCCTTTACTCTCCTCCTAAACAAAACAGCCATGTTTGACACTATTAGATTAAGGGAAAAACACCACTGTTGAATGTGCATGTAGACTGTACATCTGTTGAACACAGAAATAGAGCTGTAAAATGTTTTTATTCAAGGTCATTTCACATCGTCTCCAGTAAAAACCCTTGAATGCTGAGGAATGTCAATAATTTTATCATGAAAGTGAAGCAAATTCACACATGTTCTGTATTTCCGTTTTATTTAAGTACAAATTTCAGATTATATGCAGCTCGTCTACAGCGGGACCGGAAACTCAGGCGCATTGAACCGTGATTGCGTTCCAGTGACGTAAGGAAGCTTCGTTTCCGGCGGTCACGTGATCGTAGGTATTTTCAGGAGACTCGGAGCTGCTGTTTCGATGCGGCCCTGCTTTCAAAGCTCGAGCCGTGATTCCACACAGAGCTTCGACCGGCCATCCTACTTTATAGTCCGTAATGTGAGCTTTGTCTTCTTCATCTTAGACACTTGTTGGAATCCTTGTGCTGTCTGTGTTACTGTACAGTCCTCTGTCTCACTACCCGCGCTTTGCGTTTTTCTCTTTACCCTCGAGAAACATGGCGACCGCGGAAAAACGAGCTTTCCAGCCGCTCTGCAAGGAAGTCGTCCAGCTTGACCCGTGACTCCTCCAACGCGGCGTCTGAGCTCCAGCACTACCGGCGCGACGGACACCGAGAGTCGTCGTCTCCACTCCCGCACCGGAGAGGGACTGGCGGCGTCTGCGTGACCCCGGAAAAGCCGAGGAGCTCCTCGACCACCACGGCCGTTTTTCCCTCTGCTAACCGGTTCAGTTCCTCAGTGTAAAGTATGGAGGAAGGACGACTCTGTGCTACACTTACACTTTATTACTTTTGGGTGAGCTGCGTGATTCTTAGCTAGGGCTGCCTCTTAGCTACAGAACATGTGAAATATCCACACTTGAATTCATATATTTTTTTGTTTCTCTTTCTTAATATGAATATAACTATAAATGAGGATGATTTGGGCTGTGCAGGACTCTCAACAACGTTCATACAAACACTGTCGGACCATAATGCTTTAAAACTCAAGGGAAATGAGATGAAGTCTCTGAACTGAACTACATGAACTGTACATTTGACACCATATTTATGAGAATAGCTTGATGTTGCAGAATAAACTAAACAAATCTGAGCTGCAGTAAATGACAGTAACTTTAAATTCAGTCAGCAGATGGACAGGAGCTTGAACCGTGTCCTCTGAATGTGTGTGTGAATATTGTAAATGTGTACTGTATGTGTGTTCCAGATTCAGTCCTTGTATCTTGCTGGTGTTTTCACTTGTCTTCCTGACCTTGTGAAGAATGTCTCTCTCTGATGTGTCTCAGGTAAGTCTGATTGTTTTGCAATACCAGTTTCTGCAGGTGGACCAGATTCACTGACCTGCTGCTCGACACAGGAATCTGCAACAACATTGGGTGATGCTGATGGGAACTGTTTCAGTCGTCCTGAGGTGTTTTCTGTTTCTATAGGTTCTTCCATCTTTAAACCACACCTAACGTCTCACATGTCTCACGTCCTAGTATTGCTGGTACATCACTGTCAACAATGTGAAAATCAATCTTGCATTTTTGATTTAAGTTTTGTTTCAAACCTGATTTGTAGATTTGTGCTGCGATGACATTGTCTTCAAGTTGGACACTGGTGCTGAATGCAAAGTTCTTGTTTTATTTTCAGTCCAGTTATTCTATTGACTTTTGTTGTGACAGTGTTGATGTTTATCTAATACTCCTGTTTTTGTTTCTTATTTCAACTGTTCCAATGAAGAAATCTTCCTGCTCTGCCTTTTTGTTCAACTGCGTGATTATTTCCCCCCCCGTCATTTTGTTCTGATTTGTTTTGTTAAACAGAAACAATGTCCTGCTTATGGACAAGTGTGCAAATCCTGTAACAGCAAAATCACTTTACCAAAAATGTGTCTGTTCATAACCACATCTGGAGAAGGACAGGAACTTGAACTGTGTCCTGTGAATGTGTGTTCTGTTTTCTGTTTCTTCTATAGGTTCTTCCATCTGGCGTCTGGACTGTGAAGAATCGTGGCTGATCATGATACCAGGTTGCCCTCTCTGAATTCTCACCTTGTCCCACATGTATATTCTTGGGGGGCTCTTTGTCTGTCTGTCATAATAGCTGTTCTACTTGAGTTGTCTTCTCTGCAGCTTGTCTTAAATCTGCATTTTGCTTTTCTTCTTTGAATGTCCAGTATGTTTGGATTTTTCTCATTGGGCCATCCTTCCATGGTCCTTGTGTGTAGTAGCTGCATCTCTGGATCATTTGCTGTTGCCTTTGGGAATGTAATTTAGCCACTGGCTTTCCCTCCTGCAGAACTGCTGCTCCGAAGCCTTCTGAGCTCGCATCTACAGATGGTGTACCAGTACCATGGTGTTACCAGTACCAGAGATTTCAGTTTTTCATAGCTTTGTGCTCGACTTGCCACGGAGTGTCATGCTCGAGCAGTTTTCTGAGAGGTGCACTGGGATTTGGGATGATCTGATCTTGCACTTGTTTTTGTTGAGTTTCAGGTTCCACAGTCTTTCCCTTTTCAGCACTTGGATGAGCCTGCCGTCATGTTTCCTTAACCGTTTCACCCCAGACTAAGATATCGTTCGTAACGTTGGCGACACCTTCCAGGCCTTTAATAGTCTGCAATTGACCTTTGGAATACATCTGAAGCTGAGGACACTCGAAAAGAAAGTCAAAGGAATCTGTATCTTTCAATGGGTATGTTCAGTGTGCAGAGCTTGGAACTTTCATCATGAAGTTTGATCTGCCAAAATCCTCACCACTGTGACCATGCTGTTTACCCAGTCGTTCGGTTCATGCTGTTTGGTGATTACACCCCTTTTCTCCATTTTGTGTAGCTCATCAATGATTGTTGTCTTTCAGGGCAATCGGGACTTTTCTTGGTGGATGAATCACTGGTGAGACCATGGGATCTACTTGAATGTGGTGATGTCCTGGTAGGAATCCAAGAACAGTGAACAGATCAATGTCTATCAGAATGTCATTTTGCTTTGTGATTCCATGCACTCTTTCAACCACACCTAACATCTCCCATGTCTCACGTCCTAGTATTGCTGGTACATCACCGTCAACAATATGTGAAATTCAGTTTAGCATTTTTGGCTCTTGTGTTCACAGGTGAGTGGTAGCTTTCCCAACGGTGACATGCGGTGGCCAGAATGTGAGTACTGTGCTGAATTCTGCAGTTTTTGGTCCCCGAATTCCTCCCGTATGCTTTCAGCTGGATCCAGAGCTCTCATTAAGAACAAATGGTGAACATAGGGTAGGTTCTTTCTTGACTCTCAGTAATCCCTGAACTTGTTTTTCAGCACATTTCTTGTTACAATTCAGAGAGAAAGAAACTGAAACATGTTGTAGACCATCACTGCATCTTTCCCTGCGACATGCGGAAAGGTGGCGCATTGGACTTTTTCAGACTCCTCAACAATCCCACTCTCTGTATGAAACAGGTAAAACTTTTGCACCTAAAAATCCAATTTTTGATGAGATTGCCTTGCAAGCACAGTGCTAAAGGTGGCTGCAGCTGTGCCACTTGCTTGTGTGCTGCTTCGGCCATGTTGGGCTGCTGTATCCTGCTTGTGTTTTGCATCAAATTTGTTACTCTGCTGTGTTCTGCTTAAACAGCGTCACTTGTTCTGTATAATAATTTCGCTGCTGTCCTGCTTGTGTTTTTCATCCATGTTATGCTGCTGTGCCCTGCTTGAACGATATTTCGCTACTGTGTTCTGCTTGAACCATGTTGGGCTGCTGTGTCCTGCTTGTTTTGCATGAAAATGATGCTGCTGTGTTCTGTATAATTTTTTTTTGTTGCTTTGTTGTGCTTGAGTGGTGTTTACAGTGCTGTTCATATATTTATTTATATATATATATAAACCTAAACCTTTTCTTTATTTTTATTTTTTCCTTCATTTCTTCTCTCTCCCCAATGTGCTGAGCTGCCCCCTGCTGTCTGCTGGTGCGAGTGCATTTGTGTTTGGCTGCTCTTTCCTACCCTGTCCTGCTGTAACATATCTCCCATGTCTCACGCCCTAGTACTGCTGGTACATCACCATCAACAATATGTGAAATTCAGTTTAGCATTTTTGGCTTTTGTGTTCACAGGTGAGCGGTAGCTTTCCCAGCAGTGACATGCGGTGGCCAGAATATGTGAGTACTTTTGCTGAATTCTGCAGTTTCTGCTCCCCAAATTCCTCCCGTACGCTTCAGTGCTTTCAGGTGGGCCCTGAGCTCTCATGAAGAACAAATGGTGAACATAGGGTAGGTTCTTTCTTGACTCTCAGTAATCCCTGAACTTGTTTTTCAGCACATTTTCTTGTTTCAGTTTCTTCCTGACTGAATAGTAACATGTTGTAGACCTTCACTGCATATTCCCCAGCGATGTGCGGAAAGGTGGCGCATTGGACTTTTTCAGACTCCTCAACAATCCCACTTTCTGTAAGAAACCGGTAAAACTTTTGCACCCACAGTCTCCAATTTTCAATGAGATTGCCTTGCAAGCACAGTGCTAAAGGTTGCTGCAGCTGTGCAACTTGCTTGTGTTCTGCTTGAACCGTGTTGGGCTGTCCTGCTTGTTCTGCATCAAAATTGTTACGCTGCTGTGTCCTGCTTGATTTGTATTTCGCTGCTGTTCCACTTGCTTGTATCTGCTTGATTGGTATTTTACTGCTGTGTCCTGCTTGAACAACATTTCACTACTGTGTCCTGCTTTTACCATGTGGGGCTGCTGTGTCCTGCATCAAAGTTGTTTCGCTGCTGTGTCACTTGCTTGTGTTCTGCATGAGAATGGTTATAGTGCTCTGTTTTGTATAAATTGTTTGACTGCTTTGTTGTGCTTGAGCGGTGTAACGATGCTGTTCATATTCATATATAAACCTAAACCTTTTGTTCATTAGTATTATTTTATTGTATTTTTTTATCTTTCTTCATTTCTTCTCTCTTCCCTGTGTGCTGAGCTGCCTCCTGCTGTCTGCGGGTGCGAGTGCATTTGGCTGCTCTTGCCTGCCCTGTCCTGCTGTAACCCTTCTAAAAAGTTTTTGCTGTGATTTTTTTTTTTTTTTCCCCCCCTCCCTCCCTCCTAACCCTTTGTGTTTTCTCTCTTTCCCATGTGTTGAGATGCCCAGTTTCAACTGTTCCATCGGCAGACCTGGCTCTCTCCACCACCCTCCTGCCTGCTGTCTGGTTCTGGGGCCTCGATTGGAGTCATCCTCCCCTCACTGCATGGCTGTGCAGTATGGAGGAAGAAGGCCTCTGTGGTACACTTACACTTTATTACTTTTGGGTGACTTGCGTGATTCTTAGCTAGGGCTGCCTCTTAGCTACATAACATATAAAATCTCCACACTTGAATTTATATCTTTTTGTTTCTCTTAATATGAATATAACTATAAATGAGGATGATTTGGGCTGTGTCTCAGGTAAGATTGATTGATTGTTTTGCTACACCAGTTTCTGCAGGTGGACCAGATTCACTGACCTGCGGCTCGACACAGGAATCTCCAACAACGTTGGGTGATGCTGATGGAAACTTATTCTGCCACCCTGAGGATGTGTTTTCTGTTTCTCCTATAGGTTCTTCCATCATGTCTCACGTCCTAGTGTTGCTGGTACATCACTGTCAACAATGTGAAATTCAATCTTGCATTTTTGGATTTTGTGTTCACAGGTGAGCGTTAGCTTTTCCAATGGTGACCTGCAGTGTCTAGAATATGTGAGTGGTTTTCAAGCTGAATTCTGGAGTTTTGTTTTAAATCTAAGTGACTTGTAGACATTTCCTGAGATGACCTTGCATTCAGCACCAGTGTCCAACTTGAAAACAATGTTCTTGTTTATTTCAAGATTTCACTTTTCACTTTTGTTGTGTCAGTGTTTGTTTGTCTAATATTCTGTTTTTCTGATTTCAACTGTTCCAATGAAGAAATCTTCCTGCTCTGTCCTTTGTTCATCTGCATGATTTTTTTTTTTTTTTTCCTCATTCTGCTCTGATTGTTTTGTTTTACACATTTTTGGTAAAGTGATTTTTCTGTTGCAGGATTTACACACTTGGCCATAGGCAGGACATTGTTTCTGTTTATGTTCATAACCACATCTGGAGCAGCTTGCTTCTGTTGCTTGTTCATTTTTAGCTAGTTTGGATTTGCTATTCTGTTCAAACCCAACTGTTTTTGTTTGTTGTTCTGTTTTGTATTTCATTGAGCACTTTTTTTTTCACTTCATTTGATGTCCCTTCATTTGCACAGCAGATATTCATGGCCTTTGTCTATGTCTGATCTGTTTCTTTCAGCAACCTTGCCCACAATTAGTCTTCCCTAATACCACAAACAGTCCTGTCTCTGATTAACGAGTCATGTAACTCACCAAATTCATGGTCTTTCGCCTTTTTCAGGTCTGTGGAAGAAAGCCTCTCTATGCCTCTCTCTAATGTGAGTCAGGTAAGTCAGATTGTTTTGCAATACCGGCTTCTACAGGTGGACCGGATTCACTGACCTGCGGCTCGACACAGGAATCTGCAACAACATTGGGTGATGCTAATGGAGACTCTTTTAGCCGCCCTGAGGAGGTGTCTTCTGTTTCTCCTACAGGTTCTTCCATCATGTCTCACGTCCTAGTATTGCTTGTACATCACTGTCAACAACAAACAGTCCTGTCTCTGATTAACGAGTCATGTAACTCAGTGAATTTGTGGTCTTTTGCCTTCTTCAGGTCTGTGGTCAGTGCTTTCAACGGGCCCAAGAAAAGCTAAGGGCTCCTCGAACACCACTGCCGGTGTTCCTTTTTTCTTACCGGTACCTCAGTGTAAAGTATGGACTAAGGATGACTCTGTGATATACTTTGTGTTTGGTTGCCTCTTTGGTACATAACATAGGTGACATCCCCACAATTGTTTTTTTTTTTTTTTTTATTCATATATGAGAATAGCTTGACATTGCAGAATAACCTAAACAAATCTAAGATGCAATAAATGACAGTAACTTTAAATTCAGTCAGCAGATGGACAGGAGCTTGAACCGTGTCCTCTGAATGTGTTTGTGAATATTCTAAATGTGTACTGTATGTGTGTTCCAGATTCAGTCCTTGTATCTTGCTGGTGTTTTTACTTGTCTTCCTGACCTTGTGAAGAATGTCTCTCTCTGATGTCTCAGGTAAGTCTGATTGTTTTGCAGTACCAGTTTCTGCAGGTGGACCGGATTCACTGACCTGCGACTCGAAACGGGAATCGGCAACAACATTGGGTAATGCTGATAGGAACTGTTTTTCAGTCGTCCTGAGGTGTTTTCTGTTTCTCCTATAGGTTCTTCCATCTTTAAACCACACCTAACGTCTCGCATGTCTCACGTCCTAGTATTGCACTGTCAACAATGTAAAATTCAATCTTGCATTTTTGATTTGTAGATCTGCTGCAATGACATTGTCTTCAAGTTGGACACTGGTGCTGAATGCAAAGTTCTTGTAGTTTTATTTACAGTCCAGTTGTCCAGTTTTCCACTTTTGTTGTGACTGTGTCAATGTTTTTCTGATTTCATCTTTTCCAATGAGTAAACCTCTGCATTTTGTTCAACTACATGATTTCTTTTCTCCTTCTGCTTTGGTTTGTTTTGTTAGACACATTTTTGGTAAAGTGATTTTCTGTTGCAGAATTTGCACACTTGGCCATAGGCAGGACATTTGTTTCTGTTTCTGTTCATTACCACATCTGGAGAGGGACAGGAACTTGAACTGTGTCCTGTGAATGTGTGTTCTGTTTTCTGTTTCTCCTATAGGTTCTTTCATCTGGCGTCTGGACTGTGAAGAATCGTGGCTGATCATAATAGCAGGTTGCCCTTCTCTGAATTTTCACCTTGTCCCACATGTATATGCTTGGTGGGCTCTTTGTCTGTCTGTCATAATAGCTGTTCTGCTTGAGTTGTCTTCTCTACAGCTTGTCTTGAATCTGTATTTTGCTTTTCTGCTTTGAATGTCCAGTATGTTTGGATTTTTCTCATTGGGCCATCCTTCCATGGTCCTTGTGTGTAGTAGCTGCATCTCTGGATCAGTGCGCTGACTTCAGACAGGCTGGGAATAAACTTGGAAAGGTAATGAATCATGACCATGAATCTCATGAGTGCCTGCTTGTTTTCTGGTGTAGGCATGTGTGTTACAGCTCTCACTTTATCTCTATCTAGATTGAGTTCTGCAGAGAGCACATGGCCATGTACCGGATTTGTGATGTGATCTGAAGTTTGATCTGCCAAAATCCTCACCACTGTGACCCTGCTGCTTACCCAGTTGTTCGGTTTGGTGATTTACACCCCTAAACAGATGTCTTTCAGAATGTCATTTTACATTGCGATTCCATGCACTCTTTAAACCACACCTAACATCTCCCATGTCTCACGTCCTAGTATTGCTGGTACATCACCGTCAACAATATGTGAAATTCAGTTTAGCATTTTTGGCTTTTGTGTTCACAGGTGAGTGGTAGCTTTCCCAACAGTGACATGCGGTGGCCAGAATATGTGAGTACTTTGCTGAATTCTACAGTTTCCGGTTCCCGAATTCTTCCCGTACGCCACAGTGTTTTCAACTGGATCCTGAGCTCTCGTGAAGAACAAATGGCAAACATAGGGTAGGTTCTTTCTTGACTCTCAGTAATCGCTGAACTTGTTTTTCAGCACATTTCTTGTTTCAGTTTCTTCCTCACTGAATTGTAACATGTTGTAGGCCTTCACTGCATCTTCCCCAGTGATGTGCGGAAAGGTGGCGCATTGAACTTTTTCAAACTCCTCAACAATCCCACTCTCTGTAAGAAACAGGTAAGACTTTTGCACCCACAGTCTCAATTTTCGAAGAGATTGCCTTGCCAGCACAGTGCTAAAGGTGGATGCAGCTGTGCCATTTGCTTGTGTTCTACTTGAACCGTGTTGGGCTGCTGTGTCCTGCTTGTGTTTTGCATGATCGTTGGTACGCTGCTGTGTTCTGCTTGAACGATATTTTACTGCTGTGCCACTTGCTTGTGTCCTGCTTGAACGATGTCAATAAATTGTGTTGTGTATAATAATTTTGCTGCTGTGTCCTGCTTGAACTGTGTTGGGCTGCTGTGTCCTGCTTGTGTCTTGCTTGTGTTCTGCATCAAAATTGTTCCACTGCTGTGTTCTGCTTGATTTGGTATTTCGCTGCTGTGTTCTGCTTGAATAATGTTTCTCTACTAAGTTCTGCTTGATCCATGTTGCGTTGCTGTGTCCTGCTTGTGTTTTGCATCAAAATTGTTCTGCTGATGTCCTGCTTGAATAATATTTCGGTACTCTGTCCTGCTTGAACGGTGTTGGGCTGCTGTGTCTTGCTTATGTTTTGCATGTAAATTGTTTTGCTGCTTTGTTGTGCTTGAGCAGTGTTACAGTGCTCTTCATATTTATATATAAACTTAAACCTTTTCTTCATTATTTTTATTTATTTATTTATTTTCCTCACTGAATTGTAACATGTTGTAGACCTTTACTGCATCTTCCCCAGCAACGTGCAGAAAGGTGGCGCATTGAACTTTTTCAAACTCCTTAACAATCCCACTCTCTGTAAGAAACAGGTAAGACTTTTGCACCCACAGTCTCAATTTTCGAAGAGATTGCCTTGCCAGCACAGTGCTAAAGGTGGATGCAGCTGTGCCATTTGCTTGTGTTCTACTTGAACCGTGTTGGGCTGCTGTGTCCTGCTTGTGTTTTGCATGATCGTTGGTACGCTGCTGTGTTCTGCTTGAACGATATTTTACTGCTGTGCCACTTGCTTGTGTTCTGCTTGAACGATGTCAATTAACTGTGTTGTGTATAATAATTTTGCTGCTGTGTTCTGCTTGATCCATGTTGCGTTGCTGTGTCCTGCTTGTGTTTTGCATAAAAATTATTCTGCTGTGTCCTGCTTGAATAATATTTCTCTACCATTTCCTGCTTGAACGGTGTTGGGCAGCTGTGTCTTGCTTGTGTTTTGCATGTAAATTGTTTTGCTGCTTTGTTGTGCTTGGACGGTGTTACAGTGCTGTTCATATTCATATATAAACCTAAACCTTTTCTTCATTATTTTTATTTATTTATTTATTTATTTATTTTCCTCACTGAATTGTAACATGTTGTAGACCTTTACTGCATCTTCCCCAGCGACGTGCAGAAAGGTGGCGCATTGTACTTTTCCGACTCCTCAACAATCCCACTCTCCGTAAGAAACAGGTAAAACTTTTGCACCCACAGTCTCCAGTTTTTTACAAGATTGCTTTGCCAGCACAGTGCTAAATGTGGCTGCAGCTGTGCCACTTGCTTGTGTTGTGCTTGATCCATGTTGGGCTGCTATGCCCTGCTTGTGTTTTGTATGATCGTTGGTACGCTGCTGTGTTCTGCTTGAACGAGATTTCACTGCTGTGCCACTTGCTTGTGTTCTGCTTGATTGGTATTTCGCTGCTGTGTCCTGCTTGTGTTTTTCATTAAAATTGTTACGCTGCTGTGTTCTGCTTGAACGATGTCAATTAACTGTGTTCTGTATAATAATTATGCTGCTGTGTCTAAAAATCCAATTTCTCGAGATTGCCTTGCAAGCACAGTGCTAAAGGTGGCTGCAGCTGTGCCACTTGCTTGTGTTCAGTTTGATCCATGTTGGCCTGCTGTGTCGTGCTTGTGTTTTGCATGAAAATTACGCTGCTGTGTTCTGTATAAATTGTTGTGCTTGAGCGGTGTTAGTGTTCTTCATATTCATATATAAACCTAAACCTTTTCTTCATTATTACTTTTTCTTCATTTCATCTCTGGTCTCCATGTGCTAAGCTGCCCCCTGCTGTCTGCGGGTCCGAGTGCATTTGTGTTTGGCTGCTTTTGCCTACAATGTCCTGCTGCAACCATTTCTAAAAAGTTTTTGCTGTGATTCCACCCCTCCCATCCTAACCCTTTGTGTTTTTTTTTTTTTTTTCCTCTCGTTTCCATGTGTTGAGATGCCCGGTTTCAACTGTTCCATCGACACGCCTCTCCCTCTCTCTCCACCACCCTCCTGCCCGCTGTCCGGTCCTGGGTCCTCGAATTGAGTCATCCTCCCCTCACTGCATGGCTGTGCTTATGACCGTGTACCTGCATGGACTTCATTTCACTCCTGTTTTCATCTTTTTATGGCTTGATGGCACATTGGCCATATTCCCTTATTTCCGTGTTTTATTGCTGTTTTGCTTTTCATTGTGCTATCCGGTGTCGACCAGAGGAGGATGGGTTCCCTTTTTGAGTCTTGGTTCCTCCTTTTTCCTTGCCACTGTTGCCACTGGCTTGCTCAAATGATCTCTGTAAAGCTGCTGTGACCACATTTGTTGTGAAAGCGCTGTATAAATAAAATTCATTTGAATTGAATCCTGTATTCTGTGTGAGTTATTCTCCTCTATGCTGGTTGTGTAGTGTTATGCTACCATATTCTGGTTGAAAGAGAACTGGTACTGTATTCTGTATTAAAATAATTATTCTAATGTCTTCTGAATGAAAGCGTTATGCTACTCTGTTGTGAATGAACAGTTTCAGGCTACTGTGTTCTGTAAGACATTGTTACGCTACTCTATTCTGGTAGAACAGTGTTCTGTTACTGTGGTCTGTAGGAAAGTTCTGCTACTTTTTATACAGAATTCAGTAGCATAGCTCTGAATACGGGATACAACAGTGTTGCGCTTCACATTCATCATGGAGCTTGTAGCGCCCCCTATGGATTCTATAAGAGGGTTAGCGTAGCCCATTTTTCAGATAACATGATTCACCCCCTAAAATGTAATCCTAAAAATACTGTAAATATCAGAAATCAAACATTTCATACCCCACTGTATCTAGGTTAAAGTACCTGAAGCAGAATTTCACACAGTTGAAAAGACCTAAAATAAAATGTTTAAAGTACCTGACCGAGAACGGCAAAAGTTTCACCCCACACAGGAGAAATGACCTGAAACGAAATGCTGAATTCTCCACTTCATATGTCTGATAGAACTTGAACTTCAGAGAAACACAGCTAATCAGAACAAAGCTCATTTACATATATCTTAAAGGCACTGTAATAAACAAAAACAGCCAGTTTTAATTGTAAGGGCTAAAGTGTGATTCACAAACACTAAGTAGGACTGAAGAGAAAAGAGGGAAAATGGAGTTTATGGTCCTTTAACATAATATTTGGACATTTAGGCCCAGCCCTAGGTGCGTCTTAATCTTCACACATCACTGCTATTACATTATCAAAAATGTTAAAAACCAAAAAAATACATTTAAAATAATGACAGGATACAGGGTGGTAAAAGGTGCCTTGCATGCAGAGTTCAGTGGAGTTTCATCAAGTTCATGCACAGAGTGGATTCTGCTGGAGTTCTGTTTGTATATAGATCATGTAGCTGGTAGAGAACTGCTCAAGCGCTGCTCCTGTATTTTCTCTTAAAGCAGTTCAAAACTATGCCTGACCATCAAGGTCTATACATGACCTTTTAAGAATAGTGGACACACTTTTTGATTCACTGAATAACTTCTTTTCTCAATACTTTTAAAATATGCTGGAATTTGTCACTTTATTAACATAAAGGTGTTCTTTATCAGCTGCTCAGGGTAAATGCTGTGCTAATGCTACTGTTCCTCTCCTTCTTTCCCATTAAGAATAGAGCATCTATGGCGAGACGTTTAGCTGAGTGTAAATGAGCTGTACTATTGTACAATTTCAGAATGTTCATTTGTCCCCCGCCACTGTCTACCTTAAGACTAGATTACTGTAATGCACTTTTATCAGGTTGTTCCAGCAGGAACCTCAATAAACTTTGACTAGTTTAAAATGCTGCAGCCAGGGTCCTTACTAAAACTAGAACATTTGACCATATCAGTCCAGTTCTATCAGCACTGCACTGGCTCCCAATTAAATTCTGTACTGATTATTAAATTCTTCTATTAACATACTAAGCCCTACATGGCCTCGCTCCTGAGTACCTGCGAGATCTTATTACATATTATGATCCATCAAAAATACTTAGATCTCAGGCTGCTGACTTCTTAGTAGTTCCCAAAATTCTGAAAACCTCAGCTGGGGGAAGAGCCTTTTCTTATAAAGCCCCCCAACTCTGGAAATAAATAAAGTATAACCTCGGTGATAGTCTTCTCTGCTCATGGCCAAATGTTGATCCTTTAGGTAGCGATCTGTGGCCTCGACCAGACTAAAATATTCTCTCAGACTTCTTTGACAGTTACAAACGGGGCGGAAAGGTGTAGCGGGGTAGGAAACGCCATCCACTGCCAAATGTTAAGATTCTACGTCATAGTGATGAAAATGAAAAGGGTTGCGAGTGTAAGAACCGCTAAAGGCCTGGTTATGGACGAATCCCAACCCTATAAATTTAGGCACTTGTTTCAGAAACAAATGATCTTGACTGGATCCGCGGTGACCGGCGGGGACACTGATCAGTGCAGCGGTCACGCGCTCCAGCGGATACTTGGTGTTTGAGCTCATCAGAGCGGAGGTGTGAGCGAGGTTCACGCCCGTTGACTTTTCTGACGTACAGCAGAGCCGGCAGGATGCGTAGATTATAGCCGGGTTTTGATCAGAAGACATCAAAACTAATTCGTATTTATCACGCAGCAGTTTAACTCTCACGTCCACGGAATTTAAAAATGTCTGTGTCTGTGTCCCAGCAGTTCAAAAACCCGGCTCCGTTCGCTGAATTCGCTCCTCTATGACAGGCCCTGGTTCTCTCCAGTGGGGTCAGCGTCGTCCATATGTCCCGCAGTATCCCTTCTAAACATGCCGGTGGGAAAATGAGATGCAGCAAACACTCCATGGCGGCTCGGTAGCCGTAGGTCGAACTGCTCTGGGAAATCAGTTTATCGCCCAGAGAAACTTCCACCTGGCTAAAAAGGCTCGCGATGGGGTAGTTGATCAAACCGACCTTGGCGTCGCGCGCTAAATCAGAATCGTCCGGATTCGTCATTTTGCAGGTCAGGTACAACAGCCAACGATTCAAATCCAGATGCTCGTCTCCGGAACCTGCTACGAAGAAATGTATGGGACCGGTGTCTGTGATGGATGTGATGGGTGGCGTTTCACATATTTGTAAGATTTGATGCTGGTTTGTGTGATAGGCAGAGTAAATAAGCCCAACTCTGATATCAAACACTCGGTAGAAGCGGCGTGTATCAGAGACATGCTTGTTTTTGTTTTGTTGTTTTTTTCTTCTTCTTCTTCTTTTTAAAATTTATCGGGACTCAGTCAAACTCTTTTCCTCTTCTTTGCGGTTTTGGTCTTTGTTTCTTTTGCTTTTTCTTCAAAGAATGTCCAAAGGTCAGCGCCTCAGTCACTTTCTGCTTTGTAAGGAGATCCTCTGATTTTATGGGGGTTAGACACGCGTTGCCCCGGAGGGCGCATGTGCACGCGACTGAGCGCGGACAGACCTGTGCCCTCTTTACTGTCCGTAAATCTTCGAACCGCTTTGTCCGCCACAGCAGAAACAACATATTTAGCAATGTTCTGAACAGCCGTCTTGAGGTGTGGGTGGACTAGACTGAAAGCGTTTTGAAACAGCGACACGTCTGAATATACGTACAGATAAAACCTCCACCCTTTATACAGGCCGGGTGCTCGCCCCTGTGCGCAGCGACCCACCGATGTTCTGTGAAACCCAGAATATCTGCAAAAGCTCCAGACGTTCTAACGTTAACGGGCTACTTATTTTCCCAGACCAAACGCTTCATTTCTTCTTTTTCAAGGTTAAGTTGGAGGCGTCTGGTCAGTGGGTCTAAAACAAAATTACACCACAGGTCTTTTTCCTAAAAAACTTGTTTATTTTGAGCAAAAGTTCCTCGACGGTGGCATAAAAACCACCGTGTGCTTTTCTATATGAATCAGTTCTAAACCGAAATTAAACCAAATTTCAACCTCTTCTGTTTTCCCTCTGTGGTCTAGGCAGAGTGCACCACGTCGTCGGATAGTTCATTTCTGAGAGACCCACCACCCAGCACCCTTTCAGACAAACAGTTTTAGACAACTTTACGCAATAACTAGAAATTTCGTTTTGCGGATACAGTTTGGGACATGTGTTCCTGAGAAGCGTGATGTAAAAATCGCTGTTCTCCTCCATGTCTTAGTACGACTGCGGGGGAGCGAGGTCATGAGCATCCCTTTCATCTATCCACCAATCACATTTCAGATCCCAACTTTTCCATCTGACTTTTATTTAATTCTAGCCAATATTTATTTTTTAATTTGATACATTCTGTTTTTCAGCACAACTATGTTCTGCATTTCTTCTTCGTAAAAAGAATCATCTATTACCTCTCCTTCCAGATCCCTAAGTTTATACATGGGCGGGTCTCTTTTTAACACCTCCTTTATGAAAAAATATTCGACTGAAAATGTTTGCCTTTGGTGAATGCCCTGCCTTCTTTGGCAATGTGAACCACGTCGTTCACTGTAAATGTAGATAGCCAGATATTTTTAACCACCAACCCGTTTACCTTATAAATGATAAACTTGAACTTGATTAGGGCGCGTCACCTCAACGGGTTTCATTCTGACAGATCTGTGAAACGTACGATTGTATGAATGCACCAGATCTTTCAACGCATCTAAATACCTGTAAGTGTTTAACCCCGTAAAATACCTAAACATACGACCCGTGAGAGTTGTGTTGAAACGCTCCACCACCGAGGCCTTCAGTTCTCTAGCCGTAGTGAAATGTCTAATGTTATATCTTTTCAAAGGGTTTCAAAAAGATTTGTTTAAAAACTCCTTACCTTTGTCGGATTGTAGAGTGACGGGTCGTCTGCCTTCCAAAAATATTTTATAAGCCCTAGTCACGATTCATGCTCATTTATTTTACCCAGGAGTTTTTAGAAAAAATGTCTATACACGTGAGAATATTTTTTTCCATCATTGTACTGAAAGATTGCTTAAATCCACCAAATCAATTTGCCACTGAGCTTCCTTTTCCAAAACTAGAACCACGTTCCTTCTGAAATTAATTAGTCTGGGTTTATGTAAGGAATAGGTGTCTAAACTCCCAAGAAAAACATCGGCCTCATTTTATTAATTATTATTATTATTATTATTATTATTATTATATTATTATTGAAGGAACCAGAGAACTTAAGACTACGGATAAAACTGTCTACCGCTCAAACTCCCCACCGTCCTAATAAAGTTCTTCTAAACGTTCGTTTGCTGCCATAACGTTTAGAAATAAAGCCCAAAACAAAACAAGCAAATTAACAAACAAACAAAAAAAAAAACTCAAATGACAGACTGTGCGTATGTGTGTTTTTTTTTTATACCAATATATATATTTAGGTATTATGGAAAAACCCACCTCCAGAAGAACCCGTTCCT